>NC_060121.1:483576014-484826014 GCF_021461395.2 Schistocerca americana
AATTGAAGCTGCTTGTGAGATTGTCTGGGCAAGATGCTTGTGTCAGGGGTGGGCATAAAATCATAGTTTGATCCTTCTATCTGCCACCAGACTCATCTTCTGATGTAACCAAAAACGTCAGAGAAAACCTCAGCTTACTTGTACATAACTTCCCCAGTCATACTGTTATCATCGTTGAAGGCTCTAATTATCCAACAATTAATTACAAAAATTACAGTTTTGCTAGTGGTGGGTGTGGTAAGACATCCTGTGAAACTTTACTAAATGCCCTCTCTGAAAAATACCTAGAACAGCTAGTTAGGAACCCACTCATGATGAAAATATATTGGACCTAATGGCAACAGGTAGATGAGACACATTTGAGGATGTCCACATTGAAACTGGTATCAGTGACCCTGAATTGGCTGTGGCAACAATGATTAACAAAGTGCCAAGTACAGCTAAAAAAAGCAGAAAGATATATATCTTCAGTAAAATAGATAAAAAAAATCAATAGTGTCATATCTCAACGAAGAACTTGAAACTTTCAGCACAGGGCAGGAGATTTAGAGGAACTCTGGCTCAAGTTTAAAAGAATAGTTGACCATGCACAGGACATACACGTAACCAGTAGTGCATTTTATAATGGTAGCGAACCTCCGTGGTACAGACTCACTGGAAAGAAACATCTAAAGAAACAGTTATTACTACATAATTGGTGTAAAACAAAGCGTAGACTATAGATAGAGAATGCTGAACAAAATGCGTTTTGCTGTCAAGAGAGCATTGCTTGAAGTCTTCATTGACTACTGTAGCAGAATATTGTCAAGTGACAATTCACAGAACCCAAAGAAATTCAGGTTGCATGTAAAAGCTTTTAGTGGCACCAAAGTCAGTGTCCAGTCCCTAGTGAATGAGACAAGAACTGAAATGGAGCAAAGCAAAAGCTGTAATGCTTAACTCTATTTTCAAATGCTCCTTTACAAAGGAAAACCCTGGAGAATTGTCCCAATTTAATCCTCATACCACTGAAAGGATAAATGAAATAAGTATTAGTGTGAGTGGTGTAGAGAAACAGCTGAAATCATTAAAACTGAACAAAGCTCTAGGGCCTGATGGAATCCATCAGATTATATACCAAATTTGTGGCAGAATTAGCCCCTCTTCTAACTATAATCTATCATAGATCCTGTGAACAAAAACCATGTCCAATTCTTGGAAAAAGGCACAGGTCACACCTGTCTACAGGAAGGATAGTAGAAGTGATCCACTAAACTACCATCCAATATCCTTGGTATCGATATGTTGGAGAATCTTAGAACATATTCTGAGCTCAAACGTAATGAGATATCTTGAACAGAATAACCTCCTCAGTGCCAGTTAGCATGCATTTCAAAAATATCAATCAGGTGAAACACACCTCACACTTTTCTCACAAGACGTACTGAAAGCTTTGATCAAGGAAACCAGGTAGATGCAGTGTCTCTAGATTTGTGAAAAGCATTTGACTCAGCATCTATGCTTATTGTCAAAAGCATGATCATGTGGGGTATCAAGTGAGATCCGTGACTGGATTGATGACTTTTTGGTAACGAGCGCACAGCATGTTGTCTCCAATGGAGAGTCATTATCAGATGTAGAAGTAACTTTGGCAGTTCCCCAGGGCAATGTGTTGGGAACATTGTTGCTCATGTTGTATATTAATGATTTTGCAGACAATACTAATAGCAAAATCAGGCTTTTTGAAAATGATGCAGTTATCTACAATGAAGTACTATTCAATTAGATAGATAAAAAATCTATTCACCAAGCAGTGGCAGAACACATACACAAAATACAGTTGTCTTAATTATGCAGTCTTTCAGAGACAGTGGCCCCTTCTTCAGGCAGCAGGGTTGAAAGGGAAGGAAGGGGGGTGAAGGAAAAGGAGTGGAGAAGTCTAGGAAAAGTGGTAGATTTAGAGAAAGTCACCCACAACCGCAGATCAGGGGAGACTTACCATACAGGATTAGAAGGAAAGAAGAGTCTTTCCTTCTCATCCCATGAGGTAAGGCATCCTGCTTTGGAAGAAGTTGGAATAACAGAAGAGCTCCACCAACTTAAGAATGCACAGAAAAGTAAGGTTTGCTTATTTCATTAAAATATTAGAGTAATAAGGTAGAAGAGCTTCCTGTCTGTTTGGAAAATTTTGAGAGCTCTGAAAAGATAGATGAGCTGCACCTGTCTGGGCACCACGTAACCACAGGGTTAAATAAGTTACTTCTAAAAGATTACACTCTAGCAGCTTGCTTATACCGAATGAATATGGGAAAAGGAGAAGTTGTTAAACATATTAAGACAAAACACAAGTTCGAAAACATTGAGACTTGTACATTTTGTAGTAATCAGCACATAGAAATGTGCACCTGTGAATTAGTCCTGAAACATAGTTAACTTTTAGATATAACTGTCAATAGGTACCTGCTGGGAAATTTTGAACTGTTTATGAGGAATCTGGATGCCTTACTATGCTATCTGTCAGACAGAAGCAACTAGCTAATAGTCTACGGTAACTTCAATGTAAATTTTGTAAAGGATTCAGTCAGGAAAAATGATCTGGAAACTTGATTTGGTTCCCACAATTTTATCTCAGGAATTAACTTTCCAACATTTGTGGGTAAAGGCAGTAGGACTCTAATTGCTAATGTTTTCTTTGGTGAAGTTCAAAGCAATATCAGTGCACACTCCGCTGCAGAGTGAAATTCTCATTCTGGAAGAAAATAACTGTTTACCTAGTAACAAATGCTCTCTTTGATCATGATGCACAGTTAGTTAGGATATAGTGCCTTACAGTATGGATGCTCCTTAGTGAAAATCAGTTAGAATAATTAATGACTCCAGGACAAATATTTTTAAGAATGCCTTACAACAGATGACTTGGGTTGAAATTTGTAATGAACCAAATGCTAACATAAAATTTAATCTATTGCACGTATATCTCTATCATTATTTGAAAATAGCTTTCCACAAAAGCTAAACAGAAAGAACATTAAAAAAGTCATGTGCAAAAGCCATGGATCACTAGAGAGATTAAGGTATCTTGCGAAATGAATGGGCAAATGTTTCTGATGGAAAGAAGAAGCAGAGTTCCTGAAGTAGTTGCACACTACAAAAGCTATTCAGAATTACTTGGAAAAGTTATTAAAAATAAAGAAACATGCCCATACAACAAAAATCAGTAATTCGAACAACTGACTTAACGCTATATCAAACGTAGTGAAATGAAAGACAGGACAAACAGCCACAGAAGAGCCATGGTTTCCAGGCAGATATGGTATGTCCATTCCAACTGATAGTGTGGCTCAGCCTGTTGCAGCAAGGGTAGCAATGTCCATGATTGTACCAGTACAGGAGCAGTTTGCTTGAGATTCTCCAAAACATAGATGTAGCCCTATAAGTTCCAAGCAAACTGTAAATTGTGTTTTACAGCATCTTAACGGATTGCCTTTATCTTTAACACATTGGTTGTTTGATCTAATTCTCTGCTTCCTTATTGGTGCTGGACTGGAACGGTTCCAGAAATCAGATGACTTGTGCTACACTTTTGAGAGGAAGCTTGAAAGAGTTGTGACATAAACCGATGTGTACTGTTCGATATTATCATTTGGAGCAGGGTTAGAAGGAGGTTCTTCAGTTATGAAGTTTATTAGTAGTTGCTTTTACCATTACAGTGTATGTTAATTACATTTGTGAATACATCAAGCCCCTGGATACATCAAGGATAGCATGTGTTTCATGATGTAAGCTTTTCTGATTTTGATCAGCCCCCAAAATCTGAATGGTTTCCATCAGCTCATTTCAATTATTATCCAAAGATGTTGCAAAACAACAGCCAATCTCCCTGATATGCAATAAATTAGTCAAAATCCTTAAGTGTTATGGTACTGATGATTAGGACAGACCCAAGAGTATTGCCCCATTTTAATCCTCATACTACTGAAAAGACAACTGAAATAAGTATTAGTGTCAGTGGTGTTGGGAAACAGCTGAAATCATTAAAACTGAACAAAGTTCCAGGGCCTGATGGAATTCCTGTCAGATTCTGTAAACTTCTAATTTTAATAAATCACAGATCTCTTGAACAAAAAACTGTGTCCATTTCTTGGAAAAAGGCACAGGTCATGCCTGTCTACAAGAAGGATAGTAGATGTGGTCCACAAAATTGCCGTCCTGTATCCTTGACATTGAATTGTAGGAGAATCTTAGAACATATTCTGAGCTCATACATAATGAGGTGTCTTGAAAGAATGAACTCCTCAATGGCAATCAGCATGGATTTGAAAACATCAAACATGAAACCCAACACACACTTTTCTCATGACATTCTGAAAGCTTTGGATCAAGGCAATCAGGTAGATGCTCTATTTCTTGATCTCTGAAAAGCAATAGACTCAGTATGAGACCTACACTTATGTCAAAAGTGTGATCATAGGGGGTATGAAGTCAAATTTGTGACTAGATTGAAGACTTTTTTATAGGGAGGACACAACATGTTATATTGAATGGAGAGTCAGCATCAGATGTAGAAGTAACTTCGGATGTGTCCCAGGGAAGTGTGTTGGGATCATTGTTGCTCACGTTGTATATTAATGACCTTGCAGACAATATTAATAGTAAAATCAGGCTTTTTGAAGATAATGCAGTTGTCTATAATGAAGTACTATCTGGAAGAAGCTGCATAAATATTCAGTCAGATCTTGATAAGATTTCAAAGTGGTGCAGAGATTGGAAACTTGTTTCAAATGTTCAGAAATGCAAAATTTTGCACTTCACAAAATGAAAAAAATGTCATATCCTATGACTATAATATGAGTGAGTCACTAATACTAATGGAATCAGTCAAGTGATTCAAATACATGGTTATAACTCTATGTAGGGATATTAAATGAAAAGGTCACATAGGTTCAGTTGTGGGTAAAGCAGGTGGTAGAACACTGGGGAAGTGCAATCAGTTTAGAAAGGAAATTGTTTACAAACCACTCATGCAACCAGTTCTAGAATATTGCTGAAGCGTGGTGGGACTTATATCAGATAGGCCCAACAGGGAATATTGAATGTATACAGAGAAGGGCAGCACAACTAGTCACAGGTTTGTTTAAGATGTGGGAAAGTGTCACAGAGATACAGAAGGAACTGAACTGGAAAACTTTTGAATATACACGCAAAGTGTCCTGAGAAAGTATGTCAACATTTCAAGAACAAGCTTTAAATAATAACTCTAGGAATATACTGCAATGCCCTAAATATCGCTTACGTAGGGATTATGAGGATAAGATTAGAATAATTACTGCACGTACACAGACACTCAAACAATCATTCTTTTTGTAGTCTGTATGTGTATGGAATAGGAAGAGACCTTACTAGCTGGTACAATAAGATGTACCCCTAACATGTACGTCATGGTGATTGCAGAGTATACAGGGTGTCCCAGCTACCTTGTCCACCCAAAATATCTCTGGAACAATAACAGCTATTGGAAAACGACTTTCACCGGTATCAATGTAGGGCTGGGGCCCATGAATGTACATATTTGGAAACATTCTAAAACGAAAGAATATGTGTTTTTTAACACAAACTTATGTTTTTTTAAATGGACCTCCCATATTTTTTCTTCAGCAATCAATTGCATGACAAAGCACATACACAATGGCATTGATTGCATTGCAATATTCCCATTACATCCCGAGATATTGAGACACAAAGTTGACGCTTGAAACACCCGACATGCGCTGGTAGCGCATGTCCTGAGGCTCAGGCGTGAACCCCATACTGCCCGTAATCGCGATGTGATTGACATGTATAATCACACTTCCATACTTATCAAGAGGTTCGAAATGTATAATATGGTCTGCTGCCATCTACTATCATAAGCACATAATGGTTTCCCTCTTGCACGTTTTATGTATCTACGTACACAATATGAACCAGTACTGATTGGTGTACACCCGTCAGGTTGTCTTATTTATCCTGCACATCCAAAATAAGGTTTATCTAATGTGTTATATGACCCATTTTGCCTATAGCGCAGGGCCTGGCTCTACCTAGTCAAGTGTCGAACGTAGTTCCCACTACTGCCACAGTTACCGCTTCACCTTGTTTATGATTTGCGACCCATGCAAACTCCTGTACTCCACCACCCTCTGAGCATTCCATTTGTTGTTGCTTTGGCGTGCAGTACACCGCTTGCCGTGTAGTCATGCATGAGAGTAATCTAGTGATGGCATGGAGGTAGTACACATTGTGAATAAGCGTTGTGTTGTGGAACTTATACTGTACAGTATAATGTACACACATGAAGATATGTTAGAAATGCTGCTGATCTATGGAGAATGTACGTTGACGGGAAATACATTACGACATTGCTTGTTTGTTGATAGTACTGTTAGCGAACATTATGATTATTAAGTTAATATGCCTGTTTTCCACCCTACTCTACATACCTGTACTGTACCCTGTTGTAGGTGGACAAAAGGCTGTTCAGGTAGAACGACTGCACAGAAGATGATTCCCTGACAAGCCATCGCCTTTGCGCTGGATGTTTGGTCGTCTCACATCTTGTCTACGTGAAATGGGAAGCTTAAACCCAAGACCTCGACATCGTCATAGAACATGCACAGATGAACGTGCTCAAGTCACTTTGCTCGCTACCATAGCTGTGAATCCTCAAATCAGCACACGTCAAATTGAACGTGAAGTTGGTGTGTCCAAATCAAGTGCACAGCATATTCTTAAACGTCATAAATTTCATCCTTACCATGTTCATTTACACCAGGATCTTAATGGAAATGACTTCCGCAATAGCGTAACATTTTGTCGGTGGGCTCAGCAAAAATTTCTGACTAATCCAAATTTTTTTGCAGATGTTCTCTTTACCGACGAGGCATCATTCTCCAACAAAGGAATTTTCAATATGAGGAATATGCATTATTGGTCCGCAGACAATCCAAAATGGCTCTGTCAGGTAGAGCATCAACGTCCATGGAAAGTTAATGTTTGGTGTGGGATTATTGGAGATACCATTATCTGACCTTTCTTTACAAATGGCATGCAAAATGGCAGACAATACTCCAGATTTATACGGCACAATCTTCCTGTTCTCTTGGACACCGTACCTCTGAACCAGAGAATGGTCATGTGGTATCAGCATGATGGATACCCTGCACATAACGCCTTACGAGCACGACGACTTCTGAACCGTGAGTTCCCTGGTAGGTGGATTGGACGAGGTGGCCCAGTTGAGTGGCCTGCCCAATCCCCGGACCTTACACCACTGGATTATTTTCTTTGGGGAGCAGTGAAGGATGCTGTTTACCAACATGAACCAACAACACCAGAGGACATGAAGCAACGCATTATTGATGCTTGTACAGCGATCAAAGAGGAAACAGTAGCACGAAGTAGGGCATCCTTCATCCGCAGAGTGACCCTATGTATGCAAGCCAATGGGCATCACTTTGAGCATGAGGTGTGAATGCTATGTTTAGTATGTAGTGCTGGTATCACAGTGGAAGTTTCTACAAAGGGCCATTTTACCCAGAAATGTTAAGAAACATTTGTTTGCAACAATTTGTCATTTAACGCATTAGATAAACATAACATTGATAATTATGTGATAATAAAACTAATTTGTTAAACATGTTTACATTCATCTTCTATGTCCTACCTGAACTTCCCAAATCAAAACATTTTTACCTAAACAACGGTAAAGCTTTTAGTCCACTTGCTCGATTCACTAAAACCATCAACATGAATTTTACTATTACGAGTGAATGATTAACTGTCACTTGCGCTAGATCTACAGTAAAGTAAAGTTTTAGTGTTGAACGGCATTACCTTTTTAGTAACGGATTAATGACAAGCGAAGTTAACTTTGTGACTAATGTTGCAGTACACAGATATGTTACAGAACCGCATCACCCCTAGCCTGTGGGATAAATACCTGCTGGAATGTACGACGTTAATGCAGGATGGCAGCAGACCGTATTATTCGTTTCGGACCTCTTGATAAGTATGGAAGTGTGATTACGCATGTCAATCACATTGTGATTACGGGCAGCATGGGGTTCACGCCTGAGCCTCAGGACGTGCGCTAGCAGCGCATGTCGGGTGTTTAAAGCATCAACTTCGTGACTTAATATCTTGGGATGTAATGGGAATATTGCGATGCAATCAATACCATTGTGTATGTTCTTTGTCATGCTATGGATTGCTGAAGAAAAAATATAGGAGGTCCATTTAAAAAAACATAAGTTTGTGTTAAAGAACACATATGCTTTCGTTTTAGAATGTTTCCAAATATGTACATTCATGGGCCCCAGCCCTACATTAATACCGGTGAAAGTCGTTTTCCAATAGCTGTTATTGTTCCAGAGATATTTTGGGTGGACAAGATAGCTAGGACACCCTGTATATGTAGATATGGATAAACATATAAGATGTCTGATGTTGATGTCAGATTAATTTGAGCAAATAATGTTACAATCATGACATAGTTCACTGTAAGTGAACCTGAAATTTTAATTGGTTTCAAGTGGAGAATGCAAAGGCTTTTCATTAGGTTACTGTATTGTCCCTTGTGAACTGGGTAAGGGGGCATGATTGAGGACACTGGAAATTTTTTTCGTAAGTGTATCTTGTGAGGGCACAAAGAAACTTTCCCTCAGCAAGGAAAATATAATTAGATATTTGCTTAATGCAATATTGCCTAAATTCTGTTCTTGTTTTTCATAGACTGGGACATTCAGTATATTTATTTTGGCAGTGGTTGACTTTAGGTATTATGACCCATCTCTGTCATTTACAGTGATTGATGATGAAGACGGAAAAATTAGCATTTCAAGTGCAGGAAGAGCCAATGACTGTCTTCTATAGGGTACATACACCCTGGGACAACCAGGAAATGTGGGAAAAAAACAGGAATTTTTTCATCTGGAAGAAAACCGTGGCAAATCGAGGAATTTTTTAGAATTCCAAGAATTTTTCATTGTTTTAATTTTTAGCTAAATATTTGTAATTTTGACTGGTAAGAACTGATACTGTAACAAAGAATATTATTGTTTTATGCTGCTGTGGAATAATACTGCAGTAATGAAACATAAATGAGAGAAAGAAAACGTAAGCTGCAAATAGGCCATTTACAACACATATGAGCAATAAGTTACCTTCTCTCGCTTCTGGCTACTTGAAGTATGGCTGTTAAGATGTATCGGCAAGCAACCACATGCTTCCTAGAAGCATTTTTCTGGTGTTTCCTAGTTGCCAGGTTTATGCATGCGCAAAGCAGTCTGGGTTGTAAGGGGAAGGGAATAATCTCTAAATGACCCATGTTTACTTTTAGTAATTTTGCTGTTTGCTCTTCATTTACAGTTCTCAAGTCAAATGAAAACAAAACAGATTTCTGTGGCTGGAAGCCGTCATTTGAATTAGAATTCCATATAATTACAGAAGGCTAAAACATTTTATTAGTTTGTTTTGTGAGTTTATTTTATTTCCACGTTTTTGGCATTAATCACCTTGCAGAAGGATGAATTCATTTCTGTCAGCCCATTAAAGAAATCTTTTCCATTGAGACTCAGTTTATTTGAAATGAAATGTTTCATTCCACACTACTGGGTAGTTTGAGCAGTTTGCTGAATTTCAAGTGCACTTTTTCATCTTCTGGCACGAATGGCACTGTGCCATAATAAAGAACCAAACATGAGATAATATGGTACTGTACTCCAAGAAAATTTACATATCAAAACCCACACTGAAAACCTTAATGCCGGCCGGAGTGACTGAGCGGTTCTAGGCACTACAGTCTGGAACCGCGCGGCTGCTACGGTCGCAGGTTCAAATCCTGCCACGGGCATGTATGTGTGTGATGTCCTTAGGTTAGTTAGGTTTAAGTAGTTCTCAGTTCGAGGGGACTGATGATGTCAGAAGTTAAGTCCCATAGTGCTCAGAGCCATTTGAACCATTTTGAAAACCTTAATACCAGGGCCTACTTCACTGTGAATCTGAATATACAAATGTGCACTTAAAGCCAAATTATTCACTGTACAAGGGCTGTTCAATAAAGAATGATCATAACTTTTTTTGACAACATACCTCCACTTATCCTCATAATTTTGATGGTCCTTCTCAAAGTAGTCTCCCATGAATGCGATGCACTTGTCCAAGCATTTGTGCCAGTCTTCAAAACCATACTGGAAACCATTTTTTGAGAAGTCCTTCAAAATTGCCTCTGAAGCCTTCAACACTGCTTCTGATTATTGATAATGCCTCCCATGAAGGCATTTCTTCATGTTAGGGAATAGAAAAAAGTCACAAAGGGGCTAAATCTGGACTATAGGAAGGGTGAGGGATGCACTCCACGTTGATTTTTGCAAGATATTCAGCAACAACATTGTCAATATGCGGCCGTGCATTATCGTGGTGCAGCATCCAGCCTGCTTCATGGAAATGAGGTCTCTCATGCCGGATAGGACTTGCAATGTTTTCAGGACATCCCTGTAGTATTGTTCAGTTACTGATGTGTGTGCAGGTACAACATGCTGATAAACCATTCCATGAGTGTCAAAGAATGAGATGACCATAACTTTCCCAGCAGAAGCAACCACTTTTTTTTTTTTTTTTGTGGGTTGTTGATGAAGAAGGTTTCCATATTGAGCTTTGCTGTTTGCTCTCAGGATCAAAATGTTGTAGCCAAGTTTCATCAGCAGTGATTAGATTTGAAAGAAACTCCAGATCTTCCTCTAACATGAACTTTAAATGCATACAGACCTGCACCCAAATGTCCTTTTGTTCAGGATTCAACAGTCTTGGAACCCATCATGCACAAACATGTGTCACGTGTAATTTTTCTGTCACCAACTTGTGGGTGGCACCCAATGAAATGTTCAGTATTTCAGAAAGTGATCTTAAGGTAATTTGTTGATCCTCTCTCACAATGACAGCAGCAGTGTTGATGTTTTCTTCCATAAGAGCAGTAACTGGAGCACTATGTCCTCCTTCCTTTGAAATTGATTGTCTCCCCTCTTTAAACATTTTAAACCACCTTCAAGCTCTGCTGTATGGAAGAACAGACTCTCCATAGGTCTCCTGTAACATTGTATAGGCCTCAGCTGAAGATTTGTTGAAACGAAAGCAGAATTTCAAAGCTGCATATTGTTCCTCACGTGTTTCCTCCATTGCAGCCGTAGGAAATACTGAACTTATCTGACCATACCTGCCTCTCATAGGTGGGTACCAGGAGTCCCAGCAATGAAACTACTATGGCGTGTTTGTTGCACATTAAGCTAACAGAATATCATAAGATTAAATTTTAGTGTGAGAAATTATGACCATAAAAAAATTCTGATCATTCTTTATTGAATAGCCCTCACAGTATGGTTTATGAAATTTTGAAGCTCCTGGAGTATCCTCTGATCTCCTGTTTCCTTTATGACATAAGGTAAGATCTCTTAATGCTTTATATGTATGAACATATGGCTTCCTATGTCATTGTAGCTGCACACCCGCAAAACGCCTGTTTTCTGGTGCTCTCTAGCAACTGCTGAAATGAACGTATGGGCTGACAGTTATTGAAGTATATGAAATAAAATTGTAATTACTTCTTTAACGGTTTGCATTAGAATGTTCAAACTGCACAGTTGGCTGTGGGGCGTGATGGGAATTAGTATGTGCTGTATGATTTGGTTTAGTGATAAAGCACACTTTCATTTGGATGGGTTCATCAGTAAGCAAAATTGGTGCATTTTGGGAATCAGAATCCCCATTTCGCTATTGAAAAACCTCTCTTAAGCCTCAATGGGTGACTGTGTGGTGTGCAGTGCCTGGCCATGGAATAATCGGTGTGATATTCCTTGATGGCACAGTGGCTACTGAACGGTATGTGAAGTTTTGGTAGATGATTTTGTCCCCATCATCCAAAGTGGTCCTGATTTCTACAAGATGTGGTTCATGCAAGATGGAGCTCAACTCCATTGAAGCAGGAGGGTGCTTGATGTCCTGGGAAATTGGGTGCTGCATTCAGGCTCTGAGGTACCAACAGGCTACTGATGTGGCCATCCATTGACCACCATATTCTCTGTATCTGAACATGCAGCTCATTTTTGTTCAGCTTTATTAAAGACAAGCTGTATAGCAAAAACCACTGCTGGGCTGAAAGCAGTCATTCAGGAGGTCTTCGACAGCATCAGTGTTTCGACACTTCAGCGGGTCAGCCAGAATTTCGCTATTCATCTGTGCTACATCATCACCAATGATGGCAGGCATATTGAACATGTCATAATCTAAATCTGAATGTATGTAGTGACATGTATGTGTTGGATAAAGGTGTGTGCATGCTGTAGTTTGTAATTAATTTATGTTTTTTTTTCATATAGGTCAATAATTGTCACCCTGTATTTCTAATAGGTCACAGGAAAATATTGCAAATGGTGGTTTGGAAAGCATTACATTCTTTAAGGACTAACCAGTTAGAAGAATATTGAGCCCAGAATGCCAGACATCTATGTCATTATTTAAAATTTTACTGTCACACTTGTGTGATGTATCTTGAAGTGTAGCTCAAGAAAAAAAGACCAATATTATAGCTTTTATTGTAGCTTAATAATCTTTGAGAACAGTATTCTATATGAAAAGTTACCTTTTCTTGTAGCTATACTATGTACAGGGTGATTATAATTAAAGTTAAACTTTAAAGACACTGTAGAAATAACACCACTGGTGAGAATGACGTCAAATTGCAACATAATATTATTGGAGAAGGGGGAAAATGTTTGGCAGATGAAGAAAAATAGTGTGGAAATTGATCAATAGATGGTACTGTTGGGTATGTCAAAATATGTAAGCAAAAACACCAGTCATGTGGATGACCCAATGAAGCTGCTATAAACATGCTGGGTACACAGCTTTTCCTCCTTTCGCATCTGTGATGTTCGCCATGACTGTCTCAATGCAGGATCACCCTCTGTTTGTAGAGCTGTATTAAAATAATGATGACTGTGCATACATCACTCTGAAGAAGTTCCAGAAACTGAAGTGTTTGAAAAAAGGCGTTGGTCTGATGAATGCCATATGTCTCGAGAAAATGATTCAGAGATTCAAAAAGACAGGTTCTTTTGGTGTGCAGCCTGGTAGAGGGAGGAAACAAATTGATTCGATGTCAGTGGAAGCAATGGCCATGGCAATGAAGGAGGAGACGAGTAGTGGTGTACAAACGTGTAGTCAATGGAGAATTGTCCGAACATTGGACATACCTGAGAGCACAGTGTGTAAAATCCTACAAAACATCCTTCTTCACTACCCATTGAAAATAAGTCCCATGCACAAGTTGCTTCCTGTTGACTTGCCAGCGAGAGAGACCTTTGCTTTAGAATTTCTTGCTCGCATGGAAGTGGACAATGATTGGCTGCAGAAGATTTTGTGGACAGACAAAGCCCACATGCAAATCAACCACTGTGTGGTGCTGATTTACAGCATCATTTATCATAGGTCCATATCTTTTCGAAGATACAGGTACTTCCTGTCCTGTTATCTGTACCATCACTGGTAAGTGCTTTGAGTGTCTTTTGTGCAACCAAGTCACTGCAGCTCTCCAACAGCGTGGATGTGTGAAAGGGATCACTTTCATGCGAGAAGGCACACTTCCACACATTGCAAATCCAGTTAAGCAGCTGCTGAAGCACCATTTCGGAAATGCTACAACTATCAGCTGCCATTTCTCTACAGCCTGGCCATCCCAATCACCTGATCTTAATCCATGTGACTTCTGGCTGTGAGGCTATCTGAAAGATGTTGTGTTCAGTGCTCCGATTGCAAACTTAGCTGTATTGAAGGCATACATTGCACAACGCATTCTGAATGTGACCCCAGAATCACTTCAGTAAGTTGTGGAACATGCTACTTCTCGATTTCAGCTTGATGCAGAAAATGGTGGACATCATATTAAACATGTTTTGCGGCAGTCACACAGAAATTAATAATACGATTTCATTTTGACTGATGCTTTTTATGCAGTTTTTTGCCTCAGGACAATTAAAAACCAATGTGATTGATGATTTTCATGTGGGTTTTGGCCTCAGGTCATTTATAACTGATTTTTCCCTTCTGATGTGATATGACCTTGCCAAGGTGGATATGCTTACGTAACTAACAGTAACACACCTATACACCCATGCACACTGAGTAGTACAGCTTGTTTGATGTCAAACGTACACCTCAGGCATTGCTGTATGATTCATTTGTCATTTGTAGTTGACCACTATTAAATTATAATTCTTACAAGTGCCACTTATTGCTGCATTTTGTAACTATTTATTTTTCTTCTGCCATATGTTTTTCCCCTTCTCTGATTTTATTCTGTTGTAATTTACATCATTCTGGCCAGTGGTGTTATTTCTACAACAGTTTGAAAGTTTAATTATAATCACCTTCTTTATTAATTTAAACCATTAACTTTTCCAGCTTGTGTGTTCCCACTGCTTAACAGTGACATTGCTACTAGCTGACTACATCACGTGATCTATGATCTGAGTATCCCCTGTCATTGGCTGGTGAGATAATGTGACATGAGCCGTGATTGGCTTACAAAAGCACAAGGCAATCTTGATTTCAGTGCTTCAGAAACTAATGTGCTGTGTTTGGTGGCAGAATTTGAATTTATACTTTAGTAATATAAAAATATGCAGCGTAGTGTAATAAGAAAATAGGCAGTGTAACTTGTTGCCGCACATCAAAGATCTTTCCAATTTTTTTTAAATTTCTCGTGCAAAAAGTTTGTTTTCATCTGGAAAAAAGTGTATATTAACTGTGAAATCTGGAAAAAATTCAGGAATGTTTTTTCCATGTCCACATATACACCCTGCATCAGTATTATGAAAAGGAAAGTTGCTACTCACCATATGGAGGAGATGCTGAGTTGCAGATAGGCTCAACAAAAAGACTGTCACAAATAAAGCTTTCAGGCCTTCATCAAAAAATAGCCGACAGACACACACACACACACAAACACACACACACACACACACACACACACACACACACACAAAGACATGCAAACCCATCTCGCACACGTGACTGCAGACTCAGGCAACTAAAACCACACTGTGAGTAGCAGCACCTGTGCATGATTGGGGTGGCAACTACTAGGGGATAAGGAGGACACTGGGGCCGGGAAGGGGAGGGATATTATGGTAGGGGTGGTGGACAGTGTGGTGCTGCAGGTAGACAGTGGGCAGGGAGAGGTGGGGATAGAAAGGTGGGGGGGGGGGGGGGGGTGTAGTGGAAAACGAGAGAAGTAAGAGGACTGTTTGTGATGGTGGAATGGTGGCTGTGTAGTGCTGGAATGGAAACAGGGAAGGAGCTGGATGGGTGGACAGTGACTAATGAAGGTTAAGGCCAGGAGGATTACAGGAATGTAGGATGTATTGGAGGGAAATTTCCCTTCCGTGCAGTTCAGAAAAAGTGGTGTTGATGTGAAGGATCCCTATGGCAAAGGCTATGAAGCAGTCATTGAAATGAAGGACGTCATGTTTAGCAGCGTGCTCATCAACAGTGTGATCCACTTGTTTCTTGGCCACAGTTTGTCGGTGGCCATTCATGCAGACAGACAGCTTGTTGGTTGTCATCTCCACATAGAGTGCAGCACAGTGGTAGCAGCTTAGCTTGTAAATCACATGAGTGGTTTCGCAGGTAGCCCTGCCTTTGTTGGGATAGGTGATGTTAGTGACCAGATTGGAGTAGGTGGTGGTAAGAGGATGTACGGGACAGGTCTTGCATCTAGTTCTATTACAGGGTTGAGCCATGAGGTAAGGGGTTGGGATCAGGGGTTGTGTAAGGATGGACAAGTATATTGTGTAGGTTCAGTGGGTGGCAGAATACCACTGTGGCAGGGGTGGGGAGGATAGTGGGCAGGACATTTCTCATTTCAGGGCACGGCAAGAAGTAGTCGAAACTAAATGTAATTCAGTTATTCCAGTCCTGGGTGGTATTGAGATATGAGGGGAATGCTCTTATGTGGCCGGATGGTGGGACTCTGGAGGGTGGTGGGAGACTGGAAAGGTAAGGCATGGAAGATTTGTTTTTGTACATGGTTGGGAGGATAATTATGGTCTATAAAAGTTTCAATGAGACCCTCAGTTTATTTCGAGAGGGACCACTCATCGCTGCAGATACAATGACCACAGGTGGCTAGGCTGTATGGAAGGGACTTCTCGGTATGGCACTGGAGGCAGCTGTCGAAGTGAAGGTATTGCTGGTGGTTAGCAGGTTTGATATGGATAGAGGTACTGATGTAGCCATCTTTGAGGTGGAAGTTAACATCTAGGAAGGTGGCTTGTTGGGTTGAGTAGGACCAGGTGAAGAAAGTGGGGGAGAAGTTGTTGAGGTTCTGGGGGAATGTGGATAGGGTGTCCTCACCCTCGATCCATATCAAAAAGATGTCATCAGTGAATGTGAACCAAGTGAGGGGTTTAGAATTGTGGGTGTTTAGGAAGAATTCCTCTAGATGGCTCCTGAATAGGTTGGCATAGGATGGTGCCATTCGGGTGCCCATAGCTATACCCTGGATTTGTTTGTAGGTAATGCCTTCAAAGAAGTAATTGCGGGTGAGGTTACAGTTGGTCAGGGTGACTAGGAAGAAGGTTGTTGGTTTGGAATTCATTGAGCATTGGGAAATGTAGTGTTCAATAGTGATAAATCCACAGGCATTAGGAATGTTAGTCTAAAGAGAGGTAGCATCAATAGTGACAAGCAGGGCATCATGTAGTAAAGGGACAGGAACTATGTAGAGTCAGTGGAAGGAATGATAGGTATCTTTTATATAGCAGGGTAGTTATATACACCCTGTATATACCCCTAAACAGTTCAGTTGCAAAACTAAGTACTGATAGGAGTCGAACTTTGGTACTGGTGAAATTTGGAAAGTTGCCATGTCTTAAGATTTGAAGAGCCTCTCACTCTGCTAGTATTAGTGCTGATTGTATGAGGGAGCTCTTGAGAGATTTATGGAGTGAAGTTTTGGAGTGGATATGGTCAAATGTAGAGATTTAAGTCTGCTTGGATAAACGGAAACAGTCAAACGAAATCAGGATAGTGCAAAGACTCTATGTACAAAGGAACTGTTAGTGTGTCCAGCAGATAAGGGAAGCAGTGTCATTCACCAAGAGTATCATACATTTACAGGCCAGTTACCTTTTAATTTGATTACTAATGTAAATTATAAACTCATTACATTGGCATTTCCTGTAATTGGACAAGTTTGGATGTGTTTAACATAATGTTCTTTGGGCCTGGGGTGTGAGGCATGCAAATTGTAATGCAATACTGTAAGTTTTAATGTGCCAGTGACTCATGGAATGAATAATGTTTTTATGTAGAACTGGCTTAGCCTCATTCATGTAGACTATACAGTCTATCTACATAGATATTTTTGTTTTCTTTAAATGAATTTTTATGTTGATCACAGATTGCCACACGTAAACATTTGATGCTAATTAAGGCCATAGAAGCATGGTCTTTTTCAGATGTACTTGTGACCAAACAGCAATTCATGTAGTTACAGCACAAGGTTTTTGTTAATCATTCCTTTTGCATTCTTGTGATGATATTTCCATAGAAACTTTCATCTACAACAAATATTTCTATACATCTAACAGAGAAGTCAAATTCCAATATTCATAGATTTAGCTTATATTTATTTAAGGTAGTGAAACATTTTCTTAAAAATTGGTAAGCCTTATTTCACCCCCTTAGGCGCTGAATTTCGAAAATCAGTTAACATGCTTTTTTTTCTTTTCTTTTCTCTTTTTCTTTTTTTTTAATTTCTGACAGAGAAGCGAAATACAAATTTTTATTGATTTAGCTTTAAAAATGCCCTCCATTTTACCCTATTAGTGGTTGAAGTTCCAAAAGTGATGAAACATATTTTTATTTGTGATTGAGAAACCAAATACCAATTTTCATAGTTGTAGCTTCAAAATTGACTTCATTGTGGCATCTTTTCAAAATGTCTTTCATGCTCTATTTGACCCCTTGGGAATGGAATTTCAAACAATCTCCTCTTAAACAATGCCTACAGTATAAGATCCACATCCTCTCCAAATTTCAAATTTCTGTCTTTAGTGGTTTGGGCTGGGCAGTGAATCAGTGTAGCCCTATTTCACCCCCTTAGGAGTTGTATTACCAAAACACAATAAAGCCTATATTTTTTCTTTACCATCCAAGAAGTCAATACCAATTTTCAAAGATTTAACTTTAAAATGTTTTCACTATGAAATATTTTCATAAAACGTTTCACCTCCTTAGGCTTGACTTTCCAAAATCAGTGAAATAGGTATTTTTTATTTCTAATCGAGAAGCCAAACACAAATTTTCATTATCTAGCTTAAAAATGCTTGCACAATGAAATATTTCCATAAAAACTTTCAACTCCTGTTTCACCCCCCATAGGTGTTGAATTTACAAAAACAGTAAAACACATATTTTTTAAACTGAGAAACCAAATTCAAATTTTCATGGATTTAGCTTTAAAAATGTTTCAGCAATTCTTTAACAACAATTTGTTTTAAAAAAGTTTCCCTCACCATTTCATAATGGAATACTTTTGTAAAACATTTCATCCCCTGTTTCATAAAGAAATATTTTCATAAAACATTCCATCTCGTATTTCACCCCATTAGTGTTTGAATTTACAAACACAATGAAACTAATATTTGTTTTATTTTGTAACTGAGAAGTCAAATATCCATTTTAATAGATGTAGGTTTAAAATGCTTTTGTAGTTCTTTAATACTGAATTATTACAAAAAAACCTTTCCCCACTATTTCACACCTATAGAGTTTAAATTTTCAAAAATGCTGAAATTCAAATTGTCCTGAAACACAGAGCTGCATTGCATCCATGCATCCATGTCACAACAGTTGTTCAAAGTGCCAGGTGATAGGGACAATAGTGTTTGTCATGCAGGATACACATATTCATACTGTGGCTTACATCATGTTGGTGGGGCATTTGCCTGGAGCTAGTACTAGGGTTTGTCTTGGTATTCTGCAGAACCCAGTACTCCAAATCTGGTGTATGCACAGTCCACCACCTCCACGCATGTCCATCTGCCTGAAAGGACCCACAGTCACAAAAATGCCCAAAAATGGCTTGAGATGATGTGTGATGAGGTTGGTGCCTGTGAGGGTACTTATTTTGGTGTAGCTGTGGAGCCTCTTGACTGCTTCCATCTGCTTGACTGTACACAAACACCATCTGGGCCTGTTCCTGATATGAATACTGGACCATTCTGCTGCTTACAGTATGCTACATAAGTCATACAATCTACAACACCCAAGGAACCCATAGTACTGTTGTTTGTCAGGGCCATCCACTGTGGCAACATTGCATTTCCAGACATGTTCATGGGATATTTTTTCTTCAATTCCAGTCATGAATCCATCCCTACAGTTTGTCGGTTTTATTAATGTTCACTCTGTGTATGGATGAATGAAAGTTTGGGAAAATGTGTAAAGGGAAGCAATATATTCATTTTGGTGGTAATACCTTACTAACTGAATGGATCAAGATAGTCTGTGGCATATGGCTTTTGAATCTGTCATCTCTGTCTTTCATGTGACAGAGTTGTGATCCTACTGACTCTAGTAATGCAGTAGAAAGATGCAGATCAGTATCAGCTACAAAAGCTCTCATGTCATCACATTTGCATGGGTTAAAATCAAATCACATGCTAGGTGTTGCACGGTATTGACAGAGTATTTGGTTATTTTGTACAGTAACTTTCTAAAATATCTGTCCAGAATGGGTCTATGTAGCACTACACTTAGAAAAATGGTCTCACTGACAATAATGCCTTGCAAAAGTACCTGCATGTCAGTCATTCAGGCAAGGCCAGTGTCCACACTTCACTACTATTCATTTGAGTCATATAAATCCATAGTTCCTAGACACGTCCTACATGTTATACCATATGTGAAAAGGTCTCATGTCATGTTGTTTGCATACCACAAGAAACTGTCATTTTAGAAAATCTTAGTGATTGTGGCTTGCTGTTCACCTACTCCACTTTTTCTTTTCAGTTAAGCTATTTAAAAGAAGGAGAAATTTATTTTAGTGTTAACTTAGTCAATAATTTCTGTTCAGTTGGTTACTATTTTTGTGAACAGTTTTGCACACCCTTAGTTTTTGTAGACTCTTTGATGTATGAAGAGGTAGTATCTTTGAGTGTTGTATCTGTATCAGTAACTGTGTGATCTATAATGGTAAAAATACCACTTTATCTCCTGATCTAACCAAAAACTTTACAGAAAACCTTATGTCACAAATACATAAGTTCCCTCATCATACTGGAATTACTGGAGGAGACTTTTAATGATACAATAATCAGATGTGATGGTTGAAATTTGTTAGTGGTGGTTGTGACAAACATCCTGTGAAATATTACTAAATACTTCTCTGAAAACTACTTAGAATAGAGAGCTTGAAACACCATTCATAATGGAAATGGCAACAAATGATCCTAACCTCTTTGAAGATGTCCACATTGAACTGATCTCAGTGACCACAAAGCAGTTATTGCAACAAAGAATACCAAATTACAAATGTCAGTTAAGACAAGTAGAAAGACTGATATGTGCAGCAAACTAGACAAAGAAGCAGAAGTGTCATACCTCAATGAAAAACTTGTAATTTTTTGTTCAGGACAGCAGGATGTAGAGGGTACTATGATTCAAGTTTAGAAGAATAGTTGACCTTGCACTGTATAGGTATGTACCCAGTAGAACGTTTCATAATGGGAGGCACCCTCCACTACAAACAGTCACTGTAAAGAAGCTTATAATGAAACAGGAATAGGCATAAAACAGAGCAGAGGGCTATAGATAGAGAAATGCTAGAAGAAGAGTTCATGGCTGTCAAGAGAGCAGAATATTATCCAGAGACCTTTCACAAAACCCAAAGAAATTCTGGTCATATCTAAAGGCTGTTAGTGGCAACAGAGTTGTGTTCAGTCACTCGCAAATGAGACAGGAATTGAAATTGAGAGTAAAAAAGCCAAATCACAAATACTTAACTCTAGTTCCAGTCCATCTATGAAGGATATTGCTAACAAATCTCTCATGTGACTCATACTAGAACATTGTTCAACAGGGGATATTTAATGTATACAGAGTAAGCCAGTGTGAATGGCATAGGTTTGTTTGACTCACAGGGGAGTGTTACAGAGGGTTTTAAAGTACTGGACTGACAGACTCTTGAAGATAGACATATGCTATCACAAGAAAGGCTATTAATAAGTTTCAAGAACCAGCTTTAAATGATTGTTCCAGAAACATACTACTGCCCCCCACCCCCCTTCCCCATATATGGCTCCCATAGGGATTAAATTAATTACAGCACACACAGACGCATTTAAACAGTCATTCTTATCACATTCCACATGTGAATGGAATGGAACAAGGTACTAATAAGTGGTACAGTGGGAAATATCTTGTACCATGCACTTCATAATGGTTTGCAGAGTGTGGATGCAGATGTATGTTTAGGATAAGAATATGTATGTGATTGTGTCTCATGAGGTAAATTTTTATATTGAAAATTAGATTTTTTAAAAGTTTCAAGTGTGTATTATGCTAAAAATCACACATTGTATGGATTACCCTCAATGGCATAAGCAAACTACTTAAGAATCATCTGAAAAGGACATGCACAGCAATCTGGTGGCAGTGTGTACAAAATGTTACGCAACAACACATCTTTGCCATGTTAACTAAGGAAAAATTTATGCTGCATAAATCTAAATATGGCATAATTACAACCTTCCTTTATGTGTGTATTTTGCCACTGCTTGGTGAGTAGATTTTCAATGTATTCAATTATATTACATAATGAACTATAATACATCAAAAATAGTGTGGGCCCAGCTAATGTCAGTTTACAAACAAAAATTGGAATCAGTGTTTACATGCTGTTGCAGCAGTGATGCACTTTTCAGAAGAAAGCATCTAATGATGTTGTGATACATGATGTCACCACTAAAGGCTTTATGTGTCAATTACAGTTCGCAGGAGAGTGAATACCTGATGAGAATATTCAATTAAAAAGAATTTGATGACTCTGCCAGTAACATAAACTACTTTTTAGTTATTTTCATACTGCAATTGAGGAGAGGATAAATGCATCTGGTTAAGGTGGCATATGCAGTGAATAATAGTGGTAGTAAAAAGTTGGTAGTAAACCAAATCAGTTAGCAAAGTCAGTTGTATGTTCCTATCATCATAACCCAAGTCACAGTACCTGTGAGCATAGAAGGTGAAAAACTGTAGCTACAAAGCACATATCAAACAATGGAGAAGCTTTCACTGGGGAGGCATTGTTAAATGCAAATGATACTGGAACAGTTGGGAAATCATAGTACATGGCTACATGAGGAACTGACGACATATGAAGCATTTTCAGATGCAAGAGCTTTTCATGTTATGATGTAATGATGAGAAGTACATTTCTGCTTTTGAATTTGGAGATATCAATATTTTGGCTTACAGTGGAAAGATGTTGAAGGAGAAATATGTTAGTAAGGTTTAGGATGTTTCAGAGTTAACTTACAGTCTGGTCTCCATAGGTGCAGCCCTTGATAATGGTATGACACATCAGCCTTATACTAATCAAACAATGGAAAATCCAGGATGGAAAGTTACAATATTATGAAAAGGAAAGTTGGTACTCACCATATAGTGGAGATACTGAGTCACAGATAGGCGCAACAAAATGACTCTCACAATTAAAGCTTTCAACCATTAAGGCCTTCGTCAACAACAATAGATGACACTCACACACACACACACACACACACACACACACACACACACACACACACACACACATTACTGAACCACACTGGCAGTGTGTGGTTTCGGTTGCCTGGGGCTGCAGTCATGTGTGTGAGTTGTGTTTCGGTGTGTGTGTGTGTGTGTGTGTGTGTGTGTGTGTGTGTTCTATTGTTGATGAAGGTCTTAATGGCCAAGAGCTTTAATTGTGAGAGTCTGTTTTTCTGTCTATCTGTGACTCAGCATCTCTGCTATATGGTCAGCCTCATATAAAATGTATAATTCTTAAAGAATAAATATTTTGACATTAGATGTAACATTTTTAGTCACTGCCTATTTGTCCTGACTGCATCCACATCTAGAGTGTCGTTCCACATCTAGAGTGCCCTTATTATGACACCAAGGTACCATAGTAAAAATCTGTCAGAGTCCTACGGACATCCAATTAGATGAAGTTATCTTATGGTGGTTCCACAAAAAAATACTTTTAGACCTACCTGTACCAAATAAGAATGAAACAGCTACATTCCTAATTGCCACAGGTGTTTCTATGATCAGTCAGATGGCATACTTCAATACTGGTACCCCACCTAAGGACAGTAAACATCCTAAATTGTGCACTAATGGATGTAATGAAATTATTTTGTTAGCCTAAACAAAACTCTTGTACATGTGACATACAAACAAGTGACAATGTCATCATCTTCTGTCATGAATCCCACCCCTTCTTTATATTTTTAGACTTGAAAACTATGTGGCATTTGGTTTTCTTTTTAGTATCCTGTTAATATTATGCAGCCTTTAGTGATGTATGGAAAAAAGAACACTTGATGTTCCCAATTTTCATTGTTATTAGAGATTGACCAGGGACAGCATTGTATTTCCATACACACATTCTTTTGAAACTTCCACAGCGCTGCTCTTCTTGAAGTTTACTGGGTTCTGCTGGTCCATTTGGATGAAATGAAATTGGAATGAGACAGGTCAGAACAACAACAAGTGCTTTTGTTTGTTTGCTGTAGTCAGTGGGCTTCTCCTTTCATGGTGATACATAATCAAGTGTGGTGACTTTAAACTTACAGTCAATGCCCCAGAGGAAGTCAGCTCCACCCCATCAGAAGAAAAGGAATTTATATTAGACTGATAAAAGTTCTTGGGTTTCCAGCCAGGTGGAAGTGTTAAAATACTGAAACATTTAGAAGAGTGTAATGCTCATCATCTACTGGTGAAATGTTAAATACCATAGATGTCATACTATTTATAATAGGACTATGCTCCCCTGCTCTTGGCTAAGGATTGCTGGGTGCTGATGGGCAGATGGTGGTGAAGGGGGTGGGGGTGATGGGGGGCAGAGGGGGGGGGGAGGGGGGAGAGCTGAAGTGGTGAAGTGGTGGAGGTAGCAGACATGCCAGAGGTTTCATTCTAGTTTTGGTCTGGGCATTTTGGAAGCATCTCATACATCATATGGGTGTGCTCTCATCATATTGCTGCTAGTGTGGGATAACATGCTGAACTCAGTTGGTATCATTTATCTCTACTGATCATTTCCTCATGAATCCTAATTTCTGCTGATACCTGTGCAAAGCTGTCCCAGTAACTGGTTGCTTGGCACAGCATCCTAGTGCTTTGAAAGTCAAAAAGTGTGGTCTTCCTTCATGCTATGCTCTGCTATTGCTGATTTCTCTATCCCCCAGACATACATGCTTGATGTGTTCCTTTCAGAATTTTGAAATATAGAGCTGTAATTTCCTGATGTATTGTTGGTCACATTCACATGCAAGGTTGTATGTCCCAGATCCTTTCAGTTTCAGTTGGTCTTTTACAGAGCCTGGGTACTATTTTGTCTTGGGAGGGGGTCAGAAGAAAGTTTTTATGTTGGAATTTTTCAAGTAGCTTCATAGCCTTATCTCAGAGCAGTGCCCAGTATGAACAGGAAGATAATGTCCTGTCTTCTTCATCCACTTTCTGATTTTCTGCATCTTTTCTCTTCATGAATGCCCTACTGATCTGCACATCACCATCACATTTTTTCAGAAATGCTTCCTTCAGATGTTGTAGTTCAGCAGGGAGGTTTCCTTTATCACAGATGGTGGGTGCTCAGTGTACCAGAGTGGTTAGCACTGTTTGGTGTTGCACTGGATAGTGGTAGCTCAATGTGTGCAGGTGGAGGTCTCTGTGAGTTTTCTTCCTTTATAATGCATGGCCTAGTTCACCATTTGCCTTCTTTTTAAATACTATGATCAAGAAAGGGAGACAACTATTCCATTTCCACAGTGAAAATAATGTTTTGAAGGATGTGTTAAGGTGATTCAGAAAATAATCCAGCTTCCACACTATGAAAGTATCACTGATGTAGTTGAAGAAGTGCTTGTGTTTGGGGCAAGTAGTTGTGATCCTTGGAGCAAGTGAGAATCCCATGACCACTTCATCCATCTGTTCATAACACTTTCCATTTCACTTGAAGAAGATGGTTTTTAATGTGTGTCCTAAGAGTTTAACAATTAGTGGCTAGACATGTTGAGTTGTGAAATCAAGGAGTCTTGAAAAAATACTTTTCTGAATAGCAATATTATGTCAAAGCTCACAGGTGAGTCATTCCTTTCTGGTCACATATCATTAGGTACTTTCACAAAATAACCCAAATTCTTCACATGGTGACTACAGTGTGCCACAAGGGGTTTTAGAAGTGTCATTGGATATTTGGTTTGTCTGAAACTGTGTGAGTTAATGGTGTTAAGTGTGCTTTTTGCTAAGTCCACAGGTTTGATATCACTGGTGCCCTGGGATACAGCTACTTCTCCACTTTCTGGTAGATCTGAGCTTTTCAACCCCAGAGCAACCACCATTTTCCTGGTCATCTTCGAAGATGGATCCTCCTTGAGCTTCTTGTAGGCCAGGTCCTGTAGCAGTGCACAATCTTCTGTTAGTAGTCATTGGTTCACATAGCACTGTAGCATTCCCTTTGTCTGGTGGAAAAACCATAGTGTCAGCATCACCTCTCAGTGATCAGAAGGCCTTCAGTTCTATTGCAGTCATGTTTACTGTTGAAAACTGGGACTTGACTATGACCCTGCAGGTTTCCCACCTGATCTCCTCTGCTCATTCCTTTGGCAGGCCTCAAATTGCTTCCTAAGCACCACTAATGATATCCCGTTCAGTTTATTCTTCAGGACAGGTGTGAGGTTCAACCCTTTTGTAAGGGCCAAATTTGTAGTAAATTCCAGTACTTCCTCTGTCAAATTCACAGTAGTTCTGATGTTACTCTCCTTGTTAAACATCTGAACTCCCAATACTGTGTCAAATGTGCTGAGCTCTTTGGTGGTAGCATATTGTTTCTGTACCTCACTGTTGGCATAATAACTACAGTCCACCCAGTCCAAAATGTGTGCTTATAGTTCTCTTGCCATACATAAGTGGCATATGAACAGGGTATGTACATTCTTGTCCAGCTCTTTCTGTGTAAACGAATACACTCCCTCACCATGGCGAAGTGCACTTCTTGTAAAATCCAGTTAGTCTTCTTCAGTTTTGCTGGGTGTCGCAGTTTTGCTAATCATGGTACAGTGTTCTCATATTCACACTATTGAAGGAAAGCCAATGTGCTGAGCAGTTTCACTTTCCTGTTGTGCACTTTCTGCAGTTTTTTGAAACTACATGGCATCCCATCCCTGTATAGGTAGAGTATGTGTGAATGTAGACTTTCCCAGCATATACTATTAATGAAAAGTTTTCCAGCTTCCAGACTGATGACCATGTTAAAATACCACAATGTTCTGAAGAGTGTCATACTCATCATCTTTTGGTGAAGTTTTGAGGTACTGCAGATGCCATACTATTTATACTAGTGGCGTGTCCGTCCCCCTGGCTGCAGGTGACTGGGTGCTGTCCATATTCATGAGGAACAAGTCACCAGGGATGGAGGATACCAACTCATTGTGGCAATGAATCCCTTACTAGTGGGAATATGATGAGAATGGGCTCATCACCATCCAACATTTGAGATGGTTCTGGAATGCATAGACCGAGACTCGAGTGCAGTCTCCTCCGTGGCTGCTACCCCCACCACTACAGCCTCCTCCTTCTTTCCCTCCCCCCACTTTTCAACCAAACAACACCCAGCAACCTGCAGCCAGATGGAGAGGGTACACCACTAGCACAAGTAGAACAACAGCACTGTCTCAACATTTCATTGAAAAATAATGAGTATGACACTCTTTGAATGGGGCAGTATTTTAATACTGCCACCCGGTTGAAGCCAGAGAACTTTTCATCAACAGTAGGTGCAGGGAAAAGTCTATATACCATTTGTATTAGATATATACATATTCCTCTCTTAAGAAAAACTCTTCTTGCTATTGCAAGTCTGTAATTTGAATTTTCTTATGTCTACTTTTTTAAGTAATTTGCTGTCCAAATAGATGATGGAGTGAGATTCAAAGAATTGTAGATGAATATTACTAATTTCCTCAGCATCCTCTGATTTAATGCAACTAACTTCTTTTCAAGTTACTGTACATTCTGCTCAAATGACCTTCCAAATCCTTTGTAGCCTCTGCCAGAATTATCCTCTCTTCTCCAAGGTATTAAGTTTTTATTTCTACTCCATACATTTTAATTGTATACCTAATTTCTTCTCATTTCCTTTATGCTGGACATACGTGCTGAATAATGTGGAGTGTAGGCTATAATTCTACTTGCTGTCCTCTCAAATACTACTTTGATTTCATGTCCTTTGACTCTTATAACAGCTGACTGTTTGTTGTATAAGTTGTTGACAACCTTTAATTCCCTGTATTTTAATAAATTTACAAAATTCTGTAAAAGTTTGTATATGTTTCTCCAACTTATCTCGTAATATGTGTTGTTGGATCAGGCTCATATGCTCGTATTTTCCTCCAGAATCTGAACAAATCTTCCACTGGTCAACATCTATGAGTCATACAACTTTTCTGTGGATTATTATTAATCTTGTCATTAGGTAACCTTGATGTATTGAACTAATGGTTCATTGACTCTCTCAGGTGACACCACCTGCCTTCTTTAGTTCTCCTAAGACTGTTATTTATGAGGGCATGTTTTCTAGTACATGTGCACACTTCAACTTAGTTCTTACAGTAATCTGTCAAATTTTTCTCCCAGTATTAAAACATCATCTTATCTTCTCTTCCATTACCTATATAGTCTCCAGTTTCTTTCCTTTATTAAGCCAGTCTGACTTGCCATCTGATCTCTTGATATTTATTATATCAGTCTCATTTTTAATATGTGTATCCTACTTTGTCTGCTATGTGTGCTAATTTTTTTTTATATTTTCTCATTTTATCAATCAAATTTGAAATTACTGGTATTATCAAAGGATTTATAATGGATCTTGTCTTTTTACCTATTTATTTCCTGGGTGCTTTCACTATTTCATCTCACAAAGTTACTCATTTACCTTCTCTTATATTTCATTCACCTATCAGTATTTCAAATGCTGTACTTCCTCCCATCCCTCTTCACTAACTCCCACTACATCTAACTTCAACTTTTCAATGACTTTAATCTGTTTCGCAATTAATGGATCTAACATTCCATATTTCAACCTGTAGGTTGCCAAATTCGTTTGTTTTCTGATAACAACATCCTTCTGAGTAGTTATCTCCATGAGATCTGAATTTATATCTGCTTGATAATCAACTTCTTGTCTTTTTATCAAGGTTTTTCAAATGGCATTAGGCTCCAATGCTTTCTTATCTGATCACAACATTTGTTTGACATGTTTTATGTATTAATAAATTTGTTTCACTAATTAACAGCTTTTTTCACATACGAACACATAAAATTATTGCTACCAGGGAATGGTTCATCCACGATTAGTGCTGCGTTATTGACTTCTTAATTTCATAGTTTCGTGTTCAATTCATCTAATGATGTTCACATTATTAAAGTACATTTATGGTTACTGTATGCAAATATGAACTCAATAATCTTGTTTGCAAGACAAGACACAGAAAGCACTAAACTGGCTTAAGTGCCAGTGGGTTTCACACTGTTTGTTAATTTCATGTTGAATGAGTTACATCGCACCAGAAGAATGCCATCAGCATTATACCAGACAGTATAGCTGCAGCAGTGATTCCCTTGCTCTCAGCATGTTGCAATACCAATACAGCATGGCCAGCATATATCAAGACCAGAGTAGTCCAACAATCAGAAAACTGTCCCTGCAACTTCTGAAAAGGTTGCTGCTCCTCTTCAGAAACCATCTGTTCAGAATACATCCTCACACTTCGTCTTTACTATAAAACTGTGACACCATGTGGTTAGCCATTATTTATCTTCAAGAGGCGAAAATATTAGTGCTTCTTATATAAAAGTGTACGACAATATCCTAGCTTTCAAAGCTAATAGTTTGGTGAGGAGAGAGGTGCGGGTTGGAAAAGGTTACAAAGTAAGGTAGGTCACTCAGATCCAGGATGAGAGGGGCCCATTGTTTTGAGGAGAAGAGGGACAACCTACCCCACATCAAGAAGCATCTGATTCTCTCAGCAAAGAACCTAGTAGTGTGGAGCAAATGGATATCCACATCCAGCATTCGTCAATATTCACAGACATCTGCTACCATCCATAAATGACCTTCACTCAGCATAACAGACTCCAACAGTGAGGCAAAAATTATAGACTGGTTAACATAACCTTTAGCAGACTTTTATTGAATGTACAAAAATGCACTACAATGGAATGCTAAGTGATCTGCATGATGGTGTTACAGAGGAGGCAGTGACTCCAGTGTGCATAAAGGAAATTTGTGAGGAAGAAGTAACATTTGAACATGTGTTGTGTTCAGTAAGTTGTAAGTGTTCACCATGTGCCTGACTATAGACAGCAAACAATGTGGTTCAGTTTATTTAAATTTAGTTTTTCTCAAGTTCTGTAAATAACATTCATGGCAGTTCACCATGGTGTGAAATGTGTCAGTAGGTTTACAGATAAGATACTTTTGCTCTCTGAAAACAAGACTATGTGGAGGCAATTTACCTAACCAGATTTTCTTTCAAATCTCAATGTACATCCAAAATTGCTGAGATTGCCAAATAGAAGGATATATGGCAAGTTGAATATATGGGTTGGGGAAGAACAGTTCAGACCTGGATGAAGAAAAGGGACAAGAGATGCTGTTGGCCTGTTAATAATCATAGGTGAAAGATATATTGAAAAAGGTAGAGAAATTTATGTTGTTTCCATTGATTTGGAAGAAGTTTTGAAGGAGCACAATGGAACAAGCTTTTGAAGAGGAAAGGAGTAGGCTGGAAGGAGAGATGATTGGTACAGAACCTATATTACAACAGAAAGTAATAATAAGGACTGAAAATGAAATGTCTGAAAGAAAAAGAAGTATTGGAAAGTGATGGTGAGAGGAGAAGACTGCTGCAGATTATAATAGAAAGTAAGAAGAACTGGATGGGACATTCAATGAGGTGGGAGTCCCTGCTAACGGATGCTTTGAAAGGTCTAGTTCATGGGAGGAGATTGGGAGGAAGGAGGAGATACAAGATGACAGACAACTTAAAGGGAAATGGGAATTGTGCAGACCTGAAGAGGATGGCAGAAGACTAGAGAGCATAGTGAGCCACTAAAATTGATGGATGTATCAAAATGTGATAAATATAAACCAACCACATGTATTCTGTCTACTCAGAAGCTCATATTCTGTGTGGAAAAAATTGTCACGTATAAATTATTTCAATTTCTCTTTAAAACCTTCATTATCTGGCAGCTTCTTTAATTTACAGGGAAGGTTGCCAAATATTTTTTTCTGTGCCAGGTGAAGTTGTGGTTACTGAAGGCTATTTTTGTTCCTTGTGTTATATTTATCAGCACTACTATTATTTTCAGATTAGTCTTGATTTTTCACAACATACTAAGAGAATACACTGTGGTGAAAAAAGTCATGGGATAATGATATGCACATATACAGATGGCGGTAGTGTTGCCTGCAATAGGTATATAAAGGCAGTACATTGGCAAAGCTGTCAACTGTAATCCTCCAAAAATAAACAAAAAGTATACCTATTAAGAAAAACAGATAAAATTTCACTTGATACCTTCCGGAAAGACAATCTCCACATCTTCCTAATTAACAATGTACTGGTAAGTGTAGGCCAGATGTGGCTTGAATTCAAAGAAATAGTAGCAACAGCATTGAGAGATTTATATCAAATAAATTAACCAATGGAGCTGATCCCCCTTGGTACGCAAAACGGTTCAGAACACTGTTGCAGAAAGAACAAAAAAAGCTTGCCAAATTAAAAAAAATGCTAACACTCCAAGATTGGCAATCTTTTACAGAAGCTCAAAATTTAGCATGGACTGCTATGTGAGATTCTTATAATAGTTTTCACAGCAAAACTTTGTCTCAAAATCTGGCAGAAAATCCAAAGAGATTCTGGTCATATGTAAAGTACACCAACAGCAAGAAAATCAATGCTTTCTCTGTGTGATAGCAAATGGAAATACAATCAATGATGAAGCCACTAAAGCAGAGTTATTAAACACATCCTTTTGAAATTCCTTCACCAAAGAAGATGAAGTAAATAGTCCAGAATTCAAATTGAGAACAGCTACCAACATGAGTAGCTTAGAAGTAAATATCCTTGGAGTAGTGGAGCAACATAAATCACTTAATAAAGGCAAGCCTTCCAGTCCAGACTGTATACCAATTAGGTTCCTTTCAGAGTATCCTGATACATTAGCTTCTTACTTAACAATTATATACAACTGCTCATTTGGCAAAATATCTGTACCCAAAGACAAGAAAGTTGCACAGGTCACACCAGTTTTCAAGTAAGGCAGTAGGAGTAATCGACTAAATTACAGGTCTATATCATTAACACTGATATGCAGCAAGATTTTGGAACATACATTGTGTTTGAACATTATGAGTTACCTTGAAGAGAACAGTCCATTGGCACACAGTCAACATGTATTTATAGAACATCGCTCTTGTAAAACACAACTAGCTCTTTACTCACATGAAGTGTTGAGTTCTATTGACAAGGTATTTCAAATTGATTCCATATTTCTAGATTCCCAGAAGACTTTTGACACTGTACCTCACATGTGGCTTGTAATCTAATTGTGTGCTTATGGAATATCATCTCAGTTCATAGTAAATGACAGAAAGTCAATGAGTAAACAGAAGTGCTATCTGGCATTCCCTAAGGTAGTGTTATAGCCTCTTTGCTGTTTCTTATCTACATAACTGATTAAGGAGACAATGTGAGCAGCTGTCTTAGGTCGTTTGCAGATGATGTTGGCATTTATCATCTAGTAGATTAAGGAGACAATGTGAGCAGCTGTCTTAGGTTGTTTGCAGATGATGTTGGCATTTATCATCTAGTAGATTAAGGAGACAATGTGAGCAGCTGTCTTAGGTTGTTTGCAGACAATGTTGGCATTTATCTTCTAGTAAAGTCATCAGAAGACCAAAGCGAATTGCAAAACAATTTAGATAAGATATCTGTATGATGTGAAAATTGGCAGTTGACCCTAAATAATGAGAAGTGTGAGGTTATCCACAAGAGTGCTAAAACGAATCCTTTAAACATCTATTACATGACAAATCAGTCATATCTGAAGGCCATAAATTCAACTAAATAGCTTGAATTACTATTACGAACAATTTAAATTGGAAAGAACACTCAGAAAATGTTGTGGGGAAGGTGAACTAAAGACTGCATTTTATTCGCAGAACAATTAGACGATGCAACAGATCTACTAAAGAGACTGCCTACATTATGCTTGTCCATCCTCTTTTGGACTGCTGCACAGCATGAGATCCTTACCAGATAGGATTAATGGAGTACATCAGAAAAGTTCAAAGAAGAGCAATGCAGTTTGTATTATTGAGAAAGTGACACTGATGTGGTACAGGATTTGGGCTGGACATCATTAAAACAAAGGCCATTTTCTGATGCAGCTGAATCTTCTCATGAAATTTCAATCCCCAACATTCTCCTCCAGATGTGAAAATATTTTGTTGATGTCAACATACATAGGGAGAAACGATCATCATAATAAAAAAATTGAAAGCAGTGATTGCACGGACATGTATAGGTGTTAATTTTTTCTGTGTGTTGCACAAGATTGGAATAATAGTGAACTATTATGAGGGTGGTTCATCAATCGTCTGCTAGGCACTTAAGTTTGATTTGCAGAGTATCCATGTAGATGTAGATGTGAAAAGATTTCTGATGTGATTACGGCCACATGAGGTGCATTAACAGACTTTGAACGTTGAATGGTAATTGGAGCTAAATGCATGGGACATTCCATTTTGGAAATCATTAGGGCATTCAGATCTGCAGCATTACGAGTGTGCCAAGAATACCAAATTTCAGGCATTGCCTCTCACCACAGACAACAAAGTGGGCGACGCACTTCACTTAATGTTTGAGAGCAGTGGCGTTCACGTAGAGTAGCCACTGCTAACAGAGAGGCATCACAACTTGAAATAATGACAGAGATCAATGTGGATGTACAACAAATGTATCTGTTGGGACAGTGTGGCAAAATTTTGCATTAAAGGGATGTGGCAGCAGCAGATGACCTACAAGACTGCCTTTGCCAACAGCATGACATCGCCTGTAGCGCCTCTAGAGGGCTCATGACGATGTCACTTGTGCTATAGACAGCTGGAAAACCATGGCCTGGTCGGATGGGTCCTGATTGTAGAGGATAAGAGCTGATGGTGGGGTGGTGCAGGCCCACAAAGCCATGGACTCAAGTTGTCAACAAGGCACTGTGCAAGTTGGTAGGGTCTCTGTTATGGGGTGTACTAGTTTTACATATAAAGGACCAGGTCCTGTGACCCAACTGAACCAATCAGTGAATGGAGATGGCTATGTTCAACTACTTGGAGACCATTTTCATGTTCTCAAACAACTATGGAATTCTTGTGGATCATGGTCAACAATTGCTCAAGAAGAACATTCTGGACAGTTTCAGTGAATGATTTGGCCACCCAGATCACCCAACATGAATCCCATCAAACTTTTGTGGGACATAATCAAGAGATCAGTTCACAAACAAAATTCTGCATCAGCAGCACTTTCCCATTTATGTATGGCTATAGGGACAAAATGGCTAGGCTAGTTATTTCTTCAGGGAACTTCCAATGACTTGTTGAGTCCATGGCACATTGAGTTGCTGAGCTGTGCTGGGCAAAAGGAGGTCCAACCTGAAATTAAGAGCTGTCTCATGACTTTTGTCCCATGACCTTCATCAACTCAGAGTATATAAATGTGAGGCAGTTGTTGGCATGCTTAATTTATTTGTATCTGTAACAGTTCACTGTCATCACAATCAATGGTCTCACCCTATTCCAAGAGGCAGTAGACAATTTTCAGACGCTGTCAACCTAGTGTTCACTTAACAGCCATTTACACTACATGATTTTCCTCAGCTCTCTGAGACTGCAGATGTGTGTGCAAGTTGTGTTTGTGTGAGTGTGTGTGTATGTGTGTCTACTGCTGACAAAGGCCTTAATGGCCGAAAGTTGTCAGTGTGTGAATCTTTTTATTGTGCCTATTGTGACTCAGCATCTCTGCTGTATGGTGAGTAGCAACTTTCCTTCTCTGGTACTGATTTTCCTTTTGTAAGAAAGCACCAACACTGGATTTCATTCCAAAAAATACGTAATTTTTTCTCTAAATCTAGAGTTAAATAACAGTTGCCAGCAAAATGTTACTTGTCCCTATATTAAGAGACCAAGCACATAAGGGCAGCCAAAGCTGTAATAACTCAGAAGATACCAGGTGATCAAAAAGTCAGTATAAATTTGAAAACTGAGTATATCACGGAATAATGTAGTTAGAGAGGTACAAATTGACACACATGCTTGGAATGACATGAGGTTTTATTAGAACCAAAAAAATACAAAAGTTGAAAAAATGTCTGACAGATGGCACTTCATCTGATCAGAATAGCAATAATTAGCATAACAAAGTAAGACAAAGCAAAGATGATGTTCAATATGTCCACCATCATTCCTCAACAATAGCTGTAGTCGAGGAATAATTTTTTGAACAGCACTGTAAAGCATGTCCGAAGTTATGGTGAGGCATTGGCGTCGGATGTTGTCTTTCAGCATCGCTATAGATGTCGGTCGATCGCGATACACTTGCGACTTCAGGTAACCCCAAAGCCAATAATCGCACGGACTGAGGTCTGGGGACCTGGGAGGCCAAGCATGACGAAAGTGGTGACTGAGCACACGATCAGCACCAAACAACGTGTGCAAGAGATCTTTCATGCATCTAGCAATATGGAGTGGAGGGCCATCCTGCATAAACATCATACATTCCAGCAGGTGTTTATCAGCCAGGCTGGGGATGATGCAATTCTGTAACATATCGGCGCACCTCTCGCCCGTCATTGTAGCAGTTACAAAACCAAAATTACGCATTTCCTCCAAGAAAAATGGTCCGATAATGGTAGATGTGGCAAATCCAACCCATACCATGACTTTCTCATCATGCAATGGAGTTTCCAGGACAGTTCTAGGATTTTCAGTAGCCCAAATTCTGCAGTTGTAGGCGTTGACAGACCCTTGGAGCGTGAAATGAGCTTCGTTGGTCCACAACACACTACTCAACCAATCGTCATCTTCCGCCATCTTTTGAAACGCCCGCACCACAAATGCCCTCTGCTTCACTACTTCACCAGGTAACAGTTTATGATGCCGATGGATTTTGTGCAGATAGCATCGGAGGGTATGCCTCAGTGCCAACCAAACAGTAGTGTATGGAATGCCGGTGCGACATGTGATTGCACGAGTGCTGACTTCCCCTTGCATAGATGAACCTGCTACAGTCTCCATTTCTTCCTGAACTGTCTCAGCAGCGTTATGCCTTGTGCTCGGTCGGCCACTATGGGGTCTATCGTCTAAACAACCCGTGGCTTCGAACTTCGAAATCATTCTCGCCACAGCTGCATTTGTCAACAGACCTCTTCCCGTTTGAATCCCCTTCCTACGGCGATAGGATCATAACGCTGAACTAGCACATTCCCCATTCTGATAATACAACTTCACTAAAAGCACCTTTTCAGGTAACGTCAACATGCTGCAACTGCTGGCGCATCTTATTCTCTCTCTCAATACAGCTCCTTTTATACACGATTGTCATGCGCGGTCACTGACGTTTTTTGCTGACCAGCAGCGCCATCTGTCGAACATTTTGTGAAATTTTTTTTTGTTCTAATAAAACCCCTTGTCTTTGCAAGCATGTGTGTCAATTTTTACCTCTCTATCTACATTATTCCGTAGAATAAACAATAGAAACACTTTAGAAGTACATTACCATAGGTACATTACTAAAGGTCAGATCATAGTTAATATGTCAACGGGATATAAGAATGGAAACCAAATTTGTGGCAACAAAATGATACAAATTCTCTTCTTCAACTATCCTTCTACTTTCATTGGTTTTAGATCTCTACTTCATATTACAGTCTAAAATAAATGTGAAAAACTGTTTAAGTGTTGGCTTCTAAGCATTTAGCCCCTATTGTTTTCTATGTGGTCCCATTTCAGAGTGACTTTAGTTGTGTTTCCACTTTGATGTACCATTAAGGAATCTAATTACCATTGCCTCAATAACAATGAATTGTGCTGCGCCTTGCATTGGTGCTGTTGGTAGCTTGGCATCCTGTAATAGGGATAGTGGCATCTCATTTTCTTCTTGTGTTTACTGGCGCTACTATGTTTGCTAGAGTTCTCTGTCCATGATTGGCAGCAGCAGTGGTTATCAATATCTAGTACTGTAGTACTATCTTTGGAAGGACGTCAAGTGTTTTCCGGGACGGAGTGTGTCTCGAAGTTCTGTTTGGATGGAGCAGCAGTGAGGTCTGGCAGCGTGAGGACGTGCCAGAACAGCCGGCACCATACAGGCACTGCCGAATCGAAGGGCTGTAGTTGTGAGGGCCACAACCTCGTTTTCCACTGTACCAAGGATGTTTGAGCTGAGTGAATATTAACCCAGTAGTGAAACCTCCACTATTTGAGATCACACCTTTTGTTCACATGTTGGTGCTCGGAGAATTGCTGAGACGAAGAGCAACGAGTGGAGTGTTTGGAGTTGGCGAAATTAATTAACCATCCTCCACCTTTTATTATTAATCATTGAATTCCTTGTGTTTATTTATGAAGTTCAGCCAGCGGTATTTTTCTGCTTAGTGGCCGCTAACGCACCAGTTATCTGCCCTGGAGGTTAGCATATTTTCATGGCAGTGTACCTTTCCTCGACTTGCTGCTGCTGTCCAGTAAGGCATGTAGTTCGACAACCACCTTGACTATCATTTGGATATTTGTTTCTTTTGGACTACTTCGGTTGTTATGCTTCCTTCTGCTTCTGGAGGTTCAAAAAAACCTGATTCTGAAGATACAATGCTGTCCACCACCTGCGCCTTACCTGGGTTATTCCATTGTTGTATTGGTTATCAAATGTTAGGTAGATTTTGCAAGAGTGTTGGCCTGCATTTAAACTGCCACTAGTTTGAGTTGCCATCCAGTTAAGTGAATACAACTCTTGGCTGCCTGTCTCATTGTTTACAAAGTTGAGTTACTTTCCCAGGCTGTTCCTTGGAGCACTGTCTGAGGCCCACCTCTCTCTTGATTCAGTCAGATTGTGATTATTGTTTAAAAAAAATATATATATATTTTAATTTTGAATTTATACTGTTGGGTCCTTCAGCTGACAAATAATTTGGTTTTCTTGTCAATACAGCATTCAGCCATGAATGCAATTGGTCTTAAGAACTTTTAATTAGATACTTTCTCTTAATAGTGAAAATTTGATGATTGTCCTTTTTTATAATATTTTAGTATCTCCTGGAGAAGTTTAACTCGTTCTTAAGAATTTGATATCCATGCCTTCAGCCATCAAATTGTTTTTGAGTTATTACAATTGGGGCCTTCAGCCAACTAATAATTTGAATTTCTTGTCAATAAGGCCTTCAGCCATCAATGCAATTTGTTTTGAGAATTTTTAATTAGATATTGTCTCTTAATAGTGAAATTTTGATGATAGTCCTTTTTTTTAATAATATTTTAGTATCTCTTGAAGAGGTTTAACTTGTTCTTTAGAATTTGCTACCCAGGCCTTCAGCCATCATTGTTTTCTGAGTTATTTCTATTGGGGCCTTCATCCAACAAATAATTTGAATTTCTTGTCAATAAGGCCTTCAGCTGTGAGTGCAACTTGCTTAAGAATCTTGTATTAGACATTGTGTCCTAACAGTCAGATTCGATAATTGTTCCTTATTGTGAACCTTATTTGCAATTGTTTCCAAATAAAGTGTATGTGTGCGTGTTTTTTTTTTTTTTTTTTTTTTTTTTTTTAAAAAAAAGAAAGTAAAGAAAAAAACTGAGCAACCAATGGTAACTGAGTTTGGCCCTTCCACACCAAATTCGGCTTTTCCCTAAGGTCCATGTTTTGGTGGTAGCAGAGTGTGGTTATGATTGTAATATTGTTATTACAGTTACCGTTGGTTCGAATTGTAAGTCTGTCAGTGTTACACGATATTTGTCTTTGCTATTTGATTGTTTCAGGTGACCCATTCTAATGGCAGTCAGTAGTGCTCTGGGATCAGCCTGCTGAGGAAGGAGAGCTGAGGATAAGGTGCCAGACTATTGAGGGCAGTGTCCCAGACTTAGCTGCCCATTTGCTTTCTACCATTCTTCAGCTGGTTGACGTCATGATGGATGTTGTGGGTGAGACAGAAGCAGCCATTGAGTTTCTGTGTAAGGCTGTTAGGGGTCTTGAAGACACCAGCTTTTTGGAGGGCACTCAATCTAGTGGCAGTCAGTTATACAGGGTGTGGGCACCGTTAATACATTTAACCAACCGGATAGCAGATTTAAGGACATTAAAGTTAGAGGATCATTATAAGGAATCAACTGCTGAATTGGGGTCCTTGTGTAATGAATTGTAGTTTAAGATTACATGTTTAGAGCTTGATGGAAAGAGGACTGGGCAGCAGGACTTACTGTCTTCATGGGGCCTGCGAGCCAGCTCAGGAATGATGCACTTTTGTCTCCCAAGAGGTTAGACACAGCATTTGCTAAATTGCCTAATCCTCTGGTCATCTCTTTCAGGGCATCACAGAATTAGTTACAGACCAACTCGAGCAAATTGAAAGGTTATTATGACTGTTGGTTCACCTTGCGCAACACGCTGATGCCTTTGGCATTTAACATCAAGTAGTTTTGTCGCTAATGTTTCTGTTAGCTAGAGGCGAATTTAAGACCCTTACATCCAGAGCCATGGCAGAGGGGTTTTCCTTGCTATGTTTGAGGGAGCTTGTAATTAATGAATGATTGACCAACAGAGTTTGCAAAGAGTTTGAGTGTCACTATATTTGGCAGATGCAGCAAGATAAAGAGGAGCTACATCAATATGTGGACAGTGTCAACACAGCCTGGTTGGCCTTGTTAGTTGACTTGCCAGAACAGGAGTTAGCTTCTATTGTCCTGAGGGGAATGCGAGTGGCGGATAAGTCACTCTTTGTTTTTTGTGGTTGTCCCTCCACCTGGGAAGACCTTTGTGCTGCCCTTGTAGTGATATCTGCATTACTGCTCGCGGACGATCCAGGCCATGAAGTTCTGAACCTGCAGGCACTATCAAGGAGATCTCTGGATTATCCACATCACCTGAGTCTGCTAAAAGGGAACCATGCATTGGTTCAGGTGTGGTCGGACAGGTCATTTACACTACTGGCCATTAAAATTGCTACACCAAGAAGAAATGCAGATGATAAATAGGTATTCATTGGACGAAAATATTATACTAGAACTAACATGTGATTACATTTTCACGCAATTTGGGTGCTTAGATCCTGTGAAATCACTGCCCAGAACAACCACTTCTGGCCATAATAACGGCCTTGATATGCCTGGGCATTGAGTCAAACAGAGCTTGGATGGCATGTACAGGTACAATTGCCCATGCGGCTTCAACACATTACCACAGTTAATCAAGAATAGTGACTGGCGTATTGTGATGAGTTAGTTGCTCGGCCACCATTGACCAGACGTTTTCAATTGGTGAGAGATCTGGAGAATGTGCTCGCCAGGGCAGCAGTAGAACATTTTCTGTATCCAGCAAGGCCCTTACAGGACCTGCAACATCTGGTTGTGCATTATACTGCTGAAATGTAGGGTTTCGCAGGGATCGAATCAAGGGTAGAGCCACGGGCCATAACACATCTGAAATGTAACGTCCACTGTTCAAAGTGCCGTCAATGTGAACAAGAGGTGACTGAGACATGTAACCAATGGCACCCCATACCATCACGCCGGGTGATACGCCAATGTGGCGATGACAAATACATGCTTCCAATGTGCATTCACCGTGATGTTGTCAAACACAGATGCGACCATCATGATGCTGTAAACAGAACCTGGATTCATCTGAAAAAATGATGTTTTGCCATTTGTGCACCCAGGTTCGTCATTGAGTACACCATCACAGACGCTCCTGTCTGTAATGCAGTGTCAAGGGTAATCGCAGCCATGTTCTCCGAGCTGATAGTCCATGCTGCTACAAACATCTTCGAACTGTTCATGCAGATGGTTGTTGTCTTGTAAACGTCCCCACCTGTTGACTAAGGGATGGAGATGTGGCTGCACGATCCATTACAACCATGCGGATAAGATGCCTGACATCTCGACTGCTAGTGATACGAGGCCATTGGGATCCAGCACAGCGTTCTGTATTACCCTCCTGAACCCACCGATTCCTTATTCTGCTAACAGTCATTGGATCTTGATCGACGCGAGCAGCAATGTCACAACACGATAAACTGCAATCATGATAGGCTACAATCCGACCTTTATCAAAGTCAGAAATGTGATGGTACACATTTCTGTTCCTTACACGAGGCACTACAACAACATTTTGCCAGGAAATCCTGGTCAACTGCTGTTTGTGTATGAGAAATTGGTTGGAAACTTTCCTCATGTCAGCACATTGTGGGCGTCACCACCAGTGCCAACCTTATGTGAATGCTTTGAAAATCTAATCATTTGCATATCACAGCATCTTCTTTCTGTTGGTTAAATTACACGTCTGCAGCACATTGTCTTCTTTGTGTAGCAATTTTAATGGCTAGTAGTGTAGTTTGTTCTTGTATTCAACCACGTGCACCCAGAGACAATAAATGATGCTGGTCTGGGTAGTGACCTTGGGATCAAGTCCTTAAACCTTGGTTTGCCCATGTCGTTGATTGATCATCACTTCCCCTGCCTTATTTTTGCTCTTGAGTAGGTGGCAAACCTATTTGTGCCCTTTTGGATTATGGTAGCTCCTTTTCGTTGTTGAACATGGAATGGTTTCTTGAATTTGGTCATCTTATGAGACTTAGGTCAGTCCCTTCTATGGTGCAGAGATGTGGGGTTGCCAATGGGCAGGTGTTGCCTCTGCATGGTTGGGTTTGAGGGAGTGTCTTGGTTGGGGATTTCCCCTGGCCCTTGTCTTTGGCCTTGGTTAAGAAGCTGCTGGTTGATTCGATATTGGGATGTGATTTTACCAATAAAACTGGTCTTGTCTTGCATTATTCTGGGTACACCATCTTCTTTAAGTTCGCTTCCACTCACAAGTTTGAGTTTTGTGAATGTGCTAAACATTGAAATGCTGGCATGCTGGCTGTTGATGCTAAGGTTAATGAGTTTGATCTCACCCATCTGTCTTCACAGCAGGCCTCTGAACCAGGGGATTTATTGCAGAGGTTTCCCAAGCTTCTCTGTGATAGGCTGGGGGTTACTAATGTTCTTGACTACCATATTTGTCTATCTGACCATATCCCCGTCAGGCAGTCCCCATATTGTCTCTCGCCACCTAAGATGAAGATACTAAGATGAAAGATCTCTAAAATGCTCAAGCAAGGAGTTATTAGGTTTTCTACATCTGCTTATGCTCCCCATATTCCTTGTTCCTGAGGATCATGGGCAGGATTTTTGGCCTGTTTATATAATAGTGCCTGACTACCGGCACCTGAACACCAAGGTTGTCCTCGAATCAGTTCCTTTACCTGATCTTCATAAGTCTTCAAAAATAGTTTAGACAAGAAGAGAACAGAAGCTTTTAAAATGTGGTGTTACAGAAGAACACTGAAGATTAGATGGGTAGATCACATAACTAATGTGGAGGTATTGAAAAGAATTGGAGAGAAGAGAAATTTGTGGCACAGCTTGACTAGAAGAAGGGATTAGTTGGTAGGGCATATTCTGAGACATCAAGGGATCACCAATTTAGTATTGGAGGGAAGTGTGGAGGGTAAAAATCATAGAGGGAGACCAAGAGATGAATACACTAAACAGATTCAGACGGATGTAGTTTGCAGCAGGTACTGGGAGATGAAGACGTTTGTACAGGATAGAGTAGCATGAAGAGCTGCATCAAACCAGTCTCTGGACTGAAGACCACAACAACAACATTGTCTTTTAATAGTGACAATTTGATGATTGTTCTTCTTTATAATATTTTAGTATCTCTTGGAGAAGCTTAACTCATACTTAAGAATTTGCTATCCAGGCATTCAGCTGTCAAATTGTTTTTTGAGTTATTACTATTGGGTCCTTCAACCGACAAATAATTTGTATTTCTGGTCAATAAGACCTTCAGCTGGGAGTGCAACTTGCTTAAGACATTTGTTTTAGACATTGTGTCTTAACAGTCAAATCTGATAATTGTTCCTTGTTGTCAACCTTATTTGCAATTGTTTCCAAATCAAGTGCACAAGTTTGGTTTTTTTATTTTTTATTTTAAGGAACCTGAGCAACCAATGGCAGCTGTGTACAGCCCTGGCCACACGAAATCCTGCCTTTTCCTAAGTCCCATGTTTCAAACGTGTAGCCTATAGCACATTATAATATAGAAACAGCTGCAAGATGGCTGGTCACATGTAAATGGCAGCATTAAAATTAAAACTAATCATGTGTGGCCCAAGTGCTTTCAATAGAGAACTCAACCAAATATCCTTTCTCCTCCCTTTCATGTTCACTCTGCTAGTACAGCCAACGGATATGATGGCAACACATATCCTATCAGCCATCGTCAGTGCCATCTTCAGCAACTCATTAATTTGGTTTACAGTGTTCAAATTGTGTGACCAATCATGACACTAGAAATGATCAACAAATTCATTCTGAAAGAGCAGGCATTGCCTGCAGAGGAAGCAACTGTTAAAACAAAGTTTTTGGGAACAGCCATGAGTCACACTTAGTATTTTTTATGTACTGGTTTCATTCTTCAAATGAACAAGTGCATCATTAGAATATACGGTTTAAATGCTGGCTGACAGCACTAGAGATTGTGTTTGAAGTTTGCTGACAGCACTAAAGATTAAACTGGCTGTACTACAGTATTTAAAGTTGCACAGTAAATCATGACATGTTTAGTGCTGTCAGCCAACTTTAGCCACAATCTCTAGTGGTGTCAACAACCTCAAACAGTATATGCTTATGATGTTCTTGTTCATTTTAAGAGCGAAACTTATAGATAAAAATACTAAGTGTGACTTGTGGCTGTTTTCAAAAACTTAATTTACCATTCCACACAGTCTCCCTTCCTCAAAATTCCTTTCTGTAATCTCTACACATGAATCCTAACTTCTCGTTGGTTGATTACAAACTCAGTACAACACTACCCACACACTCAAAATGATATTGTAAAGGTTTCCATCAAATCATAGGCTATACTCCTGCTACTCAAATCACTTATCCACAACAGCCTCTATCTGCCAGCCTAAGTAAAGCCAAGCTTTTCACCTTCTTTCTCCAAATCTCATTTACCAGTCCCAACAATCAAAATTTGTCCTCAATATGGCCCAAATATCCACAGGTGGGTAGACACGTTTGATGCTCCCCTTGCTCCTACTCACTAATACTTACACTCCACACCAGAAACTGCATTAAACATGCTAAACAAAACACATAGTATAAAAGCCACTAATATGTAAAACACAACAAAGCTCCAGGTTACGTTTTCATCACATACTGCTGTCTTAAAAAATGCCCCTCCTCATTCTCAGCAAACTTTTTAAGTCTACATGGTGATCTGGGAGGAATAGGGAATATTTTATGAGGTAATAGTAGACCAATTCCAGTGAAACATCCCACATAACATTTTTTTCTGTTTGTATTGGCTGGAGAGATAGTGCTGATTATAAAGATAAATTTTCATTTTAGCTGTTGGTACTTCTGTTTCTATGGGTTTATTTATTGACTGTTATGTTTATTTTGACGTTATGCTTGAGTTTATATAAATAAATGGAAAAAAGAACACATTGACACCGGTGTGTCAGACCCACCATACTTGCTCCGGACACTGCGAGAGGGCTGTACAAGCAATGATCACACGCACGGCACAGCGGACACACCAGGAACCGCGGTGTTGGCCGTCGAATGGTGCTAGCTGCGCAGCATTTGTGCACCGCCGCCGTCAGTGTCAGCCAGTTTGCCGTGGCATACGGAGCTCCATCGCAGTCTTTAACACTGGTAGCATGCCGCGACAGCGTGGACGTGAACCGTATGTGCAGTTGACGGACTTTGAGCGAGGGCGTATAGTGGGCATGCGGGAGGCCGGGTGGACGTACCGCCGAATTGCTCAACACGTGGGGCGTGAGGTCTCCACAGTACATTGATGTTGTCGCCAGTGGTCGGCGGAAGGTGCACGTGCCCGTCGACCTGGGACCGGACCGCAGCGACGCACGGATGCACGCCAAGACCGTAGGATTCTACGCAGTGCCGTAGGGGACCGCACCGCCACTTCCCAGCAAATTAGGGACACTGTTGCTCCTGGGGTATCGGCGAGGACCATTCGCAACCGTCTCCATGAAGCTGGGCTACGGTCCCGCACACCGTTAGGCCGTCTTCCACTCACGCCCCAACATCGTGCAGCCCACCTCCAGTGGTGTCGCGACAGGCGTGAATGGAGGGACGAATGGAGACGTGTCGTCTTCAGCGATGAGAGTCACTTCTGCCTTGGTGCCAATGATGGTCGTATGCGTGTTTGGCGCCGTGCAGGTGAGCACCACAATCAAGACTGCATACGACCGAGGCACACAGGGCCAACACCCGGCATCATGGTGTGGGGAGCGATCTCCTACACTGGAAGTACACCACTGGTGATCGTCGAGGGGACACTGAATAGTGCACGGTACATCCAAACCATCATCAAACCCATCGTTCTACCATTCCTAGACCGGCAAGGGAATTTGCTGTTGCAACAGGACAATGCACATCCGCATGTATCCCGTGCCACCCAACGTGCTCTAGAAGGTGTAAGTTAACTACCCTGGCCAGCAAGATCTCCGGATCTGTCCCCCATTGAGCATGTTTGGGACTGGATGAAGCGTCGTCTCACGCGGTCTGCACGTCCAGCACGAATGCTGGTCCAACTGAGGTGCCAGGTGGAAATGGCATGGCAAGCCGTTCCACAGGACTACATCCAGCATCTCTACGATCGTCTCCATGGGAGAATAGCAGCCTGCATTGCTGCGAAAGGTGGATATTCACCGTACTAGTGCCGACATTGTGCATGCTCTGTTGCCTGTGTCTATGTGCCTGTGGTTCTGTCAGTGTGATCATGTGATGTATCTGATCCCAGGAATGTGTCAATAAAGTTTCCCCGTCCTGGGACAATGAATTCACGGTGTTCTTATTTCAATTTCCAGGAGTGTATACGGGCAGCACTCAACTGTAAGAGCAGCACTCCAAGATGATGGCATATATACAAACTGTGGTAAATTGTTCCATAAATTTTGAGTTATTATCATCAGTAAAGTGTTGTTCATGTGACATTATAGTGGAAAAAGGTATTAGAACACGCTCACTAATGCGTAAATGGTACCACTCACATTGTTTTGTGAAATTAAACTCTGATAAAATCCCATGTGATTGTGGTCAACTGTGTAACGGTTTCCAATTAGCAATGGAAATGTGCAGTGCTGGAGTCGAACTAAATGTGTTACATGAGCTTTATTGTGATATAAATGCATCTAGAAAATACGTAGAATTTCTGGAAAATCTAAAGCAAGTATTGAGGAATCCTCTTGAAAACAAGAACTGTGAATCAGAAAGTGCTTACATCAGGCCTAGGTCTAAAAAGCTACAGAACAATTTCGCTATTCTAGATGGTGTAAAAGCAAACAAGGAAGACTTTAATGATACTGATTGCCATCTAACAGACACGGCTGATATACGAAAATATAGAAATAGCATTGCCCCAAAAGGCAGTATTGGCAGAAATACATATCTAGGGAAATCCAAGTTAGTTGTTTACTGAGACAGCCTTGGTCACAATCTCGCAAAAATCTTGGAAAATGAACACAATCTTAGAGCTACCAGCTATGTAAAACCTGGAGCCCCTATGAACGAAGTTATAAGGAACATTCAGCGTGCTAACACTACGTAAGAAAATTGGGTTTTAGTTAAAATTAGTAGCGCAAACGATGTTTATTGCAATGAACTAAAAAGTGCCATCCGTGACCTCCAGAAAACCCTAGATACAGTGAAAAATGAAAGTTTAATAGTGACTGGAATACCACACAGATATGAGCTAATAGAAACGCCATGTGTCAACCAGGAAATTATTAAGGCCAACAGGCAATTTCGCAAAATATGCAAAGCACACAGAAACACAATCTTCCTAGATGTGAAATTATTGGAAAGGAAACACTTCACCAGGCATGGTATGCATTTAAATATTCATGGGAAAAGTTCATAGGTACTAGAATAAATGAGATGGCTGAGATGATGTACACAAAAAACAACATCAGGCCTATTATTGTATCAACTCAAAACGGAGAAGCCATCTCATCACAGATGATACCAGCAACCAAAAAAGCAGCAGAACAAACACAACCAATAGCAATCCCGGGAGCGGAAAGACTCACCTTAGGGGGAAAGAAGGAGTATACACTCGCACACACACACACACATATCCATCCGCACATACACAGACACAAGCAGACATTTGTAAGGGCCTTTACAAATGTCTGCTTGTGTCTGTGTATGTGCGGATGGATATGTGTGTGTGTGCAAGTGTACACCCCTTCTTTCTCCCTAAGGTAAGTCTTTCCGCTCCCGGGATTGGAATGACTCCTTACCCTCTCCCTTAAAACCCACATCCTTTCGTCTTTCCCTCTCCTTCCCTCTTTCCTGATGAGGCAACAGTTTGTTGCAAAAGCTTGAATTTCATGTGTATGTTTGTGTTTGTTTGTGTGTCTATCGACCTGCCAGCACTTTCGTTTGGTAAGTCACATCATCTGTGTTTTTAGATATATTTTTCCCACGTGGAATGTTTCCCTCTATTATATACAACCAATAGCAGGTACACAAAATGCAGCAGTACAAACAATAATCGGAACAGAAATGCCAACAACAGCATCACCATCAACAGCAGCATCACAGACAGCAGTAACAGCAGAAATCCCAGCAATAGCAGGAGCAGCCGCAGACATGGAAATAACTATCCATGGGTCAGCAAATAGATGGAAAAGGACACCTCCTTCCCATCTGAAGGATTTTTTAATTGCAGATATGATGAAAAAGAAGCCACCAAGATAATTAACATTAAATGTCTAACAGTACTCCACCAAAATATTCAGTGTGTAAAAAACAAAGTGCAACAGCTGGAAGTCGAGTTACAAATCTTAGACAGCACTGTTATCTGTATTACAGAACACTTAGTGTAAAGAAAGTGAAATCTTATATTTAATTTACCCTCATATGTCCAAGCATGTTCTTTTTGCAGAAACACAATGAAAGGTGGAGGATAATGTATTTATGTTAAGAATGGCATTGAATTAAAAGTCAGAAATGATATTATCATGCTAAGTGCAGACAGAGACTTTGAAGTGTCAGCAATAGAGATAGTTGCTATAAATATGCCCAAGAAACTAACTATATTATGTGTATATCATTCTCCTAGTGGTAATTTAGAGATATTCTTTTCAAAATTTATACAAAGCCTAGATCTAGCGTTGAGTCTGAAACATAATATCCTTCTGTGTGGGGACTTTAACATAAATACAACTAAAACAGATGACACCAGTAACACATTTATGAATATCCTACATAGTTTTGGTATATCATCACTAGTCAACTGTGCAACAAGAATAACCACACATTCATCATCTACCATTGACCATGTAGCTACTGATGTAGGCAGAGAAAACTGTGATGTACTTATCAAAAATCTGGGACTGTCTGACCATCTATGTCAAATTATAAAAGTAAAAGCTTGTGTAAAGAAAGAAAACTGCATGTATATAAAAGAGTCTACTCTCCATCACCTTTACAAGAGCTTTCCTTAAAGTTTGCATGTGAACGTTGGGAAGGAGTATACATAGAAACTAAAGTGAATAGCAAGTTCTCCAATTTTATGTCTGTGTTTAAATTAAAATTTGAAGAAACATTCCCCAAAGCATTAATTCCCATTGGAACACCCACCAACAATAAATGGATTACTAAAGGAATTAGAAGAAGTGCTGAAACTTATAAATACCTAAACTCCATTAAAAAGGACAATAGTGATCCAATTTCTTTGCACTACTACAAATACTACAAAAGGATCTACAGGAAGGTACTCAACACTGCAAAAAAATCAGCCAACAACAGGTTCATAAATTTAACCAATAACAAAAGTAAAGCTACATGGGCTCTAGTGAAACAAGAAATATGAACTGTGAAGCAGAGAGGTACAAACACACAAATCAGGAACAAGGAAAACTTAGAAAGTAACCCAAAAGAATTAGCAAATTATGTGAATACCTACTTAAGCAGCATTGCAACAAACTTACAGAAAAATTTCCAAAAGATGCTAATCAACCAATACAGAAGCATATAGCAAACTTAGTGGTATTGCTTCCAACTATTGAGGAGAAAGTATGCAATGTTGTAAGGCAATTAAAGAACAAAAACTCGGCAGGTTTAGATGAAATCCCAATATATGTGCTGAAAAAATACATAAACGGTATCAAAGCTCCACTAACAGAAATCATAAATGAATCCTCCAAAACTGGTTGCTTCCTTGACTATCTGAAGCATGCCAAAATTATACCAGTTCACAAGAAAGGTGACATAGAAAACATTGAGAATTACAGAGCAATAGTCCTATTGCCATGATTTTCCAAAGTGATAGAAACAATAATGAAAAACAGGCTTTTGAGCTATCTAAGTAAATTCATCCTCCTCTGCAATGACCAGCATGGTTTCAGGCCTGGTAGAGGTACAGAAGTTGGATAGCACAATTTACAAAAACAGTTTTAGAAGCACTAGATGAGAACAGCTATGTAACTGGCCTTTTCCTAGACCTGTCCAAGGCATTTGATACAGTTGACCACCAGAAACTGTCACATAAATTAGAGGCACTAGGAGTAAGGAGAGTGGTTCTCAAATGGTTTCGTTCATATCTAGAAAACAGAGTACAGTCAGTAGAGATCATATGTGTCTCCAGTGGATCAAACTACATTGAAAAACATATATCTGAGCCACAATATATCAATATTGGGGTCCCTCAGGGAAGTATACTAGGCCCTGTATTATTTCTGGTGTGTATAAATGATTTCCCACAACATATCAGGCATGGAGAGAAGATATTGTTTGCAGATGACAGCAATATAATAATCACCAGTTAGACACCAGCACAAATGTTGGAAAATTCTACTGAAGTGCTGAGGGATGTTCACAAATGGTCTCAGGAAAACAAAATAATTCTCAACATAAAGAAAACAAATGCAATATGCTTCAGAGCGAACAGAAAACAGAGTTCCTTAAATTTAAAACTAGATAACATCTCCATAGATGATGCATCTACAACAAAATTCTTAGGGTAGCACACTGACAGCCAAATGAAGTGGAATGAACATGCTATGAAACTCTCGAAAAAGATATCCACAGCATGTTATGCACTTAGAGTCCTTGTATCTGCATGCAGTAGTGAATGTTTCAGACTGTATACTTTACTTATGTTCATTCAGTAATCAGTTATGGTATTATTTTCTGGGGAAACAATGCTCAGAATTTACAAACAGTATTTAAAATGCAAAAGAGAGCAGTAAGAATTATAACAAAAAGCAGTAAGTGGGCTCACTACAGGGAACTTTTCAAAATGTTATAAATTCTAACGGTTCCTTGTGAATTTACATTCCAAACCATAGTGTACATCAAGAAAAATATAGAAAATTATATCACAAATAGCAGTTTTCATAGCTATAATACAAGAACAAGTCACTGTCTTCACCTAGACAGGAAGAATAAACATAAGACTCAAAATAGCTTCTTGTATGAAGGTGTAAAACTGTATAATAAACCACCACAGAAAATAAAAGAAGCAGATAACATGTACCGCTTTAGGAAAAATCTTAAATTGTTTTTGCAGGAACACTGCTTTTACACTGTAAGTGAATTCCTTAGTACAAAATGATTGTAAATAGCTTTTGTTTCACAATATTTCAATAAGGAACAAAAATGATTGTAAATAACTTACACATCACATTGTTTAACTACATGAACAACAATCTGTATGAATATATGAATGTATGCAACCAAAAATAAATAAATAAATTGCCATTAGTTGGTCGATTTGGCTGCGTTGTTTAATGAAGCATGCTGTATATATTTACAATAGCTGAGTATGCTCAAATGGTATTTGTGTAAGGGTTTTGTAGTGAAAATTCTGCTGCTGCTTTTAGAGAATCAAGTAGACAATTTCCTAGCCACAGAGTACCAGATTCGTGAGTGTTTCTACTCAGCTGTGTGAGACCAGAGCAGTGTCAGAACACAATACTTCAACAAGGATATGCAGAATTTCTGAACTATTGGAATTCCATATACAAGAATGTGGTGGACATTATGTGCTGTAATGTAACAGACTGAGACTTGGCAACAGGACATGATGCAATCCATGATACATCCCATTCACTGCAACATTCTAGCACGAACATGTATTTGTGATTATGTCATGATTTTCGGTTTGCACTAACCATTGTGTAATGGAACTGGGAGATAACTGCCTTACAGAATAATATGTGTTAAGTGTTAATAGAATTCCATAATCTGAGAGAACACTATGGCCATCATTGAGACAAACGTGACATTTACATTATTCAGTACACAATGGAGCACCTTTATTTGTTTAAAAGATTAAGATTTTGTATTGTAGTTCTTGCCATTGTAGGTAATTAGAATGCTAATTTGTGTTTTTGATGGAGTCGTACATGTTCGTGCATTAAGTGTTAAATGGATTTATTTTATGAAATATACCATAGAATCAATTTTTACTGTACAAAATATTTACATGAAGTGTATTACTCATTCCTGTTGAATATGTTGTCACAATTAAATTGATTTGAACGAACTTGTATTCTTTCTAAATTATGAAAAATTGGAATTGTAACAAATAAAAAATAATTACTGATTGTCATGAAAGTATACAAGGGCTGGAGTTACCCAAAGTTAAGTGTGTTAGTAATTGCTAAGTAGAGTGGTGTCAGGTGTAACCTGTTCTAAGGCAACATTTGTTGATGTGAAAAATTTAATAAAATAGGACTTAAATTAACATATACCTAAATTTCTTTGAAGAAAATAGGAAACCTGTTCCCCACCATGCATGTATTAAAAAAAAAGGACAATCCAAGACTTTTGGTGAGAAACAGAAAGAAGCATTGTAACCCGCAACAATAATAGGCAGCATTGATCTGTTCAAACTAAGACAACATGTTACATTTCCTGTTTCAAAATTCATAATATATTGCTGAAATTATATTTCATAACTTGATAAAACAGCAATTTAGTGCTAAAACATTTTTGTCATTGTTTTTGTAAATATGAAGCAAGAGTATTACAGTATGCACAGCTTCTGCCCTTAATTACTTATAGTGGTTGCAACACATTTGAAAGAGGGATGAAGGACAGTTTGAAGTTCATTGTGGGCTAATAGGAAATTGATGAGTAATCTCATTAGTACTATTTACTAATGAAGCCATTTTCACTTGTAACTCTTGTAACACACACTGATGGTCTGGAGAACACTCAGTAGGCTTTATTGAGATATGTGTTGGACAATGCTTCTCTGGAAATATGTAACGTGAAGTTGCAGATAGGCACAACAAAAAGACTGTCAAACACAAGCTGTTGGCCAAAGATGCCTTCATTGTAATTACACAACAGACACACATACACTCAGGCTAGCACAACTCACACACACATGTGACCACAGTTTCTGGCTGCTGAAGCCAGACTGTTAGCTGTGGTACATGATGGGAGAAACAGTGTGGATGGTGGAGGTAAGGAAGAGGCTGCGATGGGGAAAGGGAGGGATAGTGGTATAGGGATGGGAGATGATAAAGTTCTGCTTGTGGGAGCATGTGGGGATGAAGTGGAGAGAGGGTATGGGAGTTGGGTGCCATAGGGAGATTAGACAAGGGCAGGGGGCATTGGAAAAGGAGAGAAGTGAAAAGACTGTGGGTGCACTGGTGGAGTAGAGGGCTGTGTAGTGATGGAGTGGGAACAGGGAAGGGGATAGGTGGATGAAGCACAATGACTAATGAAGGTTGAGGTCAGGAGGGTTATGGGAATGTAGGATATACTGTAGGAAAGTTCCCATTTGCGCAATCCAGAACATCTTGTGTTGGTAGGAAGAATCCAGGCGGCACAGGCTGTGAAGCAGTCATTAAAATGAAAATGTTGTCTTGGGCAGCATGCTCAGGAACTGGGTGGTACACCAGTTTGTCAGAGGCCATTAACATGAACAGACAGTTTGCTGGTTGTCATGCTCATGTAGAATGGAGCACAGTGGTTCTATGTGGGCATGACAGCCAACAAGCTCTCTCTCTGCATTGACCTAATTCTAAATGATCAAACAGAGTTATCCAATACCACCTTTCTAAATAATTTCCAAAATATTTTCTCATCATTTAAATGAATATAATATTACTATAATTCATGACTGCCACAGTCCATGTCTAATGCTGATTTCATGTAATATCTATGTGTTTCATATGATTACAATATAGGTCACAAATGATTTGACTATACATACCACATTTATGTCATTCAGCTTATCTGATGGGCTACACCACCTCTGTATTGTATATTTACAGAATGGATATTCTGAAAGTGAGATTCGCTGTGCATCATGCCTGGTGTGTGCTAGATAAAGTGAGGAACTGGAAGAAAGTGAAGAACAAAGAAGAATGGTCATCTTATCATACATTGGTGGTGTTTCTTCGAAAATAAGAAGATTGCTGGAGAAACAAAGTTAAATGCATGTTTCATTCACCAACAAAACTCGGAGCTCTTTTAGGCTCAGTGGAAGATGATCTTGGTTTAAGAAGACCTGGTGTCTATAGGACCATCTGCAGCTGTGGGATGTCATACAATGGACAAACTAGTTGTACTGTGGAGAACAAATCTGTCGGACATTGATGACACACACGTCTGGACTGGTCAGAGAAATCTGTAGTGGCTGAGCATTGTCTCAGTACTGGAAACTGTGTGGAATACAAAAATGTCAAAATTGTGTCACTGACATCATTACATTGGGACGGTGCTATTACAGAAACAGTGGAATTTCACAGCTTCACTAATTTGCTTAACAGGGTCACAAGGTGCCAACATAGCATGGCATGGCATCCAGAAGTGGCCCCATTAGAATCACAGTGAACTAAAAAAAGAACTATTGGTCATGCAAGGGTTAATGCTGCAGTGATGACAAGATACTCAGTTGATAATGGTGAGGTCGGGTGCACACAATTGCAGATACATATTTCAGCAGACAGCTGCCGACTGAGGGTGATGGGATGGCTGACAGCAGCACACAGTATGATTGGCAACCTTCGTGTGTGTGTTTATCACCCGATAGGTGGAATAACTGTCTGCCTGGCTACCGATCTGCATGTCTCCTCTATTGGTCATCAAAATTGGTGCATTCACATTTGCACAGTTTCTTCGGTGGCTGGCTTAAATAGAAGGCCTCAGTCGCAGGCTGAGCAGTGTGTTCACCACACCAAGGGCTGTTGGTCAGTTGCGCCGATGTCTAGCCCGAGAATCACATTCACCATGTCCATATTATCAGAGTGCAGCCCAAGACTTCGGGCTATTCCATAGCCAAGGTTAGAGGGTTGGGGGGAGAGGGGGGGGGGGGGGGGGGTGAAGAGGTGGGATGGGTGGGGGTTGTGAGGCAATACTACACTCCAGCTGGCTTTAGATGTCTTAGTATGTGTAAAACCTAATTTGTACCAGAATAACAACAAAATATCCAGTACATAAGTAAGGCCTAATTCCAATGGTCTTATGGTACTGGATGCTTGACAATATGAACAAAGTATGGTTTCATGTAGTTTTCTATAGTCAGAATTACTAACAATTCCTGTAATGTTGTTAATCAGCCACAGAAGACTAATTTCTGAATTATTTTTATTTACACAGCAGAATGTATCAACTAAGACTTGGGAGTAGCAAAATCACTGGCTGTTGGGGTAAGTGAATTACATACCCCTTCCCCCTTTTTATTGCTTCCTCCAACATCATGTCCTACTCCAATTCTCAGATGGCAGGAAACAACAAAATCAGAAGCCTTTGGTCAAGTAATATTTACTTCAGCATACACTTGCTGATCTTTGAGGTTGTACAGCAGTGCAGCAAAGTAGAAGCAAAAAGTTCAAGTTGAATATTTGCAAGTTGTACAGGTGGCAGCAGTGTGAACCACTAAGCCATGTTAGTGACAGATGTCTGTTCAGTACTTATCACTTCTTTATGACACTATGTGTGTTAAATTGCACTGTGATAACAGTGTGCTGTCACAGTAGCATGCTGAAGGAAAGGTTCCCCCTCGTAAGCAGAAGATAGGAATGGATAGGAGAACATATGCCCCTTGTCCTGTTGAATATTAAACCGTTTTTTTTTTTGTTTTTTGGTCAGCTGCACCCCCCTCTATGCCTGTACTTTTGTGGGTGACTTTCGCCCCCCCCCCCCTTTCATTGGTACAGCCCTAATGAACACAGCTCCCTTTCTGAAGCCAGAATACTGTCATACCCGAATCTTATCGAAAAATTTCAGAATTGTTTCTTGCGATTTCGGAAATGAGTTATAGCAACATGCATTAATTAAGAGATGTTCACTCTGAGGCTCTACCACTATGCCGATATACAATCACAACTTACTTTTCATCCTAACCACCAATTTTATAGCCATCTTTTTTTTTTTAATATATGTAGGTTATAATCCTTAATTAGAAAAAAAGAACACTGGAACATGGTTTTCAGACAAACTGATTAATATACTGCTAAGTTTCACTGATGTAAGTCATGGCAGTCATGCGGTGTGTCTGTGTCAGTCAGCTGTATGGGTGGCAGTACGATTGGTCAATACGGAGATGTGACAGAGTGGCAGAAAGGAGTCAGCATATCTGGACATACCCATTACCACATGACTGCCTGATCTGTTGGTATACCAGAGTGCACTGTCCAGTGTTTCTGCAGGGTATGGTGTACCATTTGCAGATACATAACAAAGCTTAAGAACATTGATTATGAAAGGCTCATAATAGACATGGACCGAAAATGAGTGTCAGGCTTAGATGTCGACAGTCAATTTCAATCCCAAGATAATTACTGTTGTTAGAATCAATATTTCACAGAAACAAACATAATAACAGCACGTATTAAAATCCTCCCAAATCATTAAGTACCTCAGTTCTATGAAAAAGAGTCATAATGAGCTAGCATTCTTAAATTACTATCATGTGTACAAAAAGATTGATAGCGATGTGCTGATTGCTGAAAATAAGTCAATTAATAACAAAATAAATACAGTATAAATGGAAAGCAGTTTGGAATGTCATAAAAAAGGAAATAAAGAGACACCAACAAAGGGATAATAACATACCAATAAGGGAGTGGGATAAAGTAATAAATGATATACACCACCTAGTGAACTACATCAATGAGTATTTCTCAACTATAGCAGAGATGTTGCAACAAAAATTCTCAAAAACAAATACAACACCATTAAATAATTATGCAAAAAGCACAGCAATGTTTCTACCAACCACAGAGCATGATGTCAGTAAAATTGTACAAATTCTAAAAAATAAAGTGTCAGCAGGCTTAGAGGAAGTATCAATGTGTGTACTGAAACAATGCATAGGTACTGTACAAGCTCCATTAACAAACATAATAAATGAATGTTTTATACCAGGAAAATTCCAGGCTGTTTAAAATAGGCCTGAGTTGTAACTGTACTACAGGAAAGGAATATGGAAGACATAGAAAATTACTATTTTATTTCCTTCCTGGCACCTTCTTAAAAATAACAGACTCAGCTCTTTTGTAAGACATATTTATGAATGACTTGAGTAAATACAACATTTTGAGTAAATCAAAGGCATAGTAAAATTCACAAAAGCTGTACTTGATGCTCTTGACAGCAATGTGTACGTCACATGCAAATTTTAAAATCTTTCTTGGGCTTTTGATAATGTTGACCACAAAATTCTAGTAATAAGCTGGGAGCATTAAGAATTAGAAGGATAGCTCATGACTGGTTCTGACTATACCAAGCTCATAGAGTAAAAAAATATAGGTAACACATATCTCAAATACATCAAAACTTTTACTAAAACACTTATGAGAACCAAAATATATTAATATAGAAGTACCGCAGGGTAGCATATTTGGGCCAATAATTTGTTCTGATAAATATTAATGACTTTCCCCATAGTACCAGTCATGTGGAACAAATTATTTTTGCTGATGACAGCTATTCTTACAATCAGTGACAAAACAAGAGAAACCAAATGAAACCCTCAAAGAGGTTTACAGTTGGTCAATAAGTGATAAAGTGACATTGAACATAAGGAAAACTAATGCCACAAATTTAAGTTTGAAGACGGTAAATGACACTGTTAAATTAAATGTAGATGGCACGTCTATAGACAGTGTAACAAATGCAAAAGTTCTAGGAATGAATATTAACTCTAATAGAAGTAGTGTGGACACACAAAGATAGAGTAAAACTACCAAAATACTTACTCAAGCTTTCTGTAAAGATCTATTCCAAATACTGCGGATTTTAACTTGATCATATGAGAATATTTACTATTCAGTTATACATATTGTAGTAGCCACCAGAAAGATCGCGGGAGGCGCACTTTGGCACAGCGCGTCACGGACGGTAGTTGCCGCAAGTAGAGTCCCGTCCACCAGAGGGCACGCGAGAATTCGGCGCGACCTCTGCCGGCATAACAACAACAACAAGAAGAACTCCGGCAGCATGGGCCGTGCCCAGTCAGTTGACATCGGGCATGCCTAGGATACTGTCCAGGTCTACGCTAAGTGAAGTGCGATGTAAACGTGAACAGTGTTACTACACAACTGGCGACGAGTAGGGTCGTTCTTTCGCGTGTTGCGTCGTTGTTCCGGTTTCGCAGCTTCTCCACGGCATGGAGGATTTGGTGCGGGTTTTGGTGGCGCAGCAGACGGAGCTCATGGCCACCATGAAACAAGTGCTTCCGGCGTTGCTCTCCCCGCCGTCTGCTCCGGCGCAGTTCCCTCCTCCCTTTCCACTGTATGACGAGACGGCGGAGGATTGGGACGCATATGAACATCGCCTTCGGCAGCATTTCCAGGCGTTTCATGTTGCCATTGCGGAGGTATGTCGTGCTCTCTTCTTGTCTTGGATATCTCCCTCGCTGTATCAAGTTTTGCGGCAGCTAGCGCCGTTGCAGGAACCCTCGTCCTTGTCTTTTGATGCATTGTGTTCATTGCTGTCTTCATATTATCGCCGCCGCACGCATGTTGTGGCGGCTAGGGTCGAGTTCTATCAATGCAAGAAACAGCCCCATCAGTCTTACCGGGCGTGGGCCGCTACCCTGCACGGTCTTTGTCGCAAGTGTCATTTTGTCACGGAGCAGTTGCGAGAGTCGTATGCCCACGTTATGGTACGCGACGTCATTGTTCGTTCGGCCCCTGATAGGGAGGTCCGGCAACGGGCCCTGTAGTTAGAAGACCCTTCCCTCGAGGAAGTCCTGTCCATTGCTCAATCGTATGAAGTCTCTCACGCAGCAGGTCAACAGCTGGAAGCGTGGTGCGATGTCGCGGAGGTTCAGGGCGGCGCGGCCGCGTCCACTGTGTCCGGGGTGGACGACGTGCGAGCGGTACAATCCGGCCGTTACGGCCGCTCCCGCACGGCGCGTAAACAGAATTCCGGCCGCCAGCCCCTGTTGCCGTCCTGTGCGGCGTGCTATATACATCATGATCGATCAGAGTGCCCCCAGCGTTGGGCCGTTTGTCGCAAATGTAATAAAAAAGGTCACATTGCAAAAGTTTGCCGCTCAGCCTCAAAAGAATCGAAGGAAGCAGGTACAGAGGACATGGACGTTGACATTCAGGAAGTTTCATCGGGCCAGGCTCCCGGCGCATCGGCACGCAAACTCTTTATCGAGGAGTCGGTTTGGTCGCGCCGGTTACAACTACAAGTAGATACAGGCGCGGCAGTTTCGTTGTTGAATGCACAAACTTATTCCGACCTTGGATCGCCCCGTTGGCGCCAATTTACCGGCGTCTACGCGGTTATGGTAAACAGTTCATTCCCCTTCTGGATCAATTCACTACCGACGTGACTTACAAATCAGTCACTCGGCCTATTACTTTTATTGTTGTCAGTGATGCGAGGTCCGCTAACCTTTTTGGCCTGGATGCCTTTCAAGCTTTCGGTTTTTCTATCGCTGACACCATACAGTTGGTCTCCAAAGACGTTCCCTATCAATCATTGGAATCTTTGATCTCAGACTTTCCCGATATTTTTGAGGAGGGCCTGGGGCGTGTTTCAGATTTTGAAGCTCACTTAACGTTGAAGCCGTCGGCTCGCCCACGTTTTCTACGCGCGAGGCAGATCCCCTTAGCTCTCCGCCCTCAGGTAAAGGAAGAGCTAGACCGGCTGACAGCCCTAGGGGTCATTCTTCCCATTTCTTCCAGTGAGTGGGCTTCGCCCCTCGTTATTGTAAGGAAGCCCTCGGGAAAATTACGTCTTTGTGGCGATTTCAAGGCCACCATTAATTCCCAATTGGTGGTGGACACCTATCCTTTGTCTCGTGCTGATGAATTGTTCTCCGCCGTGGCGGGAGGCCAATATTTTTCGAAAATCGATCTGTCGGAGGCTTATCATCAGATACCACTTGATGAGGACTCCAAACGGCTGGCGGTCGTCAACACCCTGTTTGGCCTTAACCAATATCAGTGGTTGGCCTTTGGAATATCCAGTGCCCCGGCGATATTCCAGCGTTATCTTGAGCATGTCACGTCGACAATCCCTCATTGTATTAATTACCTGGATGACATAATTGTCACAGGCCGCAGCACGAAGGAACACTTGCACAACCTTCGCACTCTCTTTCTCAAATTCAGGTCTGTGGGCTTGCGTTGCAACCTGCATAAGTCAACCTTCTTCCAACACAGAACACAGCATGTTGTTATCAATGGAGAGACGTCTACAGACGTTAAAGTAACCTCTGGCGTGCCACAGGGGAGTGTTATGGGACCATTGCTTTTCACAATATATATAAATGACTTAGTAGATAGTGTCGGAAGTTCCATGCGGCTTTTCGCGGATGATGCTGTAGTATACAGAGAAGTTGCTGCATTAGAAAATTGTAGCGAAATACAGGAAGATCTGCAGCGGATAGGCACTTGGTGCAGGGAGTGGCAACTGACCCTTAACATAGACAAATGTAATGTATTGCGAATACATAGAAAGAAGGATCCTTTATTGTATGATTATATGATAGCGGAACAAACACTGGTAGCAGTTACTTCAGTAAAATATCTGGGAGTATGCGTACGGAACGATTTGAAGTGGAATGATCATATAAAACTAATTGTTGGTAAGGCGGGTACCAGGTTGAGATTCATTGGGAGAGTGCTTAGAAAATGTAGTCCATCAACAAAGGAGGTGGCTTACAAAACACTCGTTCGACCTATACTTGAGTATTGCTCATCAGTGTGGGATCCGTACCAGGTCGGGTTGACGGAGGAGATAGAGAAGATCCAAAGAAGAGCGGCGCGTTTCGTCACTGGGTTATTTGGTAACCGTGATAGCGTTACGGAGATGTTTAATAAACTCAAGTGGCAGACTCTGCAAGAGAGGCGCTCTGCATCGCGGTGTAGCTTGCTCGCCAGGTTTCGAGAGGATGCGTTTCTGGATGAGGTATCGAATATATTGCTTCCCCCTACTTATACTTCCCGAGGAGATCACGAATGTAAAATTAGAGAGATTAGAGCGCGCACGGAGGCTTTCAGACAGTCGTTCTTCCCGCGAACCATACGCGACTGGAACAGGAAAGGGAGGTAATGACAGTGGCACGTAAGGTGCCCTCCGCCACACACCGTTGGGTGGCTTGCGGAGTATCAATGTAGATGTAGATGTAGATGAACCGTCCATTGAGTATGTGGGCTACACCATCTCTCGGCACGGCATCCAGCCACTAGGAAGTTTGGTCCAAGGTATCGTCAACCTTCCTCGGCCCGCTTCGCTGAAAGAGTTACAAGCTTTTTTAGGCAAGATAGCTTATTACCACCGGTTCATTCCCAGGGCTTCCACTATAGCCCACCCCCTGTACTGCCTTCCGCACAAGGGTGTTCCTTTTGATTGGTCGCCTGCATGCGAGCGAGCGTTCACCTCGTTGAAGGGCCTCTGCATGTCAGCCCCTTGTTTGGCTACTTTTGCTCCCCATAAGCAGTTGGTCCTGGCTACAGATGCTTCGCAGTATGGGGTGGGGGCAATCCTGGCCCATCGCAATGCAGATGGTTCCCAGCAACCACTGGCGTTTGCATCTAAAATGCTTAGTCCCGTGCAGGCCCATTACTCCCAGGTGGAAAAAGAGGCTTTGGCCATTGTCTACGCTGTTACCAAGTTTCACCCTTTCTTGCATGGCACGAAGTTTCAGTTAATCACTGACCATAAGCCGTTAATATCGTTATTTGGCTCCGCCTCTCAGATTCTGGATAGGGCGGCCTTGTTCCTCTCTAAGTACCATTATGACATTCATTTTCGCCCTACAGGACAGCATGCCAACGCCGACGCTCTTTCTCGTCTTCCGGTGGGCCCAGATCCTACGTTCGATCGAGAGGAGATTATGTGTTTTCATTTGGATGTGGCGTCCCGCCAAGCAGTTGATGGCTTCCCGATCACTAGTTCTTGAGTCGCCAGGGAAACGGCAGCTGACCCGGTTCTCCGGCAAGTAGTTCGCCTTATTCAGCAGGGGTGGTCATCCCGCCCTCCGGGCCGGGCCTCGGACCCTCTTCGTAATTATTTTCTTCTGCAAGACCACCTCTCAGTCTTAGAAGGAGTTCTCCCTCTGGCTACCGATGATACAGCTCCTTGCGTGGTTGTTCCTGCAAGTTTACGAAGGGAGGTCCTCACGTTATTACATGCGGGGCACTGGGGTGTTTCCCGTACTAAAACCTTGGCTCGCAGACATGTGTACTGGCCCGGTATTGACAGAGAAATTAAGCACTTAGTGGCAGCCTGTTCCCAGTGTGCGAGCCAACAAGCATCTCCCAGGGCAGCGTTCTCTTCATGGCCACCCGGCAACCCAAGCATGGGAACGTGTTCACATCGATTTTGCGGGCCCGTTTCTCAATGGCTTTTGGCTCATTGTCATTGATGCTTATTCCCGATTCCCATATGTGGTTTGCTGCTCCTCAACCACTTCAGAAGTTGCAATCCAGGCACTAGCAAAAATCTTTTCTGTGGAAGGTCTGCCAATCACCCTGGTCTCGGACAATGGACCGCAGTTTATTTTGCAGACCTTCCATGATTTTTGTAGGCGCTTCAGTATTCGGCACGTTTGCTCTCCCCCCTTCCATTCACAATCGAATGGGGAAGCCGAGCGCATGGCGTGCACATTTAAGATGCAGATGAAAAAGTATGTGCACAAATTTCCTGCGGAGGAAGCATTGACATTTTTCTTGACGGCATACCGGACCACACCAATGGGAGAACGCAGCCCCGCAGAGCTCCTCCATGGGCGTCAACCTAGGACTCTGCTGCACCTTCTCCAGCTTGGTCCTCGCCAGTCTTCACAAAACGGAGTACCTGGCTTTCCTCTGGGTATGTCGGTCTGGGCCCGTGGGTTTGGCCACAATCCACGTTGGATACCGGCGGTGGTCCTGTGCCGAAATGGCTGCCGGCTCTATACTTTGCAGGCGGGGGACTGGGTGGTACGTCGTCACCAAAATCAGCTACGTCCACATTCGGGCACCCACCCTCTGACCCCTCGGACACCAGCTTCCCCATTGCCGGCACCTGTGTCGGTTTCACAGGGGATGTTACATCCTCTCCCCGCTGTGACTCTGCCGCACTGCAATGGTTCTCAGCCTTGGCAGCCTCCAGTAGCTCCAGCACCGGCATCGCCATCGTTCGAGATGCCCCAGTGAGAGCCGGCCCCCCCTAGCAGGCCCGGTTTCTCAGGAGACTGGTTCACCTGTGGTCGTCCCTTCCCCTTCGTACCAGCCACTGGGTCTTGCCCCTCCCACGGTGGAACAGGATCCGGAGTTCGACAGCTTGTCGCCCGTTCTGTCCTGGGCTCTGGTTGTGGGACGACGGGGGCCTCTTCGTGTTGGTCACTTCCAGCCGTATTCGAAGGTTCCGGCTCGAGGGTTGGCAGATCCCCTCAACTCCAGCCATCCAATGGATGTGGAGGTCATCGCTCCTGCCCGACACTCCACCTTCCGACGCAGTGGATCACAGTGGCTTTACCCCCTCAAGGAGGAGGAGTGCAGTAGCCACCAGAAAGATCGCGGGAGGTGCACATTGGCATGGCGCATCACGGACGGTAGTTGCCGCAAGTAGAGTCCCGTCTACCAGAGGGCACACGAGAATTCGGACGCGACCTCTGCCGGCATAACAAAAACAACAAGAACTCCGGCAGCATGGGCCGTGCCCAGTCAGTTGACATCAGGCATGCCTAGGACACTGTCCCGGTCTACGCTAAGTGAAGTGCGACGTAAACATGAACAGTGTTACTACACATATAAAAAGTAACATTGATAATTACTCCACAAACAGCTCTATCTATGTCTGTGGAACAAGATTGGGACTGAACTTAAGATTTACCAAGAAAAAGTAAATATAATAGTCAAAAATGTATTTTCTACCAAGTATTAAAATTATGCAATAAATTGTGAAACAATAATAAAGAAATGGCAAAGACAAACTTACTTATAAAGACAGTTGAATGACCCTTTTAAGCATACATTCTATACACTGAAGAATTGCTTGTGTAAAATATCTAACACAAATAGTTAATAATAATGATGATAAAACATCTATCATTCCACATAAAAGCTTCACTCTTTTGTTCTGAAGAAACCTCAGTACCAAAGGTACCCTCCCTCTCAGCTCAACATCTCGCTCACAAAAAAGGATGGTGACTGAGTTTTTCAGCCTAGCAAATGGGAAGTTACAGTTCACAGCAGTGTCCTGACATTGGCTGATAGTGTTTGTAGTGTTATGAAAGAATGTGTGTATAATGTGAATAGTGGCTGTAGTAACTGGGGATGAGAAATGAATGAAAAGTATAACATTAACTTTTTACATTACTAAAGAACTTATTTGCAAAACAGTATAATAAAATGTTTATAAACTAAGTCAGGCAGCACTGATTCAGACAGTGTGGTCTTGTATTTGGGAGAGTGGATGCTTCAGTTTTCATACAGCCCACCTGGTTCAAGTTTTCCATGGTTTCCCTAAATTACTTAAGACAAATACCAGGATGGTCTCTACTATGAGATCATGGCCAACTTCCTGCCCCATACTTGTCATATCAAACTGGTAAGCACATAAATGTGGATGCATTCATTGACTGATACGACTTTCAAATGACAGAGCACAGGAATCAGTCATCCTTTTCTTTCAGGTTTTATTAACAAATACAGATTTTGGATATTTTCTAGCTAAAAAATACAAGAAGTGCATAGTCAGGCAATAGTATAAAAAGTTACACCTTGTGGTATAACCTATATCACTTATGCACTGAAGCACAAAAAAATGGTGTAGGTATGCATATTCAAATACAGAGCTATGTAAACAGGCAGAATATGGCACTGTGGCTGGCAATGCCTATATAAGACAAGAAGTGGCTGGTGCAGTTGTAATATCAGTTACTGCTGCTACAGTGGATGGATATCAAGATTCAAATAAGTTCGAAAGTGGTGTTATAGTTGGTGCACGACCAGTGGGACACAGCATCTCTGAGGTAGCAATGAAATGGGGATTTCCCCACATGCCCATTTCACAAGTGTCCTGTGAACATCAGGAATCTGGTAAAACATCAAATCTCTGACATCACTGCAGCCAGAAAAAGATTCTGCAACAACAGGACCAATGATGACTGGTTCAACATGACAAAAGGGCAATCTTTCCGCAAGTTGCTGTAGATTTCAATGCTGATCCATCAACAAGTGTCAGCGGGTGAACCATTCAACAAAACACTATTGATATGGGATTTTGGAGCAAAAGGCCTACTCGTGTGCCTTGATGACTGCATGACACAGAGCTTTCCACCTTGCCTGGGTCCGTCAACACCGACACTGGAGTGTTGATGACTGGAAACACGTTGCCTGGTTGGACAAGTAATATTTCAAATTTTAACAAGTGGACTGACATATATGGGTATGGAGACAACATAGTGAATCCATGGACCCTGCACGTCAGCAAGGGACACTTGAAGCTGGTGGAGGCTCTGTAATGGTTTGAGGCATGTGCAGTTGGAGTGATATTGGACCCCTCATGCATCTAGATATGACTCTGACAGGTGACACATATGTATGCATCCTGTCTGATCTCCTGCATCCACTCATGTCCATTGTGCATTCCGATGGACTTGGGCAATTCCAGCAGAACAGTGCAACATTCCATATGTCCAGAATTGCTGCAGAGTGGCTCCAGGAACACACATCTGACATTAAACACTTCTCCTGTCCGGCAAACTCCCCAGATATAAACATTATTGAGCATATCTGGAATGTCTTGCAACATGTTGTTCAGAACTGATCTCGACACCCTCGCACCATACCCTATGGATGTAAGGACAGCCCTGCAGTATTTATGGTGTCAGTTCCCTGCAGACATTAGTTGAGTCCATGCCACATCGTGTTGCTTGGGAGGGCCCTACATGGTATTAGCCACGTGTACTAATTTCTTTTGGCCCTTCAGTGTACACAAGATTACATACAGCTATTTCATAGTATCAGTGCATGTCCTAGTATATGAGTCCTCTGTTTTTTGTGCTTCTGTCTCAGTTTGTTCAGAATTACTGTATAGTGAAGGTAGGCTTTGCGGAGAACATATGGGTGGTTGTATGCTGCCCTCTATGTGAACTACGTAACATGTAACACTCAAAGAAAAGCAGTTATGGTCTCTACTAAAGAACTTCAAATTTGTACAGGAATACCACAAAGTAAAATACAAGTAAAGTTATTAACATTGCTATCAGACTTATTGCCACATTTGACAGTAAATATAGAAGAGGTAAAAAAATTGCAGATTTACTCTTTGTGAGCCAATATTTTGTTATTCTTTAAAAAACATAGGTAATGTCAGATAGGTAAAATTTTTTTGAAAAAATTACAAAATGCAAGGAGGCACATGCTGCATGCTACGACTATTTAATGTTTTTAATTTTAAATGTTTTAATCTATTGTACTATTTTTCCCTTTATTTAATCATCATGATAAGGTATGTGGTTCCTCTTATTACTGAACAGTTAATAGATGGCACCAAATGTCAGCAAGATGGATGGTTCATGTGACTTGCCATTCTGTTACAAATGTAAAGAGTACTAGCCTCTGTGCCATTTCCCATGCTGCAAGATGACAGAAGCTGTGTTATTACCCCCCCACTGGTCAAATCATTCACTGCTTTCCAGTAAGCAGTTTTCTTCATAATTACCCGGTCATTAAGCAGGTTATGGTGAACATTTTTGTGATGGCCAAAGATCTCTAGTTCTTATAGGAGAATGAGGAACCTGCGCTTCTCACACTTATGCAGCAATCTCACATTAAATGTCAAAGTCAGGAGCTTATGTTTCATTGTAAGTAAATATTCAGCCATACTTGATTTCTCCATGGCATCTTTTCTGTCCAATGCAACGAGCTCTTCAAACCTTATTTCCAGCTTCCTTTCCATTTGGCCAATATAACAGGCCCCACAGTCCAGGAAACCATTTTATAAACTCCAAAAGCATGAAATACGTTCTTTATGTCTACAGTATGTTGCAAAATACATCCCAAGTTATGTTTGGTTCCAAAAGACACTGTCACATTGTACCTCCTAAAGAAAGTTGCAGTCATTGTACTCATTTTACCATGGTAAGGTGAACTAACAAACTTGGTATTCTCTTTAGAAGCCATAGTATTGTAAAGGGTCATCTTATTTTTATACTTATTAGATATTTTCTTATTTAATTATCATTTTTCATTACGACTATTTCACATTTCTATTTATATCATGCCATTTGACTGTTTGTATCCTTGTTGTTGAAGTGTGACTATGTACCTCGGTGTGAGCATTTTAGAAATACTCATTTGGTTGAATGCTATATGCTGGACGGTGACCACTAGCTTTATCATGAGCTTCTTGTACCTGTAAAATGCAGTGCTGGCCCAGCTAAGCACAATATTCATCAAGTTACCATCTATTAGAAATGTGGATGCACTCAACAACTGTGATATGACTTTTAAAATGATGGAGCTTAGCAATCAGTCATCCTTTTCTTTCAGGTTTTATTATAGAAGTACAGATTTCAGCTAGTACAATACTAAAAAATTCAAGAAGTTCATAGTCATGTGATCGTATAAAATGTTACAACTGGTACAACCTATATCACTTATACATTAAATTACATAACCTTATTTCATACTATCAATGCATGTCCTAGCACATGAGACACTGTTGTTCAGGCTTCTGCCACAGTTTGTTCAAGCTACTGTATAATTAGGGTAGCCTTTGTGAAGAACAAATGTTGGCTTTATGGTGCTCTCTATATGAACTATGTAATATGTGACACTCAAATAAAAGCAGTTACAGTCTCTACTAAAAAACTTCAAATTTGCATAGGAATAACACAAAATAAATTAAAACTAAAATTATTTATGTTGCTGTCAGACTTTTTGCCTTATTTAATAGTAAACATAGAAGATTCAAAAAATTCCAGATTCACTCCCTGCGAGGCAGTTGTTGTGTTATTCTTCAAAACACACAGGAAATGTCAGATTAGTGAAACAGTTTTTAAATAATCTGTGTTTACTGTTAAATAAACCTTCTGGCCCCAATTATATAAAGGAGGAGAGAGATGTTGGAACCATTAATTCTAAGCTTTCTGAAGGCCATGCCATAGGTACTAGAGGTGGAAAAAGGTGTAATTATTGTGATCATTGCAGTAGATGCCTATATTGCTAAAACTCTAAAGTTCTTTGAAGATAATAACATTAAGAAAATCAATAAGGCTGTAGTGTCCGAAGCTCAGAAGAAATTGCCTGATCAGTTAAAAACCTGCAGTGAGATATTATGACCAAGACAGGTGCAGAAGCTAAAAGTTGGCAACAAATAGAGGTTCACAAAAATGGCTATCCAATATGCTCAGGGTAGGTGGTAGGAGCAGTCCTTTCTATAAAGTTGCTAGAAAATGCATGTGGTTTCTTAAAACCCATTATAAATTCTACAACCAATTTTCTATTAAAAATAGTTTAGAACTTACAGATAAAATTAGAAATACATCAATAGCAAATGAAATGAAGTTTGTTCCTCTGGATATCACCAACTTATACACAAACATACATATTGACAAAACTGTGCAGGTAATTGAGTGTAATTTAATAGAAACAAACTAGCTTCTTAAGACCGAAATATATGAATTTATTGGACTTTTTACAATTATTTTGAAATTTAATGCTTCACATTTAATGGAGACACTTATTCTCAAAAAGACAGTCTAACTATGGGGAGCTCAATATCCAGAACGCTATGCTGGCATATTTATTAATTATCTAGAAAACATATTCTTTTCTGACAATCCATCATTGGCAGACAAAAGTGTATACTCCTTTAGATACATAGATGATATGCTGCTGCTAATAAAGAGTAATGATGATGTCATCAACACTATAGTATCCACTTTTAATAACTTACATCAAACAATAAAATTTGTATGTGAGATGGAAAAAAATGGATATACTACTATTCTAGACCTATCAATTCAGAATGAAAATGGCAGGCACAAATTTGGTATCTTTTGCAAAGAAACTTGTAGTGATCGTGTTGTGGATTTTATGTCAAACACCCAAATCAACATAAGAAGACATTTTTCTATTTTGGTATCAATCAGTTGTTCAAAATTTCATAGTCAAAAGACGAGAATGATGATAAAATGGCAGTAATATGGCACATTGAAAAAGAGAATTAATTATCCAGATGTCTTTGTAGATAGTATATATAAGAAAATATCTAATAAATACTTTACAATACCATGGCTTCTAAAGAAAATACCAAGTTTGTTAGTTCACCTTACTATGAAAAACTGAGTACAGTGATTGCAACTGTCTTTAGGAGGTACAATGTGACAGTGTCTTTTGGAACCAAATATAACTTAGGATGTATTCTGCATCATACTGCAGGCAGAAAGAACCTATTTCATGCTTTTGGAGTTTATAAAATGGTTTTCCCAGACTGTGGAGCCCGATATATTGGCCAAAAGGAAAGGAGGCTGGAAATAAGGTTTGAGGAACTCATTGCATTGGAGAGAAAAGATGCTGTGGAGAAATCAAGTATGGCTACTTACTTACTTTCAATGAAACATAAGCTGCTGACTTTGACATTTAATGTGAGGTTGCTGCATAAGTGTAAGAAGGGCAGGTTCTTCATTCTCATAGATGAACTAGAGACCTTTGGCCATCACAAAAATGTTAACCGCAACCTGATTAATGATCAGGTCATTGTGAAACCTGCTTACTGGAAAGCAATGAATAATTTGTCCGGGGGGGGGGGGGGGGGGGGGTGAATTTGAAATAGCTTCTGCCATCATGCAGCATGGAGCAGCCATTAACATAATACTGTATATGTATGATGGTTATAACATTGAACACACAGAAATTTTTCTATGGTACATTATTTAAGATGAATATAAATTGTTTCTAACATCAATTCAGTATATTGGTTTTATTGTACTTATAACTGAAATCTATTTGAAGTGGCACAGAGACTAGTACTCTCTACATTTGTAACAGAATTGCAAGTCACATGAATCATCGATCTTGCTGACATTTGGTGCCATCTATGAACTGTTCAGTAATAAGAGGAACCACATACCTTGTCATGATGATTAAATAAAGGGAAAAATAGTATAAAAGATAAATGCATTTGAAAGAAAGCAAATTGAATGGTTGCAACCAACAACACATGCCTTTTTGAGTTTTGTAAATAATTTTTAAAAAAAGTTTTACCAATATGGTGTTACCTGCATGTTTTAAAGAATAACAAAACAACAGTTTTACAAGGAGTGAATCTAGAATTTTAAATGTGGCAATATGTCTGACAGCAATGTAAATAATTTTACTTGTATTTTATTTTGTGTTATTCCTATGCAAATTTGAAGCTTTTTAATACAGAACGTAACTGATATTCCTTGAGTGTTACATATTTTGTAGTTCATATAGAGGGCACCTTACAGCCAACTGATATATCCTCCACAAAGCCTACCTTCATTATACAGTAGTCTTGAATGAACTGTGTCAGAAGCCTGAAGAAGAGGGGACTGATGTACAAGACATTTGGTATGAAATTGGTATGAAATAGTGGTATGTAATCTAATGTATAAGCGATATGGGTTATACCATGAGTTGCGACTTTTATACTATCACTTGACTATATACAGTACTTCTTTTATTTTTTAGCACTGATAATGGCTAGTCACTAACTGAAATCTAGATTTGATTAATAAAAACTGAAAGAAATGGATGACTGAATGCTGCGCCCCATAGTTTTGAAATTTAAATGTCTGTAAATGTGAATTACATTATTTTTACTGTTCATTAACTGTAATATCAACATAAGCCTAATGTCATCTAAGAGAGATTATGGATGAATGAAACTACTACAACTACTGCTAATACCACTACTACTATTACTAGTGAATGCAGGTTCATTGCAACCACTTTCTGAGAGAACATTATGAAGTGAACTGCATGCAATGGAAATTTTAATAGCGTAATCCCCAAAATCCGTTACTCACTGCATCACATAAAGCTACTCATCTTCATTGGGGTAAAGAACAAAGAGCTCAGCAATAGATGACTGGAAACATATGGTGTGGTCTGCTGAATCTTGATTCTACCATTTTTCAAGAGATGAAAGGTGTCAAGTGCACTGATGGTCCAACTATCAGTTTAACAAGCAAGGCATGGAGTGTATAGTTCAGGTTAGAAGCGATTGTGTGATATTTTGTGGGTCCACCAGCTGTGCTATTGATGGCCCACTCACTCAGACTCTCTGTGACCAAGAGCTGCCCTTTCCTTTACATCTTCCTGATGCAAATGTAGTGGAAACATAGATAATCCTAGATGACAACAGTATTGCACAGAGGGCTGCATGCATATTTAGCCAGTGTGATGACCACTCAGGCACCCTGTCACACCTCGAATGGCTTACTAAATTACACGAGCATGCCTTCATGGGATATCAAATGAAACTTTACTGTTTCAAAGACATTTTCAAGTCTCCGACATTTATGATGTGTACATGTGGGCTCCTTCTCAATAGGCAGATGCTCTAACCACTATGTCATCTTGGCACAGTGGCTCTGCCCCAAGTGCATGCCTCCTTCCGTAGTCCAAATGCCCATTCACACCTCAGCACACTTGGTAATCTGCCTAAATTCAAACAGCATTACAGAGGCTGAGTTTCAGGCATGATCCCCTATTTTGTTTGATACTGAGATTCTCTTCCAGTAATGTTGGTGAGTCTCTGCAGTGCTGTCTGAGTTTAGGGGGATTACCAAATGGACTGAGCAGTGACTGGGAATTTGGACTGAGGCGGAAGGCATGCTAAGGTAGTCCCAACAGTTGTGCAGAGCCACTGTGTAAGTGTGGAATAGTGGTTATCACATCTTATTAGTGAACAGGATACCTGGGTTTTACTGCCAGCCTTGGTACAAATAGTCATTCGACACCTCATGGGAAATGTCTGCAGTTATTTGGAACAGAGGCTAAACACTGCAATTAATATCACCACAATTTTGTTGCCCTGTGGGATCTGTCATCAATGAATTGTTTATAGGAACTTGTGGTCTTTCTGGTAAATGCATGATTATGATGTTGGTAGCTATGCCATTGTGTGCTGCTGTTGCTAACAGTTCATGGGAAGACCCATGGGGAGGCAGCACAAGTTGTAAGTTAGATGTCAGTGCTGTTCATAATTTTCTGTGTTTTGTAAATAAAGTTAGCTGACCTTCTGTTCTAATAGGTTAGAATTTAACCGCATCATCAAAGTTTTTGCAAAATTGGAAATAAGATATACAAGTGGTTTATTACACTGATGAAGGTTTGTCTTTATCCATGCTTCACATCAGTCTACTATGGAAATCCTATTTTTGTGTTAAGATTCATTGACTTTGGCAAATCACAAACAAATTATCACATTCCAATCTATCGTATGCCTCAGACTATGCAGCAGGTCATTCTGTCAGCATTTCCAGTTTTGTTCATTAACATTCATTGGCTTTGCCACATCACAAGTAAGCCACCACATTCCACCCTAACCTAGGCTTCAGTTTATCATACAGGTAAGTCTGTTAGAGCATCTACATTACTTCTATTCACAGTTGTTGCCTTCACTATATCACAACTAGATCATCAAATTCCAGCCTACCCTAGGCATTGTGCTATGCTACAGGTCAGTCTGCTAGCACATCTAGTTTTCTTCTGTTCACCATTTGTTGCCTACACCCCATCACAACCAAACCTAGACCTCAGGCATCAAAAGAAGTCATTAAGACAGCGAGTCTAACTGGCTCTCATATACAGTCACCCGATTGGCTATGACCGTCAAGAAATTTCCGACATTAGCACACAACCCGAGAGACACTTACATTGACACCTCACTGAATAGAGGCAATTACCAATGTCTGAAGTAATTTTTGTGGTATTAGTGTGTTGTCTCCTAGGGATGACTACCTTTTTGCTCGGTATGCCTATATCACAGGTTGAACTGAGAATGGTGGATTGTGAATTATGGTTTATTCATCTCATAATGTACTTAATGTAAATCATTTGATTCAGGTACATGAGACACGTGAAAATTGTGCTAAAATTTCACCATAAACATAGAACAGCTGATGTTAATAAACAGCATCAGAATAATGGAACAACATATAATAAAATCTAACACTTAATTGGCCTGTGCTCAAGTTATCATTTAATGCTCTATGAATTCTTCTATTGAACAATAGCATTTCTCAAAAAGAATCTGCTGTAGCCTCATTTTTAAAATTTCTGGCTTCATATTAAGTATGTTTTTGCCCATTAACTTGTTGTATCTAACCTTTCCCATATACTGTGGGGTCTGTGCATATAATTTCAACTGGTGTGTGGGTGGCATAAAATTATTTTTGTTTCGTATCTTATGTGTGTGGTTAAAATGATTCTCCATGAAAAATTTTTATTTGCTGTGTATAGATATTATTATTTCGTAAATGTATATTGAGGGAACAGTTAGGATTTGTAGTTTCTGAGATAACTGGCTACAAGACTCTGTTGTGCAGTACACATGTCTACAACAATTTTTTTTTGTAGTTGCAGTATTGAAGATACACTACTTGAACTTCTCCAGAAGATTATGCCATAGCTAATAACAGATTCAAAATAACTATGTCAAGCAATTTTTTGTGTACTCAAATCAGCGGAACTTGGTAGTAATTACACTGCAAATCCAAAACTATATTGTTTATTTGACAGGAGGCCAATATGTGTATTCCAGCTTCATGTCCACCATTAGTCCTAGCAATTTCACCATGTCAGCTTCTTTCTTAAGTTAATCGTTATGTTGTATTTTAAGATCGACATATTTTGAATGTTTGGTTTTGAAATGTACCATAGGGTTTTTGCAGTGTTCAGTTTCAGCCCATTTAACTGGAACCAGTTTTATGAGGTATACAGTGTGCTTATGTTGGAGTGTGGATTTTTTTCTGCTTGTAATCTTCAATTAAAACAGAAATATCATTTGCAATCAGAAATGATGGCTAATTTATATTTATTATTAGGTCATTTATGTAGAACAGGGGCAGGATTGGCCCCAAAATGAAGCCTTAAGGCACATCTTGTGATACTGTACTCCATTTTGAATAATAATTCACTGTGTCTGAAGTGATAGTTACACTTTTTTTCTGTTGTGAAAGTATGATGCGAGTCTATTTAGAGTACTGTCTTTAATTCCATACTTGTCTAATTTGTAGATAAGCAAGTCGTGTTTCACAGAGTCAAATGCCTTTGCGAGATCACAGAAGATCCTGCAGCTTTACTCCTCTGATCCAATGGTTTGCATAACTTTTCAGTAAAATTATTCACTGCATCCAGAGGTTTTTTTCTTGTTGAAATCCAAATTGATTACTTTTAATAATATCACTTTCTACAATAAAATTTTTGATCTGCCTTCCTGCTACTACTAACACTTTTGACAAGACTGGAAGAATAGAAATAGGGAAATAATTTCCCATGTTTTCCCCCTACCCTTTTTTGAACAGAGGTCTGACTTTGACATACTTCAAACAATGGGAAAGTACCCCTGCTCAAAAAATTCATTGAATAGTTTAGTTAGGGGAAACACACTGTTTTAATCATTTTAGTGGCTATCATCCCACCCAGAAGAGTTTTAATTTTGTAATGTTAATATAACATTTTTCAGTTTTTTTATTGTGAGTTTTTTTTTTAAAACCTTGAAATACTTAGTTTCCTGGTGGAGTCCAAAGAGATTTCCTTTATTCTGATACTTTACTACATCAAAATCTGACTTTGCCACATATGTGAAGAATTCTTGTAAATATTCTGATATTTCAGCTTGCTTTAGAATAAAGCTATCATTTACTTTAATCCTAGACATTTCATTATTGCTAACCCGTAACACCTAACTCTGATCTGACAATGGACCACGCTGCTTTTGCCTTACTTTTATGTTGTACAACAAACTTGTTTGTCATTTGTTTGACTGCCTTCACAACTTTTTAAAATATAGCTTCATAATGACGAACATACTCAGTAAAATGTCTGTTTTCATTATATTCCAGTTCATAGTGGAGTTTCCTCTGCCTGGCACTAGACATTTTCATTCCCTGAGTTATCCATTTAAGTTTATTAGTCATTTCATTACATGTGGTTCTAAGTGGAAAAGTTTTATTAAATATTTCAAGGAAGCTACTTAATAATTGTTAAAATACTATAATTCAAAATAAAGCTGTTGTAAGACATTCAGTCTCTCTTAAGTTATTTCTAAATGTAATTGCATTTTTTTGATTCATCTTCATATTCAAGTGACTGTTGCTACACGAAATCTCTTTATTAATCTTTGGTAGTTTCAATGAATAATGCAGAGTGGTCAGAGATTCCTAAATCTGTTGAAAAATTATAAAAATCCTAAAATATATAATTTGTTAGAATGTTATCAATACAGGTGACTGACTCTGCATTTACTGTAGTGGGGTGTGTGAAATTCATTTTGAAGTCAAAGCTTTTAGCAAGTCAGTCCTCACTAGACTGCAAATGAAACGAAGTGGGCATACGTACTCCACAAGCCACCCTGTACCACTGCTGTTTATTTCCTTTCCTGTGCCACTCACAAACAGAGCAAAAGAAAAATGGTTATGGAGATGTCTCTGTTTGAGCATTAATATCTCTCAGCTTACCTTGGTGGTTCTTATGCAAAATATACGTTGGTGACAGCAGATTCATTCTGCAGTCAGCTTCAGGCATCAGTTTTCTAGATTTTCTCTATAATGTTTCTTGAAACGATCATCGCCTTCCCTTCAGGAATTCCCATTTGAGTTCACGAGGCATCCCCTTAACACTTCATGTTGATGAAAACTACTGGTAACAAATCTAGCTGCCCACCTCTGAACTGCTTTGACATCTTCTGTTAATCCAACTTGTCAGGGTCCCAAACACTCACGTATTATTCAAGAATGGGTCACACTATTGTTCTACACACAGCCTTCTTTACAGGTGAATCACGCTTTGCTTAAAATCTCCCAATAAACTGAAGCCAGCCATTTGCCTTCCCTACTTCCATCCTTACGTGCTAGTTCCTTCTAACTGCCTTTACAATGATATGTCTAGATATTTAGGAGAAGTGAATGTGTCAAGCATACTGCTAATGCTGTATTCAAACATTAGGGGATTGTTTTTCCTATTTGTCTGCATTAACATACATTCTTCTAAATTTAGAACAAGCTGGCACTCATCGCACCAACTAGAAATTTTGACTGAATTATCTTGCATCCTCCTATTGTAGTAGTAGTAGTAGTAGTAGTAGTAGTAGCAGTAGCTTTATTCATCTATGGATCCCTTTTTACAAGGGTGTAGGACATGTCAAAGTATTTACAAGTTTAGACAAATTTAAAATAAGCTATTCTCATACAAATACATTTACAGACTTCCAGTTAGAGACAATCTTTAGATTTACTACTGGTATACAATACCTTTTTTTACATATAGCTTATTAAGTAATGTATTGCCATACTGTTCACTCATATCTATCAGTCTCTGCACACACTATACACACGTTGTTTCATAACACTTCACTCACTACACAAGCAAAAACACCCACCTACACACACACACACACACACACACACACACACACACACACACACACACACACACACACACACACACACACAGACACATACACACACGCACTGGTGATCTCTGGGCCATTTTCTGTACTGCAACTACCAATTTGCTATCCAGACAAACTGAGTCAGCATCCCTCTATAATGAGTGATGTGTTGAGTTCAGAAAGAGGAAGTGGTGTTAGTATTGTGCTATGCATAGCTTGGGGGTAAGTTTTTCTAGAAAAGGAAAAATGAAGGGAGAAAACATAGTGTGAAGGTGTTATATGGAATGTTTGATGATTTATAATCATTATTATTATTTACCTGTATAATATTTTTTTATGAAAACCCTACTCTGTTTTATCTAAGTAATCCATCAATGTATAAAATGTATTGCATAACAGGTACTTTTTAACTGCCTTTTTAAATTCAAGTATTTTTGGAATATCTTTAATCTCTTTTGATAATTTATTGAACAGTTTTATTCCTTGGTAGAATTTTTTTTTTCCCCCTTGGTAAAGGTAAGTCAAGCCTAGCTCTTGTTCCATGGCCATGATCAGAGCTGTTTGTGCACTAATTACTAATGTTATTTTTGACGTATACAACTGACTGGCAAATGTATGCATATGGAGCAGCTAAAATCCTGTTCTGAACAGATCTTTACAATAAGCTCAACTATTATTTTTGGTTATTATTCTTATGGCTCTTTTCTGGGGTTTGAAAACTGTGTTCATATTTTGTGCATTTGTTTCCCAAAAAAGAATGCCATAGCTAAGAATTGAGTGTACATATGAATAGTATGTAACTAAAAGACACTGCATGTTATACACTGGTGTCAGGATTCTAAGGGTATAACATGATGATGAAATTCTGTTTGAAAAGACAAACCACTTCAACTGAGAATCAATATTCATTCCTAGAAATTTTGCATTTGTTAAACAGTCTATAGAGGTGCCATCTACATTTAATTTAACATTGTCATGTTTCCTCTTCAAACTGAAATTCATGGCATTAATTTTCTTTATGTCAAATGAAACTTTATTACTTTATTGACCAATCATAAACTTCCTGGAGACTTTCATTTGCATTCTCTGCAAGGAATTCTCTTCTTTTCTCAGTGACTATAATTAGCTGTCATCAGTGAAGAGATTTTTTTACCATGTGTAACTCTACTGGGAAAGTCATTGATGTATATCAGGAATAGTACTGGTTCTAATATGCTACCTTGCGGAACCCCTGTATTAATGTATTTTGGTTCTGATAAGTGTTTTACTAAATGTTTGGATCTAACTGAAGCATGTGTTATCTCTACTCTTTGTACCCTATCTGTTAGGTATGATTCAAAGCAGTCATTAGCCACCACTCTTATTCCTAATGCTTCTAATTTATTTAATAGAATCTTGTGCTTGACTGTATCAAAGGCCTTAGAAAGATTCAAAAATATGCATGTGACACACTCATCTTTGTCAAGAGCATCAAGTACAACTTTTGTGAATTCTGCTATGGCTGACTCCGTATTTTTGCCACTTTGGGAACCAAACTGTGATTCACTTAAAAGATTGTATTTATTCACTTAATTCAGAAATCTGTCGTTTATAATTGCTTCTATTATTTTTGGGAACGGTGACAGCGAGGAAACGGGCTAGTAATTTCCTATGGCTTTCTTAAGCAAAGGTACAACTCTTGCCTGTTTTAACTGTTCTGGAAATGAAGGGTTCATTTTATATAACCCCTATGCATTGTTTCAGTACACACATTGGCACTTCATCTAAGCCTATGGACTTATTATTTTTTAGTTTTTGAACAGTTTTATTAACTTCATTCTATGTGGTTGGATGTAACATCATTGTGTTTAGTGCATCATTATTTACAGGTGTTATATTTGTTTTGGAGAATTTTTGCTGTAACTTCTCTGCAATACTTGAAAAATGCTTGTTTACATAGTTTGCTAAGTGATGTTGATCATTTATTACCCCCCCCCCCCCTCCCTCCCTCTCTTAGCAGTATGTTATTCTGCATTTATCTGCCTCTCCCCATTTCCATTTTCATAGCATTCCAGACTGCTTTACTTTTCTTCTCTGCATTATATATTATTTGTCATTAAATGACTTTCTTGCAGTAATCAGGACCTTCCTATAGATTTTTTTGTATCTATGATAGAAATTTAAGAATTCTGGATCATTGTGACTCCTTTTCATAGAACCGAGGTGTTTAAGTGTTTGGGAGGACTTCTTAATACCTGCTGTTATCCATCTGTTTTTGTGAGATGTTGATACAGACATGCATACTTTTGGAAATGCCTTTTCAAAGTTCAATTTAAACAATGTGGAGAATTTAGAGAATTTCATATTCACATTGGTTTCCTCATACACTTCATTCCAGCTTTGGTTTGCTAGTTCTTTTGAAAAACCTTTTATTTTGATTTTTGATAGGTGTCATTCGTAAGCTTGTAGTTTAGGGAATGATTCATTGCCTGATTTTACTATTGTACTTTAACAGAGATGGTGCAGTAGTCCAAGATCTTTTGCAGCTACATCACATTTTTCCATGTCCATATTTGTGGCCACATGGTCAATTACTGATGCAGTTATTGTTGTAACCTTTGTTGCACTGTTGACAAACAGGGACATGCAAAAACTGTGAAGGATATTTATGAGGGTGCTGATGGATTCATTTGTGATGTTAGTGTTGATGTTAATCTCTCCACACAGAATTATGTTGACCTTTGTACTTGAGACTTTATCTAGAACTTCTGTTAATTTATTGAAAAAAGTTTCCACACTACCACTGGGAGATTATACACACACACAAAATAATAAATGTCTTGGTGATATCAAGCCCTGTTAATGCAATGACTGATATTTCAAAGTGTTTGTCTTCACTTACTGTACTGAGGTCATGTCTTGATTTTAACTGTGTTCCTTTTCTGATATAAATGCATGATCCTCCGTGCCTTGAACCAGTTCTGCATTAAGAGTTTGCCCTTTCATACAATGACAATACTACCTGTTGGATTTCTGTTTCTCTACACCAGTGCTCAGTAACACAAACTACTGTGCAGTTCAAAGATTGGAGCTCAACTTCTATTAGTTGCGATTTATTTTTGATTGACTGCATGTTTTGATGGAGGATTATTAAGTCCGTGAAATGCCCCATGTTACTCTTTCCAATGGTTAGTTTTTCTTTGTGACAACTGGTATGTGTGATATTTGGAGTGTTGTCTGGATTTCTCCTAAAAAAACTTACTTTTCCTACCCATGACAACAGGTGTTTGATTATGTGTGGCCCGAAATCCACCCCCTATAGTTTTATGAATCAGCTCTACCAACCTTCCCTTCCCAATCCTGTTTAGGTGTAGGCCATGGCTAGTAAAACCCCATCTGTTGGTTGTCCCGACGGGCACCAGAGAAATATGAGCAAAGTTGGCTGCCCTCAGAGCCACCCCTAAACCCACATTGCTTTGCCTCACAGCTCTGTCAAGGTATTGATCCATCCTAAGACGACTGGAACCTTTTCTTTGGAAGCCAGTGGGTTTCCTACATCGTATTATGAATGATAATGTGTTTGGGAAACCCTTGGCATGGTAATGTATTATGTTTTTGGTGTTTCCATATTTTTGTCCAACACCTGTAGATGCCAACAATTAGTGGCACGGTGAAGTGGTAGGGGGGAGGGGGAGAGGTATAGATCAAGCAGTTTGCCTTTCCTATATACCTGGAGAGTGGGGCAGATATGATCTGGGTGCCATTGTATGCTTTAGAATTTTATCGAAGTCAGGAACCTATTCTTTTCAGGACAAATGTACGGTACATTTGATATACCATCGCCTACAATGCATGCCCAAACCCTTAGTAATTGTTATATTCGCCATCTTAACCATACAACAAACTCTGGTTCAAATGGCTCTGAGCACTATGGGACTTAACATCTGAGGTAATCAGTCCCCTGGACTTAGAACTACTTAAACCTAAGGACATCACACACATCCATGCCCCAGGCAGGATTCGAGCCTGCAACCTTAGCAGTCGTGCGGTTCTGGACTGAAGCGCCTAGAACCGCTCGGCCATAGATTCCGGTCAAATGTAGTGAGATGTTATGAATTAACTCTCAAGCAGAACCCATATCTTCCGTAAATAGCGTCCCACTTCTGTTATCTATCTCACTGACACAAGAAATTTAGGCCAAGCGGTGGAGATAAAACGTCTAATCAATGTAAGACACACAACAGAGCGTTTCAGGTCTTGCTAATCTTAGCAGATGGCTTTCATAGTTCAGCTGTGATACACCTAGCGCCTCGTAAATTTGGAGCACGTGTGACTAAGTCTTTTTCAATGTGTTTTATGTATTAAGAGATGTTGTTTTATATGTCGCTTCAGAATTTGTAATCAAGTGAGAGATCCAGAAACCTCAATGGTTCTTTCATGATTAGACAGTTGAAATTGACGTGAAGCTGTTGCTGGATTGCAGATGGCAAAGAGACTGTATAAACTTGCATACTTATCTTCACATTGCCAGTGACTAATATGCCACAAGAAATATGTACGCCAGATGAGCTCGCAGATCTTCTCAAGATGGAAAAATACACCTTTGAGGTTCTTGCTTAGGGAAACCTACAGTGTTCAGGAAAATCTGGTTGTCAATGAATGACATCTCCTGTACCTAGACAGAAAGCGACTAAGAGGCTGTCTAGATTCGAGCACCAAGACAAACAATATCTTGTAAATAGCTTGTGAGACCAACGGCATTATAAGTACTCGACCAAGAGTCAGGAATGTCACCCGTCTCCCAAACATGATTGAACAGGACAAAAAGAATTTCATCTGCAGTGCAACGAATCTTGTAAGGACCAAGTACTATCTCACAAGATTAGAATTAGAATGAATTATTTCCGTATGGACAGACAAGAAATTTGTGGCACGTCTTAACTAAGAGAAGGGATAGTGATCACCAATTTAGTACTGGAGGGAAGTGTGGGGGATAAAAATTGTAGAGGGAGACCAAGCGATGAATTCAGTAAACAGATTCAGAAGGACGTAGGTTACTGTAATTATTCGGAGATGAAGAGACTTGCACAGGATAAAGTAGTATGGAGAATTGCAACAAATCAGTCTTTGGACTGAAGACCACAATAGCAACAACAACATCTCCACATGAAAATGTTGTGACATCAGGAGCTGCACAACGCGTGCATGGGATGAATCAACACTGCCGCATACCGTTACACAATGAGAAGCTTCATAGTAATTTGGAATACAATCCAGGACGTCAGCATACGTTATGGTGACCTTTCTTCCCTTTGCTGCCAAAAATTTAGTTATGATATTTCTTTCACCATAAGTTTATCTGATGGGATGTTATGGTCGCAGATCGAGTCCGATTTTATTAAAGTGTACTAAGGGTCTCAGGCAACACGGGCAGGTATTGTAGAAGGCAAAATAAGATTTGTATTTAAGAAAATACGTCTTTTTCTTCTGTTCCCAAAAATCACCGACATGGGCTAAAATTAATTTTAAATGTGAGTGGTATGGTTAATCCATACAAGAAATGAGATTGGGAACAGTGGGTTTCGTTGGATAAATTAGCTTTGATCTTGAGATTTACTGCCACACCTACTTCAATATCATTTAGTCAGTTCATTGGTCTTAAACACAGGACGTTGCTTTCTGTCAAATCGCACGCATGAATATTGCCACACGCGTGCAATCCCACGCATTATAGCAACCCACATACAATATACACAACAAGGAGGATATTCTCATACTTTGTGTTGTTAAATATTCGGCTTCTCGTAGTATGTGTTCGTGGTGGTGCGTGAATCCAGTGGTGGTGGTAGTGGTGGTGGTGGTGGTGGTGGTGGAGGAGTGTAATATGTGTGGAAATTAAACAACTAATGACCCAGAACTCGTTACCAATGGAAGAAACCCTATAAACATCATACTCTATTGGAGGCAATTAATATGAAAAAAGTTGGTAACTAAACAGCTACAAAAAATGTTTTCCATCATATGAACCACTGAGAACATGTATGGGCTAATATTCAGAGGGAACAGGGCATGAAAAAATAATGTTGAAAACAATAACGACACTGGAAAGCAGAAACAAAACATTAACCAAAATCAAGATAGCACACTTGTGAAACCAAAATTTTCTGCTGGGTAACATGCAGTACAGTGGTGCTTCACCGTGTGTATTATAACATTCTTGAATCCCCTGCGGCATCTGGTGCACAACTTTGTCGAGATGTTGTTGCTCAAACCAGTCCACTCTTTGACAGTCGGCCTCCTATGGTAATCCAGAATACGAAGAGAGTTGATGCGATGACATATTGCCTGGTTTAAATTGTTTCCACGCATATTCAGTTGGGTTCACACCAGCAGATACAGCAGGTCTTTCCAATTGGTTATGTCGTATCTTCTGGGGACTGGGGCACACGATGTCAGCGCAGTATGCTCATGAATTAGCGTCTTGAAAGACGGAACCAACATTAAAATGTTGGTGTCGACTATAGGTTGAAGGATCCTACCCAGATACTGCAAAGACCTCAAATTACCCTCAACAGTGATTGGGAGGGGTGGAATGGGGGGAGGGAGGGTACGACAATCACATATACTGACAGAAAAAAGTCTTAAACCGTGAAGGAGTGGTGTGATATAAACGAAAGTTGGTAGACGTGTTTCCACATAGGAAAAATGAGGTCTATTCAAATTCCACGTCAGTCACATAAAAAACCATCGTGTTAGGCGTATGGCTCTTACGCATCGTACCGCATCTGCAGCGACAACCTGAGCAGCAATTAGCACCGTAGTGACAATAAACTGTTACCATTAGGTTACTTCAGGAACAACTCAGGGCCAAATGCCAGGAAACGCGCATTCCACTGACCCCAACCGACCGCCATTTGCGACGACAATGGAGCTAAGCGAGAGATAACTGGAGAGCGTTGAAAGCTGGTTCTGCCTCGGTGCCAGTGATGGCTGTCTGTTGGTTAGAAGGAGGCCAGTTGAGGGCATGCAGCCAACCCTTCTGCTTGCTAGATTCATTGGACATACCCCTGAAGCTATGGCCTGGAGTGCGATTTCGTATGACAGCAGGAGCACTGCAGTCCTTATCTCATGCACCTTAACTGCAAATTTGTACGGAAGTCTGGTGATTCAACCTGTCGTGCTGCCATTCATGAATAGCATTCCAGCGCGTCTTTTCTAGCAGGATAACATTCGCCCACATACCGCTGGTGTAACCCAAAATGCTCTACAGAATGTCGACATGTTCCCTAGACCTGCTCGAACACCAATCTGTCTCCCATCGAGCACATATCGGACATCATCGGACGACAACTCTACTGTCAGCCTCAAACAGCATTAACCGTACCTTTACTGCCCGACCACGTACAGCAGGTATTGCCCTACATCCCAAAAAATGACATACGGTATCTGTACAACACAACATATACTTGTTTACATGCTTGAATTCAACATTCTGGCGTTTCCACCAGTTATTAACGTAACACCATTTCATATTTGCAATGGCTTATCTCGTGCTAACATTGACTTGTGACCTTGCAGTGTTACTCATTTAAATACATTTTCCGAGATTTCATTACTCTTTGTTAATTATTTTATGGTGTTGCGATTTTTTTCCGCCAGTTTATGATATTGTCCAAAAATATTATTGAATCACCTCCCTTTGATCGCACGCATGAGATATGAGTTGGTACACGACCGTCTGAGCTCTCTTCTACGACGATCGCCTGGTGGTAGACAAATCAGCAGTCTTGGTAATGAGAAACTGACGTCAACGATCCAGACTCCAACGTAAGTGTTCCATTGCCTACGTTCTTCGGGCACCATTGTGCTAGTGAGAGAGGGGGCTGGGTGTTGGAGGAGGGTGTTGTTGTATTGTTAATAACGGTCAACACGAGCAAAAACCGATCCTATGGAGACGGTTGACTATTGTTCGCTTTTAACATGCTTAATCAGCGAATTACTTTGTCACACATAGATGCTGTGTGAAAATGTAAGATCAAGTATGCTCGCACCATCTAGGGACAACTATGTTAATAAACTGAGCTAGGAAGCACCCGGGATGTGAGGTCTTCTGAGTCAGTGCCATTTGTAGGAGATGGCTGTCATCGATTAAACACCTGTTGTGACGAGTTGTCGTAAATCAGTTAGGTTCTAAACAGGTGATAAATGACATATATATTCCACACGTTAAATGTAAGAACTGTAACACTTAGTTTTTGTTACACGATTTGTTCTTTGCTATGACTGTAGATCAGAGAGTAGGTACATTTATGCACATTGATGGAACCAGTCTAGCAGTGGTGGTGAAACAGACTGTCGTTGGTAATACAATTCAAAGCACTGTTCTGTAGAAACTCTTCCTTGTAGCACCATTAGTTGAATATAAACGCCGGCCGCTGTGACCGAGCGGTTCTAGGCGCTTCAGTCCAGAACCGCGCTGCTGCTACTGTCGCAGATTGGAATCCTGCCTCGGGCATGGATGTGTGTGATGTCCTTAGGTTAGTTAGGCTTAAGTATCTAAGTATAGGGGACTGATGACATCAGATTTTAAGTCCCATAGTGCTTAGAGCTATTTTTCAATGGAAACTATTTCTCGCAGCACTGTTCAAAGTTCACAAATGTATGCAAGGACTTGAGACTGACTTGAAGAGTCTAATGGTTGTCTCTAACTCTGTTGTCGGCAGACATGGTGTTCTCGGTCATGTTATGTTATGTTAGCCGAGGACCGAAAAACGACGGAGAGTCTCCGTCCTCTCCTCAGCCGCAGTGGTCCGCAACCCCACGACGACTACCGCAGTCCACTTCACCCCTCCGCCGCCCCACACCGAAACCAGGATTATTGTGCGGTTCTGCCCCCGGTGGACCCCCCAGGTAACGTCTCACACCAGACGAGTGTAACCCCTATGTTTGCGTGGTAGAGTAATGGTGGTGTACGCGTACGTGGAGAACCTGTTTGCGTAGCAATCGCCGATATAGTGTAGCTGAGGCGGAATAACGGGAACCAGCCCGCATTCGCCGAGGCAGATGGAAAACCGCCTAAAAACCATCCACAGACTGGCCGGCTCACCGGACCTCGACACAAATCAGCCGGGCGGATTCTTGCCGGGGACCGGCGCTCCTGCCCGCCTGGAAAGCCGAGCGTTAGACCGCACTGCCAAACGGGCGGGCCTGGGGTTCTCGGTACTTGCTGTGGACTAGGCATTGACTGAAACGTAGCCTGGCCGCAGAAGTGACCAGCTACCCATGCGTTGTTCTGTTTCAAGACAGACCACCTATGGTGTCCCCGATAACAAGGAGCATCTTTGTAGTGTCGATAGTAGGGGCCAGCGCTATGCTTATCGACTACACCATTCAACCGATCTTGGTACTACATTGTACAGCCAAAACATTGTGACCACTGCTCACCGGGACGCTGGACGCTGCCTGGTGGCGTTGCGGCCACGTGACGCCGTAAGGAAAGTATGCATGCGAAACAGAGACAGATGGGGCATCACCTTAGCTAGGATATGGGCTGAAAACGGGGAAATCCGTTGAGAGGAGCGAAGGGCAGATTATTATTACGCAGAACCTTTGAACGAGTGTCTCGAAACCGGTGAAGCTGCTCGAATGTTGACGTGCTACTGTCGACAGTATCTACAGAAGGTGGTAAGAGAATAGTGAAACTACCAGTAGGCTTTAAGCTGTTGGGCGTCCAGGATAGATGGTGATATCTCTGCTGAAAGAGCGTAATGCTGGGACACGCAAAAGAGTTTCGGAGCACACTGTTCATGATACATTATTGAACATGGAAATCCGCAGCAGACGGCCCTTATGTGTTCCCAGTTGACCCAACGACATCATCAATTACGACTGCAGCGGCCACGGGACCATCGGGATTCGACCGTGGTTCATCGGCAACGTGTCGGCTCTCCGGATGAATTATGTTTCTTGCTACATCAGGTGAAAATGTGATTACTAGAGGAATAGTGGGAAAATGGGCGAAACTTTTCGATGATGGACGAATCAGTGTTCATGACGAAACAAAGAGTGGGTGGCCTTCTGTTGTCAATGATGGTTTGGTTGAGAAAGTGAATGACAAAATTCAACAGACGGTTCACAGTAAGGATATTTTCTGGTGAATTTCCAAAAATTTCAAATACCGTTCTGCATGAGATTGTCACAAATCGCTTAAGTTTTCGTAAATTGTGTTTATGTTGGGGTTCCGAAAATGCTTACATACGTCCACAGCATGAAGGGATTCGGCAGTGGTTCGACCTTTCTAACCGATGCGGTAATGAGGGAGATGAGTTCTTAAACGGAATTGTGACCGATGATGAAACTTGTATTTGTCATGTCACTCCAGAATCGAAACAACAGTCGATGTAGTGGATGCACTCACGATCCCCCCAAAAATAAATATTCAGCATAACTTTCTCAGCATAAAAGGCCCTGTGTACTATGTTCTGGGACAGACAGGCGATTCTTCTTGTTAAGTTTCTTCCTAGAGGTGAAATCGTCAATGAGGTACAATAGTGTGCAACTCTGAGGAAATTTCAGCGCCCAATTCAAAACCAAAAGCATTGTGTTGTTTCAAGGCAATGTACGTCCCCATTCTGCTGCTCTCACTCAAAAGTTTATTCAAAGGTTCGGTTGGGACCAGTTCTATTGTGAAGAAACAGCCCCGATCTCGTATTTTCTGACTACCACTTGTACTCAAATTTGAAGCGTGGTTTTAGAGGAAGACGCTTTAACAGTGATGACGAAGCAAGAATCGGTCTTCAGCAGTGGCTGTCTTCACTGGCAGCATCTTTCTATGAAGAGGGTATAGAAAAGTTGGTTCATTCTGGACATGCCTTATATAATGATGGCCAAATTGTTCTACAATTACTTAATGACCAGTTTTGGCAATGCTGAAATGGATAGCAGGAAATTTGGCTAGATTGCTAAATAGCTAACAACGACTTGTCTGCAATCACAACTGCTGAACGGTAATACATGCTAAAGCTGCTACAGCAGGTGGGTGATTTAAGTAGCAAGACAGTAAGTGCGGAAGACCACAAGATAACGATTTAACTCGATACGAGTATTTTTATAACAAGTCTAGTGCTGAATGGCGAAAGTGTTGAAAGAACATTACTATCTGCATTTAAGTACTTTTGACTGTAAAGCCAAGCTCTCTCTTGCATGCATGATATGATGATATGGATATCAATAAGCATTCACGCAAAAAGTGTAAATGCGGTTACGTGTACTCATTCTTCTCTGGCTGTTCTATGTTTTAAAATCCATCTGCGTTTCACAGTTCTGCAAACTACTCTGAAGAGACAAAGAAACTGGTACACCCGCCTAGTATCTTCTAAGGCCTCCGCGAGCACGCAGGAGTTCCACAACACGACGTCTCATTGTCTCGGTTAACGTATGAAATAGTGCTGGAGGGAACTGACGCAATGAACCCTGCATGGCTGTCCATAAATCCATAAAAGTAGGAGGGGGTGGAGATCTCTTCTGAACAGCACTTTGTAAGGCATCCCAGATATACTCAATAATGTTCATGTCTGGGGAGTTTGGTGACCCGCGGAAGTGTTTAAACTCTGAAGAGTGTTCCTGGAGCCACTCTGTAGCAATTCAGGACGTGTGGGGTGTCGAATTGTCCTGTTGGAGTTGCCCACGTCCGGCTGAATGCACAATGGACATGAATGGATGCAGGTGATCAGACAGGATGCTTACGTACATGTCACCTGTCGGAGTCGTATCTAGACGTATCAGGAGTCCCTTATCACTCCAGCTGCACTCGCCCTTCACCATTACAGAGCCTCCAGCAGCTTGAACAGTGGCCTGATGACATGCAGGATCCATGGATTCATGAGACTGTCTTCATACCCGTGCACGCCCATCCGCTCGATACAATTTGAAACGAGATTCGTCCGAAGAGGCAACCTGTTTCCAGTCAACAACAGTCCAGTGTCGGTTTCGACGGGCCCAGGCGAGGCGTAAAGCTTGGTGACGTTCAGTCGTCAAGGATACATGAGTGGGCCTTCAGCTCCGAAAGCCCATATCAATGACGTTTTATTGAATATTTCACACGCTGACTCTTGTTGATGGCCCAGCATTGTAATCTGGAGCAATATACGGAAGGGTTGCACTTCTGTCACGCTGAACAATTCTCTTCAGTCGTTGTTGGTCTCGTTCTGGCAGGATCTGTTTCCGGCCGTAGCGATGTCGGAGATCTGATGATTTGTCGGATTCCTGATATTCACGGTACAATCGTGAAATGGTCGTACGGGAAGATCCCCACTTCATCGCTACCTCGGAGATGCAGCGTCCCGTCGCTCGTGTACCGACTATATCACCACGTTAAAACTCACTTAAATCTTGATAGCCTGTCATTGTAGCAGCAATAACCGATCTATCAACTGCTCCTGCCACTTGTTGTCTTATACAGGCGTTGCCGACCGCAGCGCCGTATTCTGCCTGTTTGCATATCTCTGTATTTGAATATGCATGCCTACACCAGTTTCTTTGGCGCTTCAGTGTGTGTTGGTACTACAAAGTAAATTTCAATATTCAGAGTCAAGCAACAGCCTTTCATCAAATATGTTCAAAGCGGCTTCCTGTTAATGCGTCCATAATGTATAATTGAATACTGCAATAGCTCCTACTGCCAGAGGTAACTCTTCATATTAATAAATACTCCGCTTATGCACTGTGATGAAGGTAATTACAGCCCAGATATTCCTATGAGTTACGTGTGCTTACATATCAGTAAATCATTTTATTTAACGGCTTTTTAATAAAACTGCTAAAGTCAAATACATTGTTAATGATTCTGAATGATATTTGTATGTTACCCTAATAACCAGCCACCATCGTTTGCAAGTACAGTGTAGATTATTAATGTAATACATTGACCTATTTTGTTTCATTCAGCATAATTTTTGTTTCATGACGCATGACGTGTACGCTGATAATATGTGAGTGAGCCTAACAGTAGGCCGTGTCACCAAAAACTGTGTCTCCTGGCTAAGGCATTCACCCCTCCCCTCAGACAGTTTCAACGCTAGTAGTCACTTGTTTCTCTTCCCCTTCGCCATTCACCCCCCCCCCCCCCCCCCCCAGTAGTTTTTCGATGCAAATGTCGTAAGTGGAGGTGTTTTAATATACTGTGTTAGCGTAAGAAACATATTACAGATAACATTTCAAGTAATTAATTTCAAGTAATTATTGCATGCCGTTGCTATCGTTTCTGTCCTGTGCCTCACAGTCGAGTCAAGGTCATTTCTAAATAGGAACGTACAACGTAAGTGAAAAGAATTGGTGACATCGCTCAGTGTTAGAAAAAACGTCGCCGTCATGTTCCCCAATTTGGCGTGCACCTTGCCGAGCTGACAATCCATCTTACCGAAAGGTGACAGTGTGCTAATTTCTGAGTCTAGTCTCTAAGCTAGTAATGACCCTTAAAGAGATGTCGAGAAAGCGACCAGTGTACGCGAACCGTACTGTCTCGTTCACGCTCTACTAAACTTAGAATCCTCGTTTACTTTTACCTCCCATAGTTTACACAGGTGGCTGACATAATGATTTCAAGCGGTCAAAGGAGTAGTGAGATAATCCAATAGCTCCTATTGTCACAGTTAACTTTTCACATTAAACATTAACAAATACTCCGAGTGTGGTGGAGGATAATTCTGAACCACTAACTGATCCCCTCTTCCCTGTTCCGCTCGCAAATGGCACTTGGGAAGAATGACTGTCAGTAAGCTGTTGTATTAGCTCCAATTCCTCGAATTATTTCATCGTGATCATTTCCTGAGATGTATGTCGCAGGAAGTAACATACTGTCCGACTCTTCCCGGAAAATACTCTGTTGAAATTGCAGCAGTAAACCTACCCGTGATACACAACGCCCTCTTGTAGCATTTATCACTGGAGTTCGTCGAGAGTCTCTGTAACACTCTCATAGTAATTTGTCTACAGCGCTATGTAAGCATGGCACGGTGACTTGCACGCCAGTGATGATGAGAATAACACAACACCCAGCCCCCGGGCAGATAAAATCCGAACCGACTAGGAATCAAAACCGGAACCCTATGATCAGGAGGTAGTAACGCCAACCATATTTTTATGGGGGGAGGGGGGATTGGGCGGCTCCAATCTCCCCCTATAACCTGTCCATTCTCTCCTTGTTTGCCTTCTTCGGCTATCTTCTTTACTCACTAGATCATGTGCTGCAGACAGGTAATATGGCGAAACCGTAGTTATATATAAGTATTTCATTACCGAAAACATAATCATCATCAACAACATCAGCCGTACACTGCTGGATAAATGTCCCTTCTAGAGTTTTCAACATTACAGCATTCCACATCTCCATCATTTCTTCGCGAGCCATCTGAAGGAGTGTGGCGGACGGTAGTTCTGGCACCACAAACTGATCCCCTCTTCCTTGTTCTGCTGGCAAATCGCGCATGGTAAGATTGACTGTCGGTAAGCCTCTATATTAGCTCTACTTCCTCCAATTTTTTTCGTTGTGATCATTTCGTGAGACGTATGTTGGAGGATGTAATATACTGCGTGACTCTTCCAGGAAAATACTAAAAAAAATGTTCAAATGTGTGTGAAATCTTATGGGACTTAACTGCTAAGGTCATCAGTCCCTAAGCTTACACAATACTTAACCTAAATTATCCTAAGGACAAACACACACACCCATGCCCGAGGGAAGACGTGAACCTCCGCCGGGACCAGCCGCACAGTCCATGACTGCAGCGCCTGAGACCGCTCGGCTAATCCTGCGCGGCGGAAAATATTCTATCGAAATTTCAATAGTAAACCACTCTGTGATACACAACGATTTTCTTGTAGCGTCTCCCACCGGAGTTCTTCGAGAATCTCTGTAACACTCTCGCGCCTACTAAATGAGAGCGTGACGAAAAGTTTCGCTCTCCGTTGGATTCTCTCCATCTTTTCTATCGGTTCTATCTGGGAAGGGTCCGAGACTGATGAACAACGCTCAAGAACAGGTCGAACAAGCACCATATAATCCATCCACTAAATGGATCACATTTGCTTAAGATTCTTCCTATGAGTCAGTCTGGCTTCTGATTTTCTTACTGTTTGATTTCTGTGTTCATTCCACTTAAAGTCGCTCTGGGTAGCTACTACTATATATTTTACGGTATATACCGTTTCTAGTAATTTGTCATAAATAGTGTAGTTGTACAGTAGTGGATCTCTTTTCTTATGTATGCGCAACATTTATTTATTTACGGTCAGGGTCAAGTGCCAGAGATTGAAACATCAATTTTCTGTAGGTCATTTTGAAAATAGATACTGTCTTCTGGCGTTGATACTTTCTTATAAACAACCGCATCATCTGTGAACAGTCCTGAAGAGCTCCAGATGCTTCCTACTACATCGTTTCTGTATGAGGGAAACAGTAGTGCTCCTCTCACACTCCCTTGGGTCTTCGGAAATTACGTATACATGTGCCGATTTTTTCTCATTTAGAGCGACATATTGAATTCTATCTGCAAGGAAGCCTTGATTTCAGTTTGAAATGTGGTCCAATACTCGGTCCGCTTGTAATTTTTTTCCCACTGAACGGCAGTGCGGGAGGCCGTCAAATGCCTTCCTGAGCTCCAGCGCTATGGATCTGATGGAGGAACAGAGTGAAGTGAGTTGCGCAAGATTTCTGTTTGCAGAATCTATGTTCATTTTTATAGAGGAGATTTTCGTTCCCCAAAAACGTCTAATTCTTGGACATAATAAAAAGGTTCCATAATTCTACAACCCATTGACGTCAATGATATAAGCCCGTTATTAAGTGTATCTGTCCTACGACCTTTCTTGAAAACGTAAATGTCCTGGTCTTTTTTCCAGTCGCTAGGTACGCTTTGTTGCGAGGGGAATGCGATAATGGGAGCAAATTCTTTCCCATAATAATTGTAGGATCCTACAAGTATCTACCTGGTCCTTACGCTTTAGCACTACCATCGTTTGTAGTTGGTTTTCTATTCTACGATCGGTTATCTCAATAACTGAAATTTCGGCGTTCGTTCTCTGATTGAAGGGAGGGACCGTGTTACCATTTTCCGTTGTGAAACTACAAGGGTTATTCAGAAAGTAGGGAACGTTTCGTCTGACACCGATCGCGTATATTTTGATATATGCGTGCTCGGCAGTTCAGTCGGCATCCATCCGTGACAGCGGGAACGCCTCTGTGTGTCTGGTTTCTTCGATATTCTAATTTGAAATGTGCACTGCAATCGAAAATCCCGCCAGTTGAGAGGTGCGGTCTGTGAAACGGTTTTTGTTGGCAAAAAACCTAAAATCTCTAGAAATTTATCGTGAACTGTGCCAAGTGAGCGGCAACAACGTAATGAGTGAATGTTTCGTCCGGAAATGGCGCATTCGGTTTAAAAATCGCCGAACCAAATCTCATGAGGAAGGGAAGAGTGGATGCCCGAGCATTGTGACCGACGATCTTGTCGCTAAAATTGATGAAACGAATCGTGAAAACTGTCGCTTCACAATAATGGAGCTTTCGCTTTCTTTTCCACAAGTTTCACAGACTTTGTTGTTTGAAAACACAAACATGGTGATTCATTACTGGGTCGAATTGTAACTGGTGACGAGACTTGGGTGAAACACGTCAATTGCGAGACAAAACTACAGTCCATGGAATGGGGGCACACAAGGTCCCCCAAAAACAAAGAAAATGTTTGCAAAACCTTGTCAGCAAGGAAGTTGATGGCGACAGTATTTTGGGATAGGCAAGGTGTGCTTCTTATTGTTTTTCTCGAACGTGGAGCAACCGTAAATTCTACCCGGTACTGTCAAACTCTGCACAGCCTTAGAAGAGCAGTTCAAAACAAACGCCGAGCAAAGCTGACTTCCTAAATTCTGTTTTCGCACATGCCCGATCTCACATGGCAAACCACACTAAAGAACTCTTTAATTCATTCAAATGGGAAATTTTTCCTTATCCTGCCTACAGCCCCGATCTTGCATCTAGCAACTTCCACTTTTTCTCAAGATGAAGAACTGGTTTGCAACGCAGCGCTTTGATGACGACGCTTAACTCCAGGCGTGCATGACTCACTGACTGAAGTCTCCGGCAGCAGAATTGTGCGCCTACACGCTATGATTTACGCCGATGGTCTTTCAAAGCTTGTCAACCTCTATGATAAGTGCCTAAATGTGTTTGGTGACTGTGTGGAAAAGTAGTATGTCAGTCGCTCTTTCAGGTATATATAATAAAATGTATTTCTTGTACTTAGTTTTTTTAAATGCTGAAACGGTCCCTACTTTCTGAATAGCCCTTGCATAATTACAGACTAAGTAGGTAAGTTAATCCGACAGCAATACGGAGTTTTTTAACCTCGTCAAGGAACAAGAGTGGCATGATGTTTATAGTGTCGATAACGTAGATGACAAATATAATGCTTTCCTTAACACATTTATCACGCTCTTTGAGAGTTGATTAGAACGTTCTAGAGGGGTACTAGCAGTAAAAGGTAGCCTGGGTGGCTGGCTAGTGGGATAAGGATATCATGTAGAAAAAAGTGGGAATTATATAAAAATCTTAGAAGTAGTCACATCAGGCTACAGTAGCTCATTACAAGCAGTACTTTAAGGTGCTTAAAATATTATTAGGAAGGCAAAGAGTATGTGGTACGCAAATAGAATAGCTAATTCACAGGATAAAATTAAAACCATATGGCCCATTATGAAGGAAGTGTCTGGTCAGCAGCACAAGGTCAACGATATAAAGTCAGTTCGTAGTAAAAATATTTCTGTTACTGATAAATCAGATATATGTACAGTATTTAACAATCATTTTCTGAGTATTGCTGGTGAATTAAATAAAAATTTAGTTTTTGCAGGGAATCGTATAAGTCTCTTGGCAAATACGTTTCCGAGACTGATGTCTGAAATACTCCTTTGTGGTACAGTAAAGGAGGAGATTGAGTCAATAACTGAATCACTGAAGACTAAGGACTCTCATGGATATGATGGAATACCTAGCAGAATATTAAAGTACTGCGCTGCACATGTTAGCCCTGTGTTTAGCCATATTTGTAGTTTCTGCTTTAGGAATGGTCAGTTTCCTGAAAATTAAAGTACTCAGTAGTAAATCCGCTTTATAAAAAGCTAGTGTTTGCTACAGTTATTGAAAAGGCTGTGTATGTAAGGATAATTGATCATTTTATATCACACGATTAGCTATCAAAGTTACAGTTTGACTTTAGAAGTCATTTAATAACTGAAAATGCTATATTCTCTTATCTCTATGAGGCAATGGATGAGTTAAACAAAGGGTTTCGTATGCTAGGCATATTTTTTGATTTAACTAAGGCATTTGATTGTGTTAATCACAAAATATTGCTCCAGAAGTTGGACCATTACAGAACACGGGGAGTAGCTCACAATTTGTTCACCCCTTTCTTTAGCAATAGACAGCAAAAGCTCTTTATTCATAGTGTTGAAAATGTGTGATGTGGGGTACAGTGGGCTACAGTTAATTGGGGTGTGACCCAGGGATGAGTGTTGGGGCCACTACTGTTCCTTATGTACATAAATGACGTACCCTCTAATATTACAGGTAACTCTAAAGTATGTCTGTCTGCTCATGAAAACTAGCTTGGTAATGAAGGATGTTGTGTGGAACACTGGCTCGGTTTCAGATAGTGCAGTTCATACGTAAGTTCATGGCTTGAAGAAAATAAACTAACTTTAATTCACAGTAAGACTCAGTTTTTACAGTTTCTAACGCACAATTCAACAAAACCTGATGTTTTAATTTCACGGAACGGGCGTATGATTGGCGAAACTGAACAGTTCAAATTTCTAGGTGTTTGGATAGATAGTAAACTGTCGTGAAAAGCCCACCTTCAGAATCTTGTTCAAAGATTTAATGCAGCCATTCTTACTATTCGAAAGGTATTTGAAGTGAGTGATCGTTTGACACGAAAATTAGTCTACTTTGGTTATTTTCATTTGCTTATGTCGTATGGTATTATATTTTGGGACAAGTCCTCCCATTGGAAAAGGATATTTTTGGCTCAGAAACAGGCGGTTCGGGAAATAAGTGGTGTAAGTTCACTGACCTCTTGTCGACCCCTGTTCACGAGTCTGGGTATTTTGACATTGGCCTCTCAATGTATATATATACTCCTTACTGTCATTTCTTGTTAACAATATTGGCTTATTCCCAAGAATAAGCAGCTTTCACTCAGTTAATACTAGGCAGAAATCAAACCGGCGTTTGGATCGGAATTCCTTAACTCTTGTGCAGAAAGGTGTGCAGTATACTATTGCATCCTTTTGCAATAAGCTACCGCTAGAGTTAAAAAAATCTTACCTGTGATCCATGAGTTTTCGAATCGAAACTGAAGAATTTCGTCATGGGTCACTCCTTCTATTCTTTCGAAGAGTTCCTTGAAAAATTAAGCAGATTCTTGTTGTATTGTTGATTGCGTTTACTTAAACTTATGGCTTTACTTTTTTGGGTTCATAAAGATTTAATTTTTATCTGTTATTGCTTTTATGTTGTAAATTCATTTACTGACACGTTTCATGGCCTTGGAGATTTGCTGCTCAATTTGGCCCTACGGAAGTTGACGCGTAAATAAATAAATAAGTAAATAAGTGATAAAGGACTACACCCCGCCAAGTAGTACTATCTGAATTAACCAACTGCTGTTGCCGGTAGTGATATTATAGTTATTGAGAAGTGGTTTTGAGAAAGCGAAATGTGGGCAGTAGTCTGGGTATAAGAAAATTAGTGAATACTAGACTGCAAGTCCCAGGAATTATTGTTGCTACCTTGTGGTTTTGTCGATAGGGTCTTCTCGTCCTAAAGATAGATTTAAGCCTTTTGTCTTAAAAGTTAAGACACACATGTTCTGCTGTGTGTGTGTGTGTGTGTGTGTGTGTGTGTGTGTGCGTAACTAACTTAAAACCTATGTGGTGTGTGTCAAACCTGTGAAATGTGGTATCCTCGTGTAATGAACTCTGGTATTTCCTGTTCATTTATTGAAAGATGTTTTTTTAAACGTGTCACTACATAATAATGAATTTTAAATGGGTTTATGATCATTATTAAAAGAACTTTCATTCTGTGTAATAACTGTAAAACTGTTTAGTTGTGGATCTTACCAGAGATTTATAATACTGTGCAAGTTTGGTCACTTTATGGTTTTATTGAATGCATGTATAAGAATGGGAAAACTGATAGCTAGACGCGTTGACTGATGTTTCATAATTAGTTATTCAGGTTTCTGTCACAGAGTGAGGTTCTGTCCCTAATTGATTCTCCCCTAGGAGCTGTCGTAAACGCGCTGTTCCTGTTACCGACGTCGCGCGCCCCAGTGGAGCGGAGGTAAGGCACCTGTTGTGTGGTCTTCTTCACCAGCGTATCGCTGGGTCGAGAGGCAGGACTCGGATTTCTGTGATATTGGAATTTTGCAAGAATAAATTTAAAGGGAGCAAGATTAATAAGAAAAAATTGAGTCAGCATGACATATAATCCATTAGAAACCCAGCGCTCCTTTCCGCAGATTCCTTGGTACTAAGTGGTGGCAAACTGCGATCTTCCGTTTCGGTGCCTGTATGATCACAGAGTGACTGAATAAACGATTTCGACCCACCTACTGATTTTACATCAATCAGATCGATTGACAAAGTTTTAATTTTAAACTCACTGAACGGTTTTCTCATTGATCTCCTTACGCTGATTTTCATTTCGTTCAGCTTTTTTTGACTTCTCTTTGATACGTCCCCTTTGAACAATTATACAAGACTGTGCTTAAACTGACATACAATATTTTTAGCGCAACGCAATCTGACTTTCAAAAATCCCTACAAAAGAATGGCCCTGACAAACATTAAGCTATACCTTTCAGAAATCACTTACCTCACAAAAATCTTTATTACTCGAACTACTGCAATACAGCGAGCGCCACTACTGCCAGCTAAATAAAAGATTCAAACTATGGAAGGCACTAACTACTGATAGGGATAGTTAGCAAATGAAAGATATTAATAGAGAACAAACACTGTATTTACCTTAACAGTCATAATATATATAGCAGTTCATGACAAATTACAAAACTCCGCCATCTCTCTCCCCACATCCACCACTGCTGGCAGCTCACCTCCAACTGCGCAACGCTACGCGCTGTTAACAGCCAGCTGCCTAACACTGCAATGGCGAGTATTACAACAATGCAAAGCAGCCACAGACTGCACACAGCACAGCCAGTGATTTTCATACAGAGGTGGCGTTACCAATAAAAAAACCTAAACAGCCTACTTACATAGCCCCCTTGCTCCCCACAAAAGTTTTTACAAATTGTTTTGGGCAGTGGCCAATAATGATTTGATAAAATTTTTCATAATTACAATAACAAAGATATCAAATGCACACACTTATTGATACAATGTTGGTCAAAAGCTAAAATTTTCTCACAGTCCATAAAGACAGTCCTAATCGTTCATCATAATAGTAATTACAGTTTTTTTTCCAAAGTCTCATTAGTAAAAGAAATTGCACACAGAAGTAGTGGATTTCCATGCAGTCTTGAAGAAGTAGTGTTGTCCTTCCAACGGAAAGACAGTGCTGACTCTTGACATGCAGACAAGTAATGGGCCACAACAGAGCAAACCCACAGCAGAGTCATTCAAAGTTTTGAAGAATATTGGTAGGTAGGTCATCACAGAGCAGACCCACTATAGTCTTGGTAGAGAGTATGGTATAGGGGGGCCACCAGAGGTGCAGACCCACTGCAGTCCTTGTAGAAATAATGGTATTGATGGATCATCAAAGATGTAGACCCACAGTAGTCCTGGTGGGCCATCAAAGATGCAGACCCACTGTAGTCCTTGTAGAGATGGCCAGAAACCATCTGTTGCGACTGTGCAGGTACACAATCACCACCGAAGACTCTTGCGGACAATATAGCAAGTCCATAAACCACCACTTGTGCACTCACAAAGTTTTTGAAATTGTCCTTAGAACCAGCAATGCTGTTATCCAATCCCTTGCTGAATTATTAACACACATGCAAACACTATCAATCCCAACTTCTTACATATTGTGCATTACTATGACCAACAGAAATGTGTGCAGTGAAATGAATGCTTACAAGTTACTTAATTTGATGAACTGGTGTCAATTACAATTTTATAAATTTACAACATGAAAATACAATTACAAAGATACAAAATACATCATTAAAGAACATAATAGTACAGATAACATTTGTAGTAATATGGGCTTTACAAAAGAATCGAAATAACATATACATCAGTGTTACAGGAATTATGACATAAGTACATACATAAAAGATCAGAATAACTTTCGAAACATCAATTTCACACATGAGCATTAAAGCAAAACAGAACAAGCAATGTCTAAACATCTTTACAAAGTAAATGACATAGGATTAGAAAAATTCTACAACATAAATCTTATTAGCTAAACACTTAAAGACAGGAAAAAGACAAATACACAATGGTACATACACACATAGCAAAATAATACAAAAGGAAAGGACAGGGTTTGTTTTACTGCAGTATTTTGCATGGAGATCTCCCTTGGTTCATGATTATTCCCAAAGGTCCTATCTATACCTGATTTCTGTACCTTTTTTTGTATAACTTCTCAATGCATTTTTTTCCTATTGTCCATAGTCAGTTTCTTATGTAGTCTACCCCTCTTAAGCTAACTTAAATCTACTGAGCTCAGATGCTAAACTAAGGGACGAGGCAATGCAGCAGCACAAAACAACAATTAACACAAACAGCAATGATAAAAAATACAAAAGGCAAAGCAAGCAGCATAAATTACAACTAATATAATGCAATGAGCAGCAAACAAGAAAAATAAATCAGTAGTAAACTGGCTTAACAGAGTAATGCAAAGTGAAATTTAGTAGCACTATGGCTGGCAAACAGCAGCAGCAAATGATATAACTAGTACCTAAACATGACAAAGCTCAAGCAGAAAAAATAGTACACTAAAGACAACAATGCAGACAAGGGAAATGTATATTCACATCTTAATGTCTATGTAATTAAAGTTGTGCACCACCATAAGTTATTCTACCAAAAAAATTACCAAGTAGTTGAAAAGAAAATTCCGTATGCAATTCCTGTTGTAAGTAGGCTGTTTAGGTTTTTTTTATTGGTCACGCCACCTCTGTATGAAAATCACTGGCTGTGCTGTGTGCAGTCTGTGGCTGCTTTGCATTGTTGTAATACTCGCGATTGTAGTGTTAGGCAGCTGGCTGTCAACAGCGCGTAGCGTTGCGCAGTTGGAGGTGAGCCGCCAGCAGTGGTGGATGTGGGGAGAGAGATGGCGGAGTTTTGTAATTTGTCATGAACTACTATATATATTATGACTATTAAGGTAAATAAAGTGTTTGTTCTCTATTAATATCTTTCATTTGCTAACTGTCCCTATCAGTAGTTAGTGCCTTCCATAGTTTGAATCTTTTATTTAGCTGGCAGTAGTGGTGCTCGCTGTATTGCAGTAGTTCGAGTAATGAAGATTTTTGTGAGGTAAGTGATTTCTGAAAGGTATAGTTTAACGTTAATCAGGGCCATTCTTTTGTAGGGATTTTTGAAAGTCAGATTGCGTTGCGCTAAAAATATTGTATGTCAGTTTAAGCACAGTCTTGTATAATTGTTCAAAGTGTTTCATCATCATGATGCTATGTTTTACTCGGTCTTGTGTAGCTTGAGACCAATATGCTGAGAGGAAGGCATGGTAAAACTCTCCTTCACTGTGGCAATCGTGAATGACCGATCGCATTCTTACAGCTGGTTCATTCTCTAAGTAGCCACACATAAATTCTAATTTGTGTTCTAACGACCAGTTGGGAGGAAAACAATGAGAGAATTGATGGAGCCATGCTTGTGGATGAATGTCGTTGCCAGAATTCTTAAATGTTTTGAATTTACGTGTAGTAATGAACAGCTTATAGTCAAAATCATCGTGTCGGCGAGTAGCATATCTGTCATTGTTACGTCGTGTCGGCGGTTCCATCTCAAAATTCGGTGCACCTTGCCAATTTCTTTCATAATTTCCGAAGTGTCCTGTGTTATTATCTTGTGGGTGTTCCGTATTTCTAAGTCCCTCTTCCCGTGTTGGAGCGCGAGTGTCCTCTGAAATATGAAATTTTTGTATTACTTGTGCCAACTGATCTTGTACTTCCCGGATTTCTCTTTTGTATTGCGTATTAATTTGATTTTGATTTTGTTTGAATTTCCTAATTTGTTTGCACTCTTCTGTGTCATTCAGATTATCATCTACCTTCGTAGATAAATTAGTGAATTGATACGAAAGTTCGGCTACTTTCTCCGATAGTGTACTTATTTCCTCAGTGTGTTTTCCTGAACCAAGTTTCAGAGTATCTACTGTGTCCTTTAACTTTTCCTGAGTTTTTGCAAGTTGCGTAACCGAATTGGTAGATGCAACTGAGTCAAATTTAGCTTGCAAGGTCTCATGATTTTCATGAACAATAATTTGCAGTTCTTTTATGGCTGCTTCGTGATTCTGTAATGCATTTTCATGCCGCGAAAAAATAGGTTGAAAATGCTCACAAATTTGAGTTTTTACGTCACTACAGACTTTTTGACATTTCGATTCAATGTTATGTAACTCAGTAGTTAAATCTTCACGCGTTTGTTCAAGCGTGGTGTCTAACTTTTGAAGATTTTGTTCCATTGTGTCTAACTTTTTAAGATTTTGTTCCATTGTGTCTAACTTTTTAAGATTTTGTTCCATTGTGTCTAACTGTTGCTGTGTTTGTCTCTGATTTTGTTTCATTTGCTGCATTAATTGCAATAATAATGTGTTAGTGTCTGGAATCGGTTCCTCTATGCTTTTCGGCACTGCATTTGCACCTGCAACATTCACATTTTTACAAACAGAAAATGTGTCTTGACTTATTTGAGAAAACGATGAGGACCCAAAACCTGAGTCTACAGTATTTGCGAGATTGTTTCCTGTCATTTCGGATTCCTGAGGCGAACTGTTGCCGACCGATCGATCGATAACGCTTCCCTGTTCACTACCTGTTTCACTGTCTACACCATTATTTGACGCCCGCTCCATTTCCCTACGCACAGTTACCAAATTACTACTTTGAATGTCTGTTACTTCATTACACAGTGGTGCTGGCAAGCTACGCTCGTCGTCACTATTATTTCTAAGTTTACTTTGGAGCCTAGTGTTACGTTTTTCACACGCCATTATTGTCACAATATTTCACACGATAACACAGAAAAGCACAATTTGAAGAGCAAAAATAAGAGAACACATTAACATAGCACTGAAAATAATATGTAGTTAATTGCAAGCGCAGCTGCGAAACACTTGGAGCAAATCTACATGCATGCCACAACTGTTTTACTGTACAACAATGAAAGACTGCATTCTCTCTACAATTACGCGCTAGCAATAAACAAAAGCTACACTAATTACACAAACTACAAGAAAAAAATCAGAAGATTCCAGTGAGGTATCCTCGGCTAAGGGTCGACATATGAAACGTCCCCTTAGAGAAATTATACAAGACTGTGCTTAAACTGACATACAATATTTTTAGCGCAACGCAATCTGACTTTCAAAAATCCCTACAAAAGAATGGCCCTGACTAACATTAAACTATATCTTTCAGAAATCACTTACCTCACAAAAATCTTCATTACTCGAACTACTGCAATACAGCGAGAGCCACTACTGCCAGCTAAATAAGAGATTCAAACTATGGAAGGCGCTAACTACTGATAGGGATAGTTAGCAAATGAAAGATATTAATAGAGAACAAACACTGTATTTACCTTAATAGTCATAATATATATAGCAGTTCATGACAAATTACAAAACTCCGCCATCTCTCTCCCCACATCCACCACTGCTGGCGGCTCACCTCCAACTGCGCAACGCTACACGCTGTTAACAGCCAGCTGCCTAACACTACAATCGCGAGTATTACAACAATGCAAAGCAGCCACAGACTGCACACAGCACAGCCAGTGATTTTCATACAGAGGTGGCGTTACCAATAAAAAAACCTAAACAGCCTACTTACATCTTGAATCTGTGACGAAGCTCTCTTTGTTTATGGAGCCGTTTTCTAACAAGGCTATTAAACCACATCGTGTCTTTCCCACTCTTCTAGACCTTTTTCGGAACATACTCGTCACAGGCATGCTTTTGAATTTTTTCCATTTGTGCTCCCGTCCTCAACACTTGTTGATTACACAGGCACTCTGCAGTTTGCATCCTGTCACCTTTCTTAATATCCATTGTAATACCCGTATTCATAGTTACTATCACAGTGTTATGATCACTGATACCTTCCTCTACGTTAACTGATTCGATACGTGCAGGTATGTTTGTAGCTATGAGGTCTTAGAGGTTTCCTTCTCGAGTTCGTTCTCTAATTATCTGCTCGAAGTAATTTTCGGAGAAGACATTGAGAGTAACGTCGTATGAATCCATATTTCTGGCATCTGTTTTGATTGCATGACTCTCCCAATTTATGTCTCACAAGTTGCAGTCACCCAAGTTAATTCACATTCGGAATCCGTAAATTCTTTGGTGCAGTAAATACGACGCCACCGTTGGAAACTAACCTGTTCTGGCAATAAATATTCCTATCTCAGCTTGGGATTTCTTTACTACTCACTTACAGTTCCAAACAACTTCCTGTTCCTAAGACTATCTGTGCATTATAACCTTCAATAACCAATAATAATTCTGGTATATTTTCTTGAATTCTCTTGGCGTTTACTAATATCATATTCATCTTTTTCTGTATCCGAGCTGCAAGGACGAGCATCCTCTGAGAAAATAGCGGCTGATGTATCTTCAGTTTTGGCAGGAAATTTTCTTTGATTCCAAGCGAAGGTTTCTCTAACCTAAAAAGCCGTCATGTGTATGCCACACGTGCTCCGCTATACCAATAATCAGTTCGTGCGTATAGAGCACACCTGACCTACTTAGGGGAACCCTGCAATTCTCCACCCGCTAGCTGAGGCCAAGAAATCGCTTCAGATACCGCCGTAGAATTGTCTGAGCCTCTGGTTTGGACCTCGCACTCTGCTCCAAGTCAGAGGAGCGCTATCGACCCTGAGTAGGATGCAACAATTCGTAGTCACTTTAGCCTGGAACCTATGTGCGATGCAGGTTGCGCTTACCAAATCAGCCTTCCCCAAAAGGAACTGAGAATAGCTTTGGAAACCAAGTGGCAGGCGTTATTCATACCAACACGTGCCACTGTTTGAAGTCGGTTGCACACAATGCGCTCAACAGCCGCCAGCAGGGCCTCCTTCACATCTCGAACTAGACCCCTGGCAAACAAACTGAATGCACACTGGCATTCTTCCCACCATGTCCACTATTTCCTTGAGCAGTTCCGTTACCCACCTAACGTTGGAGCTCCCAGTGACTAGCAAACTCACCCTCTCTACTTTTCCGGGCTGGACAGGAAAATTGGCCGTTGGCCCTACAGGAGAGGCACCCTGTGCTGGCTCAGAAGTATTATCAAAACTGGGTAGCAACTCATACCTATTTCAAAGACGTAAGGAGCCAGTCGTGCGGCCTGTTCCCTTTTTTGCCCATCCGTCCAGTGATGACCAAACCATCAACTGCTCGCCACGTGAAGATGAACCGGTAAGATGCTGCATACCCGAAGACGCAGCGACAACCAGGTCACCAGGCGATTCCAACGGCACCAGGCGTGTCACAGGTCTCGTCACTGGCACACCAATGTCGCAGCAGCATTGAGCAGTAGCCAGAAGCTTGTTGGTCGCAGCCAATGCACCTTCCAGCTTGTTACGGACAACACCCAAGTCTCCACGAGCCTGGTCACGACAAGCACAGTCCCTATCCCTACCACACTGTGTAAGAACGCTGAATTAGATCTCAAAATATAGAAATAAAGAAACGATATATACAAACTGTTTACAACATTGCAATGTAAACTCACTCAACACAAACTATCAAAAAATACTCTAAAAATAAAAGGCACTAGTAGAAACAACTAAATAATTAACTACTGTTCACTTCTACTAAGAAGTATATTATACACTCCTGGAAATGGAAAAAAGAACACATTGACACCGGTGTGTCAGACCCACCATACTTGCTCCGGACACTGTGAGAGGGCTGTACAAGCAATGATCACACGCACGGCACAGCGGACACACCAGGAACCGCGGTGTTGGCCGTCGAATGGCGCTAGCTGCGCAGCATTTGTGCACCACCGCCGTCAGTGTCAGCCAGTTTGCCGTGGCATACGGAGCTCCATCGCAGTCTTTAACACTGGTAGCATGCCGCGACAGCGTGGACGTGAACCGTATGTGCAGTTGACGGACTTTGAGCGAGGGCGTATAGTGGGCATACGGGAGGCCGGGTGGACGTACCGCCGAATTGCTCAACACGTGGGGCGTGAGGTCTCCACAGTACATCGATGTTGTCGCCAGTGGTCGGCGGAAGGTGCACGTGCCCGTCGACCTGGGACCGGACCTCAGCGACGCACTGATGCACGCCAAGACCGTAGGATCCTACGCAGTGCCGTAGGGGACCGCACCGCCACTTCCCAGCAAATTAGGGACTCTGTTGCTCCTGGGGTATCGGCGAGGACCATTCGCAACCGTCTCCATGAAGCTGGGCTACGGTCCCGCACACCGTTAGGCCGTCTTCCGCTCACGCCCCAACATCGTGCAGCCCGCCTCCAGTGGTGTCGCGACAGGCGTGAATGGAGGGACGAATGGAGACGTGTCGTCTTCAGCGATGAGAGTCGCTTCTGCCTTGGTGCCAATGATGGTCGTATGCGTGTTTGGCGCCGTGCAGGTGAGCGCCACAATCAGGACTGCATACGACCGAGGCACACAGGGCCAACACCCGGCATCATGGTGTGGGGAGCGATCTCCTACACTGGCCATACACCACTGTTGATCGTCGAGGGGACACTGAATAGTGCACGGTACATCCAAACCGTCATCGAACCCATCGTTCTACCATTCCTAGACCGGCAAGGGAACTTGCTGTTCCAACAGGACAATGCACGTCCGCATGTATCCCGTGCCACCCAACGTGCTCTAGAAGGTGTAAGTCAACTACCCTGGCCAGCAAGATCTCCGGATCTGTCCCCCATTGAGGATGTTTGGGACTGGATGAAGCGTCGTCTCACGCGGTCTGCACGTCCAGCGCGAACGCTGGTCCAACTGAGGCGCCAGGTGGAAATGGCATGGCAAGCCGTTCCACAGGACTACATCCAGCATCTCTACGATCGTCTCCATGGGAGAATAGCAGCCTGCATTGCTGCGAAAGGTGGATATACACTGTACTAGTGCCGACATTGTGCACGCTCTGTTGCCTGTGTCTATGTGCCTGTGGTTCTGTCAGTGTGATCATGTGATGTATCTGACCCCAGGAATGTGTCAATAAAGTTTCCCCTTCCTGGGACAATGAATTCACGGTGTTCTTATTTCAATTTCCAGGAGTGTAGTAACACTTACTTAAACGTTGTATACAAACTGTGTACAGCAGGTAAGCTGCTCCTTCTGCTGCTGGTCTCTGCTCTGTTTGGAAGCTTGAGCTATCAAATCGATATTGCTCCTGAATGTGTAAGCTTTTCTGCTTCTTCTTTTTTCCTTTTTTTCCCAGTCTTCTGACTTGTTTGATGCATCTGAGGGTAGCATTTGCCACGTATGTCCTCAGTTATTTGCTGATTGTTTCCAATCTGTCTGCCTCTACGGTTTTTACTGTTTACAGCTCCCTCCAGCACCATGCAATTTAGTCCCTGACGTCTTACCAAATGTCCCATCATCCTGTCACTCTTCCTGTCAGTCTTTTCCATACATTCCTTTCCTTGTCCATTCTGGGGAGAACCTCGTAATTTCTTACAAATCAGTCCAAAATTCTTCTATAGCACCACATCTCAAATGCTCCGATTGTCTTCTGGTTTTCCCACAGTCCATCTTTCACTACCATACAATGCTAGTTGTAAGGTAGTTTGTTTGGCAAAGTTGACTGATTTATGACCCCCTCCCATTAACCTATTGTTATTCTAATTGATTTATGACAGCCTGGGAATAATCTGTTCTTTTGTTAACCTCCACCTCTCCCCCTTCCCCTCCTCCTCCTCCACTCCTCTGTGAAACCCTAACTCTCCCCTTCCCCTCGCGAATACAGAACTAGTTAATTAAAACTATAATTAATTAACCCCTCCCCCCTCTGGGAAACCCCCAACCCCCTCCTTTTCCCACTCCCCCTGCCCTCCCCAATCTGGAAATTGGCAGAAAGAAGTTTTTGTCTGTGCTGGAGAGGAAGGATCTGTGCAAGGACACCTTTGATATCAAATTGATACAAAATTAATTAATTGATCAAGTAATTATCCGCCCCCCCCTGGTGATGGCATAGGTTTTCCCCAGCCTGCACATATGTTCCTTCCCCCACCCCTCTGGGGAATCCTGACACACTGCCTGTCCCTTCCCCCTCCCCCTCCCCCCTTCCCCTCACCCCACCCAGAAAAAATGGAGGGAAACTCACTCAGTCCATGTTGGATTGGGAGGATCAATATAGTATTTATTTAAACAATTTAACTCTGTTTATTTATTTATTGAAATAAATAGGAGCAGTTTCACATGTCTTATTCATTTACTTAAACAATTTGAGATATGGATTTCACACTCGTTGCCAAGTATTGTGAGCTCATAGTACCAATGTTCATCTAAAAAATTTGTGGCAATATTCTTTATTAAAACATTTTACAAGAGGAATATTCTTGTGTCAACCTCTCTCAAGTGGTTACTTCCTATCGAATAAAGCATCAGTTGGCGGCAATCCTTTGATGTTTGATACTTATGAAACAACCAACACTCGCTCTTAAGTAGTTATGTGTGCAGACACACAGACCAAGATGTTCAACCCACTCTCCCCATCCCTCATAAAGACCTGGCGCTGGTAGTCGGTATATCCATTTGTTCTCATATGTCCAGCACTATGGGAACCTGTAGAGGATGGAACAAAGGCATTCAGTAGAACTAGATACCGTCTCTCATGTGCCACCAGAAATCACACTAACCCCTCCCTTGTCCTGAACAATGTAGCGGATACCTAGGAATGATCCAGCACTTCTGAAAATGCTGGGCTGTGGGTATCTTGGAAATAGGCTCCCCAATCTATCAGATTTATTGACTAATTAACTAACTCAATACCCTCTGTGTGAGACAGTTTTTTCCTTGCAACCTACTGGTGGATACTAGGACTGGTATATGTGGCATGGAATTCTGGGATTTCATGTTGCAACTGCCCTGTTTCCAAACCATACTCTTCTCCCTTCAGGATTTTTTCCTTGCATCCTGTTGACAGATACTGTCAGAGGTAGGTTGTTTGGCAGGGAGTCCATTACACTGCAGGTAGCTGAGAATTTAAAATTTCACTCAATAGTGTTATGTCCTTAAACAATTTGCAGAAGACAAATAGATCGCTTACAACACTCACCACTACCTAACGATGTTACATGTTTGTAATAAAAATTTATTTTCAACGTTTGAGAATCACACATAATCATTTTGCAAATTAAGTAATTAAATTTCTGCCACAAGTAGACTGTAGTTCTAAATATGTTGGAGGTCCTGTATGCACCGACGTTTGACAACAGAAGCACCCTCCAATACCACAACGTTTCCACTAAACATATCTGATGAAAAATTGCTACCGATCACACACTTGCAGTCGTGAAGAGTGCACCGTTCCCACTAAACATATCTGGTGAAAAAATCCTACCGATCACACATACTTGTGATCGTGAAGATTGCACCATTTCCACTAAACATATCTGGTGAAGAAATACTACCGATCACACACAGCCGGCCGGAGTCGCCGTGCGGTTCTCGGCGCTACAGTCTGGAGCCGAGCGACCGCTACGGTCGCATGGATGTGTGTGATGTCCTTAGGTTAGTTAGGTTTAATTAGTTCTAAGTTCTAGGTGACTGATGACCTCAGAAGTTAAGTCACATAGTACTCAGAGCCATTTGAACCATTTTTGATCACACACACACTTGCGATCGTGAAGAGTGCACCATTTCCACTAAACACGATGATGATGATGTAGTCTTCATTCCAAAGGCGGGTTTGATGCAGCTCTCCATGCTACTCTATCCTGTGCAAGCTTCTTCATCTCCCAGTACCTACCGCAACCTACATCCTTCTGAATCTGCTTAGTGTATTCATCTCTTGGTCTCCCTCTACGATTTTTACCCTCCACGCTGCCCTCCAATACTAAATTGGTGATCCCTTGATGCCTCAGAACATGTCCTACCAACCGATCCCTTCTTCTAGTCAAGTTATGCCACAAACTCCTCCCAAATTCTATTCAATACTGTCATATCTGGTGAAAAGATCCTACCAATCCCACACACTTGCAATCGTGAAGTCCACTGGATGCTGAGAGTCACGGCAGTGCTGCCGGGCGGGAAATCGTGTTGTCGCATGGATGCCAGTCAATAGAGACCCGCACACACATCAGCAGCTGCACGGCCAACACCCAGCATCCACACGGTGGTGCTACTGAATGCTCAGAGGTCCGAGAGACTGTCACCAAGCAGTCTACCGATCAGTTTACATGGGACCGTCCAGCACAAATATGCGTCATATTGAATCTTCTCACGCAACACACACGTCTGTTTCAGTCGCCATGACCACTCACACATATACTGGCCACTTCAGTCATTCAGAGTGCCCTGCCGCCAAAACATGCCTCCATGGCTGTGTGCAAGAGCCGAAAGGTCAGGGAATTCTTTGTAACTAACTGTCTATCACAGGCTAAGCTAATCCACGTCTTCCGGCGCGCACTCATACCATCGGCTATGGCACTCTGCAAGGCAAGCAGAAGTGGCTTGGATATACAGCTTTAATTGCAATTCCATTCCCGACATAGACTCTTCACGGCTTAAAAAATTCATTTCACCGAATCTGAGACAGGGATGTTTTTGACCATACATCTCGAAATTATCATGCAAAATGTAGATTTCTCCCTTTTATATGAGTTAATTTCGAAGACAGAAGAAATTGGGTCATTCACATATTTTGATATCGCTGAAGTATGGTTACTTTTGAAAATCCTGTAACAGGACAGCACGCGCTGTATTTGCTCTAAGCATTCCCTCATCAGGTAAATAAATCTGTTCTAATCAGCTTAATATCTGTTACACACACAGGATTAGAATATTAAACTCATTTTTGGCCCATGATGGAGTGCTAAGATATACCTCTATCCTCACTTTCAAACTCTCTCAAAGTAACCAAATGCTTAGTCACATACGAAGTCTCTTATGTAACAGCACAGAGAAGTTATAAATATGAGGTTTATACTATGTGATCACTTTGTAAATTCTGTAATATACATGATTTTTTTACGATGGTCATCTCTCCCTGTGTGTGTGTGTGTGTGTGTGTGTGTGTGTTGGGTGGGGGCTGGGGGGGGGGGGGGCTGAAATTTCATTAAAAGATATCACCACAACGAAAACACGCCTGATTACCACACCACTCCCGAATCATATCTGTGGTACTCTAGCCCTCACTTCCACCGACCCGGCAGTACGTAATTTATATCAGATTGATAGGCTAAATAATTAAATTGATTAAGAGAGTCACTTTGCATTCCGAGTAATTTTTTCCAGCATTAGGACTACAGTCGCCAGGTAGCTCAAGTGGGAATTCCTGGTCGGAATTACAGTATTGAGAACCAACATTTGTAGTTGACCGCAGAAGGATTCTACCGCCACCAATATACACATCGTATAAGGACCACGAAAATAAGATACGAGAAATTAGTGCTTAGAAGGAGGCGTATAGGCTATTTCTTTCCCTTGCTCTGCTTGCGAGTGGAATAGGAAAGGGAATGATTTGTAGTGGTACAGCGTGTCTTCCTCCACACGCTGTACGGTGGCTTTCGATGTAAGTATATACACTGAAGAGCCAAAGAAACTCGTACATCCACCTAATATCTCGTAGGGCCCCCACGAGCACGCAGAAGTACCCCAAAGCGACGTGATATGGGCTCGACTAATGTCTGAAGTAGTGCTGGAGGGAATTGACACTATGAATACTGCAGAGCTGTTCATAAATCCGTAAGAGTACCAGGGAGTGAAGATCTCTTCTGAACAGCACGTTGCAAGGCATTCCAGATGTGCTCAATAATGTTTATGTCTGGGGAGTTTGGTAGCCAGCGGAAGTGTTTAAACACGAAAGAGTGTCCAGGAGCCACTCTGTAGCAATTCTGGACGTGTGGAGCGTCGCGTTTTCCTGCTGGAATTGCCTAAGTCCGTCGGAATGTATAATGGACATGAATGGCTGTAGATGACCAAACATGATGCTTACGTACGTGTCATCTGTCAGAGGTCCCATATCACTCCAACTGCACACGCCCCTCAGCATTTCAGAGCCTCCACCAGCTTGAACAGTCCTCTGCTGACATACAGGGTCCATGGATTCATGAGGTTGTCTCTATATCCTTACACGTTGTAACCTTCCCACAAAATTTAATAAATAATATTAATAATAATATGATTCTAATTTTTGTGTAACCTCAGAACAAAATTGGTTCCCATTTATAACCTCCCTAGAGAAATTCATTCACATTTAACCTCCACACAAAATTTGTTTCCCATTTAATGTAGCCACAAAATTGTTTTCTCATCTAATGTAAGCTTGAAACAGAAAACTTCCTAAACCTCGTAATAAAAAATAAATTCAGTAACCTGGTAAATTTTGGACGACAGCAGTGCTGTGTCATGGCCCTGTAAGATCATTCTGAATAAAAAAGCAAAAATTCTTACCTCTATATAGTCGCCAACTATCTGCTCTTACAATAACTTTTTCCAGCACAGTTCTGTGCAATGCTGGCCGATAGATTTGTCATTTATGAAAGGAAGCAACTGATTTTTCTTTTGCAACAATCGGAATGATCATGGATTGGAGAAATTAGTAAATTCTTTAAATTGAAATGAATGCTAATCAAAAATTACTTTATATGACAAAGATTATTATTAGGACATTTTTTAAAAGATTTACATGGGAGTTCACATAACATTACTAGATATGCGCGAGGCTGCTTTTAACCTTATACAATAATACTCAGGCTCCGGCATCTCTGCACCGCGACCGGCCCAGCCAACATGATACACTATACCAGACCAGAGCAGACTTCAGACCAGACACAGACTAGCAACAACTTACTGCTACAGCTACACAGTTCCTACTGAGTCAACACTGCTCTCTGGTCAGCGATTCTCTTATACCCTGCATATCGCAGGCAGTGCATGAGCAATACATCGAAATTACATCTGCTCGGACCTCTTACATAACCCTCCACTGGGGGGGGGGGGGGGGGGGGGGCAAAAATTTAGCAGCGATGGTGAGTCAATTGGACTTGCCATGAGCAACAAATTTTTCTAACTAAGTTTGCAGTCACAGAGTATATACATATATATATAAGTGCAGAACATGAAATGAAATAGAGTGCACATGCACTGAGTACAGAACATATCAAGAAATTACAAAATGTATACACAATGAGTACAAAACATATTAACAAATGACATAAAGTGCATATTCACTGTAATACAGAACATATCTAGCAATGATAGAATGTATACGCAATGAGTACAAAACATATTAACAAATGACATAAAGTGAATACGCACTGTAGTATTTTTTTACCTTTTACAAGAACTAGGATAGGAAAGGGAAGGAATGCATCATGGTTGTAGCACAGTGGGTTGCACGAAGCTGCACTGAGAGTCCATATCTTTCTACAGAAGCACAACACCAAGTGAGACAATCTGAAGTTCTCTTCCCAAGTATTAATCAGTGTAGCCAAACACTGAAATGTCGTATTAATATTCAATGTTATCATTTTGGTAGTACATTAGGTACACCAAACAGTGGGACCATAATAACATCTCCATCGTTGAAGGTGGTGGACAGCATGATCTGTCAACACCACACTCCTGCAGAATTGATACTTTTTCACCAACGTAGAATTAGTGCAAAATCCAAATACAGTGCTCCATGATCATGAGGATGGACAGGACAAACGGATATTGCATTTACGCCAGAAGGTGAAGGACATTAAGTCTTATACTAGTCATCATAGAGAATTACACTAGTCTATCAACCGATTTGAGTAATTGTTGGCACTCATTGCCTAGTTACTAAACATTTCTGTACTATGTATGGAGTATTACAGAACAGAATTCATAAGTCATCTGATTACACTAAATATTGGCACTCATTGGCCAGTTACAAATCATATTTATGCATTGTTCAGAAGTCATCGTTCAAAGCAAGAGTTAATTAATGGCATGCCATTTACATAATTCATCTAGTTATAGTAATCATTGGCACTCATTGGGCAGTTACAAACCATTTTTATGCATAATTCAGAAGTCATCATTCAAAACAGGAGTTAATTAATGGCATAGTATTTACATAATTCATCTAATTATAGTAATCATTGGCACTCATTAGCCAGTTACAAACCATTTTTATGCATAATTCAGAAGTCATGATTCAAAACAGGAGTTAATTAATGGCATGGTATTTATAGAGTATAACAAAAATATTATTTACAGAAATTATTGGCATAGTATTTATGCATTATTACAAAACATCATTCAGTATTACTCAGAACTCATCATTCAAGTGACATAGGACATATTTAAAATGTAACACACTGTAACTATAATTCAAGGTCTATTTTTTTTTATGCTAGCAATGCATTGCGTTGGGATCGATAATTAATTACTGGGGGATGAAAATATTTGCGTTTGACTTATTGCTGCAAACAAGGATTAGTAACGTCATTCATCATGAGTCAGCTGTAACAAGGTTATGAAACAAGTAGAGTATATGTGATCACATTCATGAATGACGCACACAAATGGGTCAAAACGAACTGCAACAAGTACTTAAATAACTACATAGCATCTCTTAACTAATATATAAACTTCATCATTATTCTCATCTGCAAAGAAAAACTTAAAAGTGGTGCGTTAAGTGGCCATATAAAATTCATCACTATCATCACCTGCACAGAAAAACTTCATTATTCATATTACCATATTCTTCATATAACTATTCATCATCATTCATCATCATCTGCAAAAAGACACTTCATTATTCATTATTCATATTACCATTTACTTCATATAACTATTCATAGTATAGAGTTTCTTATTTCTAGCATATTTCATCACTAAAACTAAGATGTGTAGTTCTTGTCTGACAGCCTACATCAATCGCCTCGTATTCTGAAAGAAAAATAATTAGTTAAGACTGCTATCATACGGTGTGTATAGTATATTCTTTTTAATGCTTGCTAATTCTGATCCATTTACTCTTCATCACTAGGTATTCCATTTTCTTTCGTTCATTCCGAAGGTCAAATTCCCATTTCATAGTAATCCACTGTTGTTTGTTTAATTTATTTCTTTTACACTTTATTGCTTTCTGAAAATTATGAATAGGGATTAATATCTTGCATTTAAATCATATACCCATTAAATAAAAACTGGTTTCTAGCGATATAATTAAGCATACAGCATAGCATGACAGAAAACGTATTATGTCAAAAACATAGACAGTGTTCAGGTGCAAAAATGTACACAGAGTATCATAATGTAGTAGCAAAAAAAAAATGTAAAATAGTCACGATGTTGAGATATCATAAGGCAAAACGTCAAAGTCAACTGGTGTTTGTTATATCTTAAAGATTTCGTAGTGCATACAAACAAAACAGGAAAACAATCATACATACATGAAAAATGGAAAATGTGCACGGCCTGATATATAACGACAAGAAATGACTTTCTTTGTGTTCAGCTTGTATGTTGTGTAGTTGATAGAGGCGAGAGTTGAAGACTTTAATGGAGAAAGAATTTGATAAAATTAATATGTCACTAGATAGAATTGCATAATTGGTCATAAAATATGTAAGTTTATCTGAAAAAATGTGCACGGTCTGATGTGTAACGACAAGAAAAGCGACCTGCTAACCTTACCTTGCCGGGCTCTTGCCAAGGAAAAATATGATAATCATCAGTAAGTAGTCACATAAATATAATTGCTTAAGTGGTCATAATATGTGTAAGTTTATCTGGAAAAATGTGCACGGTCTGATGTGTAAAGACAAGAAAAGCGACCTGCTAACCTTACCTTGCCGGGCACTTGCCAAGAAAAAATATGATAATCATCAGTAAGTAATCATATAAATATAATTGCATAAGTGGTCATATAAAAATCAGGAAATGGCATTACAGTGTGATAAATCATAAACTATGTACATTCAATAAAGGGTTTAATATTGGGGACATGGTGATTGGCTTTACTTTTTCTGGTTCTCAGAGTTTCGACGTGTACTACATTGGGGTGAGGAATGCTGCGAATTCGATATGGACCTGCGTATAGAAGCTCAAATTTACTACATCTACTCTTTCCTCTGTTGGATAAATAATGTGTGCGTACTACTATTTTCTGTCCAATGTGAAAATCATGGCGTGTACAAACCTGTTTTTGCTGTCTTCTCCGGCGCTCTGAGGCACGTTTGACGTTGTTCAGCGCAATGTCAATTATTTCATGGTGTAGTCGACGAGATGTAGGAAAGGCTACTAATTCTTTAATTTTGTTAGGTGGTTCAATATTTTTCAGTATAACAGTCAGAGATAGCATAGTAGATTCATTTGGTATGGAATTAATTACATCCTGGAATGAGAGTATGTGTGTGTCCCAATCAATATGTTTTTTATGGCAGTATATTCTATATAGTATACCAATTTCTTTCATTAGTCGTTCACAAGGGTTCGAAGAAGCGTGGTACCTGGATATATAGATCGGAGAAATGTTTCTAGCTCGTAACATACGTGTCCATATAGCAGATCGAAACTGTGATCCATTGTCGGAAATTACTTTCAATACATGCCCTACATGGAATAAAAAATATTTTACAAATGCTTTCGAAACAGATTTAGCAGTAGCTTTGCGTAACGGAGTGAAGGTAACAAATTTAGAAGTGAGTTCAACAGCAACAAAGATGTAGCAAAAACCTCTAATAGTTCTGGGAATCGGACCAAAAATGTCTACAGCGGCCATGTGTCTCAATTTAACAGGTACAATGGGATGTAATGGAGGAATATGTGAAGTCGTGTCTGACTTAGCTTTCTGGCAGATTCTACATGACGCTAAAAACTCGTCGAATACGTTTCTCCATATTGGCAAAATAACAGTTCTGTCTCAGTATGAGAAAACATTTTCTGGCTCCGTAATGTGCGTAACTTAAATGAGTATATCAAATAAATTTGTTAACAAGCTCGTCAGGAATACATAATAACGAATTATTGCTGCCAGGGTGAGAGCGGCAAAACCGAATATTATTGCGTACAGTGTAATGATTTCTAATGGTAACGTTATTCCTATCTTGCCAAAGGTGTTTAATTTCTTTCCATACGTTGTCTTTACTCTGCTCTTGTGCTATGTCTCGTAATGACGCCGAAATGAAATTTTCAAATGCAACTTGTTGAATATACATGACGCTGAAATTTGCTTTGCAGAAGTTGGTTGCGATGTCTTGCTGATTGTTGCTGAGAGAACGGGATAGTGCGTCTGCTACAATATTTTGTGTACCGGGAATGTGAACAATTGTAAAATTAAATTCCTGTAAATAAAGTTTCCATCTGCTTAATCTGTCGTGTGTAAATTTAGCGAAAAGTAAGAACTGTATAGCTCTATGATCTGTGTAAACGGTCGTATGTCTTCCATAAAGAAAATGCCGAAATCTCGTAAATGCCCATACAACAAATAATGTTTCAAGTTCTGTGACAGAATAATTGCGTTCAGCAGGTGACAGAATGCGACTCGCAAAGGCGATATTTTTAATTACTGTAGTACCATCTTCTTCAGTTTCCTGAAAAATGTGTACGCCTAAAGCAGTGTTAGAACTGTCGGTGGCAATGGGAAAATTTCTAGTAAGATCTGGATGTGATAATAGTGGTGCATTCAACAAAGCTTGTTTTAGATTGACAAATTCAGAATGTGCTTGGCTATCCCAGGACCAAATAATGTTTTTACCCGTCAATTGACATAATCTAGGGGTGTCTAAAGCAGAGTAATGAAGCAATTTACGAAAAAAGTTAACTAAATCCAAAAAGCTGCGTAGTTGTTTCTTCGTCGTAGGAACAGTAATGTCACGTAAAGCTTGAAGTTTTTCCGGGTCAGGTGCAATGCCTTCTGCTGAAATTATATGTCCAAGAAATTTTATAGAAGTTTTGCCAAAGTGCGATTTACTGAGATTAACTGTGAGTCCTTGTGCACAAAAAGTTCGTAACAGTTGTTCAAGAATCAGATTGTGTTCAGACCAGTTAGCTTCTGCAATAAGAATGTCGTCTACATACGTTGTGATTCTGTCTTTCAATTCTGTCGGAAGTATAGTATTCAAACCGCGAATAAATGCTGCTGAAGAAATAGTTACACCGAACGGTAATTTACAAAATTGATAACAGTCACCAAAACAAAGAAAAGCCGTGTACTTTCTGCAGTCTGGATGGAGTTGAAATGATGTGTTTTCTGTACGTAGTTATTTCCTTGTTGCTGTGCGTTACTATTTGGCGGAACCGACGTTATACGTGTAGGCGGCGAAACATTAAAGCTTGGTTGACCTTGCACATTACATTGTTGGTTAGGTGTGCTAACCGGTTGGTTTTGTTGCTGTTGTTGGGAAAAACCTCTATTGTTACCAAAATGTGGTTCCTGTGGATGATAATTTTGACGATACTGATAATTAAAATTTTGTCTGTTATTAAAGTTCTGGTGGTTGTCGTTCCCGGAGCGTCTATTACCTTTGCTATTGAAATAGCGTGGCTGATCGTAATTACTGTATGTTGGTTGGCCTTGGTTATTATGTGAAAAATTTTTGTTTATGAAGGAATAATCTGATTGCTGAACTTCCAAAAGCTGTAACAGATCTCTGAATGCCGAAATATTTTCTTTTTGCTGACCTGTTATAAGTGATACTCTTAACGATCGTGGTAATTTAGAAATACATAATTGGATAAGTGCAGATTCACTGTATGGCTCACTTAAGTACTGGTTTTGTTGGACCATGTGTTAAAAAAATTGCGTGACAGTGGAAAAATTTGAGTTCTCATAATTCGGTAAACTAATTAATTGATCCTTGATTCCGCGCTGTGTCGTCTTCGACCAATACGCTGACAGAAAAGCATTCTGAAATTCTTCTACCGAATAGCATTGTCTCGCGATCGGTCTTTTACGAGTTACCGGTTCACCTTCCAAAAAACTGCAAATAAATTCAAGTCTGTGTGTTACGGGCCAAGTTGGTGGAAAAGCAAAGCTAAATTGTTGTATCCAATCCAAGGGGTGAATTTGTGTTCTGCACATTTTTAAATACTTTAAATTTTCTCACCGATAGAAAGTGCTTGTAATCAAAATTATCGTCTCTGTATGTCTGAACAGGTTCAGGATTGTATGATAATCTATTTTTTTGTGACTGTTCGGAGTCTAACTCACGTACTCTCTGTAAATTACCTAAATTATACTGGCTGTGTGAGTCTGACAAATGTTCGGAAAGTGGCGTATGCTGTGATCTGTTAAAGGCTGAAATATTTTTCATCTCCGTCACTTCGTGCTGTAAAGATGACAATTTTCTACGTAATGTGTTATTAGACGAACCTATCTCACTAATCGTCTGCTTTAAATTTTGGAATTCGGGTGTTTGATTAAACGAAACTGGTGATGTATCGTCTGATTTGGTGTCATTATTACTTTCGATAACGTCAATACGACTGGCCAATTCATCATATTTTTCAGTCAGTACTTTTACCTGATCATCGAGTACTTTTACCTGATCATCGTTTTTGGTATCACAAGCATTAATTTGTTTTTGTATATTACGTGGGTTTGTTCAATTTTTTAACGTCTGCTTTGATGGCATCGGGATCCTATATTAGTTCCAACTTTTCAAGTCTGTTGGTCATTGTTTGAAAGTCTAATGTGTGTGTGCCTGTTTTTGTTTTATGATCGGAGATTTCATCATGCAATTCGGTGTTCAACTGTTTGATTTCGTCTGATACTGCAGCAATATTATTGTCTACGTATGTTTTTGCTTTCGTAAACAATTTACGCTTATCTTCCTGTCTTTGTGCAGAAATTATTTCCATGATATGTTGCTTTACTTTATTCTCTTCCCGTATAAATTTACGGTAACGCGTTTCACTGTTTTGTAGGTGGTGATTAAAACGTTCGTCAATTTGGCTGTTCTGTTGGTCAAATTTCGTGTCTAATTTTGCATTTAGTGTACGTGAAAGTTCTGCTGACATTAATTTAAACTCGTCGCGTAACTGTGTTGCGTTTTCAGAGCATTGTTTAGTGACTGCACTAATTTCATCTCTAAGTAATTTCGTTGTAGCTGCTTGCGTATTCCTTAATTCTTGAGCAATAGATCTAAATTCTTCACTACTGCTCCTAGCACAAGCCTTAATTTCCTCGCGTAATTGTTCTTTAGTGTCATGACATTGCGTGGCAACGGCTGTAATCTGTTCACTAAGTTGTTTGTTCTGTTCGTTAAGTTGTTTGAAATTGTTATCTTGCTTATCATTCGACTGTTTGGAATTGTTATCTAGTTTTTCATTAAGTTGTTTGTAATTGTTGTCTTGTTTTTCATTGTTTTCATTAAGTTGTTGTTTGAGATTTTCATTAAGTTGTAGCAATAATGCCATAACTTGATCCATGCCAATATTACCTATTCTATTCTCTGTGCTGTTTGATGGCATACCTGCAATTGTCACGTTTTGTGTAACCATTTGGTCATTCTGTGATTCTCGAAAAGGCTTGCCAATCGGGTGTGCACTGTGGGCCACTACCTTGGAATCAAATAAATCTGACGTATTTTGACTACATTGTTCATCTTCGTGAGAAAAATTTATCTGTTCACTATGCAAATTTTGCAAATCAGGCGTGTTAAACTGGGCAGCGTTCATTGTATCGAAACGTGCCGCGCCGTCAATTGTTACATTTACTGTGGACATAATTGAATTTGTTTGTTCATCATTAGGATCAAAATCATTACTAGTGGTCGGTACGCACTGATTATCAGTAATTAGAGGGTTATCGCTATTACACTGAGTATGGCAAGTATTATCGGTCAAATTATTCGAGTCGGCTATTTCACTCATTGCACATCGCGATGTACTGTTAACAGTTTTCGCGGCATTTTTTCACAAATCGAAATTAAGCACAAAAATGAAACAAAGGCAAAGCAAAAATAGAACAAACACAATTACAACAAAGAGCAATAAATTGCTGATGATCTGTGAAAGAAAGCGTGACAAATTAGTAAATGCGTTGTGCCAGATGCGAACTACATTTAAGTAAATAAGAGCAGATATATGACTACTTCTCAGAGATTCATAAAGAAATACGATACTGGCCGGTTGTCGCCAAGTGTAACCTCCCCACAAAAAATTGTATATATAATAATAATATGATTATGATTCTAATTTTAGTATACCTCCCCACAAAATTTAATAAATAATATTATTTTGATAACGATGCTAATTTTAGTGTAACCTCCCCACAAAATTTAATAAATAATATTAATAATAATATGATTCTAATTTTTGCGTAACCTCAGAACAAAATTGGTTCCCTTTCATAAACTCCCTAGAGAAATTCATTCACATTTAACCTCCACCCAAAATTTGTTTCCCATTTAATGCAGCCACAAAATTGTTTTCTCATCTAATGTAAGCTTGAAACAGAAAAATTCCTAAACCTCGTAATAAAAAATAAATTCAGTAACCTGGTAAATTTTGGACGACAGCAGTGCTGTGTCATGGCCCAGTAAGATCATTCTGAATAAAAAAGCAAAAATTCTTACCTCAATAAAGTCGCCAACTATCTGCTCTTACAATAACTTTTTCCCGCACAGTTCTGTGCAATGCTGGCCGATAGATTTGTCATTTATGAAAGGAAGCAACTGATTTTTCTTTTGCAACAATTGGAATGATCATGGATTGGAGAAATTAGTAAATTCTTTAAATCGAAATGAATGCAAATCAAAATTTACTTTATATGACAAAGATTATTATTAGGACATTTTTTAAAAGATTTACATGGGAGTTCACATAACATTACTAGATATGCGCGAGGCTGCTTTTAACCTAATACAATAATACTCAGGCTCCGGCATCACTGCACCGCGACCGGCCCAGCCAACATGATACACTATACCAGACCAGAGCAGACTCCAGACCAGACACAGACTAGCAACAGCTTACTGCTACAGTTACATAGTTCCTACTGAGTCAACACTGCTCTCTTGTCAGCGATTCTCTTATACCTTGCATATCGCAGGCAGCGCATGAGCAATACATCGAAATTACATCTGCTCGGACCTCTTACAACGTCCATTCTCTCGATGCAATTTTAAGCGAGAGTCGTCCGACCAGGCAACATGTTTCCACTCCACAACGATCCGGTCGAGGTTTAAAACTTTTTGTTGTGCAGTAATCAAGGTACACGAATGGGTCTTTATCCCCAAAAGCCCATGTCGATGGCCCAGCATTGAAATCTGCAGCAATTTGCGAAAGGGTTGCACTTCTGTCATGCTGAACGTTTCTCTTCAGCCGTCATTGGTCCCGTTCTTGCAGGATCTTTTTCCATCTGCAGCGATGTCGGAGATTTGATGTTTTGCCGGATTACTGAATTCACGGTACACCCCTGAAATGGTCGTACGAGAAAATCCTCACTTCATCGCTACCTCGGAGATGCTGTGTCGCATCGCTAGTGCGTCGAGTGTAACACCACGTCCAAACTCAAATCTTGATAACCTGCCATTATAGCAGCAGCAACCGATCTATCAACTACGCTACCCACTTGTTGTCTTACATAGGCGTTACTGACCGCAACGCCGTATTCTGTCTGTTTTGATATCTCTGTATTTGAATACCCATGTCTATATGAATTTCTTTTACGCTTCTGTGTAGATGTAAATGTATTCTAGTCTACCTACTAAGATGTTACTTCATATGTTTATAGCCACACAAAACTCACGGAAGAATGTTGTCTTTTATTTATCGAGAAAACAAAAGACGGAACTCCTGCTGCTGATTGTTTCTTGGTAAAAATCTTCACATTAGCTACTAATTTTCTCACTACAGTCACTTTGTGTGACGAAATTGAGGGGTTGTAACTTGTTTAGCCCAAAAAACTTAGAAGAAGCGGTATAGAGTTCACCACTCAATTCCTGTCTCGTCAGAGTGTCGCTTACCTGCCATAACCTCATGAATCTTCGTCTGAGATATATAACGTTTGGATCCATATGATTTCCACGAATAAGAGATGGTCTCCCCCCCCCCCCTCCCCCAAGTCCCAGACCGCTTGCTAATTCTCCAGAAATCCCATCATGTTTCGACACCACTGTTCGCTTCCGTTCAAGGCTGATGGGTAGAGAGCAATCACAACGAGAAAAGTAGAACACTGTCATCCAAGAGGAAATTCAGAACCATCCTGAGTATACGCGGAAAGCACAAAAAATTCAGAAGCATAGCACTTACCATTCATCGAATGACTGTCTCTAAATATCCCACCGTGCATGATCTAATCTCCTTTTCGTATTTCCGTGGTTACCACGCTAGAAATATGACAACGTAACGGTGTCAGAGTGTTCGCTGAGAGCACAGTGTCCCTCTTTCTCGTCCTCACTCTCGCTGTCTCTCTCTCGTCGTTATTTGTTTATGTCCAACGGAGTAAACCTACGAACTTTAAAAACTGATACAGGCACACACACACACACACACACACACACACACACACACACACTCACACACACACTCACACACACACACACACACACATACAGGAAAATAGTGCAATTGCGCTAGGTGTTTACACGTGTACTGTATTTAGAAGCAATTTTAGAATATGTGGCGAGAAGAGATGTCATGATCACATGAGGAAAATTGACAGAAATTGCTTAAAATTACAGAAAAAAAACGTTTAAATGTGTGTGAAATCTTACGGGACTTAACTGCTAAGGTCATCAGTCCCTAAGCTTACACACTATTTAACCTAAATTATCCTAAGGACAAACACACACACCCATGCCCGAGGAGGACTCGAGCCTTCGCCGGGACTAGCCGCACAGTCCCTGACTGCAGCGCCCTAGACCGCTCGGCTAATCCAGCGCGGCTTAAAATTACAAAAAAACCACGGAATGTACGTATAAACTGAGGGAAAATACGCCAAAATGCAGGGAAATTGAGGTGGAATGAGAGAGTGTTTACATGTCTACTTGGTGCAGAAAAATTCTTGTACTTGGGAACGAGTTTGCAAAAGCAAGAGGAATACCAGAAAAAGTTGACATGGAAGCACCGGAAGCAGGGAAACAGTCATTTTTCGTAGACAGCGCTAAGACGGATGAAATAGATTGTTTGAGGTGGATGACCACCAAATGTGGAGTAATAAATTTATGTATGACAGATCACAGGTCCATGTGTGGCCCCAAAGTTATCGGCAATCACCTCATACATTTTTATAAAGTGTCCTTAACTAAAGAGCATTGTGTTACCAGCTTGGAGGCTGTAATATACAACTACAGATTGGATCACATGTCGGACCCTGTGCTAGACTGTATACGCGTTTTGAACTCTAACAAACAATATTCAGAATGCGCTTCTCTGTTCTCTCTACCAATCGCTGTGTCAGCTAACAAATACGTTACTGTGGGGTCCTGCCGACTCATCTTGTATAGGGTGCCCAAAGGATGCTGCGTTGTCAGAATCCTTTACAACAATTCAAGCAAATCACTTTAATAATTTTTATTACAAATAAGCAGGTTGACAATACTTAACTTTGTATTTACAACGGTTTGTCGCAAGCAATGGGAGACATGCAAATAAGTAAGTGTCTTTCACTATATACACTGTCCACGTAAGTAATTGATATGGATCACTAATAACTGAAATTGTAGTGCTGGTCTAGTACAGTACGGTCGAGGCTCGCAGGAGCGGCGCTTATATTCTCTTCTTGTAGAGGCCGCTCCTGTCGAGATGCGGTCCTAGTTAGCGGGCTATTGGCTGATGTCGTCTCACAGCCTTCTCTGCTCTTGTGTTCTTCATCTTCGCGCCGGCGCTTGTCGAATCGCCGGAACATTCCTCCTCCCCCCCCCCCCCCCCACCCACCAAAGCGAAGATCGTCGTTGTGTAGGGGGCAGTATGACTACGGCGGGGTAGCCAGGGGCTGCAGTGGACGTCAAGCTTCCGGTCGTACCCCGCCATGCGGCCTGCGCTCTGGTGGAAACGTCCCGTGGAAAACGACCAGAAGAGTACGCATCCATCTCCTGCTGCCATGAACCAGGTGAAGACCGTGGCGACTGCTGCGATGTGGGAGGGTCCAGTTCCATCTGTAGGACGAGAGGCAGCGGAGGAGGTGAAGGCTTCGTCTCCATGGGGTCGTCCCACGGTGTCGTGAGGTCATTCTCTGGCAGCTGATGTGACCGCGCTGTCCTCTGGACCTGTGAATCTGGGGGAAGAGACGCTGCAAGATCATTGTGCACGTGACAGATACTGCAACTCTGTAGTAGTAGTAGTAGTATTCCAATGATAAGGCGATAAGCCATAAATACACCTTTCTGGTTATCTGTAAAACTGTTGATAACAAGGAGAAAGAAACAGTATATTGTTATGTGTACAGTTTTCGAAAGACGTAGAGTATCTATGGGAGAAACAACTTGTCTAATGGTTTAAATGTTATGCTATGACAGTTGAAACAGACTGCAAGAAAGGTATCGAAACTTTCTTTTTTTTTTTTTTTTTTTTTTTTTTTTTTTTTTTTTTTTTTGACAGCACAGCATTTTCTTTCTCACAGTCAGTTTTAATAGAAAATCCGATTATGGTCATTTAAGAAACATAGGCTATAGCCTGTGCCCATCCAAATGTTCATTAGAGGATCCTGTATAAATTTGAAGTAAATCGGTCAAGAACTTTTGGAGATCTTTGGCAATAATATTTCCCTCTATATATTACATACGCAAAATAAATTCTTTTGTGTGTTTGAACGTTCATTAAAGTATCGTATAAAGATTTGAGAGAAGTGGTCAAGAATGTATCGAGATTTTTGCTAACAATGTTTCCACTGTGTATATACATATATATATACACTCAAAATAGTAGCCTGTGTCCACCTGAATGTTCATTACAGGATCACGTAAAAATCTCAATGAACTAGCAAAGAAATTTTCAAGAATTTTTGTAACAACTTTTTCCCTTTAAGTACTACATATACGGTGTTTGGAATGTAAATGAAGATACGATCATTGGTGCCTTAATACACTCCTGGAAATTGAAATAAGAACACCGTGAATTCATTGTCCCAGGAAGGGGAAACTTTATTGACACATTCCTGGGGTCAGATACATCACATGATCACACTGACAGAACCACAGGCACATAGACACAGGCAACAGAGCATGCACAATGTCGGCACTAGTACAGTGTATATCCACCTTTCGCAGCAATGCAGGCTGCTATTCTCCCATGGGGACGATCGTAGAGATGCTGGATGTAGTCCTGTGGAATGGCTTGCCATGCCATTTCCACCTGGCGCCTCAGTTGGACCAGCGTTCGTGCTGGACGTGCAGACCGCGTGAGACGACGCTTCATCCAGTCCCAAACATCCTCAATGGGGGACAGATCCGGAGATCTTGCTGGCCAGGGTAGTTGACTTACACCTTCTAGAGCACGTTGGGTGGCACGGGATACATGCGGACGTGCATTGTCCTGTTGGAACAGCAAGTTCCCTTGCCGGTCTAGGAATGGTAGAACGGTGGGTTCGATGACGGTTTGGATGTACCGTGCACTATTCAGTGTCCCCTCGACGATCACCAGTGGTGTACGGCCAGTGTAGGAGATCGCTCCCCACACCATGATGCCGGGTGTTGGCCCTGTGTGCCTCGGTCGTATGCAGTCCTGATTGTGGCGCTCACCTGCACGGCGCCAAACACGCATACGACCATCATTGGCACCAAGGCAGAAGCGACTCTCATCGCTGAAGACGACACGTCTCCATTCGTCCCTCCATTCACGCCTGTCGCGACACCACTGGAGGCGGGCTGCACGATGTTGGGGCGTGAGCGGAAGACGGCCTAACGGTGTGCGGGACTGTAGCCCAGCTTCATGGAGACGGTTGCGAATGGTCCTCGCCGATACCCCAGGAGCAACAGTGTCCCTAATTTGCTGGGAAGTGGCGGTGCGGTCCCCTACGGCACTGCGTAGGATCCTACGGTCTTGGCGTGCATACGTGCGTCGCTGCGGTCCGGTCCCAGGTCGACGGGCACGTGCACCTTCCGCCGACCACTGGCGACAACATCGATGTACTGTGGAGACCTCACGCCCCACGTGTTGAGCAATTCGGCGGTACGTCCACCCGGCCTCCCGCATGCCCACTATATACCCTCGCTCAAAGTCCGTCAACTGCACATACGGTTCACGTCCACGCTGTCGCGGCATGCTACCAGTGTTAAAGACTGCGATGGAGCTCCGTATGCCACGGCAAACTGGCTGACACTGACGGCGGCGGCGCACAAATGCTGCGCAGCTAGCGCCGTTCGACGGCCAACACCGCGGTTCCTGGTGTGTCCGCTGTGCCGTGCGTGTGATCATTGCTTGTACAGCCCTCTCGTAGTGTCCGGAGCAAGTATGGTGGGTCTGACACACCGGTGTCAATGTGTTCTTTTTTCCATTTCCAGGAGTGTAGTATTACAGAGGAATGGTATGAACTTCGAAGCGGGAAAGGTACAAGAAATGCAATTGGACTGCTGAGAATTATGGGTGAGAGGTATATTAAAAGAGTAAGAGAAGTTTATACTGTTTACATTGTGTTGGAGAAAGCTTTTGATAGAGTGGAATAAATTAATGGACAGTTTAAGAAAGTATGGTGTCCACTGGAGGGATAGAAGCTAATTAAGAAACTATGACAACAGAAAATATGAATACAGACTGGAAATGAGATGACAGAGAAGAGCACAATTGGAAGGCTAGTGAGACAAGACTTCTGTCTCTCGCAAACACTGTTTAACATATACTTGGAGCATATTATTCAGGAAAGTTTGAAACGAAAAAGAGCAGTGCGGCTTAGTGATTGGAGGATAAAGTATTCGATTTGAGGGTGATATGGTCTTATTGGCAGAGAGCGGAATAATTAGGGTTGGAATGTTAAAAGAATTAAAGAAGACCTGTGAGGATTTCAGAATGAGAATTAGTAAGAAAAAGGCTAAATATACGACAATAAGTGCAAGAAAAGTAAGAACACCTATAAAGTTAGGACAAGAAGACATACTCATAGAACAAGTTTGTGCTTTGAAATATCTTGGTAGCATAATTATGGACGAAATGAAATGTAGTAAGCAGGTAAAAACACGTATAGCAGTTGCCAAGGAGGCAAAAGAAGGGAGGTTGCTATATGGGTTCATGGACAGGGACCTGAGGAAGAGACTGACGAAGTGCATTATTTGAGCACGGCAGTATACAGAGCTGAGATATGGACACTGAGGAAAGAGGAAGAAAGAGGAATAGAAGCATTCGAGATGTGGATTTGGAGAAGGGTGGAAAGGATAAAAAGGATAGATACAGTGAGAAACAAGAGGTGTTGAAAAGAGTGGGAAAAGAGAGAGGAATTTTAAAGACATTCAGGAAGAGGACACATAATTGGCTTTGGATGGGAAGAGATTGTTTGCTGATGGGTGCTGTGGAAGGAACAGTGAAGGTAAGATGATGAAGAAGAAGAAGAAGAAGAAGAAGAAGAAGAGGAACATCCTACCTTCGAAACTTCCATTCCCTCCCAAAGTAGTGTTCCGCCGCCCACCCAACCTCCACAACATCCAGTCCATCCCTATGCCACTCCCAAATGGTTCAAATGGCTCTGAGCACTATGGGACACATCTGAGGTCACCAGTCCCCTAGAACGTAGAACTACTTAAATCGGACTAACCTAAGCACATCACACACATCCATGCCCGAGGCAGGATTCGAACCTGCGACCACAGCAGTTGCATGGTTCCGGACTGAAGCGCCTAGAATCACTCGGGCACTGTGGCTGACTATGCCACTCCCACCACCAATCCCATGTCAAAGGGATCATAGTCTTGTGGAAGATGCAGATGGAAGACCTGCCCTATCCACCCACCCAGCACATCCTACTCCAGTCCCATCACAGGCATGTCCTACCCCATCAGAGTCTGGGGCACCTGTGAAAGCAACCATGTTATATACCAGCTCTCCTGGAACCACTGCACAGCATTTTACATTGGTATTACAACCAATCAGCTGCCGCGCGGGATTAGCTGAGCGGTCTACAGCGCTGCAGTCATGGACTGTGCGGCTGGTCCCTGCGGAGGTTCGCGTCTTCCTTCGGGCATGGGTGTGTGTGTTTGTCCTCAGGATACTATAGGTTAAATAGTGTGTCAGCTTAGGGACTGATGACCTCAGCAGTTAAATCCCATAAGATTTCACACATCTGAACATTTTGGAACCAACCAGCTGTCAACCAGAATGAATGGCCAGCGTCAAACTGTTGCCAAAAATATGGTGGATAACGCATTAGCACAACATGCAGCAGAGCACAACAAGCGAGATTTCAATGGCTGCTTCACAACCCATGCCATGTGGATCCTCCCCACCACCAACTGCTTTTCTGAGCTGCACAGATGGGAGCTACACTTACAGCACATCCGTTCATCCTGTAACCTCCCTGGCCTAAACCTAAAGTAACACACTGTTCCCCAACACCAACACTAACCAATGGTGTGTTTGTGTATGTGTGTGTGTGTGTGTGTGTGTGTATGTGTGTGTGTGTTTACGTGTGCATGTGCGTATGACCATCTCTTTTCCATTATCCACACCCAATACATATCAGCTAGTTGTGTGCTGCCATCTCATACCCTAGTCTGTGAAATCGCTTTCCCAGCTATCTGCCACTTAACCCCTCTACCTGCACCTACAGCTAGCTCACGGACAGCTTCCTACTCCCCCACGAGCCACTAGACACTTCCAACCAACCCCCATCCTGCCTTCCACCTCTCTTCTCCAACCCTTGCCCCACCCCACCTCACCCCACTACACTCACCGTGGGCCAGGAAAGAACTGGCAGTCGAAAGAGCATGGCATTGAAACAGAGGATGACACACGTAAAGCTGAAATACTAAACACCTTTTTCCAAAGCTGTTTCACAGGGGAAGACCGCACTGCAGATCCTTCTCTAAATCCTCGTACAAACGAAAAAATGGCTGACATCGAAATAAGGGTCCAAGGAATAGAAAAGCAACTGAAATCACTCAACAGAGGAAAGTCCACAGGACCTGACGGGATACCAATTCGATTCTACACATACGCGAAAGATCTTGCTCCCCTTCTAACAGCCGAGTACCGCAAGTCTCTAGAGGAACGGAAGGTTTCAAATGATTGGAAAAGAGCACAGGTAGTCCCAGTCTTCAAGAAGGGTCGTCGAGCAGATGCGCAAAACTATAGACCTATATCTCTGACATCGATCTGTCATTTCTGGAAACCCAGAATCTACTTTGTAGGAATCAACATGGATTCCGGAAACAGCGATCGTGTGAGACCCAACTCGCTTTATTTGTACAAGAGACCCAGAAAATATTAGATACAGGCTCCCAGGTAGAGGCCATTTTCCTCTACTTCCGGAAGGCGTTCGATACACTGTCGCCTGATAAACAAAGTAAGAGCCTACGGAATATTAGACCAGCTGTGTGGCTGGATTGAAGAGTTTTTAGCAAACAGAACACAGCATGTTGTTCTAAATGGAGAGACGTTTACAGACGTTAAAGTAACCTCTGGCGTGCCACAGGGGAGTGTTATGGGACCATTGCTTTTCACAATATATATAAATGACCTAGTAGATAGTGTCCGAAGTTCCATGCGGCTTTTCGCGGATGATGTTGTAGTATACAGAGAAGTTGCAGCACTAGAAAATTGCACCGAAATGCAGGAGGTTCTGCAGCGGATAGGCACTTGGTGCATGGAGTGGCAAGTGACCCTTAACATAGACAAATGTAATATATTGCGATTACATGGAAAGAAGGATCCTTTATTGTATGATTATATGACAGCGGAACAAACACTGGTATCAGTTACTTCTGTAAAATATCTGGGAGTATGCGTGCGGAACGATTCGAAGTGGAATGATCATATAATTAATTCTTAATTCTTACTGTGCGGTACCACCTAGATTATATGGCCTCCCTAAGGTCCATAACGAGGCTGTCCCGTTGAGGCCTATTGTTTCTAATATCGGTGCTCTGACATATCGTGTAGCTAAACATCTTGCTAGTTTGTTGAGCCCACTAGTAGGTAGGTGTGAACACCACATTAGGAACTTGCGGATTTCTTACGTCGATTGCAGGGATTGCGTTTGAATGACTCTGATATTTTAGTCAGTTTTGATGTGATTTCTCTTTTCACTCGGGTTCCTCTCTCTGATTCGTTGCAGCTGGTTGAGGTTAAGTTTGGTGTCGAGTTAACAAATTTGTTTCGACATGTGCTGACTTCCACTTACTTTTTATTCAATGGTCAGTACTACAAACAGACTGATGGAGTTGCAATGGGAAGCCCGTTGTCACCTATTGTGGCCAATTCGTTTATGGAGGACTCTGAGGAACGTGCATTGGAGTCAGCGACCTTGAAACCTGCGTGTTTTTTCAGATATGTAGACGATACTTTTGTTGTGTGGCCTCATGGTAGTGAGAATTGAAACCGGTTTTTGGAACATCTGAATTCAATCCACCCGAATATTCAGTTCACTATGGAAGCGGCAAAGAATGGATACCTTCCCTTCCTTGATGTGTTGGTCAAAAGGAAGACTGATGGTACGTTGGGACATTCTGTTTATAGGAAGTCCACCCACACTGACTTGTATCTGCGAGCTGATAGTTGTCACCATCCAGCTCAGCGTGAAGGAGTGGTTCAAATGGCTCTGAGCACTACGGGACTCAACTGCTGAGGTCATTAGTCCCCTAGAACTTAGAACTAGTTAAACCTAACTAACCTAAGGACATCACAAACATCCATGCCCGAGGCAGGATTCGAACCTGCGACCGTAGCGGTCTTGCGGTTCCAGACTGCAGCGCCTTTAACCGCACGGCCACTTCGGCCGGCGCGTGAAGGAGTACTTCGCACCTTGGTTCACAGGGCCCACGTTATCTCAGACCCTGAAAGTTTGGCAGCTGAGCTAGCACATCTCGAAGTCACCTTTCGTCAGAATGGTTATAGTGAGAGGCAGATCAAACGTGCGTTGCGCCATCAGCCTTCTGTGCAACGGGTGAGTGACGATAACAACGAAGTGGCACCTAAGTCTACGGCCTTTTTGCCTTACGCAGGAAGCATTTCCAACAGGATTGGCCGTATTTTGCGGAAATATCATGTGAAATGTGTTTTTCGACCACCTTCTAAGATTAAAGCCCTGTTGGAGTCCGTAAAAGATGATCTTGGTTTGCGTAAGTCTGGGGTCTATCGGATTCCTTGAAGTTGTGGCATGTCATATATTGGTCAGACAATCAGGACCGTGGAAGACCGGTGTATTGAACATAAATGTCACACACGCTTACAACTGCCGAGCAAATCCGCTATTGCAGAACATTGCCTTGACACCGATCATCCTATGGAATACAACAACACAGAGATTCTGGCTTGCACATCAAGCTATTGGAATAGCGTTATTAAGGAAGCTGTTGAAATCAGACTATCAAGCAACCTTATTAACAGGGATGGTGGATTTTGTTTAAATGCTGCTTGGAATCCGGCTCTGGCTCTCATCAAAAAACAGAGGGGACAGAATTAGTGCTACCTCACCTGTTGATTAATAGTAACCATCGATATTTCTGATGTTGGTTGTCTTTGGTTGTGTTGACACTTGTTCTGTGTGTGGTGTCTTCCTTGTTTCTCCTGTATGAACCGAGGTATTAAATTTGCTTGTACATTTTTCCTTCCTTGCATTTGTGCCTTGAGAGTGACAGGGTGTGCTCCTGTCGAAATATCGGCGGTGTTCGACGACGTCACCCGGCTACAAACTCGTAAGTTATTTGAACATTAAGAAAATTGTACAAGTTCAGTATTTCCATAAACAACAGCACAAGATGAGGCATTGTTACACTCATTCAATAGTAAATAGTAACGGTAAAATTTCTTTATTTGAGTCCCTTGATAGCTGAAGATTTCGATACTTACAAAATTTATCATTATCATACAATTATTTTTACATTTAGTAAGAAAGCTACAAGATGGAGGATATTCATAATCAAGTAAGCGCATTTTGTACTAGCTATGTGCAGTTGTTTTCAAAGAAATATTTTTCATCAGTAACGTTGTGCTGCACGCGAAACCCATGTGTGATTTACGAGGGCAGTTCAATAAGTAATGCAACACATTTTTTTTCTCGGCCAATTTTGGTTGAAAAAACCGGAAATTTCTTGTGGAATATTTTCAAACATTCCCGCTTCATCTCGTATAGTTTCATTGACTTCCGACAGGTGGCAGCGCTGTACGGAGCTGTTAAAATGGCGTCTGTAACGGATGTGCGTTGCAAACAACGGGCTGTGATCGAGTTTCTTTTGGCGGAAAACCAGGGCATCTCAGATATTCATAGGCGCTTGCAGAATGTCTACGGTGATCTGGCAGTGGACAAAAGCACGGTGAGTCGTTGGGCAAAGCGTGTGTCATCATCGCCGCAAGGTCAAGCAAGACTGTCTGATCTCCCGTGTGCGGGCCGGCCGTGCACAGCTGTGACTCCTGCAATGGCGGAGCGTGCGAACACACTCGTTTGAGGTGATCGACGGATCACCATCAAACAACTCAGTGCTCAACTTGACATCTCTGTTGGTAGTGCTGTCACAATTGTTCACCAGTTGGGATATTCAGAGGTTTGTTCCTGCTGGGTCCCTCGTTGTCTAACCGAACATCATAAAGAGCAAAGGAGAACCATCTGTGCGGAATTGCTTGCTCGTCATGTGGCTGAGGGTGGTAATTTCTTGTCAAAGATTGTTACAGACGATGAAACATGGGTTCATCACTTCGAACCTGAAACAAAACGGCAATCAATGGAGTGGCGCCACACCCACTCCCCTACCAAGAAAAAGTTTAAAGCCATACCCTCAGCCGGTAAAGTCATGGTTACAGTCTTCTGGGACGCTGAAGGGGTTATTCTGTTCGATGTACTTCCCCATGGTCAAACGATCAACTCTGAAGTGTATTGTGCTACTCTTCAGAAATTGAAGAAACGACTTCAGCGTGTTCGTAGGCACAAAAATCTGAACGAACTTCACCTTCTTCATGACAACGCAAGACCTCACACAAGTATTCGCACCCGAGAGGAGCTCACAAAACTTCAGTGGACTGTTCTTCCTCATGCACCCTACAGCCCCGATCTCGCACCGTCGGATTTCCATATGTTTGGCCCAATGAAGGACGCAATCCGTGGGAGGCACTACGTGTATGATGAAGAAGTTATTGATGCAGTACGACGTTGGCTCCGACTTCGACCAGTGGAATGGTACCGTGCAGGCATACAGGCCCTCATTTCAAGGTGGCGCAAGGCCGTAGCATTGAATGGAGATTACGTTGAAAAATAGTGTTGTGTAGATTAAAGATTGGGGAATAACCTGGTGTATTTCAATGCTGAATAAAACTACCCCTGTTTCAGAAAAAAAATGTGTTGCATTACTTATTGAACTGGCCCCGTAGTTACGTGTTTATCGCAATACGTTCATCTGATATCCTTGTACGTTAGTATTGTTAAAACTAGATGCCAGGTTACTGTAATGAAACCATCAGATAGAGCGACTGTATCAGTTCAAGCACCAGAGGGCGAATTTACCAGTGAAAACTTAAATAGCCTTCACGCTTCAGCAAGTGAGGGAACGTCACCTGCTACGAACGAAGTTATTACTCTGTCTATTGCTATGACATCAGATCGTATTACGGAAGTGCTCCAAAGACTAAAAACTATGTTTGGTGGTCTGACGAATGAACAGTTTGCGAATGAACAATCAAACTTGTGAAAACAGATAGATAGTTTGGCTTGAGAGTAAGATGATCCGGCTAGTGAGGTTGCATGAAACACTGAACAGGTTAAAAACCAAACTGAGGAGCTAAAAACCGAAGTTGCTAATCTCGTATCTGGTTCTTATGAAGAAACCTAGAAAATTCGAGAACCGAAATTTCAGGGTTCCAAAAAGCTATTTAGGATATCCCAGAGTCCGTAACAGATTTAACTGAGAGCCTTAATACTGTACTATTAGAATAAAACACTTTAAAATCAACACTTCAGCAAGAAGTACCACAAGTGGAAGATCTTTCTCAAAAACATGAGAAGGAAGACTTTGACCCAAGATTCTAGCTCAGTGCTCAAATCGATAGATAGAAAGGGAAACGAATGTTATTACGGAACAAGTAAAAAATGGTTCATCCCATGAGTTCAGCCTAGTGACGTTTGTCACAGTCCAATATTTATTGAAAACACATATATAGAGGAAGTACAAAGAAGTAATCAGTTCCCACACTGCCTTACAACTAGGAACATGGGCTAGGAGTCCTCCCTTTCTTCTGTTTCGCTGGAAGGAAGTCTCAGAATGTTTATTATACCAAGAAACGTGCATTTGTTTTGGACGAAACAATGTCAGGAAGATTTTGTATCCATAAAATATGCTTTGAAAAATTGCGAGATATTACATCATCCTGACACGATAAAATATTTTTGTATTGAGTCTGATGCCTCTTTTTCTAGGCTGGAGGCGGTCTATTGAGGGATGTGAAAGTAAAATCAGGATTATCAGTTTTGCTTGTAGTGCTCTATCGTAGTGTGAACAAGGGTGTTCATCTGCTGAATTGAAAACATTTGCCGTAACCTGGACATTCAAGAAGTTCAATTATTATCTGTTCGGCAGGCATGTGAAAGTTTATTGCGATTAGCGGGCTCTAAGTTTCCTGTTTTTTAAATTGTATAATAGTCCAGTAAGCTGGACATGTTTATACAGTCATATGATTCTGAAATCATACATGTGAAGGCAAAAGATAACGCTATCTGCGATAGCTTATCACGACTGGAGAAAGGTTTGCCAGAATTTGAAGACCTTGTGGAGGAAACCTCTGCATTATCGCAGAAGGAACATCAAGCTTGTCGTACCCATGTTACACGACCTCGTTCAAACTCAGCGATAATGATATCTTTCTCACCTTAAAAGTGTTGTTGACTAACATCAACTCACCACCTCCAATTTCAAAGGTAACGACCGTTACAGCGTGTATTTAAGGTAAACATGATTTTCTTCCCCTTACTGGCGCTAATAACTTCACTCTTACGTGACTGATGCGAAATTTCGTTAGGTACCATCTTTCAGATGTAGAAATATGCCTACTAAGTTTCGTTTACGTCGCAAAACTCATTCTTGCTGTTGCGATCTTTCCCTCCTCATTGTATATAGTCTTTCCTAAGTATATTAAACTGTGTGCAGTAAGGCTAACAGCTGCTACGCCAGTGATTAAACGTACCGTACAGCGAATGACTATATTCCCATAGTGGGAAGCCTACAGCAAATATTATCAGACAATGCATTAAATTTTATTTGTAAAAAAAGGAAAGAATTTTTGAAGGGTCAATAACTACAACAGATTTTAATTTTCATGTTAATCCAAGAACAAGGGTTTTACAGGGGAACTGAACTAGTTTACTTAAGCAGCTACTAAAGAAATCAAATGGATAGAATTTTGGGGATCATCGAGCAGTTAGTAGATAACCTTCCCTGTGTCCTACACCATTTACTCCAGTTAATGTAAAATGTGAGGAAAGGGGAAAGAATGAATGGCTATATTTAATCCTGCATTTGCCTCGAATGGAAACCACCTGGGAAGAAGCTGTAAACAAGTATAAACCTCAGTTATAGAAAGCGCGAAAAAGGGAAAGCACACTATGGCAAGAAATTAAGGAGAACTTCGAGGCTGAAACAGTGCTATTCAAGACTCGTTACCTTATTAAAGGAAAACAAGAAATGGCAGTTGATGTGTATGGGCTCTAAATGGCGAGAATCCCCATGAGGGCAGTTACTTGTCAGCACATCCGTCTAGTAGCAAAACTAAATGACTGTATTCATACAGGGACATTAAAAAGTACTTTCACTAGTTACTGAAAGTAATTAATGGGGGTGGAGGATCCGCCCAAGGCTCAGGAACCACAGTTCTTTATGTGATGGAATAATTATTACTTTTACAGAGAGGTGCCACTGAGTACTTTCAGATCGTAAGTGAACTAAAAACAAACTGTTATTACTCTGCTTTCATGGACTGAATAACATACTGTACCTATATCTGAGATGCTGTAGTTCTGTTTTCATGTGTGTATGTTATTATTATTAAGAAGTAACTACACCACACTAGTAACTAGTTGCTGTGTATCAGTAGGAATACGCTTGTTGTGGCGAGTGAAGAAATGTGTTACAACCACCGTAATATTAGATTAAGTTTATTGAAGGGAACTATTGTCGATTTTCGCGGTCCTGATTGGTAGTTACATGCAGTTTGGTAGGGATAATGGAATCTAGGAAGGGACGAATGAATCGACGTTCCACTAAGTACGGAATTTGAATGCTTACAAGTAAACAGGTGTATAACATGTTTTGTAAAATATGTAACTTCTAAAAATACTGTCTCATGTACAAGGAGGTAATTTCTTCACTTGAGTTAAGGGCTAAATATTAGCATTCTCAAAGAAATGGATGGATAAATAATGCTGTGGCAAACACTCATAAACATAGAAGATTAACTGTGCTGAATACTGAGATAAGTCTTTTTAATTTGTCCTGAAGCCTTGAGGGTACAACTTCAAGTATTGTCAACTTTTAGCCACAATACGAAAGTATTCTTCTTGTACGATATAAGGGAAAGTAAACTTTCCACCTCATAATTACAGCAGTAATGATGTCTATTGGAAGTGTTCTAACTGATGAACTACAATGTGCTAAATCATTTGGAGTTTTCTGTTTGGCATAGAAGTGACCACCTCATGTAAAGTGATGTAAGCCATGGAAATATTTGTAATGAGAAATAACTAATATTATATTCTATCGTTTACCATATGCCACTACAAATTAACTATGCTAGCAATATATAAATTTTAATAGAGTAATACATACAAAATGTGAAAAGGATCTTAGTCACTGTGGTCCTGGAAATGAGCGCTCTTTACTCAGTGGAAGGAAACTCTAAAGAAGTAGTAGAAACGTAAACTGACAATATGTTAATCGAAAATCTAACTCTGCAAAAATCTGATAGAGCAATATTTACACTGACTGACTAACCTAGTATGTAATACTGTAAATAATAGCTAATAAGGATTTTATTCATTAGTGTTGATTAGCAAATGTAAATATCATTTTTAAGTCGTCCATCTTCTGACTGATGTGATATGGCCACCAAGAATTCCTCTCCTGTGAGAAGCTTTTCGTTTCAGAGTGAAAATTGACACCTACGCCGTCATTTTATGATACGTGTGTTCCAACCTCTGTCTTCCTCTTCGGTTTTGACCCTCTACAGCTCCATCAAATACTGTGGAAGTTATTACCTGATGTCTTAACATATGTTCAATTATTCAGCCCCCTCTTCTTTTCAGTGTTTCCCATATACACTCTCGGACAACAAAACTACGCGCCATGAAGGAAATATCCGAATACGATGGAAATCGGCAGATTTGATGTAAATGTACAGACAAATGACTAAAATTTCAGAAAAATTGGATAACTTACTCACGAGAAAGAGCTTGACAAATAGAAAAAGTCTGTTGTGTTTTGGTACACATCTGACCGTTACGCAAGCAGTTATTCTGCTGGGCACTGAGTGACAGCGCGGTTGGATGTCCTCATGTGGGATATCATGCCCTATTCTGACCAACTGGCTCGTTAGGTCGGCAGAATCCCGAACTGGTTTGAGGGCCCTGCCCATAATGCTCCGAAAGATAGCCATTGGGGAGAGATCCGGTGACCTTGGTGATCAAGGTAGGGTTTGGCAAGTATGAAGACAAGTAATTGAAACTCTTGCCGTGTGCTGGGCTGAAACGTAAGCCCAGGGAAGCTTACCATGAAGGGTAACAGAATGGGGCGAAGAATATCATCGACGTTCTGCTGTGCTGTAAGGCTACCACAGATGACAACTAAAGAGTCTTTCTATGAAAAGAAATGGCAACCTAGACTGTATTATGGGCGACAGTCAAGTTGGTATGCCAGTGCAATCCAGGGCGTCTTCAGACACGCCTTCAGCCTGAAATCTCGTTGACTGGAGCAGAATTGTCTTCAGTGACGAGTCTGCTTCTAAATGATCCGCGATGGCCAGTGAACAACTGTTTGGAGACGCCCTGGACAGTGGTTGGATACCAACCCGTCTGTCGCCCGCCAGACAACTCGACAAACTGGAGTTATGGTCTGGAATGCCATTTCATTTCATAACATGTTCCTCTTGACTGTCATCTGCGGCACCTTTACAGCACAGCGGCACGTCGACGATATTCTACGCCCTGTTGTGTTGCCCTTCATGTCAAGCCACCCTTGCCTTACATTTCAGCAGGATAATGGTCGTCCTCAGGCAACGAGAATTTCTATTGGTTGTCTTGCTTGCCAAATTCTACCTTGGCCAGCAAGGTCGACCGACTTCTCCTCAGTGGAAAATATTTGGAGCAGTATGGGCAGTACCCCCCAACCAGCTCACAATTTTAACTATCTGACGCCCCAATTGGACAGAATTCGACACGATATCCCTCAGGAGGACAATCAACAACTCTATTAACAAATGTCAAGCCAAATAACTGCTTTCATAAGGGCCAGAGGTAGACAAAAAAAATGGTCAAATGTGTGTAAAATGTTATGGGGCTTAACTGCTAAGGTCACCAGTCCCTAAGCTTACACACTACTTAACCTAAATTATCCTAAGGACAAACACAAACGCCCATGCCCGAGGAACTGAAATTATTTCCGAAAATTAGGAGTTGTTTGGCTATTTGGACGTAAATGTTTTGGATTTTTTACGAGCGGTTCGCATGTCTATAGGCTGTGCTATGAGTTATTTTTAACTGTTTGCAATTAGCAAGCGAGTGTCTACAGCATTTTAAATAAGTTATGTAGGAGTGTTTTGCAGGTCTGTATGGTGTGGAACATGTCGGTGTGATACATATACTCCATTCCTAAATAAAGTAAATTGGTTCCTCCATCCATGGGCCTAGTGCAGGGTGAGTCCTTTTACCCGAAACGTGTAGGAAGAGGTTGAGTGCTGATGGCTTACTTTAACGGTGATGAGCTTCGTTTGCAACAATTTTATTAGGTTGGTGGTAGAAGTGGAATTGACCTTTCTTTACTGCCAGAATTCAAACTCGGCGCTGGTTCCTAGGAAGAGATGGCTGTCTGGTCCTCGAAAAGTGGTTGAAATTAGGTAGTTGAACACCTTTGAATACATATATGAAATTGTAAATTGAATTATTTAATATGATTAGAACTGAAATGGAATTAAGTACTTAGGTAATTGATAGGTTAGATGAGCGATGTGGGAGTTAGCATATTTACAGAAGACTATGTCCGTCGCGTGTATGGAGGGTGTGTGACGTAAGCGGGGTGGCGGCGCAGCGATTGTCCAGTTATAACGCGCGTACGAGAGAGAAGAGTCAATTAGAGAGCGTTCTAGTGCCAACCAAACGTGCTGTTATACAGTCATTGCGGATTCCACTGTCGAGCAAACTTTGCCGCCAAAAGTGTAGCACTGCGTTCTCGCTCGCACAAGGACACGTGGTGGATGGTGAGCGGTCGGCATTGACAGGTTTGAACGCGCGCAGGAAAACAACTTTGGTGCCAAAAGTGTGTCAGGGAATCGCCAACCGTTGTGTGATTCAGCTCCGAGGCAAACAGTTTTTGCGAGAAACGTGCGGATGCGACGAATACACGTGGTGAGCGGACAAGGGACACTGTGACGTCAAACTCGGCAAGTTCCAGCGTGTCCAGCGAAAACATGTTTACGACGTGGGAGCGATCGCTGGGCTTGCCCCCAGCGTACCGGCAGTCCAGCGCGAGTGGCCGCCTCATGTGACAGGCGTCGGCAGTGGCTCCATTCACTGGCCAGCAGGGCAAGGGGGTGGTGAGGATTTGAACTAATTCAGTTGGAGCGCGGACGTCGTGGCGACTGCACTGCGATATCAAAGATGTGTGCTGATTGTGTTGGAGAACAAGTGATGACCGTACTGCTCGAAATAATGTCTTCAGTCCCTTCCCCCCTGCCAAATCAAAGGACGTGACTTAGGTTACTATAAGTGCAGTTTACTATTTGACACGTTTATGATAGGTTACCAGTGAAAAAAGATAAGTGACGGAGAAAGTTGGTACGTGTTATCGATTATGGTGTTGGGATTTGAACTTGTGATAGATTTTTGTTATGGATGTAAGGAAAATGGCTTTCTCGCCGAGAAAATTGGACATCTTGAATAAATAATAAATAGAAGTACAGTTTTCGAGACATTATTGTGTTGGAATTTGAATTTCGCGCAATTTTCTAGTGGAGGTAGGCCTATAATAATAATAATAAATGATAATAAATGATAATGAATGATAATAAATGACAATGAATGATAATGAATGTTAATAAATGATAATGAATAATAATAAACAAAAGTAAGGTTTTACAGCCATTATTGTGTCGGAATTTGAATTTGGAGGGAATTTTCTAGTGGAGGCAGATCAATAATAATAAATAATAATAAATGATAATGAATGATAATAATTGATAATAAAGACAAGTACGGTATTGCATGTGTTATCGTGTTGGAATATGAATTTCGCGCCAATTTTTTCTGGAGGCTTAGGTGAGTGGATGTAGTCCTATTGGTCTATTTTCCTCGCCAAAATTCAAACTTCCCGCCATTTTTTCTCGTCGGTTAGGTTAGTGAACGTAGCACAATTGGCATATTTTCCCGTCAAAAGTCGCCATCTTGGTTGACGTCATCGCCGCCATCTTGAATAAATTTGGCAACAATGCAGAGCGCGCTGACACATAGGTTCTACTGTCTTCTGCATCTTCACACCGATGATAACTGCTGATTCTTTCACCTTTTAATGGCAGTTTTCCACCCCAAAAGCAAGAGAGTGCCCTGATCCTCTGTCTGCTCCTCCTCTCTGTTTGACAAGGTCATTGGCAGAGTCTTATGCCATTGTTGATCATTTTTATTCAAAATTTAAGCAGTGTCGAATTTCGAATCCTAAACCGATGGCGTCTTGATTATTAATCAAACTCGCTACCCCTATCCACGGATATGCTACAGACATTCGAACCTGGAATGTTTGGAGCTTCAGTAATTAACTAAGTCCGAATAAAACTGATCTAAAAAATTTGAAATGAAGCACAAAATTAGAGAAGCAGATGGTATTTAGTTTTCTCTTACATGTATATATACAGTATATACTAGTTGTAGGCAGGAAGTGAATAATATCACATCTGAGCAGTTACTAATTTATCATTTGCTATCTTAGCGAATAAAAGAAACCGATGCCGGCCGCGGTGGTCTAGCGGTTCTAGGCGCTCAGTCCGGAGCCGCGCGACTGCTACGGTCGCAGGTTCGAATCCTGCCTCTGGCATGGATGTGTGTGATGTCCTTAGGTTAGTTAGGCTTAAGTAGTTCTAAGTTCTAGGGGACTGATGACCAAAGATGTTAAGTTCCATAGTGCTCAGAGCCATTTGAACCATTTGAAGAAACCGATTGCGGCTTTGAAACACAAGCTGGTAATTACAATTAAAGTATTTTAACTCATATTTCTTACTTATTTTCTATGAGGAGATGCTGTAAAATTTCACGTGTTGGTCTCAAAAAAAAAAAAAAAAAAAAAAAAAAAAAAAAAAAAAAAAAAAAAAAAAAAGGATTTCCGTGGATTTCCGGTATATTTCACGATGTGAATTTTTTCCTCTGTCTCCTTTGGTTAAGTCTAGTATTTGCACGCAATGGTGCTTGTAATGTGCTATTTCTCGTGCTGAAATCTGTTGAATTACTTTTTACTAAATGAGTGTCATTTTCCTGCTGACGAGGTCACTATGTGTGCCGGCCACGGTGGCCGAGCGGTTCTAGGCGCTTCAGTATGGGATCGCGCGACTGCTACGGTCGTAGGTTCGAATGCTGCCTCGGGCATTGATGTGTGTGATGTCCTTAGGTTCGTTAGGTTTAAGTAGTTCTATGTTCTAGGGGACTGATGACCTCAGATGTTAAGTCCCATAGTGCTCAGAGCCATTTGAGCCATCACTATGTGTGCTGAATTGTGTTCCTGTCTTAATAACACAAAAACACGCACTTCTTAGTTAGCCCCGTTTTCATCGCACAAGAAAAGAAATTTGTGAATATGTACGTAATTGTAGTTTAGCGTAAAGACACTGTATGGCTTCCTAGTCGATTAGTAATTAAATTGCTCGCAAGTGAGGACTGACTATGTATAAACCACTCTATAAGTAAGGCGAGGAGAAGAATAAAGTTAATTGATACAATATAAATAATTAACTGTGATATGTACACTACTGGCCATTAAAATTGTTACACCACGAAGATAAAGTGCTACAGACCCGAAATTTAACCGACAGGAAGACGATGCTGTGGTACGCAAATGATTAGCTTTTCAGAGCATTCACGTAAGATTAGCGCCGGTGGCGAAACCTACAACGTGCTGACACGAGAAAAGTTTCCAACCCATTTCTCATGCACAAACAGCAGTTGACCGGCGTTGCCTGGTGACACGTTGGTGTGATGCCTCGTGTGAGGAGGCGAAGTGCGTACCATTACGTTTCCGACTTTGATAAAGATCGGATTGTAGTCCATCGCGATGGCGGTTTATCTATCGCGACATTGCTGCTCGCGTTGGTCGAGATCCAATGACTGTTAGCAGAATATGGAATCGGTGGGTTCAGGAGGGTAATACGGAACGCAGTGCTGGATCCCAACGGCCTCGTATCACTAGCAGTCGAGATGACAGGCATCTTATTCGCATGGTTGTAACGGATCGTGCAGCCACGTCTCGATCCCTGAGTCAACAGATAGGGGACGTTTGAAAGACAACAGCCGGCAGTAGTATCCGAGCGGTTCTAGGCGCTTTGAACCGCGCGACCGCTACGGTCGCAGGTTCGAATCCTGCCTCGGGCATGAATGTGTGTGGTGTCCTTAGGTTAGTTCGGTTTAAGTAGTTCTAAGTTTTAGGGGACTGATGACCTCAGAAGTTAAGTCCCATAGTGCTCAGAGCCATTTGAACCATTTGAAAGACAACAACCATCTACACGAACAGTTCGACGACGTTTGCAGCAGCATGGACTATCAGATCGGGGACCATTGCTGCGGTTACCCTTGACTCTGCATCACAGATAGGAGCGCCTGCGATGGTGTACTGAACGACGAAGCTGGGTGCACGAATGGCAAAACGCCATTTTTTCGCATAAATCCAGGTTCCGTTTACAGCATCATGATAGTCGCATCCGTGTTTGGCGACATCGCGGTGAACGCACGTTGGAAGCGTGTATTCGTCATCGCCATACTGGCGTATCACCCGGCTTGATGGTATGGGGTGCCATTGGTTGCACGTCTCGGTCATCTATTGTTCGCATTGATGGCACTTTGAACAGTGGCTGTTGCATTTAAGATGTGTTACTACCCGCGGCTCTGCCATTCATTCGATCCCGGCGAAACCCTACATTTCAGCAGGATGATGCACGACCGCATGTTGCAGGTCCTGTACGAGCCTTTCTGGGTACATAAAATGTTCGACTGCTCCCCTGGCCAGCACATTCTCCAGATCTCTCACCAATTGAAAAAGTCTGGTCAATGGTGGCCGAGCAACTGGCTCGCCACAATACGCCAGTCACTACTCTTGATGAACTGTGGTATCTTGTTGAAGCGGCATGGGCAGCTGTACCTGTACACGCTATCGAAACTCTGTTTGACTGAATGCCCAGGCATATCAAGGCCGTTTTTACGGCCAGAGGTGGTTGTTCTGGGTACTGATTTCTCAGGATCTATGCACCCAAATTGCGTGAAAATGTAATCACATGTCAGTTCTAGTATAATATATTTGTCCAATGAATACCCGTTTATCATCTGCATTTCTTCTTGGTGTAGCTGTTTTAGTGGCCAGTAATGTATGTTAGCCAATGGCCTTGCCGCAGTGGTAACCATGGTGCCCGTCGGATCAGCGAAGTTCTGCCCTGTTGGGCATGGTTAGCACTTGTGACCTGTCCGCTAAGTCGAGTGCTATTGAGACGTGGTGTACACTCAGCCCTTGTGAGGCAAACTGAGGAATTGCTTCACTAAGGAAGTAGTGGTTCTGGTCGCGACAACTGACAACGGCCGGGAGAGCGGTGTGGCTGACCTCACGCCCCAAGACATCCGCATGCAGTGACCCCCGTAGCCCGAAGATGACACGGCGGTCGGTCAGTACCGTTAGGGCCTTCCGAGACCTCGGTCGGAGTCGGATTAAAAGTACATGTACGTTAAAAATTCATAGTGAAAGTGAATAAAACGTGAAACGCTGGTAGGTAGTGACGCGAAATAACTGTGTCGCCTACTGGGAAAATTAGTAGATAATGTTTTATTTACCAGTGCTGGAACATTGCGGGGGCGTACAGTGTATGAAGTCAGAAAAGGTCCTCATTTCTTCATATGGATAGCACCAATGTTGTGAAATCAGTGATAACACGCACTCTAGTCTAGAATGTTAAGACCAACACTTGTATGCACGTACGGGCCGATATACCAGTATTACGCAACCTAGACTGTAAGTTGCCCAGTGGCGTGGTTTAAATTCAGTTGTTGTTGGCGTTCTAATGCGAACGTCAGCATTATTAACGTTCTAAGAACAAATAAAGGGAGTTTAAAAATTGACAAAATGGTACACAGAGACAATGTATGCTGATGATATTCCAGCCTCACGTTGAACTAACTAGAATTCCTAATGAATTTCGATATAAAACGATGTTCGTTAGTACCAATTAAAGAAAACAAATTAACTGAAGTTAAAGTGAACCTTTCTCTCTGCACGCGTTTATACGCATATATCCCGCGCCTGCAACTATTTTAATTTCTCATGTTTGTATATTTTTATGTAACGTCCTGGAATCCTGTTCTGTGCAGACTCGAGGTGTGTTGTCCACTGGTTCCGAAAACCTTTCCTGGGTGGTGCTGGCTACCGATTATGGGACCTGCGTTGTCAGACAACCGTGTCTGCAAACCTCCATGAGCCGTTCGTCGTCGGAAACACAGTCATCACCTGTTCATTCCAGTTGAAACTTCCATTGAAACTGACACAAATGAGAGATCTTATAAATTTTATCCAAAACTCTTTTAAGGAAGGAAACTATGGTAAAGATCACATAATTTGTACCCTTGTGTCAGGTAATGAGTGATTACAGAAAATGAATGACTAACAAAACTTTTGCATGTGGTCGTTATGTGACTGACATAAGTCTTGAAAAGTTAGGAACTTTTGCTATAAGTTGGAAGTTGGAAGCTACGTATGGTAAAAACTTTATTTTTGCCTGAGTTTATGTGTTTTGCTTAAGTATATATGTTTAACAAAGGTCACAGTAAAGGATTTAGTTTGAGCCCACAATTAAACATTTGTATGAATCCAAAAAGGTCTGAAGGTCCTGCCGCAGTTTTCACTCTCGAGGATTTTCTGCTTACTTCACCCGGATGGGGGGACAATAATCAATTAAGTCTCGGTCAATAATATGTCATTCCACATCTTTAGGTGGAAGAATTTAGCATTGGTAATGAAGAAAATATTGTAATCCATCTACTCTTCTAAATATTTGTGATTCATAGTGTAAGGTATCTACAGTTGATTTCATCACGTAAATTTAACTATTTTCGCGCCTTAATGAAGGGGGCACTGAACAAACACAATAATTATTTTTGTGAAATTTCTTACAAATACAGCTGTAATGTTTTTGTCGATCATCAGAGTTTCTATTATAATGAGGCAGAGATTCACGTAATATATGAACCTGAAACACTGATGACTCTGAGTTGAAAACTGTGCACAGGAAATATCTTTGTCAAATGTTATTTTTCTTTCGTTTTATTTCCTTCTCTAGTTACTTCATTATCCGTTATTCTCTTATAATGTATCTGTACGTATGTCGGTGTTTGTGTGTGTAAGTTATTTATGATAATAGTAATTACCATGAAACAGGCATATCCCATTGCATTTTTCATTTTTTCTGTCAGTATTGCTGTATATGCAGTTTTAACACCCCATTCTCCGGCAGTGTCGTGAGTTTTATTTCATGATAAGAATTTATCAGCTTGAACGTGATCGCCATTATGGTTATCTGACTGAGATAACTACTAATTGTGGTAATTATATAGAGACTGCTTGCTAGATTACGTGTGAAGTCCGATTCAACAGTGCGAACCGGACTGGCGCACTTGAGATATTTAAAATTCACTGTCACAGAAAAATTAACCAAGCCAACTCCTTCTAAATCGTAATATTTCGTGACCCTAATATTTTTTATTTGAACTGCCAGTGTAACGCGTGTCATCAAAAACGCATTACATGTTTTGGCAGATATCTGCAATTTCGTTTTTGCGAAGTTTAGCTGGCGTCAGCACAAACAAACGCTGCTCTTCACGTTTTTCATACAAAGCCTACGACGGAAAGTGTTGATTTGTTTTCCGTTACAAAGAAAATCACTTTTAAATGTGAATTTCACGTGTCTATTCGACAGAGAGGCCAAAATTAGTGTAGCGCGATATCCGTTGTATATGCTTGTGGTTAAGAAGAACAGTAAAACACGAAGAATATTCAGTAGTGCAGAAGCTACGGCACTGCCCTGGCCCGTGGTGACTGCTGCCGTCACGCAGCAGCGATGATTAGTCTCTGTTCGGATACTTCGTGTTTCACTCTCCCTGTTAATACGTATCTATAAAACGAATATCGCACTGGACTACTTTGGGACCGCTTTGTCGAATAGGCACGTAAAATTCCGACTAAACAAACGTTTTCTTTGTAACGGGAAACAAATGGAAGTTATACACCGAAACTTGGCGTCGTGTGACAAAAGTAATGAGCAGTATCTGTTTGGGCTGACTCCTGCAACAGCAAAACCGAAAGCTCAAATATCAGCTGAAACACCACCTAAAATGCGCCCAACCGCTTGATGACCCATAGGCAAAAATTTTCAAATGTGTGTGAAATCTTATGGGACTTAACTGCAAAGGTCATTTGTCCCTAAGCTTACACACTACTTAACCTAAACTATCCTAAGGACAAACACACACACCCGTGCCCGATGGAGGCCTAGCGCCTTAGACCGCTCGGCTAATCCAGCGCGGCGACCCATAGGAGGAACACTCGGTATGTGCGTAGGTGTACACATACATGCACATAGCAATACTGACGGAAAAATTGCAACACCAAAAAATAACTGATTTAGAGTGAAGAAATCTCGCATTTAAGTGGTTAACAATGCAAGATCACAACTTAATGTAAGCGCGAGATAGGCCATTGACAATGTGAAATGCTAGTACATTAATAACCGGATTAACCGATAGATGGTTGAATGTATACATACAGACGTGGGTGCATTGTGTCGTACGGGTGCCGGATGCCAGTTTGTGCGATGGAGTTCCATGCTTGTTGTACTTCGTCGGTTATTACATAGATGGTTAAATGGTTCAAATGGCTCTGAGCACTATGGGACTCAATTGCAGCAGTGTCCCCTAGAACTTAGAACTACTTAAACCTAACTGACCTAAGGACAGCACACACATCCATGCCAAAGGCAGGATTCGAATCTGCGATCGAAGCGGTCGCGTGGTTCCAGACTGTAGCGCCTAGAACCGCTCGGCCACTCCCGTCGGCCATAGATGGTTAAGCCTGTTGTAGAATAAAATGGGGTTGCCGTGCGATTATGTCCCATTTGTGCTCGATTGGAGACCGATCCCGTGACCGAGAAGGAATAGGCAACGTGTCGAACCCTAAAGAGTATGTTGAGTTACAACAGCGGTATGTGGGCGAGAGTTATCCTGTTGGAAAACACCCACTGGAATGGTGTTCATGAATGGTTACACAACAGATCGAATCACCAGACTAACGTACAAATTTTGAGTCGGAGTGCATAGGATGAGTGCTCCTGCTGTCGTACGAAATCACACCCCGGATCGGAACTGCAGCTGTAGGTGCATTGTGTCCAGTGTCCAGTACACAGACAGGTTGATTGTAGACCCTCAGCTTACCTACATCTTGCCAACACATGGTCATCACTGGCACCGAGGCAGAGGCAGCTTTCATCACAAAACACAACAGACCTCCACCCATCCCTGCAATGACCACTCGGTTGACACCACTGAAGTCGAGAATGGCGGTGATCTGGGATCAGTAAAATGCATGCAACAAGGCGTCTGGCTCGGAGGTGTCCTCTAAGTAACCGATTTGTTACAGTTCACTGTGTCACTGGGGTGCCAACTGATGCTCAAATTACTGCTGCAGATGCAATACGATGCACCAGAGTCATACGCCGAACACGATGCTCTCCTCTCTCGGTAGTGCTACGTCACCGTCCGGAGCCCGGTCTTCTTACGTCCGTACACTTCCCTGCCCACTGTTGCTAGCGCTCTGGTAGAGTGGCTACATTCCCGCCAAGTCTTGCTGCAGTATCGCAGAAGAAACATGGAGCCTCTCGTAGCCCTAATACAGGACCTCGTTCAAACTCAGTGAGGTGTTGTTAATGACGTCTTTGTCGCGTTATATGCATTCTTGAATAACATCAACTCACAGCGTCCAAACTCAAATGAAACTAACACTCGCGTTTTTTACAGTGTGTATTAAAAAAATACCAGATTTGCATCCTCATACTGGTGCTACTAGCACCATTCTTAGCCGGCCGCGGTGGTCTAGCGGTTCAGGCGCTCAGTCCGGAACCGCGCGACTGCTACGGTCGCAGGTTCGAATCCTGCCTCGGGCATGGATGTGTGTGACGTCCTTAGGTTAGTTAGGTTTAAGTAGTTCTAAGTTCTAGGGGACTGATGACCACAGATGTTAAGTCCCATAGTGCTCAGAGCCATTTGAACCACCATTCTTATGCGACTGGTGCGGAAACTGAATAGACGTCATCTTTCATATAGAGGAACACTTATAGCAACTTTCGTTTAAGTCACACAATTTCTTTTTAGCGTTGAGATATTTTTCCGTGAGTAGCATTAGAATGGCACTAGTAGCACCACCACTAGGACCCAAATCAAGTTGTTTAATTCACACTGAAACGATCGCGAATGTTAGTTACCTTTGAATGTGTGAGTGTGCGTGATTACTTCAATGCGACCTTTTCGAAGACTGCTGTAGATTTATTGTAATATATGCTGTCTATTTAGAGACAGTCTAATAATTACGTTGACATCTATATACTTTCGATAAGTTATCTAGGCTGTGACAACCGTACGAGAAAGCAGGATACGAAGATGATGGTTGCTCTGAATAGTGGTTCAATGTTAAAATAAATTTACAGCGGTCTTTGAAAAATTTTACAAATGAATGATACACTACACAACTCGCTATTAGCCAACAAATGCAAGCTACCATTACAAAAAGAATACACAAACCGACGCCCTTGGCTTATAGGTATAGACAAACTAAGGGAAAAAAAGCCGATGCGCCACGAAGGAATTATTCTAATGGGACGGAAATCGATAAATGTGATGTACATGTATAGACAAACAAACGATTACAATTTCAGAAAAAATTGGATGATTTATTCAGGAAAACGGCTCTAAGCACTGTGGGACTTAACATATGAGGTCAGCAGTCCCCTAGACTTAGAACTACTTAAGCCTAACTAACCCAAGGACATCACACGCATCCATGCACGAGGCTGGATTCGAATCTGTGACCGTAGCAGTGGCGCGGCTCCGGACTGAAGCGTCTAGAACCGCTCGGCCACAACGTCCGGCTATTCAGGAGAAGAACCTTCACAAACTGACCAATCAATAACGCGTTGGTCCACTTCTGGCCCTTATGCAATCAGTTATTAAGCTTGGCATTAATTAAAAAAGTTTTTGTATGTCCTGGAGGCACACCGGAATGCGGTGGGACACCAACCTGACTCGCCCGCCGTGTGCCCAGATAACCAAATGTGATTGTCTGAGGTGCCATTTCTTTTCATAGCAGGAACTCTTTGGTTGTCGTTTGCGGCACCTTTACAGCACAGCAATACGTCGACGATATTCTACGTCCCGTTGTTTTGACCTTCATGGCAAGCCATCCAGGGCTTGCGTTTCAGGCCAGCATACGGCTAAGAGTTTCTATTGCTTGTCTTGTGCATGGCGAACCCTACCCTGACCAGCGAGGTCTCCTGATCTCTCATCAGTTGAGAACGTTTGGAACATTATGGGCAGGGCGCTCCAACCATCTCGGGATTTTGACGCTCCGACGCTCCAATTGGACGAATTTGGCATGATATCCCTCTTAAGAACATACAACAACACTATCATAAGGTCCAGAGGTAGACCAACACGTTATTGACTTGTTTGATTCGTGAAGCTCTTTCTCTTGAATAAATCATCCATTTTTTTAAAATTGTTTTCATTAGTTTGTCTGTACGTTCACATCACGTCTACAGATTTCGGTCCCTTTTGGATAAATCCTTCGTAGTTCCTAGTTTTCCTTGTTGAGAGTTTATAAGTAGCCTCGTAGCATTAACATATAACACTCTAGCTTGCGCAACCATAGCGGCTGCTTTAAAGTACCTGTTGTTAGCTGCGTGGGTTAAAAACCAGTCCGGCGTTCATGTGACGACACTTACAAGTAATGTGACATTTCCGTGCCTTTGGTTATCGGAACTCCAGAATTTCCTGAGAGACGACGGTCCGCCAGCTAGGTTTTTGTAGAAGACCGTTGAGAAGTTGGTTCAAATGGTTCAAATGGCTCTGAGCACTATGGGACTTAACATTTAAGATCATCAGTCCCCTAGAAGTTAGAACTACTTAAACCTAACTAACCTAAGCACATCACACACATCCATGCCCGAAGCAGGATTCGAACGTGCGACCGTAGCGGTCGCGCGGTTCCAAACTGAAGCGCCTAGAACCGGTCGGTCACAACGCCCGGCTTGGGAAGTACCATTAAATCTAAATGACATTACCGATATTTTATAATATATTACTTTAATACCTGAATAGTACTGACATCAGTTAATTTAAACTCTTTTGATCCCTCATGGATACGGGACAACGGCTGGGCGAATATTTACCAACGAAAAAAGTTATTTTATTTACATGACCAGTCGCAAGTATGTAACAGATCATTGTTGCAGTGAACCAACAAAATTCCGTTCGTAACATTAGGGTCCAGACGACTGCGGTCCTCAGTGACAACCAGACCAGCGGCTCTAAAGTTCCTCTCACTATATCTACTGGAGGCTGGAATGTACAGTATTCTCTTAACTACACGCGCCAGATAAGGTAATGTCTTTTCATGCTCTTTTCACCACTCAAGAATATTAGTGTCCGCCTCTGCGTCTTCTTCGGCAGGAACGATACTTCGCAGTTTCTCTGCATGGTCCAGACTTCTCGCATACCTCTGGAACTTCAACGGCTGTTGTAATTTCGATGGGCATGGTGTTCTTCCACGTGAAGCAGGGGTAACGGGAAAGAAGGGAGATTGAAATTTGTAGTAACATTCAAGGGCATAATGTAAAGGGCGTATATAGTTCTTCACTCACCTGAAATGTTTACGCTCAGAGTACCAACCTCGTTCAAACATTATCTCTGTCTTCATCATCAAAAAACACGATATGAAGGACACAAGTGTGTCGTGATCTTGTGGTACGAGTGCATTTTAATCTTATCATACGTGCCGTCGGTGCAACTTCTGCATGTGTATTGCCGTGTCAAAACTATCTAATTCATTTGGACTCAAGTGCTCAATCAGAAGTTTACACGGCCAGAGAAGTGCCAAGTGGAGTCTTGGATAGTTGTCTCGTTCTAGTTCATTACTAGCTTGTTTTAACGACTTGAGGAACATTACAAGCTCATGTAGAGGCTGCTCATCTATATTCTGAAGCTTACTTAACTCTTTCTGTGCGAGCAACTCCTTAACCTCGATCAGAGTATCACATACTGACACCTGCAATTGTAACAGTGTTTCATCGGACTTCGACATCTTGTGTGAGTGAGTTTGGACTATCTATCGGAGACTAACTCTCTTATTATACGTCACTAGTGATTTACACGGGTTTATTGTCTCGGCTACAGGAGCTAATTCTGGCTGCGATGTTAAAAACTTCGATATAAAAGTATCGTTGACTAAAGTGCTAAGTCAATGACAAGTGCGAGGAAGTCTAGTTAAGTCTTTCGCAACTGCCACAGTATTCGAACCTTGATTTGTTTCGAAAGGTGCAGACCTCATTAAGTCTTCGGAAATTTGCAAGGACTCAAAACGGCGAACAAGCTCCAATAGAACATTAACGGCTGTTTTTTCCTCACCGGGAAATGGGGTGGTAAAAAAATCTGTGTTCTCCATATGCCACGTTTTACTAATAGTGGATACAATCAACGTAGTGTGGAAAAAGACTGTCAGTAACAGCAGCAGTAGCTCGCGTGTCTTGCACTTTTTTAACGGCATCTGGAATGGAAATCACACGTTTCTTAACTGCAGTCAGATGAAGTAGTATACAATTCACATCAGCCTCACAAACAACATCAGCTGCTACAGATATGAGTGATTGTGCTGCGTTTTTGAAACCGGAGCCATGAACCACAGTGAATGGTCTATGATCATCGCAGCAGAGCCAGCAACTGAATCACAAACGGCGCGTTTTCTGGCTGCAGAGACTAACAGTGAAGTTGCTCTGTGCCTTGTTTTATTATGGTGGAGCACGAATGTTTTCTCATGGCGGAGATAGAATAAGCAAGAATAAAACTGTTTTGTTTCTATTGTACAAATTTTGTACATCTTCGGTCTGTGTCATGAATTAGAGCGTCAGACTTTTTCCTCGCGTCACTCTTTCTCTTCTGTACCACATCTGCGTTTATATACCCTCCGTCACTTTATTTTCGTTTCACATCCTGTACAGTCTCTTGAGATCTTCGTTAAAGGCCATATGATCCCGAGAGCCGGTCAGTTTCGGCCTGTCAGCGCTACAGAACAACAGGAAGATGGTGCACTCAACTTTCGTATTACATCACGGCTAGTGTCTCACACCTCGTGCTTCAGTAAGAGGTAGCGAGTGTATGAGCGGAAACTGACGGCAGCGCCGCCTTTGCCAGACCCGTCATACTCGCGGAAATATAGCTGGAAGGGGAGAGGCCAGAACAAACAGCCATAGCAGCGGCGCCATGGTTTCTAATGAGTGCAACCCGCACCACTGGACTCGTACTCCATTTCTATTATCTACTTTGGATCTGTTATCAAGATCAGTCAGATCGATACTGTAGGCATAAGTAAATCAGTCAAGTCTTTCCGAAGTTTTATCAAAATATAACCGGTATTATTGTTGTTCATGAAACACCTGCTGAGAATGAAGGACAAATGAATCAGAGAGGAAAAATTTTGACTTTCACTTATTACGAGCTACGTACCATCGTACTTCTGGAGCGGCAACTTACATAAGATCGTCAGTCAAGAATCCACATCTATGCTCTGCATGTGATCTCAATGACTTTCACGAAGTTATAGTAAAAATTGGCGACATAACAGTTGTTAATATACACAAACCTCCAGCTATCTTCTCGCCCCTACAGGTCGTTCCGGAATAGTAATATCATTCCATATATTCCAAAGGTTTTAACAGTTACCATATTCAATGGAAGAATAATGGAAAACGTCCTTGTAAGAGACTGACTTACACTCAGTGTTTGATGCAGACGATAAAGCAACTTTGGTATGAGCAGCATGAAGAGCATGTAACCTCCCCAGCAGAAATTGTTTAAATGAAAATGGACCCAAGTGTAACCTCCTCACACAAAAAATGTTAAATAATAATGAAAAATGTAGCCAAGCGTAACCTCCCCACAAAAATAAAAAAAATGATAATTGACCATAAACCTCACAATAATATTGATTAAATAATGAACCATGAACCAAATGTAACCTCTCAACAGAAATAATAATATCTGGTAAATTTTATAAGGACAGCAGCGCTGACCTTCGGCCCTGTATTCTGAATAAAAAAGCAAAAATTCTTGCCTCAATAAAAGACTGCAAATATATCTGCACTTGATTATACATTCTTCGACACAGCTTCGTGCAATGCTGGGGTATATATATTTTTTGATTCTTGGAAGTAATGATAATGCATTGGAGATTGAAATGAATGCTTTTCTTTAAAAGAGTTACTTTATATTATAAAAATTATTATTGGGGCATTTCTTCTGAACAAATTAAATTTCAGTTAACATACATTATTAATTATGGGCAAGGCTGCTTCTTTACCTTCTACAACAATACTCATCCTCCAGAACCCTGACCAGAGTCGCACGCAGAGCACACAGCCGATGCATGCCGACTCCCGCAGACTACAACCGTCCACTCGCTACTACAGCCGACCGACTACTACTGTATCCGACTGATTACTACTGTCAACTCGCGCAGACTAGTACTGTTGACTCGCGCAGACTAGCGACAAGCAACAACTAACGACAAACTATTCTCTGGTCAGAGATTCTGTCATGCTTCGCCCATCGCCGGCGAAGCATACACCTTACATAACCCTCCACTGGGGGGGGGGCCAAAATTTGGCAGCGATGGTGAGTCAATTGGACTTGCCATGAACAACAAACTTTTCATAATTAATTAACTTTAGAATCACAGAATATATATATATATATATATATATATATATATATATATATATATAAGTGCAAAACATGAAATAAAATATAGTGCACACGCACTGAGTACAGAACATATTAAGAAATCACAAATGTATAGGCAATGAATACAAATCATGTTAACAAAATGACAAAAGTGCACACGCACTGTAATACAGAACATATCTGGGAATCACAAAAAAAAAGTGTATACGTAATGAGTACAAATCATATTAACAAATGGCATAGAGTTCACACGCACTCTATATGTCTTTATCATTTTATAAGAATTAGGAAAGGAATGGGAAGGATTGCGTCATGGTTGTAGCACTTTAGGTTGCACGCAGCTGCACTGAAAGTCCATATCTTTCTACAGAAGCACAACACCAAGTGAGACAATCTGAAGCCCTTTTCCTTGAAGTATTAATCAGTGTAGCCAAGACACTGAAATGTCGTAATAATATTCTATGCTATCATTTTGGTAGTACACTAGGTACACCAAACAGTGGGACTGTAAGTAGGCTGTTTAGGTTTTTTATTGGTAACGCCACCTCTGTATGAAAACCACTGGCTGTGCTGTGTGCAGTCTGTGGCTGCTTTGCATTGTTGTAATACTCGCCATTGTAGTGTTAGGCAGCTGGCTGTGAACAGCGCGTAGCGTTGGGCAGTTGGAGGTGAGCCGCCAGCAGTGATGGATGTGGGGAAGGAGATGGCGGAGTTTTGTAATTTGTCATGAACTGCTATATATATTATGACTTTTGATGATACTAAGGTAAATACATTGTCTGTTCTCTATTAATATCTTTCATTTGCTAACTATCCCTATCAGTAGTTAGTGCCTTCCATAGTTTGAATCTTTTATTTAGCTGGCAGTAGTGGCGCTCGCTGTATTGCGGTAGCTTGAGCAGCGAAGATTTTTGTGAGGTAAGTGATTTGTGAATGGTATAGTTTAATTTTAGTCAGGGCCATTCTTTTGTAGGGAATTTTGAAAGTCAGATTGCGTTGCGCTAACAAAATATTGTGTGTCAGTTTAAGCACAGTCATGTATAATTGTTCAAAGGAGACGTTTCATATGTCGACCCTTAGCCTAGGATACCTCACTGGAATCTTCTGATTTTTTTTTCTTGTAGTTTGTGTAATTAGTGTAGCTATTGTTTATTGCTAGCGCGTAATTGTTGAGAGAATTTCCTTTGTAGTTGTAGTTTTTCATTGTTGTACACAGTTGTGGCATGCATTTAGATTTGCACCAAGTATTTTGCAGCTGCGCTTGCAATTAACTAGACATTATTTTCAGTGCTATGTTAATGTGTTCTCTTATTTTTGCTCTTCAAATTGTGCTTTTCTGTGTTATCGTGTGAAATATTGTGACAATAATGGCGTGTGAAAAACGTAACACTAGGCTCCAAAGTAAACTGAGAAATAATAGTGACGACGAGCGTAGCTTGCCAGCACCACTGTGTAATGAATTAACAGACGTTCAAAGTAGTAATTTGGTAACTGTGCATAGGGAAATGGAGCGGTCTGCAAACAATGCCGTAGACAGTGAAACAGGTAGTGAACAGGGAAGCATTATCGATCGATCGCTCGGCAACAGCTCGCCTCAGGAATCGGAAATGACAGGACACAATTTTGCAAATACTGTAGATTCAGGTTTTGCGTCCTCACCGTTTTTTCAAATGAGTCAAGACACATTTTCTGCTTGTCAAAATGTGAATGTTGCCGGTGAAAATGCACTGCCAAAAAGCATAGAGAAACAGATTCCAGACACTAATACATTATTATTGTAATTAATGCAACAAATGGAACAAAATCAGAGACAAATGGGACAATATCTTCAAAAGTTAGACACAATGGAACAACACCAGAGACAAACACAGCAACAGCTTCAAAAGTTAGACTCATTGAAACAAACTCTTGAACAAACGCGTGAAGATTTAACTACTGAGTTACATAACATTGAATCGAAATGTCAAAAAGTCTGTAATGACGTAAAAACACAAATTTGTGAGCATTTTCAATCTATTTTTTCGCGGCATGAAAATGCATTACAGAATCACGAAGCAGCCATAAAAGAGCTGCAAACTATTGTTCATGAAAATCATGAGACCTTGCAAGCTAAAACTGACTCAGTTGCATCCACCGATTCGGTTACGCAACTTGCAAAAACTCAGGGAAACTTAAAGGACACAGTAGATTCGATTTCAACACAAATGGACACTCTCAAACTTGGTTCAGAAAAACACACTGAGGAAATGTGTTCACTATCGGAGAAAGTAGCCGAACTTTCGGATCAGGTCACTAACTTATCTACAAAGGTAGATGATGATCTGAATGACACAAGACCCGTAGCCTTCACTGACACAGAAATGAACAAATAAGAAAATTCAAACAAAATCAAAATCAAATCAATACACAGTACAAAAGAGAAATCCGGGAAGTACAAGATCAGTTGACGCAGGTGATACAAGAATTACATATTGCAGAGGACACTCGCACTCCAACACGGGAAGAGGAACTTAGAAATACGGAAAAGCCACAAAATAATAACACAGGGCATTTCGGTAATTATGAAAGGAATTGGCAAGGTGGACCGAATTTTGAGATGGAACCGCCGACACGACGTAACAATGACCGATATGCTACTCGCCGACACGATGACTTTGACTATAAGCTGTTCATTACTACACGTAAATTCAAAACATTTAAGAATTCTGCCAACGACATTCATCCACAAGCGTGGCTCCATCAATTCTCTCATTGTTTTCCTCCCAACTGGTCATTGGAACACAGATTTGAATTTATGTGTGGCTACTTGGAGAATGAACCAGCTGTAAGAATGCGATCAGTCATTCACGATTGTCACAGTGAAGGAGAATTTTACCATGCGTTCCTCTCAGCATATTGGTCACAAGCTACACAACACCGAGTAAAACATAGCATCATGATGATGAAACACTTTGAACAATCTGAATTTTCCAGTCTTGTCAAATATTTTGAAGACATGTTGCACAAGAATCAGTACCTGTCATACCCATACAGCCCCTCGGAACTCACCTGCATTTGCTTAATCAAATTACCTGAACATTTACGGCATATTATTTTGGCAGGACGTTGCAAAGACGACATTGAAGCTTTTGAGGGACTCCTACAAGAATTAGAAATTGACACAAACAGTCGCCGGATGCGAAAACAGGAAAACAATCACTACAGGTCACATACGTCACAATTCCGTGATGACAGAAACAATAACTGGACACAAAAAGGCTATTCTTACAAGCAAATCGTGACCAAAACAGACACCACCCATATGACAACCGCTGGCAGAGTAATAATAGTTACAGAGGAAGATCGCATTTCCGTAGTAATGACTATCACAGAGACAATCAGAGAAACAGACAATATGGGAACCAAAACAATTATTATCAAGGGAGGCAGAATAACTTCAGACGCAACAGTTCGGCGCACAGTTACGATTCATGGAGAAACTCTCCACCACGTGACGGACAAGGAAGAAACTACGGAATCTACCGACATGACGACAGACGATATATTCGTAACGACAGACCTGAATTGCATCAGAACTGGCGGGATTCAAACAGAGCAGGGCACTTTCGACAACGTGAATTTGTAGAAGTTAGGTCTCCTAATCCCAATAACAATGCGCGCCAACAAAGAGACAGACAATGACTCGCGCCGCAGGCACCCACGTGCGCCGGCTGGCTCAGAGAAAAATAACATAGACGCTAACCTTGAGAAAAATTCCAGTATTCTTTACCGACGTATACCGCATGACAATTGCATTCAAGTTCAAACTCTGAGTACTATGAAGAGTAAAGGTTTACACCAGATTTCATATGTAAAACCGTTTATTGAAAGATAATCTGCTCTTTAACTTTGTCTTTACCATATAACTTTTCACTTCACATTTCTAGTATGCTTTGTCAGACTTAAGAAACTGTTCATATGCAACAATGTTTGAAGTTAAATATCCAGTCTAGAACCTAGGGAACATTTTTAAACAGAAATTACGATTGCATTGTTATAGTGAACAGACGACACAGTGTTGTATTTGTACATTCTTGCTTGTTAGTTGCACGATTACGTAACGACTATAAGGCTCACATACTTAGAACATATACTGGCACTGCTAATGAGATTTTCATGCAACATTTTGGTTTACTTGAAAATACGTTTGGGATTTAAAGTACTTTCTGTGAGATTAAAGATGACTTAGTATTTGGTTTCTTTGACAGCTACATGGTTATATTACGACACTACTAATGTGTGACATAATTTACATTGTTGCTTTTGCGGTGTATCTGCTTTATATCTGCACAGTTTTTCTGAATTCTTCTGGAAAGCAAAACATGTTTTATTAGTAACTTTTGTGGTATAGCTACAAGGAGACAGCCTTTTCCATAGCACAACAATACGTTACAGCACAGTACTTTCTTCATCACAACAATAAGCGTAATAACTAAGATATCTCTACGCAAAGCATTTCACTTTTGTTTATCATGAGGTAAGTACATTGACTTCTGCAGAACTTAGCTTTCGGAGGACGATAACTACGACACTTCCACAGAGATTATGTTACAAGACGCACAGTTTAGCGCTACAGTACACGTATTTGAGTGATTAATTTTATACTTAAAACATTTATTTTCAAAGATTTTTGAATTACAAAGAAAGTTTTCCGTGATATATTTCATTGCATTGGTGTAATCTGTAACACCTGAGGGTATAATTACATTAATCCTCAGGGGGGTACACGCTTACTTTGTGTACCATGTTTGTGGCAACCACAAGGAACCCTAGCTAATATGGTATTTGCTTATACAACTTTACACATCGGTACCGTATTTCTCTAACACACAAATTACACAGCTATCTGATCATGTAACTGAGAGATAAACTTTTTTTTATTACATCAGTGACAGATGTTTACGCAATTACACCGTTGGATAACTTCCCACGTATGAAATTGTATTTTGTCTGTACTTTGTGAAATGCTCATATTTTTTCGGAACCATTGTGATACTATGAGAGCTTTGAATGATATATTTGGTAAGGGAGCATGATTTTAAAGTACGTTTGAGGTAGATGACACTATTGAAATGAGCAGAGAATTTTTTTTTAGGTTTTGAAATTATTGGAGGAAGCTACGACAATTTTGAGAATTGACTGAGATGTTATGATATTATTACGACGACGATGTGTACTATGCTGTTGAGATATATTTATGATCAATAAGATGATGCTACCGTATATGAGGAATAAGAAGTATGTTGGAAACCAAGAAGCGTACTTTAAGGGTTATGAAATGTGCGTAAATGTGTGACTGTATCACAATGCTGACGAATATTTTATTTGGACACTCATATTTATAGGGTTTTGTTTCTACACATTTGCAACGCAAATTCTCGACCCGTGAAATTTTGTATATGAGACTGTCACAGTAGCGGAAATTGCTGTCGTAAATATTTCCGTAAGAAAGTTAAGTGACCACCTGCACGTAATGCGTCGTGGGCACGCAGCTGTGTCAGACGCCGGGAGATCAAGTCATTAGTGAGTGCCTCATCAGAAGCACAGGTAGAATAAAAGAAAGGGGAGGCCATTGTCCTCGCTATTGACATTTCCTTGTTGAAAGCATACTGTGGAGCTCGTAATTTATGATATTTACTAAAATGCCTAATGAAATGATTAGAAACATTTTACATCTATTGTCTTTGTAGTTAAGAGATTGCTCATTTTGTTTAATATCTGGTTTCCAGCTGTGTTGCAGCATTGGTTTTATAAAATAAACTTACATGCATCTGCTAATGTGAACACTTTCTGTCAACAGATTTATTAAATAAGTATTTTCTGACCCACATTCTTCGAAAAAGGAGCTCTTGGAATGGAGAGAACAATAAGAAGGGACTAATAACAGTAACTGCATCTATAATTTTCTTTTCAAGTACTTGGTAATTTCTTTTGTAGAATAATTTGTGGTGCACCACTTTAATTACATAGACATTAAGATGTGAATATACATTTCCCTTATCTGCATTGTTGTTTTTACTGTAATATTTTTTCTGCTTGAGCTATGTCATGTTTAGGTATACGGGTAAGTTACTGCTGTTTGCCAGGCATAGTGTTACTGAATTTGACTTTGTGTTACTCTGCTAAGCCAGTTTACTACTGATTTATTTTTCTTGTTGCTGCACATTGGCTCATATTAGTTGTAATGTTGCATTGCTTGGTAATTTAGATTTACTGTAGCTTGCTTTGCAATTTTCCATTTTTTTGGTCATTGCTGTTTGTGTTACTTATTTTGTGCTGCTGCATTGCCTCATCCCTTAGTTTAGCATCTGACCTCAGTAGAATGAAGTTAGCTTAAGAGGGGGTAGCCTCTAAGAGAATGAGTTGCGATGAATTGGAAGAAATGCATTGAGAAGTTATACGAAAAAGAGTACAGAAAACAGGTTTAGGTAGGATTTTCTTGGAAATAAATGTTGAGGTAAGAAATGTGTGAACATATAAATACAGAAAGCATGCTTAGATAGAATTTTTTTTGGTGGAAACAAAGGATGAAATAAGAGGAAAGATATATGAAGTTTTGGGTTGGACTGCAGTACCACATGTTACACTGAAAACGAACCCTGTCCTTTTCTATTGGTGTTATCCCACTATGTGTTGTGTACCCTTGTGTATTTGTTTTCTTCCTGTCTCTGTGTAATTTCATAGAATTTTTTTTTCTTTTAATATTAAGCTACATTCACTATGATGAGGAATACTGTTATCCTCAAATATAATTTGCATTTATAATATGTTATTTACTTTGTAAAGATGTTTAGACAGTATTTATTCTGTTCTGTTTTAATGCTCATGTGTGAAGTTGATGTTTCGAAAGTTATTCTGATCTTTATGTATGTACTTATGTCACTATTTTTGTAACACTGATGTATATGTTCTTTTGTAAGGCCCCTATTACTACAAATGTTATCTGTATTATTATGTTCTTTAATGATGTATTTTGTACCTTTGTTATTGTATTGTTATGTTATCAAATTGTAATTGTTACCAGTTCTTCAAATTAAGTAACATTTCACTGCACACGTTTCTGTTGGTCATAGTATATGGACAATATGTGAGAAGTAGGGACTGTTAGTGTTTGCACGTGTGTTAATGATTCAGCAAGGGACTGGATAACAGCATTGCTGGTTCTAAGGACAATTCCAAAAACTTTGTGAGTGCACAAGTGGTGGTTTATGGACATGCTACATTATCCGCAAGACTCTTCAGTGGTGATTGTGCACCTGCACAGTCACAACAGATGGCTGCTGGCCATCTCTACCAGGACTACAGTGAGTCTGCTCTGTGATGACCTACACACCAATATTCTTCAAAACTTCGACTGACTCTGCTGTGGGTTTGCTCTGTTGTGGCGCATTATCTGTCAGCATGTCAAGAGTCAGCACTGTCTTTCCGTTGGAAGGACAACGCTACTTCTTCAAGACTGCATGGAAATCCACTACTTCCGTGTGCATTTTCTTCTACTGCTCAGACTTTGAGGAAAACACTACTATTTTACCTTGATGAACGATCAGGACTGTCTTTATGGACTGTGAGAAAATTTGAGCTTTTGACCAACATTGTATCAATAAGTGTGTGCATTTGATTTCTTTGTTATTGTAATTATGAAAATATTTCAAATCTGTATTGGCCACTGCCCAAACCAATTTTTAAAATTTTTTTGTGGGGAGCATGGGGGCTATGTAAGTAGGCTGTTTAGGTTTTTTATTGGTAACGCCACCTCTGTATGAAAATCACTGGCTGTGCTGTGTGCAGTCTGTGGCTGCTTTGCGTTGTTGTAATACTCGCCACTGTAGTGTTAGGCAGCTGACTGTGAACAGCGCATAGCGTTGCGCAGTTGGAGGTGAGCCGCCAGCAGTGGTGGATGTGGGGAGAGAGATGGCGGAGTTTTGTAATTTGTCATGAACTGCTATATATATTATGACTTTTGATGATACTAAGGTAAATACATTGTTTGTTCTCTATTAATATCTTTCATTTGCTAACTATCCCTATCAGTAGTTAGTGCCTTCCATAGTTTGAATCTTTTATTTAGCTGGCAGTAGTGGCGCTCGCTGTATTGCAGTAGCTTGAGCAGCGAAGATTTTTGTGAGGTAAGTGATTTGTGAAAGGTATAGTTTAATGTTAGTCAGGGCCATTCTTTTGTAGGGAATTTTGAAAGTCAGATTGCGTTGCGCTAACAAAATATTGTGTGTCAGTTTAAGCACAGTCATGTATAATTGTTCAAAGGGGACGTTTCAGGACCATAATAACATCTCCATCGCTCAAGGTGGTGGACAGCATGTCGTGTCAACACCATGTTCTTGTAAAGTAGACCAACGTAGAATTAGTGCAGAAACCAAATATAGTGCTCCATGATCATGAGGATAGACAGGGCAAATGGATATTGCAGTAATTTCTGGTAATTAGGTCAGAAGGTGAAGGACATTAAGTCACATAGTAGTCATCATTCAGAATTACACTAGTCCAGCAACTGATTTGAGTAATTGGTGGCACTCATTGGCCAGTTACTGAACAATTCTGTAGCATGTATGTAGTATTACAGGATAATGTTCATAAATTATCTGAATATAGTAATTATTGGCACTCATTGCCCAGTTACAAACCATCAGAAGTCATCATTCAAAACAGAAGCCAATGAATGGCGTAGTATTAACATAATTCACTTAATTATAGTAATCATTGGCATCATAGGTCATCTTATTACAATAATCAGTGGCATTCATTGGCCAGTTACAAAACATTTTTTTGTATGTATTATTCAGAAGTCATTATTGAAGTGACATACTATTCAGAGCTGATCAGTATTACTCAGAACTCTCTTAAACTTGTAGCATTATTTGGGACTGGTAATTACTTTGTTTGCTTTTGAGTTACTGCTGCAAATGAAGATGTGTAACGTCATTCGTCATGAGTCAGCTGTAGCAAGGTTATGAAACAAAAAGAGTATATGTGATCACATTCATAACCGACATAGGTTTAATAAACAACTATTTATACCACATTAATTTCATGAATAATTTCTCCTGCAAAATATACAAAAATGGATTATGAAACGGAAAGAAGAAACGCATATTATGCTGAAAAGTAGTGAACTTCGAATTAACAGGTAGTGAAATGTGTATAAAAAAATATGTTCTCTAGCTGTCCTTTCCAAAACCTTCAGTCATCATACCATGCGATATAAGACATACTGTCAAAACGAACTGCAACAAATACTTAAATAACTACATAGCATCTCTTAACTAACAGTAAATATATAAAATAAATCATTACTTTCATCTGCAAAGAAAAACTTCATTATACATATCACCATAACTCCATTATTATCATCACCTGTAAAGAAAAACTTCATTATCAATAGTAGCATATTCTTCATCATTATTCATCACCATTCATTATCATCTGCAAAAAAATCACTTCATTATTCATTATACAACTATTCCTTATTTCTAGCATATTTCATCACTTAAACTAAGATGTGTAGTTCTGTCTGACAGCCTGCATCAATCGCCTCGTATTCTGAAAGAAAAAATTAGATAAGACTGCTATCATACCATGTGTATAGTATATTCTTGTTAATGTTTGTTAATTCTGATCCATTTACTCTTCATCACGAGGTATTGCATTTTCTTTCGTTCATTCTGAAGGTGAAATTCCCATTTCTGTTTAATTTATTTCGTTTACACGTTATTTCTTTCTGAAAATGATAAACAAAGATTAATGTCTTGCATTTAATTCATATACCCATTAGATAAAAACTGGTTTGTAGTAATATAATTGAGCATACAGCATAGCATGACAGAAAACGTAATATGTCAAAAACATCGACAGTGTTCAGAAGCAAATATGTACACAGTGTATCACAATGTAGCAGAAAAAGAAAAAGTAAAGTAGTCACGATGCTGAGATATCATAATGCAAAATGTTAAAGTCAACTGGTGTTTGTTATATCTTAAATATTTCATAGTGCATACAAACAAAACAGGAAAACAATCACACATACATAAAAAAATGGAAAATATGCCCGGTCTGATGTGTAACGACAAGAAAAGCGACCTGCTAACCTTACCTTGCCGGGAAATTGCCAAGAAAAAATTACGATAATGTGTTCATGTGAATATAATTGCATAAGCGGTCATAAAAAATTAGGAAATGGCATTACAGTGTGATAAATCATAAAGTATCTTCATTCAATAAACGGTTTGACGTTCGACACGTGGTAGTTCCCTTTGGTTTTTCTGGTTCTCAAAGTTTCGACGTGTACTACATTGGGATGAGGAATGCTGCGAATCCGATATGGACCTGCGTATAGAAGCTCAAATTTACTGCATCTACTCTTTCCTTTGCTGGATAAATAGTGTGTACGTACTAATATCTTCTGTCCAATGTGAAAGTCACGGCGTGTACAAACCTGTTTTTGCTGTCTTCTCCGGCGCTCTGCGGCACGTTTGATGTTCAGCGCACGTCAATTATTACATGGTGTCGTAGTCGACGAGATGTAGGAAAGGATACTAATTCTTTAATTTTGTTAGGTGGTTCAACATTTTTCAGTATAACAGACGGAGATAGCATAGTAGATTCATTTGGTATGGAATTAATTACATCTTGGAATGAGAGTATGTGTGTGTCCCAATCAATATGTTTTTTATAGCAGTAAATTCTACACAGTTTACCAATTTCTTTCATTAATCGTTCACAAGGGTTCGAAGAAGTATGGTACCTGGATATATAGACCGGAGAAATGTTTCTAGCTCATAACATACGTGTCCATATAGCAGATCGAAACTGTGGTCCATTGTCGGAAATTACTTTCAACACATGCCTTACATGAAATAGAAAATGTTTTACAAATGCTTTCGAAACAGTTTTAGCAGTAGCTTTGCGTAACAGAGTGAAGGTAACAAATTTTGAAGTGAGTTCAATAGCGACAAAGATGTAGCAAAAACCTCTATTAGTTCTGGGAATTGGACCAAAAATGTCTACAGCGGCCATGTGTCTTAATTTAACAGGTACAATGGGATGTAATGGAGGAATATGTGAAGTCCTATCTGATTTAGCTTTCTAGCAGATTTTACATGACGCTAAAACTCGTCGAATACGTTTCTCCATGTTGGTAAAATAACAGTTCTGTCTCAGTATAAGAAAACATTTTCTAGCTCCGTAATGTGCGTCACTTAAATGAGTATACCAGATTAATTTGTTAACAAGTTCGTCAGGAATGCATAATAACCAATTATTGCTGTCAGGATGAGAGCGGCGAAACTGAATGTCATTGCGTACAGTGTAATGGTTTCTAATGGTAACATTATTCCTATCTTGCCAAAGGTGTTTAATTTCTTTCCACACGTTGTCTTTACTCTGCTCTTGTGCTATGTCTTGTAATGACGACGAAATGAAGCTTTCAAATGCAACTTGTTGAATGTACATGACGGTGAAATTTGCTTTGCAGAAGTTGGTTGCGATGTCTTGCTGATAGTTGTTAAGAGAACGGGATAGTGCGTCTGCTACAATATTTCGTGTACCGGGAATGTGAACAATTGTAAAATTAAATTCCTGAAAATAAAGTTTCCATCTACTTAATCTGTCGTGTGTAAATTTAGCCGAAAGTAAAAATTGTATCGCTCTATGGTCTGTATAAATTGTAGTGTGTCTTCCATAAAGCAAATGCCTAAATCTGGTAAAAGCCCATACAACACATAATGTTTCAAGTTCTGTAAGAGAATAATTTCGTTCAGCAGGTGACAGAATGCGACTTGCAAAAGCGATGTTTTTATTTACTGTACAACCATCTTCTTCAATTTCCTGAAAAATATGTACGCCTAAAGCGGTGTTGGAACTGTCGGAGGCAATGGAAAAATTTCTGGTAAGATCTGGGTGCGATAAAAGTGGTGCATTCAACAAGGCTTCTTTCAAATAACATTCTCGTGAACAAGATTCTGCGTTTCAAAAGTATTGCTTGCGTTACTGGAATATGCAACCTGTACTGTATCTAGTCAAATTCTATCTGACGTGTCATTATTTGTGGGAGGATGCTATGGCATTTCAACTATTTGTACTGTTCTATTATTTCTTCCTGACGTATTACGTTCTGGATGATACCTACTGTCTGATTCATTCATGATAATATGTTGTTGCTGATAAGACCGACTGTTATTAAATGTATATTAAATGTACGCTGAAAATTGTGCTCATTATTTTTACGTCTGTCATGATAGTCATTTCTATACGGCGCAGTGCGATAGGAATTGAAATAGTGTGTTTTCGGTACATACTGATTTCCTTGTTGCTGTGCGTTGTTATTTGTTGAGGCCGACGCTATACGCGTACGCGGCGAAACATTAAAGCTTGGTTGACCTTGTAGACTGCATTGTTGGTTAGGTATGCTAAGTGGCTGGTTTTGTTGCTATTGCGGTGGAAAACGTCTATTGTTACCAAAATGCGTTTGCTGTTGCTGATAATGTTACACATACTGATGATTACAATTTTATCTGTTATTAAGATTACAGCGATAGTTGTCATTTCGGTAAAACTTGTCTTATCGGGTTTTCTTTATACATTCTTAATCCTAGATAGGGCGATAGTTGAAGAGCTGTTCTGATAGATATAAAGGATAGTAGAAGAGAAGGCAGCAGTGCAGAAAACTAAAGATGAAACAGCACTACTATGGCTCGGGGCCCTGTGCACGCTACGGCACATATTCATTAAAGCGTAATGAATCCCCTGAGGTGCAAATAAATTTTAGTTTTTGCGTTACAGGCAATACCGTAGAAAATTCAAAAATAAATTGCTGTATCAATGCTAATTCTAGTTTCTGCATTACATGCAATGGCGGTGAAAATTCAAAAACAAATTTTTGTATCAATGCTAATTCTAGTTTCTGCCTTACAGGCCAAGCTGGTGAAAGTACAAAAATAAATCGACGTATCCAGTTCAATGCGTGTACCTGTGCTCTCTCATTTTCAAATACCTTAGATTTTTTTACAGATACAAATTGCTTATAATCAACGTTCTCGTCACTGAATGTGTGAATAGGTTCACGATTGTATGAGAATCTATTTGTCTGTGACTGTTCGGAATCTAAGTCACATACTCTCTGTAAATTACCCAAATTATACTGACTGTGTAAGTGTGACAAATGATCGGAATGTGCCGTATGCTGTGACGTGTTATTAACTGAAACATTTTTCATCTCTGTCACTTCTTGCTGTAAAGTTGACAATTTTCTACGGAATGTATTATTAGACGAATCTATCTCACTGATCGTTCAAAAAGGTTCAAATGGCTCTGAGCACTATGGGACTTAACATCTATGGTCATCAGTCCCCTAGAACTTAGATCTACTTAAACCTAACTAACCTAAGGACATCACACAACACCCAGCCATCACGAGGCAGAGAAAATCCCTGACCCCGCCGGGAATCGAACCCGGGAACCCGGGCGTGGGAAGCGAGAACGCTACCGCACGACCACGAGATGCGGGCACTCATCGTCTGCTGTAGATTTTGGAATTCGGGTGTTTGATTAAACGAAATTGGTGAAGTATCGTCTGACTTGCTGTCATTATTACTTTCAATAACGTCAATACGACTGGCCAATTCATCATATTTTTCAGTCAGTATTTTTACCTGATCATCGTTTTTAGTGTCAGAAGCATTAATTTGTTTTTGTATTTTACGTGTGGTTTCGTTCAATTTTTTAACTTCAGCTTTAATGACATCGGAATCCTGTGTTAGTTCTAATTGTTCGAGTCTGTCGGTCACTGTCTGAAAGTCTACTGTATGTGTATCTGTTTTTTGATTTTAGATCGGAAATTTCATCACGCAATTCGGTGTTCAACTGTTTGATTTCGTCTGATACTGTAGCAATATTGTTGTCTACGTATGTTTTTGCTTTCGCAAACAATTTACGTTTATCTTCCTGTCTCTGTACGGTAATTGTTTCCATGACTTGTCGTTTTACTTTATTTTGTTCCTGTATAAATAAACGCGTTTGACTGTTTTGCAGGTGGTGATTAAAACGTTCGTCAATTTGACTGTTCTGTTGGTCGAATTTCGCGTCTATTTTGCATCCAGTGTGCGCGAAAGTTCTACTGTCATTAATTTAAACTCGCCGCGTAACTGCGTTGCGTTTTCAGAGCATTGTTTACCGACTGCACTAATTTCGCCTCTAAGTGATTCTGCTGTAGCTGTTTGCATATCCCTTAATTCTTGAGCAACAGATCTAATTTCTTCACTAATTTTCCTAGCACAAGCCTCAATTTCCTCATGTAACTGTTCTTTAGTATCATGACATTGCGCGGCAACGGCTGTAATCTGTTCACTAAGCTGTCTGGAATTGTTGTCTAGTTTTTCATTAATTTCATTAATTTGTTGTTTGAGATTTTCATTATTTTCATTAAGTTGTTGTTTGAGATTTTCACATAGTTGTTTGTGATTGTTATCTTGTCTTTCATTCGACTGGCCGGCCGCGGTGGCCGCGCGGTTCTGGCGCTGCAGTCCGGAACCGCGGGACTGCTACGGTCGCAGGTTCGAATCCTGCCTCGGGCATGGGTGTGTGTGATGTCCTTAGGTTAGTTAGGTTTAAGTAGTTCTAAGTTGTAGGGGACTTATGACCTAAGATGTTGAGTCCCATAGTGCTCAGAGCCATTTGAACCATTTTTTTTTCATTCGACTGTTTGGAATTGCTGTCTATTTTTTCATTAAGTTGTTTAAAAAATGCCATAACTTGATCCAACCCAATATTACCTACTCTATTCTCTGTGCTGTTTGATGGCGTACCTGCAATTGTCACGTTTTGTGTGGCCATTTGGTCATTCTGTAATTCCTGAAAGGGTTTGCCAATCGGATGTGCACTATCGGTCACTACACCGGAATTAGATAAATCTGTCGTACTCTGATTACACTGTTCATTTTCATTATAAAAATTTATCTGTTTGTCACGTAAATACTGCAAACCGGGTGTGTCAAGCTGGGCAGCGCTCATTGCAACAGAACATCCCGCGTCATCAGTTGTCGTTAAATTAACAGAGGACACAATTGAATTCGTCTGTTCATCACTAGGATCAAAGTCAACATTAGTGGTCGGTACACACTGATTGTCTGTAATTGAAGGATTGTCATCATTACACTGCGTGTCGCAAGTACTATCGGTCAAGTTATTTAAGTTGGCTATTTCACTCATTATACATCGCGATGTACTGTTAACAGTTTTTCGCGGCATTTTTACACAAATCAAAATTGTTCACAAATGAAACAAAGACAATGTAAAATCCAACAAACACTACTACAACAAAGAGCAACAAATTGCCGATGATCTGTGAAAGAAAGAGTGACAAATTAGAAAATGCGTTGCGCCAAATGCTAATTACATTTAAGTAAATAAGAGCAGATATATGACTACTTCTCAGAAGATTCACAAAGAAATACGATCCTGGCCGGATGTCGCCAAGTGTAACGTCCCCAGCAGAAATTGTTTAAGTGGAAATGGACCCAAGTGTAACCTCCTCACACAAAAAATGTTAAATAATAATGAAAAATGTAGCCAAGCGTAACCTCCCCACAAAAATAAAAAAAAATGATAATTGACCATAAACCTCACAATAATATTGATTAAATAATGAACCATGAACCAAATGTAACCTCTCAACAGAAATAATAATATCTGGTAAATTTTATAAGGACAGCAGCGCTGACCTTCGGCCCTGTATTCTGAATAAAAAAGCAAAAATTCTTGCCTCAGTAAAAGACTGCAAATATATCTGCACTTGATTATACATTCTTCGACACAGCTTCGTGCAATGCTGGGGTATATATATTTTTTGATTCTTGGAAGTAATGATAATGCATTGGAGATTGAAATGAATGCTTTTCTTTAAAAGAGTTACTTTATATTATAAAAATTATTATTGGGGCATTTCTTCTGAACAAATTAAATTACAGTTAACATACATTATTAATTATGCGCAAGGCTGCTTCTTTACCTTCTACAACAATACTCATCCTCCAGAACCCTGACCAGAGTCGCGCGCAGAGCACACAGCCGATGCATGCCGACTCCCGCAGACTACAACCGTCCACTCGCTACTACAGCCGACCGACTACTACTGTATCCGACTGACTACTACTGTCGACTCGCGCAGACTAGTACTGTTGACTCGCGCAGACTAGCGACAAGCAACAACTAACAATAAACTACTCTCTGGTCAGAGATTCTGTCATGCTTCGCCCATCGCCGGCGAGGCATACACCTTACAAGCATAATTTTGATCTATGCTTTGTAACAACTAATGAGAAGACACTACCTCTTCAAAGTACTCGTTTTGTATTATAAGACTCCTTCACAGCCAACACCACCAATCTTGATTGAATTGGGACAATCGTCCCACTCACACGAACTTTTCCACGACCTAAATGGAACTTTTTTCTTTTTGGTCATCAGTCTACTGACTGGTTTGATGCGGCCCGCAACGAATTCCTTTCCTGTGCTAACCTCTTCATCTCAGAGTAGCACTTGCAACCTACGTCCTCAATTATTTACTTGACCTATTCCAATCTCTGTCTTCCTCTACAGTTTTTGCACTCTACAGCTCCCTTTTGTACCATGGAAGTCATTCCCTCATGTCTTAGCAGATGTCCTATCATCCTGTCCCTTCTCCTTATCAGTGTTTTCCACATATTCCTTTTCCTCTCCGATTCTGCGTAGAACCTCCTCATTCCTTACCTTATAGTCCACCTAATTTTCAACATTCGTCTATAGCACCACATCTCAAATGCTTCGATTCTCTTCTGTTCCGGTTTTCCCACAGTCCATGTTTCACTGCCATACAATGCTATACTTCAGACGTACATCCTCAGAAATTTCTTCCTCAAATTAAGGCCGGTATTTGATATTATTAGATTTCCCTTCCCAGAAATGCCTTTTTTGTCATAGCGAGTCTGCTTTTGATGTCCTTCTTGCTCCGTCCGTCATTGGTTATTTTACTGCCTAGGTAGCAGAATTCCTTAACTTCATTGACTTCGTGACCATCAATCCTTATGTTAAGTTTCTCGCTGTTCTCATTTCTACTACTTCTCATTACGTTCGTCTTTCTCCGATTTACTCTCAAACCATACTGTGTACTCATTAGACTGTTCATTCCGTTCAGCAGATCATTTAATTCTTCTTCACTTTCACTCAGGATAGCAATGTCATCAGCGAATCGTATCATTGATATCCTTTCACCTTGTATTTTAATTCCACTCCTGAACCTTTCTTTTATTTCCATCCTTGCTTCCTCGATGTACAGATTGAAGAGTAGGGGCGAAAGGCTACAGCCTTGTCTTACACCATTCTTAATACGAGCACTTCGTTCTTGATCGTCCACTCTTATTATTCCTTCTTGGTTGTTGTACTATTGTATATGACCCGTCTATCCCTGTAGCTTACCCCCACCTTTTTCAGAATCTCGAACAGCTTGCACCATTTTATATTGTCGAACGCTTTTTCCAGGTCAACAAATCCCATGAAAGTGTCTTGATTTTTCTTTAGCCTTGCTTCCATTATTAGCCGTAACGTCAGAATTGCCTTTCTCGTCCCTTTACATTTCCTAAAGCCAAACTGATCGTCACCTAGCGCATTCTCAATTTTCTTTTCCATTCTTCTGTATATTATTCTTGTAAGCAGCTTCGATGCATGAGCTGTTAAGCTGATTGTGCGATAATTCTCGCACTTGTGAGCTCTTGCCGTCTTCGGAATTGTGTGGATGATGCTTTTCCGAAAGTCAGATGGTATGTCGCCAGACTCATATATTCTACACACCAACGTGAATAGTCGTTTTGTTGCCACTTCCCCCAATGATTTTAGAAATTCTGATGGAATGTTATCTATCCCTTCTGCCTTATTTGACCGTAAGTCCTCCAAAGCTCTTTTAAATTCCGATTCTAATACTGGATCCCCTATCTCTTCTAGATCGACTGTTTCTTCTGCTATCACATCAGACAAATCTTCACCCTCATAGAGGCTTTCAATGTATTCTTTCCACCTATCTGCTCTCGCCTCTGCATTTAACAGTGGAATTCCCGTTGCACTCTTAATGTTACCACCGTTGCTTTTAATGTCACCAAAGGTTGTTTTGACTTTCCTGTATGCTGAGTCTGTCCTTCCGACAATCATATCTTTTTCGATGTATTCACATTTTTCCTGCAGCCATTTCGTCTTCCTTCCCTGCACTTCCTGTTTTTTTCATTCCTCAGCGACTTGTATTTCTGTATTCCTGATTTTCCCGGAACATGTTTATACTTCCTCCTTTCATCAATCAACTGAAGTATTTCTTCTGTTACCCATGGTTTCTTCGCAGCTACCTTCTTTGTACCTATGTTTTCCTTCCCAACTTCTGTGATGGCCCTTTTTAGAGATGTCCATTCCTCTTCAACTGTACTGCCTACTGCGCTATTCCTTATTGCTGTATCTATAGCGTTAGAGAACTTCATACGTATCTCGTCATTCCTTAGTACTTCCGTATCCCACTTCTTTGCGTATTGATTCTTCCTGACTAATGGTTGGTTGTTCCGGGGAACGAGACCAGACAGCGAGGTCATCGGTCTCATCGGATTAGGGAAGGAGGGGGAAGGAATTCGGCCGTGCCCTTTGAAAGGAACCATCCCGGCATTTGCCTGGAGCGATTTAGGGAAATCACGGAAAACCTAAATCAGGATGGCCGGACGCGGGATTGAACCGTCGTCCTCCCGAATGCGAGTCCAGTGTCTAACCACTGCGCCACCTCGCTCGGTTCCTGACTAATGTCTTGAACTTCAGTCTACTCTTCATCATTACTATATTGTGATCTGAGTCTATATCTGCTCCTGGGTACGCCTTACAACCCAGTATCTGATTTCGGAATCTCTGTCTGACCATGATGTAATCTAATTGACATCTTCCCGTATCTGCCGGCCCTTTCCAAGTATACCTCCTCCTCTTGTGATTCTTGAACAGGGTATTCGCTATTACTAGCTGAAACTTGTTACAGAACCCAATTAGTCTTCTCCTCTTTCATTCCTTGTCCCAAGCCCATATTCTCCTGTAACCTTTTCTTCTACTCCTTCCCCTACAACTGCACCGAGCGAGGTGGCGCAGTGGTTAGCACACTGGACTCGCATTCGGGAGGACGACGGTTCAATCCCGTCTCCAGCCATCCTGATTTAGGTTTTCTGTGATTTCCCTAAATCGTTTCAGGCAAATGCCGGGATGGTTCCTTTGAAAGGGCACGGCCGATTTCCTTCCCCATCCTTCCCTAACCCGAGTTTGCGCTCCGTCTCTAATGATCTCGTTGTCGACGGGACGTTAAAACAACACTAACCTAACCTAACCTACAACTGCATTCCAGTCGCCCACGACTATCAGATTTTCGTCCCCCTTTACATACTGCATTACCCTTTCATTATCCTCATACACTTTCTCTATCTGTTCATCTTCAGCTTGCGACGTCGGCATGTATACTTGAACTATCGTTGTCGGTGTTGGTCTGCTGTCGATTCTGATTAGAACAACCCGGTCACTGAACTGTTCACAGTAGCACACCCTCTGCCCTACCTTCCTATTCATAACGAATCCTACACCTGTTATACCATTTTCTGCTGCTGTTGATATTACCCAATACTCATCTGACCAGAAATCCTTGTCTTCCTTCCACTTCACTTCACTGACCCCTACTATATCTAGATTGAGCCTTTGCATTTCCCTTTTCAGATTTTCTAGTTTCCCTACGACGTTAAAGCTTCTGACATTCCACGCCCCACTCGTAGAACGTTATCGTTTCGTAGATTATTCAATCTTTTTCTCATGGTAACATCCCCCTTGGCAGTCCCCTCCCGGAGATCCGAGTAGGGGACTATTCCGGAATCTTTTACCAATGGAGATATCATCACGACACTTCTTCAATTACAGGCCACATGTCCTGTGGATACACGTTACGTGTCTTTAATGCAGTGGTTTCCATTGCCTTCTGCATCCTCATGTCGTTGATCATTGCTGATTCTTCTGCCTTTAGGGTCAATTTCGCACCCCTAGGACAAGAGAGTGCCCTGAACCTCTATCCGCTCCTCCGCCCTATTTGACAAGGCCGTTGGCAGAATAAGGCTGACTTCTTATGCCGGAAGTCTTCTGCCGCCAGTACTGATTATTTATCAAATTTTAGGTAGTGGCGGGGATCGAACCCGGGACCGAAGACGTTTTGATTATGAATCAACGACGCTACCACTAGACCACGGGTAATATAGAAAATCAAAGTGGAACGTGTTTGCTAAAAATCTGGACAGATCTTGTGGTTGGGTTCCCCAAACAGAAAATAACTATGAGAGGCTTGTTGGCGCTGGTGTAGCAAGCAATCAAGGCGATCTCTGTGGGTTACCACGAGCAGTATGTTCCAGTTTGGAATGAAAATAACAAAAAGCAATACGACGAATTTGTAAAAAGTAGTGTCCCAGATTTAGCGGATAATCTATTACATAACTTCGATACCAACAGACGTACTATGTTTATAGAAATTATTGAGTCTATCAATTTTCAAGCACGAAGGGGAGAAGCATGATCATTCCTGAAGATGTTGGGTTGAAACAAAATAAAATTAAAGAACAACTCTCATATTTTCGGTAATACGATTGCCTCACAGTTGATGACTACCCAGAGCACCAAGGGGTAAAACTTGTGCAAGACACTTTAGATATAGACTTGCATCGCTAGAAACAGAAACACTAATGGGCAATCTGATTTCTCAAGAAATTTATTTGTATCTGAAATTTCTAGTGTTCATAAAAACATAAAACTCCCAGATTTCTCTTGAATTGTAGGAACAACGAAAACGTGGCTGTCGTAATTTTTCTTTGATATTATGGTATCTAGTTCAATTCCAGAAAAAATGAAGAAGGCAAAGATCTTAGCAATACTCTAACCAACTGAGTCATCAGATCTGTCAAAGGACTTTCGCTCAGTTGCACTATCGAGCACTTTAAACTCATTGGAATAATTCTGTAAGTCGGATTAGTCAGTGATCTTTCTGAACCTTCCTACCGAGAAATCTGGATTGCGACCACGAGGGAGCTCCGCTGACTAGGTTTTCATCAATAACAACATTCATTGAACCAGGTTGCCAAATGAAGTAGAAAACACCAGTTGCTTTCGTTGATCTACGTGCAGCCTGTGACGCGGTTTGACGGTATGGGCTGCTTTATAAATTATTATTACCTATTTCATTTACTGTAACTACAATAAATGTAATGAATAATGGCTTACTCCAGAGATCCGCCCTCGTTCCTCTCTTAATATCTGATATTCCTCCAGCACAGTCCAGAAAGTTTGGCTATGTGAATGATTGGGCAATAGCTACCCAAGGCAAAGTCTTCGAAACAACTGAAGAAATCCTAGCTTCTGAGCTCAACGTCTTAAGTCAAAACTTCCGTAAATCGAATTTACAGCCTAACTCAAATAAAAAGAGGTTGCATGTTTTTATCTGTCCAATAGATGGGCACACAGCCCTAGATGTGTATTTTGAGAGAACAAACTTCATCGTAATATCCACCAGAAACACATTTGGATCATGTCTAATTGGACAGATTCTTTTAGGAGCTCTTGACTCGAACATATGCTAAGCACAAAAGCAGAAATAATATTCTTTATGAACTCTGTGGCACTAATTGGGTATTGTCAACAGATACTCTTCGAGTATCGGCACTTGGGCTGGTATATTGAATAGCAAAGTACTCTGCATCTGTCTGGCTTATTAGTCATATATTTAAAAGATTCATGTACCACTTAACGTATCCATGCTCATCTTTACTGGGCCAATACGATCTACTCCAAGATATTGTTTACCTGTCATGAATCACACTCCAGCTCCTTGTATCAGATGTAAGAGTGCACTAGTATGTGAATACTAGAAGACTCGTGATAACACCGACCTTCCAGTGTTAAATCTAATTTTCACTATCATGTCACTGTGGTGCTGAACGGCAGACAGTTGCTCTTGTTGTATAAAAATGTCCTGCAAGTGCCCACACTGTTGCTTTCGAAGATTTCCTGACAGTGACGAATGGAGTGATAAACGCTATAAAGGATTTTGATATTCCTCTAGCTATTGTCATTTGTATTATATTATGCTGAAGGTCTTTGTTGAAGTATTAATATATAGTAGGTAATAATCTTTGTATAAAACCTTAAACGTGGCTGCAATTCAGCGACTGTACGACAGTAAAATCGTAGAGTTCGAAACTATCAGACATCTAGTTGCAAATGCAGATTTATTAGAAGCCTTGACTTAGGTTTCAATAATTGTAAAATTATCTTCTTCAGAAGGTGTAATGGACCCTAAAAGTTGCATTAGTGGTTACAAAAATATTTTAAACATAGCAAAGAGGTAACAACTGCATAAAAAAAACTTGTAAGATAAGCATACTCACTTCTTACATGACATGGGATAAAGTACGCTGAAGAAAACCAAATAGCTTTTGTCACATGAGACATTCATTAATGTAACAAGTGAATATGGTTATCTTACAGCTTTCGGCATCAGCTGTTACTTCCTTGATTTGTTTAAAATATTTTGGTAGCCACTACTGTAACTTTTAGAGTCCATTACATAATCATCGAAAGCTCGGTCAAGTGTTACAATAAAATTGAGTTTGCAACTGGTTTCAACCTCTCCAAATTTCACCGTTGTGTATTTATAGCTATTCTTCTGATTCAAAAACTGTTAATGTATTTGATACGATAGATAAATAAATTAATTAATGTATTGGATGCAGTGCAGAGTTCACCTGCACAGCACACAATATTAAATGAAGTCAGTGCCCTACATAGGGCTAAGGAAAATTAAGAGAGGAGATTTCAAAGCATAGTGCTACTGCGTAAGTGTACGGCACAGGTTCCTGAGAATCAAATAATACTCTTACAAATTGCCCCAGACATGCTTGTTTCTTCTCATTTAATAATAAAGAGGATCCCTATGCAATCAAAACTGACAGACATCAGAGATCAGTGTTAGTTTCAAGAGAAGTTTTTCTACGTTCCTATTGATTAATGCTAGCTGAATATTTGCAAGCTTTTATCCTTCAGATAAATTTAATTAGTACATCGATCCTTACAAGGGTAAACACAAATATTAAAAATGTAGCCATGACTTGTAAGTAAGGATAATATATTTGATGCACAAGAGATGAAAGAAGTATCAAGACTTGAAACCCAACCCTGGTAGACCTAACTCAGATGATGACTGAACTGGCTTAAAACGGATTCACAGCTAACAGTGTAAGTCTTAATATCATGAAGACTCAACTTACGCAACAATGACATTTTAATACCAGGATTAGACACTGACGGATGAATGAAGCATAATGTGTAAAAGTCCTTGGATTCCAGACGGATTACAAGTTAACATGAAGTCCACACGTCGATAAAGTAATCAAGAAACTTAGGTCAGCATGATGTGTCCTTACAAGCGTCTTATATGTTTTGACATAAAGACAATAGCGCTGGCTTAGTTTGAATTTTTTCATTCACTGTTGTTCTACCAGATTATTTTCTTGGAAAGCGCGCCTGAAGTAAATAAAGTAGTTGTTTATCAGAAGCGAAAGCGAACAGAATGAGATTTCCACTCTGCAGAGGATTGTGCGCTGATATGAAACTTCCTGGCAGATTAAAACTATGTGCTTGGCCGAGACTCGAACTCGGGACCTTTGCCTTTCGCGGGCAAGTGCTCTACCATCTGAGCTACCCAAACACGACTCACGCCCCGTCCTCACAGCCTTACTTCTGCCACTACCTCGTCTCCTACCTTCCAAACTTTACATAAGCTCTCCTGCGAACGTTGCAGAACTAGCACTCCTGAAAGAAATGATATTACGGAGACATGGCTTAGCCACAGCCTGGGGGATGTTTCCAGGATGAGATTTTCACTTTACAGCGGAGTGTGCGTTGATATGAAACTTCCTGGCAGATTAATACTGTGTGCCGCACCGAGACTCGAAGGAGAGCTTCTGTAAAGTTTGGAAGGTTGGAGACGAGGTACTGGCAGGAGTAAGGCTGTGAGGAGGGGGCGTGAGTAGTGCTTGGGTAGCTCAGATGGTAGAGCACTTGCCCGCTAAAGGCAAAGGTTCCGAGTTCGAGTCTCGGTCCGGCACACAGTTTTAATCTGCCAGGAAGTTTCAGTAAGTATGTTGTGTAAAGTAGATAACCGTGCATTTTACAATAACCCATTTGAGGATCTTGGAATTCGTAAACTCACATCCCAATATATTTAGCCGTTAATGATTTTTGTGGCTGATAATAAAAGACAGTTTTCACTGAACTTTGATTCACACAGTCACAATAAAAGACACAAAAATAATTTTCATATAGACTTTACTTCCTTTTACAGGGTCAAAACGCAGTTACTTTCTATGGTGGTAAGATATACGTAATGAAATTGAGAAACCCTACGAATTCAAAAGAAATTTCAATGATTTATGATTACCTGGCATTGTTAGTGTTGCAAGAGGCGATCTTTAACGGTGCAGCTGTCTTCTTTTGGGAAAACTTGTCATTTACCAAGATCGTAAGGAAGGACACAACGGTTATTAGTTTCAACCAGTGAACTGACCACTTTCAGATCACATAACAGCAATGTGTACATCGATTACTAAATCTGAGACGCTTTTTCACAATCATGTTTACAATTTAAAACTCAGAAAGTTCTCCAAAAGAAGACTGGAACACTAAATTTAAAAGCACGTATGGTGACTTCGCTTTAGCAGGATGCAACTGAACGACGACACAGTATCAATATAGACGATATATAATCTCAGAAAAAAGAATATGATGTTTGTTATTTCTTAAGTGTTTAATCTGTCTGCTGATGGACTGCTATGTGATTAGATGCCCATGTATGAGATGTTTCGTTTAATAGCAATAAAACAGTATTCACAGTTTATACCTACGTAGTGTTTCATATCGCATGAGTGCTGCTGTGGATTACCTACTCATACTTCACTGGCCACTCTTTCTACAAGTTATCTAAATATCTTGACTCAGGGAATGAAAAGTTCTGTTACCAACATGGCAAGTGGAAATGTTTGTTATGGAGCCGAATGCTAAATAATAATGCACTATAAATGATAATGCACTATATTTTTGGATGTAGAAATTGTCTTCTTTGAAAATACCATTGTAATCAAGTAAACATTAAACTTCTATTAGCAGATAAACAACAACTCTACAATGAATCTGAGAAGGCAACAACTTTCTCAGAGTAGCATCTTCTTTACCAATTAACTCAAATTTAGATGACATAAGCGTCTATAACATTAAGAGGTATAGTGGGAGTGTGTTATTAATTCAGTATACAGATAAAGTTTGTATAAAGTCTTCTTTGTCTTATGTTATATCTATAACTTGAATTGTTCCACAACCCTGAAGGTTCACCTTCATGATGGGGTCCATGGAACACTATGAATTTTTTTCTGAAGTGTCGAATAAAATAATAAAAAAGAACATCTAGAACACTTTGATGAATAGATAAACTATATGTACAGGGTGTTAGATGCAGCTATTTCAATTGATAATTGAGGACAGTGCACTGAACAACATTACATCACTGTTTATGTCATCTACAGGCTAATAATTATAGCTACTACGATTGAAGATTTATTAAATTCGTTTGCTGTTATAATACCCTCATAATTGTAGTGAGCGGTTATATTTTGTGCATACATTTGCGGTGATTTTTGGGACAATCAGTTTCCAGTAATTTTTGTGTTGCTTCTTTCGGATGTGTAATTCACGTCATAAGTTTCAGGGAGCCACGGCATTAAATTTCCGAACCATTAAAACCTTGAGTGGCACAATTTGCACACAGAACACTGACTATAACATTTGATGTAGAGATCTTAAACGAGTGGTCTTGCTGACTGTACATTTGCAACTATGTAAGTCTTGTGGCTACCACCATAACAAAAAGTGCATCTGTTTGTACCATTTACTATTATTTAATCTTATAGGTTATAAGGTGTATTACACTGATTTATGTGACTAACCTGTGCGGCCCTCAGAGGTTATATTTTCATATGCAGGCGCCATATCATTATTATTATTATAATCATTATGATAATTTTTGGTAAATGCGTTTGCTGACGACGCCATTACTGGAATACGTTGAGGCACGTTTTCCTCCAACTGATGTGTTCGCATGCTATTGTACCCCTTTCATATCAAAGGTAGTTGGCTGTAAATGACCTCAGTTTTCTTGAATTATATTGACACGGTTATTCCGTGAAATCTTACTGGCCACTTCATTAGCAGTAATCTATTACTTCATGCTGTAATTGATCTTGTTATTACTTATGTTAATGAGTCTCTTACTTTCCTCAAACTTAAAACTGGCAGTTGGCCATTAGTGTAAATAAAGGGTTACGTGACTATAACTTGCTGTGGTACCTCTCTGCCTGAGATAACCATTATTATGATCCTTGTTCAAATGGTGCTTCCAAAAATTATAATTCTGTACTTTTATCTTTAAGATAGAGAAATAGGTACCCTTATTACTGTGATACGTTTGATGAGGGCCTTAAAGCCATGTCAGAGGCGGTATAGCTGCGTTATGGCGACTTGTCCTTGTAGCTGAATGTAATTAGTTGTCATGGTATTATACCTAAAATTTGTCAGTCAGTCTAAAGATAGAGTTGTATGATCATGAGTGCTGGAGACAAATTGTCTCTTCAATCTGTACGTTAACATTTTAATGAATGTTTTGGCTAACGAGTTATATAATAATGGCTCCAACCTTGCAATACCGATACAGACTATATACACTGAAGAGCCAAAGAAACTGGTACACCCGTCTAAGATCGTGTAGGGGCCCAGCGAACACGCAGAAGTGCCGTAGCACAACCTGACATAGACTCGAAAAAAGTCTGAAGTAGTGCTGGAGGAAACTGACAGCATGAATCCTGCAGGTCTGTCCATAAATCCGTAAGAGTACGAGGGGGTGGAGATCTCTTCTGAAACGCACGTTGCAAGGCATCCGACGTACGCTCAATAATGTTCATGTGTGGGGAATTTGGTAGCCAGTGGAAGTGTTTAAACTTAGAAGAGTGTTCCTGGAGCCTCTCTGCAGCAATTCAGGACGTCTGGGGTGTCGCATTGTCCTGCTGGAATTGCCAACGTCCGTCGGAATGCACAATGGGCATGAATAGATGCAGGTGATCAGACAGGATTCTTACGTACGTGTCACCTGTCAGTGTCATATCTAGACGTATCAGGGGTCCCTTATCACTCCAGCTGCACCCGCCCCTCACCATTACGGAGCCTCCACCAGCTTGAACAGGACCCGGCTGACATGCATGATCCATGGATTCATCAGATTGTCTCCATACCCGTGCACGTCCATCCGCTCGATGCAATTTCAAACGAGACTCGTCCGACCAGGCAACATGTTTCCAGTCAACCAAAGTCCAGTGTCGGTTTCGACGGGCCCAGGCGAGGCGTAAGGCTTTGTGTCGTGCAGTCGTCAAGGGTACACGAGTGGGCCTCCTGCTCCGAAAGCCCATATCGATGATGTTTCGTTGAATGGCTCGCACGCTGACACTTGTTGATGGCCCAGCACTGAAATCTGTAGCAAATTGAGGAAGGGTTGCACTTCTGTCACGCTGAACAATTATCTTCAGTCGTCGTTAGTCCCGTTCTCGCATGATCTTCTTCTGGCCTCAGGGACGTCGGAGATCTGATGTTTTGTCGGATTCCTGATATTCACGGTACAACCGTGGAATGGTCGTACGGGAAAATCCCCACTTTATCGCTACCTCTGAGATGCAGTGTCCCGTCGCTCGTGTGCCGACTATATCACCATGTTCAAATTCACTTAAATCTTGATAGCCTGTCATTGAAGCAGCAGTAACCGATCTATCAACTGCTCCAGCCACTTGTTGTCTTATACAGCGTTGCCGACCGCCGCGCCGTATTCTGCTTGTTTACATGTCTCTATATTTGAATACGCATGCCTATACCACTTTCTTTTGCGCTCCAGCGTAGTAATTGTTTTATACTTTGCAACCAGGTTAACCCCGTGTTGTTTTGGGTCAGGGTAATTTTAATTAATATTTTAATGAAGGGTGTTAAATTATGTTTTCAGGATTTAAATTGCCCAGCATCTTACCACTTACCTCACCAATCCCTACTAGATTGAGTATGTTTTAGGTTGATTAGTACTTCCTAGTACGGACGGCACAAACAAGCTATTATTGTGTATTTTCCCCTGGACAGCAGGTCGAGTATTGAAGTGTAGAAGCATGGACTCAAAACGGATAGCCTATACTGACAGGCATACTTCACATCACAGCGTAGTTGTGACTGAGTAAGAAACATCGTGATTTGTTTGCAAGAAGACCGTTAGACGCAGAGAAAAAACAACTGACTCACTAAAGTGTATACATATTAAGGTAAGATATCGTTTCTGAGATTACTTGTGTCTGCACCTTAACACCATTGAGATATATTACCATCAGCCGGAACATTGTGACCACCATCCTACTGTCAATATAAGCCCGTCCAGAAGAAAGCAGCGTCACATGGCGAGGGATGGCTGCCAGTCAGACGTAAGCCCGGCGCATGTAATATCAGTGAGCGTACTGTCCGTGCATAGAATGGGGAAGGCACGATATTAATCTGAGTTCGACCGAGGGCAGATTATGGTGGTCCGGAGGCTTGGGACGATCATTTCGGGAACTGCACGACATGACGTTTGTTCGAAGAGTGCTGTGGTGAGTCTCTTCAACAAGTGGAAAAACCAAGGTGAAACCACGTCCAGACCCCGTGGGACTGGGCGGCAATGCCTGATTACAGATATCGGATGCCGTAAGCTGGGCAGACTGGTAAAACAAGACAGGCGGCATACTGTTGCGGAAACAACATCAGATTTTACTGCTGGCCAGAGTGCAAGAATGTCTGAACACACAGTTGCACAGTGAACAAAGGGCCTCCGCATCTGAAGACCCATGCATGTGCCAATGTTAACAACACGGCATCGGCAACTACCACTGAAATGGGCATGCGACCATCGGCACTGGGCGTCGGCACAGTGGCACAGAATCGCATGGTCTGATGACTCCCGATGTCTTCTTCATCATGCCGAGTGGAGGGTGCGAATCTGTCGTCTTCCAGCTCCTTGACATCTGTACCACAGGACGGAGACAAGCTGGCGGAGCGTCCATTATGCTTAGGGAAACATTCATGTGGGGTACCCATGGATCCAGTGGAGGTCGTGTTAAGCCCCCTGACGGCTAAGGAGTATCGTACACTGGCTACAGCACACGTACACTCCTCCATGACGATCACAGTTCCTGACGTCAGTGGCATTTTTCAGCAAGATATTGCGCTGTGTTACAAGGACAAGAGTGTGTTGGAGTGGTTCGGTGAATATAACAGCGTGTTCCAATTGATGTCCTGTGCCGCTGATTCACCAGATATAAACCGGATCGAACACATCTGGAATGTGATTGAATGTAGCATCATAACGCATCGCACCCCACTCCGAAATGTACGGAAATTAGTTACCTTGTGAGTGCAGATGTGGGGGCCAACCCCGTCCAGCGACCTACCAAGACGTCATTGCTTCGATGCCACAACGCGTCCGTGTTATCCGTGCCGGAGGTGGAGATACCGGCTATTAGGTAGGTGATCTTAATGTTCTCGCTCATCAGTGTATACACACAGGGTGAAGTAAAAATGCTGCACTTGGCGGTTGCCATGCGATTCCTCGTCCCAGTTTAAGACAAAAGTGTACCTAGCAAAAATTAGTCCAGCCAGTAGGTTTGGTAGAAATGTGATTTAAAAAACGAAGTTTTGGCTATGTTGTGCGTGCAGAGTGGCCAAGAACAGTTAGCATCAACTCTGCACTGTGGCTGAACAGTCTCTGTAGTTCATTGAAACGAGGCAGTGCCGTGGGGAACGGATATGCAGAGTCGCCGATGTTCGAGTCGCGTTCGTATCAAACTGTTGTTTTGTTAAAGTTTCTAATTGTATCCAATTTACTTCTCCACAATGCGATATATTATGTATTTCTATCTGTTCCTGTTACCTATATTTGAACATTAAGACGTAACATGAACTTCTGACAGACGTAAACAACCACTTTGTTTGGGCCATGACACAAATAAAGCTAATAGAAAATAATAGTGGACAAACTAAGATCATGTGTATCCAATGAGCTACATAAAACACAACAAACAGGTTATATTAGACTGGACGTTACACAATAATTTCATTGTGTACGTTTGAGAACCAGGCTTATCTTCACAGTGCCAGTATATTTGCTGGGCCCTATGCAACTCACGTGCATCCATCATTGCCGAAGCGGCATGCGTGCGAGACATTAGATCGTGTACATCCATGAGTAGAGTACTATAAACTTGTTGTTTTAAGTGTCCCTAAAAAATATAAATCGAATGGATGAAAGTCTGGAGATAGTTGAGGCCGGAATATTGGATCTCCACGACTAATCTACACTACTGGCCATTAAAATTGCTACACCACGCAGATGACGTGCTACAGACGCGAAATTTAACCGACAGGAAGAAGATGCTATGATATGCAAATGATTAGCTTTACAGTGGCGCCGGTGGTGACACCTACAACGTGCTGACATGAGGAACGTTTCCAACCCATTTCTCATACACAGACAGCAGTTGACCGACGTTGCCTGGTGAAACATTGCTGTGATACCTCGTTTAAGGAGGAGAAATGCGTACCATCACGTTTCCGACTTTGATACAGGTCGGATTGTAGCCTATCGCGATTGCGGTTTATCGTATCGCGACATTGCTGCTTGCGTTGGTCGAGATCCAATGACTGTTAGCAGAATCGGTGGGTTCAGGAGGGTAATACGGAACGCTGTGCTGGATCCCAACGGCCTCGTATCACTAGCAGTCGAGATGACAGGCATCTTATCCGCATGGCTGTAACGGATCGTGCAGCCACGTCTCGATCCCTGAGTCAACAGATGGGGACGTTTGCAAGACAACAACCATCTGCACGAACAGTTCGACGACGTCTGCAGCAGCTCGGAGACCATGGCTGCGGTTACCCTTGACGCTGCATCACTCACAGGAGCGCCTGCGATGGTGTACTCAACGGCGAACCTGGGTGCACGAATGGCAAAACGTCGTATTTTCGGATGAATCCAGGTTCTGTTTAGAGCATCATGATGGTCGCATCCGTGATTGGCGACATCGCGGGGAACGCACATTGGAAGCGTATATTCGTCATCGCCATACTGGCGTATCACCCGGTGTGCCATTGGTTACACGTCTCGGTCACCTCTTGTTCGAATTGACGGCACTTTGAACAGTGGACGTTACATCTTAGATGTGTTACGACCCGTGGCTCTACCCTTCATTCTATCCCTGCGAAACCCTACATTTCAGCAGGATAATGCACGACCGCATGTTACAGGTCCTGTACGGGCCTGTCTGGATACAGAAAATGTTCGACTGCTGCCCTGGCCAGCACACTCTCCAGGTGTCTCACCAACTGAAAACGTCTGGTCAATGGTGGCCGTGCAACTGGCTCGTCACAATACGCCAGTCACTACTATTGATGAACTGTGGTATCGTGTTGAAGCTGCTCGGGCAGCTGAACCTGTACACGCCATTCTAGCTCTGTTTGACTCAATGCCCACGTGTATCAAGGCAGTTATTACGGCCAGAGGAGGTTGTTCTGGCTACTGATTTCTCAGGATTTATGCACCCAAATTGCGTGAAAATGTAATCACATGTCAGTTGTAGTATAATATATTTGTCCAATGAAAAATACCCGTTTATCATATGCATTTCTTCTCGGTGTAGCAACTTTAATGGCCAGTAGTGTATATAACTGGAAATGCTGCATTTAAATAGTTTCGCACATTCACTCCGAAGAGTGGCAATTTGATTCCTGTTGCGGGTACTGTCAGCTTCAGTTCTGATAAATCCACGTGACATGTGCAACTCAACTCTTTAGAGATACACGACGATATCAAGATTACTGCATACTGCATACATTGATTCGGAATTATATGTGGTTTTTGTTAAATTTCTTGATCCGCTTGAAGTTGACAGGAGGTTATTACGTCACAGTACTCATATCCCATTCACTCATCGCGATTGGTCCTCTAGCATGGTTCTTTTGGCGAATGCAGAAGTGATCTAAACAAATGCTCAGGTCTTTAAAGTTATGCCCGAGGTAGGTTTTCCGTCCTGTTCCCTTATGGGGATATGCAACACATTCGAAGGGAACGCTGGTCTGCTCAACACCGTTTACAGATCCATAGCGGTGTTCAATTGGCACAAAAGACGATTAAAGATATATTCCCTCTCACTTGCACGTATGTGGGTATCCGGTTAATATTACTTACAACGGCGATGAAGGAACCTCTTTATCTGTAATCGGAGGGGTCACGTCCCTACCAATTTTCCGCGTCGGTGGTGGTATCAAAACCTGCTTTCGAACTGCGAAAAAATTTATCTTTAGCGGATCTTCTCCCACAGGATTCTACAGCTCAGCCAACCCCTGTTATTGAGGATCTCTTAGAGGTAATGCTCATGAATTCCCCCGCTGCCCACGTGTAGGGGCATTAACGCCGTCACTCCCGGGGTTCGTTCCCGGGTATTCCAAACAAACGTCGCAGAACACAAGACGATGATGCAGTTGAGGAGCCTTTTACTTTGACTCGCCCTTCGGGTAGCCCTCTATTGATGGATCCTCTTCTCTGGCTTGAGTATGTGAACGAGGAAGCCATGGGTCCCTCTATCGGGACGCTTCCTGATAAGTCTGTCTCCAAGTCGACTCGTCGGCGCCGCCTATTAAGGAATCTGTTTCAGGACCCCACTTGTCTCCCCTGCTCTATAGGATTGTCTCCGCTTCTCATATTAATACTGCGCCTTCTGTCGTGGTCTCCACGTTACAGCCTCATGATGAGCATAACTAGACTGATTCACAAGGGTAGGAGGATCCCATCGTTACTAACTAAATCTCCATACGCGATCCCCTGTCCATCGGCGAGTGGGGCGCGGATGTCTCTCCCTCTCATTCCGTAACTGCATGACCCATCCACACAAACGCATGAGGTGGCAGCAGTTCCGAGAAGCCACTGTGAACAAGGTACCCAGTTTGAGAGAGTCGCATCGCGGAAGAAGGGAAAACAGAAGATGGAGGAAATGTCCACACATCTCCTCCCTATATTTCGTCCTTTTATTCTGCCGTGGATACTGGATGACGGTTTTGTAATTTTGTAGTTTCTGTTCAAGTTAAGTTGTCTGTACACCATATACTTTCCTCACTTGAATGTTAACAATAAAATGGTTCAAATGGCTCTGAGCACTATGGGACTTAACTACTATGGTCATCAGTCCCCTAGAACTTAGAACTACTTAAACCTAACTAACCTAAGGACATCACACACATCCATGCCTGAGGCAGGATTCGAACCTGCGACCGTAGCGGTCGCGCGGCTCCAGACTGTAGCGCCGAGAACCGCTTGGCCACCTCTGCCGGCGAATGTTAACACTCTTTGTTCCCAACGACGTCTCGCTTCTTTGCGACAGTTTATATATGACTTTGGTGCCAATGTAATTTTTTTACAGAACGTATTATTTGACCAGTTTTCAATTACTAGTTTCTCGATCTTTTTTAGGGTGGCTCCCGAACTTTCTACCGGCACTATCTTGTTTCATAGGAAAGGAATTCCATTACGAGATTTCGAAGTTCTCGATGATGGTAGATGTATAGGATGCATCTTTCATGATCCCACTTTACCTCTTCTCTGTGCCCCTTCTGGCTCTGGTCGTTCTATGGAACGTCCGCGTTCCTACAAAGAGGAAATCACTTAACTACTTCGTAAATCCCCTACAAAGATTCTATTGGTTGGCGATTTTAGTTATGTTCCACGGGCAGTGGAACAGTCACCTAAATTTATTTTTAGTACAAAACTCGATAATTTTGTACGCTCCTTGCACTTACATGATGCATGAGTTTGTCGGTACCCTACTCTTGTCTGATACACTTAGATTACTGTACCTCCAGCCGTCGACTTTTTACTTTTCTGTTTTCTTATGAGAGCTGCTTTTGGACGTTGAAGTGATACCTGCCTGTTTTACTGATCATTGTGCTGTAGCCCTCACATTTAATTACATGGAGCATCCAGTAAAACTGTATTGTCTTCTTCGGATGCTCAATACAGACTATCTACAAGACCATTCTCTTAATGTTGTCATTCAGCAAGTATGGCTCGTTGTTCTCGTGCTGTAGAACTGTACTTGCCTACTGTGGAACGGTGGACACTTCATGGCAAGCCACAAATTCGGAAAGCTGCCATCTGTTTTTCTGGCGTAAGGGTAACAGATGGCCAGCGGACCCAAAAATTTTATTACTCCGTATTACTTCAACTTTATGGTAGCGCTAAACGAGCTCCTCTACGAATTATTAATGTACGGCGAATTAAAGCCAAATTATTACAGTTAAAACAGTTTCAGATGAAACGACTCCAGACAAAATGTCAACCACTTTCCATTTTACAAGATGAACTGACTTCACAATACCATACGGGCGCACAGGAAATGCGTTTGCACTGTAATCCTCGATAACGGCAATGATCGAGTGCCAAAGTCCCAGCGTGACATTTTTAACTACTTTAATGAACTGTAAAATGCCCACATTCTGTTTGAAAGTTTTCCTCACGACTTTTCCCCTCCGCCGAATTGCGTCGTCACCCTCGAATTAAATGACGGTTTTCTGAGATATTTCCACAAGGATGATTACATAATGTTGTTACTGGGTCTCAGTCACGCATGTCGTCAGAACTGGATGGTATTCTTAATGAATTTTATGTTCATTTCCGGTCTCTCATAGGTGACACAATAAAATCGATGATCAGTAAAGTAATACGGGGAGTTTCGATTCCTGTTCTGTTCAACAAGGATAAAATGGTCCTTATCCCGAAATTCGAGGGTCGACCTGATCTTGAACGTTCTCCTAAACTATGACTATAAAATTGTCGCTCAAGCTATAAACCCCCTTGTCTCTCTGAGCTCCTCGACAAAATCACTGGTGTTCGCCAAAGTTATGTTCGCACGATACTAACTTCTGTTATCGAATGTCGAGATGTCGTTTCGGTAACTGCACCCACTAATATCTCGGGGGCCTTTCTTTTTCTCGACTTCCACAAGGCATTTAACAGCGTCAGTCATAGTTTTTTAATTAGTGTGTCAATAGCTTTGGGTTTTACTAACGGCGCATGCCAGGTCCTGGCCAACCTTTCCTCTGGTATCCATGGACAGTAGTTGCGAACTGTCTCCTTATCCCCCAAATTTTGATCCGACATAGTCTACGCAGGGAATCCCCTTATCCATGCCACTCTTCGTTCTGCTCTTAGAGCCCTTGCCGTGAGAATACGTGGCTGGAATATATTGAAGAATGATTCTCAGCCTGCGCTTACGCAGATGATGTTATGGTTTTAGTACGAGATGTCGATGATATTTCCGGGATTATTGTTTTCACCTTTCCGTTCCTGCCGTTGCTAGGCTTTAACCAAGTTGTAATTCCTTGGGCATGGTGGTCTTTCGCCACAAGTCTTTAGGGAGCATAGTAGAATGCAACCCGACCAAAATAACGGGACTTGAGTGGCGAGAGGGTTCGACTCAAGTTCAGAGAGCGATTTAAGGACACGAACGCCGTTACCTTAGCCTCCCTCACCAAGTGCGGATCAGTAAAGAGTATTGCATTGCACTTACCTTCCCGCCTCCCGCTATGATGGCCCACAGACTCAAACAATTCTTATGGCGACGACCCCTCTATCGAGTTCAGTACGTAGTGGTGGCCAGGCCTCGAAGCTAGGAAAACTAGGTCGTCGCGGTATTGAAAGGAAGGCTCGATCTTGTTTGCACCACACATGCCGTAATATGTACAAAGGCACAGTATTCTATTACATGTCGTTTATTTTATTGTCTCCAGACGGTCTGTCTGACTCCTCCCATTAATGTTGGACGGCCTAACCTTAAATTGAGTCATATCCACAAATATTTTATTACTCTCAGTTTCTTAGGTGCTAATATCCTTTCAAAGATGCACCTCACTAACGCCGCGTGGTATTAGCCGAGCGGTCAAAGGCGCTGCAGTCATGGACTTTGCGGCTGGTCCCGGCGGAGGTCCGAGTCCTCCCTCGGGCATGGATGTGTGTGTTTGTCCTTAGGATAATTTAGGTTAAGTAGCGTGCAAGCTTAGGGACTGATGACCGTAGCAGTTAAGTCCCATAAGATTTCACACACATTTGAACATTTTGAACCTCACTATCGGAGACTTATTATCTCATTGATGTCAACCATCTTGCCTCTTCCCTGCTGAAGTAGATTCGCCGTAAACATCCTAGGAAACTGTGTGTACTCCTCTTGGTCTTCCTATATTACTGGTGAAGATTGCTTCGTCCTGGTATAGGGGCATTCATCATTTGATACCGAATGGCGGACGTTCTTTTCGCATAGGCCTTCACGCGACTCATAATTATGACGAGTGTCATCACACTGATACCTTACTTCACAGTCTGGGCTGTTGTGGACGGGATCGTCGACACTTTAATTTATCGAGGGTCTGACTCCGTCTTTTCGGATGAATTCCTTATTTGTCCAGACGTATCCTTTTTTCCTCAGACGAAAACTACATTATTGAAGAGGGAACGACCACGATCCCGTGTCTTCTACCAGTGACTGGAGACTGCGCGTTGGAAGTGGCCGTACTTTCCACATTGTCGAGCGCTTTTTGAAAATATGCTTTTTCTGGTTTATAATGGCTATTGTATTGATTAAGTTTCCTTCTGGCCTCTGATTCCTCCTTGTTTCTAGTGGCCAGTCACATAAAGCCTAGATTTATTCACTTTTCTTCCTTACAAACATTAAATTAAAACTAAAATAAAATATATGTAACACATAGAACCCAAATTTAAAAAAATAAACAATAGGTTGTGAGTTAATTTTCTGGTTACTCAAAATCTTTTTCTCTAATCTTGTTACTAATAATTATTTGTGTTCTGAATTTGGAACTCACATTGCATGATGCTTTGCCTTTGAGCGTCTGAATGTTCGTGAAAGTACAAAGTCCACTTGACAAAAAAAAAGTAAAATAAAAAAAAGGAGACGAAGCAATGCCATGAGGAACGAAAAGGATATGCAGAATCGCCGATGTTCGAGTGCCGAACTTTCTTTTTTGTTAAAGCTTCTAATTCTATCCTATTTACATCTCCACAATGCGGTATCTTATGTATTTCCATCTGTTACTGTTACCTTTATTTGAAGACGCAATACGAACTTCTTACAGACGTAAACGACCACTTTGTTTTGACAAGGACACAAATAAAGCTAACAGAAAATAATAGTGGATAAAGTAACATCGTTTGTATCCAATGAGGCAATTAAAACAGAATAGGTAGGCAACACTAGATTTCACGTTATGCTACGCACAATAATTCCATTCATTACATATGACATCCAGACTTTTCTTCACAGCGCCGGTACGTACATGTACGAGCAATATTCACCATAGAGAAGATGTTCTAAGCGACCACATTACATTTGCAAACACTTCGCCACTCTTTGGACCACATTTTGCTGGACCGCACGCAACACACGTGTATCCACCATTGCCAAAGCGGCATGCACACGAGCCATTAGTTCGTGTACATCAATGGGCGGAATACTATAAACTTGTTCTTTTAAGCGCCCCAAAAACAAAAATCTAGTGGATTAGGGTCTGGAGAACGTTGAATCCAGAACGTTGAATCCAGAACGTCGAATCCAGAACGTTGGCCGCGCGGGATTAGCCGAGTGGTCTAGGGCTCTGCAGTCATGGACTGTGCGGGTGGTCCCGGTGGAGGTTCGAGTCCTCCCTCGGGCATGGGTGTGTGTTTTTGTCCTTAGGATAATTTAGGTTAAGTAGTGTGTAAGCTTAGGGACTGATGACCATAGCAGTTAAGTCCCATAAGATTTCACACACACACACACACACACACACCAGAACGTTGGATCTCCGCGACCACTCCATATCTCTGAAAACGTTCATTTAAGTAGTTACGCACATTCGTCCCAAAGTGTGGCGGTGCACTATCATGCTGTCGGTGTCGAACACCAAGTGGAATGTTTATTAATGCGTCAGGCAAAGTACTGCAAAGAAACGTATGATTCAGGGACACATTCAACTTATCTGGCAATAAGTGACGGCCCAAAAGCACTTGCCGGTCGGAGTGGCCGTGCGGTTCTAGGCGCTACAGTCTGCAACCGCGTGACCGCTACGGTCGCAGGTTCGAATCCTGCCTCGGGCATGGATGTGTGTGATGTCCTTAGGTTAGTTAGGTTTAAGTAGTTCTACGTTCTGGGGGACTGATGACCACAGCAGTTAAGTCCCATAGTGCTCAGAACCATTTTGAACCCAAAAGCACTCCTCTCACGATTCCAGCCCACAGGTTTATGCAATAGCGTGTCTGAAAGCGGCGTTTACAGGTGACATGTGGGTTGCGTTCCGACCAATAGTGTTGTTAAGGAGGAAAGCTAGATTCGTCAGTGCATATCACATCATTAATAAAATCTTTGTTATTTTCTACTTGGTGCAAAAGCCATTCACAAAACTGTACCCCTCGAATGCAGACTTCTGGCTGTGTTAACGTGTGAGAGTCAACGGATGCGGGTCTTCGTCGATCAATACTTCAACAACCAGTCTTTGAGATATCCGGAACTGCCTTGCGATACCACGGGTACTTCGTGAAAGTGACTGATGAACGGTTTCAAGAATCACGTCATATTTCTGTGGAGAACGTCTAGTCCTCGGACCGTCTCTGTCTATTACTCGTGGACGAATATTCCCGCTTTCCCGAAGGCGTTGCTCCAGGTGACGAAAAACATGTTTGATCAAAAATATTTTTTTCAAGTGACTGTCAACTGCGTCAATATACTTGGTAAACGCTGTGCTGTCATCAGTATACATGGTAAATACTGTGCCGGCTTCCAATATGTTTATCCACAACCGGTTTCGGTCGTTGATCATCTTCACAGTGCAAAAATATTGTGACAACTTCACATGTCATGGTTTCATTTTACAGTGTTTTGTGTTTGCTTAAGCCGGTATTATGGCGAGAAGTATGTTTTTATGATGTTTGCAAGTCAGTTATGGCATCTTTTCTGGTTAAACAGCATGTATGACATGTGAAGTTGGCACAATATTTTTACACTGTGAAGATGATTAATGATCGAAACCGGTTGTGAATAAATATATTGTACGACAGAACAGTGTTTACCATGAACTTCTTCAAGTTCTTATTAGGACGGACATCTTTGAGGGCACCGTGCAGCATACGCACGAGCCGCAGCAGAACCTTGGTTATCGGATGCACCCAGTACCAAAGTCATATCGACATATTTATCATTTGCGTACTCCATCGGGAAGCCGCCCAACATGAACTTGACAGGACAAGTTATGGTTGTGGAGTGCGCAATTAATAGACACATGCGTGCAGTTTAATAGATCCGACTGTCATGAGGTATACTATTGTCATGTGATAAAATGATGTCCTATTGATAACTGACAAGAACTAGGGGACCAATAGCTAAAAAATAAAAAAGGAAGTGGACGTGGATTCGGGCCATAGCTTCATGGTGGATGTTTGGTCCTTGGTCCAACAGACAATTCAGTGAACTAGGTAGTGCTGGGTGACACTCGTTCCTCTGTACATTCTGGTGCGCTGCACGATGTGACAGTGCTGCCAGCTCCTCGTTTCCATACATGTGTTTTCAAAATGCATCCGATCTGATTTAGCTAGATAAAATTTTGCGTTGACTCTGGATGAGGACTCGGATGCCGACATCCAAGTGCGGCATTTTTTCTTCACCCTGCGTATGTATATATACGCATTTCTGTACCGTTCATCGAACAGCGATGAAACTCCAACTGCGATGAAGCTTGGATGAATTGTCCACGCGACGGAGATGATTTCTGAATTAGTACAACCATTTTACAACAGATAATGAGTGAGTCTTTCCAACAACGAAACTTTGGCGAGTTTAGCCCAATCATCGAAGACGAAAAGAGGGTGAATACTGAAAAATTTCGTGTAGCTGCAAATTTTTGTGTGGTGGTAGACGGAAGTGTCGTGAACAACATATTAAAAATCCTCACCCGCGGGTGTGAGCGTTGGAGTGGGGACTCTTTACAGGTCACTTTTTCGAGCTGTTCTTGAATAACTCGAAAATGTTTCTCAGCACAAAATTAAGCTATGTTGAGTTTACCACAAAAATTTTTCTATTCCCTTTTTCTCTATAACTAATAGTTTCTGAATTGCAAGGGATGGAGAAATCGCACTACACATTAAAAACTATGTTTCAATGGTACAACATCAATGTTGATTGTTAAATGAAGTTGGTTAAGACCAAATATTAAATGACTGTACCATATCTCAGTAAAGCAGAGCAGTTTTGAGGGATAAGTTGTGGTCTGGGGATGTGTCTAGTGGCAGCAAGGGTGAGCGGGGGTGGAGGTAGAAGTGCGAGCGAAGGCAGGCCACCAGAATACTTCATTCACCTGTGCGTCTGTAGAGCGAGCGAGTCTCTTCTCTCTTTAGGGCATTACGTCGTAGGAAACAACTCCACCCCATTTCAGTCATACCGACCATTCCGCAGCACGCCTTGTAAATTACTGTTGACACAATGCGCAGACACAAACGGAGAGTATTTATTTTACACATACGAAGAAAATCTACATCCGAGGTCTGTTCACAAATTTCGGAACATTCGTAATTTCGCGCCAGTGGAGTGTTGGAGCGAAATGCGGTTGGCATCCCTGCACACACCTGTTTTTAATATGTAACTGCCGGAAGTTTCATTGTTGTATGTCTATTAGTTATTGTTCAGCGAACAGTAAGTAGGACGTTGTGTCACACGGTTCGCGAATTTCGAGATGGCAGAGTTAGAGGAGCAATGCGTCTGCTTTAAATTTTGCACGAAAGTCAAGAAAAACTTTACATAGACACATCAAATGATGCAGGACGCTTACGGTGACGAGTACTTAAGCCGTACTCCGTGTTACGAATGGTCCACACGGTTTACAAATGGCAAGACGGTACTTAAAAATGACCCTTGTGCACGATGCCCTTCGCTGCCTACCGACAAAGCTCATCTCAGGAACGTCAACGAAATCGTGCTTGCCAATCGAAGACTGACTGTCCGAGAGATTGCAGAAGAAGGTAACATTTCCTTTGGATACCGTCATGACACAGCATCTTCGAATGCATCGTGTTGCAACCAAGTTCGTCGCACGGTTCATGAGCCATTACCAGAAATACCTTCGCCTCGGCGTCTGTCAAGAGATTTTGGATTGCGCAAATGGGAAAGAGATGTTCCTTAAGAGAATCACAACTGGTAATGAGACGTGGGTCTGCGGTTGTGATGTTGAGATCAAGGTTCAGTCTTCACAATGGGTCAAAAAAGGTTCTACAAGACCAAGAAAAGATCGTGAGGTCAGGACAAATGTCAAAGCCATGCTGATAGTTTTCTTTGACACTGAAGGATGGAGTTCATCATGAGTTCATTCCGCAGGCAGGAACTGTTAATCGATGGCACTATAGGGACGTGTTGCGAAGCCTGCGAGAAAATGTAAGAAGGAAGCGGTCTGAAATGTGGCGAGGCAATTCATGGCTCATGCATCACGATAATGCACCCGTACATTCATCCCTGTTGGTTGTAACTGTTGCAAAAGCGATGTCACTGAGCTGCCTCGTTCCCCGTACTTTCCAGACCTGGCCCTCGGCTTACTTTTTGGTTATTTCAAAGTTCAAAACCCCGTTGAAAGGGCGAAGATTTGCAACAATAGACGATATATAAGGAAATTTTCAGATGGCGCATCGCGCGAGCCAGCAAGAGGCGTACCAAGACTGCTTCCGAAAGTGGAAGCGGGGTTGGGAGCGGCGTATCAATTGTGGAGGAGAGTATTTCGAAGAAGACAATGCACATTAAGTAAAAGGTAAGCACAGAAAAATTTTGTGGACAAAGTTCCGTAAGTTTTGAACAGATCTCGTAAATCTCCGAACACCACCTGGCGCTGCCAGTTGGGAAACTGATTGTTAGTCATTCTGTACGTCTGTCGTGGCTAGCTTCTGTGAAGGATCAGTTCCCACGCCAAGAGAACTACTCGCTCTTCAGTTTACACACAGGATAATCGACTATACCCTCCCCAGCATTTCCTCTGCAGTTCCCGTAAGTGAGTAGACAAAGTAGCTTCAGTGTGCTCATGTTTAAATAGTGCAATGATTTTCAGTTTATTAAGTGAGTACTTATTTGCCGTAACTGAGAGAGTTTCTGTATAAAATGTATTTCTATAAACAATAACTTCTTGATTTCTAGAGATATGCACCTCTAGAAATGAAGAAGTTATTATTTATAGAAACATATTTTGTATAGAAACTCTCTCAGTTACTGCAAATAAGTACTCACTTAATAAACTGGGAGATCCAGGCCTGACAAAACTCTACCATCTGGTGAGCAAGATGTATGAGACAGGCGAAATACCCGCAGACTTCAAGAAGAATATAATAATTCCAATCCAAACGAAAGCAAGTGTTGACAGATGTAAAAATTACCGAACTATCAGTTTAGTAAGCCACGGCTGCTAAATGCTAACACGAATTCTTTACAGACGAATGGAAAAACTGACTGAAGCCGACCTCGGGGAAGATCAGTTTGGATTCCGTAGAAATGCTGGAACACGTGAGGCAATACTTAACCTACGACTTATATTAGAAGATAGATTAAGGAAAGGCAACCATACGTTTCTAGCATTTGTAGACTTAGAGAAAGCTTTTGACAATTTTGACTGTTATACTCTCTTCCAAATTCTGAAGGTGGTAGGGTCAAAATACAGGTAGCGAAAGGCTATTTACAATTTGCACAGAAACCAGATGGCAGTTATAAGAGTCGAGGGACATGAAAGGGAAGCGGTGGTTGTGAAGGGAGTGAGACAGGGTTGTAGCCTATCCCCGATGTTATTCAACCTGTATATTGAGCAACGAGCAACCAGTGTAGGAAACAGAAGAAAAATTCGCAGTAGGAGTTAAAATCCATGGAGAAGAAATAAAAACTTTGAGGTTCGCCTGTGACATTGTAACTTTGTCAGAGACAGCAAAGGACCCGGAAGAACAACTGAGCGGACTGGACAGTGTCTTGAAATGAGGATATAAGATGAACATCAACAAAAGCAAAACGAGGATAATGGACTGTAGTCGAATTAAATCGGGTGATGCTGCGGCAATTAGATTAGGAAATGAGACGCTTAAAGTAGTAAATGAGTTTTGCTATTTGGGGAGCAAAATAACTGATGATGGTCGAAGTAGAGAGGATATAAAATGTAGACTATCAATGACAAGGAAAGCGTTTCTGAAGAAGAGAAATTTTTTAACATCGTTCATAGATTTAAGTGTCAGGAACTCGTTTCTGAAAGTGTTTGTATGAAGTGTAGCAATGTATGGAAGTGAAACTAGGACGATAACTAGTTTAGTCAAGAAGAGAATAGAAGCTTTCGAAATGTGGTGCTACAGAAGAATGCTGAAGATTAGATGGGTAGATCACATAACTAAAGAGGAGCTATTGAATAGAACTGGAGAGAAGAGAAATTTGTTCAAATGGTTCAAATGTCTCTGAGCACTATGGGATTTAACTTCTGAGGTCATCAGTCCCCTAGAACTTAGAACTACTTAAACCTAAGTAACCTAAGGACATCACACACATCCATGCCCGAGGCAGGATTCGAACCTGCGACCGTAGTGGTCGCGCGGTTCCAGACTGAAGCGCCTAGAACCGCTCGGCCACTCCGGCCGGCAGAGAAATTTGTGGCGCAACTTGAGTAGAAGAAGGGATCGGTTGTTAGGGCATAGTCTGAGGCATCAAGGGATCATTTTTGGAGGGCAGCGTGGAGGATAAAAAACCTAGAGGGAAACCAAGAGATGAAACACTAAACAGTTTCAGAAGGATGTATTTTGCAGTACGTACTGGGAGATGAAGAAGCTTGTACAGGATAGAGTAGCATTGAGAGCTGCATCAAACCAGTCTCAGGACTGAAGACCACAACAGCAACAAACAATAACTGCGAAGCGTTTATCTATAGAGTGATTTTAGTGACCTATGCAATGTTCGCGAGGAAGGAATATGCGGATCGGTAAATGCCAGTTATTGGAAAAGATGGGAACAAACAGCATGTGTGATTCATGCATCTTGCAAAAATGAGTAAACAGAGGTATTTGAATTAAAAGATTATCAAGAGACGCTCTTTTCAGAGGAGCAGCCTTCAACATTAGCTGGAGTGAAATGTATGCGTTCAGTTTAAGAGAAATTTAATTCTAAAACTAGCTCTCTGTTTTGTGCGGAAGCTATTGATGATGAATTATTTTATAAACAAAAGATAAAACACCATAAATAGGGGCGAAAGATTTACGGGTTCGATACTTCAGCTGTGTAGTTTGTGTAGTGGAAAGGAGGCTGAATGGGGAGACACCATCCGAACACGTATCTGCTTTCTTGGGAATCTACGTGCTGCAGATGCAAGACATGACGAGGACTGCTATAGAAAGTTCTTTCTAGGCTCAGCGCCTAAATATAGAAAGAAAAGGACGGCTTGCAAGTGAAGGAATTAATGCATTAATGGAGGAAATATTTAATTACACGCAGGGGAATGACGACTATCAGTTCGTGTTAGACAAATTGTTGGAGCAAGTTTCGAGTACATTAACTGATATATATATATATATATATATACAGTCAATGCTAGACCGAGAAAAAGTATGCTGTTTTCAGCACAATCTACACCAGAAAAGATTGTTGTGTGATTTCGTAGTTTGAATGATGCATGGTATTCTTCGAAGTGTGAAGACAAACGACTAGAACGGGAAAGAATTGCAAAAACAGCTGCCATTATAATCTTGGAAGATATTGAGTCAATGGCAATGATAGTTCTGGTTTCCCATCTTATGACAAATTTTGCAGTAGGACTGAGGAAATTGTATCTCGTACACTCAGTGTCTTCACGGATTGCACTTCAACGCAGAAGAGGGTAAAACAGAAAATTGAAAAGAAGCTGACAACTATATCCCACTCCCTTATTCCTGCCATCGACCGTCGATCATTCATAGCACGTACTCTACATGCTGTCACAGTCTTCATCCACAGGAAGTTTGGATCAGAAAATGTGATAGATCTACTTGCTGGTTTAGGATCAGTGGAACGTATTACGAACCACAACAACTGGAGCTACCAATTGTCTGCCACATTAAACAGCCTGCCCCAAGTGGAATATTGTGTCACTATATAATCGATATTGTCGATTTCAACGTCTGCACCATCGATAGCTGGAATACTTTTCACGACATGGAAGGCATCAAATGCATCACCTCAGTTTCATGTCTCCCATCACCTGAAGAGATACAGAAGCTTGAATCGGCTCCCTCTGCCATAGAAGTAGGCCACCTGGGTGTTACGGAATTTCAGGTATTTGAATATCAGCACGGTCTGAACAAACTCCAGTATACTGCATTCTTAAAAGCTGACGAAGTCAAATCCGGATCTTGCCTCACCGCTTCCAACGACAGTAGCTCCGCTCCAGCAGTCTCTTAGAATTTATTTAAGTCAATATTAATTTTTTGCTTTTATATAAAGCTTCATACAACACTATTTCTTGTTGCTTACTCTACATCTACATCTACATTGATACTCCGCAAGCCACCCAACGGTGTGTGGCGGAGGGCACTTTACGTGCCACTGTCATTACCTCCCTTTCCTGTTCCAGTCGCGTATGGTTCGCGGGAAGAACGACTGTCTGAAAGCCTCCGTGCGCGCTCTAATCTCTCTCATTTTACATTCGTGATCTCCTCGGGAGGTATAAGTAGGGGGAAGCAATATATTCGATACCTCATCCAGAAACGCACCCTCTCGAAACCTGGCGAGCAATCTACACCGCGATGCAGAGCGCCTCTCTTGCAGAGTCTGCCACTTGAGTTTATTAAACATCTCCGTAACGCTTTCACGGTTACCAAATAACCCTGTGACGAAACGCGCCGCTCTTCTTTGGATCTTCTCTATCTCCTCCGTCAGACCGATCTGGTACGGATCCCACACTGATGAGCAATACTCAAGTATAGGTCGAACGAGTGTTTTGTAAGCCACCTCCTTTGTTGATGGACTACATTTTCTAAGGACTCTCCCAATGAATCTCAACCTGGTACCCGCCTTACCAACAATTAATTTTATATGATCATTCCACTTCAAATCGTTCCGCACGCATACTCCCAGATGTTTTACAGAAGTAACTGCTACCAGTGTTTGTTCCGCTATCATATAATCATACAATAAAGGATCCTTCTTTCTATGTATTCGCAATACATTACATTTGTCTATGTTAAGGGTCAGTTGCCACTCCCTGCACCAAGTGCCTATCCGCTGCAGATCTTCCTGCATTTCGCTACAATTTTCTAATGCTGCAACTTCTCTGTATACTACAGCATCATCCGCGAAAAGCCGCATGGAACTTCCGACACTATATACTAAGTCATTTATATATATTGTGAAAAGAAATGGTCCCATAACACTCCCCTGTGGCACGCCAGAGGTTACTTTAACGTCTGTAGACGTCTCTCCATTGATAACAACATGCTGTGTCCTGTTTGCTAAAAACTCTTCAATCCAGCCACACAGCTGGTCTGATATTCCGTAGGCTCTTACTTTGTTTATCAGGCGACAGTGCGGAACTGTATCGAACGCCTTCCGGAAGTCAAGAAAAATAGCATCTACCTGGGAGCCTGTATCTAATACTTTCTGGGTCTCATGAACAAATAAAGCGAGTTGGGTCTCACACGATCGCTGTTTCCGGAATCCATGTTGATTCCTACATAGTAGATTCTGGGTTTCCAGAAATGACATGATACGCGAGCAAAAAACCTGTTCTAAAATTCTGCAAGAGGTCGACGTAAGAGATATAGGTCCATAGTTTTGCGCATCTGCTCGACGACCCTTCTTGAAGACTGGGACTATCTGTGCTCTTTTCCAATCATTTGGAACTCTCCGTTCCTCTAGAGACTTGCAGTACACGGCTGTTAGAAGGGGGGCAAGTTCTTTCGCGTACTCTGTGTAGAATCGAATTGGTATCCCGTCAAGTCCAGTGGATTTTCCTCTATTGAGTGATTCCAGTTGCTTTTCTATTCCTTGGACACTTATTTCGATGTCAGCCATTTTTTCGTTTGTGCGAGGATTTAGAGAAGGAACTGCAGTGCGGTCTTCCTCTGTGAAACAGCTTTGGAAAAAGGTGTTTAGTATTTCAATGCCATCATCATCCCGTAGTGTCTGGATATGCTGTTTCGAGCCACTTACTGATTTAACGTAAGACCAGAACTTCCTAGGATTTTCTGTCAAGTCGGTACATAGAATTTTACTTTCGAATTCAATGAACGCTTCACGCATAGCCCTCCTTACGCTAACTTTGACATCGTTTAGCTTCTGTTTGTCTGAGAGGTTTTGGCTGCGTTTAAACTTGGAGTGGAGCTCTCTTTGCTTTCGCAGTAGTTTCCTAACATTGTTGTTGTACCACGGTGGGTTTTTCCCGTCCCTCACAGTTTTACTCGGCACGTACCTGTCTAAAACGCATTTTACGATTGCCTTGAACTTTTTCCATAAACACTCAACATTGTCAGTGTCGGAACCGAAATTTTCGTTTTGATCTGTTAGGTAGTCTGAAATCTGCCTTCTATTACTCTTGCTAAACAGATAAACCTTCCTCCCTTTTTTTATATTCCTATTAACTTCCATATTCAGGGATGCTGCAACGGCCTTATGATCACTGATTCCCTGTTTGGTTACTTATTTACGGATACAACAATGAATCAATAACTACCTACTGCAGACCGAATGGGACAGAACCGAGGGGAGGGTGGATTGCCCTACCGATGACAACCAAAGATCTAGTACCACCTGTACTGAACAATATCTTTTGTCTATGTTCTGCCGGGTATGGGGGACGCTATGGAGGCCGAAAATCCAGCATTACGTGTTTCATGGTTTGGGGAAAGTGCCGCGGTATTAGTATGAATGATGTACTGTTTCTCGATCTGCAAGATGATGACGATGATGATACAGTTGTTAGCTTTTGACGTGTACCCATTCAAGATATGATGTTACTTCATAATAATTAATGCAGATATTCTGATATTTGTAAGTTCAATGGGCATTAAACATTTGTTTTATGCCATTAAAACACTGTTTTTACTAATTTGTTATGTTTCTACTCCCTGCAACGCGGAAACTATTAGTTCCAAAGGAAAAAATAGGACCTTTTTTGTAAAAAATTTAATGTAGTACAATTTTTACCAAGAAATGTTTTCGATAGAAGCCACGGTTTCCTGGTAGTTCAAGAAAATCGTAAAAATATAACTTTTAAAGGCACTCCCCACCACCACCCCAACGTTGCACCCCACAGGTGGAGATTTTCAGTATGTTCTTCACGACACTCTCCCCCATCACTGTGCAAAAATTTTCGACTACATGAGGTTTTTTCCCTAATTCTCTTTCCTTGACTTAACTAGCGTGCAACTGTGACAGTTTTTGAAGTAGTACATGCATGTTACAACAGGTGCACGCGAGTGTTTTCAACAAGTGTGTGCATTACGAGTTATTTCGCTCCAGTTTGTGTGTATCCGCTGTATGAGTGCGCTGATAAATGACGTAATTGAACTGAAGCAAATACAAACAGCGACATTTGAGCTTTAGTTTGATATAACAAGTGCTGTTGATACTAAATTCCAGTTGCCACTTGGCATTACGTAACAGGTATTACACGTATTTGTTGTAGTCATATAAAGCATTAATGTCGGTGTAAATCAATGATGCCAGCAGAAGACACGCGACTGGTTGATCTATGCCCAAGGAGGAAGAGAACAGCCATCAAGAGCTCCAGAAACAGACGAGCAACCGGGAATCAAGACTGCAAACCATTTGGTTGTGTATTGCTTAAGCCTCTTCCTCTGAAACCGTCATGCAACGCCGAAGCAAGACTGGATACTGTTTGAGTATGCGCTGCTCGATTCAGACGAACACTGCACTCTGATTTACACCTAGGTGTATTCCATTATATCGAGAAATATGGGAGTGTTACAGAAATTATATAGGATTTGGGCTGGAAATCATTAAAAGACAGGCGTTTTTCGTTGCGACGGAATCTTCTCACGAAATTCCAATCACCAACTTCCTCCTGCGAATGTGAAAATATTTTGTTGGCACCGACCTACATAGGGAGGAACGATCACCGTGATAAAGTAAGGGAAATCAGAGCTCGTACGGAAAGATATAAGTGTTCATTCTTTCCGCGCGCTATACGAGATTGGAATAACAGAATTGTGAAGGTGGTTCGATGAACCCTCTGTCAGGCACTCAAATGTGATTTGCAGAGTATCCATGTAGATGTAGATTATGACGCTAATTACTATTATGCTCATGTAAGAGTGGGTACTGAGAAAATGGATAAATTATGTATGTATTGCAATGTCCTCATTTGAGAACGAAACGCCAGGAATGTGCTGTACGGGAGGTAACCTGAAACTGCCACTATTACATTCACCACACTAGCCATTAGCAATGTACGTATCAGATGACGAGAGCCCACCAAAATTGTTCTCGGCGAACATGCCCAAGAACAATTGATGTTTTGAAATGACATCGATCGATGTTCGCAATATTGCATACGAGAATCGAGTGACAACATTCAAAGTACAAGAGAAAATTTATCATCGTACAGGATTACCACTCGCACTGACGAACGCGCAGATCTCAAATTCCTTCAAATTTATGTAACGGGGAACACTGATGAATAAATCGATCAACATTATCCGTTCAAAATGGGCAAAAATTTATTATGTACGCACCGGATGGAAAAAAGTATTGTGTATCCAAAAGCACATCATAAACAAAATTTAATTACAAACACTTTCTTCCTGTGAGTGGCATTGCAATACATGCCGGGTATTAGCTGCTCAAATATAAAAGCAAATTTTATGAGAAGTTTAACAATTATTAAAAATAAAATGCAAATGAAACAAAAGAGCTTTAATTCTGTATTTTGTGATTTTATTTGGCATACAAATCAATGAACAGAGGTAAATGGACCGTGTATGTACCAGTATGAGTGGACATGAAGACAACGGATTTCGCTGGGAAACGACACTACGATCCAGTTTTTCCAAGCAGATGTGGGATAGAGACTCCTTGCATATTTTCTTCGTTGATCAGAACGGTATTTGCACAACTGGTGAGCCACTGTAACGAACTCAGTAGATTTATGACTTAATATAACACAAAATTTCCGATATATATTGTTATCGGTAAACTAAACAGTAGTCAGGAGATGAATACTTTTATAAACTTGACAATAGTGAGGTTTTAGCATTGGAAAAGAGGTCATTGGACAACAGGAACGAAAGTTGCCAGCAAATTATTCATACTGCGAGACCTGACCGATTGGGTTCAGTGATAAACATAGAGCTAAGTCTACTGAATATGGATGGAGGGTCACATAATGTGTCAGACTATGGTTTGAGACTCTATGTGAGGTATCTCAGTGTCTGCTGGTTTGTCACACAGTGTCAGTACAAGGACTATGGCTACCACTTGCAATCATTGCCTCTAATGCCTGCCCGTTATAGATTTGTGCCTTTACACACTAATAAGCCAGTGGCTTGACATGCCTCCTGTGCAAAATACGCAGCAGTGAACATCGTCAACTACAACATGCATTGTCTAGTAGTCAAACGCACCAATTGTCTCGAACTAATAGCTGAGAGAGATGACCTTGAGATTATTTTGTTTTCTTAATCTTAATATATGACGAAAATACGTTAACTGTTTGGGAATAGGTTTCTTAAAAGGTAAGACCAGCTATCTATCTGTCGTTCAAGCTAGATACTTTTTGTGGAAAGAAAAACTCTTTTAATTACATTGCTAGTGCTGTTGTCTGATTGTCATTACAAATTTCATACTCAGGTACGGGTTTTACAGTTAATGAATGTTATTCATATAAATTAGCTTTTATTGATTGACAGAAAAGCACATCGTTACAAGAAAACACGGCCTTCGTCTTGTTAGTAATTCAGAGTATTGTTACATATATGGCTGCCAACGTGTAGGTATTAACAACTTCATCACTAGAGTGTTATCGATACTGAACTACTAGTAGTGGTAATGAAAGGACGTGCGGAGGTAACAGAGATTATACATGTGGCAAATAGAAATTAATGGTAATTAATATGAACGTATACATTAGAAAGGCCAGCTTGTAAATAGGATCTTCAGAAGAAGCCAGTCTTGAGAAATAGAGCAGAGGGTGATTTGTTTGCTCCAGTGCGATAAATTTGACTAACATATCGCGATAGTAACATTAATCTTATAGCTGTCACAAAAACTATTGTTACTCCATTTGTAATGAAAACTATCCTGCAGGTACTACTTAATGTCTATGGACTTGGCATCTGCAATGTCTCCTTGCGAGAATTCCAGAATGGAATCTGGGCTTCCTCACGTCGTAATGAAAGGCTAGAAACAGAGCGCAGAGGTCGCACTCCAACTTCCCGGTCCATACCGACCAGCCTGCTAGGACACTCGCCCATCAAGCAGCCACCTAAGGTGCTATCGAAGTGACTTCCGTCTGGACACTTGCTGTGCGATGCTTGTAGGCTGCTGTCGCAGTAGTAGTACCAGTTACAGTTCGACGTATCTGCGAAAATGCCGCTGGAAGGACACGTGAAGTCTGTTCCTGTCCTAGAACACTCGCCCATCAAGCAGCTACCCACGGTGCTATCGAAGTGGCTTCCGTCTGGACACTGACTGTGCGATGCTTGCAGCGTGCTGTCGCAGTAGTAGTACCAGTTGCAGTTCAACGGATCTGCGAAAAAGCCGATGGACGGGCACGTGAAGTGCGAGCTGCTTCCGGGGCAGACTGTTGTGCACTCTCCCTGTAAACACTCTCCAACCGAGCTGTCGAAATGAGTACCACTCGCACACGTAAGCTGCGTCGCTTCCGAAGCATCGCCAACGCAGTAATAGAAAGAGGCACAATCGGCTGGATCTGCAAAAAAGCCCTGCGACGTGCACTGAAACTTGGTGCAGCTGTGGTTGTAACTGATGAAGTATTCGTCAGCGTTGCAGTACGTCGCTTCTGGTGTCGCTCCTGGGCCACTGCAGTAGTAGTAAACGGAACAGTTATTCGCATGTCCGTAATAATAAGTTCCGTTGCATGTAGAGGGCCCAGGCGACTCATTATTGACTGGACAGTCGGGGGCAATACCTATGCAACTGGTCATGTCAACACCGATTGCAGTACCACTAGGACACTTAGTAACAGTTAAGGTCGGTACACTACCAGCGATGTTACACACAAAGTACACAGACGGATTTTCAGGTGGAAATCCGGCAATGCCATCATTATCACAGGCAAAGGAACAGACGGATGGTTGCTGAGTTTTGCTGCAGTCGCCCTGGCAGGAATCGTAGTAGGTGCCGGCGGGACACGGGCTGACGGTCGACGTGTAGCTGCCGTCGCTGTTCTTCGTGCAGTCCACGTAGTAGCCGCAGTCCGTGGGGTCTGGCAGCCGGCCCTCGGCCCCGCAGATGACTCTCGGTGCAGCCAGTTGGCAGCAGGCGAGCTCTGGAAGTGCCGCCAGCGCCAATAGCTGTTTACGACAGAGAATCTCTTTAGGGACAGCAGGAAATTTCGGAAAAATAAAAGTGCACGGTGACTGGTAAAAGAAGCACAACAACCAATATCACTGTAAGACAAAATTAGCCAAATAACTAAGAATCAACGTAATGGAAGATATAAGGTGCCACTGGAAGCCCAAAGCTCGAACTGCCGTAGCTAAAGTAACTGTCAACAGAAAGAGGAAATTACTATCTGTAAAAGGCAGAAAGAGAACACAGGAGAAAAATACAGAAGTATTTCATCTGGAAGTGGCACTATATCGAGCTGTAAACTGGACATGTGGACAACGAGTAGAAAAAAAGAAAGGAGGTTGGAAGCATTTGAGATGTAGATGTAGAGGAGGCTGGAAAGATTTAGGTAGCTATAAGAGCAAATAAAGACTTACTGGAGAGAGTAGGGGAGAAAAGAAGGCTAATGGAATTTATAAGAGAAAGGAAGAAGAAATCGATTGGTCATGTGTTGCGGTAGGACTGATTCATGGATAAAGCGTTGGAATGATTAATGTGCGGGAGAAGAACGAAAGGACGGAAGGAGATCATACACGATGATAGATGAAATGAAAGGAAATGTAAGCTATGTGGAAATGAGAAGAATAGCAGAAGGCAGAGGAAACCGTGTAAAGACTTCCTTCAGCCAGAACACATTATACTGTTTTACTGTTTATGCTAACAAAAATAAATCATTATTCTCTGGTCTCTAGAATTCATGGAACGAACAGAAAATTGTTTGTACACACATCAAAAAAAGTTCTGCGTCACCTCGGTTCCGAGAGTTCCGGAACCTGTACAGAGATCAACATCATCTCAGCCCTTTTTATTGCTCTTGAATCCCACACATTGCACGGTGTACCACCATACAGCGAGACCTTCAGAGGTGGTGACCCAGACTGCTGTACACACCGGCACCTCTAATACCCAGTAGCACGTTAAGCGCTGTCGGGCTAGGCTAGCACTTGGATGGGTGACCATCCGGTCTGCCGAGCGCTGTTGGCAAGCGGGGTGCACTCAGCTGTTGTGAGGCAGACTGAGGAGCTACTTGATTGAGAAGTAGCGGCTCCAGTCCCGGAAACTGACATATGGCCGGGAGAGTGGTGTGCCGACCACTCCTCCATATCCGCATTCAGTCACGCCTGTGGGCTGGGGATGACACGGCGGCCGGTCGGCGCCTTTGGGCCTTCATGGCCTGTTCGGGAGGAGTTTAGTTTTTTTAATACTTTTTTAAATACGTCAGTGTACCAGACCATAGTATTCTCCCCACTTAAACATAAAATGAACGCATCATGACTTTCCTTGTACTTTTCTCTATGTTCCTTAGTACATACATGTAGATTATTAAATTATTTCTAGCTTTTCAATTAAGCATTAAATTTGTCCTTTAAAAAAGATTCTTGTCGGCAACGGTCTTGCCGCTGTGGATTCACCGGTTCCAGTGAGGTCACCGAAGTTAAGCGCTGTCGGGCGTGGTCGGCACTTGGATGGGAAATCATCCAGGCCGACATGCTCTGTTGCCATTTTTTCGGGGTGGACTCAGCCTCGTGATGCCAATTGAGGATCTACTGACCGAATAGTAGCGGCTTCGGTCAAGAATACCATCATAACGACCAGGAGAGCGGTGTGCTGACCCCACGCCCGTCCTATCCGCATCCTCGACTGAGGATGACACAGCGGTCGGATGGTCCCGGTAGGCCACTCGTGGCCTAAAGACGGGAGTTCTTTAAAGATTCTTGTCAGTTTAATTTTAATATATCAGTGGGTACTCCCATTGAAGTGAGTGCAAAGAGACGTGTCTATTCGACAGGTTGCTTTTATTTTTCAGCATGTTTTAACAAGAGTATCTTGGTCAAGCAAGTGTGCATAAATTTCATATTTTATTTAACTCTGCATAAATTACTAGACATAGAGCAATGTATACGGTCTCAGGGACCCGGGAGCAGTGAGCAACCATGAATCGCTTTAGAGTAGCTCATGGATACGTTTCCTGCAAAGTTTATTTTTAAAACTGATGTATTAATGAGAACTAACACCGAAATTGAACATCCCTTTAAATATTTTGATGATACGAAGAACGGGAAGCGGCTAAGGATGAAACGTGGTATTTCTTGCAACTGCTGCAGCCTTATGATGACCGCCTTTTTAGGACGAAATTTAAATAGACAAATTTATATGTCGTAACCATTTTATTGAAAAATTAAACACAAAAACACAGCATGTCAAATTTACATTGAGGATACAGAAGTCTACAAGACCAATTTTTCTATGAAACTAATCATGCAAACGTCACGCTATAGGTGTATGACTTCTGTCTGCAGCCGCGTTTCCGAACTGTCAACAAAGCCGGAAAATCAACTCAACTGCGCAACTCTTTACAAGCTGAATAGCAGTGTCACAACTTGATTTAACTGCAGTTTCATTAACTGAGTGTCTCTCCTGAAAACAAAAATTTATTTTCATAGTCAAAATGTTGGGAAAATTATTGAGACGTTTATTTCTCTGCTCCCATATGATGAATAATTTCTTCTGTCTTATCGCTTAAAAGCGGACCTTTTTTTTCTTTAAAATAATACTTCTGCATCGGCTACTCGCTGTTCACCTTCCGAATGACAGTAATCTTTGCATAGAATCTATTGTAATGTTGGTGTAAACTGAATTTTTTTCGTTGTGTGCACAATTTTCAAGCATATTAATAGATCACTAAGAATAACAAGACACCACGGCATACAACAAACATATGAACCTGGAATCCTGCGCTGATACGTTGATGTTGACGTGTCTGACCGCTCTGAAACTCGTAACCCGACCATTATATTGGTTTTGATCCTTTTCAAAATAAGTACTCAAAACCGGGGGTGTGGGTCACCAAAAGATGCCAAAGATAATTTATGATTTTATCATCATCATGAAGAACCATCTTTACCTTGGCGTAAACTTAAACTGAGAAAAACAAGTTGCAGGATTTCAAAGAAAATCAACGATATAATTCTCAGCCAGTCGTTGGAAATTTAGTTAATACAATGAAGCCCTGTTCAGTACGATCAAGCCGGCCGGAGTGGCCGAGTGATTCTAGGCGCTACAGTCTGGAACCGCGAGACCACTATGGTTGCAGGTTCGACTCCTGCCTCGGGTATGGATGTGCGTGATGTCCTTAGGTTAGTTAGGCTTAAGTAGTTCTAAGTTCTGTTGGACTGATGACCTCAGAGGTTAAGCCCTGTAGTACTCAGAGCCATTTGAAACATTTTGAGAGTACGATCAACAAGCTCCAAGGAAATAGGCACTGGCTTACAATCAGATAACCCTACCACTGCACCTCCTCAAGAAGACTGTGAGTAGATTTCTATTCAGAAAATTCAAGACTGGCGCGGGGACAGGGAAATAGGCTTTAGCCTTCCCAAGAATACGTTGCACGTAGCGACGGACAGGTCGGAGTATCCTACTTCTGTCCATTGCCTACAGTGTCCCACGCTCCGTGCAAATGTCAACACATTTGCCCTCCGTACAAGTGTCACACCTTGAAAGTGTCACAAACTCGTGTGCACAGGATGACGACTCTCCTACTGGTGATGGGCTGCCCTCTGACGCCACCAGACGAAGCTACGTCTCTCCCCTTCTCTACTTCCCGTCAGCATCTACCCACGGATAACGAACGACTTTCACCCACCTGCGTCTGATGCACTTGCCTCCCTTTCTGTGTCTGACGCTACCTGTGAGCGCACCCCTGATAGTGTTCAACCGAACCGGCCTGGTGAGACGCCTGTCTCGTGGGCGGACTTTCAATAGGGAGCAAGTATACCTTCACGAGATTCACCTTGTATGCATCCCATTCTTTTTCGCCTGTGATGTTATGGACTCAAACGAGCATCGCTTGGTGTGTGATGGTATATACAGCGATGCAAGCCCCTTGATGGAGTCGACTCCCTCCATGTCACAATTATGTGCCCTTCCGAGGATGGCTCCCTGTGCTTCTCTCATGTTTGCATCACCTGTTCTCCTGGTGATGGCAGCGTTCCAGACTTCTCTCATAGCCACGGTCAATGTTAGTATCAGTCAACCCACTTCACAATCTGACCTTACTCTGTGAAATGCTGTATTCTGCGGACGTCAACATCCTCCTTCAGGAGATGGACATTGCAACCTGTTGTGCTCCCCATGGATTTACGGCACACATGTCCCATGCTTCCGCTACAGGTAGTGGGGTGGCGATCCTCTTACATGACAGTATTCATGCTGGTACAGTTGCCTATCTCCCTCATCCGAGAGGTATAGCTCTCACGTTTAGTGGCATCAGGACCACAAAACCTATGCACCATCTGGTTCGGGTCGCTGCTGACTCTCTTCCTGGATCAGCAGGTTGCATTGATCATGCGAGGCGACTTTAACTACACCCAGGCGCCCAAAGACCAGCTGCTGCATCACTCTCTATACGTAGCGCTAACGGCAATTCTCCAGCACCTCAACCTTGTGGACCCTTGAGAGCATTTTCATTGTGATCGTCAAGGGTTTACACGTTTCTCTAGCCACTCTTCCACTAGTCTCGACGAGTTCATATTTCCTGCTGGAGTCTGGCCTGTTGCATTCTCTGACCATGATCCATGTATCTGTACCATGAGTTTCTGTCACCAAAGGGTGTGGCGCGGACAGGACTGTGGAAATTGGACGTGGTTCGTCTTACTTCACTCGAGTGCTGGCAGCTCATCGAGGCCACGTGGATAGCGCGTCGTCTGTCCTGGCGCGGTGGGTCATCTATGCAAAGCCTGCCGTCTGCAAGGTCTTGTTTGGTTACAGAAGGGAGGCCGCGGCGTGGCGGCGACGAACCCAGGATTTCTGCTTGAGGATTTCTACTTCGCCATTCTCTGGGAATGTACTGTGATTCCTTATTAGCTAGAGCGTCAGGCGATGGTGAATTGTGCGAAGGCACAGCTCACGTCCCTCTCTCGACGTCATTTTGAAGGAGCTTTGAGCTTTGGTCAGAATGGGCACACATGATTGGTTAACAGAGGGGCGTCCGTCTGTGTACCGTGTGATAGCAGAATGGCGCCACCATCGGTGGACTTTGATTAATGTTCTTACGGTGGCGATTAGATACCCAACGTGGTTTAGGTTCTGCCCTCCATGAACCTTAGGTTATGATGTACTCTGCACTTCATCACCACCATCCCACCATAACGGTACTCTCTCAACTCTCATTTGGGTCGGTTCCTGACGATGAAATGATGAATCTGCTTGCCAGCGTCACAGAGGACGAAATCCATGATGCTATCCAAGCGGCCTTGACGGCCTCGCACTAAATTTTTCCCGTATGTTTCGTACTCTAACTGCTCCATTGGGATCGGAAATTTGTTGGGACCTTACGTCACCTCTGTTGCAGATCTCGACGGTTTCCTTGACGGTATTCCCATCCATAAGTCTCAGGGTACATCAGGGTATATGCGGTTCCCGCCTTGCCGTTATTCGTCAGCGACACGAAGATCTTTACCCCGCTATTGGCCTCACGGCTTAAACGGACGGCCCGGTACGTGGTTTCCCTTGATCAAACTTCTTTAGGAGGTGACAATAACATACGCACTGTTCTCTGTCGCTATCGGGACTGATTCTTATTCACGCTCGTTGTGGGCGTGGACTTGACTTCAGCGAGGCTTTCGATCGGGTCGATCACGACTACTTGGAAGGGGCGCTCCGGATCATAACACCGTCAACGTCGCGATGCGTCTCCTTCGTGGAGCTACGTCCTGTGTACTCTATGAAGGCCGTCTCACACCTCCCATCTAGATCCGTCGTTCGATGCGTCAAGGCTGCCGGTGCTCTGCACTGTTGTATGTTTTCAGCATGGAACCATTGCTCATCGGTCTCTGTCAACGCCTGTCGGGGACGTCTCTCGGTGGCCATGTAATCAGCTGTACTGCTCATGGAGACGATCTCGTCTTCGTTCTTCATAGTGGTGCTGATTCAGGGAGTGATTGCATAAGTTACCACCAACGGCGAAGTTTCTGGTAGCTGTCTAAACGTCTTAAAATCAAGCGCAATGTCATACTGACGGCGCTGCTCCAATGCGTGTAGCCTCTACTATCTGATGATTAGGACCCGATTTCGCAAGTCACTTGCTGCGCACGATTCCCTTCAGCTTCCGACGCCTACTCAACGTTCACTAGCACTGTGTCTTCTTCAACTGATGCAATATGTAAATGTATATTTGACGTCACGTATTCCCCACGTGGTACAGACACTTCCTGTTCCACCTTTCGTGGCCCACGTCATGAAAGCAGCATTCGTACATATCTTTGCCACGGCTTGCTGTTCAAGATAAAGTACGAGATCCTCACCTCCAACATTGCATGGGCGGTTTAGGTCTCTATTATGTCCCTGACAGAGTAATAGCCCTTTTCGTCAGCTCTGAAATGGTGCTGTGGCGCCGTTCTCTACAGACCTTACCAGCCTGTTGCTGGAGGCCCTTGCAGCACGCTCTCTCTCAGCCCCTGTGAACTTTCAGAGTTCCTTTTACTTCCACCTTTTTTTCCTCGAACTGAGCTACGTCCATACTGTAATATCGCCAATGTGCTTGGCATCCACGAAGGCGATCTATGGCTTCCTTCAGCATCACAGGTTACCGAATCTGTTATAGGGGAAGCATCCTCAGGTCGACTGGCGTGCCGTCTGGCGATCAATATCTGCTCTTATCTTGTCACTGGGGTCCAGTCTGCGTGGTACCTTTCTGACAGTGGGAAATAAGTATGCCGGTCGTGCCTTTACGGGATTCACTTTGTCGCCTGCGATGTTCTGGACACAGACGAGCATCGCCTGGCGTGCGGATCAGCGATAGGTGTCTAGTGTCTAGTTCGTGGGTACGACAGATGCAGGCCCTAGTTACCAGTATGCCACCTACCTCCTCACCTGATCCTCTTTCCGCGGATTTGTGGATACGCAACTCACTACTTGTTTGCTGACGGCGAGAAAAGTCTTTGATTGTTGGCATTTCCTCAATTAACGCCACTGTCTAGTTGTCCGCAATCCCAAATACAGACAATTTTTCTCCAATTTTCGCAGTAGTGCAATAGAGCTGGTATGTTTCAGCAATGAGCAGTTGATGGTGATGATGTTTAGTTTGTGGGGAGCTCAAATGCGCGCTCATCAAAGGCCGTACAAAGCCCCAATTTTTACACAGTCCCTTTTTTCCAAATACAATCTAGTCGCTGTCACGAATGATGATGATGATGATGAAATGGTGAGGGCAACACAAACACCTTGTCCCCGGGCAGAGAAATCCCCAATGCGGCCGAGAATCGAACCCGGGACCCCGTGATCCAGAGACAGTAACATTAGCCACTAGACCACCAACTGCGGACGAGGATTTGACCCATGGCTTTTCCACTCTTAGAACCGCTCAGGTTTCGGGATGTTCTCCCTTGAAACACTATACGTCGTTAGTCTCACCCAGCCGGCAACTTGCCGCGGCCTCCTCATCGCGACGTCGGTTTCCTGCTGTTCGCTGTGCTTTTAATAACAATTAAAAAAGGGAAAAATAAATAAAAAAGCATTGATGTTCTTTGTACCTCCATTCTACATTCCCTACTCTGTCCTTGGTTCCTGGGTGGTGGGAACGGGGAATGGTGACTAGGCCTCGGGTTGCGACTCCTACCCACTTTGCCGCCACCCATCCCTTTGAGCGCCAGGACGGTTCCTTTGACAAAAAAAAAAATCCCAGTTTCGAACTCACCACTGCTCAAATTTCGATTATAAATGATCATCTTTGGCGGACGAAGACTTCCGGCATAAGAAGACACACTCACTCTACCAATGGTCTTGTAAAGAGGGCGAAGGAGCGGACAGCGGTTCAGAGCACTCTCTTGCCCTTACGGTGGGAAACTGCATCTAAAGGCGGAAGAATCAGCAATGTTCAACGGCATGAGGATGCAGAAGGAAATGGACACAACTGCTTTCAGGAAACATAATGTGTATCCATAGGACATGCGGCCTGTAGATGAAAAAGTGTTATGATGATCTCTCCATTGACAAAAGATTCCGGGATAGTGCTCCATTCGGATGTCCTGGACGGGACTGCCAAGGGATAGGTGACCAGGAGGAAAAGGTTGAACGCCAACGAAAGGAAAATGGTCTACGCGGTAGATAATATGAAACGGGAAATGCAAAGATTCAATCTAGATGCAACTGCAGTAGAAGATGATATTACGAGAGTAGTGTTCGTTACGAATAGGAAGGTAGGGCAGAGAGTGTGTTACTATGAACACATTAGTGATAATGTTGATCTCATCATATCAACAGCAGACGAACACCGACAACGACAGTTCAGATACACATTCCGAAGTCGTAAGTTGAAAATGAGGAGACACAGAAAGTATATGAGGATATTTAATGGGTAATTCAAGCTGAAGTTTAAGACATTAGTGAGAAAGAATCGGTACGCAATGAAGTGGGACACCGAAGTATTAAGGAATTACGAGATACGCTTGAAGTTTTCTAATGCCATACATACAGCAATAAGGAATAGCTCAGGAGGCAGTACAGTTGAAGAGGAATGGAAATCTCTGAAAAGGGCAATGCAGAAGTTGGAAGGAAAACGTAGGTACAAAGAAGGTAACTGCGAAGAAACCACTGGTATCAGGAGAAATACTTGAGTTGATCGTTGAACGAAGGAAGTACAAAAATGTTCAGGGAAATTCAGAAGTACAGAAATACAAGTCACTGAGGAAAGACATAAACAGAAAGTGCAGAGACCTTAAGATGGAATGGCCGCATGAAAAATGTGAAGAAATAGAAGAATAATGATTGTTGGAAGGACTGTCTCAGCATATGAGAAAGTCAAAACAGCCTTTGGTGAAACTAAAAGCAAGGGTGGTAACATTAAGAGTGCAACCGGACTTCCACTGTTAAATGCGGAAGAGAGAGTGGATAGGTGGAAAGATTACAGCGAAGGCCTGTATGAGGCGGAAGATTTGTCAGATGTGACAGAAGAAGAAACAGGAGTCGATTTAGAAGAGATGAGGGCTCCAGAATTAGAATCATAATTTAAGAGAGCATTGGAGGACTTAGGATCAAAGAAGGCAGAATTTCTAATATCATTGGAGGAAGTGGAAACAAAACGACTACTCACGTTGATTTATAGAATGTGTGAATCTGGCGCCATGCCAACTGACTTTCGGTAAAATATCATCCACGCAATTCCGAAGTGTGCAAGAGCTGACAGATGCGAGAATTATCGCACACTCAGCTTAACAGCTCATGCATCCAAGTTGCTCACAAGAATAATATACAGAAGAATGGAAAAGAATATTGAGGATGTGCTAGATGACGATCAGTTTGGCTTTAGGAAAGGAAAAGGCACCAGAGAGGCAATTCTGACATTGCGACTGATAACGGAAGCAAGAGTAAAGAAAAATCAAGACACGTTCATAAGATTTGTTTACCGGAGAAGCGTTTGATAATGTAAAATGGTGCAAGATGTTAAATTCGGAGAAAGTTACAGGGCGAGACGGATAATAAACAATATGTACAAGTGTCAAGATGGAATAATAACAGTGGACGACCAAGAACGATTTGCTCGGATTAAAAGGATGTTAGACAGGGATGTAGTCATCCACCCCTATTTTCAATCTGCGTGTAGAAGAAGCAATGAAGAAAATAAAAGAAAGGTTCAGGAGTGGTATTACAATTGAAGGTGAAGGTTCTCTGATGGCATTGCTATCCCGAGTGAAAGTGAAGAATTACAGTATTTGCTGAATGTAGTGATCAGTCTAATGAGTACAGAATACGGATTGAGATTAAATCGAAGGAAGACGAAGGCAATTAGAAGTAGCGGAAATGAGAACAGCGAAAAATTTATGAGGATTCATGCTCACGAAGTGGATGAAGTTAGAGAATTCTGCACCCAGGCAGCGAAATAATCAACGATAGACGGAGCAAGGAGGACATCAAAAGCAGACTAGCACTAGCCAAAAGGAAATGTCTTGCCAAGAGAAATCTACTAGTACCAAAACGTAGGCCTTAAGTTGAGGAAGAAACTTCTGAGAATGTACTGCTGGAGCACAACATTATATGATTGTGAAACATAGACTGTGGGAAAACTGGAACAGAAGAGAATCGAAGTATTGGGATATGGTGCTACAGGCGAATGTAGAAAATTAAGTGGATTGACAAGGTAAGGGATGAGGAAGTTTTGCGCAGAATCAGAGAGGAAAGGAATATGTGGGAAACACTGACAACGAGAAGGGACAGGATTATAGGACATCTGTTAAGACATCACGGGATTACTGCCATGGTACTAGAGGGAGTTGTAGAGGACTAAAACAGTAGACGAAGACAGAGATTGGAACACATCCAAGAAATATCTGAGGACGTAAGTTGCAAGTGCTACTCTGGGATGAAGAGGTAAACACAGTAGAGGAATTTGTGAACGGCCGCATCAAACCAGTTAGAATACTGATGTCCCCCCCCCCCCCCCTCCCAAAAAAGAAAAACTCAGTACGTAAACGGGCATGAAAATGTAACAGTCACTCGGGACTGGAATGTGGTTGTGGGGAAGGAGTGAAAGAAAGACTTACGGGAGAACAATGGCTTGGTACAAGCAACGAGAGAGGAGAAAGAATGATCGAGTTCTGCAATAAATTTCAGCTTCTAATAGCGAATACACTGTTCAAGAATCACAAGAGGGTGAGGTATACATGGAAAATGTCGGGAGATACGGGAAGATTTTAGTTAGATTACATCATGATCAGCAGAGACTCCGAAACCAGATACGCGTACACAGGAGCAGATATAGACTCAGATCACAATGTAGTGGTGATGAAGATTAGGCTCCAGTTTAAGACAATAAACAGGAAGAATCAATGCGCAAAGAAATGGGATACCAAGGTCTGAGGAATGAAGAGATACGCTTGAAGTTATCTAAGGCTGTAGATACTGAGATAAGGAATAGCTCAAGAGGCAGTTCAGTTGAAGAGGAATGGACATCATTAAAAAGGGCACTTGCTGACATTGCAGAGAAATACGTAGGTTCGTGGAAGGTAACTGCGAAGAAACCATGGGTTAACAGAAGAAATACTTCAGCTGATGAAAGAATGAAGTACAAAAAAATGTTTTGGGAAACTCAGGAATACAGAAATACAAGTTTATGAATGAAATAAATGGAAAATGCAAGGAAGATAAGGCGAAATAACTACATGAAAAATGTGAAGAAATCGCAAAGGAAATGATTGTTGGAAAAACTGACTCAGCATACAGTAAGGTCAAGTCACCTGTCAAATTAATTAAAAGCAAAGGTGGTAGGTAACATAAGGGATCCAGTATTAGAATTTAAATGAGCGTTGGAAGACTTCACATCGAATAGGGCAGAAGGGAAGGATAACATTCCATCAGAATTTATAGAAGTGGCAATAAAACGACTATTCACGTTGGTGTGTACAGTGTATGAGTCTCGCAATATACTACGTGTCTCACTTTCGAAATATATCATCCATACAGTTCCGAAATGCGCAAGAGCTGACAAGCGCCAGAATTATCGCACCATTAGCTTAACAGTTCATGCATTCAAGTTGCTGACAAGAGTACTGATCAGAAGAATGGAAAAGAAAGTTCAGGATGTGCTAGACGACGATCAGTGTGGTTTTAGGGAAGATTAAGGGACAAGAGAGGCAGTTCTGACGTTGCGTTTGATAATGGAAGCAAGACTAAAGAAAAGTCAACTCACGTTGATAGGATCTGGCGACCTGGTCATATGTGCAAAATGTTTGAAATTCTGAGGAAAATAGGCATGAACTATAGGGAGAGATGGGTAATATACAACATATACAAGAGGGAACAATGAGAGTGGAAGACCAAGAACGAAGTGCTTGGATTAAAAAGCGTGCAACACAGGGACGCAGTCTTTCACCCCAACAGTTCTGTCTATACTCGAAGAAGCCAGTTGGAAATAGAAGAGAGGTTCAAGAGTGGAACTAAAATTGAAGTTGAAAAGATATCAATAAGATTCGTTGACGACATCGCTACCTCCAGTGAAAGTGAAGAAGAATTACAGGATCTGTTGACTGGAATGAACATTCTGATGAGTACAGACTATGGATTGACAGTAAATCGAAGAAAGACGAAAGTAATGAGAAGTAGAAGATACGAGAACAACGAGAAACTTAACATTAGGGTTGACGGTCACGAAGTAGATGATGTGGAGAAATTCTGCGACCTAGGCAGCAAAATAACGTATGATGGACGGAGCAAGGAGGAAATAAAAGGCGGACTAGCACTGACAAAGAGGGAATTCCTGTCAAAGAAAATACTACTAGTATCAAACATAGGCCTTAATTTGAGGAAGAAATTCCTGAGGTTATACGCTTGGAGCAGAGGAACATGGACAGTGGGGAAACCGGATCAGAAGAGAATCGAAGCATTGAGGTGTGGCGCTACAGACGAATGTTGAAAATTAAGTGGACTGGTAAGGAATGAGGAGGTTCTGGGCCGAATCGGAGAGGGAAGGAATGTGTGGAAAACACTGACAAGGAGAAGGGACAGGATGACGGGACTTCTGTTAAGACATCAGGGAATAACTTCCATGGTACTAGACGGAGTTGTAGGGGATAAAAACTATAGAGGAATTCAGAGACTCGAATACATCCAGCAAATAATTTAGGACGTAGGTTGCAAGTGCTACTGTGATGAAGTGGTTGGCACAGGAGAGAAATTTGCAGCAATCCAAATCAGACTAGCAGTGAGACTTACTGTGGTCGCGCTTGCACAGAGCCCTCGGCGTTGTCGGCGTTATCAGCCATATCCATTTTGGTAAATTTGCCTGTCGCGCCAAGTAAAACTAGAGGTGCGGCAGGCGGGCACACGGGTTTACTCTCTCGGATCTCACGTCATTAAAGCTCTGTGTTGTGCATTCATGCAATGGAGAGCTACATACCAAGGAAATTTTGGGAAGATCATTGGGTTTTGGTTAGATCATGGCGGAGGTAAAGGGTTGAACGTCACCTTTATTGATAAAAATAAACACCACCTAGGGAGTGCGGTCGGCAGGCGGGATTTGTGTCAGGTTCTTGTTTCAGTAGACCAGGCAGACAGATGTTTCAGGTTTTAGGTGTAGGATTCGGTGTTGTTTTATTGCGTAATTAGAAAATTTCTTGCTGTTGGCGTGTATGTACTCACCTAGACACGGCTGGCACATTTACTGATCATGAGGTGCGTAATATAGCGATAAGAGTGTGGTCCATTGTCACGTTGACGATTGTATAGAGCCACAGTGGAATTACACTGACCAGCCAGAACATTATGACGACCGACCTACTACAGATATAAAGCCGTCTAGGCGATAGCAGCCTCAACTGGCGAGGAATGACTTCTGGTCAGACACACGCACGGCGTATGTAGAGTCAGTGAGCGTGCTGTCCGTGAGTAGAATGGGGAAGCGCGCTATCTCTCTGAGTTTGACCGAGAGCTGATTGTGATGGCCCGGAGGCTCGGCACGAGCATTTCGGAAACTGCAAGACTTGTCCGGTGTTCGAGAAGTTCTGTGGTGGGTGTGTTTAACACGTGGCGAAACGAAGGTGAAACACGTTAAAATGTCGTGGGATTGGGCGGCCAGCCCTCATTTCTGATGATGGATGTCATAGGCAGACTGGTAAAACGGGACTGGCGGTGAGCTGTAGCAGAAAAAGCATCAGACTTAAATGCTGGGCAGAGTACAAGTGTGTTTGAACACTCAATGCACCGAACTCTCCTTACGTTGGGCCATCGCAGCCGACGACCCATGCATGTGGCCATGTTAACACCGCGATATCGGCATCAACAACTGAAATGCTCACGTGAACATTGCCACTGGACGTTGGCGCAGTGACAGAATGTTGCGTGGTGTGATGAATCCCGACGCCTTCTTCGTCTTTGAGGGGGGCAATTCTTTCACACCTCTACTGCGGGACAAGCTGGCGGCGAATCCATTAGGCTCTAGTGACCATTCATGGGGGCATCCAAGGAGCCAATGGAGCTCGTGCAAGGCCATATGGCGGACAAGAAGTATCATACCCTGGCTGCAGACCACGCGCACCCCTTCATGACTATCATGCTTCCCGGCAGCAGTGGCGTATTTCAGCGAGGTAAGTGCCATGTCACAAAGTAAAGAGTGTGATGGAGTGTTTGAAGGAACAGTTCCAACTGATGCACTGGCGCCCCAACTCGGCAAATCTGATACATATCGAACATACCTTTTATGTGATTAAACGTGGCGTCAGAGCTCATCGCCACCCTTCCCGAAATTTATGGGAATTAGATGACTTGTGAGAGCAGATGTGGTGCCAACTCTCTGCAACGACTTGCCAAGGCATCACTGCTTCCGCGCCACAATCCATCGCCTTGTTACCCGTGCCAAAGATGGACTTACCGCTTGTTAGGCAAGTGGTCGTAATTGTCTAGTTAATAGTTGTAAATAAAGTCCTGCTCATGCATTTTAGAAAGTCTAGTGTTAGTAGTGAAGACACTTTTATTCAAGTTAATGGTTGGTTGACTGTAGCTACTGTAAGAGCAGGTAGTGCTTCTGCTGCTCAAGGCTTGAATTTCGATTCTCGTAATGTGACTGGTTATCGAAATTATCATATTAGCGAGGTAGCGGATGAAGATTTTGCTTGCACTGCCAGAAGCAATTATCGCTCCTGCAGACTCATACCGGATGCCAACTTCCTGTGCGCTTAACGTTATCAGCGTTGCACAACGGCAACCGGTTTAGTGAATGTGCCTGCCACGTCTAGTAGAATATATACAGGCCGACAACGAGAAACGTTCTATGTCCGAATGGCGCTGAGACACGACCGGCTCCAGACCTCAAAAATGGAACATTCTTTGAGACGCGTAACTGATACAGTAAATGGCTCACAATAATGTCATGTAGCGCGAGACACGTCCGCCGACCCTACTCCTTATACTCCTTACGTGAGACACCCAGTTCCGTTGAATGATTTCTTTAGTCGATCGTCTACTAATCGTATCAATTCTATCCCGAAAAAGATGCCACCTTTACCAAGAGACAACTTCCTAGGATGTCTACGACTGTGTGCATGAGCAGGACTTTATTTCATTCCATTACGACTCTAGAAATATACCAACATGACAATGGATCCCATCCTTACCTCTGTCCTATTTCAACTCACGATCAACAAATGTACCTGCTGTGTCTATTAAAATATATCCACTCCAGCACCCAATTTTCTAAACACGATAAACGATAAAGAAGCACAGAATTCTACACCTAAAAAATGAAACATCTCCCTGCTGCGTATAGTAAAACTAGAGAAGTGGCAGATCACACGGATCATCGAGTGTTCTTGGGGTGGGCTCAGAAAAATTTTTTCGCAAGGTCCCCCTATCCATTCTCAATGCGCTGAGGTCTGGTGCTGGAAGCCAGTCGAGAAAAAAAATTCCATTCCGTTCTGCAAACCACTTTCGAATATGATATGTTCGCTGGACACATGCTACTGTAAACAGATGCACCCCTTAGGATATTCACTGCCTGAGAAGAAGAGTGAAGTAACCAGAAGACACGGTCGCATGTCATTGTGGCTTCGCGTACCTAAACACCTACGTAAACGGTTAGAGTTACAGTTCTCTGTCATAGATATAATGGCCACCAGAGTACATTAGTGCTGTTCATTTTAAATGGATCCTGGTAGGATGTATAAGGGGCGTGAAGAGGATGAAATGTTGAGTGATCACACTGTAGGACGCGAAGAAGCCACGTACCCGTGTGAGAACGTGTATCAGTCTTAAAAGCGGCTCGGGATGGGTATCCCTTTGGCTGACTGGTCGAAACGTACAGTATCCAGATTTTTGGGGCACAGGGATGTGACAGTGGCCCAGTAAGGACCACATAGGAACGCGAGGGCAAGCATACTGGTCGCCAAAGTACCGGTCGTCCGTGTCTGCCCACCGCAATGGAGGCTCGCCATATTGGGCACCAAGCACAGACGGATGCCATATTCCTTGACTTCCGGCAAGCGTTTGACTCGGTGCCTCACTGCAGACTCCTAACTAAGGTACGAGCATCTGGGATTGGTTCCCAAACATGTGAGTGGCTCGAAGACTTCTGAAGTAACAGAACCCAGTCCGTTGTCCTCGATGGTGAGTGTTCATCGGAGGTGAGGGTATCATTTGGAGTGCCTCAGGGAAGTGTGGTAGGTCCGCTCTTGTTTTCTATCTACATAAATGAGTGAATAGCAATGTGCGGCTGTTTGCTGATGATGCTGTGGTGTACGGGAAGGTGTCGCCGTTGAGTGACTGTAGGAGGATACGAGATGACTTGGACAGTATTCGTGATTGGTGTAAACAATGGCAGCTAACTCTAAATATAGATAAATGTAAATTAATGCAGATGAATAGGAAAAAGAATCCCGTAATGTTTGAATACTCCATTAGTAGCGTAGCGCTTGACACAGTCACGTAGTCACGTCGGTTAAATATTTGGGCGTAACATTGCAGAGCGATATGAAGTGGGACAAGCATGTAATTGCAGTTGTGGGGAAGGCGGATAGTCGTCTTCGGTTCATTGGTAGAATTTTGGGAAGATGTGGTTCATCTATAAAGGAGACCGCTTATAAAACACTAATACGACCGATTCTTGAATACTGCTCGAGCGTTTGGGATCCCTATCAGGTCGGATTGAGGGAGGACATAGAAGCAATTCAGAGGCGGGCTGCTAGATTTGTTACTGGTAGGTTTGATCATCACGCGAGTGTTACGGAAATGCTTCAGGAACTCGGGTGGGAGTCTCTGGAGGAAAGGAGGCGTTCTTTTCGTGAATCGCTACTGAGGAAATTTAGAGAACCAGCATTTGAGGCTGACTGCAGTATAGTTTTACTGCCGCCAACTTATATTTCGCGGAAAGACCACAAAGATAAGAGAGATTAGGGCTCGTACAGAGGCATATAGGCAGTCATTTTTCCCTCGTTCTGTTTGGGAGTGGAACAGGGAGAGGAGATGCTAGTTGTGGTACGAGGTACCCTCCGCCACGCACCGTATGGTGGAATGCGGAGTATGTATGTAGATGTAGATGTAGATGCACATCATAACCTCTTCACATGTGCACCTGCCATCCGAGAACCAAGTAATGAACTCCCTGGAACTTAGTGTGTCAGCCTGAAACATTGGTCAGAAACTAGCAGCAGCCATATCGCGAAATGCATAGGCTGATGTTAAGTCCACAACGCAAACAGATGCTTGGAGAGTGGTGTCACGACTGGGAACCATGGACTTCTCAAGAATGACATCGCACTGTGTTCAACAATGAATTGCGGTTCTGTGCTAATCCGATGACCATCGTCGACGGGTATGACGGTGACCTGGGGAAAAATCTCGTCCTTCCAATGTTTTGAAGAGGCAGAGCAGGTATTACTTCACGTCACGGTTGGTAGTGACCGAGGGAACTCTGATGGCAAAACAATACGTAACGGATATCCTGCATCCTGACGTGTTACCTCTCATGTGACAGTATGGTAGTGTCATTTTTCAACAGGATAATGTTCATCCACATACAGTCCGTGTTTCCATGAAATATCTGTGTGAAGCCGAGGTACTAAACTTGTCATTAGCAAGATTGCCAGAAATGTTCCCGACAGAGCATGTGTGAGACCAACTCGGACGTCAGCGCCGGTATCCAGACATCAGGGACGAATTACAACAGTTGTGAGCGGGCCAGCTTGCCTCAGAACTATAAACCGAAACAGTGCATGCATCCAGGCCAGAGGTGGTGCATCGACATAATGATAATTGTTCTAATACGGCCAAGCTCTTCGTAATTTTGTCTCGATTTTGTAATCACTGGTATAACATAACATACCCTCTCAGTACATGAAGTTTCAGTTCTTTTCTTTCTTCCCTTCTCGTTGTTTTACTTTTTTTGTCAAGAAGCGTAGTTGGGGAACAGATGGAAGCATAACATTACCAATTACGTGAGTATAATAACCAGCTGCACTTGAACCCAACCAGCCCGAAGGTATCACCGACACACGGCCACTGAGATATGTTACACGGGGGTACTGGAGGTCGAAACAGACAGCCTGCGGCCTAGATACATGTGCTGAACATTAAATTCTCTGTGTAAAACAGTGATTAGTCAGGAAATATTACTTTCGCCCAGTCGTGATGTATATTTCACTCAGAAAAAGTTAATCGGTAGAGTCTATAATCATCATGAAACTTCCCGTTGACAGTCGCGCATTTGCTCTATAGTGAAGCCTTCTGAAATTCGGGCTGAACTGTGTCCACCGACCTGGGAAACGCAAAAGTATGGTTCAACTGCAATGTGTTAAAAAGTTTCTGCAGTGGTGTATTCACAAGTTCAATATCGTGTACTGGTGTTGTTACACGCCAGCTTCAAGTTTCCGCAATCCTACTTTTTTCTGCAGTATTCGTCTTTTCAGAGTGTAATCAGGAAGGTATGCTCCAGCCCCCAACACTGTCACATTATCTACTTGCACAAGAACAATGACACTGTCACGAATAGCCCGTTGACGATGAAACATCGCTCATGAACAAAAAGGTAGGACTCAGAGTGAAGTGGTCGAGTATCTCAGTTCGAAGCGTGTACCGTCGTTGTCTGTTATATAATAATTATAATAGCCTTCCGGTGTGGCCGAGCGGTTCTAGGCGCTTCGGTCTGGAACCGCGAGACCGCTACGGTCGTAGGTCCGAATCCTGCCTCGGGTATGGGTGTGTGTGAAGTCCTTAGGTTAGTTATGTTTAAGTAGTTCTAAGTTCTACGGGACTGATGACCTCCGGTGATAAGTCCTATAGTGCTCAGAGCCATTTGAACCATTTGAATAATTATAATATCATTACAGTAATACAGATCAGATAAAGCAAATTCATAAAGCATTTCATTTGTTACTATCACTCAGGCATTAACTAATTACGTATAGACGCTTTTTCATAAATATCATCCAAGTACTTACAGTCTAACGTAGAAGTGAATCTTTTCCCTTTACAAAGAAAGCCTACAGATTGATCATTCAGCTACAAATTGTGAGCTATATTTCAAATGGTTCAAATGGCTCTAAGCACCTTGGGCCTTAACATGTGATGTCATCAGTCCCCTAGTCTTAGAACTACTTAAACCTAACTAACCTAAAAACATCACACACATCCATGCCCGAGGCAGGATTCGAACCTACGACCATAGCAGCTGCGGTGTTCCGGACTGAAGAGCAATATTTCAAGAAGTCACTTCTCTTCCTTGTGTTTTCAATTTTATCCGGAAAAATTACATATTGCATTTCATTCTCACGTGTGCTGTGCCGCATTGCCTGCGATTTTGCACCTCTACATTTCGTACTGGCAAGTGTACATATGGCGGAAAGTTACGTGGCTTAGGAGCAGAAAATATGTTCACGATACGGAAGACAGAGTAACAGATTTGATAGAACCCTCAATAAATTTAATTTGATCTCACTTGTTATTATCTCTACGTTAAAGTTAATCTTCTCATGATCTCACGATATAATGCGGATGATAAAATCTTAATCGTAGAAGAGCTGACGGGTAATCAGCGAAGCAAAGTTACACAAACATCCCATCGAGTTCAGCAGTAAAGGTCAGAAAATGACGAATACACTGAGGTGACAAACGTCATGGGATGCCTCCTGATATAGTACCGGACCTCCTTTTGTCTGGCATAGTGAAGCAACTCAACGTGGGATGGACTCAACAAGTCGTTCGAAATTCCGTGTAGAAAAACTGAGCCATGCTGCCTCTATAGCCGTCCATAAGTGCGAAAGTGTTGTAAGGATTTTGTACAGGATTTTGTGCACGAACTGACCTCTTGATCATGCCGCGAAAATATTCGATGAGAGGCACGTCGGACGCTCTGGGTGGCCAGATAATTTACTCGAAGTGTCCACAATGTTGTGACATGGCACTTTGTGATCCATAAAATTTCCATCGTTTTTTGGGAACATGAAGTGCGTAAATGGCTGCAGATGGTCTCCGAGTGTAATCACTCCCAGTCAAAGACCCGATCGTACAGTGCCTTCTTGACATCTTGAATCCATGGCTTCGTGGGATCAGCGCCACACTCGCACCCTACCATCAGCTCTAACCAACTGCAATCGGATCTCATCTGAGGAGACCACGGTTTTCCAGTCGTGTAGGGTCCAACTGATATGGTCACGAGCTCAGGAGAGGTGCAGCAGGCGATGTCGTTCTGTTAACAAAGGCGCTAACATAGGTCCTCTGCTGACGTAGCCCATTAACACCAAATTTCTCCGCATTGTCAAAAAAAAAAAAAAAAAGGTTGAAATGGCTCTGAGCACTATGGGACTTAACATCTGTGGCCATCAGTCCTCTAGAACTTAAAACTACTTAAACCTAACTAACCTAAGGACATCACAGACATCCATGCCCGAGGCAGGATTCGAACCTGCAACCGTAGCGGTCACGCAGTTCCAGACTGAAGCGCCTAGAACCGCACGGCCACACCGGCCGGCCTCCGCATTGTCCTGACGGACACGTTCATCGTACGTCCCACATCTTTTTCTGCGGTTATTTCACCTAGTATAGCTCTTTTGTTAGCACTGATAACTCTACGCAATTGCCGCTGCTATTGGTCGTTAAGTGAAGGCTGCCGGACACTGCGTTGCACGTGGTGAAAGGTAATGCCTCAAGTGTTGTATTCTCAGCACACTCTTGCCGCTGTGGAACTCTGAATACTGAATTCCCTAATGATTTTCCGAAATGGAATGTCCCATGCGTCTAGCTCCAACTATCATTCGGCGTTGAAAGTCTATTAATTCCCGTCGTGCGGCCCGAATCACGTTGGAAACCTTTTCATATGAATCAACTGAGTACACATGACAGCTTCACCACTGCATTGAAGTTTTTTTAACTTGTGTACGCGGTACTACAGCCATCCGTGTGTGCGCATTTCGGTATCCCATGACTTTGTTTCACCTCAGTGTATACAACATATGTGCAAATACTGCATACTGGAAAATGGTTGAACGGTGAATATCACAGTGGACCCGATGGAGGAAATGCAGAACAAGCAGATACACCGCATAAAGTAGCAGTGATTGTTTGGCATAGAAAACAAGAAGAAGCTACACGAAAATAATGGAACAAAAGAAATGTGAGATCAAATCATTATATCATGCAACCTTTTTCCTACAGAAGCTACGGTGTTTTCAGACGGATAAAGGAGCATTTTAATTTTCACCGAGCGAGGTGGCGCAGTGGTTTGCACACTGGACTCACATTCGGTGAGGGGGGGGGGGGGGGACGGTTACAATCCGCATCCGACCATCCTGATTTAGGTTTTCCTTCATTTCCCTAAATGGCTTCCGGGAAATTCTGGAAGGACACTGCCGATTTCCTTCCATATCCTTGAAACAATCCGAGCTTGTGGTCCGTCACTGATGGCCTCGTTGTCCACCGTACGTTAAACAATAATCTTTCTTCCTTCATTTCCAATTTGGAATGTGGTCCTTATCATAATCGACTGTCGGTTATGTGCATGTAGTCTCCCACAAGTTGTGTACAAAAACTCGCTATTTTATCAAACTGATTAAAAAATACGTTATCTGAAAAAACAGCCATGGAAGGTAAATAAAAAGAAATCGTGGTCAGACATAAATATCTAGATGAGATCACTTGTGTCGTGAATGAATTTCAGGCGAAAATTAACCAACCATGCAAAAAAAAAAAAAAAAAAAAAAAAAATGGTTCAAATGGCTTTGAGCACTATGGGAATTCACATCTGTGGTCATCAGTCCCCTAGAACTTAGAACTACTTAAACCTAACTAACCTAAGGACATCACACACATCCATGCCCGATGCAGGACTCGAACCTGCGACCGTAGCGGTCACGCGGTTCCAGACTGAAGTGCCCGCATGGCCACACCGGCCGGCAACCAGCCATGCACAGCGATGATGAAAGCACATAATTTGAATAGAAAATTCTTTACCTGGGAAATATAAATCAAGTGCCCTTTAGTATCAGTAACAAAATAAAACAAGAGACACCAAATTCGAATATCGGTGCTGTATAGAGGTTTAATTCCACAGCTTTGATTGTGGCTGGAATGGCACCAGCTCATATATTTCTGCTAATTTAATAGACTTATGAAGCTACTTTAGGTTGGATCTGAAGGTATTACTTTTCGTGGAATCGTGAAGATGATTATACATGACATCATGGAGAATCGCAAAGGTTTTCTGTGGAGGATATGGTAGATAATTTTTAAAATGCTAACACGTAACTATCTCAAACACAACCATGTTCTCTTTTTGCTTTCCAATTTAGAATTCTAGGCAAGCACACAGCTGAGCCTTTCATTAAAATGCAAGATAATAGAAAACTTCAGGCATCAAAATTTTGTTGCAAGACGACATTAGGTGAGGAAATCATTAAAAGGTTTAGTTTTATCAGCAACGTAACCTGCATATAAGAAGGATGCATTCGATCTGTAAAAGAGGATATTGAACACTACAAGGCGAGACACCAGAACAGGATGGCATGTGTTTTGTCATAATTTAAGACACATTTGCATTCTGCATCCAATACGAGTATCCCTGTTACTCGTCTGATTAGACCATAGATTATCCCTCCTATAACCCAGTATCGTTCGTGAACAAACTGTGTTTAGTGGTAGAATACTAATCACTTTCGTTTCCCATGCGAGTGGCGATTGGTAGAGACAGCATTTTCTACCAAGGAATGAGATTCTACAATAAGATGTCCAAGGAGAATTGCATTTTAATTTTTTTAGTAATCTGTTTAAACGCATGTTACATTCTATACCGTGAAGATTTACGTAGATAACACAGACTTGGCGTTTGGTAAAAATGTAATACAAGAAATTTATAATGAGAATAATAATAAAAAATTTGCAGTTTTTTCTTTAATTTTTACAGTGTCTGTTCCTTCAGGCATGCATGTCTGTTGCAACAGACAATATAAAAATTAAACCAATATTCCAAACGCCTGATGGGCGAGAACGACGATAATGGCACTGATCCTAATGTCATGTATTCTCATTGTCATCTTATGGGATTCACTTAATGTGGGAGCATTGAGGGATGTAGACACTGAGTGGCATATGAAAGTTTAGATTGGTCAGCAGAGTGGCCACTGATAGCCGAGGTGTCTCACTCGCGGCCCATTGCTGAGCCTATGTTGACTTGCGGTGCGGTGCGGTGCGTGATGTAGCGACCTGGTTACATAAGCAAGTGTTACTATACTTGTACACTGCGTTCCTAGAGCAGCCATCTAGCTTATAAGTGGTGGCACTTTCTGTTCATCGGCTCTGTGTACTGCTCATGAAGCAGAGGTACCGCTTCGTAACTATAAATCATTTTTATCGATTCGACCGGGAGAAGTACTTTGGTAAGAATACAAGGCATGTACAAACTACGGCTTTGGCAATTCATGACTGGCTGCGTGTTAATTTAAGTATTTCTGGTGCTAATACTGAGTTCATCAAATAAATAGTGAGAAATAGTTTGTTTTTGCTAAATTGCACGGTTCTGTTGCGGTAGACAGAATATTACTGAAACCCAGCGCAACTTTGAATTCCGTCATCGTGATGATTCTCTCAGTACCGTTGACATACACTTAGCAGCCAAAACGTTATGACCACTGGGCACTGCAAAGGGTGGATGCCACCTGGCGGCGTTGTGGGCACGTGACTCAACAGAAAGCCATGTGAGCGGAGCAAAGACGGGTGGGGAATTACCTTAGCGAAGATAAGCGCTGAAAATGGAGAAATCCACTGAAATAAGCGACTTTGCCAAAGAACAGATTTTTACTACGCAGAACCAGCGAACGAATACCTCTAAAACAGCGATGCTGGTCGAATGCTCACGTGTTCCTGTCATTAGAATCTACGGAAAGTGGTAGAAGGGCAGTGATGCTACCATTAGGCGTTTAGTGGTTTGACGTCCACGGCTCTACACAGAGTGTGGGGTCTGGAGGCTTGACTGCTGTGTAATCTAGGATAGATGGCGATCTGTGGCACCAATGGCGAAAGAGCACAGCGCTAATGGGCACACATGTATTTCAGAGCTCAGGAATCAGCGCACACTGTTGAACAAGGGGCTCCGCAGCAGATGACGCTGCGCGTTCACATGTTGGTTCAACGACTTCGTTACTTACGGCTGCAGTGGACTCGGGATCATTGAGATCGGACATTGTATCCCTGGAAACGTGTCGGCTCGCCGGACGAATCACATTTTTGCTTCACCAGGCCGATGGTCGTCTCCACAAACTCCGTCATGCAGGCGAACGGCGGCTCGAAACGTGCACCGCGCCACGGAAGCAGGCTGGTGGGGGTAGTATTAAGGTATGAGAGACATTCCCTGCGCTTGCATGGGATCTGTGGCACTTATCTAACACACCATGTCAGCTGTAGACCACCTGCATCACTTCATGCTTGATGTCTTCCCTAACGCCGATGCCATCTTTCAACAGTGTAACTGTCCGTGTCTCGAAGCCAGAATGATGCTACAGTGGTTCGAGGAGCATGATAGTGAAATTACTTTAATGTCATTCGCCTGATGTGAATCCGATAGTTCCGTTTGCGCCGCTATCGAGCGCCATCATTGCGGTTAGTCGGTTGGTTGGTTTGAGAAAGGGGACCGACCACACAATGAGGTTCTTGGTCCCATCGGATTAGGGAAGGATGGGGGAGGAATTCGGCCGTGCTATTTCAAAGGAACCATCCCGACATTAGGTTGAAGCGATTTAGGGAAATCATAGAAAACCTAAAGCCGGCCGAAGTGGCCGTGCGTTTCTAGGCGCTGCAGTCTGGAACCGCGAGACCGCTACGGTCGCAGGTTAGAATCCTGCCTCGGGCATGGATGTGTGTGATGTCCTTAGGTTAGTTAGGTTTAACTAGTTCTAAGTTCTAGGGGACTCATGACCTCAGAAGTCGAGTCCCATAGTGCTCAGAGCCATTTGAACCACAGAAAACCTAAAACAGGATGGCCGGACGCGGGTTAGAACCGTCGTCCTCCCGAATGCGAGTCCAGTGTGCCGACCACGGCGCCACCTCGATCGGTCAGTTATCTACAGGGAATTACATGAATTGTGTGTACACACCTGGTGCCACAAAACTCCACAAATCTACCAACGAACTGTAGAATCGATGATCCCCAGAATCGGCACAGATACCTAGGAAACAGAAGTCTAACATTACATTGATACAGGGTTGACCCGAAATGGAAACGGGAAATCATGAGGAAACGGTTGTTCCCCAATCCCAACAATCATACATGGCGAGCCCCTTGAGCCGTCCACAGCAGGATTGTTAACATCAACCGATGCAGGACACAACACGTCAGGAAACAACACAAGAACAGCTGAGAGAAACTCAAGCAGCTACTGAAACATGTAAACAGGGAAGTATAGTTTGTCACAGAATACAAAAAACTCTCAGGAAAGGGCGCGGAGGTAAGGAACAACAACCAGAAGGCTACAAAACCTCAAGTTGTTGCGAAGATACCACGCGAGAAAGTCAAATACAGTCGAAATGTGACAAGTAGAAAAAGTAGGAAAAATGCAGAAAGAGAATACGAAGATGACGAGAATGGAGGAACAGAAAGTGAACCTATTGGGAATGACTCTGGTTCAGAAATTAAATTGGGGCATAACAAGGAAAATCAAAACTGAAAAATAAGTTTGCAATGGACAGTACTATAGTGCTGACTCTCCTGAAGCTTCGATGTTACACGGAAAGTAGATTAGCTGCAGGAACAATCATTGGCAACGACACACCTGTAAAATGTAGAAAACAACTTAACCTGGTCACAGGATCTTGAATTGTTGGACGTGAGCATGCAGTCATTTCAAATAGCGACTGTCAACATCAATCGAATTCAATCAGACGTAAAATTAAAATGGGTAACCCTTTATTTATATTCTATGGATGTAGACGTAGTTCTTGGCCAAGAAGTGATCACACCAAATATTTCTGACATATTTGAATTTGATGAGATACTCAGTATTGGTGAAGTATCTGGAACGCCGAGTCTATACAGAAAGGGTGGTATATAATGTGTGGTTCAAGCGTACGTAGAGTCAGGAAGAGGCATTGCTGCCCTGCGTTGGGGATGTGCGCCTTCTCACCATATGCGCTTCAACGAGTACAGATGGTAGGAGAGCGAGAAGTGAGTTATTTCGACACGAAATCAGAGTCATTACTGGTGTATGTCGACATATATACTGAGTGATCAAAAGTATCCGGACACTTCCCTAAACCTACGTTTTTCATATTAGGTGGATTGTGATGCTCCATATCAGCGACCTCAGTAGTCATTAGACATCTTGAGAGAGCAGTATGGCGAAATCTGAGGAACTCACGGACTTCGAACGTGATCAGGTGATTGTGCGTCACTTGTTCCACACACCTGTACCCGAGATTTCCACAATCCTAAACATCCCTATCTCGACAGTTTCCGATGTAATTGTGAATTGGAAACGTGAAGGGACATGTAGAGCACAAAAGCGTACAGTCCGACAACGTCTGTTTACTGACAGAGACCGCCGACAATTGAAGAGGGTCGTAATGTGTAGCAGGCAGACATCTATCCAGACTATCACACAGGAATTCCAGACTGCATCAGGATCCACTGCAAGTACTATGACACGCCGGTCTCGGTGGCCGATCGGTTCTAGGTGCTTCAGTCCGGCTGCTACGGTCGCAGGTTGGAATCCTGCCTCGGGCACGGATGTGTGTGACGTCGTTAGGTTAGTTAGGTTTAGTAGCTCTAAGTCTAGGGGACTGACGATCTGAGATGTTAAATCCCATAGTCCTTAGAGCCATTTGAACCATTTTTGAAGTACTATGACAGTTAGGCAGGACGTGTGAAAACTTGGATTTCATGGTCGAGCGGCTGCTCATAAGCCACACAACACCCAGTAATTGCCAAACGACGCCTCACTTGGTGTAAGGAGAGTAAACATTGGACGATTGAACACTGAAGAAACGTTGTGTGGAGTGACGAATCAAGGTACACGATGTGGCGATCCGATGGCTGGGTGTGGGTACGGCGAATGCCTGGTGAACGTCGTCTGCCAACGTGTGTAGTACTAACAGTAAAATTCGGAAGCGGTGGTGTTATGGTGTGGTCCTGTTTTCATGGAGGGGGCTTGCCTCCCTTGTTGTTCCGTGTGGCACTATCACAGTATAGTCCTACACTGATTTTCTAAGCATCTTCTTGCATCCCACTGTTGAAGAGCAATTCGGGGATGGCGACTGCATCTTTCAACACGATCGAGCACCTGTTGATAATGCGCGGCCTGTGGCGGAGTGGTTACAAGGCAATAACATCGCTGTAATGGACTGGCCTCCACAGAGTCCTGACCTGAATCCTACAGAACACCTTTGGGATGTTTTGGAACGCAGATTCGTGGCAGGCCTCACCGACCGACATCGATACCTCTCCTAAGTACAGCACTCCGTGAAGAATGGGCTGCCATTCCCCAAGAAACCTTCCAGTACCTGACTGAACGTATGCCTGCGAGAGTGGAAGCTACCATCAAGGATAAGGGTGATCCAACACCACGTTGAATTCCAGCATTACCGATGGAGTGCACCACGAACTTAAATTTTCAGCCAAGTGTCCGGATATTTTTGATCACATAGTGTAACAGTCGGAGACTTCTATTAAGTGATAAGGAAATAAGATCAGTTCATGAGCTGTAAATTCTGCCCATAGTTAAAAACTTTAACAGATGGCTTAGAGCTTTAAGGCACCTGGATGTTGTTGTTGTGGTCTTCAGTCCTGAGACTGGTTTGATGCAGCTCTCCATGCTACTCTATCCTGTGCAAGCTTCTTCATCTCCCAGTACCTACTGCAACCTACATCCTACTGAATCTGCTTAGTGTATTCATCTCTTGGTCTCCCTCAACGATTTTTACCCTCCACGGTGCCCTCCAATGCTAAATTTGTCATCCCTTGATGCCTCAAAACATGTCCTACCAAACCTACATACTTCTCTTCTCCCCAATCCTACTCAATACCTCCTCATTAGTTACATGATCTACCCCCTTATCTTCAGCATTCTTCTGTAGCACCACATTTCGAAAGCTTCTATTCTCTTCTTGTCCAAACTAGTTATCGTCCATGTTTCACTTCCATACATGGCTACACTCCATACAAATACTTTCAGAAACGACTTCCTGACACTTAAATCTATACTCGATGTTAACAAATTTCTCTTCTTGAGAAACGCTTTCCTTGCCATTGCCAGTCTACATTCTATATCCTCCCTACTTCGACCATCATCAGTTATTTTACTCCCTAAATAACAAAACTCCTTTACTACTTTAAGTGTCTCATTTCCTAATCTAATTCGTTCAGCATCACCCGACTTAATTTGACTACATTCCATTATCCTCGTTTTGCTTTTGTTGATGTTCATCTTATATCCTCCTTTCAAGACACTGTCCATTCCGTTCAACTGCTCTTCCAAGTCCTTTGCTGTCTCTGACAGAATTACAATGTCATCGGCGAACCTCAAAGTTTTTACTTCTTCTCCATGAATTTTAATACCTACTCCGAATTTTTCTTTTGTTTCCTTTACTGCTTGCTCAATATACAGATTGAATAACATCGGGGAGAGGCTACAACCCTGTCTAACTCCTTTCCCAACCACTGCTTCCCTTTCATGCCCCTCTACTCTTATAACTGCCATCTGGTTTCTGTACAAATTGTAAATAGTCTTTCGCTCCCTGTATTTTGCCCCTGCCACCTTCAGAATTTGAGAGTATTCCAGTTATCATTGTCAAAAGGTTTCTCTAAGTCTACAAATGCTAGAAACGTAGGTTTGCTTTCCTTAATCTTTCTTCTAAGATAAGTCGTAAGGTTAGTATTGCCTCACGTGTTCCAACATTTCTACGGAATCCAAACTGATCTTCCCCGAGGTCCACTTCTACCAGTTTTTCCATTCGTCTGTAAAGAATTCGCGTTAGTATTTTGCAGCTGTGACTTATTAAACTGATAGTTCGGTAATTTTCACATCTGTCAACACCTGCTTTCTTTGGGATTGGAATTATTATATTCTTCTTGAAGTCTGAGGGTATTTCGCCTGTCTCATACATCGTGCTCACTAGATGGTAGAGTTTTGTCATGACTGGCTCTCCCGAGGCCATCAGTAGTTCTAATGGAATGTTGTCTACTCCCGGGGCCTTGTTTCGACTCAGGTCTTTCAGTGCTCTGTCAAACTCTTCACGCAGTATCTTATCTCCCATTTCGTCTTCATCTACATCCTCTTCCATTTCCATAATATTGTCCTCAAGTACATCGCCCTTGTATAAACCCTCTATATACTCCTTCCACCTTTCTGCCTTCCCTTCTTTGCTTAGAACTGGGTTGCCATCTGAGCTCTTGATATTCATAAAAGTGGTTCTCTTCTCTCCAAAGGTCTCTTTAATTTTCCTGTAGGCAATATCTATCTTACCCCTAGTGAGATAACCCTCTACATCCTTACATTTGTTCTCTAGCCATCCCTGCTTAGCCATTTTACACTTCCTGTCGATATCATTTTTGAGACGTTTGTATTCCTTTTTGCCTACTTCATTTACTTTCTCCTTTCATCAATTAAATTCAATATTTCTTCTGTTACCCAAGGATTTCTATTAGCCCTCGTCTTTTTACCTACTTGATCGTCTGCTGCCTTAACTACTTCATCCCTCAGAGCTACCCATTCTTCTTCTACTGTATTTCTTTCCCCCATTCCTGTCAATTGTTCCCTTATGTTCTCCCTGAAACTCTCTACAACCTCTGGTTCTTTCAGTTTATCCTGGTCCCATCTCCTTAAATTCCCACCTTTTTGCAGTTTCTTCAGTTTCAATCTGCAGTTCATAACCAATAGAAGGTGGTCAGAATCCGCATCTGCCCCAGGAAATGTCTTACAATTTAAAACCTGGTTCCTAAATCTCTGTCTTACCATTATATAATCTATCTGATACCTTTTAGTATCTCCAGGATTCTTCCAGGTATACAATCTTCTTTTATGATTCTTGAACCAAGTGTTAGCTATGATTAAGTTATGCTCTGTGCAAAATACTACAAGACGGCTTCCTCTTTCATTCCTTCCCCCCAATCCATATTCACCTACTATGTTTCCTTCTCTCCCTTTTCCTACTGACGAATTCTAGTCACCCATGACTATTAAATTTTCGTCTCCCTTCACTACCTGAATAATTTCTTTTACCTCGTCATACATTTCATCTATTTCTTCATCATCTGCAGAGCTAGTTGGCACATAAACTTGTACTACTGTAGTAGGCATGGGCTTTGTGTCTATCTTGGCCACAACAATACGTTCACTATGCTGTTTGTAGTAGCTAATCCGCACTCCTATTTTTTTATTCATTATTAAACCTACTCCTGCATTACCCCTATTTGATTTTGTATTTATAACCCTGTAATCACCTGACCAAAAATCTTGTTCCTCCTTCCACCGAACTTCACTAATTCCCATTATATCTAACTCTAACCTATCCATTTCCCTTTTTAAATTTTCTAACCTACCTGCCCGATTAAGGGATCTGACATTCCACGCTCCGATCCGTAGAACACCAGTTTTCTTTCTCCAGATAACGACGTCCTCCTGAGTAGTTCCCGCCCGGAATCCGAATGGGGGACTATTTTACCTCCGGAATATTTTACCCAAGAGGACGCCATCATCATTTAATCATACAGTAAAGCTGCATGTCCTCGGGAAAAATTACGGCTGTAGTTTCCCCTTGCTTTCAGCCGTTCGCAGTACCAGCACAGCAAGGCCGTTTTGGTTAATGTTACAAGGCCAGATCAGTCAATCATCCAGACTGTTGCCCCTGCAACTACTGAAAAGGCTGCTGCCCCTCTTCAGGAACCACATGTTTGTCTGGCCGCTCAACAGATACCCCTCCGTTGTGGTTGCACCTACGGTACGGCCATCTGTATCGCTGAGGCACACAAGCATTCCCACCAACGGCAAGGTCCATGGTTCATGGGGGGCACCTGGATGTACCCAGACCTTAATGTTACATGCTACACGTACGTCAATAGCCAGTCTGCCAGTAGACTAGACAGAATTTACTTCTCCAAAGCTACGTTAAATAACCTACGAGATTCTGAGGCCGCTCATCTTTGCCGACCATTGCACTTGCCATGTAACCGTTACGTACACCAGACAGAAAATTTTCTAGGGCGTGGCGCATGGCAGTTGAGTGTGTCGCTACTTGGCGATAACATATTAAGGCAGGAAATTCAAGACATTTGGGAGCATATCTTTCGATAGACGAACAGGCATCGACAAAGAGTGCTACAGTGGACGGACTGAGCAAAGACGCAAATAAAGAAATGTATCATCTAGTTTGTACAGAATAAATCATACTGGAGGAGAAATACTGTCATCTTACTTTACAATTTCACAAGAACTGTGCGATCGACCGGATGCTCTAAGCCCCCCCCCCCCCTTAAAAAAAAGGAATTAAATAGCAAATAACAGCAGCAGTTCGCGAAAGTTTACCTGTTATTAAAGTACGGGCTCCAGATATCAATGACATCAATCATGAAATTGCATCCGTCTATCACATAATAGGAGAAACCAAAAGGATCAAACAAAAATTGATTCCTAAGCTTCTAGATTATGATGGAAATGAATATTTTCAACAAAGCACGATCAAGGAATACGCTGTGAAATATTATACGGATCTCTACTCAGCACCGAATGTAGAAGAGACATCGACAGATTACTTTTTGAACAGTATCACTTCGTGTTCTGAATCAAGAGATAACGAAGAACTAATCGTTAGGATAACAAATCAGGATGTCAAACGTATCGTCATCAACGCTCCGAAGAGAGAAGCTGCTGGATTACAACGATTGCCTATCGAATGTTATGAACAGTTTTAGAAGGAAGGAAGGAAGACTGAGTTTAATGTTCTGTGGACACCTAGGTTATGAGAGACGGAGCACAATCTCGGATTGTGTCATGGATGACGAAGGATATCAGCTGTGCCCTTTTAAAGGAACAATTGCGGCATTTGTCTTGAGCGACTTAGAGAAATCACGGAAAACCTAAATCTGGAGGGCTGGACGCGGGTTTGAACCGTTGTCCTCCCGAATGGTTCGAAAATGGTTCAAATGGCTCTGAGCACTATGGGATTTGACAACGGAGGTCATCAGTCCCCTGGAACTTAGAACTACTTAAACCAAACTAACCTAAAGACATCACACACATCTATGCCCGAGGCAGGATTCGAACCTTCGACCGTAGCGGTCGCGCGATTCCAGAATGAATCGGCCGCTCAGGCCGGCTGTCCTCCCGAATGCAAGTCCATTGTGCTAACCTCTGCGCCACCTCACTCGGTGAACAGTTTTGGGATATGGTAGTTGAGGAACTCACCGAAATGTACGATGAAATCTTAGTAAATATCGTCTTCCTCCGGCAATTTACGAGGGAATCATTATCATATGAAAGACTGCCCAGAGTAATAGGACAAAAATTCCCGTCCTCTTACGTTGCTCAACGTCGACTTAAAAAATTTAACAAACGTTATAAACAGCAGAGTAAAGCAAATAATAGGTAAGGTAATTGGACCGTACCAAATATTCTAGACAAATACAGAGGTATAGTAGATTTAACATGGATATACAAAACGAGATTGAATATGCATGACAACATTAACAACAGCTTTTCTAGATTTTAATAAAGGATTTGGCAGGGCTTATCACCAGGTTTTATTTCAAACTATGGGTCAAATAGGTTTTGGTGATCCGCTTACAAAGCTGATAAAAATGCATAACTGAAATAGGATAGAGACTGAAGATTAATGGGCAGCTGACAGCTTCAGTGACGATTAAACAATGTCGCTGCTCGCCACAGCAGTAGAACATTTATTGAAAAAATTCCATAGTACCCTGCAAAGTCTTGAGACACTTAACATAAGAACAGTTTGCCAAGCTTATGCAGATGACGTGAGTGTGATCGTCAGTTCCAGGGAAGACGTTGACACAATCAAACGAATAATAAAGAAGTTTGAAGATGCAACTGGAGCAAAACTTTTGGGAGCGGTTCCAACATATCAAAAATAAGGCTTCTAGGTTCCCAAACCGATTACATGGACTAAACCCAGCTACAGCCACGAGAGAGATTAAACGTCTAGGGATCACGCCGACCCATAGTCCAAAGTATATGGTCAAAATGATTTGGTGAATGAAACTTTCCCCACTACGGCATCCTGTCAAAGATCACATCTAGCGTAATTTTAATTGAACACAGAGAGTAACCTTTCTCCAAGCGCACTTATTGTATTTAGTAGAATATAACACATAGCTGCGATATTTCCCATTATAACAAATTAGGAAATAAAATACGGGCATTAGCTCTCGCTTATTTATATAACTGGCAAGGGAATATCTTTCAAGTCATGCACAAGAAAACAACCTTAGGGCGACTTCAAACGGATTAGGGATCAAAGAGGTTGAATCACAGTGCACAACTATCTTCACTAGGAGCACAGCTGGAGTACTACGAGACAACCGTCCAAGCATTACAAAAAATTATTTTATATCCGAATTACTTGCGATCGCAACGACAAGAATCCACCAACGAACATCGGCCGCATCAACAAGGCATTGGTATACATCCGCCGATATTTTACAGAAGTAAGTTACAAATTTTTTTAGGAGATAGGTTAAGTAAAGACGAACCTACGTCTATGGTGTTTGTATACTTAGAGAAAGCATTTGACAGTGTTGACTGGATTACCGTCTTTGAAATTCTTCAGTTGAGAGGGGTAAAATACTGGGCGCGAAAGGCTGTTTACAACTTGTAAAGAAACTAGACAGCAGTTGTAAGGGTCGAGGGAAATGAGAGGGAAGCAGTGGTTGAGAAGGGAGACAGGATTTTAACCTGTCCCCGATGTTACTGAAACTATACACTAAGCAAATAGTAAAGGAGACCAAAGAAAAATCTGATGTAAGAATTAAAGTTAATGTTTTCCGATGCCGATGATATTGTAGTTCTGTCAGAGACAGCAAAAGACTTGGAAGAGCAACTGAAAAGACTGGACAAGGTCTTGAAACGAGGATATAAGACGAACGTCAACAAAAGCAAAACAAGTCGAATTGAATCAAGTCATGTTGAAGAAATTAGATTAGCAAACGAGACACTTAAGGCAGTAGACGAGTTTTATTATTTGGGCATCAAAATAGATGATGACGTCGAACTAGAGAGCATAGAAAATGTAGACTGGCAATGGCAAGTAAAGCGTTTTAGCACAAGAGGAATTTGTTAACACTGAATATAGATTTCAGTGTTAGGAAGTCTGTTCTGAAAGTATTTGTGTTGAGTTTAGGGATTTATCAAAGAGAAACATGGACGATAAACAGTTTACGCAAGAAGAGAATAGAAGCTTTAGAAATGTGGTACTACAGAATAATGCTGAAGATTAGGTGGGTAGACCACGTAAGTAATGAGAAGGTACTGAATGTTACGCTGTTTTAAAAAGGCCGACCTGTATTCGGAAGGATGGAGGTTCCAGTCTTCATCTGGCTATTCTAATTCATGTTTTTCGTAGTTAATTACTTCAAGCAAATTTCCACTATATGGACTCGACCTTCTGTCTGTCCTATCTTTGCCCTGTGGGAATGTAAATATCTGTATATGTCTTTTTTCCTTGTTATGAAATTGTAATATCTTGACATGTTCCGTATCTTTGTTAAAGTGTTATGCGGCTCGACAGAATTACTACTACTACTACTACTAATGCATCGAACCTCCTCCCACGCATACACACTGACTCAAATACTGGGTCAAGCACATTAACGTAGATAATTCAATATAACTTACGGCAAAAACTTCTAGTCCAACAAACTTTCGTCGTTCCATTATTACGAGCACAGAGCAACACGTTATGTTCCCGAGCCTCACACGTAACTACTGAGATTCTGAGGAAGCCAGTTAACAGATAAAAGGCGGACGCAAACAACAACTAAAGTACTTTTATCAATTTAGTTGCAATCTTTGAAGCAGGTATCAGATGTGTTGACAGTCGGGCTTATCTCTATACTGAAGAGAGCATAGACTGATATAAATTAATTGTATTCATTGAACTCTGCTAAAATCCTTGTATTAAGATAACTCGTGTTTTTACACTCCCGTTGTCAGTAGTGGCGATAAAATCTAGACAGTTTGTAATCTGAACAACAAAGTTCTTTAGAAAGAACAAATAAATCATAGTGTAAGACCATATACAAGTACAAATATATTCTAATAGGTATTTCTGGTGTACACAAAACCTAATTTTACTTTCACAGCATCGTTCAGCATATCAGAACTACTTCAAAATAAATAGTTTTTCTCATTCGGATTTAACATTTGAAAGCCCTTGTATCTGTATTATGTGACACAGTAATTGTGTCTGGTTATTGTGCAGTGATTTAATTACGAGCAATACTGCGTTTTATAAACCACTACGCTTGTCTTTCGTGGCACATTACTTTTCAGTTCATCTCAGTGCAATCATGTACTCTTTCTGTTCCAATTTTAGACAACGCATTACACCGATATGTCTCAAAACTTTACTGTAGCACTTGACGTTTAGAATATTAAACGTTTATAAAACATAAAGTACCAGAGTTTGAAGATAGTGAGAGTATCACACTATGCCGCGGTGTCTTGGAAAATAAATATTACACCGTCATACAGACATGATTTGCTTCTGCTACTGTTGCACCTATTTATAGTGCTCACGACGCACAGCAATTTATGTCAAAATCACTTCACGTAAACGTAAAGCTGCTACACCTACGAATCGAACAAGCCTCGAAAACTCGAAATTTGAGCACAGGTCGGGACTTTCTATTTATATAGTATGACAATATATAATAAATTTATCAAGCTTATTCCTGTCTCATTTGCATCAGAAGAATTATTCACGCACTCATTACAGAAAAATAGACTGAGAAATATAGCTCATAAAATCATGTTAGTATTTAGTGTTTAAGATTCACATCTGGCAATACACCTTGGTCTTTCATAAATAACCGTTAATACGTTGGTACGTAAGGCAAACAGCAAGTGCTAGCAGGCACCAGTAAACTCATACACACACACACACACACACACACACACACACACACACACACACACACACAGAAAACCCATAGAAAAGGAGCGACTCTGCGGACGAAAGAGAAACTTAAACGTTGCTACACGGGCAACCAATCGATTCGTTCTTGCTAGCGCTTACGAATTGCCTTTATCTACCAGTGCATTAAATTGTGTTCAGAAAAGCCGAAGGCAGACTGCAAAATGTGAACACTATCAGTCTTTAACCCTAAATACTAATAAGATCATAAAGAAAGAATACAATTAAATTGAAATAAGGAATTGTTGTGCTTTTCATATCTAGTCTGACTGTTTATTATGTCTTGAGTAATTTCGAAGGGAGTTGTTAAGGGAAGTTACTTTCGTATTTCATTTCGTATCAGTAAGCAATTCCGTCGAAGGTAGGTGCTGTGTTTGTGAGGGAGTCCACTTATCACCCAAGTGAATTGACTAGTTCGGCATTCAAAATGTAATAGAATAGGTGATGCACGGTTCAAGGTACAACATAAAACTACTGCGATACTTCAGCACAAAAACGGATTCGTTGCTTTTCGCTGAACTGAAATTAGTGACTGTGTTAATCACACTAAACTATCCTGATACAGAAGTGCAGAGAACTGCGTCACTACTTGTGTGTCGCCGGGATCATAATATACTGCCAAGCAGCAAAACGCGGTAAACTCTTATTTCTTCCAACAATATGGTATCGTTCTTTCCATCTGGGACAGATTGTGACCCGAACTCTCAGTGATAGTTACACGTCGCATAGGATGAAAGTTATCATACACAAAACAATTCACCCAAAGTTAATTGACCCACTGAATATTACTGTAGCTTATTTTGTAAAGAATATTAGAGAAAATGTTACTCACTGCCAAGTTAGGACAGGTACATGCCCAGTAGACTCACAGCGCTGTATTTCGTACAACATAGTTAGATATCCTTGTGCAAAACAGAACATTTAGGATGAAAGAAATGCACTCATTCACGACAGCGCACATACAGTACAGTTACGCTTCGTTATCGGAAAACCAGAAATACATATTACAGCAATTAGAACAAATAATGCCAACTACACTAACTACGTGTGTGCAATGTACTGTCATTATGCAATTCATTATTTCAAATGCAAACTGCCGGGAACAATGCTCGGTGGTTCTACTAAATACACTCCTGGAAATGGAAAAAAGAACACATTGACACCGGTGTGTCAGACCCACCATACTTGCTCCGGACACTGCGAGAGGGTTGTACAAGCAATGATCACACGCACGGCACAGCCGACACACCAGGAACCGCGGTGTTGGCCGTCGAATGGCGCTAGCTGCGCAGCATTTGTGCACCGCCGCCGTCAGTGTCAGCCAGTTTGCCGTGGCATACGGAGCTCCATCGCAGTCTTTAACACTGGTAGCATGCCGCGACAGCGTGGACGTGAACCGTATGTGCAGTTGACGGACTTTGAGCGAGGGCGTATAGTGGGCATGCGGGAGGCCGGGTGGACGTACCGCCGAATTGCTCAACACGTGGGGCGTGAGGTCTCCACAGTACATCGATGTTGTCGCCAGTGGTCGGCGGAAGGTGCACGTGCCCGTCGACCTGGGACCGGACTGCAGCGGCGCACGGATGCACGTCAAGACCGTAGGATCCTACGCAGTGCCGTAGGGGACCGCACCGCCACTTCCCAGCAAATTAGGGACACTGTTGCTCCTGGGGTATCGGCGAGGACCATTCGCAACCGTCTCCATGAAGCTGGGCTACGGTCCCGCACACCGTTAGGCCGTCTTCCGCTCACGCCCCAACATCGTGCAGCCCGCCTCCAGTGGTGTCGCGACAGGCGTGAATGGAGGGACGAATGGAGACGTGTCGTCTTCAGCGATGAGAGTCGCTTCTGCCTTGGTGCCAATGATGGTCGTATGCGTGTTTGGCGCCGTGTAGGTGAGCGCCACAATCAGGACCGCATACGACCGAGGCACACAGGGCCAACACCCAGCATCATGGTGTGGGGAGCGATCTCCTACATTGACCGTACACCACTGGTGATCGTCGAGGGGACACTGAATAGTGCACGGTACATCCAAACCGTCATCGAACCCATCGTTTTACCATTCCTAGACCGGCAAGGAAACTTGCTGTTCCAATAGGACAATGCACGTCCGCATGTATCCCGTGCCACCCAACGTGCTCTAGAAGGTGTAAGTCAACTACCCTGGCCAGCAAGATCTCCGGATCTGTTCCCCATTGAGCATGTTTGGGACTGGATGAAGCGTCGTCTCACGCGGTCTGCACGTCCAGCACGAACGCTGGTCCAACTGAGGCGCCAGGTGGAAATGGCATGGCAAGCCGTTCCACAGGACTACATCCAGCATCTCTACAATCGTCTCCATGGGAGAATAGCAGCCTGCATTGCTGCGAAAGGTGGATATACACTGTACTAGTGCCGACATTGTGCATGCTCTGTCGCCTGTGTCTATGTGCCTGTGGTTCTGTCAGTGTGATCATGTGATGTATCTGACCCCAGGAATGTGTCAATAAAGTTTCCCCTTCCTGGGACAATGAATTCACGGTGTTCTTATTTCAATTTCCAGGAGTGTATGTATATACAGGGTGTTACAAAAAGGTACGGCCAAACTTTCAGGAAACATTCCTCACACACAAATAAAGAAAAGATGTTACGTGGACATGTGTCCGGAAACGCTTAATTTCCATGTTAGAGCTCATTTTAGTTTCGTCAGTACGTACTGTACTTCCTCGATTCACAGCCAGTTGGCCCAATTGAAGGAAGGTAATGTTGACTTCGGTGCTTGTGTTGACAAGCGACTCATTGCTCTACAGCATCAAGCACATCAGTACGTAGCATCAACAGTGTATTCGCCCTCAACACACAGCACGCAGATCTCATCCTATATCACAGACTTCATGTTGGGAGCAACCCGGTCAGGAACAGGGTCAGGGTCGGTCAGGACAGCCCATGGTCTTTTCCACTGCTATGAGTGTGAATCCTGAGTCGCTCCTGGTCATCACGAACGTGGTTTTGCAGTCAGTCCAATGTTTACAAATTGCGGAGTTGGCAGATGCCCATTTGATGTATGGAATAGCACGGGACAATAGCCGTGGCGCGGTACGTTTGTATCGAGACAGATTTCCAGAACGAAGGTGTCCCGACAGGAAGACGTTCGAAATAATTGATCGGCGTCTTAGGGAGCACGGAACATTCCAGCCTATGACTCGCGACTGGGGAAGACCTAGAACGACGAGGACACCTGGAATGGACGAAGCAATTCTTTGTGCAGTTGACGATAACCCTAATGTTAGCGTCAGAGAAGTTGCTGCTGTACAAGGTAACGTTGACCACGTCACTGTATGGAGAGTGCTACGGGAGAACCAGTTGTTTCCGTACCATGTACAGCGTGTGCAGGCACTATCAGCAGCTGATTGGCCTCCACGGGTACACTTCTACGAATGGTTCATCCAACAATGTGTCAATCCTCATTTCAGTGCAAATGTTCTCTTTACGGATGAGGCTTCATTCCAACGTGATCAAATTGTAAAATTTCACAATCAACATGTGTGAGCTGACGAGAATCCGCACGCAATTGTGCAATCACGTCATCAACACAGATTTTCTGTGAACGTTTGGGCAGGCATTGTTGGTGATGTCTTGATTGGACCCCATGTTCTTCCACCTACGCTCAATGGAGCACGTTATCATGATTTCATACGGGATACTCTACCTGTGCTGCTAGAACATGTGGCTCTTGCACGATGGAGCTTACGCACATTTCAGTCGAAGTGTTCGTACGCTTCTCAACAACAGATCCGGTGACCGATGGATTGGTAGAGGCGGACCAATTCCATGGCCTCCACGCTCTCCTGACCTCAACCCTCTTGACTTTCATTTATGGGGGCATTTGAAAGCTCTTGTCTACGCAACCCTGGTACCAAATGTAGAGACTCTTCGTGCTCGTATTGTGGACGGCTGTGATACAATACGCCATTCTCCAGGGCTGCATCAGCGCATCAGGGATTCCATGCGACGGAGGGTGGATGCATGTATCCTCGCTAACGGAGGACATTTTGAACATTTCCTGTAACAAAGTGTTTGAAGTCACGCTGGTACGTTCTGTTGCTGTGTGTTTCCATTCCATGATTAATGTGATTTGAAGAGAAGTAATAAAATTAGCTGTAACATGGAAAGTAAGCGTTTCCGGACACATGTAAACGAATTCGTTTTAGCACTCGTGTTTATGACCTCACATTTTTCGTTATTTAGGGTCAACAGACAATTTTCGCGGCCGCGCGGGATTAGCCGAGCGGTTTAAGGCGCTGCAGTCATGGATTGTGCGGCTGGTACCGGCGGAGGTTCGAATCCTCTTCCGGGCATGGGTGTGTGTGTTTGTCCTTAGGATAATTTTGGTTAAGCAGTGTGTAAGCTTAGGAACTGACGACTTAGCAGTTGAGTCCCATAAGATTTCACACACATTTGAACATCTGAACAATTTTCACACCATTCAGATATCTTTTCTAAATCGTTCTGCAATTTTTTTGATCTTCTGTCGATAAACAACAGCGTCATCTTCAGACAACATAAGACGACTGCTCAGATCTTCTCCCAAATTGTTTATATAGATAAGGAACAGCAAAGGACCTGTAACACTACCTTGGGGAACGCCAGAAATCACTTCTGTGTTATTTGATGACTTTCCATCAAATACTACGAACTGTGAGCTCTCAAACATGAAGTCACAAATCCAGTCACATAACTGAGACGATATTCCATAACCACGCAATTTCGCTACAAGTCGCTTGTGTGGTACAGTGTCAAAAGCCTTCCGGAACTCCAGAAATACTGAATCGGTCTGAAACTCAATACTTCATTCGAATAAAGAGCTAGTTGTGTTTCACAAGAACGATGTTTTCTAAACCCATGTTGACTGTGTGTCAGTAGACCGTTTTCTTCGAGGTAACACAACCTTCGAACACATTATATGTTCCAAAATTCTGCTGCATGTCGACGTTAATGATGTGGGCCTGTAATTACTCCTACCACCATTCTTGAATATTGATGTGATCTGTGCAACATTGCAGTCTTTGGGTATGCATCTTTCGTCGAGCGAACGGTTGTATACGATTGTTAAGTATGGAGCTAATGCATCAGCATACTCTGAAAGGAACCTAATTGGTATACAAGCTGGATAAGAAGATTTTCTTATTTTAAGTGATTTGAGTTGCTTGAGATTAAAATTGCTTCACTACTCCGAGGATATTTACTTCTACGTTACTCACATTGGCAGCTGTTCTTGATTCCAATTCTGGAATAATTACTTCTTCTTCTTTTGTGAAGGCATTTCAGAAGGCTGTGTTTAGTAACTCCGCTTTGGCAGCACTGTCTTCGACAGTATCTCCACTGCTGTCGCGCAGAGAAGGCATTGATTGTTTCTTGCCGCTAACATACTTCTCATACGACCAGAGTGTCTTTGGATTTTCTGCAAGGTTACGAGACAAAGTTTCGCTGTGGAAACTGTTATAAGTATCTCTCACTGAAGTCCGCGCTAAATTTCGTGCTTCTGTAAAAGATCGCAAATCTTGGGGATTTTACGTCTATTTTAATTTTGCATGTTTGTTCCGTTGTTTCTGCAACAGTGTTCAGACCCGTTTTGTGTACCAAGGAGGATCAACTCCGTCATTTGTCAATTTTTTTGGAAAAAATCTCTCAATTGCTACTGATACTATTTCTTTGAATTAAAGCCACATCAGGTCTACACTTATATTATTAATTTGGAAGAAGTGTAGATTCTCTCTCAGGAAGGCGTCATGTGAATGTTTATCTGATTTTTTGAATAGGTATATTTTTCGTTTATTTTTGGAGGATTTGGGGGTTACACTATTCAGACTCGCTACGACAACCCTGTGTTCACTGATCCCTGCATCCGTTTTGATGCTCGTTATTAACCCAGTATTATTTGTTGCTAAGAGGTCCAGTGTGTTTTCATCGGTGCGGCGCTAGCCTTCTCACTGGTAGGATATAATAGGCGATACTATGGGCGATGCGACTCGCAATACGACAACCAACACAACTGCACGAATCACGTCCCTATTTCAGTTTCAACTGCAATCATGAGTTCCTCTGAGCAGAAAGCTTTTGTGGCTTATCATTATTTAAAGCCCAAGAAACTGAAAAAGAAAATGAAGTATTCGGTCGACCCTTACAATGCTACAAATATCAAACATCGTTCGCCTGTGGTTTCTCGTCAGGACTCTCAGCAAGTGCACAAACTCCACAAATTCTGCAGAACAAGTCTAGACAGTTTAGAGCAAGAAAATATCAGCCGCTCTGACAAAGCAGGACATAGATCTTCGACTTGCTGTTCGAGGTAGTCATTACAATAGGATAAGTTGGAGAAAGTAAGTGAATGAATGCCATCATGAAAAGTTTATCTTCACTTAGAGCACCTAGTATTGTACCTTATTCGGTGAATATATAACTAATGTTTACAAGTTAATGATGCTGGGATAGTAATTCTACCAATGTTTAATTTCACAAAGGAGAATATGATTGAGCTTGAGAACCCTTCACAAGAGCCGCTGCATTGAGTGGAGTCAAAGAAAGTTTTCGATGGAGCTGAACCACTATCATGCAATATTGTGTATCCTGCAATTATCTTCTCTACTGTCTAGATTTCGTCTTTTATCCCGTTATCGAATACAATGCTAAAAGTTCTTACACCATTAACACGTATCTGTCAAGACTGTTGGAAGAGGGTAAACAAGACTTATTTACCTGCGTTGAGTGCCTTAACGGATATGGCACGTTAATGGTCCAAGAACTGTTAACATTGTACTCGATAATGGCGTAAAAGCCAAAATATACATTACAGAAAAGAGATACGGTAACACAACCAAAGGGCGCTTTATTCTTTTTTTTATGAAAGAAACAATGTGATCTGTCACCATCGGAGGTGTAGCAATGAGTGGTGAACTTTGTGAAGGGGTAGACAAAGTGTTTATGGAAAGGAAAGAAAGTCATGATGTTAAGGAAAATCCTGGCATGTCCTTCTCGGCTCTGTCCAACTGCTCATTCAAAAGTAACAGGAATTTAGCTCTCAGTTCCCTTTTACGCCTGTCACAAAATTTCCTGAAATCAGGGAACATAGACTGAAAAAAACACTGAGTCAGCATCATGAGCTGACTCCCCGTCTCTTTTCAAACAGTAAGGTTTTCATTTCCATCTTTGGTTTGGATCGGCAGCATATGAAAAACAGGAACATGAGTCAGCCCCGCAATCTGAAAAGTAGGTCATAGAAGGCGACGATAGTCTCAGGTGTGGCGGGTAGCTGCCAACCTCGTCACGGACAACCTTCATTACATCTCATGTGTTTTCCCGAGAATGTTATGAGATATCTCTCTCCTTTCACGGTTGAAAACAATTTGCAGGAATGCATGACATAAAACCCACCAAACTTAAATTGGCCACCGACTACATTCTTCAACGTAAACGTTTCAAAACATGCCCGATAGTTTACCTATTTGCGACGCACCGCAATAAGCATGGGCAAAATAACAAGAAAATCAGTTCATTATTAGTCTGCGATGTGAAAAGATCAATTTTTTTACCGAAGAATTTCTTAAGAATGAAAAATATTATAATAATAAACTTTATGGCTCACAAGTTGAGCATATTTACATTATTTAACACAGAGGTCTGTGATTGATTTCACACGGGTTTTACCCGTTAGTATGTGGTATCGGTCACAACGTTTTCCACAGAGTTCACATATGCATATCGAGTCTGGGTTATGTTATGTCTTCGTCCTGCAGATTATGTGATCGTAGCCGTGGACCGCCATGGAATTTATGAAGTGTCCAGCTCCTGGTTTGTGCCGGTCCATGCTCTGTTCATCACGGCCTCTGAAGAGTAGAACTCTGGCTATATCTCTTTCTTTTTCTTCTCCTTCTCTAGCCGCAGTTTCTTCCAGTTGCCTGTGTAGGGCAAGTTGAATTTCCATCTCAGGTCCTCTACTAGAAATGTTTCTCTCCCGAGTTCGTACGCTAATCTTGACTTGGCGTACTTGGAAATTTCGAGGCTGCCTTCAGGAATTACGCTTTCGCTTTTTCCATTCGTAGTAGGTCTCCATAGCTTAGCTTTTCCCATGTTATCTCTGTTCCATATGTTAGAATAGGAACGATTTTGGCTTCGAAGAGGGCCAAGGCTGTATCCAGAGACAGTTTGCTTAATGACTTGACGTCGTAGATAGCTTTGTTTGCGGCTGCTGCTCGTTGTGTGGCGTGGATTCTGTATGAGTGTGCTGTTGTCTGAACCGTTACGCCCAGATGTTTGAAGCTGTTCGTAGTTCGTAGAGGTTCTTGTTTGAGGTATATTTTGTCCGTGGATAGTCGTCCTCCTTTCCTCAAGACCATGTGTACAGAACGAATGGAAAAACTGGTAGAAGCTGACCTCGGGGAAGATCAGTTTGGATTCCGTAGAAATGTTGGAACACGTGAGGCAATACTGATCCTACGACTTATCTTAGAAGAAATATTAAGGAAAGGCAAACCTACGTTTCTAGCATTTGTAGACTTAGAGAAAGCTTTTGACAATGTTGACTGGAATACTCTCTTCCAAATTCTGAAGGTGGCAGGGGTAAAATACAGGGAGCGAAAGGCTATTTACAATTTGTACAGATACCAGATGGCAATTATAAGAGTCGAGGGACATGAAAGGGAAGCAGTGGTTGGGAAGGGAGTGAGACAGGGTTGTAGCCTCTCCCCGATGCTATTCAATCTGTATATTGAGCAAGCAGTAAAGGAAACAAAAGAAAAGTTCGAAGTAGGTATTAAAATCCATGGAGAAGAAATAAAAACTTTGAGGTTTGCCGATGACATTCTAATTCTGTCAGAGACAGCAAAGGACTTGGAAGAGCAGTTGAACGGAATGGACAGTGTCTTGAAAGGAGGGTATAAGATGAACATCAACAAAAGCAAAACGAAGACAACGGAATGTAGTCAAATTAAATCGGGTGATGCTGAGGGAATTAGATTAGGAAATGAGACACTTAAAGTAGTAAATGAGTTTTGGTATTTGGGGAGCAAAATAACCGATGATGGTCGAGGTAGAGATGATATAAAATGTAGACTGGCAATGGCAAGGAAAGCGTTTCTGAAGAAGAGAAATTTGTTTACATTGAGTATAGATTTAAGTGTCAGGAAGTCGTTTCTGAAAGTATTTGTATGGAGTGTAGCCATGTATGGAAGTGAAACATGGACGAAAAATAGTTTAGACAAGAAGAGAATAGAAGCTTTCGAAATGTGGTGCTACAGAAGAATGCTGAGGATTAGATGGGTGGATCACATAACTAATGATGAGGTATTGAACGGAATTGGGGAGAAAAGGAGTTTGTGGCACAACTTGACTGGAAGAAGGGATCGGTTGGTAGGACATGTTCTGAGGCATCAAGGGATCACCAATTTGGTACTGGAGGGCAGTGTGGAGGATAAAAATCGTAGAGGGAGACCAAGAGATGAATACACTAAGCGGGTTCAGAGGGATGTAGGCTGCAGTAGGTACTGGGAGATGAAGAAGCTTGCACAGGATAGAGTAGCATGCAGAGCTGCATCAAACCAGTCTCAGGACTGAAGACCACAACAACAACATATTTACAGACTTTTCAGCGTTTATCTGCAGTCCGTTGTGTTCAGCCCATGTTCCAACAGCATTTATTCCTTTCTCTAGTTCATTTGTATAGTGTGACCCTACCATCAAGTCGTCAGCAAATATATAGATCTTGAGGGTCGGAGCCGAAGTTCTTATTGCTAGGACCACGTCGTGTGTGGCTACGTTGAACAGAAGGGACTGAGCGGGTCTCCTTGTAACACTCCATTTGTCTGTGTACTTTTTTTCGAGGTTATTACCTTGTCTGATATTAAGATGGCGTTTTTTCTTAGGATGCTGTTTGTCAAGAGCTTAGTTCCTTGTTTTGTTCCACCATATGTGGCGCTTGTTATGGTCCTTTTGAGATTGTCAAACGCCTTTGTGAAATGGACGAATACTGTGTGGAATTTTCTTTCGGGAGTCTTATTTTCTCTTCCGTGTCTAGTATGAGGGTTTTGACTGCGTGTAGCGTGCTTTGGCATTTCCTGAATCCAAATTGTTTCTCTGGAATCTTGTTGTCGATTTCTTCTCTTAGTCTTATCTTCATTAGGATCCTCGGTATTTTGAGGAGGTAGTGGTCTAGTGCGAATCCCCTGTACGAGTTTGGGTCATGTGGCTCTCCTTTCCTCTTGTGCAGCATTCTGGTTGTCGCTGTTTTCCATCTATCCAGGAGTCATCCAGGGTGCAGACATAAGTTCATCATGTCCGCGAGTGCTGGAATTAAAACTTCCGGGGCTGCCTTGATGTGTTCGCTGAATATCCCGTCTGGCCCTGCTGCCTTCTTGGTCTTCAGTGCTAATACAATGTTTTTAATAGCCTCTGCCGTGAATCTTCTGATGTCTTCGTACTGTATTGTTGTTTCGTGAGCTTCGTTGACTATTTGTTGATTTAGGATGTTGGTGAAGTGGTCCTCCCCCGGACTGGCGGCTCTTTTTTCCACATTGTCTGTGATTGTCGTGGCTTTAGAGCTGTGTAGGGATTTCCTTCTGCTTCTTCCACCATTCTTCTAGCCTCGAGTTCTGTGGAATCGTCTCGTTTTTTCTTTAGGAGGTTCTTGCATTCTTTTCTGAGTCTACTATATCTGATCAGATAGTCCTGTTTTTGTGAGCATTTGGCCATGTGGAGGGCTAATAAGACTCTCTTTCTCTCTGTGTAGCATTCTTGATCGAACCATTTCTTTGCCTTTCTCTCGTTGGTTGTGGTGGTTGCGGTTTTAATTATGTCTTCTAGTGCTGTAGCTGCAGCATCTAGGTCGTTTTCCTGTATTTTGTTTTCAAATACGGTATTTCATTCTTGTCTATCTTTCTGGAGGTTTTTCTCATGTGCTTTCTTTTCTGTTGTGATGCATTTAGATTCATTCATTTTGAAGGTAGCTGTCACTGAGCAGTGTTTCTTTATTGGTGTCTTCGCGGCGGAGTATATCACCTTGCGGTCCGTTACTTCAAGATCGTTGCCTTTGTAAAGGATTATGTCTATGGTGCTGCTCCCACTGTGTGTGAATTATGTGTCGTTTTCTCTGTTGTTAACCAGTGTGAATCGCTCTTCAGCCATCATCTGTAGTAGTTCCCTAATTCTGCAGTTGTGCTTATCTAGTCTGCAGTTTAGGTCTCCCACTATAATAATAATTATTCCAGGGGTTGTCTTTCCTAGAGTGGTCATCACGCTTGCTATGACGTCCTCAATCGGGGTCAGGGGTTCGATGTAGAGACCTGTGAAAGTCACTCTCTCAGTCTCCATTATTATGGTGTCTTCTTGTTCATAGACGTAAGATGCTATTGCTATCGTTGGTTTGTAGATGCAGGATATTCCTTTTGTAGGTCTTACTCTCGGTCCTTTTTTCACAGGAATGTGTTTTGAGTAGAAACTGGGGATTTCTGTATTGTCCGTCGCGAATGTCTGTGTCGGGATGAGTATGTCATGGCTTCTTGGAAGCTCGCCTTCCGTCAAAACTAAGGCGCTTCTTAGCCTTTCTACGTTCCAAAGAAGTAGGTTCACTTCGAGTTAGGCACCTCGGCTTGCGGGGCGATAAAACCGGTATCTTGTAATTAGGGCCGCTTCAGACCATTTTTTTTGTTTTTGTTTTGGGTCTGTGATATTGTGAAGCTCGTTTAGTGGTGTGCCTACTTTGTAGGCTTTTAGTGTTCCTCAGGATTTTATTTCCTCGTGTTCTATTATTTCCATCACCTTCAGTTTTCCGAGGTGTCAGATAAGTTTTTCCGGCGTGGAGTTGCAGTGTAGCCGTCCTACGTAGAGCCTGGAGTGCGCCATCTGTGGAGTCCGCTTCTTGTTGGGGTTGTTGCTGCGTGCCCACGGCTATTGAGGTCATCGTCTGTTGATTCCTTTGGCGGTTCCTTCACGCGACATCAATCCATGCTTGATTATTTTCGTCGCCGGTTGTTTCGACGTAGTCTGCTTTCCTTTTGTCGTTCCTTGGTGTGGTCTCCTCGTCTTTCTTGTCGTTGTTTGTGACTCCTTGTGTAGTTGGCGGGTTGGGGACTTTTCGCGTTCTTTTGGTTTGGTTCCGCTTGGTACGGTCTCAGCTGCGGCTTTTTCTGTGGCACCGGACCCTGATAAGTGTGTTATTTCGGTTCTGATGTTTTCATCTGTTAAACTTCTTAGATTGTTGGTGAGATGCTCCATCATGGCTTCCGTATTTCGTGTTAGTTTTTGTGAAATTTTTTCTTCTAGTTTGTCTTCATCTTCTCTTTCCAACTCGTTTGTTTTCGCTGGTTGTTGAGTATCACGTCGTATCTTCTTGCTTTCTTTGCTGAATGGGTTGCCCTGGTAGTCGCTAGGTGTCGGCACTGCTAGGTTGCTGCCCGACGGTTGGTGTGTGTGTGTGGCTACTTGGTGTCGCCTCTTGTTTGCTGTGAGTGCTCCGCTGTGTGGCACGTGTCGCTGTCATCTGATTTCCGTACGCTGTTTCTTGCTTCGGGTCACTAGTTGCCGCTAGTTGTCCTTTTGAGTAACTGTCGTCTTCCTCTATATCAATTTTTTTTTTAATTTACTTGTCAAGTTCCCTAGGAAAATATTGAGGAGCAAATCTCCAGGGTCATGGAACGTGTCAGTACGTGAAATTACAACATAAAAGTAATAACACATAAAAATAAATGTTTATGAACCTGAAAACAATCAAACCATAAGTTTAAGTAAACGCAATCGACAATAAGAAACAGCTTAAATTTTCAAGGAACTCCTCGACGGAACAGAAGCTGTGACCCATGATGAAACTCTTCTGTTTCGATTTGAAGCGCGTGGATTACTGTTAAGATTTTTGATTTCGATTGGTAGCTTATTGAAAACTGATGCAACTGTATACTGCACACCTTTCGACGCAAGAGTTAAGGAAGCCTGATCCAAATGCAGTTTTGATTTCTGCCTAATATTAACCGAGTGAAAGCTACATATTCTTGGGAATAAGGTAATATTGTTAACAAGAAATGACAGTAAGGAATATATAAATATATTTACAGGCCAATGTCAAAATACCCAGACTCGTGAACAGGGGTCGACAAGAGGTTCGTGGACTTACACCACTTATTGCCCGGACCGGCCGTTTCTGAGCCAAAATGGAAATCAGCGTAAGGCATGGTGGGCAGGGAGTCCGCCATGTGGAGAAGTTCGGTCGCCGAGGGCAAGTACTCATTGCATTCGATGCCACATCGGGCGATTTGCGCGTCGGAGATGGGGACGAAATGATGATGAGGACAATACATCACTCAGTCCCTGAGAGGAGAAAATCTCCTGCCCCAGCCAGTAATCGAACCCGGGCCCCTTGGCGTTGAGCCAAAAATATCCTTTTAGAATGGAAGACTTACCCCAAAATATAATACCAAGCAAATACCTAAGCAAATGAAAATAACACAAGTAGACTAATTTTGGTGTCGAACAATCACTCACTTCAGATACCGTTCGAATAGTAAGAATGGCAGTATTTAGTCTTTGAACAAGATCCTGAACCTGAGCTTTCCACATCTGAACTAGAAATCTGAACTGTTCAGTTCCACTAAATACATGCCCGTTCTGTGATATTAAAACATAAGGTTTAGTTGTGTGTTAGAAACTGTAAAAACTGAGTCTTCTGTGATTTTGCGTTAGTTTAGTTTCTACAAGCAATGAACGTTGCCCATGTACTGCACTATTTGAAACCGAGCCAATGTTGTACACAAGTTCCTTCATCGCAAAGCTAGTGTCATCAGCAAACAGAAATATTTCAGAGTTACCTGTAATAAATACGGAACAGGAGTGGCCCCAACACTGGTCCCTGGGGCACCTGTGAGCTAATCCCTGTATTCCGCAATGGTCAAACCTCTGCAGCAATATTTTGTAATTCACACAATCAAATGCTTAGTTAAATCAAAAAACATACCAAGTGTTCGAAACCTTTTGTTTAACCCATCCCGTACCTCACAGAGAAAAGAGAATATAGCATTTTGAGTTGTTAAACGACCTCTATAGCAAATCGTGTGATATAAAATGATCAATTATCCTTAAATACAAAGCCTTTTCAATAACTTTTACAAACACTAATGGCATAGAAACAGGTCTAAAATTTTCTACATTATCCCTTTCTCCCTTTTTATAAAGCGGCTTTACTAATGAGTACTTTAATCGTTCAGGAAACCGACCATTCCTGAAGGAAAAATTACAAATATGGCTAAATACAGTGCTAAATGTGCAGCATAGTACTTTAATCTTCTGATACGCACTCCATCATAACCATGAGAATTCTTAGTCTTCAGTGATTTAATTATTGACTCAATCTCTCTCTTGTGTGTATCACATAGGAGCATTTCAGAAATCAATCTCGGAAAGGCATTTGCCAAGAAAGTTGTACGATTCCCTGTAGGAACTAAATTTTTATTTAATTCACCTGCAGTGCTCAGAAAATGATTGTTAAAAACTGTACATATATCTGATTATCACTAACAGAAATAGGTTTACTGTGAACTTGCTTTATATCGTCGACCTTTTAATAACAGTATAGCGTACAGTACCACTGTTGTTACTGACTTTTGTATGTTTTGTTTAGTGTAGCTCAGTGTCGGTTGGACCATAAGTGAGAGAGCACCTTTAGTTCCTGCTGCTAATAAGCTGAGTGCACCGTTCGTTTGTTACATATTTTTACGAGCTTCAGAGAGGAGTGACTTCTGTAATGGATAGGAACTGTGACTGCTGTGTACAGATGCGAGCTGAGTTCGTGACCCTTCGCTCATAGCTCCAGGCATTGTTGGCTTCCATCACACAGCATGAGGCTGCTGTCAAGGAGCATCACTGTGGGGGATCGGACGCTGGCATGCAGGGAATGTCGAGCAGGTCCAACATGTCTCCTGATGGGTCCACTGCTGTGGCCACCCCGGGTATTGCCTGCACTGAGGTTGACCCCTCACTCATGGTCGAGTGGGAGATCATTCCAAAGTCTAGCAGGCAGTGAAGGACCTTCCAAGGGGCCAATCGTAGTGCCTCCCCAGTGCGTTTGGCGAACAGGGTTTGGGCGTTATCTGTGGCTGACGAAGTCTCTAGGCTGGATGCAGTCGTCCACCCTGTTCCAGAGGAAGCTTCTCGGCCCGCTAGGTATGGACAGTCGCAGAGCGTGGGTTTGCTGGTAGTTAAGAGCTCAAACATTAGGCGCCTATGGGGCCCTTTAGGAAAATGGCTGCCAAGAAGGGGAAGGAATTCAGTGTGCACTCCACGTGCATATCGGGAAGAGTCATTATGGATGTGGGAAGAATGCTTCCGAATCCCATGAAGAGTACGAGGTGCAGCCAATTGCAGGTGTTGGCTCATGTCAGTACCAATGACGTGTGTCACTTTGGATCGGAGGAGATTCTCTCTGATTTCAGGCGGCTAGTAGAAATGGTAAAGACTGCCAGTATTGCTCACAAGAATAAGGTGGAGCGATCCATCTGCAGCATCGTGGATACACCCAACTGTTGTCCTTTGGTGCAGAGCCGAGAGGAGGGTCTGAATCAGAGACTAAGGCGGTTTGGTGACCGTGTAGGTAGCAGATTCCTTGATTTGCGCCATTGGGTGGTGGGTTTCCAGGTTCTGCTTAATAGGTCAGGACTCCACTAGACACAGGAGGCGGCTGCAAGGGTAGCGGGGGCTGTGTGGAAGGGACTGGGCGGTTTTAGGTTAGAGGGTCTCAGGAAACCACAGAAAGGGCAGGCAAAGCATAGTAAGGTACTTGTAGCATCAATCGGTATTGTAGTTGTAAGTTGTCGTAGCTGTGTTGGGAAAGAACCAGAGCTCCAAGCCCCAATAGAAATCACTAAAGCTCAAATAGTTACAGGTATGGAAAGCTGTTAAAGCTGAAAATACGCTCAGCTGAAATTTTTGCAAACGACCTAAGAGTGCTCAGAAAGGATAGATTAAATACAGTTGGTGGTGTAGTACTAATTGCTGTCAGAAGTAATTTACCTTATAGTGAAACTGAAGTGGATAGTTCCTGCGAAATAGTATGGCTAGAGGCTATGCTTGATAATCGGACTAAACTATCAACTGGATCGTTGTACCGATCCCGACTCAGAAGATATAGTTACTGGACAGATCAAAGAAAACTTGAGTCTCATTTCAAGTAGGTAATTCACTCATAAAGTTACAGTCGGTGGTGACTTCAGTCTACATTCAATCTGCTGGAAAAATTATACGTTTATAGCCGGCGGTAGGCATAAAACGTCATCCGAAATTATACTGAATACTTTCCCACAAAATTATTTTGAACAATTAGTTCATGAGCCCACTCGAAGCGTAAATGGTTGCGAAAGCTTACTTGACCTCCTAGAACAAATAACCTGGAGAAATAGGGAGTATCATAACGGATATAGGGATTAGCGACCACAAGGCAGTTGCTGTTAGGCTGGATACCGTAACACCTGCAACCATCAAAAAGCAACGCAAAGTACATCTACTTAAAAAAGCTCATAAAAATGCTCTTAACGCCTATTTAAGAGACAGTCTCCACTCCTTCCGATCTCATAATGTAAGCGTAGAAAAGATGTGGAATGATTTCTAAGAGATAGTATCGACAGCAATTGAGAGATATATATCACATAAATTAATAAGTGATGGCACTGGTCCCCCATGGTACAGAAGACGGGTCAAATCGCTGTTGCAGAAGCAACGAAAAAAGCACGACATATATAAAATAATGCAAAATCCCAAGGTTGGCAAAGTTTTGCAGATGTTCGAAATATAGCGCGCACTTCAATGCGAGATGCTTTTAATAATTTACACAACCAGACTCTGTATCGGAAACTGGCAGAAAACTTAGAGAGATTCTGGTTATACATAAAGCGCAACAGTGCCAAGACACAATCAATACCTTCACTATGTGATAACAACAGTGAAGTCACTGATGACAGTGCCACGAAAACAGAGTTAGTAAACACAGTTTCCCGAAACTCCTTCACCAAAGAAGACGAAGTAAATATTCCTGAATTCCAATCAAGAACAGCTCCCTAGAGGAACAGCGCAAGATATCCTCGGTGTAGGAATGCAGCTTAAATCTCTTAATAAAGTCAAGGCCTCCGGTCCAGCAGTCAGGTTCCTTTCAAAATATGCTGATACAATAGCTCCATAATTTAGCAACTATATACAGCCGCTCGCTCATAGAAAGACCCGTACCTAAAGACTGGAAAATAGTTCAAGTCACACCAATACCCAGAAAAGGAAATAGGAGTAATCTGATGAATTACAGGGCCATATCACTAACGTCGATTTGCAGTAAGGTTTTAGAAAATATACTGTGTTCCAGCACTATGAATTACCTCGAAGAAAAAAAAAAAAAAAACGATTTATCGACACATAGTCAGCACGGATTCAAAAAATATCGTTTTTGTGAAACACAACTAACTCTTTATACTCATGAAGTAATGAGCACTATAGACAGGAGATGTGAAATTGATTCCATATTTTTAGATTTCCAGAAGGCTTTCGACACAGTTCCTCACAAGCGTCCTCTAACCAAACTGCGTGACTATGGAATATCGTCTCAGTTGTGCGACTGTATTCGTGATATCCTGTCAGAAAGGTCACAGTTCGTAGTAACAGACGGAAAGTCATCGAGGAAAACAGAAGTTATATACGGCGTTCCACAAGGACGAGTTATGGGCTCTCTGTTGTTCCTGATTTATATTCACGACATAGGAGACAACCTGAGTAGCCGTCTTAGATTGTCTGCAGATGATGGTGTCATTTACCGGCTTGTAAAGTCATCACATGACCGAAACGAATTGCAAAACGATTTAGATAAAATGTCTGAATGGTGCGAAAACTGGCAATTGACCGTGACTAAAGAAAAGTGTGAAGTTATTCACATGAGTGTTGAAAGAAATCCGCTAAATTTCGATTACACGATAAATCACACAAATGTGAAGGCTGTAAATTCAGCTAAGTACTTAGGGATTACAGTTACAAATAACCTAAATAGGAACAGTCACGTAGATAATGTTGTGGGTAGAGCAAACCAAAGACTGCGATTCATTGGCAGAACACTTAGATGGTGAAACAGGTCTACTAAAGAGACTGCTTACACCATTCTTGTTCGCCCTATCCTGGAGTACTGCTGTTCGGTGTGAGATTGCCATCATGTGGAACTGACGGATCACATCGAAGAAGTTCAAAGAAGGGCAGCTCGTTTTGTATTACTGCGAAATAGGGAAGATAGTGCCACAGACATGATACGTGAATTGGAATGGCAATCATTATAACAGAGGCGTTTTTCGTTGCGATTGGATCTTCTCATGAAATTCAAGTCACCAGTTTTCTCCTCCGATTGCGAAAACATTCTGTTGGCACCTACGCACGAGAAATGATCATCACAATAAAAGAAGGGAAATTAGGGCTCGCACAGAAAGATTTAAGTGTTGGCTTTTCCCGCGCGCCATTCGAGAGAGGAACGGTAGAGAGACAGCTTGAAGGTGGTTCATTGAACCCATGGACAGGCACTTTATTGTGAACAGCAGAATAACCATGTAGATGTAGATGTACATGAATATTCCTACATTCCATCCTGGATTTTCCGTAGAATTGGGTGAAAGAAAGGAAGATCACAAGGGAATCAAAAAATCCTGGTTTGTAACTTTGTACGCAAAAATTAAAAGTTTGACTGGGCAAGTAAGTGGAGAGAAGGACGCAGAAATTTTTTTCGAGCTACTTTTTTTAGTCATCAGTCTTCTGACTGGTTTGATATGTACCTCCGCGCATTCCTCTCCCGTGGCAACCTCTTCATCTCAGAGCAGCACTTGGAAGCTACGTCATCAATTATTTGCTGGCTATATTTCAGTCTCTGTCTTCCTCTATAGTCTTTGCTCTCTATGGATCCATCTAGTACCATGGAAGTCATTTCCTAATGTCTTATCGGATGTCCTGTCATCCTGCCCTTTCTCCTTGTCAGTGCTTTTACACATGTTCCTTTCCTCTCCGATTCTGTGCAGACCTCCTCGTTCCTCACCATATCCGTCCACCCAATTTTCAACATTCACCTGTAGCACCTCATCTCTTCTGTTCCGGTTTCCCCACAGTCCATGTTTCACTGCCAAACCATACTGTGCTGCAGATGCACTTTCTCAGATATTTCTTCCCCAAATTAAGGCCTAGTTTGATACTAGCAGATTTCTCTTGGCCAGGAAAGCTCTTTTTTCCAGTGCTAGTTTGCTTTTGATGTCCACTTTGTTCCGTACGTCATTGATTATTTTGCTGCCTAGGTAGCAGTATTCCTTAACTTCATGTACTTCGTGACCATCAGTTCTGATGTTAAGTTTCACGCTATTCTCTTTTCCGCTGCTTCTCAATACTTTCGTCTTTCTTCGATTTACTCCCAGTCCATATTCAATATCATTCGACTATTCATACCCTTCAGCAGATCAAAAAATTCTTCTTTGCTTTCAGTCAGGATAGCAATCTCATCAGCGAGTCTTATCATTGATATCCTTTCAGCTTGATTTTTAAATCCAGTCTTGAATCTTTCTTTTAATTCCATCATTGCTTCTTCGATGTACGAATTGAACAGGAGGGAGAAAGACTGCGTCACTGAAGGATGCCTCACTGTCTTACACCCTTTTTAATCGGAGCCCTTCGTTCTTGATCGTCCACACTCGTTTTTTCCTCTTGGATCTTGTACATATTGTACATTACGCGTCTCTCCCTATACATTTCTTCTGTTTTTCTCAGAATTTCGAACATCTTGCACCATTTTACACTGTCGAACGCTTTTTCCAGGTCGAGAAATCCTACGAACGTGTCTTGATTTTTCCTCAGTCTTGCTTCTATTATCAACCGCAACGTCTGAATTGCCTCTGTAATGCCTTTACCTTTTCTAAACCCAAACTGATCGCCATCTAGCACATCCTAAATTTTCTTTTCCATTCTTCTGTATATTATTCTTGTAAGCAACTTGAATGCTTGAGCTGTTAAGCTGATTGTGCGACAATTCTCGCACATGTCAGCTCTCGCAGTCTTCGGAACTGCGTGGATGATATTTCTCCGAAAGTGAAACGGTATGTCGCCAGATTCATTCATTCTAGACACCAACATGGATAGTCGTTTCGTTGCCACGTCTCCCAATGATATTACAAATTTTGATGGAATTTTATCTACCCTTCTGCCATATTTGCTCTTGTGTCCTCCAAAGCTCTCTTAAAATCCGATTCTAATACTGGATTCCTATCTCCTCTAATTCGAGTCCTTTTTCTTCTTCTATCACATTCGAAAAATCTTCCTCTGCGTAGAGGCCTTCAGTGTACTCTTTCCATCTATCCATCCTGTCCCCTGCATTTACCAGTGGAATTCTGGTTGGACTCTTAATGTTACCACCCTTTCTTTTAATGTCACCGAAGGTTGTTTCGGCTGTCCTATACGCTGAATCAGTCCTTCCGACGATTATTTCTTTTTTCGATTTCTTCGCATTTTTCTTGCAGTCATTCCGTTCAAACTTCCCTGCACTTCCTAGTTATTTCAATCTCCAGCGATTTACATTTCTGTGTTACTGAATTTCCCTGAACGTGTTTGTACTTCCTTCTTTCATTGATCGACTGAAGTATTTCTTCCGCTACCCATGATTCCTTCGCAGTTATCTTCTTTGTACCTATGTTTTTCTTTCCAATTTCTGTGATTGCCCTTTTTAGACATGTCCATTCGTCTTCAACTGGACTGCCTACTGAGCTATTCCATACTGATGTATCTATAGCCTAAAGAACTTCAAGCATGTCTCGTCATTCCTTAATATTTCTGTATCCCACTTCTTTGCTTATTGATTGTTCCTGACTAATCTCTTTCACTTCAGCCTACTCTTCAGCCTAATGTCTGAGCATGATGTAAGCTAACTGAAATATCTCCGTACCATCCGGTCTTTTCCAAGTATACCTCCTTCTCTTGCGATTCTTGAACAGAATATTGGCTACTACTAGCTGAAATTTAATACAGAACTCAATTAGTCTTTCTCCTCTCTCATTCCTCGTCCCAAGCCCATAGTCTGCTGTAACCCTTTCTTCATCTCCTTCCCCTACAGCTGCTTTCAAGTCCCCGATGGCTATTAGATTTGCACCACCCTTTATGTACTGTATGACCCTTTCAATATCCTCACGTACTTCCTCTATCACTTCATCTTCAGCTTGCGACGTCAGAATGTATACCTGAACTGTCGTTCTTTTCTGTCGATTATGACAAGGCTAACTCAACCACTGAAGTGTTATTGTAACAAACTCTTCGCCCTACCTTTGTATTCATAACGAATCCTACTCCCGTTATACCATTTTCTGCTTCTGTTGATATTACCCTACACTCATCTGACAAGAAATCCCTGTCTTATTTCCACTTCTTTCACTGAGTCCTACTGTATCTAGATTGAGCCTTTGCATATCCATTTTCACATGTTCTAGGTTCCCTACTTCTTGTGAGTCGTAATTTGCATCGTACGGTACAGGTCCGTGGAGCAGCGCAGCAAGTTCTGTTGACCCGGGCGAAGGGTAGGTGTATGTGACGGTGTCGTACCGCGTTCGAGTCGCATCGCGTATCAAATCACATCAGTGGGAACACCGCATTACCGAGGCAAGGGAGACCCTGTCTGTGTGGGTCCTTAATTAACTTGCTCCTTTTAGGAGACCAATTTATCTACATGGCCAGAAGTCCGAATGGTGCATTGTGTAATGTTAACACCTAAACAACAATAAGATCACGAAGCTGCCATTACCTTAGCAGAAATCAACGCCACCATACGAACCTGCAAGTGTACCTGCAGAAGCAAACAGGGTGAAGAAACAGAAAACTAGATTGCTACAAAGTTGGAAAGACAGATAAGAAACAAACGTAGAAAAGGCAGCTCAAAAGCTAACTGGCCCTCAGTCTACCGTTTACCATCACCCACGAAGTGAAAAGAGGTGGGGAAAAAGCAATAAATGTCGTTAACAGGTTGTCCTAGGCGCTATCAAATGTGATACTGCGATAAGTAACTGTCGAGGACCTAGATGCTCACAGTGTCCGTGACATGCTAAAGCCGCACCTGCCTGCTTTGCCGTGCCAACTGGCGGATACCTCTGGCGGTTCCGTCGCTGCGCACTGGGCACGTGTTCGGCGAAACCGGCGTTCACGAGTTAGAGATTGTTGAACATTGTCAGTCCTCAAAACCGCAAGCTTCAGCAACGCAGCGGTGGAACGTTGAGCCTCACACGGAGCAGGGATCTTGGCTTTACAACCTGGACCACATGATCCACTTGCCGCACTGTACTTGTATGAGGCTTCCCCAGAAAAGACATGCATGCATGTCCGAAGGAATTTTGCTTTATACTTCTGGACAGTCCAGACACTGCAATATCATATTTATCCGCCGAAACTGGGCAATCGACTTTCGACTTAAATGTGTCCCTTGTACGGGAATATACATAATGAGTGTAGGAGTACAGGTTGTAGAGGCATGGTTGACGGCATGTGACAGTTTGGGTTTGGCCGTGAGTCGTGCATGGACAGCCAAATCTAAGTCGACCGCTCGCAAAAAAGCGGGAAATTGGAGGTTCGAGTCCGGGTCCAGCACTAATTTTCATTATTGTCATTCCATTATACAGATGATGATTGTCTACTTTCACAACTGCGAATACATTTCATGTACCTAAGAGAAAAGCAGTTGTCATCGTACTTTTCAACTTCATCTGGGGGGCTCGACAGTCTCCCGACTCCCAGAGGAAAGTCGTTACAAGTCGCCTCCCTGTTCTTTAAATCTGTGAAGGAGCAAAAATCCGAATTTAGTCATCGCTGTGTCCCATTTACTAGCTCCGCAAACTGGAACTGATTGTCAACCATCTCCATTCTTGAAAACGGCTATACAACGGGCGTTCTACCTAGACATCTAACTAATAAGTGCGTTTATAGAGTAGGCCTGTAGTACTAACATCCACCGTGATTCAGAGCCGTCTTCCCGCCTCTGTAGGATACTTCCATGTTCTTTTAAATACCGAGTCGGAGACGACGTCTCTGACCAATCGAACAAGGAAACCGTCTCCCTAATGGTAGTGTGCTAGTGAACTATCTTTAAACTCCAGAATGAGATTTTCACTCTGCAGCGGAGCGTGCGCTGATATGAAACTTCCTGGCAGATTAAAACTGTGTGCTGGACCGAGACCCGAACTCGGCACACAGTTTTAATCTGCCAAGAAGTATCTTTAAACTGTTAGGCGTGCTGCATCACGAGGCAGTTTGGCTGAGCATCGTGCATTTAAAGCCAATACTGTACCATGTTCTGCGATGTGGCTCGTGAAACGCCACTTAACGTTAGGCAGCGACTCTTCAAGCCGCAACAAGCGCATAAAACAATATCAGTTCCAAAGAAGCATACCTAACTTACCGTTGCTCTTTGACAAATGGAATGACTTTTCAGTTATCTATTGTAAGTAACGAAACCTTTTGAGATTCTTCCGTTTTAGAATGAATGTAGGTGGTTTTAAAGTTTTACATCCTGGTCAAAACGGCCGGCCGGTGTGGCCGTGCGGTTAAAGGCGCTTCAGTCTGGAACCGCGTGACCGCTACGGTCGCAGGTTCGAATCCTGCCTCGGGCATGGATGTGTGTGATGTCCTTAGGTTAGTTAGGTTTAATTAGTTCTAAGTTCTAGGCAACTGATGACCTCAGAAGTTAAGTCGCATAGTGCTCAGAGCCATTTGACCCATTTTGAACTGGTCAAAATAGATCTCCACGTTGGCTTCTAAAGAGGTAGCGAATTATTTTAGATTACGACAAACTTTTACAGGAAAGTACTCGAGTTTTAACTTTTAAGTTTGTTTATTGTATCATTTCACAGAGTTGTCACGGTCTCAGTACAGTACACACCGATGGTTCGAAGTAAGTCTTTACGATTCAAGTTCCCAATTGATACATTGCATTTAGTGCAGAATTACGTGCGGTTCTGAACGTGCTGTAGCTGATGGGGTGTGTCCTTCACGTATTGCAGCAAAGTAGTGCAGTGGCGTCAATGGCACAAATATACAGGACACATTCTTCTTCTCCAGCAGCAGGAGAAGCATGAGTCAGTCTTCTAAGAACCGGACATACGAAAGTCTGGGGAAACGAGCCAGCCAGTCAGATAAATAGACATGGGGAGCACACAATATGGTACAATGTGCAGTACTCCTACGGACTGTCATCTCACATTACACTACCATGTAACTGCGAGAGGAGGATTGACTGATTGTTGGCGAAGCCAGTCATCCAGCCGTAGCATACGTCATTTCACTGACTCCGACGGGACACAGTCTCTCTGACCGGCATCAGAATGGTTTGTAGTTCATTAACGCACGACTCCATATTTCAGGAAAGTCCCCCCCCCCCCAATCTGTGACGTGCAAATTACTGTACGCGACGTTTTAAACGAGTGGATTTTATTTCTTGACGAGAGGGCACAAGCGAATTTAAATCGGAAACTGTATTCTATTTTAACCGATGGGCCGTACGCATTAAATCTCTTAATGTTTGTATAGTATTTCGGCTGCAGAATATAGTTACGGCGAAGGTTTAGTGAGTTGCAAAGTAGCTGGATCATACACTTTTTATTTCAGTGAACAGCCAGCCACATTTGTCCGTTATTCCATATTAGATGCTGATGCTGAGTAAGTGTTGAAGACCAAACAATGATGGTCGTCAGTCTGCTATTCACCCCGCACGACGGAAGCTGTATACTCAATCTGTCTCAATCTGTCCGTGTATAGAGTAAATTCTGTGTCGTGCACGTATGAAAAAGTGTTTTACATGTTTGCACAGCACGTATCTGAGGCAGAACATGGGAATGAACCCGGTATTCCCCTTCTGGGATGTGCGAAACCGCCTAAAAAGAAAATCAAAGCTTGCCAGCATACTGTCACCTTAATGTTAATCCTCTGGACGGATTCGATCCGAGGTCGGCATGCCTTCCTGTTATCAGAAGTGACCCATTAACATGTACGGCTACCCAGGCAGGAGATCCGTATCAGCTCTTCTCATTGACTGTTTTAGAAAACAATGTTTTAGGATTCCACTGTGTATGTGTGTGTGTGTGTGTGTATGCGTGTAAGGGCTTGCGCAAGTGCGTGCATGTGCGCGTGGAGGCTGTTTACATATGGCGTCCTACATAGTACACCAAGCATGTAGGGCCTTCTGTGTTCCTAATTCGCCACCATTCACCGCTGTTACCCAACAACCACTGGAACGTTGGTTCGACAACAATACACAGATAATACGACTATTTGGGATCAATGCAAGGAAGAGCCTTAAGATTAATGGGTTGATGCAATAGTGCTCAAAGCCAGGAATGGATTAGGTGGCCGCGCGGGATTAGCCGAGCGGTTTGGGCGCTGCAGTCATGGACCGTGCGGCTGGTCCCGGCGGTGGCTCGAGCCCTCCCTCGGGCATGGGTGTGTGTGAACAGCCTTTGTCCTTAGGATAATTTAGGTCAAGTATTGTATAAGCTTAGGGACTGATGACCTTGGCTGTTGAGTCCCATACGATTTCACACACATTTGTACATATGGATTAGGTGGTCCCTTCGTTAAGTAAGAGGCACAAGTTAATTTCAGAACTGAAGCTACACAGGAAGCCCAAAACCTAGACGACATTTTAAAAAATTTAATGAAATTTTCAAGCTACGCCCGGATTTTATTTGTGTTTACAGTAGTGGGTCTATGTAGGTTTTTATCTGTGGTTCATTCGTGTTATGTGAATGTATCTTCAACGTAGTGCTTTCAGAGCAGCTTTCTATCCACTATGCAGAAATGTTCGCTATCCTGAGAGCAATCAAACAAGTGAAACAACATCATGGGAAGAAAATCGTCATCTGTTCTCATTCCCAAATTGCTCCTGTCGATTATTCATTTGTTTGATTAAAATACCATCGTTATATTAATTATTATTGTTGACGATGGCATCTCCGAGACACGCAGAGGCAAATTATTTATTCTGTGAAAGGTTACACACTTCCTCAGGCTCAACTCTGATGCTGTTAATTGTTCATATAAAATACTTGATCGATTTCAGAACTTACATTCCATCACCAGATGTATCCGTGAATCCAGCCACATATCGATTCAGTGAAATACGTCTATGCGTGGAAAGCCGATGACCATCACCACGTTACCACATAGATAAAATCACTTAAAGTTGCGTGACAACTTTTCTTTTGGTTTAGAGCACATACGAATCCCAACCTGACTGCGGAGGGTACCAACCGAAACTGAGGTCCAACAAAAGGGGCACGTGCCACATGTGGTGTATGAAAGGGAACGTAATTTTGTATAACCTAATTAGCGATTTTACGAACGTGCTGAAGTGGAATGGCAGGGTACTGGTGGCTATCCATACACAGACATCTTTCCCTCACATAAAACTGACTGGATTCTCAAACGATCAGATGATTCAATGACTGTTCAAAAATGTATCATGTGCATTGTATTAATTATCGACATAAATAAAGTACAGCTTCAGGAAGTCTGTAATTCTTCACATTATTAAATCTTATTATTGTTATGGGTCACCATCTCGAACTTTTCTTATCTGTTCTATGAATAATTAAAGAAAGTAGTTTCTTGCTACCTTTAGTATCTACTCAGTTGGCTGCAATATCATTGTCAGGTAGTAGATAGCTCATTGGCAAGGTCAAATATGATGGTGGAAGTGTTCCAACCTAAGCTGATTGAGAGTGATCAGCAGGCTGGCGAAGCTTGTTTACGGCTCCACTTCAGGAAGGTCAGTTTCCACACCAGCTTAGTGTAACTTCTGCACGGCTCATAAAAGAGGGTGTAGCTGTGGTATTTGATTGAAATCATACTAACCGTGCGTTGGTGAAGCATGGGTTTATTAATCCCACGTCTGGCTGCCCAACATCCTAGCCACAGTGATAATACCAGTCCTCATCAGATCACAGCGAGGTCACAGACAATCAGAGCAATTTCTGAGTAAATCTGCTTCTTAGAAAATATATATATATATATATATATATATATATATATCTCAAAGTACCACAACTCCTCATCATCCATACATATTTCTAAAAGATCATTAAGCATAGATAAAAAAGACCTTGTGACAAGATACATTACCTTATCCATCTAGATTCTTTGGACAATGGTGACCATATACTTCATAATTATGTACCTGTCATTCATTTGTAATCAAAAAATCAGTATTATTGTCATCTTGATGAAATTGAATGTCAGTATTCTTTTGCCATAACGAAAATGCTGCATTTGTTACTTGTAATACCTTTTTAGTTGCACCTTTATAATACCATTTTATATATTTTTTATTCCTTTTACACATAGTAATTCTATAAGCAGTATTAATGTTTTTTTACACCACATTGAGGCTCGACCATAAAATTTAAAGTTTCTAAATTCGACTCACCAGTAATTTCAAGAACATATGTCTCCTGAAAAATCATTGATGCTTCTCCAGACTGTATGTGTAGTCTTCTGACTGCATCAGGATCTCATTGCTTTATTTCTGTCATTTGTAACTGCTATTTTCATATACTACCACAGTAGAATTAAATTAATTTATGTATAATTAAAACATTATTACAATTTTTAACTAGGGTTAACTTAAAAATGAGGAGTGGTTGACAAATATTATTTGATTAAATTTGAAACCGACATAATTGGTTTACATTAATTCTGTTAATTACTCATAGTGGAATAGAAGACAAAATTTATTCTCCCCATGAATGATGATGACTTATAAATGAAACAATATTATCCTTCTTTGAAAGAAGGGAAATATATTTGGATATGTAACTGATCAACCAAAATGAGGATTAACTGGTTAAATATGAAATAAAGATAAATTAATTTTAAGGTTGAATTAATTTTTAATCAACTTCTTTGATATGAAGGTCAATAAATTAACTTTAAAATGGACTTAATTGGTTAAATTTTAAAGAAAATGAATTAATTTACATTGAAGTGAACATAATATTAATGAACTTAGAAATTAAGATTGAGATTACATATGTAATAGGACAATAAACCTTCTGTTTTAACCATTTATCAAAACATTTGTTACGAAAAATACGATTACAGTTTGTTTATACATACTGAATATTTCAATCACTCATGCATATAGAACACTGACTTCATTCTGAAGAATCCATTATTTCACAATGTTTCGTTGTGTTTTGCAAGAATGATACTGATGGATTTTGACATTTTAAAACTTTTCCCAGTTATCTTTATCCTTAAATTATATTATAAACTCTTCAGACAATATTTGATCAATTGAGGTAACATCCCAATTATTTTATGTTGAAAATCTCTCTTAAAACGTTCAATCAGTTTTTGATAAAATGATATTTAATTCCAGTTCTATTTATCTTGGAATTCTGTTATAAAATCATCAGAGAATTTTTGGAAGACAGATTACTTTATCCTGAAATTCCATTACAAAAGTTTCAGATAATATTTGATTTCATGATATATTATTCCAGTCTAATTATTTTTTCAGGTATTTCATAACCTCTTAGTATACATTCCGAATCTAATTTATTATAAAATTCTTTCATAAATTTTTCAGGTAATTCATAAAATCTTGAAAGTGGATGTTTCCATTTAGCTTAAGCAATGGATTTTCCTTTTTAATATAAAGAACAACTAGTACTCCATGTGTTTCATTTGTTAAAAACAATTCATATAATTCTTTAAAACTAAAATTTTTACACATACAATGCATCACTTGAATAAGTGGTTCTTCTCTAGCTTTTTGTTCATTCAATTCAACCCTATTATTTTTGTGATTGTTAACATTGTTATTATTAATAACATCAATAAGTCATTGTTTTTCATTTTAGAATATCCTTTAAGCCCTGTTGATTTTACTTTTACTTTTAATTTGCTGGCTTTTAAACTATTTAGGTTTTCCCTTTCATAGAAAAATAAAAAACCGAAAATCATATCCCATTTAATATTCATTACTAAAATCTTCAGTTAAATTTTTGATGACCTGAAAATCTTCATAAATAAACAATAAAGATTATGAAATTGATATGTCTGTCTGATTGTCTGTTTACTGAAGGTAAACCTCGCAAAGCATAAAGGAGGAATAATAAAATGTGATCATTTGACTGACTTGTTGAACGAATCAATGCATCTGTTTGACTGATTGTTTACTGAAGGTTTACCTAATACTAAACAAAGAATAAGAAAGTAAATTAATTAATTAATTTAGATTTAAAATTTGTTTCGAATTTATTTATTTATCTTTTTTGCAAGTTGATTAACGGTCCTCAGACAGTGAGGCACAATAACAAATTTGGTTGAATTTATTAATTTCATATTAGTTTCTGCTCTACAGCATACATGAAAATTGATTGAAATAGCTTTGGACTTTCAGGGTACAGTAGGACGTATCCTGTAACTGGAACTGGAATTTCAGGGTTCTCGAAGAAACCCCCAGTAACATTGAAAAAGTTTACTCAAATTTTTGTGACAAACTGCCTATTTGCGTCTGTCTCAGGTTCCTTGGCCGACGTTCATCTGATGGTTTTACTAACATTTTGCCAGCATAAGTGGCTGGGGTTGTCAGAGTTCACCCTCCATTGCTGGTGAGGAACTGGATTGGGCAGGGTTGTTTTGGGGCAGGAGACCAGGCAGCGAGGTCATCGGTCTCATCAGATTAGGGAAGGATGGGGAAGGAAGTCGGCCGTGCCCTTTCAAAGGAACCATCCCGGCATTTGCCTGGAGCTATTTAGGGAAATCACGGAAAACCTAGATCAGGATGGCCGGATGCAGGATTGAACCGTCATCCTCCCGAATGCGAGTCCAGTGTCTAACCACTGCGCCACCTCGCTTGGTGGGGAACTGGAGCAGAGCTAGCGGCGCAGACTATATGTACCTGGCGCGCCTACATCCAAGGGCACGTGCAATCATTTTGCAATAAACTTTTCCACATGTGCATGGTATGCGGTATATTCCCGACATTGCAAATGGGTCCCTTTTCTCCTTTGCCGATCTAAGACACACTTCAATCGTCCTTGTCGATTTTAAAATCGTCTTTATGCCGTGTTTGCGCAATGTATGGCCGATTCTGTCAGTCACTCTAGGAATGTATGGGAGAAAGGCAGTACCTGACATTTCTCTTCCTGATTTCTTGCTTCGCCGAGTGTTTGGCTCTGTTACACTTCTAATATAATTTGTGGAGTACCCATTGCTCCTCAGGTGTTGCATTTCGCTCTGAGGTGCTGCACCTCAGATATTCGTGTTGCTCGCGTTACGAGCATATTAATCAAACCTCTTTTTTCACTCATGTGGTGGTTTGATAGTTTGTGCAGGCCCATGTGTGTCGTTTTCGATATACGCCCTGCCCCAGGTTTTCGCCATCCCTTGTGACCAGCACATCTAGAAATGGCAGTTTTTGTCCTTTTCTACTTCCATCGTAAATTTTATGATGGCATGGAGACTGTTCAAGTTCTTAGCAAGTCACTGAGCTGTTCTTCACCATGGCTCCACACAGTGAAAGTATCACCGACGTATCTGTACCACACCTAAGGTTTACAAGTCACCAAGTCGAGTGAATGTACTTCGAAATGATCCATGAAGAAGTGGGCGACCACTGGACTACGTAGACTAACATGGAGACACGTTCCAGCTATTCGTAGAAATTGCCATTCCACATGAAATAGCTTGTGGTGAGATATGCATGAAAGAGCTTTGTGATGTGTTGCAGGAAAATGGAACCGATGTGCTGGAGAGCGTCACTGAGTGTGCACTTTCGTAAACAAAGAAATAACATAAAAGCTGACCAGAATGTCGTTTGGTGCAAGTTCCAGTTTCTTCAGCTTGTCAGTGAAATGTCCTGAGTCCTTTATGTATGTGTCGGTCTTCCCCATGTGTGGCTGGAGCAGAGAGGCCAAGTGTTTTGCCACTTTATACATCGGTGAGCTTGGAGCACTAACAATCAGTATTAGTGGAACGTTGTTGTTATGGATCTTAGGTAATCCATGCAGCTGAGGTGGTAGGGCTTCTGCAGTGAACGACCATCACAGGTAGCAAGAGGGGAATCGCACTGCAAATGACTGTGGAGAAGCCCTCGGACACCAGGTACATATAGTCTGTGGCGGCGAACTTGGCTTACCACTGGCAATGGAGGGTGAAGTTTTAACAATGCCAGCCACTCGTGCTGGCGAAAGATCAGTAAAGTCATCACATCAATGATGGCTGCAGAAGTTGAGAGAAGCCAATAGGCAGTTTGTCTACAAGTGCTCATGAAAGCCTTAACAATTTTGTGTCAAATTTTAGTATTTTTTCAATATGGAATTTCAGTGAGTGCGGTTACACTCTCTGGAAACTTAAAACCAGTCAGAATCTTTAAAAAATTCCTGATATAAAAAATAATAGTCCACTTGCTTTAGATTATAATGTTAGAAGTTGAGAATTATGGCGTAACCAGCACCTACACTTACATTCAAATACACTTCTTGTCAGTGAATTTGGATTTTAAAAATAACATTCTAATAAAAAATGTTTTCTTTAAATGGCAGCTATTATATCTGAATCTATGATGTATATATTTGATTTATTAAAATAATAATATTTGATACAATGATAAACAAGTCTGTGTAATTATTGATGAAAATAATGTTTCTTGTGACGGCTGAAGGTGTATCTTGGTTCAAAGGTGCAGCCATAGCTGTAATATTAGAATATAAAGACGCTGATAAAGCTGTTAAATATGACATAGATACTGTTGATAGAATAAAATGTGAAAACTTTTAAAATCTACCTGTCAAGTGGGTATAACTAATAATGAAACACAAACAATATTTTAAACCCCACCTCAGAGGTGAAGTTGAGAGTTATGAAAAATCTTTGGTAGTTACCAGTGAATCAAGCTTACAAAAACAAAAATCTAATAAAAACTATTTTCTTTAAATGGCAGCTATAGTGAGTGAAAATTTAAGAAATATTAAAAGAAATTTTGTAAAAAATATAAAAAAATTATAATTTAGAATGTACAGAAATAAAATACAGTGATCCTTTGACTTAAGAATACGAATATATAGAAAACGAAATTAAACAATTGAGACCTACTAATATAGTTCACAAAACATGGATTACATTATCTACTGAAAATTATAAAAAATTTATCTAAGGACTAAGGTTGCTGATGAATGAGACTATTATGTTACCGTAGAAAAAAATTCTATTCAGTTACCTAAAATGTGCAGCATTTTTTGAAAAAGTTAAATTTAAACAGCTTCAAAAAATTTGAAAATAAAAAAACAAGAAAAAGACACAGAATCTTTACATTTAAAAGATTTATTAATTCATGTAATAGAAATGAAAAAACAAGAGATAATGTATATTGCAACTACCAAAACTTATTCCATAAAATATTACTTTAATTTATGTGGACTTCAATCTTCATTTCTCTTACAAGGTCGTATTTCAACTTGTAATAGTGTACAAATTATTTTACGTATCTATTAAGGAATAGTATATTACCAACTTAGTTGAAAACATAGTTGCAAAATATCTAGGTGTGCATAAAGATAATAAAGTAAAAGAAATGTATCAAATTCACTTTGGTGGTTTATCACATTATATTCGATTATTTTCTGGAGATACTAATAAAGACATTGATTTAATCAGTTTGGATAGAAATATAATTTGTTCTAATATTGTATATATAGAACCTATAGAACTTGATGCAACTGTTATTGAAGTTGTATTACAGTTGAAGACTAGAAAGGAAAAACATAAAATAAAAACTACTATGTTGGCTAATTTGCCTAAAGTAAAAGTAGCTATAGTTAATTCTGAAATTTATTAAGAATACCCAGACAAATATAATGTGATTTAAGAAACAGTCAAACTGAATGAAAGTGATATAAAATTAAGGGGCGATAAAGATATGGACGAGATAGTGAATATTTTAAGAATAAACTTTACATGGTAATCAGTGCCAGCTAAAGCGGGTTCTGGTATGTGGCCTGTTTGTTAAAGTATTAACAAATAAAACATGTTTGTTCTCCATATGGATTGTATAAATAGCTCACATTCTGATCAGTTAACTGATTTATGAATTTAGAGACTATATCTTCTTCATCATTAAGATAACATGAAGACGTAATACATGAACGTGTTAATTTTGTCAATACCTTTATATAAACTTTTTTGCCAATATTTATAAATTAATCTTTATGTTTATTTAGCCAACTGTTGTTTGAATTATTAAATCCTAGCCATTTAATATATATTTTATCTCCTGTTTTTCTCAAAACTTTTACAACTAGATAATTGTTTTACCATAATACACAATCATAAAAATTTCCCTTTACTTCTTCACCATCAAAATCTTTTACAGTGTTTCTTTACGTTTACTAGTCCCCATTTTATCTCCTGTTTTTAAATTTACATTCAGCATTAGCTATAGTGGCAGCTGGTTCATAATACTTTTCATTAACTCCCTTTACTATCATGATTGTTGTTGAATGCTTTGTCTTATTATATTCATCAAGTAATTTTTTAAACGAAATCAGTTACTGTAAAGAGCAAGTATTCTTTCCATTTTTCCTTCCAGTTTTCTATTAAATTTTTAAACAACAGATGCTTTTAATTCTTTTAAAGTTGTATAATGATAAATTTTATATTCTTCATAAGTTCTAAAATATCTTTATTATAGAATTCTTTATTCTTATCTGTCCATAAATTTCTTCAACGATGTATTTCGAATATTTTTTCAAAAGAAGCTGCCTTATTATTCCCAGTTTTATCTTTAACTTTAATAGCCCAAGCAAATTTTGAAAACACATCATAACAGTTAATTGAAATTTCTAACCTTCATTAACTTTTGTAATTCCTTTCAAATTACCTGCATCCATTTCTACTAGATATGCTTGCCATGAATCATCTATACTGGGAATCATCTATACTGCATTTCTTCATTTAAATTTTTTTGTCATCTGTTTATGCAATTCATTACTAATTTCCTCACATATTGGAATTAGTACATTTTCAATATTCATATTAATGCTCTACAAGCAGTTACCTACAAATTTTTAACAAGTATACTCTTTTAAGTTTCACAAGCTGTAAAAATTCTTTCAATCTTCAGTCTTCCATTTTTAGTTGTTGTCTATAAGGATTATGTGTGTCTGTAAATTACTTACACTTCAAAAAATATATGATCCAATGATATAGATAAAAAATTTAATAAATCTTAAATTATTGTTCCATTCTATCATAATCATTTGATTTAAAATCAGTACTCCCGGCATAAATAGTTCACCTGAAACAGGTACAGTTTTAACAAATTAATTTAAAGACATAAATTTTTACCTTACATTCTCATTTCAAGTGAAGGATTACTGAATTGTGTTGGATATAAAATATGTAATTCATCGTCTTTAAATCTTTTATCTCTGTTTTGAAATCGGTAGGCATCAATTTCCAAAAATGACTATCTATTAAATACAAAATATCATTAAATTCATAATTATCAGATAATAATTTTAACAGAAATAAACATTAATGACAACAAATAAACTCATTAGAATTCTGTACTCTTTCAACATTTTGGTATATTTCCACCAAATAAACCAAAAACAAATTTCGCTTTATAATAAAAATGCAATGAGTACCAACATATCAAATGTATCTAGATTAACTATTCCAAATTTAAGATTTTTTGGGTTATTAGTGGTAGTGGAAGCATTCTTAGGACTACTGACTTCCGAAGCTGTCTTCAGAATATGTCCATGTGGAGGCAATTCATCAATTGTGAATGCACATCTAGCATACTTAACTTTAAATTATTTAACTAATTCTTCTATATCAAAATTAGATAAAGGATTAATATATTTTAATTATATCTGCATTTTTTACCTTTTTCAGTCATTCTCCATTGCTGGGTTGTCTTTTTTATGCTTTTAATTCCTTCTAATTTCCTTTATTATGACTGCATTTACAATAACTATGGAACGACTAGCTAGTGAACCAGTTGTTATAGATGTGGTATTGCAGCCAATATTAATGGAAAAAAATCCATCTTTATGTGTTGTTAACCCTGAAACTTCTTTCTTTTTTGTTAGATATTCAATAATTTTTTTGACAACATGAACACCCAAAGTTATGATTACTTTTCCAACAGCTTTGTATCGTCCTTATGGGCTTTTGAAACTTCGTCTTTACCCTCTGTCTTTTTTTAAGCATCGGTTAAAAATTGATAAGTCCTATTTATTTAGTTTGATTTTAATTGACTTTACTGCAGTCTTGCAAATAGGTAACAATTTGTGATCAATGCTATATTTTCGTTTTATATAGAAACACTTTATTAATATTTTCATAATCCCTATCCATTTTCATCAGTGTCAGTAGCCATACCTAATTTTAATTTTCCAAATATCATTCCTCTAAATGTTATTGCTGCCAAATTTTCTCCTAATGAAGCATCTTTCTTCTCTTGCACCTAACTGAAGTTCTTTATTTGCTTCATGTCATTTTCTTACATCTTTATTACCTCTGTAGGCAGAAACATGTTTTTATGAACTTTGTCTAATAGATTAATTCCTTTATCACCTGTAGATAATTCTTCTTATAATTTTGTTCCAGTACCACAATAATTAAAACCAGAAAGATTAATTTCGAAAGGTACTTTGTTAATTATTGTATTTACTAATCCTGTATAATATTTTTCACCTTTCCAAAATGTGTGAGGTTGATTATAAAAAAATCTCATCAAATGAGAAATTTCAATGGATTCTTTATTAAAAAATCATTAAATTTGCTAGTTAACATCTCTGTTATTCCAACTTTTTCATTATGATAATTTTTATTTCTAGCTACTTCTTCTCCATAAATTACTGCTAATTTGTGGAATAAATTTCTAACATGATTGATCCAAACATAGTTTCTCTGTATATTTTTCAATTAAACTTTCACCTAGTCTTGGGCTGAGGTCTACTTCATCTGGCGATGTATATTCTACAGAATTTGGATTGATGGTATCTGATGTAATTTTTGTAAATCAAAATCAGCAATTTCCTTCATCAGTTTATTATATTTTTCCCCATTATGTGATTTTATTTTAGTTTTGATTAATTTCAGAATATAGTGCTCCTGCATGGAACAATACATGTGCATAATTTGACAAATCAATATTAGTAAGTTATATAGCCTTATCATCATTAGTAATCTGTATTTTAGCTTTGGCTTCATATACTTTTCCACCAATTATTAAGTTATCTGCTTTGAATTCATCTGGCGAACGACCAATATATTTAAATTCACCAACAGAATGCCGGACGGAGTGGCCGTGCGGTTCTAGGCGCTACAGTCTGGAGCCGAGCGACCGCTACAGTTGCAGGTTCGAATCCTGCCTCGGGCATGGAAGTTTGTGATGTCCTTAGGTTAGTTAGGTTTAGTTAGTTCTAAGTTCTAGGCGACTGATGACCTCAGAAGTTAAGTTGCCATTTAAACCATTTCACCAACAGAATTTAAACCAAAAACTGTATCTTCAGTATTGTTCATAAATTCTAACATTCCTTCACTCATATTTATTTGTTTAACATTACTCTGAGCTTTACATTTAACTCTTTTCTACCTTTGGTCTCTCCTCATATTTCCTTTTTTCTACTTTTACCTTCTTCTTCCTATTTATTCAGCATACCTTGTATTTCAGATTCACTTAATGTATAGTCATACAAAGCAGGGTTATCATCAGACTATTCATACTTTTGACTTAAATATCCTGGTACATCTCCAAATCCTTCTAAATGTCTATGAAAGTAGAAAACCATGTGTTTTTCAGCCTCTATTTGCTTCAATAACTTTCAAAACACTATCACCCAAGTATAAAATGCCTTGTTTTACTTGTTCTATGGTGTTGATAACTGGTTGATCTTCTTCCTGATATTTTTTATAATGTGATCTTGGTTGTTTCTTCCAAAAACTTGAATTATTCTTTCATTTCTCAACTTTTATTTTGTTTAGCTTTCTTAAGAATCTTGGGTCATCTTTCCAAAATATTTAATACAGATTACAAAAACATTAAGAAATTACTTTTAACATTTATTTATGATGAACAATTCATTCGCCTCACATTAGGAATTTTTGAATTTTATCTCTCAACTTATCTTCATTAGGAGTTCTAGTCATATCTATCATATGAAATTTAAACTCAACATTCCAGCATTTACTACATATTTCTTTAAAATCATCAAACTTAAAATTTCCGCCAACTGAGTCCTGGTGAATTCAATTTACATTTGTGTTATCCAGTTTCACAATATTTAAAAATAAGATTTTCTCTGACTAATTGTTTTGGTATTTTTGAGTAAGTTTGAGCTAAATGGAAAAAATATGTTCTTTTATATATTCCTATAATTAAATATTCTCTAACTACATCCTGATTTTCAAGAGTGAAATCATCAGTATCTACAAGGGAATTATCCTGGCATTGATCTAGCAGTATAATTTCGTCGTTATTTGCAGTAACAATAGCAATCTTCTCATTATACCTGTCTTCAACTTTTTGCACAATTTTATAAATCCTTGATCTTTCATTTCGTTCAAACTTTTAGAATAAACATGTAAATGACTGCTTTTATTCCAATTGAACCATCCTAGTGCCCAAATATAACTGTTGATCATTAATGTCATTTCTCCACAACCACTTAATACTATTATTGCACGTAAAATAGGATTTAGTAAAAGTTTACAATGTTTATATTTTGATTTATTCTCTGGACTTCTTATTTTTGGTCCCCAATCAGTGAATTTAATTAAAATAAATTTTATTGATGTAAATGAGTAGATTGATACTATCTGAAGTCATTTGTTTTCACAAAAAGATTTACTGTATCTACATAAGTCAGCAATACTAATGTAGCAACAGTTGGTGTTTGTACAACTTTTTATCTCCAAAGATTACAAAAAAATAAACCTTACTGTCAATTAGAAACAATCGCAAATCCTGTTGTCACTATTTTAACAGGAATTACTATTGAGAATGTTGTTAAGTTGTACTGTAATATAAGAGATAGTACTGGAAGTGTGGTATGATTTAGTTACCAAATTACTGAATCTGATAAAAACACTGTAGCTAATGATATTTCTACAATTATTTCAGTCGAAGTAATCAGCATAAATTTTAATCTGGCTGATGGAATGTTTGTAAAACATACTGACCTCTTTCATCAAGAGACTAATGCCACTGCTTCATTCAAGCCTAATGCTGAATTTGGTGGAAGAATAATTCATAAATAACATTATCCTGTATATATTCCGATGTTTTAACCTATAATCGATTTGGAAATTACTATAACTGATGAAAACGACAGTTTGATTGACTTTAATTGTGCTTGTGTAACAGTTGTTTTAGTAATGTCTTAGTCCTTAATTAATTTTTCACAAAATCCAAAGTTGTAAATGCTGCTCCTTCTCTGTGAAAGAGAAATTTAAAAGTAATTTATATGTTCCACTCAAGGATACAAAGATTAGTGTAAGTAGTGGCGTTGAGTGGGTTCATCTTAGCCATGCTCAATTATACATGAGCTTCGATATTACTGGAACTGGTGGTACAGATTCTCCAACATGTTGTTACAGTCTTCAGTCCTGTCAAGTTGTGCCACAAACTCCTCTTCTCCCCACTTCTATTCAATATCTCCTCATTAGTTATGTGATCTACCCATCTAATTTTCAACATTCTTCTGTAGCACCACATTTCGAAAGCTTATATTCTCTTCTTGTCTAAACTATTTATTGTCCATGTTTCAATTCCATACATGGCTACACTCCTTACAAATACTTTCAGAAACGACTTCCTGATACTTAAATCTATACTTGATGTGAACAAATTTCTCTTCTTCAGAAACGCTTTTCTTGCCATTGCTAGTCTGCCTTTTATATCCTCTCTACTTCGACCATCATCAGTTATTTTGCTCCCCAAATAGCAAAACTTCTTTACTACTTTGAGTGTCTTATTTCCTAATCTAATTCCCTCAGCATCACCAGACTTAATTCGACTACATTCCATTATCCTCATCTTGCTTTTGTTGATGTTGATCTTATATCCTCCTTTCAAGACACTGTCCATTCCATTCAACTGCTCTTCCAAGTCCTTTGCAGTCTCTGACAGAATTACAATGTCATCGGCAAACCTAAAAATTTTTATTTCTTCTCCATGGATTTTAATACCTACTCCGAATTTTTCTTTTGTTTCCTTTACTGCTTGCCCAATATACAGATTGAATAAGATCAGGGACAGGCTACAACACTGTCTCACTCCCTTCCCAACAGCTGCTTCCCTTTCATGTCCCTCGACTCTTATAACTGCCATCTGGTTCCTGTACAAATTGTAAATAGCCTTTCGCTCCCTGTATTTTACCCCTGCCACCTTTAGAATTTGAAAGAGAGTATTCCAGTCAACATTGTCAAAAGCTTTCTCTAAGTCTACAAATGCTAGAAACGTAGGTTTGCCTTTCCTTAATATTTCTTCTAAGATAAGTCGTAGGGTCAGTATTGCCTCACGTGTTCCAACATATGATGGAAAATCCAACAAAATTAATTGATAATTGTGTGACTAAGCTATTCGACTTTGTAACCATAAAGAAAGGAAATATTATTTCATCTAGAATAGAACTACCTTTTTGTATTTGATTTCATCTGTTACGGATAAAGGAAGTATGGAAGGACATATGCTTAAAAAGGAAAAATAAAGAATAAGATAAATGAAGTGCTTTATCCACTGGATGTGTTTGGTGATCTCTTTATGGACCATAGATAAATATTATGGCGAGGAGATCTTACTGTATTTTTATTTGAATTTCCAGTTCTGGAGTGGTCTTATTAGATGGTCTGACTACAATCAGTTTGGAGACCAAATAAAAGATACACATCAGAAAGAAGGAAAAATTGTTGTAGAATCTATGGAAATTGGTGTTCCAGTTGTTAAGTGTGAGCCCAATTACGAGTTATAACAATGAGAAAATGTACTGGAAAAACCCAAAATTCCAATGACATTTTATGAACCGCAAACTGTAGAAGTTGCTGGATTAAATGGTATAAAGATTTTTGAATTGCATATTAAGAATTTCTATAACTTTGTGGAATTTAATATGTGACCCTTTGTATTTGTTACATTCCAGACTAATTATAAAAATAGTCAGCTGCTGGACTCTTAATTATTTGATCAAGGATATATCCAGAAAATGTACCTAAAAATGGAAGAAACGAAATTTTCCCAGAGAAAATGTGGAATATTAATCCACCTAATAATTTTCTCTAACCGTATGATGCATTTCTCGATTTTAAAAGAGTTACACTACTCAAAACAGACACTGAAATAAGTCGACAAAATCTCATAACGAACGATCCTATCTATGTGGTTAACATGACTTGTAGAAAAAATATTGTAACAATTCAGTAGAAAATTAGTTGCAACTTTTAATCCTTGCAGATACTTTAGCATACATTGTCATGTATGGCAAAAATATGCTCACTTACGACGCATGACACAGAATATTAACTAAGAATTTTTAAACTAAAAAACTGTGTACCTAATTTTAATGGTCGTTTTCATGTAGATTATGTAGTATTTTGAATTTTTAAAAGCGTTTGAAAAACAGCTGTCACGTGAATTAGCAGTTTCCTCAGCGTGAACGGTAATGGAAGATAAAAGCCAGCTGCCGACTCGAGGCCAAGGCTGAGTGAGATAAGATAGTAGCTCCTGCCTCTGCACAGACTCAAGACAGACTGAGAGCAGCTTGAATTCTGTCCGCAGTGCTTTATCAAACCATAGTTTCCTGGTTCAGGAAACTACTAACAGATGTCTCATTTCTGTTCTCGAGTCGACTTCGTTCTTCATATAACAACTACATATAAAATTTGTGACTATTAGTTGTTTGCCGTGGGCGTTACTGCTGAATAGCTATAGGACTGGTTCGGCTGGCCAATAGTATTGTTATTATGCATAGTCGTCCACAGCTCGAGCCTATCTACAAGAAGACATGAACATCCATCGTCAGCATATCTACGAGTACCATTTGCATTCATTACTGACAAGACGCTGCCAGAAGAAGTTGGGTAAATGGTGGTTAGCATTCAAGTAGCAGTATAGCAGCAACGTTCAGCAAAAAAAGACCCCTGAGGGTAATGAAATAAAGGGAGTACCATCAGCATAAATTCGTAGAGGGCTTTCCTTCATAAGGCGACGAAGGTTTTTCTGAAAATTTGTATAATTTTAGGACTTGAATTACTTTTTTAATGAATTCTATTGCGTACAACAAAAAGTTTGGGTAAATATGATACATACGTAATAAGAGGATTCGTTTCTCTGCTTTTTTAAGTTCAAATTTCTTTTTCTACATTCAACTTTTTTCGGGAATAATTATGTTTGTTTTCTCATGTTCACCATTTCAGAAAAAAATCGAAATTTTATAAGAAAAGTGGTGAACCAGAGGTGAAAAATGGGATAACGTAGATCAGTTCAGTAGGTTCTGGGTACGCTTTTTATAAGAAAGCAAGTGAGCAACTGAATGAGCGAACAAGTTTCCTTATTTAAAGCTGAGCCATAACCTGCTGAATGGATCTACTGCTGCTCAGTACAGAATGTCAAATCAGAAACCTTCCAGTCGTCTAAATTTCCAAACTGTTGCTTTATATGTCGACAGGTGATTTTTGAAGTGACCGCTGTATCAAACAGAAATCTAGAGATATCAGTCTTTGTATTCTAGCCTCTATTGTGACCAGAAACGAGGTTGGAATCTTCCTACAAGTCGTTCACGGGGCCTCAAGATGGCGTGATATATCCCCGAACTGGTAGCTCAATAAAATATCAGTTTGGCGAGTGAAAGGTGTTTGATTCGAGATTCCGTAAACATTTTTGATTTTCACAGTGGTTTCCATTTCGCGACCGATCGGACCTTATTTTCCGAATAGACCTCCTAGTTTCCGTTTATTGAGAACTTATTTACAGTAGTTACGTGTGCTTTTAAGTGAAATACATTACTATAAACATTGGGTGAGAAGTGTTTAATTTGTAAGTGTTAAGTTTTCAGTGTCTCATTTAGTGTTTGTAGGAAAGCGATTGAACTGGTGAAATGATGCTGTATATCGTTGACATCGTATCGTGAAGCCGTCTTGCTGTGTTGCAGCCACGTAGTGGTGAATCAATGAATGACCAGAAAGTTATTGCACTTCTGTCACCGTTAATTATTAGTCTTAGACTACATAAATATCACTCATTTTGTAACTGCTTTCACTGGTATAGAGGGTTGCGTATGGCTTGAGTTAACACATAGATGACATAGTTCTGACACAGAGGGAGCGAATTTAAATATCTGAGCCACTTCAGATGTTGAGAGATCAGAGACCGGAAGAATGCATTTGATATACATCGTGTTTCGAGAATTATTCCAGCCATTGATAGTGGAAAGAAAGAAATTGACACTGTCGAATACACTTGACAGCATGTTACACTCCGGACGGGTTCTTCAGTGCGGTAGACAACTGACAGCTCCAGCTGTTGAGCTTTCCTACACAACGGCTCACGCAACAACTGCAAATAAGTACTCTCCTAATAAAATGAAATTAAATCCACTATATAAACAAGAGCAGGAGTCACTGCAGATCTCCCGATTACCTGAATCGAGATGAACAACTATTTTCACACTTATTTTGCCATCTAGAATATTAGAAACCTCTCCGGATGTGCTGAGAAAGTTTTACCTGCGCTGGTATTCACTACACAATTGTGGCGAACTTGTAACGGCAACTGTGCTTCAGCATGGTGTACCGACAATCCTCTCTGCGCGCAGCAAGACTTAACTGTGGACATGAAGCGACAAATGACAATCCCTGTGGTAGTGGAATGGAATCTCGGCAGTGATCTAAAGGTGAAATATAAGAAATTTCCTCCGACCCCTCTCCAACCTACACACGGATGCATTTCGTTTATTTAAGTCATTCCTTCGTATTCTTACTTATGTGATAGACTACCTGTGTGTTAATAAAGTTCCCTTCATTCAGCACAGCTTATGTAAGTCGTGTATTTCTGGTTCTTTTGTACTACTGTTATACATAGCCTGTTTACGATGGACTATCTGCAGCTTATTTGAGATGCAACCAGTCTATGCCGAGGCATCCTATTTACTGTTCCACTCGTCAACATCACTGTCCTTGTGCAGCTGACAACAGTCACTTACATCCTGTTTTGGGTCCATCTTACTTCGTACCCTTGAGGTGAACAATCCGACAACCACTGAAATGCAATAACTCTTAACTTCTGATATCCATAGTCATAAAACGTGAACCGAAATGATTTTATGATTGTACTTATAGTACGTGTTATATATCATTTACATCATGATACCTATGTTAGTAAACGTACTCAAAAACAAAGACAATGCCTAAAGAACTATATATTTACATTGTAAGTAGGCTGTTTAGGTTTTTGTATTGTTAACGCCAAGTAGCGCTCTGTATGAAAACCACTGGCTGTGCTGTGTGCAGTCTGTGGCTGGTTTCCATTGTTGGAATATTCATTATTGTAGTGATGGGCAGTTGGATGTGAACAGCGCGTAGCGTTGCACAGTTTGAGGTGAGCCGCCAGCAGTGGTGGATGTGGGGAGTGAGATGGCGGAGTTTTGAGAGCGGATGATCTAGTCGTGTGTCCATCAGAGAAAGTAAATTTGTAAGACTGAATTTCATGAACTGATATACACTCCTGGAAATTGAAATAAGAACACCGTGAATTCATTGTCCCAGGAAGGGGAAACTTTATTGACACATTCCTGGGGTCAGTTACATCACATGATCACACTGACAGAACCACAGGCACATAGACACAGGCAACAGAGCATGCACAATGTCGCCACTAGTACAGTGTATATCCACCTTTCGCAGCAATGCCGGCTGGTATTCTGCCATGGAGACGATCGTAGAGATGCTGGATGTAGTCCTGTGGAACGGCTTGCCATGCCATTTCCACCTGGCGCCTCAGTTGGACCAGCGTTCGTGCTGGACGTGCAGACCGCGTGAGACGACGCTTCATCCAGTCCCAAACATGCTCAATAGGGGACAGATCCGGAGATCTTGCTGGCCAGGGTAGTTGACTTACACCTTCTAGAGCACGTTGGGTGGCACGGGATACATGCGGACGTGCATTGTCCTGTTGGAACAGCAAGTTCCCTTGCCGGTCTAGGAATGGTAGAACGATGGGTTCGATGACGGTTTGGATGTACCGTGCACTATTCAGTGTCCCCTCGACGATCACCAGTGGTGTACGGCCAGTGTAGGAGATCGCTCCCCACACCATGATGCCGGGTGTTGGCCCTGTGTGCCTCGGTCGTATGCAGTCCTGATTGTGGCGCTCACCTGCACGGCGCCAAACACACATACGACCATCATTGGCACCAAGGCAGAAGCGACTCTCATCGCTGAAGACGACACGTCTCGATTCGTCCCTCCATTCACGCCTGTCGCGACACCACTGGAGGCGGGCTGCACGATGTTGGGGCGTGAGCGGAAGACGGCCTAACGGTATGCGGGGCCGTAGCCCAGCTTCGTGGAGACGGTTGCGAATGGTCCTCGCCGATACCCCAGGAGCAACAGTGTCCCTTATTTGCTGGGAAGTGGCGGTGCGGTCCCCTACGGCACTGCGTAGGATCCTACGGTCTTGGCGTGCATCCGTGCGTCGCTGCGGTCCGGTCCCAGGTCGACGGGCACGTGCACCTTCCGCCGACCACTGGCGACAACATCGATGTACTGTGGAGACCTCACGCCCCACGTGTTGAGCAATTCGGCGGTACGTCCACCCGGCCTCCCGCATGCCCACTATACGCCCTCGCTCAAAGTCCGTCAACTGCACATACGGCTCACGTCCACGCTGTCGCGGCATGCTACCAGTGTTAAAGACTGCGATGGAGCTCCGTATGCCACGGCAAACTGGCTGACACTGACGGCGGCGGTGCACAAATGCTGCGCAGCTAGCGCCATTCGACGGCCAACACCGCGGTTCCTGGTGTGTCCGCTGTGCCGTGCGTGTGATCATTGCTTGTACAGACCTCTCGCAGTGTCCGGAGCAAGTATGGTGGGTCTGACACACCGGTGTCAATGTGTTCTTTTTTCCATTTCCAGGAGTGTGTATATATATATATATATATATATATATATATATATATATATATATATATATATATAAAATGACTTTTGAACACTATTAAGCCAAATACATTGTTTGTTCTCCATCAAAATCTTTCATTTGCTAACTGTACCTATCAGTAGTTAGTGCCTTCAGTAGTTAGAATCTTTTATTCAGCTGGCAGTATTGGCGCTCGCTGTATTGCAGTAGTCCGAGTAACGAAGAATTTTGTGAGGTAAGTGATTCATGAAAGGTATAGGTTATTGTTAGTCAGGGCGATTCTTTTGTAGGGATTTTTGAAAGTCAGATTGCATTGCGCTAAAAATTTGTGTGTCAGTTTAGTGTTGATCAAAATAAGTAAAGAGAGTGATGTCTGAATACGTTCAGTTTTGCTAAACTGTTTGAAAATCAAATAACGTAGAGGTTTATCAGCACAGTAATTCATAAATTTTTATAAGGGGGCGTTTTATATGTCGATCCTTAGCCGGGGATACCTCACTGGAATCTTCTGATTTTTTCTTGTACTTTGTGTAATTAGTGTAGCTATTGTTTACTGCTAGTGCAAAATTGTAGAGAGAATCTTCTTTGTAGTTGTAGTTTTTCATTATTGTACAGTAAAATATGTGGCATGCATGTAGATTTGCACCAAGTATTTGCAGCTGTGCTTGCAATTAATTAGATATTATTTTCAATGCTATGTTAATGTTTTTCTTATTTTGCTCTTCAAATTGTGCTTTTCTGTGTTATCGTGTGAAATATTGTGATAATAATGGCTTGTGAAAAACGTAATACTAGGCTCCAAAGTAAGCTGAGAAATGACAGTGAAGACGAATGCAGTGTGTTAGTACCACCGTGTAATGAATTAACTAATGTTCAACATAGTAATTTGGTAACTGTGCACAGGGGAATGGATCAAGCAATAAATAATCGTGTACACAGTGAAACAGCTATTGTAGAGGGTAGTACTGTCGATCGGTCGGTCAGCAACAGCTTACCACAGGGATCCGAAATGACAGGACACAATTTTGCAAATACTGTAGATTCAGGTTTTGCGTCATTACCCGTTTCTCAATCAAGTCAAGGCACATTTTCTGCTTTTGAAAATGAGAATACTGGCTTTTCAAGTGTACTGCCGAAAAGCACTGAGGAACATGTTTCAGACACCAGTGCATTGTTATTACAATTAATGCAACAAATAGGGCAAAAGCTTCAAAAGTTAGACACAATGGAACAAAATCTTCAAACGTTAGGCACAATGGAACAGAATCAGAGACAAACACAGCAACAGTTAGACACGATGGAACAAAATAGAGACAAACACAGCACAAGCTTCAAAAGTTGGTCTCAATGGAACAAACGCTTGACAAACACGTGAAGGTTTAAATACTGAGTTACTTAAAATCGAATCGAAATGTCAAAAAGTTTGTAATGACGTAAAAACACAAATTTGTGAGCATTTTCAACCTATTTTTTCGCCTCATGAATATGCATTACAGAATCACGAAGCAGCCATAAAAGAACTGCAAACTATTGTTCATGAAAATCACGACACCTTGGAAGCTAAAATTGACTCAGCTGCATCTACCGATTTGGTTACGAAACTTGCAAAAACTCAGGAAAACTTAAAGCACACAGTAGACACAGTGAAAATTAGTTCAGAAAGACACATGGAGGAAATTATTTCATTATCAGAGCAAGTAGTCGAACTATTGGATTAGCTAAATAATTTATCTGAAAAGGTAGATGATAATCTAAATGACACAAGACCGGTAGTCTTTAATGACAAAGAAGAGTATGAACAAATTAGGAAATTCAAACAAAATCAAAATCAATCAATACACAGTGCAAAAGAGAAATCTAGGAACTACAAGATCAGTTGACACAGGTAATACAAGAATTATCTATTTCAGAGGACACTTCCGCTCCAATACGGGAAGGGGGACATAGAAATACGGAACAGTAACAAAATAATAACACAGGGGACTTCGGAAACTATGAAAGAAATTGGCAAGGTACACCGAATTTTGAGATGGAACCGCCGAAACGAAGTAACAATGACCGATATGCGACTCGCCGACATGATGATTTTGACTATACGCTGTTCATTACTACACGTAAATTCAAAACATTTAAGAATGCTGGCAACGACATTCATCAACAAGCATCGCTTTATCAATTCTCTCATTGTTTTCCTCCCAACTGGTCATTGGAGCACAAGTGAGAATTTATGTGCAGCTACTTAGAGAATGAATCAGCTGTAAAGAATGCGATCGGTCATTCACGATTGTCACAGTGAAGTAGAATTTTATCACGCCTTCCTCTCAGCATATTGGTCTCAAGCTACACAAGACTGAGTAAAACATAGCATCATAATAATGAAACATTTCGAACAAACTGAATTGTCCAGTCTTGTGAAATATTTTGAAGACGTGTTGCACAATAATCAGTATCTGTCAAACCCATACAGCCCCTCAGAACTCATCCGCATTTGCTTAATCAAATTGCCAGGACATTTACGACATATTATTTTGGCAGGACGTTGCAAAGACGACATTGAAGCTTTTCAGGGACTCTTACAAGAATTAGAAATTGACACAGACAGTCACGGGATGCGAAAACAGGAAAACAATCATTACAGGTCACATCCGACACAATTCCGCTGTGGACACGTCAAAGCTATTCTTACAACGCAAATCGTGACCAAAACAGTCATCACCCGTATGACAACCGTTGGCAGAGTAAAACTAATTACAGAGAAAGAATGCATTTCCATAGTAATGAATGTGACAGAGACAACCATAAAAACAGACAATATAGGAAACAATACAATTATTATCAAGGGAGACAGTATAACTTCAGACGCAACAGTTTAGCGCGCAGTTACGATTCAGGGGTAAATTCACCACGTGCCCGACAAGAAAGAAACTATGGAATCTACCGACATGACTACAGACGATATAATCGTAACGACAGACATTAGTTTCATCAGAACTGGCGGTATTCAAACAGGGCAGGGCCCACTCGGCAAGATGAAATTATAGAAATCTCCAAATCCAAATAATGATGCGCGCCAACAAAGGGACAGACAATGACTCGCACCGCAGGCAGCCACGTGCGCCGGCTGGCTAAGAGAATAACAACATAGACGCTAACACTGAGAAAAATTGTAGCATTCCTTACCAACCTATACAACACGATAATTGCTTTGAAGTTGAAACTCTGTGTACTAGGAAGGGTAAAGGATTGCACCACATTTCACATGTAAAACCGTTTATTGAGAGATAATCTGCTTTTTAACTTAGTCTTTGCTATAAAATTTTTCACTTCACATTACTAGTATGCTTTGACACAATTAGAAACTGTTAACATGCAACAATGATTTAAAGTTAACTATCCAGTCAAGAACCTAGGCAACTTATTTAGACAGTAATTACGAATGCATTATTATAGTGAACAGACGACACAGTGTTGTAGTGTGTACATTCTTCCTTGTTCGTTGCATGATTACGTAATGACTATAAAGCTTACATACTTAGAACATATACCGGTACTGCTAATGACATTGTAATGCTACATTTGGGTTTACTTGAAAATACATTATCGATTTAAAGTACTTCCTGAGAGATACCAGATGACACAGTGGTTAGTTTATTTGACAGCTACACGATTATATCACGATGCTACTAATGAGTGACACAGACTATATTATTGCTTTTGCAGTGTATCTGTTTCGTATCTGCACAGTTTTTCTGAATTTTTCTCGAAAGTAAAACATGTTTTAGTAGTAACTTTTGTGGTATAGCTGCAATGAGACAGCCTTATTCGCAGCACAGCAATACATTACAGTATAGTACTTTCTTGATCACGGTAATATACATAATGACTACGATATCTCTACGCATAGCATTTCACTTTGTTTATTACGAGGTAAGTAGATTGAATTCTACAGAACTTTGATTAGGGACGACGATAATTACGACACTTGGCAAATTTTTTACCCTTAAGTAGTGACAGAGATTATCTTACAACAGGACGCACAGTTTAGCGCTACAGTACACGTATTTGAGTGATTAATTTTGTACTTAAAACATTTATTTTTAAAGATTTTTGAAATACAAAGATACAAAGGTGATGTCTTTCAGCATCCCTAGAGATGTCGGTCGATCACGATACACTTGCGACTTCAGGTAACCCCAAAACCAATAATCGCACGGACTGAGGTCTGGGGACCTGGGAGGCCAAGCATGACGAAAGTGGCTGCTGAGCACACGATCATCACCAAACGACGCGCGCAAGAGATCTTTCACGCGTCTAGTAATACGGGGTGTAGCGCCATCCTGCATTAACACCGTACGTTCCAGCAGGTGTTTATCAGCCAGGCTGGGGATGATGCGATTCTGTAACATATCGGCGTACCTCTCCCCCGTCACGGTAGCATTTACAAAACCAGAATCACGCATTTCCTCGAAGAAAAAAGGCCCGATAACGGTAGATATGGTAAATCCAACCCATACCGTGATTTTCTCGTCGTGCAATGGAGTTTCCACGACAGTTCTAGAATTTTCGGTAGCCCAAATTCTGCAGTTGTTGCCGTTGACAGACCCTCGGAGTGTGAAACGAGCTCCGGCCGCGGTGGACGTGCAGTTCTAGACACTGCAGTCCGGAACTGCGAGACTGCTACGGTCGCAGGTTCGAATCCCGCCTCGGGCATGGATGTGTGTGATGTCCTTAGGTTAGTTGGGTTTAAGTAGTTCTAAGTTCTAGGGGACTGATGACCTAAGATGTTGAGTCCCATTGTGCTCAGAGCCATTTTTGTGAAATGAGCACCAGCGGTCCACAACACGTTACTCAACCAATCGTAATCTTCCGCCATCATTGAAACGCCCACACCGCAAATGCCCTCCGCTTCACTAAATCGTCAGGTAACAGTTCATGATGCCGATGGATTTTGTACGGATACCATCGGAGGGTACGCCTCAGTGCCAACCAAACAGTAGCGTATGGAATGCGGCACGACGTGCGACTGCACGAGCGCTGACTTCCCCGTGCATAGACGAAGCCGCTACAGTCTCCATTTCTTCCTGAACTGTTTCAGCAGCATTACGCCTTGTGCTCGGTTGGCCTCTACGGGGTCTATCGTCTAAACAACCTGTGGCTTCGAACTTCGAAATCATTCTCGCCACAACTGCATTTGTCAACGGACCTTTACCCTTTCGAATCCCCTTCCTATGGCGATAGGATCGTAACGCTGAACTAGCACGTTCCCCATTCTGATAATACAGCTTCACTAAAAGCGCCTTTTCAGGTAACGTCAACATGCTGCTACTGCTGGCGCATCTGATTCTCATTACAGCTCCTTTTATACACGATTGTCATGCGCAGTCACTGACGTTTTGCTGTCCAGCGCCATCTGCCGGATATTTTGTGAACTTTGTCTTTTATTTTTTTGTTCTAATAAAACCCCATGTCATTCCAAGCATGTGTGTCAATTTGTACCTCTCTATCTACATTATTCCGTGGTTTATTAATTTTTCAAATTTATACTGACTTTTTTATCACCCGGTAGGTGTCTATGATGCAGTTTTATGTTGCAACAACTGAAATAATGCAGAATTGAAGTGCTGAAGAGAGTTAGTTATCTGTTTACAACAAAAGCTTTTTACACCATCAACGAGTAGAACACTTTATTTTATGACTTTGTGTTAAAGTCTGGGTTTAATTCTACGTTCAGGACTATATGTAAGTAGATGTCCCCCCCACCCCCCCCCCACCCTTCCCATTTGGGGGAAATCAACAAGAAACCTGAGAAAGACTGCGATGGAGCCTTCAGACTTTATCAGTAGTTAAAGACGTCACATATCAGTACAAAATACGAAGTTGGGACAAGTCTCGGCCGAATGATGGAGGTACAAACGCAGAGTGGAATTTTCGCAAATACCTCCGATGTGTTGCATGTGTGTGTGTGTGTGTGTGTGTGTGTGTGTGTGTGTGTGTATGGGAGCTCACATAGTTAGCAGCGGCGTTTTCAAGCAAGACAATGTCACCTCTTTCAGCTAGTAATGGGGGTCTTCAGAGTTTAACATTGGGGAAAGATGTTAAGGACATTACAAAATCAGCTCATATTTAATTAAAATTTGGTATAAACTTCTGCACAAATAATGACCGTTTAGTTGTCGTTCTTAGAAACTTAACAAAACATACAGCTCAGGCAAAGTGGCATCTGCCATTTGTTTTTCAATCCTCTGCGTGAGCAGTTATAAAATTCTTTTATTTTACGTAAACAATATCGAAACGCCCCTTGGAAAAATTTATGAGTTACTGTGCTGATAAACCCACGACGCATTACTTAGCTTTCAAACCGAAATATTTACGACAGCAGTTTCCTCTACAGTGACAGTCTCATTCAAAAAGTTTCACAGATCGAAAAATTACAGTAGAAATGCGTAGAAACAAAATCTCATGAATAGCAGTGTTGTGATACATTCAGTCATTGACACGTAAGTCATACCTCTTAAAGTACGATTCTTGGTTTCCAACATCCTTTTTCATAAACCAGAGTCCCTAACTTCTGTTAATTATTCATAGACATATAAACACGTAATCACATTCCTCATATACGGTAGCATCATCTTATTGATCATAAACATACCACAACATCATAATACACATCATCGTCGTAATTATAACATCATAGAACCTCAGCCAAATCTCAAAAACGTTGTAGCTTTCTGCAATAATTTCAAAACATAAAAAAATTCTCTGCTGATTTCAGTAGTGTCATCTACCTCAAACGAACTTTAAAAATCATGATCCCATACCAGATACATCATTAAAAGCTGTCATAGTATCACAATGGTTCCAAAAAAATATGAACAGTTCACAAAATACAGACAAAATGCAATTTCATAAGTGTGAAGTTATCCAACTGTGTAATTTGTAAACATGTGTCACTGACATAGTAAAAAAAAAGTTTGTCTCTCAGTTAAATGGTCAGATAGCTGTGTAATTCTGCGTTACAGAAATGTGGTACCGATGTGTAAAGTCGCATAAGCAAATACCATATTAGCTGGGGCTCCTAGCGGTCGCCACGCTTAGTACACAAAGTAGGCGTGTACTCCATGAGGATTAATGTTATTGTACCCTCCGGTGTTACAGATTACAGCAATGGAATGCTATTTGTAGACATCATCAGTTACTTCAATAACTGCAATCCTCAGTGATGAATTATGATTAATAGTATCCAGTGTCTCATTCATCAGAGCCCGCTTGCGTTTACAACACCTGTCAGAACAGTAATCGTTCTGCGGTTGTCCTACGTTTAAATCCTGTGATAAAGTGATATCTTGTGGCTAATTACAACACCGATATCAATATTTGTTTCACATTAAAATGATATCCATAATAATTATGTAGAAATATTAATGGATACTGGAGTGGATTATATGAATGGTGTGTCTCAGCAATGCGTTGTAGTCCGACTCTTCTTAGTTGTACAATTGTCACGGCTTGTGTTTTCATTGTCCACAATTACAAGGGCGACTTCGTCCATCTGAGGTGCACTAAATCGACGATCGTGTTCCCCAGGTAGTCTATCGGCTCGATTTATAACTTCATAGTCATCGGAAATCATTCGATCTAGTGCTGTTCTGAATATGTGAATCAGTTGACTGTATTTGTGTAAGATCCTCTGCACACCCTGGACTACTTCTCGTCTCAACCGTGCATCTTGATCAATTTCTGTGTCTCCATTTCTCACGAAATATACTTGCGGAAATGTATGGTCTTCGTTGGGTAGTTGTACTTAATGATCCCATGTTGTTAGAGACTTGTCTTTGGATGGAAAAATCGATTTTATCTCTGTTAGTGTTGATCGAAGTTACATCGAAAGAAGTCACTTGGAAGCAGGCTTGTAAGCTTTTATATTTTGAAGAAAGTATTTTGTTTCGGGAGCTTCCCCGGTCATCTAATGTAAAAATTCCTGCGGAGGTGCTTCCAGTGGCGAAAATCTAATGTTTCCATTCATGTAACAGAATCCTGGTGTTTCTTCGCATTGCAAAATTAGCAGATGTTATCCACATTTCCGACTACTACGTGTTTGTCATATTCTTCCGTCCGTGGAATGCATCATTTGTTGGGTTGTACTGTTTACATGTCCTCCCCCGCATTTCGCGTAGGTTGATCTTTCCATGGGTGGCTTGAGTTCGCAGTCTCTTGTTATAAGACTGGGTTGCCATTCTTGATTCTTCAGTCCGCTCATTTCCCTGTTCTTTGTTTCTCTGCTTATCACAGTGCTAGCTCTCCTTCGTTGGGAACTTAAACGTGCTTCACACTCTTCGTCTGTTTCGTTTCTTCGCTGTTCTTTTTGTTTTCGCTGTTTTGCTTCAAAACTGGCCAGATCTTCTCTTTTATGTTTGCAAATTGTCTAAAATATAAATGAGATCAACTTTTTATTAACGAATACATTAAGTACACTTTAAACACTTCTCACGGTACTACTTCTTCGGTTCCTCAATTCGACACTGATAAGAAACTAACATTAAAACCCATGACGGGTCTTGCTTTAATTACCCCTACCAATGGGCAGCCTCACCAGTAACGAATTCCAGAACATAACACAAAGGTGAACATATCACAAAGGTTTCAAATGACCACAACGTTACAGAACATTTCCAAACATCTAGAGAGTTCTGGAATGTTCCGAAATGATCTGGGATATCCATGAATGTTCCTCAACATTTTGGAACATTTCTGAATGTTCCAGACTATTCCCGAACATCCCAGGATATCCCGGGTGATTGTGGAACATTACGGAACATTCTGGAATGTTGTGGAATGTTCTCTAATACTCTCAAGTGTTCTGGAATGTTATCGAATACTCTTGAATGTTCCGGAATGCTCTCGGAATTTCTAGAGGGGGAAACCAGCCCTTATATCTTCAAAAGCAGGCCTTTTAGATAAAATGGGGAACCTGGAAGAAGGATAGAGGGCTACCATGCCTTGTAACTCCCTTGATTGTACCGGGACTCATTTCTGAGTTTCAGTGGCATGCACTTACTTAATTTCATAATATATGATTACTCGACATTTTCTCTTACCTCCATTACCTATAAAATTGAAAGTATGTATCGTCAAATTTACTCTGATCGTCAGGCGTACATTCCTGAAAGGATTCAGTCTTGTCTGCTCGATCGTTTGAATCCGAGAATACTCATCTGCGTTGCCGTCACTGTACAATGTGTAGTGGGGAGGGTACACTGTTTACTGATGCGGCTGTTTGGGCGCCCTTCACTACGACGTCTTTCATTTAGTTTGAGTTTGTTATAATATAGTGTTACAATCAACTACCTGTCATCTCACTTTTTTGTCAGTCCTTGACGGTGTTGCAGTTTCTTTCCGGCAGTGTATATGGTCTATTTATAACTTCTGACATTGGTCATCTTTGGTTGTATGTTGGCGGTACTTGTTTTCGGTGTGCTTGTTGTCTTCCTGAGTAGGCCATTTTTGCTTTATCGCCGTAGCGCAATTTACCAGCAATTCAAAATTTACTGGCACATCTCCCTCTTGTTGCATTTGTGCCTTGGAAATGACAGGATGTTCACATGTTGAAATATCGCAGACTGGCGCTTCTGGCAACAAGGGGTGAAGTAAAATGCGTTTTAGTAATTCAGTGGTATTAACCGAATTCAGTGAATATAATTATCTTGCAGCCTGTTGTAGCCTCCGCTGTATACAGGATGAGTTAGGAGGAAACGTGCATGCTATGTGGTGATTATGAGCAAAACAGTTTCTGGTATATATCTTCTCAAACACTAAGAGTACTCACACGGTACCTATTTTAGCGTAAAATAACAACGCCACATGCTGGCGTTTGTCAGAATCTTGTTGTTTAAACTTTACTTGCGTGGTTGTCTGTCTAAGTACCTGTGGAAATTACGTGTGTACTTCTCAGCGAAATAAACATTGTAAGTTTGACTGTGCATCAAAAATATCTCGGAGATGTGTCTCAGCGTTGATTAACTTTTATTGACGATTAATAATAAATCACGGCTGACAACAGAACAAAATATTTACATGAAATCTTTAAATAGTTTTCGCGCAGGCGGTTCAGACGGATCCAAAGGTAAATGGCAGGCTGTTGATCCCGTTCTCAGTGTTCCCGAAAATAATTAACTGTGGTATGGTACATCCCACAGTATCTCGTGGCTACAACTGTTTGTCATCTTCAAGCGGTGGTGGATACTGTTGTCACTGTTTCAAGACGTGAAGGCTGATAACCACGCGTCTGCGTCGAAATTTATCAGGTCATGAGGTAATACGCGTGCGCAGGAAGATACTCGCAGTTGAGGAAAGAGGCGCTCATAGTGCCCTCTACTGGTAGCCTCTGAAAGGCCTTCCGAACGTGCGCTGTGGGCATAGACCGTGCGGCCGGACGCTCTTATGGTTAAATTCTGAATTAAATCTCAGCACTTCTTGTTTCTTCTGTTTCAATTTAATGCCAGTTAGCGCTGGATTCCAGGCGGCACCTAACTGAAAACCTACATCGCTTTTGATGAGATTGTCCACCGTACGGATATGTATGGCCTCCTTAACAGCACAGTCCCAGAAAGTGTTCTCGTAAACTATGCGATGCCCCGTGTCCAGAGAATACTCCGCTACTGCTGACAGATCAGGTTTCCCTAGGCTTGTATGACGATGGTGTTCAACAAAATGTTCTTGCACTGTTCGGCATATCTGCCCAATATAAGATCACCCACTTTGGCATGGGACCTTATATACGCCACTTTTCTGAATTCCAAGATCGTCTTTGACAGACCATAATTAATTCAAGTTGTTAGTGGCCGAAAAACATACCTGATATCGTCTCTTTTGAGGATTATTTCTATTCTTGAGAAAATGACTCCAAAATGCGGCAAGGACTCCCTCCGAATCTTCACTTACATCCCTGGTCTGAACTTGCTTCGGACGGAATGCATGACGTATCTGTCTATCAGAATAGCAGTTGTGTTGGAAGACCGTTCTAGGTTTTGTGGCTCACCAGGCAGACTGTCGGTATCTGAGACAAAATGTGCTCTATGGGCCAACGAGCGTAAGACATTACCGGGTTGTTCAGGATAATGATAACTTGTGGCCTGCAAATACAACTCTGTGTGAGTTGATTTGCGTTAGACACTATGTCTCAGTGTGCCGTTGGCTTTTCTTCTAAGCATGACATCCAGGAATGGTAACGTGCCACCTTTTTCCACTTTCATGGTGAACTGAATATTCGGGAGGAGCAGGTTCTGATGCCGGAGAAGCATTCTCTATTCCGTGGGGCCACACCGCAAATGTATCTTCTACATACCTACAGAAGCAAGAAGGTTGGAGACTTGCCGACTGCAGTACTTTTTCCTCAGAGTCTTCCATAAGACAGTTGGCCATCATGTGAGACAGAGGACTTCCCGTAGTGACACCGTCCACTTGTTCAAAATATTGGTTATCGAATAAGAAACAAGTTGAGATAAGCAAATGTTTAAACAGTGGCACAATGTTTTTCTCAAACTTGCCACTGATAAACTCTAGCGAGTCCTGTAAAAGTACTTTCATAAATGCAGATACCACGTCAAAGCTAACCAAGAGGTCCGACGTTTGTAGCTTAAGTGGCTTCCGGCGGTCTATGAAGTCCTATGAATTCCGGATGTGATGGTCATATTTATCTACGAGCGATCCCAACAGAAGTAAGATTACGAATTAGGTAGGAGCCACAGTGTTGAACTGGACGAAGAGAAGACCTATCCTTATATATCTTCGGTAGGCCGTTAAAGCCTTGGCGGAACAGCAAAGGCCCTTCATTATTTTTGTCGGAATAGAACTCTTCTTTATACTCTAGCAGGGGGCACTATGAGGTTTGCCTTTCTTCAACTGTGACTGTCTTCCCACGCGCGCGTATTGCCTGCTACTGGCCTGGTAAATTTCGACGCCACAGCGCGATTATCATCGGTCTCGTCTTGTAGCAGTGACAATAGCATCTACCACCATCAGAAGATGCCTAGAACTAGTATTAAGGAAATATTGTGGGATTTACACAATATGATCCAACGGTAAACCTGAGAACTGTATTTGCGCTAAATAGGGTTTAACGTTCCGTCGACATCGAGGTCACCTGTACAGCTGAGATTGTTTCGAGAATAAGGCAGGAAATTGTTTGTACCCTTTGAAAGGAAACATCCCGGCATTTTACTGAGGTGATTTAGACAAATCACGATGAACCAAAATCATGATGTGGACGCGAATTAGGACCGTCGTCCTCCCGAATTACAGCCCACTGTGCTGACCACTGAGCCACCTCCCTCGGTGCTGTGATTCAGATTAAAATTCTGTACCTGACGGTGGTTTAGCACGTTACAACAGCCCACTGTTGCGTGAGCAGTATAATCATCATTACAATCATCATCATCTGCTTTCATGGATTATGTTCGAGGAACCCGTTTCGGTTTCAGTTTCTTAGCGCCATCGTTTCCCGGGCCGACCTACGTCCCATTACACCTCTAAATTTACAGGGTGGTTCCATGAGGATGTTACAAACTTTCATGGATGATAGACAAGGATAAATGTATCAATTTCAGGTGAGGGATCCTAGTCCAGGAACGAACTACTCAAAAGTAATAAGCCCAAGTCGTTCAGATACCTCTGATAGTAGACCTCTTCAACAGCAAGCTCTTCCATTTACACATTTTTCGCGGTAGTACTAATGGTCAAAACAAGAGGAAACTGTCCAGTAAGTATGGGCTCTAAAGTGCTATCTTAAGAGCTATGAGCTCATCTTTGCTATGAAACGCATTTCTTCTACTGAACAAGTGCTCATACCTATTATGGCATGCGTTTTAGAACCCTTTTTTACTGGACAATTTTTTCTTCCTTGGATCCATACTAAAACCGCAAAAAAGGTGAAAAGCAAAGAACTTGCAGTAGAAGAAGCCCACTGTCAGAAGTATCAGAACGATTTTCGGTTATAACTTTAGACTCGGTAGTTTCTGGCCCAGGATAAAAATTGATACATTTGGCCTTCTCCATCACCCCTAAAAGTTTTTAACATCATCACGGAATCACCGGGGATATTGGGAAGCTTTCTTAGGATACCTGTATTGTTGAATTCTGCTTACATTCTTCTACTACTTCTGCTGATATGTGTCGATTTTAAATGGCGTTGCACATATTTTAAGCTCGTGTGCATATCATCGTTTCTTAACGCATCTTGTAGTTTACGTCCTTTAACGGATATGCTGAAGTTCAGCTCTGATCTCATAAAATCTCAGATCCGTAAAGTAGTAATGGAATGCTAGTATTTTATAGAATTAGCGTTGTATTCCTTTATTTATCTTTTTGTTTTATGTTATTTTTATTGTTCCACAGACACACTGGAATTTTACTGTCTTGTTCTTTATATTTTTATCAAAATAAAAATAAATGTCTGAATGCATGGTCTCGCTGCGACATGAATTAATAATATCTTCTCGTGCTTCCAGCAGTATCAGGTGGTTAAAATCACCTGACACAGCAGGAAGCACGAGATAATTCTGTTAAAAATACCTTTTCTTTATGTACAAGCAATAAGCATGTATTAAGCACAAACACAATTTTTCTAAAGATGAAACTTATTTAGACATGCATGGTGATTGATTTCAGTTTTGATGTGAGGAACGAGGAAAAAAAAATTAAATAATAAAGCTAGCACTGTACTTACCTGGCAATTGGCTGTTAGCTGCAACAAGCTCATCATTAGTGATAGATGATTGTGAAGGTGGTTCGATGAACCCTCTGACAGGCATTTAAATGTGATTCTCAGAGTATCCATGTAGATGCAGATGTAGATTATTCACACGGGGGCGCAGCCAGAATGTTCTGCCGCTGTTTCAATGTACTTTTAATTTTTGCCGCAGTTCTGCATTGAAGGCACCATGAAATTGTTCCTAACATTGTTTTTAAATCAAATGAGAAACAATATGACATAAATTCTATTCTGTTTAAAATTGTGTTTTTGAGAAAAAAATATGAAACATAATGAAAATTACGTTAAGTTTAAGTTCTAAAAACACCGTGTAAATACCACCTCAAGCTATAATCGTACAATATTACCTTCATTTTGAATTTTATTTCAGAATTCTAGTTTGAATAGTTTATGAGCTACGTGTCTCAGAATACCTTGATCTTATTAAGTTACGATAACATTGACCCTTAAAAAATCCAGATGGACTTGTTTGTCACAGCTGCGAGTTAGCCTAAGATTGTAACCTCCCCACAAAAAAATTGTAATTATAATAATTATTATGGATAGCTATTCTAATTTTAGTGTAACCTCAGAACAAAATTGTTTCCCATTTATAACCTCCCTACAGAAATTCATTCACATTTAACCTCCACACAAAATTTGTTTCCCATTTAATGTAAGCTCGAAACAGAAAAATTCCTAAACCTCGTAATAAAAAATAAATTCAGTAACCTGGTAGAATTTGGACGACAGCAGCGCTGCGTCATGGCCCTGTAAGATCTTTCTGAATAAAAAGGAAAAATTATTACCTCAATAAAAACGGCGAATATATCTGCTCTTATAAAAAAAAAATTCCGGGACAGCTCCGTGCAATGCTGGCCGATAGATTTGTCATTTATGAGAGGAAGCAACTGATTTTTGTTTTGCTACAATAGGAATGATCATGGATTGAAGAAATTAGTAAATTCTTTAAATTAAAATGAGTGTTTGTTAGAAATTACTTTATATCACAAAGATTATTATTAGGACATTTTTAAAAGATTTACATGGGACTTCACATAACATTACTAGATATGCGCGAGGTTGCTTTTTATCTTATACAATAATACTCAGGCTCCGGCATCGCTGCACCGCGACCGGCCCAGCCAACATGATACACCAGACTGTACTGACAAGCGCAGACAGGCGACTGCTCGCTAGCAACAACTTACTGCTACTGCTACACAGTTCGTACTGCAGTCAACACTGCTCTTTGGTCTCAGATTCTCTTATAGCTTACATATCGCAGGCAGCACATACCTCTTACAAGATATTAACTTAACGGTTACTTTCGATGACAGAAAACTGAACGCACAAAGATGCAGGGTTTCTTGCTGTCCAGCTCATGTATCCCCTGGCTACAACGGCTTTCATAGCAGGAAGCTCAGTAAGACCATACGGCGTAGACACCTGTCGGTCTCGCACGATGACCTCGCTTCGTCCGCCTGCTGGGCGCCTACCGCTCTCTCTCTTCTTCTTCGACTAATTTTTATGTCTGGTGTGCTTACCATGGTCGGCTGCTTGAAACCTTTTACATAAAAGTTAAAAATTGTAGTACTGGGACTAATATAAGAAATATTGAAGTCGCTGCTTCATTGAGCTCATCTTGTTGACCTCAGCGCTCTGCTGTAAACGGTGCAGGTGGACCTGATACCGCGCAGCCTCACTGAAACGAGTGAAATCTGGTGTAGACAGATGGGATGCTGTTAGCTTCTTCAGTAAATCTTGTTTGTGCTAATGGCGTAGGTCGTGCAGCTGGTTTAGCTGTTGTTGCTCAGTTTATTGCAGCTGAGTCTGTTCTATGAGTTTTGGCAACGTTCCTGGTTTGTGGAAGTGCAAATCTCTCGACGTTACTGTTACTGCTTAACTTTGCCCGTTTGGTATCGGCAAATACACTAAGCACCAGCAGGGTCTGTGGTTGATTCTGGTAGTATAAGTTGATAGGTAATATGATAGGTTAAGACTAAAGGAGGATTAGAAGTCCATCTCAGTAGCTGAGTGGTCAACGCAGCGAATTGCTAGGAGAAGGATCTCAGGTTCGATTCCCGGCTGGTTAGGAGATTTTCTCCGCTCGAGACTGGGTGTTGCATTCTCCTTACGTTCTCATCGCGATAATTGACATTGCACTATTGACATGGCTGAATGTGGAAGTCAATAAACTGAAGAAAAAAGGATGATTGGGACCGTACTACAATGAAGACCCAAGACTTGAACAGTTGTCGGGTATCCCACCGGGTAGCATCGTAATTTCTCCACAATATTTCGGCAGACGTACACGCTGCCATCTTCTGGTGGTTCCTGACGAATGCTGTGCTCTTCATCCCGGCGCCCTATATATACTAGCCGTTACCCCCTCCATCGTTCCTCTCCTGGTGTCTTTGGTGCGCCCGACGCGGTGGCTACTGGAGGTGGTGGGGGAAGAGGCGCCTGTGTCTGAACTGGGGTCTGCAGTCTCCGCATCTTTCTCTCCAGGCCGAGTGCAGGGTTCAAAGCCTGACTAAGTTGAAGGCCGCTGTCTTTATTAATTAGATCGTCCAGTAGTCGGATTTAGATGGCCTCTTTAATAACGCAGTCCCAGAAGTAGGAGGATTGACAGAGTATTTTTGTTTTTTCATAGTCCATAGTATGGCCAGTCTTTATACAATGGTCGGCCACGGCTGATTTAGTAGCCTGGCGTAATTCGGTATGGCGCTTGTGTTCGCGACATCTCTCTTTTACAGTGCGGACCGTCTCCCCAATGTATGATTTTTAGCATTGACAGGGAATTTGATAAACACCTGGTTTTCGAAGGCCTAGGTCATCTTTCACTGAAAGTAGTGGAGACAAGGTTTTTGCAGAGGGTTGTAATACGCATTCCGCCTGCCGCAGTGGCCGTGCGGTTCTAGGCGCTACAGTCTGGAACCACGAGACCGCTACGGTCGCAGGTTCGAATCCTGCCTCGGGAATGGATGTGTGTGATCTCCTTAGGTTAGCTAGGTTTAAGTAGTTCTAAATTCAACGGGACTGATGACCTCAGAATTTAAGTCCCATAGTGCTCAGAGCCATTTGAACCAATACACATTTCACATTGTGTTTCACCAGGATTCTACCGATTTTTCTTGAGGTGTTTCCGACAAACGGAATGCACGCCAATGACTTGTGTTCTTCTGTTTCTTCATCTTGTTCTCTTGGCGCAGTCTAAGTGCGTTTCTTATTTGCTTCTGGTTGTACCCATTTTTCCGAAATGTTGTCTCGAGGTGCTGCAGTTCTGCTGGAAGACTCTCCTGATCGCAGATCGATCGTGCCCTGTGAACAAGTGTGCGCAAAACGCCTTCACGCTTGGATTTATGGTGGCAACTGAAGGCATTTAGGTACAAATTGGTGCGTGTAGGTTTTCTATATACACTGTGTCCCAGCTTGCCGTCAGGTTTTCGTTTCACCAGGACGTCAAGAAACAGTAGGGCAACATCCTGCTCCACCTCCATCGTGAACTGTATGTTGGGGTGCAGCGAGTTGAGTGTTCGAGGAATTCATTTGAGCTGTCCCGTCCATGTGGCCAAACAACGAACGTGTCATCCACGTAGCGGAAGAAACAAGTTGGGTTTTGTTTGGCTTGTTCTAGTGCCTTCTCCTCGAAATTCTCCATAAAAAAAGTTGGCTACAACCGCTGAAAGCCGGCATCCCATGGCGACGCCAACTGTCTGTTCATAATAATTTCCGTCGAACAGGAAGTATGTTGAGGTGAGCACGAACTCGAAGAGCCTTGTTAGGTTGTTGAATTTCTTGCTTATCAGATCGATGGAGTCTTTTCAGTGATACCCTAGTGAAGAGGGACACTACGTCGTAGCTCACTAATAAGTCACTATCCTGGAGCCGAAGTTCTTGTATACGCTGCACAAAGTGGATGGAATTGGGGACGCTGCCCGGTCGGATACCCGAGAACTGTTCAAATTGGAAATACGCCGGGAAAACTTCAGATCGCAAGAGCCAAGACATTTCAATCATTGCCCATGGCGAGAGTGTATACCGTCTCGTGATGGTGCGATCAGTATAAAATCAGGGCTGAGACTTATGAGAAATTACTGTAGAGACGGAAAGACCTACACATGTAGAAACCACTGACATGAACGACTTTCACCAAGGAGAGATTGTTATGACTCGTTGCTTGGGAAACAGCATCTTGGAAGTGGCAAAGCTGGTCTGCTGTTCGCGGGTTAATGTTATGAGAATCAATGGCAAGTGGTTGAAGGACAGTGAAATTAAGAATAGGCGACAAGGTATGCACGTCCACGCCTCATCGTTGAACGTGGAAGATGAAGTGTTTTTCATTCCGTAAATTAGGAATGGCAGTGGTCTGGAACATAGTAACCATCATATACAACCGCTCGCTCGTAGAAAGGTCCGTACCCAAAGACTAGAAAGTTGCTCAAGTCTCACTAATACCAAGAAAGGAAATAGTAGTAATCCGCTGAATTAGGGACCTGTATCACTTATGTTGATTAACAGTAGAATTTTGAAACGTATACTGCACTCGAACATAATGAATCACCTCCAAGAAAAAGATTTATTGACAAATAGCCAACACGGATTCAGAAAATATCGTTCTTGTGAGACACTACGCGGTGTTTATTGTCACGAGGTAATGAGCGCTATCGACAGGGGACGTCAAATTGATTCCATGGTTTTAGATTTCGAGGAGGCTTTTGACACGATTCCTCACAAGCGATTTCTAATTAAATTGCGTATCGTCTCGCTTGTGTGACTGGATTTGCGATTTCCTTTCAGAAAGGCCACAGTTTGTAATAATTGACGGTAAAACAGAGGCAACGTCTGACATTCCACAAGGAAGTTTTACAAGCTCTCTGTGGTTCTTAATCTACATACATGATTTAGGAGACAATCTGAGCAGTCTTCTCCGATTGTTTGCAGATGATGCTGTCATGTATCGTAATGTAAAGTCATAAAATGATCGAAACGAACTTGCAAAGTGATTTAGACCAGATATCTGTGTGGCGCAAAACGTGGCAATTGATTCTATATCTCGAAAAGTGCGGAGTCATCCACAAGAGCACGAAAACGAATCCACTAAATTTCAGTTCACGACAAATTACACAAATGCAAAGGATGTAAATTCAGCTAAATGTTTAGAGTTACAGATATGAGTAACTTAAAGAACGATCATATAGACGATGTTGTGGGGAAAGCAAACTAAAGACTGCGATTTATTGCCAGAACACACTGTAAAAGGTCAACTAAAGAGACTGCTTACACTGCGCTTTTCCGCCCGCTTCTGGAATACTGCAGCGCGATGTGGAATCCGCATCAGGTAGAACTGACGTAGGACATCGAAGAAGTTCAAAGGAAAGGAAGTTTTGTACTATCACGAAATAAGGGAGAGAATGCCATGCATATGAGACACGAACTGGGGTGGCAGGCACCAAAACAGAGGCGATTTTCGCTCCGGCAAGAAATTATCTTAAATTTTTATTCACTTCTTCCTCCTGAGAACGTAAAAACTTTCTTTTAACGCCCACCTACACAGGGAAAAATGATCATTACAATGAAAGAAGAGAAATCAGAGCTCACACGGAAAAATTTAAGTGTTCGTTCTTCCCATGTGTTGTTCGAGAGTGGAACGGTAGAGAGATAGCATGAAAGTGGTTCGATGAACAACTTAATTGTGAACTGCAGAACAGGCAGGTTGATATAGATTGTACGCGCACAGTGCTGGTCAGGGTACAGTTGTTTCCGAGCACAGCGTCCAGCGCATGTTGTTAATAAGGGGTTGCACAAAAGATGGCGTATGCTGACACAACGATGCAGTCAGTTGCTATTGCAGAGGGCACAAAATCATCGAAATTGGATCGTAGATCAATACAAACGCTTCGCCTGCTTGGACGACATTAGGTTATGGTAACGTGAGGAAATGCTGTCTTTCAAGCGAATCGCTGCTAGAAACAGTCACCGCGCTGCAGACGTAGGCCAGTGAGGTCAGTATCATGCTATGGCGGACATTCACCAGAACTTTAGTTAACAATCGCTGACAGCATGACAGCTGTGGACAACGTGAACACTAATGCGAAACGGCTACGGGGTCGTCCTCTGTCTTGCGGTGTCATGTGGATGCTGTATGGAGGGGCATGTGGTCATCTCACCGCAATCCCGGCCATTTTGCAGACTTTTAAGACCGTGGAGCCGCTACTACCCGGTCAAGTAGCTCTTCATTTGGTATCACGAGGCTGAGCGCACTCCGTACCAGACCTCCCACTAAGGAAAAAACCATGGTAGCACCGGGAAACGAACCGGGTTCTCCGATTGGCAGCCATCTGCGCTGACCACTCAGCCGCAGAGGTGAACTTTTGCAAGGAATGGACAAAAATATGGCAACACAAAAAAAAAAAAAAATGCTTTAGCATGCCTAATGCGGTGTAGGAAAATATTTGGCATTCAAATCGCCGGCCGGAGTGGCCGAGCGGTTAAAGGCGCTACAGTCTGGAACCGCACGACCGCTACGGTCGCAGGTTCGAATCCTGCCTCGGGCATGGATGTGTGTAATGTCCTTAGGTTAGTTATGTTTAAGTAGTTCTAAGTTATCGGGGACTTATGACCACAGCAGTTGAGTCTCATAGTGCTCAGAGCCATTTGAACCATTTTTTGCATTCAAATCAGCTTCCAGTCAACTCGGAATAGGTAAAAAAGTACAGGTCCTGTATGACTTTCAAGGAATCTTCTACCATTCTTACTGAAAAGTGATGCCAAGTTGAGGTAACGATGATGGAGGTCTGTGGTGATCACTCATCCTTCTCTGCAAAGTACACCCTAAACAGTGAGATCTGTTAACTGTGGTGGCAAGAGACACGCGATGAATCATTCTCGTGCTCACAAAACTAGCCATGGATGATGCACATTGTATGAATAGGGCCCTGTCGTCTTGGAACGCATCATGACCATTGGAGGACAAACATTGTACCATGGGTCGAACTGATTAGCCAAAATGATCACGTAATCCTTGGCAGTAATAAAACCTTTCAGAGTAGACGTGAGGCCCATGGAATACAAGATAAGGCTGCCGAAATCATCACCGAATCCCTGCTTTCTTTCACTCTTGGGACGAGACCTTGGCCGGAAGTTTGTAACATTGTGAAACAAAATTCATCCTACCAAATTACTTCCTTCCATTGCTTCATAGTTGAGGTTTTATGTCTTCGACGGAACGTTTTCCCGTTAAGGGCATTTCAGTGATGGTGAGTCGGTTTGGAAACCCAGCTCTTAATGCAATTCCCTACTTACGGAGCTCCCTTCGTGTTATTTTGGTGCTGAAAGGGTTCGCGAGAGTGTCATTCAGTTCTGTAGCAACTTTTGCAGCAATCGTCCCTTTATTTTTTGCCAAAATCCTCTTCGATGACCGTCTGTAACGTTCACACAACATATATATAAATCTTCGATTCTGTGGCTCTTGAAGCACCAAAAAATTCGTTACGGAAGGACCCACCATATGAGCACCAACAATTTACCTGCGTTCGACTTAACTCCGACAAAACGCACTCACAAGTAGACCACCGTTCTTACAACATCTAACACTAGCAACATACTGAGGACATAGCACAGGCACCGTTCGTGGTCAAATACAACAGAACAACCTGAAGGCTTGGATAGCATCTGCATTTATGTTCAAGCATGCATTTCTCACGCTGGTTGTATATTTTTGTCCATCCCCTGTATTCCGCAACGAAGACTGTATCTTCCAGCAAAATAACTGTCCGTGTCACAGATAATTATCTTTCTACATTGATTTGTAGAACATATTAAAGAACTGACATTGATGTAAGGCCCCCTAATTTGAAGTCTCTGAACACGATCGGACATATTTCAGACGCTATTGTGTGACAGGTTCGCCCGGGAAAACCATCGGCCCATAATTGCGCGACCTGTTCATAGACATAAACGCCGGACACTTCTGGGAACTTTCCACGCACTTCTGGAAAGCATGCCACGCAGAATCGCCGTTGTGTTGAGTTCCGTGAGTGGACCACCAAGTTTTTAAGGAGGTGACGATAGTTTTTTGGCTCATCAGTGCTGCTGTCTTCGCTTAAGACGTTATACGAATAAGAGCACAGCGCTACACTTAGAACTACAAAAGATTATCATCCCGGCCTCCTCTGTCAAAAATATTGCAGTAAATTCTGTCATCGCCGCGCGGTATTAGCCGAGCGGTCTAAGGGCGCTGCAGTCATGGATTGCACGGCTGATCCCGGCGGAGGTTCGAGTCCTCCCTCGGGCATGGGTGTGTGTGTTTGTCCTTAGGGTAATTTAGGTTAAATAGTGTGTAAGCTTAGGGACTGATTACCTTAGCAGTTAAGTCCCATAAGATTTCACACACATTTGAACAATTTCTGTCATCGGATCTATTACTTTCCTTTTGTTTAAGAAAGACTAATATCTGATCGACGTCGAAGTATCCTAATGTTTAATTGGGTGAAAATCGATTGTTCACTGAACACGTGGACGTTATGATTAGCTGCAGGTCAGTTGCGCACTAGGCAAAGACATTTCTGTTTACAAAAGGTCCAAAGAATCATTTTTCAAGTTAATAACGAACTACTCCCAATTTATAATGTACCTCATAAAATAATCTGCGACAGGCTATTGATAAGCTGAAATGTGTTTCGTATATTCTGATACTCAAAAGTTTTGAATATTTTTTGCAGTACTCACAGTCAGCAGTGCTGTTTTCAACTGCTAAGCGGTCGATATTAGATGAAGCCAATAAATTATTTCATATGAAACTTAGGGAAGATGAATCCATATCAAAATACAACAGCATAACTTAGGTATGAGAACTGATCTTCATGCTAAGAGAAGCGACATAGCGCAAACGAGAACTACACGTAAATGTTCAAACTGCAGTTAAGATTCTTGCGTCAAATATGTGGGACAGTATGTACTCTTTTAGATTAGCATTTGAGGAGAATCCAGTAATACTCTCAAACTGCCTCCGCTATGTTCATTTATTATAAGTTAGTAAACAACGGAAGCTCGTTGTTGAAAATAAGGTAGATATAAACATAAATTTCTTGAGACTTTCATAGGGTTACCGGATATGAATAACTCAAAAATACGAACCTTTCTACATTATGTCATACATTTCCTGAGAACAATTTCTTCTGCCAGTGTTAAGTCTGTAGATTTCTCAAAAAAAGTAAAACAGTATAGCTAATAGGTAAGAGTATCGAACAGTTTGCGAATGCACAAGATCTAAGCGGGTGCATCTGATGTGGTGAAAATCAACAGTCAAAACAATCATCTAGAACTAATGTGGATTGAGCAAGTGAAACAAATGAAATTCGGTCACAGAGATTAGAAAAGCTGATATGTCTCTCTTTTATTACTAAGGTAAACAAATTACATAATTTTTGTTACACATGTTACGTTATGATTTAGATTTATAGGCTAAGGCCATAGGATTGTACCCTGTGAAGTAAACTATGTCCTGCTAATCAAATTATGGAGCTGGAACAAATGGAAAATGAAAATATATTTTTGCTTAACAAAGAAAAGGTGAAGCAATATTGATATTTAGGGAAGTTGTATTGGCAGAAAATGAAATGTAAATGTGAGTCGTGAGTCGTACCTACATAACTCATTCGATAAGAGGACTGCCTGTAGTAGGCAAGGTTCCAGGTTCGATCCCTGGTCCAGCGTACAGCTTTTCCTGCCAGGAAGTACCCCTACTCCCATATATTCGTAGTTTAAAGAAGATCAGGTACCTATGACGGAAGGTATAGGAAGCGTGAAGAGAAAACTAGGATGTAGGAACAGGTTAAAATGTGGTTTGCATCCTCCAATGTGATAAATAGTTATCACATAAATTGTATCATGTATATACAACGAAATCATATCAAACCACTAGAAATGGCGTCCCTTCAGTCGCCTAAAGCTGGGTAGCTACAGAGTTACCACGTGCAATATGTCGTCATCAAAATTCCAGAGTAAAATCTATGCTTCCTGACGTTGCAATGAACAGTTGGAAATAGAGCTCAGAAGTCCCAATTCAACGACCAGGAACATTCAGACCATCCTTTTGGAACAGCTACCCATCATGCAGCCACCGACAACACTATCAAAGTGGCTTCCGTCTGGACAGTCGATGTGCGTTGCTTCTAGGATGCTGTCGCAGTAATAGTATGAGCTACAGCTCAAAGGATCCGCGAAGAAGCCGCTGGAGGGGCACCTGAAATATGAGCTGCTGCTTCCGGGGCAGACTGTTGTGCACAATCCCATCATGCATCCTCCAACCGAGCTGTCAAAGTGACTACCATCCGGACACAGAACATGCGTCTTGACATAACCCGACCCATCTCTGGAGCAGTAATAGCATCGGGAACAATTGGCTGGGTCAGCGAACCAGCCCTCTGATGTGCAATAAAACTCGACACAGCTGTGGTTATATGACAAGTAGTACTGATCAGTACCGCATTCCCCCAGATCTGGTGTCGCACCTGCGCCACTGCAGTGATAGAAAACGGAACAGTTCTTTTCATCTCCATAATAATAAGTACCGTTACAGCTGGAGCCCCCAGCTGTTGAATTATTGACTGGGCAGCTAACTGAAATATTGCAATTGTCACATTTACTAACATTGAAGTACGACCCTGTAGCATTAATAATACACACAAAATACACAGACGGATTTTCAGGTGAAATAGTTATAGCACCATTAATACTACAGGGAAAGGAACAGTTGGGTGGTTGCTGAGTGAGGCTGCAGTTGCCCTGGCACGAGTTGTAGTAGGTTCCGGCAGGACACGGAGTGATGGTCTGCGTGTAGCTGCCGTCGCCGTTGCTCGTGCAGTCCATGTAGTAGCCGCAGTCCGTGGGGTCGGGGAATCGACCCTCGGCCCCACAGAGGACAACAGAGAGCGCCTTGGGTCCTGATAGCTGGCAGCAGGCGAACTCTGGAAGCGCCGCCAGCGCCATCATCTGTTGAGGACAAAGAATCTATTCAGGGACAGCACTAAACTGCGCCAAAGAGGAGGGTTCACTGCGAGAAAAACGAATTCTGCCTTCTAGGTATGATAATAAGAGAACGGGACCTGTTATACAAAGTTACATCTCACAGGTAGCAACGATTACTCAATGATATCCATAAAGCTGAGAACGATCAAAAAATGAATAATAATACGAAATAATACACTGACGGAAAACGGTCGCAGTACCAAGAAGGGCTTGTGAGACATAAACCAAAGTTGGTAGGTGTGATTCAACATCTGAAAGATGATGTCTAAGCAGTTTTCAGGCCAGTCGGTTTAGAATGGTGTTATTAGGTCCAGTATGAGGATGCAAATCATGTTTGATTTAAATACACGTTGTAACGGTCATGAGCCTCAGTTACCTTTGAGATACGACATGGTAAGTTGAGAATGTCGACTCGAAACACCTTTCAGGTGTCTAAATTTCCACCTGTTATTTTATTGCGAATCAGTTTCGGCTGTATATTACGCCATCTTCAGGTCTCCTGACTAACGTACAGGAGGATTTCCACCACAGGTCCAGTCAAAGCAGGGACCAGGATTCAGTGACTCGTGTCCGTTGATTTTGGACGCAGTGACTCCAGCGTTCATCACTTGTTGACGAAAAAATGCCGTGATATATAGCCGAAAGTGGTTGCTCAATAAAATAGCAAGTGGAAATTTAGACGGCTGAAAGGTGTTTCGATTCGACATTCGGTACTGGACAACCGAGGTCCCGTAACCATCTGTGAAAAGATGGACACAGTGATAAGCTGATGTGAGTCAAGAATGCCGTTAAGGCGACGAAGACGCCATTATCAACATCTCACTAAGTCTAAACGTGCAATATGGCTACGAGAGATTAGATATTCCCGCTACAATAATGCAGAAAGATTTGGCAGGAATGCAGCCATTGTATATGATTGCTGGCAGCGATGTTCACGGGAATGTACGGTCGCAACAACACCGGGCTTAGGGGGGTCCACATGGCACAACCGAGAGTGAACATCATCTTGTTCGGTGTATGGTTCTGTTGCATCGTACTGCATCTACAGCAGCAATTTCAGCAGCAGTTAGCACCAGATTAACACAATAAACTTTACAAAACGGCTACTTAGAGGACAGCTCCGAGCCAGATACCCTGTAGCGTGTGTTCCACTGACCCCATACCACCACCATTTGGGACTTCAGTGGTGTCAAACGAGAGCTCATTGGAGGGCAGGTTGTTGTGTTTTCTGTTGAAAGCTGGTTCTGCCTCGATGCCATTGATGGCCGTGTTTTGATTAAAGGAGGGCAGTTGAGGGCCTGCAACCAACGTGTCTGCGCGCTAAATGTGGTGTCACCGCCAGACACCACACTTGCTAGGTGGTAGTCTTTAAATCGGCCGCGGTCCGGTAGTATACGTCGGACCCGCGTGTCGCCACTGTCAGTGATTGAAGACCGAGCGCCGCCACACGGCAGGTCTAGAGCGACGTCCTAGCACTCGCCCCAGTTGTACAGCCGACGTAGCTAGCAAAGGTTCAATGACAAATACGCTCTCATTTGCCGAGACGATAGTTGGCATAGCCTTCAGCTAAGTCATTTGCTTCGACCTAGCAAGGCGCCATTACAAATTATATTGAGATTATAATTCTGTATCCTCAAGAGCGATATTCTCCAACTATGGAATAAAGTTAAGTATTACATCATCTACGTACTTTATTTGCTACTATAAATTCCCTTAATTGTTCCAGACCTCACGACAATCTGCGTGAGCTTAAAAGCGTGCATTTTGGCCTCCTCTAGCAACACAGTGTCGGCTCTTCAGCCAACACTTCACTAAACGTACTGGACCTACACCTGGAGTTATGGTCTGCGGTTATCCCACACACCCTCACTGAAAATCTCAGCGTCAGTCTGGTGACTGTACCTCTTGCGTTGCTACTCTCGAACAGCACTCGTGGGGGTGTTTTCAAACAGGATAACCTTGCCTAAATACCGCTGTTGTAACCCACCACGCTCTACAAATTGTCTACATGTTGCCTTGGCCTGCTCGATCACCAGGTTTGTCTCTAGTCGAGCACATATGGGACATCATCGGATTACAGCTCCGGTGTCATCCACAAACAGCATTAGCCGTCCCTGTACTGAAGGACAAAGTGCAACAGGCATGGAACTACGTCCCACAAACTGACATCCGGCACCTGTACAACATAATGTATGCACGTCTGCATACTTGCCTTCAACGTTTTGTCGGTTACACCGATTTTTAATCTACCACCATATCACATTTGCAATGCCTTACGACTCGCTTACAATGTCAATCATTTGTTACCTAGACAAATGTTTTCTCTAAATTTTGATTTCTTTTTGGTGTTGCGATTTTTTTCCTGTCAGTGTATATGCTGGATTTGATGAAAACTAGTTAAAAGTATGTGAGAGCACAAAGTATAAATTAAGTCTGAAAACACTCCTGCCAAAGGAAGTTCGTAGTACGCGGCAATGGCCTTCTAAGGAACGGTTCAAGAATTTCCCTGTAGTTATTGATGTGGACGCGCAGTCTTAGGCGCCTTGTTACGGTTCGCGTGGCTCACGCCGTCGGAGGTTCGAGTCCTCCCTCGGGCATGGGTGTGTGTGTTGTCCTTAGCGTAAGTTAGTTTGAGTTAGATTAAGTAGTGTTAAGCCTAGGGACCGATGACCTCAGCAGTTTGGTCCCGTAGAACTTACCACAAATTTGAAACTTTCATTTTTTTAAACCCATATTTATTTGAACCAGCTCACTGTATTGATCCCTTGATCCCCCTCAACAGTTTTTACCTCCAACACTGGAGCAGAATTCGTGGCGGGTTGCATCAAACCAACCAAAAGGCTAATGACTTTAAAAAGAAAACTTGCTATGTAAAAGGTGTTGATAATCAAATGATCATGCAGAACTGGAACGTGATAGTAAGAGAAGGAAAAGAAGATAGAGTTATGAGAGCATAAGGGATCCACAGTGGAAATGAAAGTAGAAATGAAAGTGGAGTAAAACTAAGGTTTGCAAACAAATTTGTTTTAGTGATAGCGAATATACTGGTCAAAAATGACAAGAGGAGGAAGTAGGAAAAGTCCGAAGGATTCCAGCTGGATTGCATGACGGTTAGAAAGAGTTTCTTAAATTATTTATCGCATTGTAGGGCTTACACAAGACTCGGATCCCAATTTAGTAATAAAGAAGAGTAGGCCGAAATTTAGGAGAATCATCAGTGAAAATCAATGGGAAGGAAGTGGGATACTGAACAACTGCGGAATGAGATACGTTTAAAGTTGTCTACGGCTGTGTATTCTGTGGTAATGAATACCACAGTATTTAACGGCTCGTGCCGGAGTCATCTAACCACTTTGCACCAGTCTGGAGACAAAAACTGTGGTTACAATTGTATCCGTAAGGTATAAACAACAGAAGGATGAATATGCTTCCATCTGGACACGTCTGCCCAGTTTGTTTACACTCCAATACGACTGTGGCGTTTCATCACATCTCATCCGGAAAGAAGTAGCTCGACACTGTTCAGATAAGCTCGATATCTCAGCTGTTACTTCACACCACCAAATACCGACCCACTTTCAAAGAGTTGTCTTTAAAGTGTAGATAACTCTACGGACTGCATGCCTACCAGCTTACGTGAGGTAGTTTCAAGCAACAATTCTGTGGTAACGATGCGCTTAACTTTTGTGCCCATTGTTTTGTGGATTTTTGTCTAGTTTACAAGATTTATACCTATTTCACACCAATAACAAAAATTCATTGAGGCAAAAATATATTCCACTTACAGTTACCATGAGCTATTGCGTGTTATAAGTCAAATAAACGAGACAATTTCTGACTGTTGCCTGACAGTTTTTTCTGTGACACGCCTGGTGCATCGCTGAGTCAATGAAAGCCTTTTTTGTTATGTTATCTATCTTTTACATAGTTGGGAGTTATCTTATTCGAATGTGGGGTAGGTAGTTTCTTAACCATCAGTTCGCGAATTAGAAATAATGTAAGGATTTGGTTACAAATGATGGTAATTCCAGTTAGTCTTTAACATCTGAATCAATGTTGAGAGTCTCGTAACATCATACCGATGTTTGGTATCCAGCCAGCTGTAACAGTTTACGATGAGCTCGACTATGGAGACAGATAGATAGGTAGGTATAGAGAGAGAGAGAGACAGAGAGAGAGAGAGAGAGAGAGTGAGGGAGAGAGAGAGATATATGATCAGTTAGTTAATCGGGCTGTAAGACTCTGTGGCTTAGTTTATTAAATGGTTCAGTTTTACTAAGTAAACCAATGAAACTGGACATAGCCATTGCTCTCATGCAGAGACGAGACAGTTCTAGGAAATGGAGTGGCTGTAAAAGATTATGAGACTGGAAGCTGTCCCATAATAAAAGATCGAACTCTGGCTTGAACTAGAGAAACATTTTCCCTTAAACGGACTGTCGCTAAAGGAAACATTTAAATAGAAATGGTAAAAGCATTTTTGGAATTGTTGTTTACAGTTGCCCAGTGCACTGATGCTGTATTTACGACTGGTATTTAGAGTAGTGGAACTAAAGACCAGTCCCGGATCTATGATCTATGTTATTTCCTTCCCGGGCCAGAAACTTAATAGTGGCACTCCTCCCCCCCCCCTCCCAACACACACACACCTACCACCCTCTCACTCAAATGTTTGAGATAGGACGTGAAAAATTTAAAGGAATCAATTTTCCAAAAATATGTTCATATTATGCCGGCCGGTGTGGTCGAGCGGTTCTAGGCGCTTCAGTTTGAAACCGCGCGACCGCTACGGTCGCAGGTTCGAATCCTGCCTCGGTCATGCATGTGTATGATGTCCTTAGGTTAGTTAGGTTTAAGAAGTTCCAAGTTCTAGGGGACTGACGACCTCAGATGTTAAGTCCCATAGTGCTCAGAGCCATTGGAACCTTTTTTTTTTTGTTCATTTAATAGCGCATAGCTTCCTGAAGAGTTTGTCACGTATAACATATATGTTCGAGGGAATGTAAGACATGTTATTATGTCATAAGTGTGCCAAAGTGCAGTGCCACGCCTCTTCATACTGCATTCTTCTATCACACGTCACTGCATTTCCGTCTGTGGAAGTCAGCGTGTGTGTTTTGTAACGAAAGCCGTTAAACCCATATTCAGAATAGTGGAAATTAAAATGTCCTGTGGTGCCTCTCCTACTCCCAGTTGCCCACTCTGACACCCTACCCCCGCTTTAAAAAAGCTCACAATTAGTAGTAGGCGGGATTATTTGTAACCAGGAGAACAAGAACTCTTTAGACAATTTGCACTCTTTGTTGCCTACTGGCTAATAACTTTCTTTTTTAGCTGACATAAAATTGGACATAGGAAACATAAACTAGTAAAGGCAAGAGACATGCAAGGTAGCTCACATTTCTTCAATCCTTAGATGCCAGAACTTTTTTCTCTCTAATCTTGCTACTGCTTTACATGGCGTGCCTTCCTTTCTGCGAAAGAATCTGTTACCTCATCAAAGTTCGTCAAACGTTTTGCTACGTGAAAAATTATAACGTCGTTGTACAATAATGAAAAAGCTGCTAATACAAATAGTACCCAAGAGTGGTGTGGTTTCTCTATTTGATTACGACTATTTTGTCACTGTCTGCTAGCTAAAACGAAATAGGCCTTTCTAGTATTACAGCAATTACAACATACGCCAAATAAGCGAGATTGTTTTGGCACAAATGGTCATTTTTATCCATCTCATTTACCCAAATAACACGACAGAATATAATTCAATAAGTACCAATATCAAATGCCTATTAGGTCTATTACAAGCAAGAAGTTTTATGTTAGGAAATAGTTTCACATTTCATTCATAAGCTTCAGCTTTTCAAGCATGAGATCGAGAAGTAATAGTAGTAGTATTACGAAATTTGTATATAAATTTGGAATCGTCATATTTTTCCATACAATTTGTGTGATGTCCCCGTTTCTTGTCCTTCCTCGTTCTGAGAAACAATCTTGTCATCACTAATATTGTAACTATTCCTGTCATTGTTAAAACTTATTCTCCGGTTAACTTCACTACCCCCCCAGCATCACCGGTTTAGTTATCCTGCGTTTATCCTCAGGTTAGGCGTTATTACGCGCTCATACAACGCGTTTTCCGCTTTATTCCGAGAATAGAACTTAAGCTGTTGCTAACCGGGAACTGGACAACTCCTCCTTAGTAATGAAACAATCTGGCAAAACTATTCTGACGAAATTTCGTTTTCTTGGATACACCTAGAAGATAAAATGTAATGTTTCTTACCTGTTATTCTCGGTAGTCACCCGCCAGGATAGACGAGAGTGCTAAGTATGCTGCTTCCTGGACTCAGCTTGTAGCGCCGGCACCGAATCGAATCTACCCGGCGGACTAACGACGACGGCCGGTGTGCTGGCCAGCCTGGATGTGGTTTTGAGCCGGTTTTCCGCATACCACTAGGTGGATACCCGCCTGGTTCCCACGTCCCGCCTTAGTTACACGGCTCGCAGACATCTGAACACATTCTCACTTTTCTATGGATTACACTAGTCGCAGAGAGTTGGGGTACACTAATTCCTTCCCGAGGGGTACGGGGTGGCGGCAGGAAGCGCATCCGGCCACCCCTTAAAACTAACCTTGCCAAATCCGATTATCCATGCCGACCCTGCCTAACCGCGGGAAAATGGCGCAAGCGATAGATTCTTGTTAGTCGTTTATTTCCAGTCTGGTAGACTGAATCTATGAATTTCGCTAGTAATTATAACAACGTTTATCATTCGCACAACAAGTCAGCCACATAAAAAAACAGCGAATGGTATTTACCCGTTCGGATCTATACGGCTCAGATGGTAGAGCCCTGTCCCATTCTGTCTGCAGAACTGCTCGTGATCGCCATTTGAAACCGACTAAAAGGCCAGTTGGAAGTAATTTTTTAAGACAAATAATTAACATACATATAGCTGTGTCAAACAGTGTAAACAGCTCACGGCTTTCTCAGGTAGTGCAATGAGAGACGTATGTTACTTAGTAACTGTTTAGTAGTAAATTTGTCACCCAATTCGCGTAATATTAATATTTCTAATTCTGTGGATAACCAATTAACATCAAACTGAAATACTACCACATCTCGCGAGCATGTACGTAATTCGATTATCTCTGCTATAAAAACTATCACTCCCATTCTCTACGTGAGGTTTGTCACTGTCAAGACAGTGGAAAACCGACAGTCTCTCACAATAAAAGTCGACAAAGACATTCAGTCAATTTCACTTATTTCGCAAGTATTTGGTTAACTGTGGTGCATTCTGAGAGCCAGAAGTCTTAATGCAGTGCGAGAAGTTCGGCATGTACTGTTACATGTGCCAGAAATTTGCTTTGCACAAAAAATGGCGGTGAGATGAAATCAGCTCATAACAAATAGTATATTCTTTATCAGCCATTCTCAGCGTTTTGCATTTTTTTAAAGGAAAGCATGAACATTTCCCAACGACAGCAACCAGAGAGGTGGTTTAGTGTTATACGAGAATACGAGTACAGCAGCTTAAGCACCAAACAACCCGGGTTTAGGTTTTCTTTAATTTTCCTAAAACGATTAGGACGAATTCGAGAACAGTTTCTCTGAAAGCGTAAAATTAATTTCGATCACAGATATCAACATATGCTCCGTCTCTGACGAATTCCTCGCATACTGTGCGCTAAAACTAATCTTCCATGTTTCTTTCCCTTCCCACCTGTGCCGATAGTGAGAATGATTGTAATCGAGAAGTGCACACACACACACACACACACACACACACACACACACACAGACGTATCATACGATCTTACACTAATGCTGATGCAAGCACTCGTTAACAAGAGAATACAGTTACAACTTACAGCTAAAACTCTTAGTCCAACAGCCTTGTCTCCTGCCATTATGTGACTTTCACAGTAAACACGCAGTGCGATATTTTCAAGCACTATATATATTCACCTGAGCTTTTAAGCACGCCGCTCAAAAGATAAGTGATAACACGCAGTCAGCAGCTCAAGTGTTTTCTATCAGTTCAGTCCGACATTTCGGCCACATGAATCAGATTTGTAAACAACTCCAACCACTAAAAACGTCGATAATCGGGAGAGCCTGCAGCCTGCTACAAATCATTACACTCGTGGTATATTCAAAATATCTCCTCCCATCTCCTGTTACCAGAAGTGTGACGTCATACGCCGACGTTTCCTTCAGAAGTAGCCCAAATGAACAACAGATGTTTAGGAAAATAATGAAGTTAATCATAAAACAAAAATAGCCTCTGCTAATTTTTCCGTACTCAGTTTGATACCATAGCGATGCTAACGTTCATTTCATCAGTCAGCATGTCACGGTTTCATTGAAACTCAAGAGACTATTATCCTTTCTGGTTTTTATCACACAGACAGAATGGCAACACGACATATTGTCGTCTTGAGCTTAGAAACCCTCTCTGTTTAATGGGTAGAGCCTATGCCTATGACGCAGTGGCTCAGGTTGTATGAGCGCATTTGTCCCCATTTATCAGAATTATCAGCGCTCCTTGCCTCGCTATGGCTAGTTCAGTAATGATTCTACATCTACATCTACATACATACTCCGCAGTCCACCATACGGTGCGTGGCGAAGGGTACCTCGTATCACAACTAGCATCTTCTCTCCCTGTTCCACTCTCAAATAGAACGAGGGAAAAGTGACTGCCTATATGCCTCTGTACGAGCCCTAATCTCTCTTATCTTATCTTTGTGGTCTTTCTGCGAAATATAAGTTGGCGGCAGTAAAATTGTACTGCAATCAGCCTCAAATGCTGGTTCTCTAAATTTCCTCAGTAGCGATTCACGAAAAGAACGCCCCCTTTCCTCTAGAGAGTCCCACCCGAGTTCCTGAAGCATTTCCGTAACACTCGCGTGATGATCAAACCTACCAGTAACAAATATAGCGGCCCGCCTCTGAATTGCTTCTATGTCCTCCCTCAATCCGACCTGATAGGGATCCCAAACGCTCGAGTAGTACTCAAGAATAGGTCTTATTAGTGTTTTATAAGCGGTCTCCTTTACAGGTGAACCACATCTTCCCAAAATTCTACCAATGAACCGAAGACGACTATCCGCCTTCCCCACAACTGCAATTACATGCTTGTCCCACTTCATATCGCTCTGCAATGTTACGCCCAAATATTTAATCGACGTGACTGTGTCAAGCGCTACACTACTAATGGAGTATTCAGACATTACAGGATTCTTTTTCCTATCAATCTGCATTAATTTACATTTATCTATATTTAGAGTTAGCTGCCATTCTTTACACCAATCACAAATCCTGTCCAAATCATCTTGTATCCTCCTACAGTCACTCAACGACGACACCTTCCCGTACACTACAGCATTATCAGCAAACAGCCGCACATTGCTATCCACCCTACCCAAAAGTTCATTTATGTAGATAGAAAACAACAGCCGACCTACAACACTTCCCTGGGACACTCCAGATGATACCCTCACCTCCGATGAACGCTCACCATCGAGGACAACGTACTGGGTTCTATTACTTAAGAAGTCTTCGAGCCACTCACATACTTGGGAACCACCCCATATGCTCGTACCTTAGTTAGGAGTCTGCAGTGGGGCACCGAGTCAAACGCTTTCTGGAAGTCAAGGAACATGGCATCCGTCTGATACTCTTCATGCATGGTTCGCAAGATATCACGTGAAAAAAGTGCGAGTTGGGTTTCGCAGGAGCGATGCTTTCTAAAGCCGTGCTGATGCAAGGACAGCAACTTCTCTGTCTCAAGGAAATTCATCACATTCGAACTGAGAATATGTTCGAGAATTCTGCAACAAACCGATGTTAAGGATATTGGTCTGTAATTTTGAGAAACCCTTCTTATATACAGGCGTCACCTGCGCTTTTTTCCAGTCGCTCGGGACTTTAAGTTGGGCGAGAGATTCGCGATAAATGCAAGCTAAGTAAGGAGCCAATGCAGTAGAATACTCTGTAAAACAGAATTGTAATCCCATCAGGACCTGGCGATTTATTTATTTTCAACCCATTCAGCTGCTTCACAACCACAGGGATGTCTATCACTATGTCCTCCATACGGGAACCTGTACGAGACTCAAACGGCGGTATGTTTGTACGATCCCCCTGCGTGAAAGATTTCTCAAATGCTAAATTTAAAATTTCAGCTTTCGTTTTGCTGTCTTCCTTTACCAGGCGAGACCGATCAGTGAGTGACTAGATGGAAGCCTTCGACCCGCTTACCGGTTTTACGTAAGACCAGCATTTCCTTTGGTTTTCAGCAACATCTTTTGCTAAGGTATGACGGTGGTAGTGGTTGAATGCTTCTCGCATCGCTCTTATTACAGCAGCACGAATCTCTACTAACTTTTGCCTGTCCTCATTCTACCGATCTTTCTTGTACCGCGAGTGCAACTGCTTTTGCTTCCTGAGCATTCTCCGAATTGAGCAGTTAAACCGCGGTGTGTCTTTTCCGCCCGCAACCCACTTTTTCGGCACATACTTGTCCATTGCGTGATTTACAATGTGTTTAAAATTTGCCCATAATTCTTCCACGTCCATCGTACCGGAAGTAAATGAAGTCGATTCATTTACTAAATGGGATCCTAACAACTGCTTATCTGCTCTTTCTAGTAAGAATACTCTCCTAGCCTTCTTCACCGACTTTTTAACTTTCGTAACCATAGTCGTAATGACAACATCATGATCACTAATCCCTGTCTCAACACTGACACCGTCGATGAGGTCTGGTCTGTTCGTGGCTACCAGATCTAAAATATTTCCATTACGCGTTGGCTGTCGATTTAGCTTCTCAAGACAGTTTTCGGATAATGTCTGTACCACCTGTAATGAACCCATAGACATCCCAGTCTATACTAGGTAGGTTGAAGTAGCCTCCGACTAATATAGCATGATCCTGGTACTTCTGCGGTACAGAATGTAGAATCCCTTTGAATGATTCTAGAACTGTCACGGTGGAAATTGGTGGCCGGTAATAACACCCCACAATTAACTTTATTTCCCCTAGTCCTGTTAAACGTGTCCAGATAACTTCACTATCACACTCTACTTCGACCTCAGTACACACAATATTTTTGTCAACTGCAGTGGACACCACCTCCTGCGGTGTCGAATCTGTCTTTCCGATACACGTTCCAGCACTCACTAAATATTTCAGAACTTCCTATCTCAGGGTTCAGCCAGGTCTCAGTCCCGAGAATAATTTGCGCGCCACACGCTTCCTGGAGGGCAGTAAAGTCAGGAACTTTATTCCAAACACTCTGAAAATTTACTGCTAATATCTTGATGGCTGAAGTGTCGTTATACTGAGCGCGTCCTGATTTCCCTGCCTGCACGTCGACTGGTGATTGTTCATCAGGACACCTCGCACTACTGCCTAGCCTAAAAAACCCCCATGTGCACGCCACAAGTCGCCAAGCTCTGTCCTTTCGGTCTACATTTGAGAGTGTAGTGGCGCTGGGGCACGAAGTTACGTAGTGTTGTATCACATGTAGATACCACCCAACGGGCATCACAAAAATTGTCAATGGAATTGCAAGTTCCCGTTAAATGCCGACAGTTGTTGCACAGGATCTGGTGGATCCAATAGTGCATGCCGACTGACCCACGCATCCAGCAGCTCCGTACCACGAGCACCTTCTACTGTTGCAATATAGAATGGCTGGTGGCAGTCACGCAATACGCTCGCACTTGGAGCCACATCACTACTTGACACTAAGGAGATCCCACGTAGTTGTGGCTCTGACACCATCATTTGTCTGTATTTCAGAAAGTCTCTTCCTTGTTGGCATTGAGCGCTGGATTCTGGTTCTTGCTGCATAATTTGTAATCAGTTTTCATGTGCTTGGAGAAAGCTACCTTCTAAGTAAAGATTTTGTTTCCTGTATTTGCTTGTTCGCTCATCATTTCTACTCACGTCCAGCTTTCCTATGACGACAGCTGCTGAGCCACTCTGTAGCATACCTTCCCTTACAGTTGTGTACAAAGTAACAACACAAACGGTTACGTCACAGAACGTTATGAAGTAGTACAGCAGTACTTTCGTTTCTGTTTGCCCTGTTACGAGGTCTGTTGCAACTCCGGTTCGCCATGTTGATTTAATGATTGTCACATCGGACCAGCGTTAATGGACTCTGTTCTGAGCTCGCCTGATGGAAAGCTAATGAAAATTTTTGAGACTGCACAATAAAGTTATGGTTCTGTGCAACATCTCTTCCTCATTTCAAAAAATTCTTCCCTAACCTGGCCTGTGTTTACCTTCTATACTTTCTATAAATGTAATCACGTAAAATGACAGGAAACCTTGTTGCTGTCGGTGGCTGGTTACATATAGTGTTTCCTTAGACTGTATTATCCTTCTAAAGTTTCATGTTTTTCATATGTGGTCTCTCTGATCCTTGTTTCCTTTTTTACAAGCTATACTGATTTTTCATTATCTTGTTACACGTTTCTCTTTTGTTACTTACCCACTCAATAGATATATGATGCATCGGTAAGTCTGGAGGATGGGTACTCCTACGTCTGAGATAGAAGTAAAGTATGCAAAATGCTATCGGTAACGAGTTAAAACTAGTGGTTGTAGCACCTATGGCTACCACATATCGTCGTCGGCTCTCCAGTAGTTTTGAATATGTCGCAAAATTTCTCCCATAGAAATTTTGCCTTGCTGAGACGATGTCAGTGTTTTCGCGGGGTGTATAAGATCATAATTACGGGTTTCTCTGATCAATACAGTGCATAGGGAGTAGATTGCAATACAGTCGAGTTCATCAGCGTAGCTGAGATGCAGAAGACTGCCCCGTATACCTCACAAGTCGTGCCATTTACAAAGATACTCCTATCTCATGAATCGAATTTTACCATGCCCTAAGATTTCCCTTCCTTGAAGCAGTTCACAACTATGGTTTCTGAGATTAAGACTGAATGTATCCAAAGTGCCGCTATCTTTTGAAAATGAGGCCGTGGTGCCAACATTTCTTTCCAGTACTCTGTTGCCTTTATTCCCCCCCCCCCCCCCCCCCAGAATCGGTGACATCTCGCCTTTCTGTACGTCAGTACACACTTCTCTGGCTGGTAGTCTCCCTCAAACACTCATTTAGGTCGTTCAGTGACATAAAAGCATGAACTTCTCTAAAATCAGGGATAAATTATCACCTCTTCATCTAAACACACTTTTCCACCGGTATCTGTCTTACTAGATAAGGGTAAAATCGATACTGCGTGTGCATCTCTACCACTGGCAGTCGAACTAACACGTCTAACTTCCCTCTGTACGTTTTTGCTTCTACGTTTGCTATGTGGTAAAACATTGCTAAGTTTTTCTCTGACTTCAGCTCCGTGACTTAGCTCTTCAGGGAAATCTTTGCCCGCCCCTGGTAGCTGTAAGGTCAGCATGACGGATTGTCAATCCTGTGGGCCCGGGTTCGATTCCCAGCTGGGTCGGGGAATTTTCTCCGCCCAGGGACTGGGTGTTGTGCTGTCCTCATAGTCTTCCTATCGCCCTCATCGACAGCAGGTCGCCGAAGTGGCGTCAAATTGAAAGACCAGCACCCGGCGAAAGGTCTGCCCGACGGGGGGCCCTAGCCATACGATTAAATAAATAAGGGAAATATTTCCTTGCTAGCGGCAACCCTAACAAGAATTGCCGTGGTGAGAATAATATCGAACTTAAACTGTTCTTTTACTGCCTGGTAGACTGCTTCCTGTAGTAACCCTAGACCATTTCTTGCATCACTGAAACGCTACACCAATGCTCGTAAGAGTCTGGCTATTGCTAGTTTGGTATCTAATAAGCTCAGCTATTCCTGTGGTCCTTAATTGCTGCATAATGTTTTCATTACGTCCCGGGTGTACTGAACTAACTCCATGATTTATTCAATGGTTAACCTCATTGTCCATTGGTGACTTGTTAACAACACTTCTTTCTGTCGAGAAAATAACACACTTGGCGAAATCCGTTGATGCCATGCAGCAACTTCAGAATTATCACAACCCATCTGGTGGCTCCTAGTGATTCGCCACCTAAGGGAAGAAACTTTCGTCGTGCCCTCCCTTCCGTAGAAAACGCGTATATACAGTAACACAATGAAGAAACTGTGCATGCCTATTATTGAACAATAAAGACTCATAGTATAACTATGAATAAATTTGGCAGCAACAGAACAACTCACTGATATACACAATAAACCTAAATACTATTACCTTTCACATGACATTAAAGCGTAGGGTAGACTATGCGCATCCTGCTTGTCTACCACTATACGATTCTGAACTTTCCTAATTCCTAATCGTATTCATGCTCCTTGACTCCTCGTTGGGACTTGAGGCAATGCATACACCACTCCTCTGTTGGGTTAACTGCATTCACATGGACGATAGACGCTTGACTTGGGAACTACACATCATTACTTGATAAGCCAGCTTGACGTCCTCATAACGACCCTGATACTTAGTAAAAGTTTTTTCGTCCTTTCCTTAGGCATGTACGGGTTGGTGACCAATACCCATTGACCCACTTGAGATTGTTGTAACCTCCCGTCCTGCGTGGGCTATCCTGCACTCCAAAGCTTTAATATTGACTCGGTTTACTTCTACTCTACCTCTTGTATTCTATTGACAAATTTATTAACAGATTCACAGTCTAATCATTACTGAGGTATCATGATATCAAAGGGGAAAGCTATTTTTCTGCTGTATATCACATCGAAAGGCTAAAGACCTGTGCTAGTACGCACTTTAGAGATATATACAGAAACTACATGTTCAAAACATGTATCCCAGTCTGTATCATTGTTATTTACATAATAACTCAACGTTTCTGTTCTGCCATTACTCTGTTGATGGAATGGACTTGTTCATAATTTTCGGATTAGAGGTATATTACTTAACTGTTTCATCAAGGCTGAATAGCTAAGGTATCAGGTACCCTACATTAAGTATCCTGCTGTTAACTAAAGTTAAGGAAAAGCTGCTGTTGTATCCTGTTGATCAGCATTTGCCACCATTGCTAAAAACTTCAAAAAATGGGCTATGTTTGTCAGCACATAATTATTTCCAGTGGGTGTCCTATTGAAAGGTCCTAAAATAACAAGAGTAATCATTTGAAATAATTTAAAAGCCTCTGGTAGTTTTTGCAAAGGCAGTTCCTGATGACTAGGATCAGATCATTGTGTACAAGGCACACTGCTCAACAACAAGGCACACTGCTCAACATCACGTTTTCTTGTTCGCCACCAGAATCCTTCTCCTACACTCTGTCTGTTTCTCGTCGTCCTCCATGACCTGACAACATAGAGTCATGCATATGACACAGCACTTCGTTCTTGAACATCACCAAAACTGCTATGCATGGTCTGCATTTCGTCGTTCTGCAGAGCAAGCCCTCATGTGTCACAGTCCTTGTGGACCAATTCTGCTCTTCACCACTGCATTAAACTTTTGCCTAGAACATCCAGCATTGCAAGTTTCCTACTTAGCGTCTCAAAATATGCATCCTTCTAGACTGGTTTTATGGACGACATTGTAATCAAACTCCTTAAGTTTTGGCACTGACCTTGTTAATCTACTTGATAGTTCTTTTGGCCCTAATAACCTTTTTAAGGAAGCTTGGTCTGTGACGACTTTTCATTTTGGTATCTTTAAATAGCAATAAAAGTACACTATAACATGTATTACTGTCAACATCTCATTTTTTGTTATGGAGTAGCTACATTCCGCTTTGTGAAATTGCCTCTCGCCACTCATATGTAGTAGTAGTAGTAGTAGTAGTAGTAGTTGATTCATCTGTAGATCTCATTTTACAAGGATAAAGGATATGTCAAAGTATTTACAAATTTAGATAAATTAAAAATAAACCAATTTGTATACACACATATTTACAGACTTCTAGTTAGAGACAATTGTTAGATTTACTCCTGGTATACAATAATTTTTTTACAAATAACTTATTAAATAATGTAATGCCACATTGTTCACTCATATCTCACTATCAGTCACTGCACACACTATGCACACATTGTTTCATAACACTTCACTCACTACACACACACACACACACAAACACACACACACACACACACACACACACACACACACTGGTGATCTCTGTGCCATTTTCTGTACCGCAGCTTCCCAAGACAAAAAAAAAAATTGAGTCAGCGTCCCTCCATAATGAATGAGTTCAGAAAGAGGAAGAGGTGTTAGTATTGTGTTATGCAAAGCTTGGGGGTAAGTATTTCTAGAAAGGAAATAAAGAAGAAAAAAAATGAAGTGAAGGTGTGTGGAAAGTTGGATATTTTATAATCATGATTATTATTTATTTGTATAACATTTTTAACACACCCCTACTCTGTTTTAGCTAAGTAATGCGTCAATGTATATAATGTATTGCGTAACAGGTACTTTTTAGCTGCCTTTTTAAATGAGTGTATTTCGGCAATTACTTTAATCTCTTTTGGTAATTTGTTGCACAGTTTTATCCCTTGGTAGAAAATGCTGTTTTGAGTTTTATGTTTATTTTTTCTTGGTAAATGTAAGTTGAGGCTATCTCTTGTTGCATGGTCATGAACAGAGTGGTTTGTGCAGTAATTATCAATGTTATTTTTGATGTGTACAACTGACTGGTGAATGTGTTCATATGGAGCGGTCAAAGTCCCTAGTGTTGTGAAAAGATCTTTACAATGAGCTCGACTACTATTTTTGATTATTATTCTTATGGCACTTCTCTGGAGTTTGAAAATTATGTTCATATTTTGTGCATTCCCCAAAAAAATTATTCCTTACCTAAGAAATGAGTGTACATATGAATAATATTAACTAAAAGACACTGCATGTTACACACTGATGATAGGATTCTCAAGGGCATAACATGCTGATGTCATTATCTTTGTGTGTTCACACCACTTCAACTGAGAATCAATATTAATTCTTAGAAGTTTTGCATTTGTTACAGAGTCTATAAAGGTGACATCTAAATTTAATATAACGTTGTCATTTTTCCTCTTCAAACTACAATTCATGGCATTAGTTTTCTTTATGTTCAATGTCAGTTTACTACTTATTGACCAATCATAAACTTCCATATGAGTTTCATTTGCTTACTCGGCAAGAAGTTCTCTTGTTTTCTCAGTGACCATAATATTGCTGTCATCAGCGAAGAGGATTTTTTCACCATGATTGACACTACTGGGAAAGTCATTGATGTATATCAGGAACAGTATTGGTCCTAATATGCTACCTTGCAGAACCCTTATATTAATGTATTTTGTTTCTGATAAGTGTTTTACTACATGTTTGGATTTATTTGAAGTATGTGTTATCTCTACTCTTTGTACCCTATCTGTTAAGTAAGATTGAAATCAGTCGTTAGTACCACTCATATTCCTAATGCTTCTAATTTATTTAATGCAATCTTGTGGTCGATTGTATCAAACGCCTTAGAAAGATCCAAAAAAATGCCTGTGACACACTCATCATTATCAAGAGCATCAAGTATTACTTTTGTAAATTCTACAATGGCTGACTCCATATTTTTGCTTCTTTGGAAACCAAACTATGATTCGCTTAAAAGATTGTATTTATTTAGGTATTTCATTAATCTGTCTTTCATAATTGCTTCTATTAATTTTGAGAATGCTGACGACAGGGAATGGGCCGGTAATTTTCTATGTCTTCTGAATTGCCTTTCTTAAGCAAAGGTACAACTCTTGCCTGTTTTAACTGCTCTGGAAATGTCCCTGATGTGAAGGATTCATTTATTATATTTGTTAAGGGGCCTTGTATAATCCCTATGCATTGTTTCAGTACAAACACTGGTACTTCATCTAAACCTACTGACGTTTTATTTTTTTAGTTTTTCAGTTGTTTTACTGGCTTCATTCTCTGTGGTTGGAAGTAACATGATTTTATTTAGCGCAACATTGTTCAGAGGTGTTATATTTGTTTGGGGGAATTTTTGCAGTAACCTCTTTGCAATACTTAAAAATGCTCGTTTACATAGTTTGCTAAGTGCTGTGGATCATTTATTACGTTATCCCCATCCCTTAGCAGTATGTTATTCTGTGTTTGTTTGCCTCTCTCCATTTCCATTTTCATAACATCCCAGACTGCTTTGCTTTTATTCTCTGCATTATGTATTATTTTGTCATTAAATGACTTTTTTGCAACAATCAGTACCTCCTATAGATCTTTTTGTACCTATGATAGAAATTTAAGAATTCAGGATTATTGCGAATCTTTTTCATGGAAGTGAGGTGTTTAAGTGTTTGGGAGGACTTATTAATACCTGCTGTTATCCATCTGTTTTTGTGAGATATTGATACAGACAGGCATACATTTGGAAATTCCTTTTCAATGTTCAATTTAAACACTGTGGAGAATTTAGAGAATTTCATATTCACATTGGTTTCTTATACACTTCTTCCTAGCTTTGTTTTTCTAGTTCTTTGGAAAAATTTTTATTTTGATTTCTGATAGATGTCGTTTGTAGGCTTGTAGTTTAGGGAATGATTCGATGCCTGACTTTACTGTTGTTATTTGACAGAGATGGTCTGAGAGTCCGAGATCTTTTACAGCTGCACCACATTTTCCCCTGTCCATATTTGTGGCCACATGCTAAGTTACTGATGAAGTCGCTGTGGTAATCCTTGTTGTACTATTGACCAATAGGGACGTGCCAAAACTTTGAAGGATGTTTATAAAGGTGCTGCTGGATTCATTTATGATGTTAGTGTTGATGTTAAAGTCCCCACAGAGAATTATGTTGACCTTTGTACTTCAGACTTTATCTAGAACTTCTGTTCACTTATTGAAAAAAGTCTCCACGCTACCACAGGGAGATCTATACACACAAAATGATTAATTTTTTGGTGATATCAAGCCCTTTTAATTCAGTAGCTGATATTTCAAAGTGTTTCTCTTCACTTACGGTACTGAGGTCATGTCTTGATTTGAACTGTGTTCCTTTCCTGATACAAATGCATGATCCTCCACCCCTTGAAGTAGTTCTGCAGTAAGAGTTTGCCTTTTTATACAATGATAGTATTACATGTTGGATTCCTGTGACTATACACCAGTGCTCAGTAATACAAACTGGTGTGCAGTTCAAAGATTGGAGCTAAACTATTAATCGTTGTATTTTATTTTTTATTGAGTGCATGCTTTGGTGGAGGATTGTTAAGTCTGTAAAATGCCCCATGTTACTATTTCCAAAGATGTGTTTTTTTGTGAAATCTGGTATATGTGGTGTTTGAGGTGTTAAAATCTGTCTTGTGAGTAATTTTTTCAATATTTTTTAAAGCGCTGGAGATATTCTTTAGGCAGGGGAACCTGTTGTCTGGATTTATCCTAAAAATACCTACTTTTCCTATCTGCAACAACAGGTATTTTGATAGTGGTCGTTCCTGTGTGCTGATGTACTGGCTTAAAAAGCAACCAACTGTCCTACTGCTGGCATTACGGGAGGGGAAAAACTAGTGCTGCACCAAGAACTAACGCTGGCTTCAATGCCTTAAATGCTGTTCGAAATTCTGCTGACCAGTAAAATTTCGTGCCCTTCCTCGACAACACAGTCAAGGGTTCTGCTACCTGTGGAAAATTCTTCACAAGTTTTCAATAATACTTGCATAAATTCAGGAATGACTATAGTTACTTTGTTGTTTGTAGTGCTGCAAAGTTCAAAATTTCCTCTGTTACTTGAGGATCAGTTTCAACAACTTTCCTCCTAATCACATGCTCAAGGTAATTTACCTGTGTTTGCACAAAATTGCACTTGTCTCTACACTAAGCATCTGATGTGCAGATCGCAGCCTACTGAACATGTCTTCCAAGCATTTAACATGGTCTGACACATCCTTCGAAAATACAGTGACTTCATACAAATGTACCACTCCAGTTTCCAGCTTTAACCAAAGTAGAACTCCATTCAATAAACTATGGAATGTGATTGACCGGTTTTTCAGCACACCTTGCATGTTTTTATACTGGTAATGTTCACATGGCACTATGAAAGAGGTCTTTGGCCTATCTTCTGGGACTATCTCCAAGTGTTGGTACATGCTTGTCAGATGCACCATTGTAAAATACTGGCACTGTCCTAGATTTGCTAATGTTTTCGTTGTGCTGTGGATTGGACATGCAACCGTCATGATCTTTGCATGTAGGCAGCAGTAATCACAACAGAATCTATTCTTCCTGGTTCGTCTGTTGACGTTTTCATGTTGACAACGTTAGTGTTCTACTGCTGTCACTGTGCTCTGTAATACTTTCCGCTAACTACTGATTTATAAACTCTTCCATTATGTGTTGAAGACGTCTTGCTATGCCGTACAGCATCCTATAAACCGATGTATTGTCTGCTGTAGCTATATGGTGCTGGGTCAGCGTTGTTGCTGATAAATCGACAGACCACAGTAACAAAGGCTCCATTGCAACCACTGCCTTGAAAGTAACCCAGTTTTCCTCAAAACTCTGCTGCATTAATAGTTTGCTTGTAGCTCTGGTCATCACTCAACTATCAACATCATCCTTATCGAACGTGGTAACCATTAAATGCCTCAACAGACGAATCACGTCCCTCCTGAAGTTATTCAAATTTACCAGAACCATAAATTCACGATTAATGTTGGTAACGTGTGCTTCACATCTCCACAGAAGTAATGTATTCTAGCCAGATCTTCACACTCCTTTAGTGGCTTTACCACATATAATGTTTCCCACAACAAATCAGAATGAACTGAAGCCCACAATAACTTCCCCATACATGCTAGTATTTAGTCATGACAACCAAGATTTATGAGTGTGTGTTCTCAGTTTAGTTGCCTGACTTGCAGTTGTATCCCCCACTGAAAACAAAATATCACTCAGTTCTAATGTACATGAGAAAGTTCGATTTTTGCATGATGTCAGTCGAGGGAATCTAGTCCAAGAGCTACTGAATTTCCTTCTACCTACGTACGGAAACACTTCCATTTACTCCAGAAAGACCCCAATTCCAGTACTGAAACTGAACGTCATACCTAACGACTCTACACTGATATCATTTACTCCACCTAATTTATAATGTGGGGGACCCAATCCCCTCCTGTCTATGAGGTCCAGACTGACAGCTGACGTGTGCACACCTATCTTCACCATAGATTTATGTTCTTTACCTTTTTACCATTTTTACATAGCCTGACAACAGCGTTCCATTGCAGCATATATTTCTGGAATACAAAGCAACAGTAAAAATACATAAACCAACCCTACAACTCATAAACAGTAACTAAACTCTAAACTCTACATTGAATCGCCACCCACAGAATTCGGAACTATCTTATGCCAATGCCTGTACTGCCTACAAATATTACACATAAATAGCACAGTCTTGTTACATGGTAGTTCATGCCCTAAAGGCTTACAAAACTTATTCCGAACTTGCATTAAAGAAGTTCCCTAACATTCCTTTTAACACTGATAAGTCCACAAGTTCTTGTGGAGTAACAAAGGACACTTTAAAGGTGCTGTTGATATTTCTGTGAATTGACGTGGCCCACAACAAATTCAAATACACTCCAAAGGCATCCAATGAAGAAGAATCTCGTTCATCACAATATACTGTGCTAGTGTTGCTAGAAGGCACTGCAGACGTAGCTTCACCGTCAATGAAGTCTTGAAGTGACAGCCAATTCCACCACCAGTATTGCTTGTCAGAACCACTTCCGACATCAGGTTGCAAGTTGCAACCTAGGACAGGGGTCGCGTTGTATTCAGGAGGTCGAGTGAAGAGTGAGAGTGCGTAGTTCAGTGAATGCCCAGAGGCATTAGTGACACGACATGGACAGAATGACAGCACGATAGATTGTGTTCTTGACCTCCGTAAGCCTCTCTGATTAACGGGTCGAGCCCATGTCGATGAAAAACTGGCTCTGATTAATGAGCTCATTTGCCACCAATTACTGCAGCTGTCAGCGCTCCTTGCCTCGTGGTGGTAATTTCAGTAATGATTCTAGATTGTCATGCTCGGTCTTTTTCGTCTACGTTTGAATCTGTAGCTGCGATCGGGCCCGAAGTTTCGTTGGGTTACCAGACAGTGCCGTGTTAAGTGATACAGCGGTGCTTGCATTTCTGTCTGCCATGTTCCGAGGTCTGCTGAAACGGCGCTACGACATATTGACACAATGACACACACAACAAAGATCTGCAGTGAAGAGTGCGAAATGTTATAGATCAAATGTTTGTAGTCCTATAGCTAATCACTATTTTCAGGAATGACAGTTCGGCAGTTTTATTCCCCGATTGTTTCTCCAAGGCGGCAAGAGTTGCGAATGAGGTCATTAGTTTTGGGGCCCAGGAGCAAATAGTGGTACCCAGAGTAAATTTTCACTCTGAGTCACGGTGGGCGATGGTTTGAAACTCTCTGGAATATTAAAATTGTATGGTGGGCCGGGCTTGGAAATCGAAACCTCCATCTTTCGCGGCCAGCTGCTCCACAACGGGCTATACACATTCAACTCACGACCCGATCTTTCTCCTACCTTCCAAGCCTCACAGACGTTCTCCTGCATACGTCGATGAGAAGTGGGAAAGCGGCATTAGTGGAAGTAAAGCTGAGGAGGCGGGTCGTGAGTCTGGCCTGCACACCTCATTCGGGAGAGCAACCGACCATGAAATGTAAAGGTTTCTGTTTCGAGACCCGGTGCGCCACATTTAATTTCGCTATGGAATTTCAAATACTTGTTCTTGAATGCATTACGCAGGGCACACGGGAACAAAGCAATCAAATCAAGTAGACTGCGCTACTGACAGTAAGTAGTGCGCGATGAAAAAAAGACTATCATTATTCACGAATATCATTTCTGAGCCGTCGCTAATCATGATAAAGCTACAAGATTTTGAAGAAAAGACATATCAACACTAGAAAAAAATTTAAAAAGTAAACAGCCGATTTGGTGCTAAAATATATTTTCTTCAATACTGACATCGTTTAATACGTTAGTGTTCAGAAAAAATGATTAAAACAGTTCCCATACGGAAACCACACTCTTAGTAAAATTGTAACTAATCCACTGTGTCACATGACCCCAATGCTACTGAGCACAAGTAGTTTATTATTAGGCTCTGGAGCGACACACCGTAGTCTGTATGAGGTGGGTCAAGGAATCTCTTGGCAGTCGACTTGATCTTAAACAAATAACACTCACCGTTATCACCTTTTAATCCAGCTACGTGTGACATCTTTGACCGGAGACAATGGAGGAAATTACGTACCGCTCGTGAGCTATTTTTTCGTTTGCGAAACCATTTACTGTGTAAGTTTCGTCTGTCTGTACAGACTTTCTCACGTCATTAACTTGATTGGTGGCAACATTCACCTACTTTCTGTTTCTCCTAGGGGCAGAAACGTCCCAATCCTTTTTGCTTATTATCAAAATCTGCAAACCGTTACTTTCCGCTTACCACATACCGAGAAAGTGCAGTGGTTGCAGCATCTAAGTTAATCGTTTGCAACTACTGTGAGCGCCACTTACGGAAATAATAAGAACAGTCAAAATTCACATTAAAGATACATTGATGATTTTAAAATCAGATCTCTGGGTATAAAAGAAGGAAAGAGAGTTACATATACTATACTGCAACTACCAGGCCGACAGCAGCTAAGTAGACAGTAACAGTAAGTACACAATGCAAACAGCAGCTCCCTACGTATCACCGAGGCTAAGTCAGTGGAGGATTCCGTAGAGTGAATGGGTAGAGTGGTGAGGTAACTTCAAAATACAGAATTATGGTTCGCGAGTAAGAAAGAGAGAAAAGAAAGAATCCTTGAGTCCTTTAACAAATTTCGGCTAGTAATGGCTAACGCGAAGTTCATGAATCAGGAGACGAGGAGCTATAAATTAGAAAGGCCAGCATACACAAAAGATACCAGCTGGAATATATCATGTTGAAATAGAATGCTAAATCAGAAGTAAGTGACAAGTCAGCAATGAAAAAGATTGAATGGGCATACAAAAGGAGACAGTTTACAAACCCAGAAATTAATAAAACAAATTTAGGTATAATATAGGTTAAATACGAAGAAATTAAGATAAACAGAAGAAATATTTCATTGATTAACGAAAAACGGAACAAAAATGTTCTGAAAATGGTGGGAGTAAAGCAACAGAAGTCACTTAGGAATGAAAAAAATATTAGATGCAACCAAGGTAAAGCCAAATTACAGCAGGAAAAAGAAATAAATCTAAATAGACGTGGTCGTCGGAGAAACAGTTGAAGGATACAGAAAAGCAAAAAATCTTTCAGAGAAATTATAAGCAAAGACACCAATATCAAAAGGGCTAAGGAAATCCAAAATTAAACTCACAGGAGAAAGCGGATGCGAAGGAACAGACATTTTCATAGGATTTGCCGACGTAGATAGCCTCAAAAACAGAATACGGTGCAGGGAAAGAGCGTTAACATACCTTACGTACAAGAACAAAAGGGTGACCAAAAGAGCGAGTGATAAAATGTGGTCGAACTGAAAGGGATAAGGTTGTTGTCTTCCTCGTCCATTGTTGATTATTTATATCGAAGAAGCTGTGAAGAAAATAAACAGAAGTTTCACTAATAGGTTTTAAATTTAGGGTGACAGAGTACATACGACAAATTTCTCTGATGATACAGCTGTGTTCAGGTAGAAAGATTTATGGAACTTATTGAAAGCAATGAGCAGTTTAGTGAGCACGGAATGAGGTTTGAGAATAAATCAACGAAAGAGGAAAGTAATTAGCAACACAACTGCGGCAAAGCTAACATAAAAACTGGGGAGCATGTAGTGTACAAAGTGAAGGAATTCTGCTACCATACTGTAAAGGAGAGTGCGAGAAGGCGGGGGACATAAATACTAAAAGAGTTTCTATACATCGAGAGAGGTGCCGAAATGGTAAGACACGGGACTCGAATGCAGGAGGACAGAGGTTCAAAACCACAGCCCGGCCATGCAGCTCTGTGTATTCCCCAAATCGCTTATGGCGAATGCCAGGATGGTTTCTCTGAAAGGCAGCTGAGACGTGCTTCCTGCCCCATAGGAGCTTGTTTTCCATCTGTAACGATTTCTTCATCGACGAGACGCTGAAAGCTGATGTTCATTCCTTTGGGTCACACTCAGTTCTTCACAGTATGTGCGGCTTTAAACTGAATGTCAAGTACAAAAAACAAATAATTACAAGCAAACTTAAACAAAATGCAGGGCCTACTGTAAAATGAAAGCTGTTATGTGACTCGCTCCATCGAAGAGATTGAATTTGATGTGGTTAGAGACACATTTCTGACATCCTTGTGGGAATAGTGTCAATAAACAGAATGACACATTTTTAGCGCTATTTTCCCATTTTCTACATTTTCTTTCACAAATTAGCGTCTAGTGAACTCTATAGCTTCTCGGTCGAAGTAAATATTAAACGTAGATATCAGATGCTACTTTCATAATTGGGTCTAAGGACAGTTGTATCCAATCACAATCTTAGAAAGGACTGGGACTGTTACCTTCAGGTTAAGACAACCGTATGTAACTCGTATACTAAATCCAAAATATGTATCCATATTTTTTAGCGGAGAGTACTTCTCGCATCACAAGTAGGTTTCAGAAGTGTTCGCTCTGTGCCTAAACAAACTTGACACACACAATCATATTAATTGCAGATAAAGCTTCATACGAAAGGTTATCAACTAATTTAGATAAGAAGCTGCTACTCTAAGATAATGGCCTTATGTAATATAAAGTAAATGTAAAACCAGTGTGAAAGTTACATTTAACGGTAGGGGAAATGGAGCCGTCTCGCCACTAATCAGTGAAATAGAGCTAGCGGCAGTAGCGGAGTTCTTCTGTCGCCGCGTTACTCAAGAAAGTGTGTGACGTTCTTGCCTATTTACTGGCGTTTGGCAAGACTGGTGGCGCTCAAATGGTTCAAATGACTCTGAGCACTATGGGACTCAACTGCTGTGGTCATTAGTCCCCTAGAACTTAGAACTACTTAAACCCAACTAACCGAAGGACATCACACACATCCATGCCCGAGGCAGGATTCGAACCTGCGACCGTAGCAGTCGCACGGTTCCGGACTGCGCGCCTAGAACCGCGAGACCACCACGGCCGGCACTGGTGGTGCGTCAGTGAATAGCTGGAAGAGAGGAATGTCATAACAGTGATCGCTTCTCCCAGTACTTAAACCTAACCATATCTCTTGCTACAAAAATTAGACGAATAACATAAAATTTCTTTTTATACGTAAATAATTATTTTCCGTCCCTAAATTAAAAATATCCTGTTAAGCATGGTAATGTAATGGACAAACAGAAAGCCAACACCCATCACAATATTTCAATTCAAATATCAGCTAGCTCCATACATGGTGAAAAGACTGAAAGAATATATGAAGACATTAAAGAAATTATTTAGATAATTAAGGGAGAGGGAAATTTAACTGTGTTGGAGGACTCAAAATTGATAGTAACGAAACTAAGAAAAGGAAAAGTAATAAGTGAGTATGGACTGGGGGCGGAAAGGAATTAGAGAGGAAGCAACCCGGCCGAACTTTGCAGAGAGCATAATTTAATCATTGTTAACAGTTAGTATGAGAATCGTCAAAGAAGATTTCATTCGTGGGAGAGCCCTGGAGGCACTGGAAGGTTACAGACTGGTTATGTTATGATAAGATAGAAAAGTCAGAACCATAGCGTAAACTATAAGTCATCTCCGGTGGCAGCTGTGAACTCTGGCCATTATGTATTGGTTATAAATTGTAGATTAAAGCCGCAGAAACTGCAAGAAGGTAGGAAATTAATGAGATGGGGACTGGATAAGTTGTAAGAGCCAGAGACTGGCGAGAATTCCAGAGGGAACATTATACCATACAACGACTCACTACAGCAGGGCAAAGGAATAAAGCAGAATACGAATGGGTAGCTTTGAGAGACGTAGTAATGAAGGCAGCAGAGGATCGAACAGATACAAAGAAAATGCCTAATAGAAATATTTGCATATCACAGGAGGTACTGAACTGCACTGAAGAAAGGAGAGAATAAAAAAAAATGCCTTAAAAGAAGCAGGTGAAAGAGAGTAACTATGCACAAAATGAGGTTGACAGAGAGTGCGGTAAGGTTAAGCAGCAATAGCTACAGAGAAAATACGAGTCTATATAAGCGTACCCAGGGTACACAAAAGATTGGGAAATTATGGTATCTTTAGGGCAACGCTGCGAGGTAAGTGGAGCCGAATGACATATTGTATACTGATTGCACTGTCTTGCCATAACAGAAACATGGAGCAATAGGACAGTGTACAGCGTGCATTTTGTGATAAAAGCCTATTAGAAGAATGGATGTGTGGAAGCCGCGCGTCGAGAATTTCGGCGTCATTTCAACATCAGACGTCATTGTCGTGTTCCCTCAGCGCATGCAGTCAACTTCAGCGTCCGCACTTTTGAAGTAACGGGTTCTGCATTGAAGATGCAATCTGCAGGGAGACCCTGAAACGCTCGTACGCGAGACAGTTACCGAGGCTGTGCGAACTGATTTCTTAAGAAGCCCATAGCGCTCTTTTGAACGTCATCTGCATTATATGTTTGAGTGTTAAACGAATACTGAAAGTGGATTTGAAGTTCCACCAGTACGAACTGCACGTCGTATAGCAACTTAATCCTAACGATCTGCTAATGCGCACGCAATATGCTGAACGCATTTTAGCAAAATTGCATCACTACGAAAATTTCATTAACAAACAGTGGGTATCGAACGAAGCTCAATTTCACCTCAGATGCTTTGTCAGTAGACAGAACTTTTGCTGTTGGTCCCACCAAAATCAACGTCAGCCACACAGACGTCCATTGTACAGCAGAAAGGTTACTGTATGGAGTGCCATGTCACTGAGTGGTATTATAGGCCCCTAATATTTTGAAGATGACGATAGGTCCGCAACCACTGTAACGTCTGCTCTGAATGTTGCCATGATAGGAAGTTTTGTTGCGCATGAACTGCCACATTTTTCTTCCAACAGTTGGTTTCAACATGACGGAGCAACGAAACATAGGCATAGATATCGATGGGAGCTGTGCGACGATTATTTGGTAAGCACAGTGACATTGGATGGTCTCTTAAGTTCGCCCGTTATGACAACGTGTGACTTTTTCTTGTGGGCCCACATTAACAGCGTGGTTTACCGTAATCGAGCTGCTACTACTGAAGAACTTAAATCAGAATACGATGACAAATCTCCTACTGGAAAGTTTGATCGAGCCATGCGTAACGTTCCTATCAGGATGCAGAAATGTGTACGCCGAGCGGAACCTCATGGTTTGGATGTGATATTCAAGAAATAAAAATGTCTGTGACATTCAATAATGGCATACTCTGTTCTATAGAGTGACATAAATAAATATCTGTAAAGTAATTGTCCTCATCCTTTAATGCTCATTACAAAATTTCCAGTTTCTTTCGCATCATCACTGTAAACGAGGGAAAAGATATACACTGCCTGTAAGGAAATTGAAGAGACCTTTGGAGAAAGGGGAAGCAGCTGTATGAATATTAACAGCTCAGATGGAAAACCAATACTAAGCAAAGAAGGGAAAGCTGAAAGGTGCAAGGAATGTATAAATCGGCTGCACAAAGGAAATGAGCGTGACGGTAGTTTTATAGAAAAGAAAGAGGAACTATATCAAGATGAGGTGGGAGATATGTTTCTGCGAGAAAAATTTGACAGAGCGCTGAAAGACCTAATTGGAAGCAAAGCCCCTGGAGCAGACAACATTCCTTGGGAGAGCCAGCCATGACAAAACTGCTCCACCTGGTACACAAGATGTATGAGATTTTAAGAATAGTAAATAATAATTTCAGTTGCAAAGAATGCAGGTGGGAATACTACCGAACCATCAATAAGTAATGGTTACAAAATACTGAAACGAATTATTTACAGAAAATTGGAGAAACCGGTAGAAGCCGACGTCGGGGAAACTCAATTTGATTTCAGGAGATGTGAAGAAATAAGCAAGGCAATATTCTCCCTACAACTTATAGCGGAAGATGCACTGAAGAGCCAAAGAAACCAGTGAATATGCTTAATATCGTGTAAAGCTCCCGCGAGCACGCAGAAGTGCCTCAACACGACGTGGCATGGAGTCGACTAATGTCTGAAGTTGTACGGGAGGGAACTGACACCATGAATCCTGCAGGGCTGTCCGTAAGTCCGTAAGAGTACGAGAGGTGGAGGTCTCATCTGAACAGCACGTTGCAAGGCATCCCAGATATGCTCAATAATGTTCATATCTAGGGAGTTTTATGGCCAAAAAAATGTGTGTGAATTCTTATGGGACTTAACTGCTAAGTTCAGCAGTCCCTAAGCTTACACACTACTTAACCTAAATTATCCTAAGGACAAACACACACACCCATGCCAGAGGGAGGTCTCGAACCTCCGCCGGGACCAGCCGCACAGTCCATGACTGCAGCGCCTTAGACCGCTAGGCTAATCCCGCGCGGCTTTTGTGGCCAGTGGAGGTGCTTAAACTCAGAAGAGTGTTCATGGAGCCACTCTGTAGAATTATGAACGTGTTGGGTGTCGCACTGTCCTGCTGGAATTGCTCAAGTCCGTCGGAATGCATGAATGGATGCAGGTGATCAGACAGGATGCTTACGGAAGTGCCACCTGTCAGAGTCGTATCTAGACGTATCAAGGGTCCCACACCAATCAAACTGCACACGCCCCACATCATCACAGAGCCTCTACTACCTTGAACGGTCCCCTGGTGACATGCAGGATCCATGGATTCATGAGGTTGTCTCCATAGCCGTACACGTCCATCCACTCAATACAGTTTTAAACAAGTCTCGTCCGACCAGGCAATATCAGCAGTCCAATGTCGGTGTTGAAGGGCCCAGACGAGGCGTAGAGCTTTGTGTCCTGCAGTCACCAAGGGTACCCGAGTGGGCCTTCGGCTCCGAAAGCCTATATCGATGATGTTTCGTTGAGTGGTTCACACGCTGACGCTTGTTGATGGCCCAGCATTGAAATCTGCATAAATTGGCGGAAGAGTCGCACTTCTGTCGCCTTGAACGATTCTCTTCAGTCGTCGTTGGTTCCGTTCCTACAGGATCTTTTTCCGGCCGCAGCGATGTTGGAGATTTTATATTTCACCGGATTCCTGATATTCACGGTACACTCGTGAAATGGTCGTACGGGAAACCCGCAACTTCATCACTACTTCAGAGATGCTCATGCGCCGACTGTAACACAACGTTCAGACTCACTTAAATCTTAATAACCTGACGTGTACCACCAGTAACTGATCTAACAACTTTGCCAGACACTTGTTGTCTTATAAAGGCGTTTCCGACCGCAGCGCCGTATCCTGCCTGTTTACATATATCTTTGTTTGAATACGCATGCCTATACCAGTTCCATTGGCGCTTCAGTGTAGGTTAAACAAAGGGAATCCACGCCTGCAGAATTTATAGACTTAGAGAAATCTTTTGACAGCGTTGAGTAGAATACACTCTTTGAATGTATGGAGGTAGCAAAGGTAAAATGCAGAGAGCGAGAGGTTTTACATAACTTGCATAGAAAACAGACGAAATTTGTAAGTTTCGAAGGGCATGAACCACAGAGAGACAACTACATCTTCGAGACTGTGGGTTTCACGCGTGCCAACGAGTCAAGGGTATAAAGTATGAATCCCCATACGGACGGAAACCACCATCGTGAAAATTCATTGTTGACTATAGTGATGTCGAATAACGTGGGTGGATAAAGCGGACAGGCAGTTCACAGTGTCAATTTAATGCTGGACTACAACAGCTGGTGAGAATCACCAACTGCATCTAATTTCTGACTGTTTAGAACAGACAGCACAGCTTCACAAGTGCACTATTACCCATTTCTCACCACAGACACAGAGTTCAGAGAAGGAACTACGATCACTGCCATTGACCTCTCGAAGAATGAAGAAAAGATGCCTTAACTTGTAAGTAGGCTGTTTAGGTTGTTATATTGGAAACGCCACGTAGCGCTCTGTATGCAAATCACTGGCTGTGCTGTGTGCAGTCTGTGGCTGGGTGGCATTGTTGGAATAGTCACTATTGTAGTGTTGGGCAGTTGGCTGTTAACAGCGCGGAGCCTTGCGCAGTTGGAGATGAGCCGCCAGCAGTGGTGGATGTGGGGAGAGAGATGGCGGAGTTTTGAGAGCGGATGATCTGGACGTGTGTCCATCAGAGACAGTAAATTTGTAAGACTGGATATCATGAACTGATATATATATATATATATATATATATATATATATATATATATATATTACGACTTTTGAACACTATTAAGGTAAATACATTGTTTGTTCTCTATCAAAATCTTTCATTTGCTAACTATGCTTATCAGTAGTTAGTGACTTCAGTAGTTAGAATCTTTTATTTAGCTGGCAGTATTGGCGCTCGCTGTATTGCAGTAGTTCGAGTAATGAAGATTTTTGTGAGGTAAGTGATTCACGAAGGGTATAGGTTATTGTTAGTCAGGGCCATTCTTTTGTAGGGATTATTAAAAGTCAGATTGCGTTGCGCTAAAAATATTGTGTGTCAGTTTAGTGAAGATCAGAATAAGTAAAGAGAGAAATGTCTGAGTACGTTAAGTTCTGCTCAGCTGTTTCAAAATCAAATAACTTAAGGGGTTTACCAGCACAGTCATTCATAAATTTTTCTAAGGGGACGTTACAAACTGTCCAGAACTCGACTATATGTGCTTCTGGAGTTGGCAGGGCGTATGTTCATCAACAACCAGATCTGGCTGCGGATCATTTTTGTCAACAGCGAACCATTTAGGCAATTGTGGGGGGGGAGTCTAGAGTGGGAGAAGATAGGACGGACTTAAATTAGCCTCTTGATAGGTTTACCATCGCCTCTCAACAGCAGCCGATACAGGTCTCTAGTGTATTACCTAGTGCATCCTTTTGCATGCATATAACTCCTTTTAAGCAACCTATAACTTCAGCAAGAAAATATATCAGGCTGATGCTCCTAATTTTGTCACAATAGACGAGGAACACTTTACGGCCATGATGCTGTTTGTATCGCTTATAGGTTACATATCCTCGATTTTACAGTGCATCCAACTCCGACCCGTCGCCTTTGTGGGAATTCAGTGGGAATTTTTGTGGTGGGATTCCAAATGTGCTTTTACTTTATGAAATTATTATGGCCAATTTATCCTGTCTAGTGACGTTCTAATTAGCCAGCAACAACGATTACGACTCTACACCGTATCTACAGCACATACAATTGTACATGACACGTGAAAAAGAATGGAGAAGCAAGTGTGACGTTGGCGTTACACATCAATATTCGAGATTGTTTCATTCTCTGTCAGTATTTCAAGGTTATTATTTATACCAGACTTGCGTCCTTGAAAGACAAGTATTGCGTTTTTCACTACAGGTGTGGCTTCAGGGTTCTGTTTGTCGGTAGAAGGCAGCCAGTGAATCACATAATGAGAGGCGTGCCTCCACTGCGAAATGGGTCGTTTTGACAGAACTGATGCCGCTGTCTCCGTCACGATGTTTCGGAATTGGTGCCCTGCTCTAGCTGTGGGCACGGGGGTGCTAACATAAAGATAGTTACATTAAGAATTTAAAAAAAAAACAAAAAAAACCAGCACTGTACTTACGCTCTTTGAGTCAGATCTAGGACACACCGAGACAGAATTTTCATGCTGACCGTTTTCCAAGCTCTTGTCTATGGTATCTTTCGACATCCTGACGTTATGACGCGAGAAACTCACGTCAGGAGTGGAAAAAGTTGTAGCAACTATTTTTGTCAGAGTTTGTAGCTTGGGCATTAATCTGCAGCTGCAGTACCTCCTAGTGTTGCGCCTGAGAACTATAAGTGTTTGTCATTTTTTGGTATTTACCTGTACATATCTTTGGGGATTCTGACTGGGTAGATCTATATTCCTTGTGAAGATTTTTTGTACTGCAGATTAAGGTTTTATTTCTATTATGCGTGATGGTGTTTATGTGTTTAGTTATTCATTCATGTCTAATTTGTGACCGACCGCAGTTTGTTGTGCAACAGATTTCTGTATCATTTCTGTTGTATATGGATATGTCCAGCTGAGCACGATCTAGAGCGGAAAGGCGAATTATTAGCCAGAAGGATGCAGTGGAATTGAGTGAAGCCACGTTCGAATTTTCTAAAGAGAGGCGTCGGCAACATTTGTACTGCCCGATACCCAGGAAACTACGCCAGCAGCAAAGCAGAGTGTAACTAGGAAGCTTGAAAAATATAGACCACTACCGCACAGAGCAGCTCGAATCCCGGAAACATGGAAGTTATTCATTTTTGGGCAAAAAAAAAAAAATGCTAAAAAATGCCTGAGTAGACAGGAATCAAGCCAACGCTGATAAGATGAAAGCAGTAGAAAATTTGGAAATTTGTGGTAAGGTCTTATGGGACCAAACTGCTGAGGTCATCGGTCCCTAAGACTACGCACTAGTTAATCTAACTTAAACTATCTTACGCTCAGGACAACACACACACCCATGCACGAGGGAGGACTCGAACCTCCGACGGGGCGAGTCGCGCGGACCGTGACACGGCGCCTAAGACCTCTCGGCTACACCTCGAAGCCATGAAAGCAGTAGGAGGCAGAAGAGAAGTGCAGGGGAAAGACAGGAAAGCAGAGGAGAGAGATTGGAAAACAGATGCAGAAAGTAAACCATTCTGGCAAAAAAACGAGAGGGCTGTAGAGGAAAATCGATTCCCAAAGGGAATCCAAGGATGGATAGCTGGTCAAGATTGTAGAAACTGTGGAAGGCACTGTGACCAGGCTGTCCCAGATAGAGCCACGTTTAACGAAAGTAGAAGAAACCAACACCTGTTTGATATCTCAAAGTACAGGAGCGATCTGAATCTAAGATTAATAAAATTGTCGATTAAAAATTCTGAGAAGTTTACTTCATTCAGATGCATCGCTCAGTTGTTAAGGAGGGACACTGAGTGACCGCAAGTCATAGCGCCATTAATATGCTCGACAGAGAGTAGGAATTCGTGACCATCCATAGGCAGGACTTGAATGAAAAACCCTTCTTCTTGCCGAGGAAATTCCTTGCTTGTAGCACAGGTGGAGTCTTCCACACCAGAACACCGACTGAGCAGTTTAAAAAACACAAAAAAAAAACGGTTCAAATGGCTCTGAGCACTATGGGACTTAACTTCTGAGGTCATCAGTCCCCTAGAACTTAGAACTACTTAAACCTAACTAACCTAAGGACATCACACACATCCATGCCCGGGGCAGGATTCGAACCTGCGGCCGTAGCGGTCTCGCGGTTCCAGTCTGTAGCGCCTAGAACCGCTGGGCCACCCCGGCCGGCGAGCAGTTTAAAGACAGCCTCCCAAACTCTTGGGCAATTCAGGGGAAACTGGAGTTCATGGGTAGCCACTTGAGGAGAGATATAATTGCGAAAGTGTTACCAGTCACAAGGCACTGTACAACCTTCTAGGAATTTGAATAGGGAATCATGAAGCCATACTGGTTCACTGTCAAACAAAATATCATACATCCAAGCGCCATAAAAGCTCTGCAACAGCAGCCAGATGCAGACTGGTGATAGCAGAGGCAATGGCAAATATCAGGAAACCCCTTTGGTATGAGAGAAGAACGCAAAGAATGTGAAGCCATGTTTCTTCTATGCAGGACAGAATGTGCTAGTGAGAAATCACCAGCTCTATAACAAAGTGAGGAATAAATCACACAAGCTGTCATTCGTATACGTTGGCGTGTTGTGAATAAAATGTCTTCTCTTCGAAAATGCAGCCGTCCTAGGGATGTTACTGATGAAGGAGGTAACTGAACCACACCGTTTCTCAAATAAGTAGATATTCATACACTGATTTTACTTTAGTTAATTTTGTATAACTTGCATTAGTTATGTAGTTTGCTTTATTTCTTGCGTGACCCCTGTCCATAAGCTCTCGTTTGTGTTTAGCAGGAGGTTTTTACGTAATGCTGATATGACACTTGTGGTTGCTCCTATTTGTATATATTTGTGCGTATTGGGAAATGTCAGGGGTAAAGTTGTGCATAGGTCATTGGAGTTAGACGTGCCTCACAAATCTTATTTTTATTATTTTATTAATTTTGGTTGGAGAACACCACAGCTGTTTTCGCAAACCATACTGAAAAGAAATACTGCAACCAGCCACAAGTTTTCTTGAAATGATTTTATTGTACCATTACTAGTTTCCGGCCTTGACCCATCAGTAGATTGTAGCGTTGATTTATTTTAAGTTTTACAAAAAATGTAAAACTTACGCGAAGTCATTGCCACAATCTGATCATGGACTCAGGCCTGAAATTAGTATTGGTACAATAACATCATTTCAAGAAAAACTGAGGCTGCTGGAAATAATTCCAACAGTGTAACTTACGAAAACAGCTGCTGTGTTTTCCGACCAAAATGGACAAAATAATAAAAATAAGATTTGTGAGGCACGTCTAACTCCAATGCCATATGCACAACTATACCCTGGTATTTCTCAATGGGCCCAAATGTATACAGACTGTATCAACCAAAAGTGTTATATACGGATTGCTTAAAGAGTTTTTGTGATGTATAGTTTACAGAAGATTTCTCATGAATGCTACAGTAAAATCATTTATAGAAAACTTGGGGCTGGTTGTAGTATTTCCTACATTGTAATTTAATTTTATTGTTGGACTTGAGCATCAGCATGTTTGCGTTTGACGGTCTCAAAATCTCACGGTCCAATGATAGCATGTTGCAAGAGCATAATGCCTGTTTTGCGAATGTTTCAGATAATCAAGTGCAGCTGCGGCCAGCGAGATTCCTCAGTAGATCTGATTACATGTAATTATCTGTTTCGGAAGCGTCGAAGATGTAAGGTAACAACATTTGATGTATTGTTCCTCTAAAATTGTATTTTTTTTTCAGGGTACGTTGCCTTATTTTCGTTTGGCTTCCTGTGCAGTTTGTGTGTATCAGATTTTGTTGTGAGATGGTATGTCTTTATTTTAAAAAGAAGATAGTGTCTGTCAGTTTTTTAAAGTTCTAAAGGGTGTAGCAAATCGTGATATGACGTGAGAGGTGACTTTCGTGACTGGTATGAGTAAGACTTAGGGATTTTGTGATCCGGATGATCAGCAAACGCACAGCACGTGCTTTGATAGATATTTTTCGCCCCCTTGCAGCTGAAAATTAGGCACCTGGATATTTGCCCACCTGTTTTGAGAATTTCAGAACCCAGAATTTACCAAGAGGGCGCTGAGCGATCCTGACCATACTTACGGTAGGAATGTTATTTTACTCTGTGTCATTTTTTTACATTTAGCAGCCTATATTGCTGAAACATGAACTTAAATCGGTAGTGCACATCTCACCTACAAGGAAATATCGGTAAATTGTCTTCACATTTTAAAGAGACAAAGCACACGTGTAAGATATCATAAACAGTAATCCATCCCGTGTAAAACTATTCGTCGTTTTTAATAACACACAGTTATGGCCTTGTGAATGCCCATCTTTAAAACTTCGTGCGTACTGGCCATTTTCCACTCACTTTGCTCCACAGTAACTGCTTAACGCCCAAGAGCAAAAGCAAAGTGCAGTACAATGGAATGTATAATAAGTTTGCGTCCATAGTGTCAGCAAAGCGACAAGCGATAATGCGGTACCCACAGGATCAGTACGGAAGGTTGGTCAAGTTTGAACGTCTACTCATCAAACAAAGAGAGCTCCTGAAAGTCGTGTATGGTAGGCACGATGATATACTAGCCATCAATTAAATAAAAAGTGCAGGTTGCCACTTCAGTTGTTTCAATATCGACGTGGAAAGCTTATGGTACTTTATGCTTTTCAGTGTCGTTGCAGTAATAATAGACAACTCCATGAATGAAGAGATCCCAGATGTAGAGTGAAATGCTTATTTACATGAGGATTAAAATGACGATAATGAGTATTCGCTTTCACCAATTGAAACGTCCCCTTTTGAACAATTACAAATGACTGTGCTTAACCTAACACACAATATTTTTAGCGCAACGCAATCTGACTTTCAAAAAAATCCCTACGAAAGAATGGGCCCTGACTAACAGTAAACTATACCTTTCACAAATCACTTACCTCACAAAAATCTTCGCTGCTCAAGCTACTGCAATACAGCGAGCGCCACTACTGCCAGCTAAATAAAAGATTCAAACTATGGAAGGCACTAACTACTGATAGGGATAGTTAGCAAATGAAAGATATTAATAGAGAACAAACAATGCATTTACCTTGATATCATCATATATAATTATAGCAGTTCATGACAAATTTCAAAACTCCGCCATCTCTCTCCCCACATCCACCACTGCTGGCGGCTCACCTCCAACTGCGCAACGCTACGCGCTGTTCACAGCCAGCTGCCTAACACTACAATGGCGAGTATTACAACAATGCAAAGCAGACACAGACTGCACACAGCACAGCCAATGATTTTCATACAGAGGTGGCGTTACCAATAAAAAAACCTAAACAGCCTACTTACATAGCCCCCATGCTCCCCACAAAAAATTTTACAAATTGGTTTGGGCAGTGGCCAATACAGATTTGTAAAAAATTTTTCATAATTACAATAACAAAGAAATCAAATGCACACACTTATTGATACAATGTTGGTCAAAAGCTCAAATTTTCTCACAGTCCATAAAGACAGTCTTGATCGTTCATTACGGTAAAATAGTAGTGTTTTTCTCAAAGTCTGAGCAGTAGAAGAAAATGCACACGGAAGTAGTGGATTTCCATGCAGTCTTGAAGAAGTAGTGTTGTCCTTCCAACGGAAAAACAGTGCTGACTCTCGACGTGCAGACAGGTAATGGGCCACAACAGAGGAAACCCACAGCAGAGTCATTCGACGTTTTGAAGAATACTGGTAGGTAGGTCATCACAGAGCAGACCCACTGTAGTCCTGGTAGAGATTACGGTATTGGTGGGCCACCGGAGGTGCAGACCCACTGTAGTCCTTGTAGAGACGGCCAGCAGCCATCTGTTGCGACTGTGCAGGTGCACAATCACCATTGAAGAGTCTTGCGGATAATATAGCAAGTCCATAACCACCACTTGTCCACTCACAAAAAATTTATTTGACATGTCCTTAGAACCAGCAATGCCATTATCCAGTCCCTTGCTGAATTAGTAACACACGTGCAAACACTAACAAGTCCCAACTTCTCACATATTGTCCATATACTACGACCAACAGAAACGTGTGCAGTGAAATGTAACTTACAAGTTAATAATAAGATGAACTGGTGTCAATTACAATTTTATAACATGAGAATACAATTACAAAGGTACAAAATACATCATTAAAGAACATAACAATACAGATAACATTTGTAGTAAAACAGGCGTTACAAAAGAATAGAAATAGACATATACGTCAGTGTTACAGGAATTATGACATGAGTACATACATAAAAGATCAGAATAACTTTCGAAACATCAACTTCACACATGAGCATTAACACAAAACAGAATAAATAATGTCTAAACATCTTTACAAAGTAAATAACACATTATTAATGCCAATTGTATTTGAGGATAACAGTATTCCTCATCATAGTGAATGTAACTTAGTATTAGAAGAGAAAAAAGTTCTATGAAACAGTACACAGAGACAGGAAGAAAACAAATACACAAGGGTACACAAACATAGAGTGGGATAACACAAAAGGGAAAGGACAGGGTTTGTTTTACTGCACTATTTTGCATGGAGATCTCCCTTTGTTCATCATTATTCCCAAAAAGTCCTATCTAAGCCTGCTTTCTGTATTCTGTTCATATTTCTTTCAAAATAATTATTTCTGATTGTACAATACTCATTTGGGCCCAAATCTTTTTCATATAACTTCGCAATGCATTCTTTACCTATTCTCCATAGTCAGTTTCTTATATAGTCTACCCCCTCTTAAGCTAACTTAAATCTACTGAGCTCAGATGCTAAACTAAGGGACGAGGCAATGCAGCAGCACATAAAACAATTAATATAAACAGCAATGAAAAAAAAAATGGAAAATCGCAAAGCAAGCTACAGTAAATCTAAATTACCAAGCAATTCAACATTACAACTAATATGAGGCAATGCGCAGCAAGCAAAAAAATAAATCTGGCTTAGCAGAGTAACACAAATTAAAGTTCAGTAGCACTACGCCTGGCAAACAGCAGCTTATATCTAAACATGACATAGCTCAAGCAGAAAAAATAGTACACTAAAGATAACAACGCAGATAAGGGAAATGTATAACCACATCTTAATGTCTAAGTAATTAAAGTGGTGCAGTGCAATCTGACTTTCAAAAAAATCCCTACGAAAGAATGGGCCCTGACTAACAGTAAACTATACCTTTCACAAATCACTTACTTCACAAAAATCTTCGCTGCTCAAGCTACTACAATACAGCGAGCGCCACTACTGCCAGCTAAATAAAAGATTCAAACTATGGAAGGCACTAACTACTGATAGGGATAGTTAGCAAATGAAAGATATTAATAGAGAACAAACAATGTATTTACCTTGATATCATCATATATAAATATAGCAGTTCATGACAAATTTCAAAACTCCGCCATCTCTCTCCCCACATCCACCACTGCTGGCGGCTCACCTCCAACTGCGCAACGCTACGCGCTGTTCACAGCCAGCTGCCTAACACTACAATGGCGAGTATTACAACAATGCAAAGCAGACACAGACTGCACACAGCACAGCCAGTGATTTTCATACAGAGGCGGCGTTACCAATAAAAAAACCTAAACAGCCTACTTACACAATCATATTCGTCGATCAGATTCATTGGCACAACGAGGCAGCGTTGTAAAAACAAGAATGTATGTTATGATTAAGCTTGCTCTGATGATGTAATTTCGTTGGATAATACTTTGCCCTTTCCGTAACATAGGAGTGTAGGAAAAGACCTGTCTCCTTTTGGAAAATTGGAAAGAAGGGAAACCTTTTCTTTCAGGGCTGTCGAGAGGAACTTCAAATTGTTAAAACACGGAGCAGAAGACTCAGCAGGATTTGTACGAGGGTCGTTCAAGAAGTAATACCACACATTTATTTTCTCAAAGCATATTTATTGTTATCAGTCATAATTTAGAGCTAATGTACATGATTATGTCTTGTTCATGTCCTATTTTTCTACGTAGTCTCTATTACCTTCTATGGCCGTACGCGAACGTTGTGGAAGAGCATATATTAGATGCTGGTAAAAGCTTTTGTCCTGTAGGCGTAGCCATGTTTTCACTGCGTGACTGACACTCTCGTCATCTACAAACGTACGTCCTCTATTATTTGCAGGATGTATTCCAATCTCTGTCTTCCTCTACAGTTTTTGCCTTCTACAGCTCCCTCTAGTACCATGGAAGTCATTCCCTCATGTCTTAACAGAAGTCCTGTCATCCTGTTCCTTCTCCTCATCAGTGTTTTCCACATATTCTTTTCCTCTCCGATTCTGCACAGAAACTCCTTATTCGTTGCCTTATCAGTTCACCTAATTTTCAACATTCTTCTGTAACACCACATCTCAAAATCTTCGATTCTCTTCTGTTCCGGTTTTACCACAGTCCATGTTTCACGACCATACAGTGTTGTACTCCATACGTACATTCTCAGACATTTCTTCCTCAAATTAATATGAGTAGAGTTCTCTTGGCCAGGAATACGCTTTTCGCCATTTCTAGTGTGCTTTTGATGTCCTCCTTGCTCCCTATGTCACTCGTTATTTTACTGCGTAGGTAGCAGAATTCCTTCACTTCATCTACTTCGTGACCATCAATTCCGATATTAAGTTTCTCGTTGTTCTCATTTCTACTACTTCTCATTACCTGCGTCTTTCTTCGATTTACTCTCAATCCATTCTTTGTTCTCATTAGACTGTTCATTCCATTCTGCACATCACGTAATCCTTCTTCACTTTCACTCAGGATAGCAACGTAATTAGCGAGTTTTATCATTGATATCCTTTCACCTTGAATTTTAATTCCACTCCTGAACCTTTCTTTTATTTCCATCATTGCTCCCTCGATGTACAGATTGAACACTAGGGGAAAAAGACTGCATCCTTGTCATACACCATTATTAATGCGAGCACTTCGTTCTTGGTAGTCCACTCTTGGCTGTTGTACGCATTGTATAAGACCAGTCTCTCCCTATAGTTTACCCCTATTTTTCCCCAAAATTTTGAACATATTGCACCATTTTCCATGGTTGAACGCTTTTTTCAGGTCGCCAAATCCTATGAACGTGTGTTGTTTTTTCTTTAGTCTTGCTTCCATTATTAACCGCAACGTCAGAATTACTTCTCTCGTGCCTTTACCTTTCCTAAAGCCAAACTGATCGTCATCTAGCGCATCCTCAATTTTCTTTTCCATTCTTCTGTATATTATTCTTGTCAGCAACTTGGAAGCAGGAGCTGTGAAGGTGATTGTGCGATAATTCTCGCACTTGTCAGCTCTTTCTGTCTTTGGAATTGTGTGGATGATGTTTTTCCGAGAGTCAGATGGTATATCGCCAGACTCATACATTCTACACACCAATGTGAGTAGTCGTGTTGTTGCCACTCTCCCAAAGATTTCAAAAATTTTGATGGAATGCTTTCTGTCCCTTACTTGATCCTCCAAAGCTCTTTTAAATTCTGGTTCCCCGTAGAGAATCTGAAAGCGGCCCAAAGAGATGGAAGACCGAGGGTGCCAGGTCTGGACTGTAGGGTGGATGAGGCAATGATGTCCAACCCAATTTGGCGATGTGTTCCTGGGTTCTCGGTCTCGATCATTGCACTTCCAATGACCGACAGCTTTAGAGCTACTTGTCGAGTTGTGGTGCGGCGGTAAGCACGAATAGCAGCATCCACACGCTTCAGCATGTCTGGGGCAGCGGCTGTAACAGGACGTCCCGAGCGTGGCTGATCATGGAGCAGGACAAATGAATGAAAAGAATAGTTGTGGCACTAAACAGGAAGCGCAGCGGCTTTTAACTAGTAACATTGCTGATTTGCCTTATTTTATTTGAATTGTGAAGCTGACTCTGTTAAAATCAAGAACATTTGCAGGAGTTGCACAGTTCTTCAACGTGACTGGCATTATTAAATAACAAATCGAAAATAACTAAGTGCATTACACAATAATTATTCACTTGCTTGGGTTTATTCAGTTCGATATACACATAACTGCTGCATGTTTACAGTGCGAGAATATTGTTAAAATCATATTGAATGTACACTCATGTTCAGAAGAAATACAACACCTTGAACGACTAGCGATAGGTCGTTCATATTCACAGAAGATATACATTAACATGTTCTGCAGAAATGATGAGCATTTGAACCATGTCGCCTAACGGGTTCAAGGTCCACATCGATATCGCGGCGCAACACCACCTACAGTTAAAATGCCCTTTGGCTCTCGTCGCTAAAAACTGAAGGTAATTGGTCAGTGTGACTTCAGCAGACGTGCAGCATTCCTGACAGACGTATGTGCCAACGGTACTATCAAATCAGTGAGTTTGAAAGAGGGTGTATTATTGGCAACAGAGAATATGAAGCATGCATGCGGAAACTGCTGTTCGTGTGAACGAAGTGTATGGGCAGTGCAACGAGTGTGTGCAGGGCGTTCATGGAAGGCCGTAGAACACGATGAGATGGGTCAGGTCGCACCACTCAGACCATCCCTCGAGACTATCCACCCCTCATACGAATGGCATTGCAGAACCGAACAGCGTTCTCCTCGGTTCTGGCGCAAGAGAGGAACAGTGGAACACATCGTCCACTATTAGGGGTGACAGTCCGTGGCCGTTTATTACGGCATGGGTTATGTGGGGATCGTCCAATTCTCCGCCTACCTTTGACGAAAGTGCAGAAACATGCTAGACGGCAATTATGTATGGAACGGTGACACTGGAGTCGGGAATGGCATCAGATGGTGTTTTCGGAAAAATCCAGGTTCTGTTTGCTTGAAAATAATGGCTGCAGTTCGGTTCGCCGCAGGCATAGGGAGCGGAATCACAATGACTACATCCACATGAGACGTTCAGCACCAACTCGAGGCCTTATGTTGTGGGGTGATTCTGGGTACAATCACAAATCACAGTTGGTGTGTATCCAGGGCACTGTGACCAGTGTGACCTACGTGAGTGAGATCCAGCGACACGTAGCCATACCATTCCTGCACAATACCCCACACGCCATTTTTAGCAAGACAATGCACGACGGCATGTCACTGCACGGATACATGCCTTCTTGGTGTCACAGGATGTCAGCCTTTTGCCCTGGCCTGCCAGATCACGAGATATGTGGCCAGTCGATATGGTGAAAGGACGGGTGCAGCGCTGTGACGCAGTACCAACCACGACTGATGAACTTTGGAACCAGGTGAATGCAGCGTGGATGGCTGTATCACAGGATTCCATTCGCGTCTTATACGCGTTGATGCCATGACGCGTGGAACAAGTTATCAGGGCCAGTGGCGGATCCTGTCCCTGCAATTCGAAAGGGCATATGCTCAACAGAGGTGACTGAAGTGCTAATCAATTCTGCGGAACATGCTAATGTACATGTCCTGTGAATATGGACATCATATCTATAGTAGTTCAATGTGTTCTGTTTTTTCTGAACATGAGTGTATACGTGCATGAGCTTGACATATTACGTACTCGTAGTAGGTACCTGTTTCTAACGTAAGCCCACATCTCGTGGTTGTGCGGTAGCGTTCTTGCTTCCCACGCCCGGGTTCGATTCCCGGCGGGGTCAGGGATTTTCTCTGCCTCGTGATGGCTTGGTGTTGTGTGCTGTCCTTAGGTTATTTAGGTTTAAGTAGTTCTAAGTTCTAGGGGACTGATGACCATAGATGTTAAGTCCCATAGTGCTCAGAGCCATTTGAACCATTTTTTTCTAACGTAAAATAACGTGCGATCTTGCAACGGATTTCAAAACACGCTTGGACCTATGCACCTCTCCCCTCCTTTTCCCTCACCTTGAACACCCCGCGGATAGGAGGGCTGTGGTTGTCACTCCTCTATTCAATGCTTTACGCTCAGGCATAGGTAGCTGCATTGAGGCGGAGCATGTGACAAACAACTGATGTGTGCAAAAGTCTAAACCTATACTTCCGCAAATTAATAACTGCGTACTATCAGAATTATGGTCGTAATATTAATTGGGGCTCGTCTGCTGGGGATGATATCTTGCAAGTGCGTTTTTTTTTGTCCTTAAAATATGCCAAGTTGCTGATGTTTCTGTTTCAGAGTATCACACAGACTGGGCTACTGTAGTACAACGGTAGTTGTTAAACTTAAGGTCTTTTAAGGTAACGTGATTTGAGTAACATGCCGAGGAACGATTATACCTAAGTCTGGATTTGCACTTGTACCGTGTTGTGGAACTGAACTAAGATATCAGGTCAAAATACTTTTTTATTAAATTGTCCTTGGTTACACGGTGACACTTATTCCAAGGTTGAATATTGTGCTGGGATAATGTTGTGTACACGTTTTCGAGCTTTCGAGACTTGTGAGTGGGCGTACAGGGCTGATGTTGAACGAGAGAGCAGGTAGTTCGTCAAATAAAAAAAAACAATATGTTTCAATGTACAGGGTATATGGTTGGGAAGCGAAATCATGTAGGCCAATTTAGGAGGACGAACAAATTAAAGAAGTAGATAAAGGAGAGAGGTGGTGGTTCATGTCAAGCTTCGTTATTCACCGGTCCTGGGGTCCTGAGGCAGAGGATCTGTGTTCCACGAAAGATGTTCGTTCCACTCGAGGTCTGGATAACAAGAGAGAGAAACGACTTTGTTTTGCCCTGCAGAACCGTCCAGCGTCCACACACGATATCAGTTATTCGGTTTTTATGAGCTATCATGTTCAGAAAACTTGCTTTTGATAGAAATTTGTCAGGCACAAGTCTTCCTTGTGTCACTGTATGGAAACAAGTTGTTTTATTACTGTAATCTTGACATCACAACTTGAAGGCACTTTATAGGTAATATCTGATCAATCCCCCCCATGAACCATGGACCTTGCCGTTGGTGGGGAGGCTTGCGTGCCTCAGCGATACAGATAGCCGTACCGTAGGTGCAACCACAACGGAGGGGTATCTGTTGAGAGGCCAGACAAACGTGTGGTTCCTGAAGAGGGGCAGCAGCCTTTTCAGTAGTTGCAAGGGCAACAGTCTGGATGATTGACTGATCTGGCCTTGTAACAATAACCAAAACGGCCTTGCTGTGCTGGTACTGCGAACGGCTGAAAGCAAGGGGAAACTACAGCCGTAATTTTTCCCGAGGGCATGCAGCTTTACTGTATGATTACATGATGATGGCGTCCTCTTGGGTAAAATATTCCGGAGGTAAAATAGTCCCCCATTCGGATCTCCGGGCGGGGACTACTCAAGAGGATGTCGTTATCAGGAAAAAGAAAACTGGCGTTCTACGGATCGGAGCGTGGAATGTCAGATCCCTTAATCGGGCAGGTAGGTTAGAAAATTTAAAAAGGGAAATGGATAGGTTGAAGTTAGATATAGTGGGAATTAGTGAAGTTCGGTGGCAGGAGGAACAAGACTTCTGGTCAGGTGACTACAGGGTTATAAACACAAAATCAAATAGGGGTAATGCAGGAGTAGGTTTAATAATGAATAGGAAAATAGGAATGCGGGTAAGCTACTACAAACAGCATAGTGAACGCATTATTGTGGCCAAGATAGATACGAAGCCCACGCCTACTACAGTAGTACAAGTTTATATGCCAACTAGCTCTGCAGATGACGAAGAAATTGAAGAAATGTATGATGAAATAAAAGAAATTATTCAGATTGTGAAGGGAGACGAAAACTTAATAGTCATGGGTGACTGGAATTCGAGTGTAGGAAAAGGGAGAGAAGGAAACATAGTAGGTGAATATGGATTGGGGGACAGAAATGAAAGAGGAAGCCGCCTGGTCGAATTTTGCACAGAGCACAACATAATCATAACTAACACTTGGTTTAAGAATCATGAAAGAAGGTTGTATACATGGAAGAACCCTGGAGATACTAAAAGGTATCAGATAGATTATATAATGGTAAGACAGAGATTTAGGAACCAGGTTTTAAATTGTAAGACATTTCCAGGGGCAGATGTGGACTCTGACCACAATCTATTGGTTATGACCTGTAGATTAAAACTGAAGAAACTGCAAAAAGGTGGGAATTTAAGGAGATGGGACCTGGATAAACTAAAAGAACCAGAGGTTGTACAGAGATTCAGGGAGAGCATAAGGGAGCAATTGACAGGGATGGGGGAAATAAATACAGTAGAAGAAGAATGGGTAGCTTTGAGGGATGAAGTAGTGAAGGCAGCAGAGGATCAAGTAGGTAAAAAGACGAGGGCTAGTAGAAATCCTTGGGTAACAGAAGAAATATTGAATTTACTTGATGAAAGGAGAAAATATAAAAATGCAGTAAGTGAAACAGGCAAAAAGGAATACAAACGTCTCAAAAATGAGATCGACAGGAAGTGCAAAATGGCTAAGCAGGGATGGCTAGAGGACAAATGTAAGGATGTAGAGGCTTACCTCACTAGGGGTAAGATAGATACCGCCTATAGGAAAATTAAAGAGACCTTTGGAGATAAGAGAACGACTTGTATGAATATCAAGAGCTCAGATGGAAACCCAGTTCTAAGCAAAGAAGGGAAAGCAGAAAGGTGGAAGGAGTATATAGAGGGTCTATACAAGGGCGATGTACTTGAGGACAATATTATGGAAATGGAAGAGGATGTAGATGAAGATGAAATGGGAGATATGATACTGCGTGAAGAGTTTGACAGAGCACTGAAAGACCTGAGTCGAAACAAGGCCCCCGGAGTAGACAATATTCCATTGGAACTACTGACGGCCCTGGGAGAGCCAGTCCTGACAAAACTCTACCATCTGGTGAGCAAGATGTATGAAACAGGCGAAATACCCTCAGACTTCAAGAAGAATATAATAATTCCAATCCCAAAGAAAGCAGGTGTTGACAGATGTGAAAATTACCGAACTATCAGCTTAATAAGTCACAGCTGCAAAATACTAACACGAATTCTTTACAGACGAATGGAAAAACTAGTAGAAGCCAACCTCGGGGAAGATCAGTTTGGATTCCGTAGAAACACTGGAACACGTGAGGCAATACTGACCTTACGACTTATCTTAGAAGAAAGATTAAGGAAAGGCAAACCTACGTTTCTGGCATTTGTAGACTTAGAGAAAGCTTTTGACAATGTTGACTGGAACATTCTCTTTAAAATTCTAAAGGTGGCAGGGGTAAAATACAGGGAGCGAAAGGCTATTTACAATTTGTACAGAAACCAGATGGCAGTTATAAGAGTCGAAGGACATGAAAGGGAAGCAGTGGTTGGGAAGGGAGTAAGACAGGGTTGTAGCCTCTCCCCGATGTTGTTCAATCTGTATATTGAGCAAGCAGTAAAGGAAACAAAAGAAAAATTCGGAGTAGGTATTAAAATTCATGGAGAAGAAATAAAAACTTTGAGGTTCGCCGATGACATTGTAATTCTGTCAGAGACAGCAAAGGACTTGGAAGAGCAGTTGAATGGAATGGACAGTGTCTTGAAAGGAGGATATAAGATGAACATCAACAAAAGCAAAACAAGGATAATGGAATGTAGTCTAATTAAGTCGGGTGATGCTGAGGGAATTAGATTAGGAAATGAGGCACTTAAAGTAGTAAAGGAGTTTTGCCATTTGGGGAGCAAAATAACTGATGACGGTCGAAGTAGAGAGGATATAAAATGTAGGCTGGCAATGGCAAGGAAAGCGTTTCTGAAGAAGAGAAATTTGTTAACATCCAGTATTGATTTAAGTGTCAGGAAGTCATTTCTGAAAGTATTCGTATGGAGTGTAGCCATGTATGGAAGTGAAACGTGGACGATAAATAGTTTGGACAAGAAGAGAATAGAAGCTTTCGAAATGTGGTGCTACAGAAGAATGCTGAAGATTAGATGGGTAGATCACATAACTAATGAGGAAGTATTGAATAGGATTGAGGACAAGAGAAGTTTGTGGCACAACTTGACCAGAAGAAGGGATCGGTTGGTAGGACATGTTCTGAGGCATCAAGGGATCACCAATTTAGTATTGGAGGGCAGCGTGGAGGGTAAAAATCGTAGAGGGAGACCAAGAGATGAATACACTAAGCAGATTCAGAAGGATGTAGGTTGCAGTACGTACTGGGAGATGAAAAAGCTTGCACAGGATAGAGTAGCATGGAGAGCTGCATCAAACCAGTCTCAGGACTGAAGACCACAACAACAACATCTGATCAATGTTTTGTTGAGGTAATCATGTAGCACTAGTTTGAGATTGGTGAGCACTGGTTCACGGCATGCACAAGTAACACCCTAGTCTTACATTATGAAACTCAATTTTTTGTTTAAGTCAGTTAAAACTATCCTTCTTGTATCAAGCCTGTACTAAGAACCAAGACAAATGGACAATTTTATGATTAATGTTTTGGGAAACAACGATTTGTGGTATTTTATTAGTGTGTTATTGCATTCTGATATTGCTAACACATCATATATCTATCTCCATAGATGAGTGGTCAGCGTACATGACTCCCATGTGGAGGACCCGTGTTCGATTCTCGGTACTGCCAAGGATTCTTCTCGGTGGAAGGACTGGTATGGGGTGCTCTTAGCCTCTTTATGTCAATTGAAGGACTACTTGACGAAGTAGCAGCGGCTCCACTATCCGAAAAGTCAGCAAAATGGCAGGGATAGCGGTGAGCTGATCCCATGCCCCTCCATAAACATATACATGACGTTGCAACGTAGCGGATGACACGACGGCTGGTGGGCATCACGGCTTGTCGAGGAGCTCTGTCTTTTTAACACCTCTTATCGGTGGATGGATTTGAGTTAACATTTTTTATCTCATGTGGTAACCTTATAAGTAATTAAAAATATAATGCCTTGCCATATTCCATCACGATGGAGGACGGTTAAGAGTAGTTTTCTAGCTCCAGACATTTTGAACTAGTTAATTTCTGGGATGTCTGAACGAGGTGATGAACGAGAATTGCTGTCTAGGGAGTTCTTCATTCTTGTTGAAAGAGAGAAGAAGGATAATGTGGCAATACTGTCACATACCGGTATGCGATATTGTTTCACTCTCTTCCATCATTTCCTGGTTATTACTATATTTTGTGAGTACTTGATCTCCGTGCTTGAGAGAAAGGTTTCACGTTTTTCGCATTGGGGCAGTACACTACCCATGTGGACTCATAGACCAGTAGACAGCAGAAGGCAATCAGTAAACCTCATTAGAAGACCTGTGCCTCCACAGGGAGACGGGCAGTTTTCGCAGCTGGCATTTGCTGGCGTAGCTGGTCACCACAGCTGTCCCCGGAGAATAACTGAGTTTCACATTTTTACCTTTTCTTCGTGGACATCAAAGGTGGAGACGCCGTTACACTGCCCATTGAGTGTGAGAACGATGGTTGCTTTCATTCCAAAATATTGGTTATATGACCGAACCGTCATCCCACCACCACGATTGCTGTGGAGGGCTCAACTAACTGAGGAAATGCTGCTCCAGGCTGGAATGTTTCCGCTGCACCCCCCCTTTTTTTCTTTTCTTTTTAGAAAAGGAAGCATTATTCTCGTCTGTAACATTATCAACGGTATTGAATCATCCCCTCCATCTAAACGATTTTTGGAAGTAGAGGGTGGAAGTCAGTGAACTTAGATTATGGGTATTCGTCTCCAGACCGTTGTCGAGAGGGAGTCATCTCCAGCTGCCATCTGGAGCTGACTGGCACCCGCTAGCTGATTTGTAGGCATAAGTGTCGCAAATTTCAGTAGCGTGATATACGTCATGAGCAGTTAGCTACTTGCTTAATTTGTCACACAACTTGTGTTGTTTAATTTGGTTATAATTTGTGGCATATTTTTTGTATCGTTAACTTTTACTTCGTGAGCTGTCCAGTTTTTACGGAATTTACTCACCTCAAATTGTATGTCGAAAAACGGAAAATATCAGGAACTATTTCTGTATGAGGACACCTGTTTTTCCCAACTGTGAACTGAATTACGTTTCAGTTTCCTGCTGGGAATAATGAATTGGGAAAAATAACGTTTTCTAAAATTCTTATTTCACCTTCTTGAAATCTGTTCAAATGTTATTTGTCTACGACGGCTTAGTGATAGAAAAATAATAAAAAGAATTAATATTAGCGTCAAATGATAACATAAAAATCGTCACGTGATGCAGTTGTAGTAGGCATCGACAACGTAATGGAAATTCTTTTATTTGTTTAATTTAACGTGTATTGTGAACTGAAGAATGATCGTCCCCGGTAGTCTATGCCTCTGGGGTTAAAGATACAGTAAAGACATTCACTTTGTTTTCACAGTTCCAAAGGAACATTTGCAGTGACGTGTCTTTCTCACCTCTGGAGACAGAGTATGTTCTGAAAGGATACTATTTGTACCCTACCAAAGCAAGAAATAGAAAAAAATGTAATTTACTGTGGCGCTATGAAGGTGTACACTATTATTGGCAATAAAGTAGCGAGATACTGGTTAACGGTGCCATGGCCAACGTTGTCCTATACCTACATGTTCCAGTTTTCTTATGAGGACGCATCGTAGATCATTAATTCTCAAAAAAGTGACGGTTGCATGGTCTTCTATTTTCGCCAAGAGATATTTTTCTCTTAGCATCTGATGGATCTCTCTGGTGCTTGTCCACAATGGAAGGCCCAAGCTCCCCTTTAGACACTTAATTTGTAGAGTTTAAAGGTTTCTGATATTAGAATAGCACATCGTTCCGATGTTACACTCCAGCAGAGTAGGTTTCCATCGACTGGTTAAGATCATTGCTAAGAAATAACGGCATTAAAGCTCTGATGATTTTTAGTATTATCTTCTTCTTATCCTCGACGTCAGTCGTGAAGATCAGGCCTTTATCCATCCACACACGTAGGGCTGTCCAAGGAATCTGAGCTCATACATCGTCAATTCCGCATCCAGTAGTGGACACTTCTTAGTAAACATCTTCATAAGGTGGATTGATAGTTACCTTATTTTGCAGTGTTCAGGTTCCTATCAAGTCTGATTGTCTCCGCATTTGTCTGATCATTTGCAATGTATTTCGCCCTGATGTTGAAACTGCTGTGTCATCAGCATAAAACTTTCCCGAGACGTACTCTTCCAGTGCGAAATTCGTCATATATACGTTAAAAATAGCAATGGAGAGCCCTGTGGCATGTGATAGTATGCTCATTTCAAATTTGTTGTCTTGTATCTGGACGAAAAGCCGTCTGTCATGAATATATAGCAGTCTTCGATAGGAATACTAAGCAGAAGGTTTCTTAAGAGCTTATGACGCCACACTTTACTATAAGCCTTTTTCTATGTAAATAAAGACTCGTATCATAGAATTACATGGGTCCACTTTTGTCCATATAAATTCCGTTGTGTGGAAAAGATAGAGTTCTACTGACTGTCTTACCGAAAACCAAACTGCTTTCGCGCGGATGATCTTGTGCTGTCTCAGTTTATCCTTGAGGAGGAGATGATCCACTATCTTCGGTTTCATGAGCAGAAAAATAAATGGTTTGTAAAGGACCACTTGTGAGTGGTGTTTCCCAGGCTTAGTAATGGGAACAACCTTTGCTACTTTCCACCCCTCAGGAAAGAGGCTGGGCGACTGAAGATAACTGGTGACGATTCTAGTCAAGAGCATAATGGGTTTACGTGGCACATGCTGCAGTTCGACGTTTCCATTGAGGTCTTGGACAGGTGAGTTGTTTTTCGTCCTGCGAATGATCTTTAATTTCCGTGGCTTCACCTGTAACAATCGATCCCGAAGTGGACTTTGTCTCAAATTGGCTACCAGTTCTACTAACCGCTCTTCTGCCTGTCGCATCTTCGGGTGTTCATGTCTGTGCAGTCTTCATCTGACATTCGTGAACAGTAGAGCAGAGCTCTGCTTTGGCTAGTGGATCGTAGAGGATCTCGTCTGGTCCTCGTGTAGCACGTTTATTGGGAGTAGGCTGTCGATAGCGCCGGACGAGTTTACACTCTTCTTTTGAAGAGAGGGGGGATTGGGTCATTCTATCCTCCCAGCAGCCTTGTCTCCATTCTGCTGCCGTTTACTGTAATTCTCACGTTAGGAGATGCCTTTCACTCCTTTGAGTTGGGTATGTGTGTTTTTCCTATTTTTTCCTGCTCCGATTGCGTTGAACCCTTAAAACCAGAAAAAAGGATAGAAACGTTTATTAAATGGGGTTTGGCATCAAGACAACATTGGAGTCTATTGTGCTTGAAGTTCTACTTTTATCAGTGAGCAGCTGGATAGCTCTATCGACTTGTTGTGCAGTGTCCACATTCAAAGCTTCTCGGACATTGTTATTTATGTACGTGCTGACTTATACCCAATTTACCAATGTCGTAAAATCGAGGTTGAGTTGGGAAAGTCCTCGTTTAACAGACACTACGGCCGATAGTTAGTAAGAAGGAAGGTGTTTGATCATCTTTAATTATAAATTAGGGCTGAAGTATTTAATCACTGCAATGTCCAAAATATCCGCCGTCTGGTGTTGGAAGTAAGGGATCTGTATAGGTTGCGGCGGTCCATGAACAGTCGCTTACAGATCATCCTTGAAGTCCTTTATGATCGGTGGTGAACTCCACGCCGTATTGGTAATGTTAAAATCGTTGCCGAGCAGTGCTTTTTAAAATATGTAGAATACATTGGCGCAATTAATCGAAAAAGATGTATTTATTCGGTGGAAAATCGTCCGCAATGAGAATAACATTTCCTACAGTCGTTTATACAATCACAGCCCTTGGTTCCAAGATGATTAGTGTGGTGTCACCGCCAGACACCACACTTGCTAGGTGGTAGCTTTAAATCGACCGCGGTCCATTAGTACATGTCGGACCCGCGTGTCGCCACTTTCAGTGATAGCAGACCGAGCGCCACTACACGGCAGGTCTAGAGAGACGTACTAGCACTCGCCCCAGTTGTACGGACGACGTAGCTAGCGATGCACTCTGACGAAGCCTCGCTTATTAGCAGAGCAGATAGTTAGAATAGCCTTCAGCTAAGTCAATGGCTACGACCTAGCAAGGCGCCAGTAGCCTTACATAATTGTATCTAAAGAGTCTCACTTGTCTCATCAAGAGCGATGTACCACAAGGATGGATTAAAGCTAAGCATTCCAGAAGCTACGTACTTTTCTTTATAGCATTCATTACGTATCCTGTTTCAGACCTCACGCCCATCTGCGTGAGCTTAGCGCGTGCCTTTCGGCTTTCTCGCATTGTGTCTAGGCTGACTTGCCTAGACACAACAATTAGTTTCCTTGGACGTTGGCCGAATTGTAGCCGTACGTGTAGACGGCTGGAGTGAGGCAGGGGATTGGCGTTGGCGTTGGCGTTGGCTCCTTGTACGTAGGGCAGCGTTTCCACGTGGCTGAGTGGTGTCCATAGTTTTGCTAGTTACACTTCGCCTTCTTCGGAATGTTGCTGTCATGTGAGTGATGGCGTCCTGCAGAGTTAACACACTGTGGCTGGAGATGGCGCCTGTTAGCCGTGTGTTTGAAGAGCTGACACTACTCGCACTGCTGGAGCCCTTCCTTTAGTATATAATCTTCGTCCCAGATTCGAGTATAGAGTACGTATTTGAAGCCCATATATCGCATCGCTGTTTTTGTCCTTTGGTAGGCCGCAGATCTTTTATTGATTCGTTGCTTTGTTTGTATTACTGTACCGTGGTCGCGGGAATCCTTTTTCTTGGATTGCTTCCACCAGTTCGTCATCTGTGACTCGTGCCGCAATACCCTTCGCCAGAACTTTCCATACTTTCTTTTCAGTTGATTGATATCTAAAGAAATTGTTGAAATGTTTGTTGTATATATATGAATTGTGCTATAGAATCGGACATAAGGAAGAGTACGTTCCACCAATACAGTGGATAGCAAGAGAACAAAAACGTTAAGATCACTTGCCTTGACAGCTCAGGCAACCAAATTACTAATCTGAATAGCACACAAACGAATGAAAAAACCTGAGGAATGCTTATATGATCTGTTTACTTTAGGAATGATCAATGCACCAGAGAAGTTGTTCTGACGTTACACTTCACAAAGGAAGTGAGACGTAAGAAAAATCGAGACATATTCATAGGATATGACGACGTAGAGGAAGCATTAGGTAACGAAGAATGGTTCAAGATGTTGGAAGTCCTCACAAAATGTAGGAGTAGGCTACAGGGAAAGAGCAGTAATACACATTACGCACTAGAACCAAGGGAGAACAATAATAATGGAAAATGAGGAGGAAAATTCTCGCGTTGAAAATGACACACATTTTGTTTCCTCCCTCCACCGTCCATCACGTATGTCGAAACAGCAGTGAAGGAGATAAACGGAAGCCTCTGGAGTGTTTTTAAAATTAGGAATGACAGTATAAAAATGATAAGTTACACTGACGATATTGCTGTCCTTAATTAGGGAGACACCACTGAATGTGGTTTGAGGATGAACCAACGAAAGACTGTGGAGTAGGAGAACTGCGACAAAACTAGCATTGAAACTGGGAACCATGAAGCACAAGAAGTGACGGAATTTTGCTGCCTTACAGACTGTAAGCACACGGGGGACGTAAATCAAAAAAAGTTCCTGTGCACCGAGAGAGATGACGCAGTGGTAAGGCTCTAGAATCGAACGGAGGTTCCAGACCACTGCTCGGCCATCCAGATTTGTATGTTCTGAGGTTTCCCTAAATCGCTTTAGGCGAATTCCACGATGGTTTCTCTAAAAGACAGCGACGATATCCTTTCTCAGCCTGTCCCAAACGGTCTTGGGCTCCGTCTCTAATGTCTTCTTCGTCGATGAGACGTTAAAACCTGACGTGGCATCCTTCAAATCACTCTTTTGTTCTTCACAGCACGCGTGGGAAGAAACTGAACGTCAATTTAAAAAAAAATGAACGTAGAAATAAATAAAATTAAATAATCTGTATGGAATAGTATGAAACGAATGCTGTCTCGTGAGCCTCTCCATCAAAGAGATTGAACTCGATGTTGTTTGAGCCGAAATTCCGAGGAATTTGGAGGAATACTGTAAAGAATACAATGACGACGAATATTCGATCGCTGTTACCCATTTTATCTACATTTTAGAATTTTCTCTCACAAATTTGGACCTATAAGAAGTTACGCATACTGTTTAAATGTGCGTGTAAAATTTATGACTTGTATTTTTCGGTTAACCAAGTACGGCTGCCACTATTCTGTCTTAGATGGAACAAACTTTAAAGCTTCTTACTAGACGCAATATTAAACGTAGTTATCTGAAGCTACTTTTAAAATTCACACCATGCAGAGTTGTAGGAACCCCATAAGGATCTAGGAAACGACTGGGAGTGTTAATTTCATTTTGAGAGGAGACTATGATAATCGTACAGCAAAGAAAAGAGAAGCATTCAGTTTTTCAGCGGAAACTATTTCGCACTTCAGAAGTAGAAGTGTCTTCTCTTTCCTCATCTGCGCCCAAACAGTCTTTGACACACGCAACCGCAATATCAGATAAAGCGTCTTACGTTAGGTTATCGGGTCATTTAAGTAAGGAGGTGCTACTCTGAAATAATGGTCTTACGTAATGTAGAGGAAGCGTGAAGTCATCTAGAAGCTACATTCAACGATATGGAAAAACATGCTGGTTGTGGGGCTCTTCTGTTACGATGTTTCTCGTGCAAAGTTGCGGCCTACTTGCCGTCTTACTGGCGTCTGGTAAGACTGGTGCTACGCCAGTTAATAACTGGAAGAGATGAAAGGTCGTAACGGCGACCGCGTCTCCCAGATCTGTTGTAACAATAAATAGAAAAATGACTCATAACTGGTTTTTGTCCATAAACAACTTCTTTACTTGCCATTTCTAAATTAAAAGCAGCACTTTTAGTATGGTACCTTAGTGGATAAACATGAAGACACCACCCACCTCAATACTGAAGTTCATTGTAAGATAGCTGCAAAGATGATGTAGAGATTTAAAGAATGTATGATAAGATAAAAGAAATTAATCAGATAGTGAAGGTGGAAAAATTTCAGAACTAGATTTTAAAGTATAAAACTTTTCCAGAGGCAGATGCGAACTGTGGCCATAATTTGTTGGTTATGAATTGTAGATTAAAACAGAAGAAACTGCAGAAAAGTAGAAAATTAAGAAAGTGGGTCTTCGATAAGTTGAAAGAACCAAGAGGGTGAAAATTTCAGAGGGAGTATTACGCAACGATTGACTGCAGTACCGGAAATAAATACAGTAGAGGATAGCTTTGAGAGATGAAATAGTGAAGGCTGCAGAGGATTTTCTAGATCAAAAAGAAAGGTCTGAATGTCACATGATATTAAATTCAGTTGTTAAAAAAAGAAAATGTAAGAATGCAGCAAATGAAGCAAGCGAAAAGAAATACAGGCTAGTAAGGACGAAATTGGCAGAAAGTGCAGTAAGGGTAAGCATCAACGGCTCGAGGGCAAGTGCGAGTCTATAGAAGCAAATATTTCTAGTGGAAAGAAAGATAAAGATACTTTTGGAGAAAAGAGAAGCAACTGGTTGAATAAGAAGAGCTCCGATGGAAAACCAGTTCAAAGCAAAGAAGGGAAAGCTGAACGATGGTAGGAATACGTCGAGGTGCTATACAAGGCAAATGAAGGTAATATTACAGAACAGTATGAGATAGGAAATATTATACTGCATGTAGAATATGACAGAGGACTGAAACACCTAAGACAGCCATGACAAAAGTAGTCCACCCGGTGTGCAAGATGTATGAGGCAGGGGAAGTAACCTCATACGTCAAGAAAGCTGTAATAATACCGATTCCAAAGAAAGCAGGTGCTGAAAGATGTGGATATTTCCGAACTATCAGTTTAATAAGTCTTGGTTGCAAAATGCCGAAACACATTATTTACAGAAGAACGGAAAAACTGGTAGAAGTCGACCTCGGGGATGGTCAGATTGATTTCCGGAGATGTATAGGACAACGAGATGTATTACTGATTCTGAAACGTATCGTAGACGATAGGTTAAAGAAAAGGAAATGTACGTTTGTAGCACTTATGGATTTAGAGGAAGCTAGTCTTCTTTGACGAGGTACGGACGAAACGTGGCGAGCTCTAATTAGTAATGTATAATGTTCTCGAAATGGAGTTTTAAGCACGACGAGGTATTGTGAATGGGTGAGCGAGCACATAATTATTAGCGTGCATGGAGAGCATATAAGAAAAATTGTTAATTGAAGAAGAGTATTGTGTGGCTAAAATTATTAAAAGTTGCTCGTTGTTAAAGAACAAGCTATTGCCAATAATGGCCATTACAAAAGGCATTACGTCGCAACACCTGCAGCTCGCCAGAAAGGTCAACTCAGCTACCTACGTATTTAGTTACGTACTCTGTTTGCCGGCGTAGCAGCACTTTAAACATTGTATTGTTTTTTAACTATGCACATTATGAGTGATATTGGTTATCCCAATTCATTAACCATAAGTAGAGTCATATCCTTTCATCATCATTATTACCGAGATAGTCAGAAGTGAAAGAGATAAGGCTAATTGAATGAACAAAAATTAATTACATTATTAATTAAGTAGCTCATCCAATTGCGTGGCAGTCGTAATGAAAATTCTTTGTGCGATGTAGTGATTCTACTGTAACCAGGCAGTAACTCAGTACAGACAATACAATGTAAAAGTAATTTAAAATAAATTACAAAGTAAAGTGAATATGCTATTTTGACTAAAGTGACCTTTACGAGTTTTCAAAGACGCAATGGGAGGGAAACAGTAGAAGTGATGTATATGTAGAGACAAACAAATGATTACAATTTCAGAAAAATTGAATGATTTATTCAAGAGAAAGAGTTTCACAAATTGAGAAAATCAATAGCGCGTTGATCCACCTCTAGCCGTTATACAAGCAGTCATTCTGTATCGCAATGACTGATAGAATTTTTCAATGTCAAATTCAGGGATATTAGGTCAAATTATGTCCAATTGGCACATTAGATCATGAAAATCCCGAGATAGATGGAGGGTCCTGCCCGTAACGCTCCAAAAGTTCTCAGTTGGGGAGAGATCCGGCGACCTTGTTGTCCGAAGGAAGGATGTGGCAAGCACGAAGACAAACAGTAGAAATTCTCGCCGTCTGTGGGTGGGTATTATTTTGATGAAATGTAAGTTGAGGATGGCTGTCCGTGAAGGCCAACAAAAAGTGGCGAACCATATCACCGACGTACCGCTCTGCTGTAAGGATGTCGCTGTGAGAAGAATTGGCATCCCAAACCATCATTCCTGGTTGTCAGGCCGCATGGCGGGCGATAGTCAGGTTAGTATCCCACCGCTGCCTGTGGTGTCTACGGATGCGTCTTCACTGGTCATCAGGGCTCAGTGCGAATAGGGACTCATCACTGAAGATAATTCTGCTTCAATTAATGAGATTCCAGACCGAAGGCGTCTCTGGAGATACCCCAGAAACCGATGGTACACCACCCTCACTGCCGCTCGCTGTGCTGGCAGTCAGCTAGGAGTAATGGTTTGGGGTACTAATTGTTTTCATTGCAGGACCCCTTTGGTTGGAATCCGCGGCACCCTTATACCACAGTGGTACGTGGATGATTTTTTAGGCCCCGTTTTATTTCCACTCATGGGAAGCCATCCTTACCTTATGACCTTACATTTCAGCACGATAATGAGCGCCCCCCCCCCCCCCCAATCGCACACGGCTATAGTTTCACCTACTTAATTAACTGCTTGCCAAACTCTACCTTGGGGAGCATGCTCTCTGGCTCTCTTTCCAGGTGAGAAGACTTGAATCATTATAGGCAGGGTCCTCCAACCAATTCGGAGTTTCGTCGTTCTAACGCGCCAATGTACATACACTGAAGCGCCAAAGAAACTGGTATAGGAATGCGTATTCAAATACAGAGATATGAAAATAGGCAGAACACGGCGTTACGGTCGGCAACGCCTATATAAAACAACAAGTGTTTGTCCACTGCTGATACAATGGCAATTGATCAAGATTTAAGTGAGTTTGAACGTGGTTTTATAGTCGACGCACCAGCGATGGGACACAGCATCTCCGAGGTAGCGATGAGGTGGGTATTTTCCCGTACGACCATTTCACTAGAGTACGGTTAATAGCGGGAAACTGGTGAAACGTCAAATCTTCGACATCGCTGCGGCCGGAAAAAGATCCTGCAAGAACGGGACCAACGACGACTGAAGAAAATCGAACCAATCAACGAAATATCATCGATATGGGCTTTCGGAGCCGAAGGCCCACTCACGTACTCTTGATGATTGCACGACATTTCGCCTGGGCCTGTCAACACTGACATTGGACTGTTGATGACTGGAAACATGTTGCCTGGTCGGACCAGTCTCGTTTCAAATTGTAATCAGCGGAAGAACATGTACGGGTATGGAGACAACCTCACGAATCCATGGACCCTGCATGTCAGCAGGGTAATGTTCAAGCTGGTGGAGGCTCTGTAATGGTGTGGGGCGCGTGCTGTTGGAGTGATATGGGTCCTCTGATACGTCTACATACGACTCTTGACAGTCGACACGTACGTAAGCATCCTGTCTGATCACCTGCATCTATTCATGTCCATTGTGCATTCCGACCGACTTGGCAATTCTAGCAGGTCAATGTGATAGCCCACACGTCCAGAGTTGCTACAGTGGCTCAAGGAACACTATTTTGAGTTTAAACACTTCCGCTGGCCACAAAACTCCGCAGGCAGGAACATTATTGAGTATATCCGGGATGCCTTGCAACGTGCTGTTCAGAAGAAATCTCCACCCCCTCGTACTCTTATCGATTTGTGGACAGCCATGCAGGATTAATGGAGTCAATTTCCTCCAGCACTACTTCAGATATTATTCTAGTGCATGCCACGTCGCGTTCCGGCACTGCAGCATGCTCGTGGAGGCCCCACGTGATATTAAGCTGGTGTACGAGTTTCTTTAGCTTTTCAGTGAAGTTCGGCATGTATCTCTCAGGACAACATCCAACAACACGTTTAATCCAGGCCAAACCGAGAAACTGCTTACATTAGGGCGAGAGGTTGACCAACACGTTAATGAGTTGCTCAATTTGCGAAGATCTTTCTTCATTCAGTTTTTCTGAAATTGTAATCATTTGTTTGTCTGTACATGTACAGTCTTAGACATAAAAACTTACCGCCGGCTACCGCCACAGAGACTAAGTCCAAGTCGTACACTTCAGGTGACCAGGAAAACTGACCGCCACTGACAACTCTAAGTCCGGCCATCTCCACATTCTGGCAACACTGTAAGATGAGGAAGTGTTAGGAAGAAGTATTATCTACTTCCGAGATACTTCGGATCGTGTGAGCCTGCGACCTAGTGGTAATCGTCGTTCATTGTAGCCTTATAGTCGCCTGTACGCGTCCAACTGTATTCTTTTTTTACCACATTTTTGCTCTCGTCTAAAGTTATGAGTCTGATTGAACATCAAAGATAATTCGCTTCACATTCAACCCAGCAGCAATAACAAGTACTTCAAGAAACAATTCCGCAGGGTAGCTCGTGGCTACGTCGCGATCAGAACAGCTTACGCTCGAGCGTATCCTCGCAATGCAGCAGCTACCGGCCACCGGCCAGACACCACCCGCCGCCTGATATCCGGCGCACCCCAGGTGAACGCGGCGCGACGCTGTCAGTGTATGTATCAACTTTTTCGAATTTGAAGTTCTAGTTATCATCTTACAGTTAAGCATTGGATTTTACATACTTGAAAATCATGAACTACGGTTGAGCATTGTAAATTTTAGTCGCAAGTGGAAAAAGATGTAACATCTCTAAAACAATATTTACTTTTGGTATAAAAGAGGGGTGAATGCAGAGGAGGCAGCCAGAAAGATTAGAACTGTGTCTGGAGCAAGTGCTTTTGGGAAAATATACGAGAAAATGATATTCTTGTTTCAACAAAGATCGCTCTGGCATGAATGATTGCCACTTTAACGAAGTCTCGACTACTGCTGTATGTGATGGATTACCATTTAATCATCATACGACAATTGCATTCAACAGGCAAAGTTCAGACGTCTGGTGTAGAAGTAGTGCATGCTCTAATTCGAAACAACAAAAATCACCGGAATGAGTATTATTGAACGTCATCAGGTCGCTCATTGAGCATTCCTATGCAGTACTGTTACTAGTGACGTGTTATGATGACTTTATCGTTAACTTCCTAAGAAGAAATGAAAGGCTGAGCCCCAATAAAAGACGTAAACTCGAGCAAAGAGAAGTGTGAACATAATATTTTACATCTGATACCTCTAAAAGTGTGTTATGGGCTACGAATTTTGCTCCAAGGGGTGCGTGCATCACAGCTGGAATTTGTTGCCAACAACTGAGACACCTTTCGGTCGCAGTGTAAGAAAATCTAGCAACAAAACTACATCACCTGTGTTACTGCATGATAACTCACTCTGTTGATTTGACAAACAAAACTATCCAGGAGAGTGATAGGAAAGTCGTCTCTTAGGTATTGGTAGGGAAGTCCTCTCTCAAGCACTTGTCCCTCTCGTCATATACTCGTAAAATTTTATCTTTCCAGCTCTTGGTCGATCAACCGTCAAGGCATTTCATTTCTAGACGAAAATACTCTTGAAACTACACTGGTTTAATGACATCATTAAAACCAGTAGGTTTCTACGGGTGTAGAATTTGTAAACAACTTTAGCATTGTCAGATTGTTTTAGATATCGTGAAAGAAAATTCTGTTGCTGATTAATTTATCTTTTATGATTACTGTTGCGTTTAGTAAACGAATGGAAAAAGCAATTAAAATATTCACTGTACTATTACAAATTAAATTCAGCTTACTACAGGAACATCTCGACGGCACTCTATTTTAATAAAGCATTAAGTATCTGTAAGACGATTGAGCCCATTTTAACACGAAGTAGTAGGATATTACCGACTTTTGACTTCGAAATCTGTATTTACTTAATTTTCTTTATCATTCGCAAGTATTATTAAAATGCGGCAGTTGATAGATAAAATTAACTGCGGGGGATTAGCCGAGCGGTCTTAGGCTCTGCAGTCATGGACTGTGCGGCTGGTCCCGGCGGAGGTTCGAGTCCTCCCTCGGGCATGGGTGTGTGTGTTTGTCCTTAGGATACTTTAGGTTAAGTAGTGTGTAAGCTTAGGGACTGATGACCGTAGCAGTTAAGTCCCATACGATTTCACACACATTTGAGCACATAGATAAAATTATGTATTCACAACAACAAAAAATATGTCGGCAGAAAAGAAAAGTGACATTATGAATTTGGCAGTACCGTAAGGTTTTCGCTTTACCACTAAGGGTTACTAAAAGTAGCAAGACGAATTTTATTTTGCTCGAGCGTTGTCTTACGACTCCCTCTTTGAATTTGTATCTGCCTGTTTGTAGCTCTGCTACAAAAGAATTAAAAATCTGGCTTTCGGCGAGTCCCGAAAGGAGAACAAAGGAATCGTGCACCTGACATGCGGAGCTAGCGAATAGGTGCGGTGTTTTTGACGTACGTATTGGTTCAAGAGACGCTATGGCAGATAAATCGCAACATAAGAGACGAGAGTAGTTTTATTTCCCGTGTGGAACGACTGTTGTTGACTCAAAAACATTAACTGATATCCTTATGTCACATCTCAAGAGAAAATCACTCACAGTATTCAATTGAAATGACACATAATATCAACTGAATTTAGCAGGATAGTTCTGTGCCATCAAGGAAGTAACTCATCGGTCACAGAGTTGCCGAACATATTCTGCGCTGTTGCCAAGTTTGGTAGTCCACTCTTATTATTCCCTCTTGGCTGTTGTACGCATTGTATATGACCAGTCTCTCCCTATAGTTTACCCCTATTTTTCCCAAAATTTTGAACATATTGCACTATTTTCCATGGTTGAACGCTTTTTTCAGGTCGCCAAATCCTATGAACGTGTCTTGATTTTTCTTTAGTCTTGCTTCCATTATTAACCGCAACGTCAGAATTACTTCTCTCGTGCCTTTACCTTTCCTAAAGCCAAACTGATCGTCATCTAGCGCATCCTCAATTTTCTTTTCCATTCTTCTGTATACTATTCTTGTCAGCAACTTGGAAGCATGAGCTGTGAAGCTGATTGTGCGATAATTCTCGCACTTGTCAGCTCTTTCTGTCTTTGGAATTGTGTGGATGATGTTTTTCCGAAAGTCAGATGGTATATCGCCAGACTCATACATTCTACACACCAATGTGAGTAGTCGTGTTGTTGCCACTCTCCCAACGATTTTAAAAATTTTGATGGAATGCTTTCTGTCCCTTACGTGATCCTCCAAAGCTCTTTTAAATTCTGGTTCCCCGTAGAGAATCTGAAAGCTGCCCAAAGAGATGGAAGACCGAGGGTGCCAGGTCTGGACTGTAGGGTGGATGAGGCAATGATGTCCATCCCAATTTGGCGATGTGTTCCCGGGTTCTCGGTCTCGATCATTGCACTTCCAATGACCGACAGCTTTAGAGCTACTTGTCGAGTTGTGGAGCGCGGTAAGCACGAATAGCGGCATTCATACGCTTCAGCATGTCTGGGGCAGCGGCTGTAACAGGACGTCCCGAGCGTGGCTGATCATGGAGCAGGACAAATGAATGAAAAGAATAGGTGTGGCACTAAACAGGAAGCGCAGCGGCTTTTAACTAGTAACACTGCTGATTTGCTTTATTTTATTTGAATTGTCAAGCTGACTCTGTTAAAATCAAGAACAATTGCAGGAGTTGCGCACTTCTTCAACGTGACTGGCATTATTAAATAACAAATCGAAAATAACTAAGTGCATTACACAATAATTATTCACTTGCTTGGGTTTATTCAGTTTGATATACACATAACTGCTGCAGGTTTACAGTGCGAGAATATTGTTAAAATCATATTGAATGTACACTCATGTTCAGAAGAAATACAACACCTTGAACGACCAGCGATAGGTCGTTCATATTCACAGGAGATATACATTAATATCCAGAATGAGATTTTCACTCTGCAGCGGAGTGTGCGCTGATAGGAAACTTCCTGGCAGATTAAAACTGTGTGCCCGACCGAGACTCGAACTCGGGACCTTTGCCTTTCGCGGGCAAGTGCTCTACGTACTGAGCTACCGAAGCACGACTCACGCCCGGTACTCACAGCTTTACTTCTGCAAATACCTCGTCTCCTACCTTCCAAACTTTACAGAAGCTCTCCGGCGAACCTTGCAGAACTAGCACTCATGAAAGAAAGGATATTGCGGAGACATGGCTTAGCCACAGCCTTGGGGATGTTTCCAGAATGAGATTTTCACTCTGCAGCGGAGTGTGCGCTGATATGAAACTTCCTGGCTGATTAGAACTGTGTGCCCGACCGAGACCTGTACTCGGGACCTTTGCCTTTCGCGGGAAAGTGCTCTACCAACTGAGCTACCGAAGCACGACTCACGCTCGGTACTCACAGCTTTACTTCTGCCAGTACCTCGTCTCATTCTGGAAACATGGGTTATGTGGGGATCGTCCAATTCTCCGCCTACCTTTGACGAAAGTGCAGAAACATGCTAGACGGCAATGGTGTATGGAACGGTGACACTGGAGTCAGGAATGGCATCAGATGGTGTTTTCGGACAAATCCAGGTTCTGTTTGCTTGAAATTAATGGCTGCAGTTTGGTTCGCCGCAGGCATAGGGAGCGGAATCACAATGACTACATCCACATGAGACGTTCAGCACCAAATCGAGGCCTCATGTTGTGGGGTGATTCTGGGTACAATCACAAATCACAGTTGGTGCGTATCCAGGGCACTGTGACCAGTGTGACCTTCGTGAGTGAGATCCAGCGACACGTAGCCATACCATTTCTGCACAATACCACACACGCCATTTTTAGCAAGACAATGCACGACGGCATGTCACTGCACGGATACATGCCTTCTTGGTGTCACAGGATGTCAGCCTTTTGCCCTGGCCTGCCAGATCACGAGACATGTGGCCAGTCGATATGGTGAAACGACGGGTGCAGCGCTGTGACGCAGTACCAACCACGACTGATGAACTTTGGAACCAGGTGAATGCAGCGTGGATGGCTGTATCACAGGATTCCATTCGCGTGTTATATGCGTTGATGCCATGACGCGTGGAACAAGTTATCAGGGCCAATGGCGGATCCTGTCCCTGCAATTCGAAAGGGCATATGATCAACAGAGGTGACTGAAGTGCTAATCAATTCTGCGGAACATGCTAATGTACATGTCCTGTGAATATGGACATCATATTTCTAGTCGTTCATGTGTTCTGTTTTTTCTGAACATGAGTTCATACGTGCATGAGCTTGACATATTACGTACTCGTAGTAGGTACCTGTTTCTAACGTAAGCCCACATCTCGTGGTTGTGCGGTAGCGTTCTTGCTTCCCACGTCCGGGTTCCCGGGTTCGATTCCCGGCGGGGTCAGGGATTTTTCTCTGCCTCGTGATGGCTGGGTGTTGTGTGCTGCCCTTAGGTTAGTTAGGTTTAAGTAGTTCTACGTTCTAGGGGACTGATGACCATAGATGTTAAGTCCCATAGTGCTCAGAGCCATTTGAACCATTTTTTTATACGTAAAATAACGTGCGATCTTGCAACGGATTTCAAAACACGCTTGGACCTATGCACCTCTCCCCTCCTTTTCCCTCACCTTGAACACCCCGCGGATAGGAGGGCTGTGGTTGTCACTCCTCTATTCAATGCTTTACGCTTAGGCATAGGTAGCTGCATTGAGGCGGAGCATGTGACAAACAACTGATGTGTGCAAAAGTCTAAACCTATACTTCCGCAAATTAATAACTGCGTACTATCAGAATTATGGTTGTAATATTAATTGGTGCTCGTCTGCTGGGGATGATATCTTGCAAGTGTGTTTTTTTTGTCCTTAAAATATGCCAAGTTGCTGATGTTTCTGTTTCAGAGTATCACACCGACTGGGCTACTGTAGTACAACGGTAGTCGTTAAACTTAAGGTCTTTCAAGGTAACGTGATTTGAGTAACATGCCGAGGAACGATTATGCCTAAGTCTAGATTTGCACTTGTACCGTGTTGTGGAACTGAACTAAGATATCAGGTCGAAATACTTTTTTATTAAATTGTCCATGGTTACACGGTCACACTTATTCCAAGGTTGAATATTGTGCTGGGATAATGTTGTGTACACGTGTTCGAGCTTTCGAGACTTGTGAGTGGGCGTACAGGGCTGATGTTGAACGAGAGAGCAGGTATTTCGTTAAATAAAAAAAAAAACAATATGTTTCAATGTACGGGGTATATGGGTGGGAAGCTAAAACATGTAGGCCAATTTAGGAGGACGAACAAATTAAAGAAGTAGATAAAGGAGAGAGGTGGTGGTTCATGTCAAGCTTCGTTATTCACAGGTCCTGGGGTCCTGAGGCAGAGGATCTGTGTCCCACGAAAGATGTTCGTTCCACTCGAGGTCTGGATAACAAGAGAGAGAAACGACTTTTTTTTGCCCTGCAGAACCGTCCAGCGTCCACACACGATATCAGTTATTCGGTTTTTATGAGCTATCATGTTCAGAAAACTTGCTTTTGATACAAATTTGTCAGGCACAAGTCTTCCTTGTGTCACTGTATGCAAACAAGTTGTTTTATTACTGTAATCTTGACATCACAACTTGAAGGCACTTTATAGGTAATATATGATCAACGTTTTGTTGAGGTAATCATGTAGCACTAGTTTGAGATTGGTGAGCAGTGGTTCACGGCATGCACAAGTAACACCCTAGTCTTACATTATGAAACTCAATTTTTTGTTTAAGTCAATTAAAACTATCCTTCTTGTATCAAGCCTGTACTAAGAACCAAGACAAATGGACAATTTTATGTTTAATGTTTTGGGAAACAACGATTTGTGGTATTTTATTAGTGTGTTATTGCATTCTGATATTGCTAACACATCATATATCTATCTCCATAGATGAGTGGTCAGCGTAGATGACTCCCATGTGGAGGACCCGTGTTCGATTCTCGGTACTGCCAAGGACTCTTCTCGGTGGAAGGACTGGTATGGGGTGCTCTTAGCCTCTTTATGTCAATTGAAGGACTACTTGACGAAGTAGCAGCGGCTCCACTATCCGGAAAGTCAGCAAAATGGCTGGGATAGCGGTGAGCTGATCCCATGCCCCTCCATAAACATATACATGACGTTGCAACGTAGCGGATGACACGACGGCTGGTGGGCATCACGGCTTGTCGAGGAGCTCTGTCTTTATAACACCTCTTATCGGTGGACGGATTTGAGTTAACATTTTTTATCTCATGTGGTAACCTTATAAGTAATTAAAAATATAATGCCTTGCCATATTCCATCACGATGGAGGACTGTTAAGAGTAGTTTTCTAGCTCCGGACATTTTGAACTAGTTAATTTCTGGGATGTCTGAACGAGGTGATGAACGAGAATTGCTGTCTAGGGAGTTTTTCATTCTTGTTGAAAGAGAGAAGAAGGATAATGTGGCAATACTGTCACATACCGGTATGCGATATTGTTTCACTCTCTTCCATCATTTCCTGGTTATTACTATATTTTGTGAGTACTTGATCTCTGTGCTTGAGAGAAAGGTTTCACGTTTTTCGCATTGGGGCAGTACACTACCCATGTGGACTCAAAGACCAGTAGACAGCAGAAGGCAATCAGTAAACCCCATTAGAAGACCTGTGCCTCCACAGGGAGACGGGCAGTTTTCGCAGCTGGCATTTGCTGGCGTAGCTGGTCACCACAGCTGTCCCTGGAGAATAACTGAGTTTCACATTTTTACCTTTTCTTCGTGGACATCAAAGGTGGAGACGCCGTTACACTGCCCATTGAGTGTGAGAACGATGGTTGCTTTCGTTCCAAAATATTGGTTATATGACCGAACCGTCATCCCACCACCACGATTGCTGTGGAGGGCTCAACTAACTGAGGAAATGCTGCTCCAGGCTGGAATGTTTCCGCTGCACCCCCCCCCCTTTTTTTCTTTTCTTTTTAGAAAAATAAGCATTATTCTCGTCTGACGGTATTGAATCATCCCCTCCATCTAAAGGATTTTTGGAAGTAGAGGGTTGAAGTCAGTGAACTTAGATTATGGGTATTCGTCTCCAGACCGTTGTCGAGAGGGAGTCATCTCCAGCTGCCATCTGGAGCTGACTGGCACCCGCTAGCTGATTTGTAGGCATAAGTGTCGCAAATTTCAGTAGCGTGATATACATCATGAGCAGTTAGCTACTTGCTTAATTTGTCACACAACTTGTGTTGTTTAATTTGGTTATAATTTGTGGCATATTTTTTGTATCGTTAACTTTTACTTTGTGAGCTGTCCAGTTTTTACGGAATTTACTCACCTCAAATTGTATGTCGAAAAACGGAAAATATCAGGAACTATTTCTGTATGAGGACACCTGTTTTTCCCAACTGTGAACTGAATTACGTTTCAGTTTCCTGCTGGGAATAATGAATTGGGAAAAATAACGTTTTCTAAAATTCTTATTTCACCTTCTTGAAATCTGTTCAAATGTTATTTGTCTACGACGGCTTAGTGATAGAAAAATAATAAAAAGAATTAATATTAACGTCAAATGATAACATAAAAATCGTCACGCGATGCAGTTGTAGTAGGCATCGACAACGTAATGGAAATTCTTTTATTTGTTTAATTTAACGTGTATTGTGAACTGAAGAATGATCGTCCCCGGTAGTCTATGCTTCTGGGGTTAAAGATACAGTAAAGACATTCACTTTGTTTTCACAGTTCCAAAGGAATATTTGCAGTGACGTGTCTTTCTCACCTCTGGAGACAGAGTATGTTCTGAAAGGATACTATTTGTACCCTACCAAAGCAAGAAATAGAAAAAAATGTAATTTACTGTGGCGCTATGAAGGTGTACACTGTTATTGGCAATAAAGTAGCGAGGAACTGGTTAACGGTGCCATGGCCAACGTTGTCCTATACCTACATGTTCCAGTTTTCTTATGAGGACGCATCGTAGATCATTAATTCTCAAAAAAGTGACGGTTGCATGGTCTTCTATTTTCGCCAAGAGATATTTTTCTCTTAGCATCTGATGGATCTCTCTGGTGCTTGTCCACAATGGAAGGCCCAAGCTCCACTTTAGACACTTAATTTGTAGAGTTTAAAGGTTTCTGATATTAGAATAGCACATCGATCCGATGTTACACTCCAGCAGAGTAGGTTTCCATCGATTGGTTAAGATCATTGCTAAGAAATAACGGCATTAAAGCTCTGATGATTTGTAGTATTATCTTCTTCTTATCCTCGACGTCAGTCGTGAAGATCAGGCCCTTATCCATCCACACACGTAGGGCTGTCCAAGGGATCTGAGCTCATACATCGTCAATTCCGCATCCAGTAGTGGACACTTCTTAGTAAACATCTTCATAAGGTGGATTGATAGTTACCTTATTTTGCAGTGTTCAGGTTCCTAATAAGTCTGATTGTCTCCGCATTTGACTGATCATTTGCAATATATTTCGCTCTGATGTTGAAACTGCTGTGTCATCAGCATAAAACTTTCCCGAGACGTACTCTTCCAGTGCGAAATTCGTCATATATACGTTAAAAATAGCAATAGAGAGCGGATGGAGCCCTGTGGCATGTGAAGGTACGCTCATTTCAAATTTGTTGTCTTGTATCTGGACGAGAAGCCGTCTGTCATGCATACATAGCAGTCTTCGATAGGAATACTAAGCAGAAGGTTTCTTAAGAGCTTATGACGCCACACTTTACTATAAGCCTTTTTCTATGTAAATAGAGACTCGTATCATAGAATTACATGGGTCCACTTTTGTCCATATAAATTCCGTTATGTGGAAAAGATAGAGTTCTACTGACTGTCTTACCGAAAACCAAACTGCTTTCGCCGGATGATCTTGTGCTGTCTCAGTTTATCCTTGAGGAGGAGATGGTCCACTATCTTCGGTTTCATGAGCAGCAAAATAAATGGTTTGTAAAGGACCACTTGTGAGTGGTGTTTCCCAGGCTTAGTAATAGGAACAACCTTTGCTACTTTCCACCCCTCAGGAAAGTGGGCGACTGAAGATAACTGGTGACGATTCTAGTCAAGAGCATAATCGGCTTACGTGGCACATGCTGCAGTTCGACGTTTCCATTGAGGTCTTGGACAGGTGAGTTGTTTTTCGTCCTGCGAATGATCTTTAATTTCCGTGGCTTCACCTGTAACAGTCGATCCCGAAGTGGACTTTGTCTCAAATTGGCTACCAGTTCTACTAACCGCTCTTCTGCCTGTCGCATCTTCGGGTGTTCATGTCTGTGCAGTCTTCATCTGACATTCGTGAACAGTAGAGTAGAGCTCTGCTTTGGCTAGTAGATCGTAGAGGATCTCGTCTGGTCCTCGTGTAGCACGTTTATTGGGAGTAGGCTGTCGATAGCGCCGGACGAGTTTACACTCTTCTTTTAAAGAGAGGGGGGATTGGGTCATTCTATCCTCCCAGCTGCCTTGTCTCCATTGCGCTGCCCTTTACTGTAATTCTCACGGTAGGAGATGCCTTTCACTCCTTTGAGTTGGGTATGTGTGTTTTTCCTATTTTTTCCTGCTCCGATTGCGTTGAACCCTGAACACCAGAAAAAAGGATAGAAACGTTTCATAAATGGGGTTTGGCATCAAGACAACAGTGGAGTCCCTTGTGCTTGAAGTTCTACTTTTATCAGTGAGCAGCTGGATAGCTCTATCGACTTGTTGTGCAGTGTCCACATTCAAAGCTTCTCGGACATTGTTATTTATGTACGTGCTGACTTATACCCAATTTACCAATGTCGTAATTCGAGGTTGAGTTGGGAAACGTCCTCGTTTAACAGACACTACGGCCGATAGTTAGTAAGAAGGAAGGTGTTTGATCATCTTTAATTATAAATTAGGGGTGAAGTATTTAATCACTGCAATGTCCAAAATATCCGCCGTCTGGTGTTGGAAGTAAGGGATCTGTGTAGGTTGCGGCGGTCCATGGACAGTCGCTTACAGATCATCCTTGAAGTCCTTTATGATCGGTGGTGAACTCCACGCCGTATTGGTAATGTTAAAATCGTTGCCGAGCAGTGCTTTTTAAAATATATGGAATACATTGGCGCAATTAATCGAAAAAGATGTATTTATTCGGTGGAAAATCGTCCGCAATGAGAATAACATTTCCTACAGTCGTTTATACAATCACAGCCCTTGGTTCCAAGATGATTAGTGTGGTGTCACCGCCAGACACCACACTTACTAGGTGGTAGCTTTAAATCGACCGCGGTCCATTAGTACATGTCGGACCCGCGTGTCGCCACTTTCAGTGATAGCAGACCGAGCGCCACCACACGGCAGGTCTAGAGAGACGTACTAGCACTCGCCCCAGTTGTACGGACGACGTAGCACACTGACGAAGCCTCGCTCATGTGCAGAGCAGATAGTTAGAATAGCCTTCAGCTAAGTCAATGGCTACGACCTAGCAAGGCGCCAGTAGCCTTACATAATTGTATCTAAAGAGTCTCACTTGTCTCATCAAGAGCGATGTACCACAAGGATGGATTAAAGTTAAGTATTCCAGAAGCTACGTACTTTTCTTTATAGCATTCATTACGTATCTTGTTTCAGACCTCACGCCCATCTGCGTGAGCTTAGCGCGTGGCTTTCGGCTTCCTCGCATTGTGTCTAGGCTGACTAGCCTAGACACAACAATTAGTTTCCTTGGACGTTGGCGGAATTGTAGCCGTACGTGTAGACGGCTGGAGTGAGGCAGGGGATTGGCGTTGGCGTTGGCGTTGGCGTTGGCTCCTTGTACGTAGGGCAGCGTTTCCACGTGGCTGAGTGGTGTCCATAGTTTTGCTAGTTACACTTCGCCTTCTTCGGAATGTTGCTGTCATGTGAGTGATGGCGTCCTGCAGAGTTAACACACTGTGGCTGGAGATGGCGCCTGTTAGCCGTGTGTTTGAAGAGCTGACACTACTCGCACTGCTGGAGCCCTTCCTTTAGTATATAATCTTCGTCCCAGATTCGAGTATAGAGTACGTATTTGAAGCCCATATATCGCATCGCTGTTTTTGTCCTTTGGTAGGCCGCAGATCTTTTATTGATTCGTTGCTTTGTTTGTATTACTGTACCGTGGTCGCGGGAATCCTTTTTCTTGGATTGCTTCCACCAGTTCGTCATCTGTGACTCGTGCCGCAATACCCTTCGCCAGAACTTTCCATACTTTCTTTTCAGTTGATTGATATCTAAAGAAATTGTTGAAATGTTTGTTGTATATATATGAATTGTGCTATAGAATCGGACATAAGGAAGAGTACGTTCCACCAATACAGTGGATAGCAAGAGAACAAAAACGTTAAGATCACTTGCCTTGACAGCTCAGGCAACCAAATTACTAATCTGAATAGCACACAAACGAATGAAAAAACCTGAGGAATGCTTATATGATCTGTTTACTTTAGGAATGATCAATGCACCAGAGAAGTTGTTCTGACGTTACACTTCACAAAGGAAGTGAGACGTAAGAAAAATCGAGACAGATTCATAGGATATGACGACGTAGAGGAAGCATTAGGTAACGAAGAATGGTTCAAGATGTTGGAAGTCCTCACAAAATGTAGGAGTAGGCTACAGGGAAAGAGCAGTAATACACATTACGCACTAGAACCAAGGGAGAACAATAACAATGGAAAATGAGGAGGAAAATTCTCGCGTTGAAAATGACACACATTTTGTTTCCTCCCTCCACCGTCCATCACGTATGTCAAAACAGCAGTGAAGGAGATAAACGGAAGCCTCTGGAGTGTTTTTAAAATTAGGAATGACAGTATAAAAATGATAAGTTACACTGACGATATTGCTGTCCTTAATTAGGGAGACACCACTGAATGTGGTTTGAGGATGAACCAACGAAAGACTGTGGAGTAGGAGAACTGCGACAAAACTAGCATTGAAACTGGGAGCCATGAAGCACAAGAAGTGACGGAATTTTGCTGCCTTACAGACTGTAAGCACACGGGGGACGTAAATCAAAAAAAGTTCCTGAACACCGAGAGAGATGACGCAGTGGTAAGGCTCTAGAATCGAACGGAGGTTCCAGACCACTGCTCGGCCATCCAGATTTGTATGTTCTGAGGTTTCCCTAAATCGCTTTAGGCGAATTCCACGATGGTTTCTCTAAAAGACAGCGGCGACATCCTTTCTCAGCCTGTCCCAAACGGTCTTGGGCTCCATCTCTAATGTCTTCTTCGTCGATGAGACGTTAAAACCTGACGTGGCATCCTTCAAATCACTCTTTTGTTCTTCACAGCACGCGTGGGAAGAAACTGAACGTCAATTTAAAAAAATAATGAACGTAGAAATAAATAAAATTAAATAATCTGTATGGAATAGTATGAAACGAATGCTGTCTCGTGAGCCTCTCCATCAAAGAGATTGAACTCGATGTTGTTTGAGCCGAAATTCCGAGGAATTTGAAGGAATACTGTAAAGAATACAATGACGACGAATATTCGATCGCTGTTACCCATTTTATCGATATTTTAGAATTTTCTCTCACAAATTTGGACCTATTAGAAGTTACGCATACTGTTTAAATGTGCGTGTAAAATTTATGACTTGTATTTTTCGGTTAACCAAGTACGGCTGCCACTATTCTGTCTTAGATGGAACAAACTTTAAAGCTTCTTACTAGACGCAATATTAAACGTAGTTACAGGGTGTTTCAAAAATGACCGGTATATTTGAAACAGCAATAAAAATTAAACGAGCAGCGATAGAAATACACCGTTTGTTGCAATATGCTTGGGACAACAGTACATTTTCAGGCGGACAAACTTTCGAAATTACAGTAGTTACAATTTTCAACAACGGATGGCGCTGCAAGTGATGTGAAAGATATAGAAGACAACGCAGTCTGTGGGTGCGCCATTCTGTGCGTCGTCTTTCTGGTGTAAGCGTGTGCTGTTCACAACGTGCAAGTGTGCTGTAGACAACATGGTTTATTCCTTAGAACAGAGGATTTTTCTGGTGTTGGAATTCCACCGCCTAGAACACAGTGTTGTTGCAACAGGACGAAGTTTTCAACGGAGGTTTAATGTAACCAAAGGACCGAAAAGCGATACAATAAAGGATCTGTTTGAAAAATTTTAACGGACTGGGAACGTGACGGATGAACGTGCTGGAAAGGTAGGGCGACCGCGTACGGCAACCACAGAGGGCAACGCGCAGCTAGTGCAGCAGGTGATCCAACAGCGGCCTCGGGTTTCCGTTCGCCGTGTTGCAGCTGCGGTCCAAATGACGCCAACGTCCACGTATCGTATCATGCGCCAGAGTTTACACCTCTATCCCTACAAAATTCAAACGCGGCAACCCCTCAGCGCCGATACCATTGCTGCACGAGAGACATTCGCTAACGATATAGTGCACAGGATTGATGATGGCGATATGCATGTGGGCAGCATTTGGTTTACTGACGAAGCTTATTTTTTCCTGGACAGCTTCGTCAATAAACAGAACTGGCGCATATGGGGAACCGAAAAGCCCCATGTTGCAGTCCCATCGTCCCTGCATCCTCAAAAAGTACTGGACTGGGCCGCCATTTCTTCCAAAGGAATCATTGGCCCATTTTTCAGATCCGAAACGATTACTGCATCACGCTATCTGGACATTCTTCGTGAATTTGTGGCGGTACAAAGCGCCTTAGACGACACTGCGAACACCTCGTGGTTTATGCAAGATGGTGCCCGGCCACATCGCACGGCCGAAGTCTTTAATTTCCTGAATGAATATTTCGATGATCGTGTGATTGCTTTGGGCTATCCGAAACATACAGGAGGCGGCGTGGATTGACCTTCCTATTCGCCAGACATGAACCCCTGTGACTTCTTTCCGTGGGGACACTTGAAAGACCAGGTGTACCGCCAGAATCCAGAAACAATTGAACAGCAGAAGCAGTACATCTCATCTAAATGTGAAGCCATTCCGCCAGACACGTTGTCAAAGGTTTCGGGTAATTTCATTCAGAGACTACGCCATATTATTGCTACGCATGGTGGATATGTGGAAAATATCGTACTATAGAGTTTCCCAGACCGCAGCGCCATCTGTTGTTGAAAATTGTAACTACTGTAATTTCGAAAGTTTGTCTGCCTGAAAATGTACTGTTGTCCCAAGCATATTGCAACAAACGGTGTATTTCTATCGCTGCTCGTTTAGTTTTTATTGCCGTTTCAAATATACCGGTCATTTTTGTAACACCCTGTATCTGAAGCTACTTTCAAATTTAACACCATGCAGAGTTGTAGGAACCCCATAAGGATCTAGGAAACGACTGGGACTGTTAATTTCATTTTGAGAGGAGACTATGATAATCGTACAGCAAAGAAAAGAGAAGCATTCAGTTTTTCAGCGGAAACTATTTCGCACTTCAGAAGTAGGTCACAGAAGTGTTTTCTCTTTCCTCATCTGCGCCCAAACAATCTTTGACACACGCAACCGCAATATCAGATAAAGCTTCTTACGATAGGTTATCAGGTCATTTAAGTAAGGAGGTGCTACTCTGAAATAATGGTCTTACATAACGTAGAGGAAGCGTGAAGTCGTCTAGAAGCTACATTCAACGATATGGAAAAACATGCTGGTTGTGGGGCTCTTCTGTTACTTGCCGTCTTACTGGCGTCTGGTAAGACTGGTGCTACGCCAGTTAATAACTGGAAGAGATGAAAGGTCGTAACGGCGACCGCGTCTCCCAGATCTGTTGTAACAATAAATAGAAAAATGACTCATAACTGGTTTTTGTCCATAAACAACTTCTTTACTTGCCATTTCCAAATTAAAAGCAGCACTTTTAGTACGGTACCTTAGTGGATAAACATGAAGACACCACCCACCTCAATACTGAAGTTCATTGTAAGATAGCTGCAAAGATGATGTAGAGATTCAAAGAATGTATGATAAGATAAAAGAAATTAATCAGATAGTAAAGGTGGAAAAATTTCAGAACTAGATTTTAAAATATAAAACTTTTCCAGAGGCAGATGTGAACTCTGGCCATAATTTGTTGGTTATGAATTGTAGATTAAAACAGAAGAAACTGCAGAAAAGTAGAAAATTAAGAAAGTGGGTCTTCGATAAGTTGAAAGAACAAAGAGGGTGAAAATTTCAGAGGGAGTATTACGCAACGATTGACTGCAGTACCGGAAATAAATACAGTAGAGGATAGCTTTGAGAGATGAAATAGTGAAGGCTGCAGAGGATTTTCTAGATCAAAAAGAAAGGTCTGGATGTCACATGATATTAAATTCAGTTGTTAAAAAAAGAAAATGTAAGAATGCAGCAAATGAAGCAAGCGAAAAGAAATACAGGCTAGTAAGGACGAAATTGGCAGAAAGTGCAGTAAGGGTAAGCATCAACGGCTCGAGGGCAAGTGCGAGTCTATAGAAGCAAATATTTCTAGTGGAAAGAAAGATAAAGATACTTTTGGAGAAAAGAGAAGCAACTGGTTGAATAAGAAGAGCTCCGAAGGAAAACCAGTTCAAAGCAAAGAAGGGAAAGCTGAACAATGGTAGGAATACGTCGAGGTGCTATACAAGGCAAATGAAGGTAATATTACAGAACAGTATGAGATAGGAAATATTATACTGCATGTAGAATATGACAGAGGACTGAAACACCTAAGACAGCCATGACAAAAGTAGTCCACGCGGTGTGCAAGATGTATGAGGCAGGGGAAGTAACCTCATACGTCAAGAAAGCTGTAATAATACCGATTCCAAAGAAAGCAGGTGCTGAAAGATGTGGATATTTCCGAACTATCAGTTTAATAAGTCTTGGTTGCAAAATGCCGAAACACATTATTTACAGAAGAACGGAGAAACTGGTAGAAGTCGACCTCGGGAATGGTCAGATTGATTTCCGGAGATGTATAGGACAACGAGATGTATTACTGATTCTGAAACGTATCGTAGACGACAGGTTAAAGAAAAGGAAATGTACGTTTGTAGCACTTATGGCTTTAGAGGAAGCTAGTCTTCTTTGACGAAGTACGGACGTAACGTGGCGATGCTCTAAGGAGTAAGCTCCGATCGGTCGCGAAATGGAAACGGCTATGAAAATCCGATAAAGCTTTGCACAGATGTGTTGGGTAGTGTCTCTAGTATAACCCCAGTTAGCATCACGTCGCTCTTCTCATTTCTGAGCCCGCAGTGAGTGCGTAAAGATGTCTAGAAAATAGTGTCTGCCGCCAAGTTCGAGGGCCTGGTGAGAAATTTCGCCTGAAGCTATGCAGCTAACATTACATAACTGTCGTGTTGTTTCTTCTTCAAGACAATTCTCAGCCGCATTCTGCAGGGGCAATGAAGATGCTCCTGCATCGTTTTCAAATGGAAATGTGAGATTACCCACAATACAGTCCGCAATTGTCTCCCCCTGAGTTTCATCTCTGGTCACATGAACCGCTGTCTTTGAAGACAACATTTTGACACAGACAACGAGGTGTAGGCCAGCGTGGAGAATTGGCGGAAAGCACTGGCAGCTGCCTTCTATGATGAGGCTATTGAAAAGTTGGTACAACGCTATGACAAAAGTGTAAGTCAGAATGGCGACTACGTAGAGAAGTAGCTGAAAGGTGTAGCTAATTGTTACAAGTAAAACATTTCTGTGGTTTCAATTTGGCAATCAATCGGAGGTTACTTTCTGAACAGGCCTCGTATAATGTTCTCCAAATGGTGTTTTAAGCACGACAAGGTATTGTGAATGGGTGAGCGAGCACATAATTATTTGGGTGCATGGAGAGCATATAAGAAAAGTTGTTAATTGAAGAAGATTATTGTGTGGCTAAAATTATTAAAAGTTGCTCGTTGTTAAAGAACAAGCTATTGCCAATAATGGCCATTACAAAAGGCATTACGTCGCAACACCTGCAGCTCGCCAGAAAGGTCAACTCAGCTACCTACGTATTTAGTTACGTACACTGTTTGCCAGCGTAGCAGCACTTTAAACATTGTACTGTTTTTTAACTATGAACATTATGACTGATATTGGTTATCCCAATTCATTAACCATAAGTAGAGTCATATCCTTTCATCATCATTATTACCGAGATAATCAGAAGTGAAAGAGATAAGGCTAATTGAATGAACAAAAATTAATTACACTATTAATTAAGTAGCTCATCCAATTGCGTGGCAGTCGTAATGAATATTCTTTGTGCATTGTAGTGATTCTACTGTAACCAGGCAGTAACTAAGTACAGACAATACAATGTAAAAGTAATTTAAAATAAATGACAAAGTAAAGTGAATATGCAATGTTGACTAAAGTGACCTTTACGAGTTTAGTTGTGTGTTTTCAAAGACGCAATGGGAGGGAAACAGTAGAAGTGATGTATATGTAGAGACAAACAAATGATTACAATTTCAGAAAAATTGAATGATTTGTTCAAGAGAAAGAGTTTCACAAATTGAGAAAATCAATAGCGCGTTGATCCACCTCTAGCCGTTATACAAGCAGTCATTCTGTATCGCAATGACTGATAGAATTTTTCATTGTCAAATTCAGGGATATTAGGTCAAATTATGTCCAATTGGCACATTAGATCATGAAAATCCCGAGCTAGTTGGAGGGTCCTGCCCGTAACGCTCCAAAAGTTCTCAGTTGGGGAGAGATCCGGCGACCTTGTTGTCCGAAGGAGGGATGTGGCAAGCACGAAGACAAGCAGTAGAAATTCTCGCCGTCTGTGGATGGGTATTATTTTGATGAAATGTAAGTTGAGGATGGCTGTCCGTGAAGGCCAACAAAAAGTGGCGAACCATATCACCGACGTACCGCTCTGCTGTAAGGATGTCGCTGTGAGAAGAATTGGCATCCCAAACCATCATTCCTGGTTGTCAGGCCGCATGGCGGGCGATAGTCAGGTTAGTATCCCACCGCTGCCTGTGGTGTCTACGGATGCGTCTTCACTGGTCATCAGGGCTCAGTGCGAATAGGGACTCATCACTGAAGATAATTCTGCTTCAATTAATGAGATTCCAGACCGAAGGCGTCTCTGGAGATACCCCAGAAACCGATGGTACACCACCCTCACTGCCGCTCGCTGTGCTGGCAGTCAGCTAGGAGTAATGGTTTGGGGTACTACTTGTTTTCATTGCAGGCCCCTTTGGTTGGAATCCGCGGCACCCCTATACAACAGTGGTACGTGGATGATTACCTTATGACCTTACATTTCATCACGATAATGAGCGCCCCCCCCCCCCCCCCCCCCCCAATCGCACACGGCTATAGTTTCACCTACTTAACTAACTGCTTGCCAAACTCTACCTTGGGGAGCATGCTCTCTGGCTCTCTTTCTAGGTGAGAAGATTTGAATCATTATAGGCAGGGTCCTCCAACCAATTCGGAGTTTCGTCGTTCTAACGCGCCAATGTACATACACTGAAGCGCCAAAGAAACTGGTATAGGAATGCGTATTCAAATACAGAGATATGAAAACAGGCAGGACACGGCGTTACGGTCGGCAACGCCTATATAAAACAACAAGTGTTTGTCCACTGCTGCTACAATGGCAATTGATCAAGATTTAAGTGAGTTTGAACGTGGTTTTATAGTCGACGCACCAGCGATGGGACACAGCATCTCCGAGGTAGCGATGAGGTGGGTATTTTCCCGTACGACCATTTCACTAGAGTACGGTTAATAGCGGGAAACTGGTGAAACGTCAAATCTTCGACATCGCTGCTGCCGGAAAAAGATCCTGCAAGAACGGGACCAACGACGACTGAAGAAAATCGAACCAATCAACGAAATATCATCCATATGGGCTTTCGGAGCCGAAGGCCCACTCACGTACCCTTGATGCTTGCACGACAACTCGCCTGGGCCCGTCAACACTGACATTGGACTGTTGATGACTGGAAACATGTTGCCTGGTCGGACGAGTCTCGTTTCAAATTGTAATCAGCGGAAGAACATGTACGGGTATGGAGACAACCTCACGAATCCATGGACCCTGCATGTCAGCAGGGTAATGTTCAAGCTGGTGGAGGCTCTGTAATGGTGTGGGGCGCGTGCAGTAGAGTGATATGGGACCTCTGATACGTCTACATACGACTCTTGACAGTCGACACGTACGTAAGCATCCTGTCTGATCACCTGCATCTATTCATGTCCATTGTGCATTCCGACCGACTTGGCAATTCTAGCAGGTCAATGTGATAGCACACACGTCCAGAGTTGCTACAGAGTGGCTCCAGGAACACTACTCTGAGTTTAAACACTTCCGCTGGCCACAAAATTCCGCAGGCAGGAACATTACTGAGTATATCCGGGATGCCTTGCAACGTGCTGTTCAGAAGAAATCTCCACCCCCTCGTACTCTTATCGATTTGTGGACAGCCATGCAGGATTAATGGAGTCAATTTCCTCCAGCACTACTTCAGATATTATTCTAGTGCATGCCACGTCGCGTTCCGGCACTGCAGCATGCTCGTGGAGGCCCCACGTGATATTAAGCTGGTGTACGAGTTTCTTTAGCTTTTCAGTGAAGTTCGGCATGTATCTCTCAGGACAACATCCAACAACACGTTTAATCCAGGCCAAACCGAGAAACTGCTTACATTAGGGCGAGAGGTTGACCAACACGTTAATGAGTTGCTCAATTTGCGAAGATCTTTCTTCATTCAGTTTTTCTGAAATTGTAATCATTTGTTTGTCTGTACATGTACAGTCTTAGACATAAAAACTTACCGCCGGCTACCGCCACAGAGACTAAGTCCAAGTCGTACACTTCAGGTGACCAGGAAAACTGACCGCCACTGACAACTCTAAGTCCGGCCATCTCCACATTCTGGCAACACTGTAAGATGAGGAAGTGTTAGGAAGAAGTATTATCTACTTCCGAGATACTTCGGATCGTGTGAGCCTGCGACCTAGTGGTAATCGTCGTTCATTGTAGCCTTATAGTCGCCTGTACGCGTCCAACTGTATTCTTTTTTTACCGCATTTTTGCTCTTGTCTAAAGTTATGAGTCTGATTGAACATCAAAGATAATTCGCTTCACATTCAACCCACCAGCAATAACAAGTACTTCAAGAAACAATTCCGCAGGGTAGCTCGTGGCTACGTCGCGATCAGAACAGCTTACGCTCGAGCGTATCCTCGCAATGCAGCAGCTACCGGCCACCGGCCAGACACCACCCGCCGCCTGATATCCGGCGCACCCCAGATGAACGCGGCGCGACGCTGTCACTGCATGTATCAACTTTTTTGAATTTGAAGTTCTAGTTATCATCTTACAGTTAAGCATTGGATTTTACATACTTGAAAATCATGAACTATGGTTGAGCATTGTAAATTTTAGTCGCAAGTGGAAAAAGATGTAACATCTCTAAAACAATATTTACTTTTGGTATAACAGAGGGGTGAATGCAGAGGAGGCAGCCAGAAAGATCAGAACTGTGTCTGGAGCAAGTGCTTTTGGGAAAATATGCGAGAAAAAGATATTCTTGTTTCAACAAAGATCGCTCTGGCATGAATGATTTGCCACTTTATCGAAGTCTCGACTGCTGCTGTATGTGGTGGATTACCATTTAATCATCATACGACAATTGCATTCAACAGGCAAAGTTCAGAAGTCTGGTGTAGAAGTAGTGCATGCTGTAATTCGAAACAACAAAAATCACCGGAATGAGTATTATTGAACGTCATCAGGTCGCTCATTGAGCATTCCTATGCAGTACTGTTACTGGTGACGTGTTATGATGACTTTATCGTTAATGTCCTAAGAAGAAATGAAAGGCTGAGCCCCAATAAAAGACGTAAACTCGAGCAAAGAGAAGTGTGAACATAATATTATACATCTGATACCTTCGAAAGTGTGTTATGGGCTACGAATTTTGCTCCAAGGGGTGCGTGCATCACAGCTGGAATTCGTTGCCAACAACTGAGACACCTTTCGGTCGCAGTGTAAGAAAATCTAGCAACAAAACTACATCACCTGTGCTGCTGCATGATAACTCACTCTGTTGATTTGAGAAACAAAACTATCCAGGAGAGTGATAGGAAAGTCGTCTCTTAGGTATTGATAGGGAAGTCCTCTCTCAAGCACTTGTCCCTCTCGTCATATACTCGTAAAATTTTATCTTTCCAGCTCTTGGTCGATCAACCGTCAAGGCATTTCATTTCTAGACGAAAATACTCTTGAAACTACACTGGTTTAATGACATCATTAAAACCAGTAGGTTTCTACGGGTGTAGAATTTGTAAACAACTTTAGCATTGTCAGATTGTTTTAGATATCGTGAAAGAAAATTCTGTTGCTGATTAATTTATCTTTGATGATTACTGTTGCGTTTAGTAAACGAACGGAAAAAGCAATTAAAATATTCACTGTACTATTACAAATTAAATTCAGCTTACTACAGAAACATCTCGACGGCACTCTATTTTAATAAAGCATTAAGTATCTGTAAGACGATTGAGCCCATTTTAACACGAATTAGTAGGATATTACCGACTTTTGACTTCGAAATCTGTATTTACTTAATTTTCTTTATCATTCGCAAGTATTATTAAAATGCGGCAGTTGATAGATAAAATTAACTGCGGGGGATTAGCCGAGCGGTCTTAGGCTCTGCAGTCATGGACTGTGCGGCTGGTCCCGGCGGAGGTTCGAGTCCTCCCTCGGGCATGAGTGTGTGTGTTTGTCCTTAGGACACTTTAGGTTAAGTAGTGTGTAAGCTTAGGGACTGATGACCGTAGCAGTTAAGTCCCATACGATTTCACACACATTTGAGCACATAGATAAAATTATGTATTCACAACAACAAAAAATATGTCGGCAGAAAAGAAAAGGGACATTAAGAATTTTGCAGTACCGTAAGGTTTTCGCTTTAACACTAAGGGTTACTAAAAGTAGCAAGACGAATTTCATTTTGCTCGAGCGTTGTCTTACGACTCCCTCTTTGAATCTGTATCTGCCTGTTTGTAGCTCTGCTACAAAAGAATTAAAAATCTGGCTTTCGGCGAGTCCCGAAAGGAGAACAAAGGAATCGTGCACCTGACATGCGGAGCTAGCGAATAGGTGCGGTGTTTTTGACGTACTTATTGGTTCAAGAGACGCTATGGCAGATAAATCGCAACATAAGAGACGAGAGTAGTTTTATTTCCCGTGTGGAACGACTGTTGTTGACTCAAAAACATTAACTGATATCCTTATGTCACATCACAAGAGAAAATCACTCACAGTATTCAATTGAAATGACACATAATATCAACTGAATTTAGCAGGATAGTTATGTGCCATCAAGGAAGTAACTCATCGGTCACAGAGTTGCCGAACATATTCTGCGCTGTTGCCAAGTTTCAGTTATACTGCCAGGAAGAATACCAGCTGATGTTTTCTGTGAGTGACCTCGGAAGTGACTATAGCTTCGTCTCAATGTTGCGGGTGGCAAGGGCCGCAACATCCTCATTAAATGTCAATGAGTCTTATTCGCATCTCTGTAACTAGGTTTAGGGGCTAAAGTGCAATTACTTGTAATATATCGATGCACTGAATCCAAATTAAATGTCATAAATTAATAACTGCTTCAATTATTTGTGTTTTACTATCTTAATCGGACCGAAGCCTTGAAAGCGTATTCACCATACGCGATTGACAATTTTGGAGCTTCTCCAGTGGTTGAGTTGGCAATGTATCTTTGCTGTACAATATTGTTACTGAGATCACTGTCATTGGCACATCCGCCAGAAGACAGGCATGGGCTGGCTTATTGTTGTCAGCTTTTCTGACGGATATTCTGCCTTTGCTCGAAACGTGAATACTTAAAGGTGAATTTGAATATTCCATAAAGCGAAAATCTGATGCTTCTATTCTTCCAGCTCTAACATTCAAAAAACAGTTACAATAAGCGTCAGTAAATCGCCTGTGAACCTACAATTAATACTGCAGTCATCATTAGTGGAATCTGACAAATTCCATCTGTCATCTGATAATTTTGAAAAACTACTTTTTTTCATCTGCACAGCACCGCAGTATGAACTCCATGGTTTCATAGGATTCCTATATTTAATTTCGTTGTGATCGTTTTCAATGACAGTAGGGGAGGAGCAAAACCATCTCACTTGAAACATACTTTTCCAGCAGGATTTGAATCTTTGGCTACAGTTGCTGTAGCACGTCCAGTGAGGTACCAAGAATGTGAGCAATCACTCATTGCTATAGTATAGGCTAGGGCAGAAAGAAGCAGGTTTCCGACAAAGTAAACGATGAGAGACACTGTCGCTGTCACTTATTAAACAGGAATTGCTCAGGAAATTACAACTATATCTAGTGAAATGAGTAAGTTGATGAAGCTCCAGTCTTCAAAGTATCCTTCAACACGGCGACTTTGCAGAGGCAAAACGGAGGACATGGAATTAAAGACGTGCTTTTAAACTAATACATGTCACTAAGACAGGCATCACGACACTTCTGTTCCTCTCATTAGATCCTGGGGATAGGAACGATCCTGTTAATGTAGCATATATAGATATCAGCCTAGATTACGTCCGAAAGTACTATGGCGATTGGAGCTGTATAAGACTTCCACCAGCACAAACCAACACTAGAACCGTCTATGATTATATTACCAGGCATCGTCTTCACCCCAATTCCGGTTAATTAACCCACTAAAAACTGGATGAACGTCTGGAAAAATATAAACAATAAAATTCTCCCAACTAGAGTTAGTGCCGTATGGTACGACGCTGTAAAAGTAACTATACCCACAGCGGACCGTTTATGGAAAATCAAATTTAGACCATCTCCATGCTGCGTTAAATGTCAGCTTGTAGAAACTGTAGAACACATCTTCTTATGTGAAAATAGAATCAGAATTTGGAACAGGATTAGGAAGAAATTTTGCACTATCAACAGAACCGCAGAAATTCATATACCGATAACTGAAGCTTTACAACCCGACTGGAGATGTTACCCGTTCGCAAAGAATGACAGTTATTCGTGGCTCCTGGAACTGTTTGTGTTTTACGTCTTAACAAACAAAACTTCGAACTTAGAAGAGTGCATGTTTTATATTGCAGAAGAACATTTTAAGCTGAAGAAGAATAAGAAACATAAGGAATGGTTTCAAAATTTTAAATCTATTGCTTTATGTGGGCTACAAAGAGGTGGACAGTCTTATTGATTAGAAGCAGAAAACTATTCTTTCACTACTTTTTATTCCTGCAATCTTCTTTTACGTTGGTTCTAAAATCAGTGCTCTTCTAATTTGGCAAAACCCCTCCGGCTCCGAAATTTCTTTCATTTGTTGAAAAATATTTGGCTTCCTTACAGACCTCATATGCATCCAGTGCGTAATAACTTAAATTGTGAATATATTTCTGAATGAATGTTTGTTATGTATTTTTCAGTCACCCTTTTCACTGTTGTAAGCTATATTCTACAAGGAACGCACGCCATTGGAGGCGGCAATCTGTAATTTATTTTACCTTAATTACTACTTCAATTTTGTTCTACAATTTAAGGCATATATGGGAACAAAAATGGATTACATGGGAATAATGCATTTACTCAGTGACAGGTATGGGGGAAGCATTGTGGCCAGGCCTCGGATCTTCAACCCCTGCCCTCTTTGCCTCCGCTTACCTGGTGCTGAAAGTCTTCTCAAACTTAAAAAAAAAGAAAAATAGTGCAGTAGTCAGCACGTCTACCTAGCAAGCAGGAGGTTCAGATTCGAAGCCCAGTCGGTCACAAATTTTCATCTGCCGTGGTTGCTGTATTTCAACGCGCTGTGACAGTGTGGACGTCGGTTCTTCGATATTTAAGATGCAATTGTTTTTTTGAGGCAATAGAGGTGATTTGCGAACATTTGTCTTACCATCATTGTAACGGGACTTCAACAGCATCCAACCCTTATTCACTGCTTTGTGACGGCGCTAACCCATGTCATACACATGGGAAATCAGATTGATCCGAATGTAGTGCATATTTAGTCAAGTAACGAATGGTCATTATATAAGTATTTACGAACAGTAGAAGCAGGATTTCAGCGAACTGATCACTCAACCAAGCGCAACATAGAGTATCTGTGCAATGAGTCATTCGAGCTGCATAGCTGAGGGTAATATTTGTTAAGCAATTTACTGCAGATTTAATGTAATACCCGCACGATGATCTCTGTAGTCACACTATGTCATTAGCAGCTTGCGAATCGAGTACTATGTTCGTTAAATCGGATTACTGAAGCTGATGCCAAATAAAGAGAAGCGACGACACCACCACAGTATCTTTACTTAAGTCAGCGCTAAATTATGTGCGTCACTATTAACGTTAATATAAGCAGTTTGACAACACCACCACCACAACTACTGACATCCTGTACCATTATCATCTCAATCCCGCGTCCGGCCATCCTGATTTAGGTTTTCCGTGATTTCCCTAAATCGCTCCAGGCAAATGCCGGGATGGTTCATTTCAAAGGGCACGGCCGACTTCCTTCCCCGTCCTTCCCTAACCCGATGAGACCGATGACCTCGCTGTCTGGTCTCCTTCCTCAAAACCAACCAACCAACAATTATCATCACACATTTGTAACTCGCAGTGATTACAAGTTGCTGATGTTTGTCAAGAATAGCGGAAAGCGCCTCTGAAGTTCCATTTGCATTACGTCTAGGACGGAGAGAATTCTAAATAACAGTAATAGGTCGCCCAGCGAAGAGAAGAGTCCACGTATTGTCTCAAATTCTTGCAGTTTGATATTAATGCTGTTCCCGATGGTTTCACACTAACGGGTTCTTTTGGCTATCGGAATACTATATGGTAATTATCAGAGTGTAATTGCTAGAACGCTCAAATACCTTAACAACACCTCATTCTGGATTGAATACGACTCGGAAAGCGACAATAATTTGGCGTTTCTGTCCATCTCTTGACGTCTTACTGATTGAAGTCTGAAGCACACGCACAGTTGTGTTGCCTGCCGCATGGATTCTGTGATGTGTTGTGGCAGCTGGTAGCTATTTCTGAATAGAGACATGTGCAAATATCCTCACTGCTCTAGGGGAACTCGTCTTTGTTGCATTTTTTCCATACCGTAATCAGCACAATAACATAAGGCTTATTCTGTTGAAGAACTTGATTATGAATCTCCTAGCGGGAGTAATGCATGAAAGGAAACAGACTGTTGGACAAAAGAGTGGACAGCTCCCCGTTTTTTGCGTTTCCGATGGTGCCTACGACAAGGATCTCGCGTCATACTATGCTTCAGAACCCTAAACTGTTTATTTTTTTACTTCATACTAAAACAAAAGCTATGATATGAGAAGAGGAAATGAAATATATGCTTCCAAGACACAATACTTCCTTGTGTGCTACTACTGTGTACATGAAAGCCCTGCAGTTAGTTTTTGTATGTTGGATAAATTTTGATATCACTTCAGATTCCTTTGTGAGAAGGTTCCTATTTTCTTGGGATTCAAAGAGAGTGGACAATTCATCACTGGTTAATATTCTGATGACTAATGACACGATACCCGTTGCAATTGCTCCATAGCACCTGTGAGTAGAGTCTGACGTTGGTTACTATAAGAACACGCAGGCAGTGATATCCGCTCACTGCAGTAAGAGCCAAGGTGATTTCTTTCTGTTTATGGCAAAGCGTCTGCTGCAGTGTGCACGCTCAGCAACATAAACAAATCGCGGCGGCATTGGGCACTGCTAATCGCTGCACTTGTCGCGAGCCTCGACAACAAGAGCGCACTGTCTCTGCTAACGATACTATGGAGTTAATACATCTTACTTAACGTAATATGCAGGACGTGGGTTGAATAAAAATTCAGTTTGTAACTCCCCATCGCATTAAAACACTTTACAGCCATATTTGATGCATTATTTATTGTTGGTTGTCTCTCTAATGTTAATAGCATTGATTCAGATTGTGCTTGAACACGAAAACACACACACACACACACACACAAACATGTCATTGATTCCAGTGAGGGTGACAACTACTGTGTGTTGAACAACACATGCACCAGTCAATTCCTCAGTTGGCGTCGAGTGGATGAGATTTTTCAATTACCATGCATTGCAATAATCGTAAGGAGAAGACTGAAAGTAAATGGACTTGTACGCTAAAGACCGGCGATAAATCAAAGCTTGACCGATTATCAGATAATTGTCCACATGGGTTTTGTGGAGAAGTATACTTTTAGTAACCAACTCACCCACCATCATTACGTAAGATTTCACGAAGGCGTAGGGGCATTGATTTCATTAAGTCGTCGATAGTGTAGCGTGATGGTTTACTTCCCACCATACGTTTTCTATATTCGTCAAAGGTTGCTTGCATTTGTAGGTCCACATGGCAATGGCCTTGTTACCTCTCCCCACATATTCTCTATCTGGTTGATGTTCGGTGATCGTGGAACAAACGGCAACAGCTTTATCCTCTCTTGGCCCTGAAACCAGTCTTGCACTGCTCTGCTATGATGAATGGGGCTCTGCTCCTGTAAATAAACTGTTATCTCATTACTTCATATATTTATATTGAATAACGTATGTGTGATAAGCACATTGTCATGTATTATTATTTTCCGTAGTGTTTAAGAATTCAGGCCCTGCGTACATAAGTGATCTAGATTCAACAGTCTGATTAAGAATATGGTTTGCCCAGTCTATCATATGATGAGAATCGTTGTCGGATATCCACATTAAGACTGACAGGTTGAATCCGATTAGAACCATCTGGTATCGAAATGAAATTACAGAAATCGGATAACTTTAACGTCTGTATTGCAACAATGCTGAGCACATAAATTCCTTTGATGGAGTAACAGGTTGCAACTGTCTAAGAAAAAATGAGAAATATGTCTTCTGGCAGCACTGTAACGGAATTATAACCCATATTTATGTGATGGAAATATTGAATCGAACAATACACATCTACTTCATTGGTGGGAAGGTACACCATATCGGATTTGCTGATGACAATAAAAAATCCCATGCGGCGGATAGGGGAAAACCTCCCCCGTATGGGTGGTACCGAGGAAATCAAATACATGGGGTGAACCAAATACTAACACTATCCAGAACGGTTACTCAATCCGTTGAACGCAAAATCCAGACACGTCTGAGTGAAAATCACCTGTACTCTGGTCACCGACTGATAGCTCAATGTGCTCATCTGAAAATATTTGCTTCCAAAGGCTTCAACACTCTCTGGTCCTGTCCGGTCCTGGTATCACCCAGGCCAAACCAATGAAACACAAACAAACGTGAACTGTGTAAGCAAAGTCAACATTACCCCAGGTGGTACACAACCCGCCCGTCGACAGGCGGCAGCTGGATTTTCGGATTCTGGGGAGTCCAGGCTAGCACGGCAGAGAATATCGGAGATCTCTGGTAAATTTCCCTACAAGCAGAAAACATGCGTTTTAAAACTAAACATCGATACATTGATCCAAACACGAAAACTAAATTATCACACATAAGAAATCGACCGACAAAAAATTGTCATCCCTGCTCTTCAAGAACCACGACTAACTGACAATGAAAACTTGCATTACGGAAACCATTGTGTCTTCAAGATCATAATACAACAAAAGGTAGCGAAAGGCGCACCAATCTTCGGGATGGTATTTCTTGAACACAGATCTATCATGAACTCTGACAAAGAAATCACACCCATCAACAATCAACTTTTGACTATGCTCATTCAGAGCCTCAGTAAAAAATATACACTCATCAACACACATGCCCCCACCAACGTCGGAGACAAGGAAAACACCGAAAATATCTAAAAATTCTGGAACACACTAGAAAAAACTGTGAGCAAAATTCACCGAGATGACGTGAAAATACTAATGAGAGACGTCAACTCTCTATTTGGGTCAGTAAAAAGCTGTAGAAACATCATTGGTGCAAATTCAACACACCGAAACACTTACACCAACGGCACACGGCTGACTTACACTTGCCAACAATTCAACCTCAAAAGGATGTCTACCCACTATAGGAAAAAACCAGTTCCCAGGTAACATGCTTGGGTAACAGGTACAAGCTGCTTTCGTTCGCCTTTCGAGACTCGCTGGGAGCCAGATTTTTAATTCTTTTGTAGCAGATCTACAAGCAGGCAGATACATACTCAATGAGAGATTCGTAAGACAACGCTGGAGCAAAATTCGTCTTGCTAATTTCAGTAACACTTAGTGTCAGAGCGAAAACCGTACGGTACTGCCAAATTCATAATGTCACTTTTGTTGTCTGCCGACATAGTTTTTGCTGTTGTGAATACATAATTTCATCTATGAACTGCCACCATTTTCATAATACTTGCGAATGATACAGGAAATGAAGGAAATACAGACCTTTTCGAAGTCAAAAGTCGGTAATATCCTACTAATTCGTGTTAAAATGGGCTCAATCGTCTTATAGACACTTAATACCTCATTAAGATAGACTGCCGTCGTGATGTTTCTGTAGTAAGCTGAATTTAATTTGTATTAGTACAGTGAATATTTCAACTGCTTTTTCCATTTGTTTACTAAACGCAACACTAATCATCAAAAGAGAAATTAATCAGCAGCAGAATTTTCTTTCACGATATCTAAAAGAATCTGACAATGCTATGGTTGTTTACAAATTCTACGCCCATAGAAATCTACTGGTTCTAACGATGTCATTAAACCAGAGTAGTTTCAAGAGTATTTTGATCTTGACGGTTGATCGATCAAGAGCGGGAAAGATAAAATTTTACATCACGAGAGGGACAAGTGCTTGAAAAAGGACTTCCCTATCAATACAAGTACCTGAGACACGTCTATCCTATCAATATCTTGGATAGTTTTGTTTCTCAAATCAACAGAGTGCGTTATCATGCAGCAGCACAGGTGATGTAGTTTTGTTGCTAGATTTTCTTACACTGCGACCGAAGGGTGTCTCAATTGTTGGCAACAAATTCCAGCTGTGATGCACGCACCCCTTGGAGCAAAATTCGTAGCCCATAACACACTTTCGGAGGTATCAGATGTATAATATTATGTTCACACTACCCTTTGCTCGAGTTTACGTCTTTTATTGGGGCTCAGCCTTTCATTTCGTCTTAGGAAGTTAACGATAAAGTCATCATAACACGTCACCAGTAACAGTACTGCATAGGAATGCTCAATGAGCGACCTGATGATGTTCAATAATACTCATTCCGGTGATTTTTGTTGTTTCGAATTAGAGCATGCACTACTTCTACACCAGACTTCTGAACTTTGCCTGTTGAACGCAAATGTCGTATGATGATTAATGGTAATCCATCACATACAGCAGTAGTCGAGACTTCGTTAAAGTGGCAAATCATTCATGCCAGAGCGACCTCTGTTGAAACAAGAATATCTTTTTCTCGCGTATTTTTCCCAAAAGCACACGCTCCACACACAGTTCAAATCTTTCTAGCTGCCTCCTCTGCATTCACCCCACTGTTATACCAAAAGTAAATATTGTGTTGCAAATGCTACACATTTTTCCACATGCGATTCAAATTTACAATGCTTAACCGTAGTTCATAATTTTCAAGTATTTAAAATCCAATGCTTAACTGAAAGATGATAACTAGAACTTCAAATTCGAAAATGACAGTTGATACATACACTGACAGCGTCGCGCCGCGTTCACATGGGCGGCGCCGGATTTCAGGCGGCGGGTGGCGTCTGGCCGGTGGCCGGTAGCCGCTGCAGCGCGAGGAAATGCTCGAGCGTAAGCTGTTCTGCTCACAACGTAGCCACGAGCTGTCCTGCGGAATTGTTTCTTCAAGTCCTTGTTATTGCTGGCGGGTAGAATGTGAAGCGAATTATCTTCGATGTTCAATCAGCCTCATAACTTTAGACGAGGGGCGAAGTGTTGTAAAAAAAAAAAAAAAAAAAAAAAAAAAAATACGCTAGGACGCGAACAGTCGACTATAAGTTTAGAATTCACGACGATACCACTTTTTTTTTTAAATCTCATTTTGTTCGTTATATTTCTTTGCGGACGTCCCCTGATGCCCGTTGAAGTTCGTTATTGATCCTTTCACTCAGTTTTCTTTATTACAGAGGGCAGCTAAACCTCTGACCGAAAACGCTGAGCTACCGTGCTGGCACCACTACGCCTCGGGCTCGCACAAGCTGGGAACGTCTCGGAAGTAGACAACACTTCCTCTTAACATTTCCGCATCTTACAGTGTTGCAAGTAATGCAGAATGTAAAAATATGTAATACTCATGAGGGACGGTAATGCGATTTTAGGGAGAATATGGGTTTGGTACTAGAAATGAAAGGAGAAATGCTAATGGAGTTCTGTAATAAATTTCAGCTAGTAATACCGAATAAGCTGTTCAAGAACCACAAGAGGAGGAGGTAGACTTGGAAAAGGCTAGGAGATACGGTAAGACTTCTGGTAGTTTACAACATTATCATGCAGATATTCCGAAATCTAATTTTGGATTGTAAAGTGTACCAGGAGCAACTATAGAGTCAGATCACAGTTTGACAATGATGAAGAGTAGGTTGAAGTTTAAAAGACTAGTCAATAATAATCATTAAGCGTAAACACGCCCGTTCTGCTAGCAGTTTGCTCGTAGGAAGAACAAAGGGCTGTGATACGATTTCTTTGCCTGGAATTAGTAAAAGGTACTGAAATTCATCGTAGACTGTTAGCACAGTACAGAAGTGTCTTCGAGTGGATCGAGACATTCAAAATTGTCCGGAAAAATATGATGCTCAAACAGGTAGAAGTGCGCTCATCAACGTCCACAACGGCCTACAAAATGGAGCTATCTCATTTGATAGTTTTTGACGAATAGGAAAATTTAATATCGATGGCGTAGAGTCTGCGTTGAACTTCAGTCGTGGTTCTGCCTACATCAGGACGAAATTTGTTTCCATACAGTTTCTTCGCAGTGGATGTGACGACAGCTCATTGAAGATCTGCCAACCCTTACTCGACTGTTACAACAGAGAAGGACAGTCATTTTTGGAGAAAACAGTGACCTGTGATGAATGTGGGCTTATCGCTATGAGCTAGAACCAAAACGCCAGGGTATGGAGTGGAAGCACCCTGAATCACCACTGAAGAAAAAATTCAAGTGTGAGGCGTCGATAGGAAAGGTTATGCTAATCGCTAATGGTCCTATACTGGATGATTACATGTAGAAAGGGAAAACCATCAACAAAGAATACCAGCGTGCATTGCTGAGTAACAAATTTAAACAACAATTTCGCAGGAAATGATGAGCGTGCATATCAAACTCTATTTTTGAAGTAAATAAAGTTATTACGGAAAGTACGGATAATTTTTGACTTATGCTCATACGAAGGAATGAAGAGATATGCTTGAAATTTTCTGAGGCTATAGATGCTGCCATTATGAGTAGCTCAATAGACAATTCAGCTGGAGAGGAATAGGCATATCTAAAAAGAGCAATCACAGAAGGTGGAAAGAAAACCACAAGTACAAAGAAGGTAAGTGAAATGGGAACATGAAAAAGTGTGGAAACCGAAAGAGAAATATTTGTCAAAATGTTTAACTTAAAGGTGTATAGAAAAGTCAAAACAACAATTAAAAGCAAGGACGGTAACAATAAGAGTGCAGCGGTAATTCCATTGTTAAATACTGAATAGAAGGAGGATAGGTGAAAAGAATTAATTGAACGTCGTTGAACGCCCCTGTGAAGGAAAGAATTTGTCTGATGACGTTATCTAAGAAGAAGAGCGAAAAGTTAATTTCTTTAAAATGGCTAATTTTGAAAAATTCATCGATATAGTTTCACTTAATTGGTTGATTTGAAACTTAATTTTTGTGGTAACTCAAGAGTGAACATCAGAATAATAAGTTTATGCGAACTTTGCTTGCAGTAATGGGAAGCTGTGGTGTTTTATCAATAACAGTTGCAGATTAGGTATGGATTCAACGTTTAAGTGAACAAAATAACTTAAATGAATAACCTTCTCACTTCAACTTAAAACAACCTAACCACACCATCTGGCGATAATCCTGCATTCGCATACTGCTTTTAGTTGTATGCAGAGACGACGTACTTCAAATAGATATCCCAGTTGATGTGTGGTGAGTCAACGTAGTACACAATCATCTTCCCGACTGTCCTACGCGCTGTTTCAGTTCTTCCATTGGGTCGTGGATGGAGAAGACTCGTGGATAACTTCTTCACATTCAATAACTTACACAGTTCCGAGAATAGATCTGACATCAAGTTCGTTCCATGGTCTGTCGTGCAAATAACGTCCTCGTGTTTTAGTTTGCTGTTTAATCGTTCGTCTTTCGTGACACACTCCCTTCGCAACATCGGTATCCTGGATCTGCTTTCACGTAACTGAACATTTTTCCGTCAGGTTCCACGCTTTTTTGCTGAAGATCAATTGTGGCACAATGCTGATACAAGGAATCTGATCCCATAGCCCCCACTCATGTGTAACACGGTCTCTACATATTATTTAAATTGAATCGTATCCAAGCAAAACTCTGCGTCTACAGATCCTAACGGTGTGACATCTTTATCCCCCACTGCATTTAAAAAACACAGTCGTGGATCCCATAGCTTACGTTTCACCACATCGCTACTGTCAAAACCCATGCATCCCTGTATCCAACAATACACTACTGGCCATTAAAATTGATACACCACGAAGACGAAGTGCTACAGACGCGAAATTTAGCCAACAGGAAGAAGATGCTGTGATATGCAAACAATTAGCTTTTCAGAGCATTCACGCAAGGTTGGCACCGGTGGCGACACCTACAACGTGCTAACATGAAGAAAGTTTTCAACCGATTTCTCATACACAAACAGCAGTTGACCGGCGTTGCCTGGTGAAACGTTGTTGTGATGCCTCGTGTAAGGAGGAGAAATGTGTACCATCACGTTTCCGACTTTGATAAAGGTCGGATTGTAGACTATCGCGATTGCGATTTATCGTATCGCGACATTGCTGCTCGCGTTGGTCGAGATCCAATGACTGTTAGCAGAATATGGAATCGGTGGGTTCAGGAGGGAAATATGGAACGCCGTGCTGGATCCCAACTCCATGAGTCAACAGATGGGGACGTTTGCAAGACAAAAACCATCTGCACGAACAGTTTGACGACGTTTGCAGCAGCATGGATTATCAGCTCGGAGTCCATGGCTGCGGTTACCCTTGATGCTGCATCACAACAGGAGCGCCTGCGATGGTGTACTCAACGACGAACCTGGGTGCACGAATGGCAAAACGCCATTTTTTCGTATGAATCCAGGTTCTGTTTACAGCATCATGATGGTCGCATCCGTGTTTGGCGACATCGCGGTGAACGCACATTGGAAGCTTGTATTCGTCATCGCCATACTGGCGTATCAGCCAGCGTGATGGTATGGGGTGCCATTGGTTACACGTCTCGGTCACCTCTTGTTCGTATTGACGGCACTTTGAACAGTGGACGCTACATTTCAGATCTGTTACGACCCGTGGCTCTAGCCTTCATTCGATCCCTGCGAAACCCTACATTTCAGCAGGATAATGCACGACCGCATGTTGCAGGTCCTATACGGGCCTTTCTGGATACAGAAAATGTTCGACTGCTGCCCTGGCCAGCACATTCTTCTAATCTCTCACCAAATGAAAACGTCTGGTCAATGGTGACCGAGCAACTGGCTCGTGACTATACGCCAGTCACTACTCTTGATGAACTGTGGTATCGTGTTGAAGTTGCATGGGCAGCTGTACCTGCACACGCCATCCAAGCTCTGTTTGACTCAATGCCCAGGCGTATCCATGCCGTTATTACGGCCAGAGGTGTTTGTTCTGGGTACTGATTTCTCGGGATCTATGCACCAAAGTTGCGTGAAAGTGTAATCACAAGTCGGTTCTAGCATAATATATTTGTCCAATGAATACCCGTTTATCACCTGCATTTCTTCTTGGTGTAGTAATTTTAATGGCTAGTAGTGTATCCTGCAATTCTTTGTCCCTACAATTCCTCTCATCGCGCAGTCCACCTCTGCATCTAACTAGGAATGGCCGTAGACGGACCTGGTGTTCCCGTTGGCGTTTAACACCTTATTCTTCCCCGATTCACCACTTGCTGAACTATTACTTTCTCTTTCTTCGTTAACATCGCCCTGAGTCTGGCGACACTGCCTCCTTACATGCCCCGTTTGTCCACTTCTGAAACATTTTATGTTAGCTGCAAACACTGTCCGCTTACCCTCTGTCGGTTCTCTTGTACGTACACATCTTGACATTTCTGCATGCAACCTTTTTAAAAAAGCATCGAGTACTCTCTGCTGAGCTTCTTGCAAAATAATTTCATTGACTGCAGCATCCTGTCTAACTCAAAGGTACATCCATCAATTTTCCTCATGCTGCCCACAAATTACTCCACAGTTTCCGTATGTTTCTTAGTGATTATTCTTCATTGTTTCCTATAGTGTCCGGCAGTATTCCCTTTCGAATAACTCTGAATTAACCTTTGTTAAAATTCTTCGAATGTTGCGCCTCCCTTAAGAGCTACTGTATTCATAAGTTTTAGTTTCCCTTGTCGGTCTCAGTTTTCCAACACTCAATAACTCCTTACGAGACCACTAATCCATCCGAGCCAGTTTAGATTTAGAAGCTCTGCCCTGAAGCCCTGCACATCCTCAGTTGCCCTACCACAAAAAGGAGCAATTAAACTTGCGACTGACATTTCTCTATCGCATTGTGACAATTCAGATTCTACCAAAACACGCATTTCTGTATTATCCACAGTTAATTGTGATACCTTTTCTAACAATATGCGTACTGCTTCCGGTTCTGATACACCTTGCATCTCTGGTTCTGTCGAAGTTTTGTCCTTGACAACTCTCATTTTGAGAACTAATATTCAACGTACAAGGAAACGAAATACATTAACTGAATTCCTACGTCTAATCATGAGCCGTCTCGACTCCTGGCATTGCCTATCCATATGGCCCTAATGACTACATATAGCAGGCCGCTGTGGCCGAGCGGTGCTAGGCGCTTGAGTCCGGAACCGCACTGCTGCTATGGTCGCAGGTTCGAATCCTGCCTCGGTCATGGATGTGTGTGATGTCCTTAGGTTAGCTAGGTTTAAGTAATTCTATGTCTAGGGGACTAATGCCCTCAGATGTGAAGTCCCATAGAGCTTAGAGCCATTTGAACCATTTGACTGTATATACAGGGTGTCCCAGCTATCTTTTCCACCCAAAATATCTCTGGAACAATAACAGCTATTGGAAAACGACTTTCACCGGTATCAATGTAGGGCTGGGGCCCATGAATGTACATATTTGGAAACATTCTACAACGAAAGCATATGTGTTTTTTAACACAAACTTATGTTTTTTTAAATGACCTCCTGTATTTTTTCTTCAGCAATCCGTAGCATGACACAGCACATACACAACTGCGTTGATTGCATCGCAATATTCCCATTACATCCCCAGATATCGAGACGCGAAGTTGATGCTTGAAACACCCGACATGCGCTGCTAGCGCACGTCCTGAGGCTCAGGCGTGAACCCCATGCTGCCCGTAATCGCAATGTGATTGACATGTGTAATCACACCTCCATACTTATCAAGAGGTCCGAAACGAATAATGCGGTCTGCTGCCATCAACTCCCATAAGCACATAATGGTTTCCCTCTTGCACGTTTTACGTATCTATGTACACAATATGAACCAGTACCGATCGGTGTACACCCGGCAGGTTGTCTTATTTGTCCTGCACACCCAAAATAAGGTTTATCTAATGCGTTATATGACCCATTGTGTCTGTCGCGCAGGACCTGGCTCTACCTAGTCAAGTGTCCAACGTAGTTCCCACTATTGCCACAGTTACCACTCCACCTTGTTTATGATTTGCGACCCGTGCAAACTCCTGTACTCCACCACCCTCCGAGCATCCCATTTGTTGTTGCTATGGCGTGCAGTACACCGCTTGCCAGTGTAGTCGTGCATCAGAGTAATCTAGTGACGGCACTGTGGTAGTACACATTGTGAATAAACGTTGTGTTGTGGAACTTATACTGTACAGTATAATGTACACACATGAAGATATCGTAGAAATGCTGCTGATCTATGGAGAATGTACGTTGACGGGAAATACGTCATGAGATTGCTTGTTTGTTGATAGTACTGTTAGCGAACATTATGATTATTAAGTTAATATGTCTGTTTTCTACCCTACTCTATATACCAGTACTGTACCCTGTTGTAGGTGGACGAAATGCTGTTCCGGCAGAACGACTGTACAGAAGACGATTCCCTGACAAGCCATCGCCTTCGCGCCGGATGTTTGGTCGTCTCACATCTCGTATACGTGAAACGGGAAGCTTAAATCCAAGACCTCGACATCGTCCCAGAACACGCACAGATGAACGTGCTGAAGTTGCTGTGCTCGCTACAATAGCTGTGAATCCTCAAATTAGCACACGTCAAATTGAACGTGAAGTTGGTGTGTCGAAATCAAGTCCACAGCGTATTCTTAAACGTCATAAATTTCATCCTTACCATGTTCATTTACACCAGTATCTTCATAGAAATGACTTCGGCAATAGGGTAACATTTTGTCGGTGGGCTCAGCAATAACTTATGACTAATTCAAATTTTTTCGCAGATGTTCTCTTTACCGACGAGGCATCATTCTCCAACAAAGGAATTGTCAACATGAGGAATATGCATTATTGGTCCGCAGACAATCCAAAATGGCTCTGTCAGGTAGAGCATCAACGTCCGTGGAAAGTTAATGTTTGGTGTGGGATTATTGGAGATACCATTATCGGACCTTTCTTTATAAATGGCATCCAAAATGGCAGACAATACTCCAGATTTATATGACACAATCTTCCTGTTCTCTTGGACACCGTACCTCTGAACCGGAGAATGGTAATGTGGTATCAGCATGACGGATGCCCTGCATATAACGCCTTACGAGCACGACGACTTCTGAACCGTAAGTTCCCTGGTAGGTGGATTGAACGAGGTGGCCCAGTTAGGTGGCCTGCCCGATCTCCGGACCTTACAAAAAAATGGCTCTGAGCACTATGGGACTTAACATCTGTGGTCATCAGTCCCCTGGAACTTAGAACTACTTAAACCTAACTAACCTAAGGACATCACACACATCCATGCCCGAGGCAGGATTCGAACCTGCGACCGGAGCGGTCACGCGGTTCCAGACTGAAGCGCCTAGGCCGCACGGCCACACCGGGCGGCCCGGACCTTACACCGCTGGATTATTTTCTTTGGGGAGCAGTGAAGGATGCTGTTTACCAACATGAACCAACAATACCAGAGGACATGAAGCAACGCATTATTGATGCTTGTACAGCCATCAAAGAGGAAACAGTAGCACGAAGTAGGGCATCTTTCATCCGCAGAGTGACCCTATGTATGCAAGCCAATGGGCATCACTCTGAGCATGAGATGTGAACGCTATGTTTAGTATGTAGTGCTGGTATCACAGTGGAAGTTTCTACAAAGGGCCATTTTACCCAGTGATGTTAAGAAACATTTGTTTGCAACAATTTGTCATTTAACGCATTAGATGAACATAACATTGATAATTATGTGATAATAAAACTAGTTGGTTAAACATGTTTACATTCATCTTCTATGTCCTACCTGAACTTACCAAATCAAAACATTTTTACCTAAACAACGGTAAAACTATTAGTCCACTTGCTCGTTTCACTAAAACCATCAACATGAATTTTACTATTACGAGTGGATGATTAACTGTCACTTGCGCTAGATCTACAGTAAAGTAAAGTTTTAACGTTGAACGGCACTACCTTTTTAGTAACGGATTAACGATAAGCGAAGTTAACTTTATGTCTAACGTTGCGGTACACAGATATGTTAAGAACCACATCACCCCTAGCCTATGGGATAAATACCTGCTGGAATGTACGACGTTAAGGCAGGATGGCAGCAGACCGTATTATTCGTTCGGACCTCTTGATATGTATGGAAGTGTGATTCCGCATGTCTATCACATCGCGATTACGGGCAGCATGGGGTTCACGCCTGAGCCTCAGGACGTGCGCTAGCAGCGCATGTCGGGCGTCAACTTCGCGTCTCAATATCTCGGGATGTAATGGGAATATTGCGATGCAATCAACGCAGTTGTGTATGTGCTTTGTCATGCTATGGATTGCTGAAGTAAAAATATAGGAGGTCCATTTAAAAAAAAAGATAAGTTTGTGTTAAAAAACACATATTCTTTCGTTTTAGAATGTTTTCAAATAGGTATATTCATGGGCCCCAGCCCTACATTGATACCGGTGAAAGTCGTTTTCCAATAGCTGTTATTGTTCCAGAGATATTTTGGGTGGACAAGATAGCTGGGACACCCTGTATAACATTTTACTGGAACCGATTTTTTACATGGCGGTGAGTGATCCTCAGGGTTACACTGTGCACGTCTAACACCCACTAATCAGTCGTGACTTCCATTACCACTAAAACTACAAAAATTCACTGTTTCTCTACTCGCACTAAAATCTATTTTACAAAATTCATTATCGCCAAACCTCTGTCCTTGTGATATGTATATTGTCACATAGAGGAAGGTGTATGTAGATGAATGACGAACACTAACTTCACTTAACGGAGGTTTATTCAGCACTTACACATACAAGAGCGCAGAGCGAACTGCCTCCGGCCAGAATACATACGGTATATATGCAGCTACAGAAAATTCCAGTACAATCATTCTTGCCATTTGTGGATACATCTAGAATGTACTCGAACCGAGTACAGAAACTGAAATTGTTCGGTGCAGGTTAAGTTTGAACTCACGACCCGCCCAGTAGGGAATCTAGTATCATAACCACTACACTACGGCGACTGCGTGGCTGCTGGTGTTCTGCGCTGTATACATTTCCTTTCATCGGACTATCCACCTCTGCATATGATTTCGCAGCATGAATCGTACTGGGAATGACCATAGGTGGACCTGGTGTTCCCGTGTATATATTTATCTTGACCACCCTAAATAACTGTTTGTCTAGATGAAAATTACAAAACGTTTCAAGCAAATGTTTTTTAGCCGTAAGGGGGACATCAATCAGCATGATTGCCTTCGTTGTAGCTTTGATTTTTACAAAGATATGAACAGCGGTGTGACTTTTTTAAATGGCACCCTGTATTTTTTATTCGGTAATTCATTTCCTATGCTAAAGACCTATTCAAAAATGTATCAGAGTGTACCATTCACTGAAACACAACATTAATAATTACATAATACAACGCTCTCAGCGCTTAGTGCAGGTACTCGGGTTAATGGTACGCATCCACGTGCTGACGTTGACAGAGGATGAATATAAGCATACGTAGAATGCACACCCATCATTCCGTCAACCACCGCCAGCTGAAGAGATCTGTGAATAGAATATACACCAACGAAGAGAAGGTAGAAATGCTACCCATCTATGGGGAATGTAACTTAGCAGAATAGTAATTGCATTACTGTTTACTTATGTACGGGTACATTCAGTACTGTAGTTTAGTCCTTTTAAATACTGTTGCGAAGAGTAGGCATTGTTGTTGAAGGTAGGCGAATTGCTACGCAGGCAGCGGAACTGTACAGATAGCGATATCCTGACAAGAACGTACCTTGCTGACGGATGTTTTCTCGTCTTGTTGAGACGCTACAGGAAACAAGAAGTTTCATCCCACAACAATGCAATCGTCGTAGCATTCGCACAGACGAATCTGCCGAAGTTAATGTTCTCACTTCCGTTGCTATGAATCTATATGTGAGCGAGGCCAAGACAGCTTGAACACGAGACTGGCATTCCTAAAACCAGTGTACATCGTATTTTTACACGGTACCGGTTCCATCCCTACCATGTACACCTACATCAGAAAGTGCATGGGAATGATTTCCATAGTCTTGTACAGTTCTGTCAGTGGGCACAGCAGCAAATCCTCGCCACCACGAACTTCTTCTTCGATGTTCTATTTACTGATGAATGTTCCTTCTCAACAAAGGACAGGTAGATTCAAGGAACATGAATTATTAATCTAGCGACAACCCATGATGGCTTAGACAGATGGAAGATCAGCGTCAATGGAGAGTTAACGTCTGGTGTGGGATACTTGGTACTACAATTATTGGCCCTTATTTCATCAATGCTAGTCTAAGCCGCACAGCGTATGTCAACTTCCTCAGATGAATTATTCCTCCTCTTCTGGATGAAGTGCCGCTAACAACCAGAATACTTATGTGGTATCAACACGATGGGTGTCCAGTATATAATCCCTTGCGTGCACGTCGTGTTCTGAACCGTAGGGATCCTGCCAGATGGATTGGTGGAGGAGGAGCAGTTACTTGGCCTGCTAGGTCTCCTGATTTAAATCCTCTGGACATTTTACCTTGTGGATGCATTAAAGACGTTGTCTACCACGATATTCCAACAACTCCAGAGGACATGCAGGACGTATCGTACTTGCTTGTAATTCTCTTCAGCAGGCAACGCTGGAAGCAATAAATACTTTCATTCAAATAGTTCACCAGTGTATCGGTGTCCAGGGTCACCACTTTGAGCACCTTTGAATGTTCTACTCCTGGACAATGGTACAGAAGAGTCAAAGTCAGTTTTGTGTTATGTTTTTACTTGGTTTTCATTTGTTTTCTGACAAGTCCAGCAGGTATATGGAGATGGTATCTGTTCTTTCGGACATCCAGCGCTCTAGAATTAAATTATAAATAAATCAAGACCTTACGGCCTACGCTGTCGACAGGCATTGATACCCATCAACGGGAACAGTTGAAAATGTGTGGTCTGACCAGGACTAGAACCCGGGATCTGCTGCTTACTTGGCAGACGCTCTATCCATCTCAGCCACCGAGGGCACAGAGGATAGTGCGACTGCAGGGTCTTATCCCTTGCACGATCCCAGTGAGACCCACATTCCCAACTTAATGTCCACACACTACATTCGTAGTGCCCCGCCAATTACACTCATTACTCGCGGCAGACAATCTAACCGAATCCCGTAAGAGTTCCGGCAATACGTGTGCATCCGTACAGAAGAAAAAGGTCAATGGCCGGTTAGCCTTAACTAGATGATGACAGTATCAGTTATTTCGGACATGTCGACAGCTTAGGGTCTTGCTTTCATTATAATTTCGCTCCAGCAAGTGGAAGCATTTGTGATCGCGGGCTCAAAGTCAATGTTGTGTTATGTAATTAATAACATTGTGTTTCAGTTAATGGTACACTGTGATAAATTTTTGAATAGGCCTTCAGGAGAGGAAATGAATTGCCGAATAAAAAATACAGTGTTCCATTTAAAAAAAGTGATACCGCTGTTCATATCTCTGTAAAAAAACAAAGCTACAACGAATTCAATCATGCTGATTGATGCCCCCTTGACGGCTAAAGAACATTTGCTTGACACATTTTGTAATTTTCATCTGCACAAACAGTTATTTAGGGTCGTCAAGATAAATGGGACACCCTGTATATTACTTATTCTGGCCTGCCGTAGTACAGGAACAGCTTGGTGGAGGCGTCCAGCTGTTTCTCATGCGACACAACAGACTTCAAGCATTGCTGACAGCGCAAAGAGCTGGGCCGAGCGTGGCGTCCACTCGGCTGCCGCTTAAGGCACATTGGCTGAACACTTCCGTGGTGGCAAGCGAGGAGAGACTTCCGCCCTTCCGCCAGCATATTGCAGCATCAGCTGTTGCTATACCGAACCCAGTTCGCTCCGCTTCGCAACGTCCTTCGGCCGTGTTTTGCTTTGCAACACATACCACTCTCTCCCAACTACAGTTGGCTCTGTTGCAACTCTGGTGTGTTGTTTTACCGAATAAGTTTGATGAGCTACACTGGGATAATTCGGATTTCCATTTGGTGTTATTTATATTTGGTTCCATATATTTAGAACGTCTTTCATATCTAGATTTTGTATTCCAGTTGGATGAGTTAGGGATTACCGAAGGCAATCAAGAGTCGGAGCTTTACTGATTGGGCGTCAGATCATATGCCAATGAGAATTAAGCATTTACCAACCTATGTGCTTTATTGCACTGTGTCAAGGAGTCGTTCCTATTATTAGTGAAGAGAACATGTGAAACTGTGCAACATCAGTTTCGGTTTAGGTGATGAAAATCATTCATTCTTTCAGTTATCTCACCATAAATGTGAAGCGACTACACTTTTAATTACTGAAATTTTGAGATTAGTTTGGAAGTTGTTTACGTGTGAACATTTCTGGTCACTTAACAACTCCGCGAGGGGTATTTCAGGGACTTCGCGGCATATTACAGCGAGAAGTTCTTTTAAAGAAGAGCACTAAACAATCTAAAGTAGTAACTCGCGAAGAGTCGTGGGTCAATGGCTGCTTTGACCGAGTGATTTATTCGGGTTGGACATGTACGTTTTGGCTGCATTACGTATCAGCCCTTATAGAAATAGTATAACAGTGAAGTCACAAACGACAATTGTTTTCCGGTAATAACTACGGATTGGATGGCCACATGAGAATTTTGCAGAGGCATTAAACCAGAATTAACTGAACTTCAAACGTTTTATGCAGACAGATAGATTCCCGAGCGCCGGTTATTTGCTTACGAACTTATGAATATTACCTGCAAGGTTCATTTTTGTGGCCCCTTGTTTGGTTGGTAGGTATTGAAACGTCGCCTTAGAAAAAATAATGAATTACTGTGCTGGTAAACCCCTTACGTTATTTGATTTTCAAACAGCTTAGCAAAACTGAACGTACTGAGATTTTTCTCTCTTTACTTATTCTAATCATCACTAAACTGACGTACAATATTTTTAGCGCAACGCAATCTGACTTTCAATAATCCCTACAAAAGAATCGCCCTGACTAACAATAACCTATACCTTTCATGAATCACTTACCTCACAAAAATCTTCGTTACTCGAACTACTGCAATACAGAGCGCGCCACTACTGCCAATTAAGTAAATGATTCTAACTACTGAAGGCACTAACTACTGATAGCCATAGTTAGCAAAGAAAGATTTTGATAAAGAACAAACAATGTATTTACCTTAATAATGTTGAAAGGTCGTCATATATATGTATCAGTTCATGATATCCAATAATACAAATTTAATCTTTCTAATGAACACACGTCCAGATAGTCCGCTCTCAAAATTCTGCCATCTCTCTCGCCACATCTACCACTGTTGGCGGCTCACCTCCAACTAGAGTTGTGGCGATTCGTGAATGAGTCGTTCATTTGAACGACTCTAAATAAAGAATCATAAGAATCGAATCGTGATACGGACGAATCCTCGTTCAAACGAATCGTAAGAACGATTGCATGTTTCCGAGACGTGACGATTCCAAGTTCCAACGATTAATCGATTCTTAGTGCGCTATGCTTCGAAGGCAACTTCTGAATCTTGCCGAGTCGTGCCGAATGATTACGACCGCCAGATGGCAATCCAGTGGAGGACGCGTCTGAATAAAGGAAGCTCGGAACGAACAAACGAAGTTCGTGGGCCGTAATATTACTCGTGAAAACTAAGCTGACACTTGGCGGTGGCTGACGGGAACAAGCGTAAAGGCATTTCCCATTTACTGTCGCTACCATCAGTCACCGCGCCAACGTCAGCTTAGTTTGCGCGAGTAATACATGAACTATAGTGATGACAGAAACGATATACAGCGAGTACACAGCTCCCAATACACACGATTACAATCAAGAAATCCAAGTATGATGAATAAATACGTACCTCTTATTTGTTGCAGATGCAATGCTAAATACACACACCTTCTTTACACACAAGCAATAGAACTTGGATTATGTATTATGTTTCGCGTATCTCGAAAACGGCCCTAACGATTTGGGTGAAATTTTGTACTTAGACTGGTTTTTGCGCAAAAACCAGTCTAAGTACAAAATTTCACCCAAATCGTTAGGGCCGTTTTCGAGATACGCGAAACATAATAAACATATAAACAGAAACGTATAAACAGACGTCTGTAGTTAGATACGTTCAAGGCACACAACCAAAGTCGCTTACCACATAATTTTGCATCACCTTTTGCACAAATCGACTCCTCTTTCCTGGCATACTGAAATAAAACAATAGATGCAATCAAATCAAACGTGACCTTTTATGTTGTTCTGACATGGAGGAGATACAGAGAGACAGGAACTGTCGATGATATGTCTCGCTCAGGCCTCCCAATGGCTACTAATGCTGTGGATACCCGCTACCTACGGATTATGGCTCGGAGGTGCCCTGACAGCAACGACACCCTGTTGAATAATGCTTTTCGTGCAGACACAGGACGTCGTGTTACGACTCAAACTGTGTGCAATAGCCTGCATGATGCGCAACTTCACTCCTGACGTCCATGCCGAGGTCCATCTTTGCAACCACGACACCACGCAGCGCGGTACAGATTGGCCCAACAACATGCCGAATGGACCGCACAGGATTGGCATCACGTTCTCTTCACCGGTGGGTGTCGCATATGCCTTCAACCAGACAGTCGTTGGAGATGTGTTTGGAGGCAATCGGTTCAGGCTGTACGCCTTAGACACACTGTGCAGCGAGTGCTGCAAAGTGGAGGTTGTCTGCTGTTTTGGGGTGGCCTTATGTGGAGCCGACGTACGCCGCTGTTGGTCATCGAAGGCGCCGTAACGACTGTACGATACGTGAATGTCATCCTCAGGCCGGTAGTGCAACCATACGGTAGCACATTGGCGAGGCGTTCGTCTTCATGGACGACAATTCACGCCCCCATCGTGTACATCTTGTGAATGACTTCCTTGAGGATAATAACATCGCTCGACTAGAGTGTCCAGCCTATACCCCAGACATGAACCCTTTCGGACATGCATGGGATAGACTGAAAAGGACTGTTTATGGACGACGTGACCCACCAACCATTCTGAACGATCTACGCCGATTCGCCGTAGAGGAGTGGGACAATCTGGACCAACCGTGCCCTGATGAATTTGTGGATAGTATGTCATGACGAATACGGTCATGCATCAATGCAAGAGGACGTGCTACTGATTATTCGAGGTACCGGTGTATACAGCAGTCTGGACCACCACCTCTGAAGGTCTGGCTGTATGGTGGTACAACAGGCAATTTGCGGTTTTCGTGAGCAATAAAAAGGGCAGAAATGATGTTTATGTTGATCTCTATTCCAATTTTCTATGCAGGTTCCGGATCTCTCGGAACCGAGATTATTCAAAACTTTTTTTGGTGTGTGTAGAACGCGGACTTTCTGACCGAACTGTGGTCTGAAGCAGGTGTCGGGGAATGGAAAAGAACCCGCCCCGCAGCACACAATTGCATTAAATTCACCGAGGGTTGTTTTGACTTTTCTATATGCTGAGTCAGTCCTCCCGACGTCTGTTTCTTTTCCTACTGATCATTTTTCCTGGAGCCATATTGCCTTTACTGCCCTGCACTGTTTACTTTTTTCATTCCTGGGTTCTTTCATGATGATGTCTTCCTGCCTTCCCCTGAAAGTATTTGCACTTCCTTCTTTAGTCGGTCAATTGAAGTATATCTACCATTAGCCAAGGTTTCTTAGGAGTTATCTTCCTTGTGCCTGTGTTTGACAGTCCATCATTTTTTCCACTGCTGCTCAAATGAACAGCCGACTGCGGCTTTCATTAACTCAGTATCTACATCCAGAGCAAGCTTCCTCGTTCCTTCAGTTTCCCGTTTCCTTCCACAATGATTCTTCAAGACGGTTTTCATGGACTTCAGTCTACCCTTCATCATTACCAAGTTTTGATCTGAGTCTATATTTATTCCTTCACCTGTGTCTTACAATCCAATACCTGATTTCGGAGTCTCTTCCTAACCATGATGTAATCCAGCTGGAATCTTCCCACGTCTCCACGCCTTATCCTTATTCCCGTTGTGATTCTTTAACATAGGATTCGCCACTAACATCTGAAATTTGTTGCTCAACTCAATTAGTCTTTCTTGTCTCCCGTTCCTACTGCCAATCCCATGTTCTCTCGTAACACTTTTGAAACCTGGTAGTCAAGGAAGGCAGGATTCAGTTACGATTGCGGACGGGGCCGTAATCTGTTAATATTGGATTCCTTTTGCTAGTACACACATTTATTTTAAAATGGTAATTCTAGACTCAGCAATAAATAAAGATATTATACCTTATTAATGAAAGAATAAACAACTGAGTAATTAATAGAGCTTTCAGTGCGTTAAAATTTGCCAAGTGAGCATAAAAATCAAAAATAATTCAAATGGCTCTGAGCACTATGGGACTCAACTTCTGAGGTCATTAGTCCCCTAGAACTTAGAACTAGTTAAACCTAACTAAACTAAGGACATCACACACATCTATGCCCGAGGCAGGATTCGAACCTGCGACCGTAGCGGTCTCGCGGTTCCAGACTGCAGCGCCTAGAACGGCACGGCCATTTCGGCCGGCTCATAAAAATCAGACACAGTAAATAATGTTTTAAAAACACACCAATGTAATCCCAATTACAATTTTAAGGGAAGTAACCACAGTCACGGCTTAAGGCCTTTAACGCCAAGAATGGCAATTATAAAATAATTTAATAAACGCACTGCAAAACAGCAATGCAATAGCAAAGGTTAATTTAAAAAGACAAGCAGCTGACCAGCAAACGGGTGTGAGAAAATGATGGTAAACTTGGTAGCACAGCCATTTAAACCTGTTGTAACGCCAAGAATGGCAATTATATGAAATATTAAAAAAAACATACAGTTCAACAGCAGATAAAAAAGCGAAGGTTAATTTAAAAGGACAAGCAACTGATCACCAAATGGGTGTGACAAAATGATGGTAATCTTGGTAGCACAATCATTTAAACTTACTGTAACGCCAAGAATGGCAATTGTATGAAATTTTTTTAGAAACATACAATAAAACAGCAAATACAGAAATAAAACACAAGGGCCAGTCATAGACGGTGCACCAGGAATCGACCTCTGAATAGGTCCGGCAAAAAACATCTTCAAGAGCGATGAGATAGGCAGCCAAGAGTTGCATTCACTTCAAAAGACCGTAACTCAGACTAGTGGCAGTCAACGAATGACTAATGATAATCTTGCTGAGGCTACCTGACTTCCAATGAACCAAATGCAAAGATGTAAAAATACGCCAAAGCCGGAAACGGCAGTCTGGACTCTGTCCGCAGAATACTGTGCTTAGAGCGCCCAGAACCAGGAAGGAATCACTACCACCAGAGTAGAAGAATCACCAACCAACCTACAATCAAGAAAGCTGTCGAAACTGCATGCCTCACCGGACAGCAGCGGCAAGACGAGGAAACGTACACTGCCATTTCATACAATAACCCCCAGGGCAGGTAACTGGAGCATGAACAGCCTCGAGGCAGGAAAAATACCGCTGGCTGCACTTAACAAATAGTAACAAACTGAACGTAATAAATAGTAATTAAAATTCCAGGAAAGCTAATCAGATCCGCCTTCCCCAAGCACTCCACTCGCTGCTTTCGCCTCGGCAACACTACGAGCAGCAACACGAACCCAGGTCACTGCAGAATCGCAAGATCTCACAATGGCGGAGGTTCCTCAACTTGAATCCAAATGCACTCAACTTAAAGCTATCAGGATCTGGTTTACGACCAGGTCGTATACCCTCGTGACCACAGGCCTCCGATCCGGCAGTCCATGTGCGCTGCCAGCCGTCCCAGCGCTCTGACACGACACAGAAGTACCACGACGTCGCCCCAGTTACTACAAATCTGTAACCGCCGCTGCTGCCACTTGCGGACAGGCAACGCTTGCGAAACCAAGTGACGCCAGTCAACACGAGAAGAAGACAAACAACCCCAACCATGTCAACTAAACGATACGCTCTGGCCTCCAACAGATTACGGAAACCGATAAATAGCACTTACTGTCAATCCCATGTTCTCTCGTAACACTTTCTTCCAATTATTTTCTTACAATCGCGTTTCTATTCCCCATGATTATAATATTTTCGTATTTTAATGAATTATCCGTTCACTAATCCACATACAGTTTCTGTATCTCTTCATTTTCTGATGGGACATGTGCATATATACCTGAAATATCTTTGTCGGTGTTGGTTAGATGTCGAGTCTGAAGAGAACAGCCTTATCACTGAATTCTTCATTCACAGTAGCTCACATTCTCTTTGCTAACGAATCCTAGTCCCATTTTTCTGGTGCTTTTGCTATTGACTTATATTCGTGCGCGCGCGCGTGCATGTGTGTGTGTGTGTGTGTGTGTGTGTGTGTGTGTGTGTGTGTGCGTGTGTGTGTTTGGAACACACGATTGCTCAATGGTTAGATAGTCAGAGCCCTTTCATACATTAAAAGATAGGAATATGAGTGTTGTTGTTGTTGTGGTCTTCAGTCCTGAGACTGGTTTGATGCAGCTCTCCATGCTACTCTATCCTGTGCAAGCTTCTTCATCTCCCAGTAGCTACTGCAACCTACATCCTTCTGAATCTGCTTAGTGTATTCATCTCTTGGTCTCCCTCTACAATTTTTACCCTCCACGCTGCCCTCCAATGCTAAATTTGTGATCCCTTGATGCCTCAGAACATGTCCTACCAACCGATCCCTTCTTCTGGTCAAGTTGTGCCACAAACTTCTCTTCTCCCCAATCCTATTCAATACTTCCTCATTAGTTATGTGATCTACCCATCTAATCTTCAGCATTCTTCTGTAGCACCACATTTCAAAAGCTTCTATTCTCTTCTTGTCCAAACTATTTACCGTCCATGTTTCACTTCCATACATGGCTACACTCCATACAAATACTTTCAGAAATAACTTACGGACACTTAAATCTATACTCGATGTTAACAAATTTCTCTTCTTCAAAAACGCTTTCCTTGCCATTGCCAGTCTGCATTTTATATCCTCTCTACTTCGTCCATCATCAGTTATTTTGCTCCCCAAATAGCAAAACTCCTTTACTACTTTAAGTGCCTCATTTCCTAATCTAATACCCTTAACATCTCCCGACTTAATTCGACTACATTCCATTATCCTTGTTTGGCTTTTGTTGATGTTCATCTTATATCCTCCCTTCAAGACACCATCCATTCCGTTCAACTGCTCTTCCAAGTCCTTTGCTGTCTCTGACAGAATTACAATGTCATCGGCGAACCACAAAGTTTTTATTTCTTCTCCATGGATTTTAATACCTACTCCAAATTTTTCTTTTGTTTCCTTTACTGCTTGCTCAATATAGAGATTGAATAACATCGGGGAGAGGCTACAACCCTGTCTCACTCCCTTCCCAACCACTGCTTCCCTTTCATGTCCCTCAACTCTTGTAACTGCCATCTGGTTTCTGTACAAGTTGTAAATAGCCTTTCGCTCCCTGTATTTTACCCCTGCCACCTTTAGAATTTGAAAGAGAGTATTCCAGTCAACATTGTCAAAAGCTTTCTCTAAGTCTACAAATGCTAGAAACGTAGGTTTGCCTTTCCTTAATCTTTCTTCTGAGATAAGTCGGAAGGTCAGTATTGCCTCACGTGTTCCAGTATTTCTACGGAATCCAAACTGATCTTCCCCGAGGTCGGCTTCTACTAGTTTTTCCATTCGTCTGTAAAGAATTCGTGTTAGTACTTTGCAGCTGTGGCTTATTAAACTGATTGTTCGGTAATTTTCACATCTGTCAACATGTGCTTTCTTTGGGATTGGAATTATTATATTCTTCTTGAAGTCTGAGGGTATTTCGCCTGTTTCATACATCTTGCTCACCAGATGGTAGAGTTTTGTCAGGACTGGCTCTACCAAGGCCGTCAGTAGTTCCAATGGAATGTTGTCTACTCCGGGGGCCTTGTTTCGACTCAGGTCTTTCAGTGCTCAGTGCTCAGTATCGTATCTCCCATTTCATCTTCATCTACATCCTCTTCCATTTCCATAATATTGTCCTCAAGTGCATCGCCCTTGTATAGACCCTCTATATACTCCTTCCACCTTTCTGCTTTCCCTTCTTTGCTTAGAACTGGGTTTCCATCTGAGCTCTTGATGTTCATACATGTGGTTCTCTTATCTCCAAAGGTCTCTTTAATTTTCCTGTAGGCAGTATCTATCTTACCCCTAGTGAGATAAGCCTCTACATCCTTACATTTGTCCTCTAGCCATCCCTGCTTAGCCATTTTGCACTTCCTGTCGATCTCATTTTTGAGGCGTTTGTATTCCTTTTTGCCTGCTTCATTTACTGCATTTTTATATTTTCTCCTTTCATCAATTAAATTCAATATTTCTTCTGTTACCCAAGGATTTCTACTAACCCTCTTCTTTTTACCTACTTGATCGTCTGCTGCCTTCACTACTTCATCCCTCAGAGCTACCCATTCTTCTTCTACTGTATTTCTTTCCCCCATTCCTTTCAATTGTTCCCTTATGCTCTCCCTGAAACTTTGTACAACCTCTGGTTCTTTCAGTTTATCCAGGTCCCATCTCCTTAAATTCCCACCTTTTTGCAGTTTCTTCAGTTTTAATCTACAGGTCATAACCAATAGATTGTGGTCAGAGTCCACATCCGCCCCTGGAAATATCTTAAAATTAAAACCTGGTTCCTAAATCTCTGTCTTACCATTATATAATCTATCTGATACCTTTTAGTATCTCCAGGGTTCTTCCATGTATACAACCTTCTATCATGATTCTTAAACCAAGTGTTAGCTATGATTAAGTTGTGCTCTGTGCAAAATTCTATCAGGCGGCTTCCTCTTTCATTTCTTAGCCCCAATCCATATTCACCTACTATGTTTCCTTCTCTCCCTTTTCCTACACTCGAATTCCAGTCACCCATGACTATTAAATTTTCGTCTCCCTTCACAATCTGAATAATTTCTTTTATTTCATCATACATTTCTTCAATTTCTTCGTCATCTGCAGAGTTAGTTGGCATATAAACTTGTACTACTGTAGTAGGTGTGGGCTTCGTATCTATCTTGGCCACAATAATGCGTTCACTATGCTGTTTGTAGTAGCTTACCCGCATTCCTATTTTCCTCTTCATTATTAAACGTACTCCTGCATTACCCCTATTTGACTTTGTGTTTATAACCCTGTAGTCATCTGACCAGAAGTCTTGTTCCTCCTGCCACCGAACTTCACTAATTCCCACAATATCTAACTTTAACCTATCCATTTCCCTTTTTAAATTTTCTAACCTACCTGCCCGATTAAGGGATCTGACATTCCACGCTCCGATCCGTAGAACGCCAGTTTTCTTTCTCCTGATAACGACATCCTCTTGAATAGTCCCCGCCCGGAGATCCGAATGGGGGACTATTTTACCTCCGGAATATTTTACCCAAGGGGACGCCATCATCATTGAGTACAGTTGCTAAAATAGTTGTGACACAATGAGGAGGAAACCTTTAAAAGGACGCTCATACACTCACTCCTACCTCACTCGCATTGACCGACAAACATTATATCCTATACTCCTTAAGACAACAGAGAGAGGGTGAAAGGTCCTGTATCTCGGATTAAAATATAAAACGACAGAGGAAGTACAAAAAAGCTGCAATGAAATGTGACTGGCTGGCCGCTCACAAGAAACATGGGTGAGCCAATCACGCATTAAGAACATCTTCCTAAAATTTGAGGAAAAAAGAGGGACAAATCACGAAACTTGGACAAATCACGAAACCTTAAAACTCTTACCACATCCGTTTGAATGTTACTTAAAACAGAGGGCAGAACTGTCGGCAAATCGGTCGCTGCCCTCTGGTCGGGAAATAAAACGCATTCTAATAAAATATGGTGCACAGTTATCTGTTCGCCAAGAACACCAAACGCTGGAGGGTTCTCTCGCTGGAGCAAAAAGCTAATGCGTCATAGGGCTGTAGCCTATGCGAAGACGAGTAAAGAGAACCTACTCTCATCTGCGTGGCTGGAAGGAAGTACACCACGGCGATGTTGTGGGCTTTACGAGATGGAGATTGTTACAGCCACTCGTCTTCCCATCCACGCATAACTCTTTACCTCAACAGCGAGACGAGAGGATGCAAGGGAATGGCACTCTAAACTAACCAAGGAACACCACAAGTCTCCTTGGCTGCTACATTCGCCGTTTCGTTCCCCACAATACGCATGTGCTCTGGCACTCAGCAGAGGGATACCCCGTTCTTCAGCCTTTGTTTCCCAAGGAGGACGTACTGGATGTCTTGGACTACATTATCAGCTGGATGCAATTGTTGCAGGGAACTCAGGGAGTCGGAACAGATTAGGAATTTAGCAAGCATGGCACATCTCACCTGCTCTCTCAAGATCGCGGATAGTTCAGCATCGAATGCAGTGAGCTCCATAGGCATCCAGATCTTGAAGACACGATTTGGGTAAACACAAAACAATCAACAGAGCCCCCTTGTTCAGACTCACAAATAAAGATAGCTTCATAGGCGTGGTTCTCTTTTAAAATGTTAGAAAATATCGTTTTAAAAAGAAAACCAGAAATGCAATCTCTCCTTTACCGCACTAAATCCAAAATCACTCTGGGCCTCTGCAGTAACCAGGGCGGGCAGTCGCTTAAAACCCATTTGTCTGAGCCTGTATATGACCCACACCAAGAGATTCCAGTACACACTTCACATGGATCCAAAATGGCCAAGTTTCCCATGGACGATGCGTAAAGAGACGTTCCATAGCAGGACGAGGAACCATATCATATTCTGGGGGAGTGGGAGTAGTGAGTAGCTGACACGCCTGAAACACCATGAGAAGCTGCCATCGGTTTGTAACTGACGGTTCACCAGCCTTAGCACCAACACTGGGTATGGGGCTGTGCTATAAGCGCCCATGACAGTACCAAGGCATCGCTGACCCTCACACTGAGCATCCATAGTCCAACGGTGATCGAACGAAAGCTCCATGAAGCTGGAGCAGAAGCACCCTGTACCCTCCCTAAGACTTGTGGCTGAGACACTTCAAAATGCTCAGAGCCCTCTGGGTCCATGCCTTGATGTGATGCTGGTGTAGTAACAACAGTTTTGTGTCAAAAATAAGTCCCAAAAACTGCATAGTCTGCACAAATTATGGTGTCTTAGAGTAGTATCGTACAGCTTACTAATATCAAATAATATACCTACACAACGCTGTTCACGTAGGAAAGTCTTCTGATCTGCCGCCTCTGGGGGGATCAGTTTGTTGACAGTGGATCGGAATCTCCTAAATCCACACTAAGGGCGACTTAGTAGCTACCAGGTCATCAACAGCCAGACCAGACTACGGTTAACCATTCGCGAGGGTAAGAGCAGAGATGCAATGCGCGTTTTTGACAACCAAACCCACCCTCCCTCTCCCCGGTCAGATCATCCTTACGATAGAGTGTATAGCCCAGTAATATGCGTGCATTAGATGCTTTAAAATGCGGTACCTACAAGCACAGACACATGGAGAATTCCTGCGCTAGAAGTTTTGATTTCCAGTACATGTGTGCTGAACCCATTACCATTCCTCTGTAACCTGGAATCCATCTATCACAACCGCAGCAATTTCATCCTGACTTTACTTTAGGGAGGGGAGCTCGCAATAGGACGAAGTGCAGCCTTGGGGCGATATGATTACCCCAGTCTCACATCAAGGTCCTGTGCCTATGAAGAATATTCGAGAAAGACGTCAGAGAGGATGATGTCGACATTGTTGGACTGTATGATTCCCATTGTCAATGACTTCGATTTTTTAATTTGAGGAGGCGTTAGAGTCAGAGTAACAGATGTGTAGCGGCAGCACTGGTCGGTGGACCAGTGTGGATCTTTGGAGGGACGGGTACTAGTTCTGGCACAAGGAGCCTCCGTTTCTCTGACAGCTGCGGTATTCTAGGTGGGTTGTTTGAGAATGAAAGCACAGGAGGCAGCGAACATGGCCAATATAGGATGCCATTTATCGTTATTATATGTCCGCCCCAGTAGCTGAGTGGCCAGCGTGACGGATTGCCGTCCTCTGGGCCCGGGTTCGATTCCCGGCTGGGTCGGAGATTTTCTCCGCTCAGGGACTGGGTGTTGTGTTGTGTTCATCATCATTTCATCCCCATCCGGCGTGCAGGTCGCCCAATGTGGCGCCGACTGTAATAAGACCTGCGATATGGCGGCCGGACCTGCCCCGCGGGGGGCCTCCCGGCCAACGACGCCAAACGCTCATTTCATTTCATTTCATCGTTATTATCTCTTGTTCCGTTCTTCAAGGAAGACACTGCAGTCCCTACTGCAGACACACTTTGGAGGGGAAACAACCAATTAAGTCGTGAGCGGCTTTACCACCTTTGCCTCAAGTTGCTTCTCCATCACAACCAGAGTAGTGTCCCAAAGTTTTGGCATGTAAAACAACGCATTGGGTGGGGGAAATAAGGCCGCATGCTTAAGCGAGGGAAACCTGACTTGACATTCTCTGGGGAGTTTTATGTTTTTGAATGTTAAGTATAAAAGAGTATGGTTTGATAAAATTGCCATCCACCATTTTCATTTTGTTCTGTTACTAAAAATGCTTTCCCGCGACCACTCAGCTTTAAGTTCTTCTCGGGGAACGTCATCTAGATTCCTGCAAGTTACCACATTTGTGCTGTAGTTCACAATGTACTGCAGTTCAAAAAAATGGTTCAAATGGCTCTGAGCACTATGGGACTAAACTTCTAAGGTCATCAGTCCCCTAGAACTTAGAACTACTTAAACCTAACTAAGGACATCACACACATCCATGCCCGGGGCAAGATTCGAACCTGCGACCGTAGCAGTCACGCGTTTACGGACTGTAGCGCCTAGAACCGTTCAGCCACTCCGGCCGGCGTAGTGCAGTTCAGTTACAATTACTTATTCCCCGAGGGACTGAACCTTCCAGGGGTTTCTCTCTTGTTGGGATCTAGACGTTTACATATTCCGACAACCAGCATGCATTCTATTGCTATTGAGTGAGTCTGGAGGACTGGATACCCGAGCCCTCTTGTTAGACTGGGCGTTGGTACCTGCCAGCGGCTCACCTGTCCTGTTGGGAGGTCCCACATGCAGCTTAAGTCCACCGAGACAGGGCCCCACGTGCCTAAATAAGCCTTATAGACGTGAGGTGCGGCAGGTTCCCCGGATGTTCCCAGCTAAAGACTGTTCCACTTCAACAGCCATGCATCTCATCAGCGCGCGGGACAGCTTAAGGTAGACTAGGTTTTTATAGAGGTTTTTACTATCACCTTGGAGCAGTCAGCGAAGTCAAGATCCCCATTCCCAGAGACACACAGCGCACCACAGATCCACTGTACAGTGGTCGCTGAAGCATGCGCAGAGCTTACGGGGGCTGGTACCACCGACTGGTTCCCAGCTCAGCAATTCCGTGGTCGCCACGCCTGTACCCAGCAAACGAATGCTGAGCCCCTGAGGGCCTTATATTCGTCTGACCAGAAATCCTTATCTTCTTACCATTTCACTTCACTGATGCTCACTGGATCTAGACTGAGACTATTCAATTACTCAGCTAAATTTAGATGACATAAGCGTCTACAGCTACAAGAATTATAGTAATAGCATATATTTCACGCAGTATACGGATTAAGTTTCTATGATTTCCTTGTCTTTCGTTACAGTATACCTTGACTCGTTCTATACGTCTGAAGGTTCTCCTTCTTGATGCAATATGTGGAACACGAAGAATAAAATAGAACTGAACATACGTTGATGACTAGGTGAAAGCTATAATTGAAAATAAATAATAAGTGTATTTTGTTGTTTCTCCCACACGTATTTCTGTATCATTCATCCCACTGCGATGAAACTTTGGTGGATTGTCGTCCACGTGACCACGAAGAACTCTGAGTTAGTATAACCATTTTGCAACAGGTAGTGCACAAGTCGTTACAAGAATGAAACTTCGGAGAGTTAAGCGCCTGCCGCGATGGTTTTATGAGGTAGTACATTCATTTTACAATAAGTGGTGCGCAAGTCGTTTCAACAAATGTGTGTATTTGATACTGTGTTTCCGGAGTGTGAGTATGTACATATAACAGTCGCACAAAGCATTACTTTCTCTATCAAAACAGTGATGTCACTTAAACGACAAGCGATTGTTCGATCAAGCAGGAATCGAAAAAGCATCGCGACCTTCAGAAACAGACGAGCAATAGGAAGCAAAACTGGAAACCGTTCAAGTAGGGTTACGCACTGCTCGATTCAGATGGATACTGCACGGTGATTTACACCTTTGTGCGTTCCATTATGATGCTGATTAAGATAATACAGTCTTCATCCAAGTGTGGTGATTGGGAAAAGATTTAAACTGTAACTGTCCTCCAGTGACCTAAAATTTAAGCATGAAACACTAGGAATGCTCCGCGTGGGTGAAAAATTGAAATTTCCTGTGTTACATTCGCCACCGGAACCATTGATAACGTTCCTATCAGGTGAAAAAGCCAATCTACGTATTTCTTGGTAAACATAAACAAGTTTACAGAATGAGATTTTGACTCTGCAGAGGAGTGTGCGCTGTCGGAAATTTCCTAGCAGATCAGAACTATCTGTTGCAGCGAGATTGGAACTCGGGAGCTTTGTCTTCTGCGGGGAAGTGCTCTACCGTCTCAGCTACTCAAGCACCACTTAGGCCCGCTTCTCACGGCTTTACGTCTACCAGTACCTCGTCTTCTACCTTCGAAACTTCAAAGAAGCGGTTTCCATATTACATCGGCCGACCCAACAAATATGGTATACGAGAATTGCGATATTCAAAGTGCAAAGGCAAATTAATCAAGGTGCAGGACCACTACTACAACTACCCAATGCAGATCACACGTTTTCTCAAATTTATTTAATGGGAAACAATCGATAAATTTTGTTGATTCAATAATACGCAATACACACCATACGGAAAAACAAAAAATATTGTGTATCCAAAAGCACTTCAATAAACAGAAGTTGAACATAAACACTTTCTTTCTTCGTGTGACATTGCAGGCCATTGCAGATATCCGCTAGTCAGAGATAAAAGAAAAATTCATAAGATTTCAAGAAGTATTAATAATAAAATGTAAATAAAAAGCAAGAGTTTTCAATCTGTATTTTGTTATTTTATTTGGCATAAAATCAATGAAAATATTATTTAGATCATGAAACTGTGTGTGTGGATCTCAAGACAAAGGATTTAGCTAAAAAAATGACATTATGGTCCACTTTTTCAAATGTATCGTCAAGTAGAGACTTCTTGCATGTTTCTTCTGTAAATCAGAACGGTGTTTGCACGACTGATGAGCCAATGTAGTGATCTTCAAATATTTATGAGTCAATGGAACAAAACGTTTGCTGGAATCGATCGTTATCGGTAAATTAAACAGTATTCACGAAAGGAATTCTTTTAAAAACGAAAATATTTGGAAACTTAGTGGTTTTAGAGTTAGAAAAGAGCTCATTGGACAACATCAACGAAATTTGTTGACAAATGATTCAGACTGGTAGACCTGGCCTATTAGATGCAGTGACAAGTGCACAGCAAATTTTAGTGAATGTGAAGAGAGAGTAATACTTTTAATGTAGGAGACTTTGCTGAGAGACTTGATGTAAGGTGTATCAGTGTCTGCTGGTTGGTCGCCCAGTGACTGGACATGGGAAATGATCACCAGGTAGAGTCTTGGCTTCTAGTGCCTAGTCCGTTATGGGTTTCTGTCTTTGCACACACATCAGCCAGTGATCGGGTATACCTGCGGTGTAAAACGCGCTCCAGTCAACATCGGCAACCATCAACATGCATTTTTAAAATGTGCCAATTCAAGTAGAAGTGTACTTGCAAATATCCTATTTGTCTCGTAATAATAACTAACACTTCTTCCTAAACTCAGCATATTGTTGAATGATATTAATTGTTTGGGAACAGGTTTCTTAAAGGGTATGACCAGCTATCCAGGTATGGTTCAAACTAGATATTTTTTATGGAAAGAAAAACTATTTAAAATAAATTTGTATAGCTAACCCATCTAAGGCTGTTATCTGATACTGACTACAGGTGTCATATTTAAGTACAGTTTTGACAGGTAACGAGCGTGATATAAATTAGTTTGTACTGGTTGACAGAAAATCAGAAGATTAAGAAAACAAACTGCGCGCTGTGGACTTTGTAACTAAAGCCGTCACTACATAAACGGCGGACAAAGTGGGGATATGAACAACTTTATCACTAGATATTACTGAGCTACTAGTATGGTAATTAATGAATATGTGGAGGTAAAAGAGTTCTGGCAAAGGTAACTTAAAGGTAACTAAATTGAACTTATGTAAGCATTAAAACATCAGATAGTAAATGGGACACGAAGAATCCAGGCTTGAGAAATAGGGCAGGTGGTGATCTAGTTTTTCCACTGATATACAGACGACAAGCACTTCGCGATGAAACAGCTGACACATAGTCACACTAATTTTGACAGAAGTAGCTGTCACTAAAAATAAGAACCATCCTCGAGGGACAATTTAATGACTATGGACTTGGCATCTGCTGTGTCTCCTTGCGAAAACTAGAGAGTGGAATGTGGTTTTCTTCGCGTCGTAACGAAAGACTAGAAGTAGAGCGCAGAGGTCGCATGCCAGTCTGCTGGGCCATACCGACCAGCTTGCTAGAACACTCGCCCGTCGTGCAGCTACCCACGGTGCTATCGAAGTGGCTTCCGTCTGGACACTGACTGTGCGATGCTTGCAGGTTACTGTCGCAGTAGTAGTACCAGTTGCAGTTCAACGGATCTGCGAAAAAGCCGCCGGACGGGCACGTGAAGTGCGAGCTGCTTCCGGGGCAGACTGTTGTGCACTCTCCCTGCACACACCCTCCAACAGAGCTGTCGAAATGAGTACCACTCGCACACGTAAGCTGCGTCGCTTCCGAAGCATCGCTAACGCAGTAGTAGAACGAGGCACAATTGGCTGGATCTGCAAAAAAACCCTGCGACGTGCACTGAAACTTGGTGCAGCTGTGGTTGTAACTTACGAAGTATTCACCAGCATCACAGGTTGTTGGCTCCGGTGTCGCTCCTGGGCCGCTGCAGTAGTAGTAAACGGAACAGTTATTCTCATTTCCGTAATAATAAGTACCGCTGCATGTGGAGGGCGCAGGTGACGCATTATTGACTGGACAGTCGGGGGCAATACCAGTACAGTTAATATGGTCATTACCGATTGCAGTATTATTGGGACACTTAGTAACATTGAAGGTCGGTACACTCCCAGTGTTGTTACAAACAAAGTACACAGACGGATTTTCAGGTGGAAATCCGGCAATTCCATTATCATCACAGGCAAATGAACAGACGGATGGTTGCTGAGTTTTGCTGCAGTCGCCCTGGCACGAATCGTAGTAGGTGCCGTCGGGGCACGGGCTGACGGTCTTAGTGAAGCTGCCGTCGCTGTTCTCTGTGCAGTCCACGTAGAAGCCACAGTCCGTGGGGTCCGGCAGCCGGCCCTCGGCCCCGCAGATAACACTCGGTGCAGCCAGTTGGCAGCAGGCGAGCTCTGGAAATGCCGCCAGCGCCAACAGCTGTTGAGGACAGTGAATCCCTTAAGATGCAGCAAGTAATTTCGAACAAACAAAGTGCATGGTGACTGGTAAGCGAAGCTTAATGGCTAACACTACTGTAAGGCAAATTAAAATTACCCAATTAACTAGGAATCATCGTTTCAGATGTAAGGTTCCACTGGAAGCTCAAAGCTCGAAGTGCCGCAGCTACAGTAGCTTTAAACAGAAGGAAGAAACTATTATGCGGAAAGCTGGATAGCGAGCTCAGAAGAAAGCTTTGGAAGTGTTTTATCTGGCGTACGGCACTCTATGGAATTGAAACACGGACACAGAATAGAAAGAACGAAGGGCTGTTGCGAGAATTTGAGATGTGAGTGTAGAGGAGGATGGAAATGATTGGATGGGTGCAGGACCGACAAACAGAGCGTACTTGAAAGAACAAGGGAGCGAAAAATGCTATCGGAAGTTAGAAGAAGAAGATAGAGGACGTGGCCTGGTCATATGTTGCGGCAGGTCTGGTTGATGATTAAAGTGTTGGAAGGATTGATATGAGGGAGGAGAACGAAGGAAGGAAGGAGATAGTACAAGATGCCAGATAAAGTTAAAGAAAGTGGAAACTGTGTGTAAATGAAGAGAACAGCAAAAGGACATGGAAGAGCTGCCAGAACACCGAATAATAATACTGTTTTACCGTTCAAGCTGACAAAAGTAAATCATTATTCTTTGATCTCCAAAAATCAAGGGATGAACGGAAAATTATTTGTAGTACAAAAAAATAATGCGTGGAATTACAAACAAACACATAGTCAGCAAGTAGAACAGGAGACATGATGAACTTTCTGAAGTCAGTAGTCTTCCTGCCGTCTTTCTCTGCTGTGCCAGCGTCTCATCTCTGGGCAGACCTCACATCCAGTGTCCTTAATAATCTGCTCTACATATTGTAATCTCTGTCTATCTCTACGTCTTATGCTTGTTGCTTTTCCCAGGCCTCTGGAGATGGGAGGAGGTGGTTTGCCACTTGGACGGAAAGTTGATGAAGGATTCGACTCTAAGGAAGGCGGAAATGGAAATATGGCAAACTGGGGCTGCACAGATACACTTTAAAAGTAAACAAATATTCACAGTCTTGACGTATAACAAAACAAATCATGTCATAGTGATCACAGCGTTGATGTGCGTATTAGACGTTTACATCCCATACATCAATAAAATTATCGAAGTTATATCATAACAGCAAGTGTATATTTTTGTAAAAAACTTTCGAAGTGAATAGTAACTGATAAGTGTAGTGGGAAAAGACAAAGTACGACAATTGCTGTCTTCACTAAAGGCCAAATGTATTTACATATTTCATTTATTGAGTTATTACGTCCAGAATGAATGGTTCAAATGGCTCTGAGCTCTATGGGACTTAACATCTGTGGTCATCAGTCCCCTAGAACTTAGAACTACTTAAACCTAATTAACCTAAGGACATCACACACATCCATGCCCGAGGCAGGATTCGAACCTGCGACCGTAGCAGTCCCGCGGTTCCGGACTGCGCGCCTAGAACCACTAGACCACCGCGGCCGGCCCGTCCAGAATGAGATTTTCTCTCTGCAGCGGAGTGTTCGCTGATATGAAATATCCTTTCTTTCACGAGTGCTAACTGCAAGGTTCGCAGGAGAGCTTCTGTAAAGTTTGGAAGTTTGGTAGGTAGGAGACGAGGTACTGGCAGAAGTAAAGCTGTGAGGACGGGGCATGAGTCGTGCTTGGGTAGCTCAGTTGGTAGAGCACTTCCCTGCGGAAGTCAAAGGTCCCGAGTTCGAGTCTCGGCCTGGCACACAGTTTTAATCTACCAGGAAGTTTCGAGTTATTACGTGTTTTATATTTGTCTAATTATATAAATGAGCCAGGTCATCGAATATTCCACACTTAGATAGAACATGAACACATCTTGACTTTCCTTGTACCTTCTCCTATGTGCTCATACGTCATATGTACAGATTATTAGATAATTTCTATTTTATTTAATTAACCATTAACTCTGCCTTTTGTTGAAGAGTTCGGTCACTTGGAAGCAGTCATTAAAATGCAGTATTTGATTCTGCCATTGAAACTAATGCGTAGAGAAGCTTCTACTTAACAGGCTACCTTTATTTTTTAGCAAGTTCTAATACAATTTCTTGATCTTTTATCGTAAGAAAATGACACGAATTTCAAATTTTATTTAACTGTGCATTAAGTAGAGGAATGCATTTCATTTAACACATCTGGAGTATTCTTAAATTACGGGGTTTCTTCAACAGTGGTCCACTTCTGTACTTTATGATCGTTGTGAATTTCGTTGGGAAAACGGGAAGTCTAAAAAGGCCTTAAAATAATAGCACTATGCCATTATGTGTTGGACAATTATGTTGAGTGGATCGGCCTTGGAGGTAACGTGTGTGCTGGGATGCTGATAGCGTGCTGCTTTAGGACTTGTAAAGTGATAAATTTTGGGCTGCATATGGTCACTCAAATACTTTCACATTCATTATCATTTAGAAAAAAAAAATTGGGTCAAACGGTACTATGAATCAGAACGCAGGTGGCAGTCTAACATTCCGTGCGTGAGAGGTTATGTGAAGTTTATATTTGGCTGCAAATTTAGAAGTATTATTCAATATACTGTAAGAACATATTCGTGGCTTCGGAAATTTGACTTGTACAACTCGATACTATGCTGATATTTCGGCCGAGCATTTCTATGCACTTCAGTCCGGAACCGCGCTGCTGCTACGGTCGCAGGTTCGAATCCTGCCTCGGGCATGTAAGTGTGTGATGTTCTTATGTTAGTTAGGTTTAAGTAGTTCGAAGCCTAGGGACTGATGACCTTAGATGTTAAGTCCCACAGTGCTTAGAGCCATTTGAACCATATGCTGGTATTTCAAATGCAGCCATATGTGGCTCGACGGTGTCTAGTGCTTAATCTCGTCTCAGCGGTTATTTTAATTAAACAGCAGTAGTACTGGCCTATCGCACATTCGTCTCTCAAGTTTTACCAGGTTGTGTTATTCGCCGCATGCAATGTGAGGTAAATAATGGGATGGAAAAAACTTCACTTCCGTATCCCTTCAGCGTACGTGTTTTCGTACGTACACACACACATATATGGGTATTGATGTGTCTTATACTCTTGTCCGAATGGTCCATATACAAACAAACAAGGAAGTAAATAAATATTATATGTAGTCATCACATTGAATACAAAGGAGTATTATAAGTTCTGAAACACTGACGCACAGCGGCTGTGCGTCGGTGTTTCAGTACTTATAATACTCCTTTGTATTCATTGTGATGTCTACGTTTCACCACAGACGTTACGTACGCAATATCACAGAAGAAAAATGACTTAGAAACTGGGCTTTATTGACGTAGTCTCATTACTAGATAGTTTAGCTACTTTATAGTGGATTGTGTTCGAACGTACAGTGGCACCATTCCGTGGGACACTAGGAGGCATTTCCCTTGATTAAATTTGTGAGAGGACACCACCACGTCGACAGATTACTAGGTATCAGCGAAAAAGTGGTATATAACGAATTTACATAGTTCCCGATTGTCTAAATGGTTCAAATGGCTCTGAGCACTATGGGACTTAACTACTGTGGTCATCAGTCCCCTAGAACTTCGAACTACTTAAACCTAACTAACCTAAGGACATCACACACATCCATGCCCGAGGCAGGATTCGAACCTGCGACCGTAGCTGTCGCGCGGTTCCGGGATTGTCTAAAACCAACATTTTGTCCGGCCGGTGTGGCCAAGTGGATCTAGGTGCTTCAGTCTGGAACTGCGCGAACGCTACGATCGCAGGTTCCATCCTGACTCGGGTATGAATGTGTGTGGTGTCCTTAGGTTAGTTAGGTTTCAGTAGTTCTGTGTTCTACAGGACTGATGACCTCAGATGTTAAGTCCCATGATACTCAGAGCCATTTCAACCATTTGAACCAACATTTTGCAGTCTGACAGGAAGTGGATAGCAGAACCAACCGTAGTTTGTAGACAATGTTTGTAGCACATTGCGGATAATATACTGGCTCATAGTAACGAACGACTTCATTAAAGAAAATGTAATCTTGTTTCACCGCTAATACACCAGTCTGCCCTTGGTGACATGGATACTCTTGCACTCTAGGATAACATCCCCAGTGGATACTAAACATTCGTTCAATTTATACCTTGGCAGCTCCCAGAAGCCCAAGCTCGTGTGTCAATAATCAGTAGTCTGGCAGCAAGGTGGAAATGTTAAGCGAGTTGTGTCAGACGCGGAAGCTATTGCAGCATCGGGGAACGACCTAGAGCCCAAGTCTGAAAGTGAAGAATAATGATGCCATGGAAGCCGGGAGATACCGTCATACTATTGAAAAAGCAGAGTGTCATAAGGAATCCTAGGCACAAGGCAAAAATCAGCATTCGGTGCCAAACCAGCGAAAAGAGCCCCTGGCAGGTGAAGTTGCGAAAGTCTGAAGTCACTGGTAGGTCTAACACTGAGGAACAACCAGGACCCATAAAGTCATTGCCATCCATGTCGGTGTAGAGCACATGGGAAACACCAGAAACACCAACATAAATACCCAATCAGTCTTTGTCAAATGACTGAAGGCTGAGTGCACATTGCTGAATGCCCAGCGTGTAGCCTCAGCCCTTGTGTCAGTTGCAGCTGTCCAGTTAGTGGGTAGACTACGGACGTCGATCCTTGGCATACCTAGCTGTCTTTGATCGCTCATGGAGCCACAAGACTAGCTGGAAGGACGCTGCAGTGCATCTGAGGCAATGCTGATGGGTCGCAGAGGCCGCCATCAGTCTGCAGACCTGCTGGAAGCTTTACCTTCAGGACCGGATGTTGTCTGTCATCCACCTTGGAGAAGGAGGGCCACTGCTGCTGTTCATCCTGTTCCTGGGGCCGACACCGATGCTGCGGGCTCCTGACTCCGAAAAGCAGGCTGAGAGCCGACCCCTGCGAGTCAGCGAGTACTTCAGGTAGGCCTGGGTGTGTGACACTGAGTGGGTATGGTCGACATCAAGGAGACTCCTTGGAGATCGATACGTAACGCTGGAGGCTGCCGGCGTTCACGGGTCGACGGCCGCCTTGTGACGTAACCGGCGCCACCTGATGCTTCGCAGCAGTGGTGGAACTTCGCGTTGAGCGCATACTGGTCCTCTTCTGCTGATGAGGCCGCTGCTTTACCGGCCCAGATATGGTGTGGAGCTTTGGAAGGCTATCCTGTATTGCTGATTAATAAATGTATTATCGTCAATCACATTTTCTCCGCGCTCTCGAGCTTAACTAGGTCCTCATCCCACATCCCAATCAGCTCTCTCCTGACAAGAGTAGGAGTCTGCAGCTGGATTCCTCTAACACTAATGCAACACGATCGTTAGTAATATAATCCAATATATTTTTAACTTCAGAAATGGGTCCTGAACCCTCCAATAGAATGCACGATTGGTGATATACAAGAGAAAACTTTACTTCATGCTTACGGATTGTGTATCCATCAAGGTTTTAAGCTGAAGACATGGAGTTGGAGTTTAAATACTGGCTCAGAGTCATCAGATTAAACCATAATTCGAGAATACCAGGTGGATAAGAAGGGTGTCGCTGCCCTACTCAAACATGAAACTATAGCACGACAACATACAACTGTACCGTTTATAGTGTGCCCACCACTCCTGCTACGCCTGCTTGTTAATAAAGCCTCACGGTGGCTAACCACTATACTGTATATATAACATTGTTACTTTTATACCACTGCAATGAGGCATGTCAAAATGATGTATGGAATGAAATTTCAGAAATCAGTTCTCCTTACTTAATTTGTGGCATTTTGAAGTTCATGTACAGCGCGGAGTCGACTGAGGACTGCAATGCTGCAGTGTCTGTTTCATGAACGATCTTCCCTCGTGATGATACCTTAAGCACTCCGTCTTCAGGCCACGAGTGGCCGACCGAGACCATTCGACCGCCGTTATGAGGGGCGTGGGGTCAGCACACCGCTCTCCCGGCCCTTATGATGGTATTCTTGACCGAAGCCACTACTATTCGGTCGAGTAGTTCCTCAGTTGGCATCAAAAGGCTGAGTGCACCCCGAAAAATGGCAACAGCGCATAGCGGCTGGATGGTCACCCACCTACGTCCCGGCCACGCTCAATAGCGCTTAACTTTAGTGATCTCACGAGAACCGGTGTATCCACTGCGGCATGGCCGTTGCCGGTGATACATTAAGCTTATCGAATTAATTTAGCTTCTGATATTTCTTTTTGTTTTCCATCTTTTTTTTTGCTCTAGTTTGTAAATGGGAAATTTGACAGAACCCATGGGGTCACATCTATAAAGGTCCTCACCAACCTGACGCCATATTCACTTCCTCCCTCTGCGTCAGATAGTCAAATGGAACTGTGACAAAGCTGACACAGAAAATATTGCGGTATGTTTAAAAGAGGAAACTATCAGTTTCTGTCCCACCTTTTTGGAAATATAACACGTTATTGGTTCATGAACACATTGAATGGAGCGGCTTGTAGAAACATCTGAAAAAAATCATGCCTCCACGTACGCAGTCTCCGATATTGTGGAGTCCTGGATTCTCTTGGGCTATTGCTTTAGGGAGAACAGCGTTACAAGAATTTGGGTAGCCACACACACTTTCAAAGAGTTATTGAAACCGTGCAATACGACACGTTCTGTATGTCACTTAACCACTGCTCTGATTTGGTGTACACATGACAACACAAAAAGTAGCCGCCATTAAAATTTAAATGAACGGAATGAACAATACTGCTAATAAAAGTAAAGGATACTTTTAATTGTGAGTGTAATTCAGGAGAAAACACGTTATTCACACACAGTATAAATACTCTAACGACGCACAAGAAAATATGCTTCTGTGTCATTCATAGAACTTCACACTAGGCAAAGGCATTTCAGGCCATGAAATTGAATCAAGGGGGCAAGAACAGTGCAAAATATCTGAATATTGCAACACTATGGTGTCTTCGTAGTTTGCTAGCGTACTCGACAGACTGATAGTCAACTACTCAACAAGAGAATTCGGATCAAGAATGTCTTCCAACAATATATTTCTTTTTATTGGGTTTATTTGATCCATAGAAAACAAGAAAGTAGCAGTACGAAAGATTCAGGGGCGTTAATGAAATATTTTCGGCCATTAAAACATGTTGCTCCTTTACCACTTAATATCCCTTATAAAGACGTTTAGCTTCAAAGATCATTAGCATCAAGCGGGCAAGAACATCTGTGACGTAAGTAATAAATCTATGATTTTCCTACATCTCCTCTGTCGTGCGAAACGCGACATTCGTCATTTCATCGTGAGATCCTGAGGATCAGGTTCAGATTAGTTTCCCCGCATTGTCCAGCTCAGCCCATCCGTTGTCAGTGGGACCGCGCGACTGCTACGGTCGCAGGTTCGAATCCTGCCTCGGGCATGGATGTGTGTGATGTCCTTAGGTTAGTTAGGTTTAAGTAGTTCTAAGTTCTAGGGGACTTATGACCACAGATGTTGAGTCCCATAGTGCTCAGAGCCATTTGAACCATTTTTTTGTCAGTGGGCTGAGGCCTGGTACTGGAAGCCAGTCGTAGAAACATATCCCATGCAGTTCTGCAAACCACTCCTACAATCTTAAGGGGCATGTCTGTTGGAGATATCCTGCTGGAAACAGATTAAGTCCTTAGGATATACACTGCTCGACAGTAAAGTAAAGCACCTGGAAGGCATGGTCCTACGTCATTTTAATTTTGTACGCATAAGCACCTTGGGCTGGCACGTAAATGACTAGAGTTGCAGTTATCTGTCATAGGTATAACGGTATCAGAGTACATTCTGTTGTTGGTGTATCATAGCGTTACGAGGCCTGTTAGGGTGTAGGAGTATAAGGAAAGTGGAGAGCGCCGGATGAGATCACCGTCAAGGACGCGAAGATGCTGCATACTCATGTGAGAGACAGCCTTAGCACCACCTGACAAGTGTTTTTAAAGGGGCCCATTGAGGGCCTCCATTTAGCCTGCTAGTCTAATCGTGCAATATCCAGATTTTTGGGCCATTCGGACGCGACAGTGGCCCGATGTTCGAACGCATGGAAACATGAGGGGAGGCACGATCGTCGTCAAGTTACTAGTTGTTCCTGTATGACTACTACAAAGAAGAGTCGCTGTATTGAGCACCAAGCACATCCTGTTCTCCCTTCTTCACATCTGCATACGTCATACGAGGACAAGAGATGGACTCCCTTCAACATTCTGTGTCACCCCGCACCACTGGTCTCAGAACAGAAGCAGCCAGATAAAGGGATGCTTAGGCTGGCGTTAACCACACAACAGAAACGGCTGCGTGTGGAGTGGTGCCGTGATGGGGAAGCACGGACTGTTGATGAATGCCATCGTACTTTGTTCAGCAATGAATTGCGGTTCCACACTAACCCGATGACCATCACCGAGAGTTGGGCTGTACCTGGGGAGAGATCAATCTCTTCCATTGAATTGGAGCGGCACGGCGGTGTTACTCCTGACGACATTCTGGGATTGGGTGGAGAGGGGAGGGGGTGGGGGGGGGGGGTCGCATCAGGACGCAGTTGATGGTAATTGATGGCGTCCTGACGGCACAAAAGTACACCATGGACGTCCTGCTCCCTCAGGTGTTCTCATACGACAGTGTCAAGGTGCCCCATTTCAACAGAACAAAGCTCATCCACATTTGGTATGTGTTTCTAATGAACCGTCTGCGTGACGCTAAGGTACTTTCGTCGCCGGTGCGGTCGCCAGGTACATCCTCGATAGCTAATTTTTGGAACCAACTTGGATATGAGAGCCTTCCCAACCATATCAGTGGATGCATCGAGTCGAGGGGTGGTCCTTCCTCATACTGCGGCTTGTAAATTTGTGTCGATTTATTTCCTCCTCCCCTTCTGGGTGCTTCAAATTTTTGTCGAGCAGTGTAATTTTCGTACTGATGGGAGCATAATATTACCAATAACACTGGTACAATTAACAGCTTCACTTATGCCGTATATCCTGCGAAGCATCCCAATTCCATGTGAACACACCCAACCTCACACAACTACAGAAACAAGGCCACCGAAATGTGAGTAATAAATATATATGAGATCATGACAGGCACCGTCCGCCGTTACACCCGTACTGGACCATATTTCGCCGTGGAAAACACTGATTCGTCAGGTAACATTACATTCGATCGCTTACGATATATATATTCCCTAGGAACTGCTAATTGGCAAAGCCGATAGTCATCACGGAGTTTCGCCTTGAAGGCCGCACATTTTCTTTGTAGTTAAGGCTTCCGAAATTGGTGCTGAAGTATGTCGACCTACCAGGGTAATGCAAAAGTAGGGTTCAACTGCAAAGAGTTTTTTTAAAAAAAGGTTTGTGCCATGATGCATTTACAAATTCAGTATCGTGAACTGGTGTTGTTATACACTAATGTCAAGTTCCCACAAGCCTACTGGATTCTCCAATATCACGTTGTTTTATCCATAGTTGCACAGTGTCCTCCGGAACGTCATGCCGTGCCTCAGCCTCCGGCGCCGCCAAATTCTCTACTTACGCAACAACTATGATACCATCGCGAATAGCCTGTTGACAAAGAGACTATGGCTCATAAGCGAGGTGGCCGGATAGAAAGCGAGATGGTTCAGGTATCTGACTCTGAATCGTGTACCATCATTAGCTGTTACAGAACGCATAATACACTCCTGGAAATGGAAAAAAGAACACATTGACACCGGTGTGTCAGACCCACCATACTTGCTCCGTACACTGCGAGAGGGCTGTACAAGCAATAATCACACGCACGGCACAGCGGACACACCAGGAACCGCGGTGTTGGCCGTCGAATGGCGCTAGCTGCGCAGCATTTGTGCACCGCCGCCGTCAGTGTCAGCCAGTTTGCCGTGGCATACGGAGCTCCATCGCAGTCTTTAACACTGGTAGCATGCCGCGACAGCGTGGACGTGAACCGTATGTGCAGTTGACGGACTTTGAGCGAGGGCGTATAGTGGGCATGCGGGAGGCCGGCTGGACGTACCGCCGAATTGCTCAACACGTGGGGCGTGAGGTCTCCACAGTACATCGATGTTGTCGCCAGTGGTCGGCGGAAGGTGCACGTGCCCGTCGACCTGGGACCGGACCGCAGCGACGCACGGATGCGCGCCTAGACCGTAGGATCCTACGCAGTGCCGTAGGGGACCGCACCGCCACTTCCCAGCAAATTAGGGACACTGTTGCTCCTGGGGTATCGGCGAGGACCATTCGCAACCGTCTCCATGAAGCTGGGCTACGGTCCCGCACACCGTTAGGCCGTCTTCCGCTCACGCCCCAACATCGTGCAGCCCGCCTCCAGTGGTGTCGCGACAGGCGTGAATGGAGGGACGAATGGAGACGTGTCGTCTTCAGCGATGAGAGTCGCTTCTACCTTGGTGCCAATGATGGTCGTATGCGTGTTTGGCGCCGTGCAGGTGAGCGCCACAATCAGGACTGCATACGACCGAGGCACACAGGGCCAACACCCGGCATCATGGTGTGGGGAGCGAACTCCTACACTGGCCGTACACCACTGGTGATCGTCGAGGGGACACTGAATAGTGCACGGTACATCCAAACCGTCATCGAACCCATCGTTCTACCATTCCTAGACCGGCAAGGGAACTTGCTGTTCCAACAGGACAATGCACGTCCGCATGTATCCCGTGCCACCCAACGTGCTCTAGAAGGTGTAAGTCAACTACCCTGGCCAGCAAGATCTCCGGATCTGTCCCCCATTGAGCATGTTTGGGACTGGATGAAGCGTCGTCTCACGCGGTCTGCACGTCCAGCACGAACGCTGGTCCAACTGAGGCGCCAGGTGGAAATGGCATGGCAAGCCGTTCCACAGGACTACATCCAGCATCTCTACGATCGTCTCCATGGGAGAATAGCAGCCTGCATTGCTGCGAAAGGTGGATATACACTGTACTAGTGCCGACATTGAGCATGCACTGTTGCCTGTGTCTATGTGCCTGTGGTTCTGTCAGTGTGATCATGTGATGTATCTGACCCCAGGAATGTGTCAATAAAGTTTCCCCTTCCTGGGACAATGAATTCACGGTGTTCTTATTTCAATTTCCAGGAGTGTACAATTACAATGATATAAGCAAGGATAAAACAAAAAGCGGTTGCAGGAAATCATGAAACATTTCATTTCGTGTCATTGTTGAGGTATTAGCCAATTACCCAGAGATGCGTTTTCAGGAATATAATACAACTTTTCGTCCTCCGACCTTTACGCAAAAGAAATATGAGTGCGCCAGTGTGTCTTTTATACAAAATATTCCAAGTAGTACGTGTCTCTTGCAGGATTAGAGGAAAAGAAAACTATCTCAACTTAACGTGGAAGCGATTCGTTGCTCCTTTACATACACTGAGGTGACAGAAGTCGTGAGGTAGAAATATGTATATGTACAAATGGCTGTAGTATCACGTACACAAGGTATAAAAAGGCAGGGCATTGGCTAAGCTGGCATTTGTGCTCAGGTGCTTCATGTGAAAAGGTGTCCGACGTGACTATAACCGCAAGACGGGAATTAACAGATATCGAAATCGGAATGGCAGTTGGAGCTAGACGCCTAGGGTATCCCATTTGGGAAATCGTTACGGAATTCAATATTCCGGGATCCACAGTGCCAAGGGTGTGCCGCATACCAAATGCCAGGCTTTGCCTCTCACCGCGAACACCACAGAGGCCGACGGTCTTCACTTCGCGACCGAGAGCAGCCGCTTTTGCGTAGAATTATCCGTGCTTAAAGACAAGCTACACTACGTGAAATAACAGCTGAAATCAATGTAGTGCGTACGGCCAAGGCACCTGTTAGGACAGTGCAGCGAAATTTGTTGTTAATGGGCTATATGCGCTGTGACAGCAGACGACCGACACTAGTGCCACTGCTGACAGTACATCGCCCGCAGCGCCTTTCCTTGGCTAGTTACCCAACACTACTGGAAAACCGTTGTCTGGGAACATGCGTGCCGAATGCTGGTGGTAGGGTTCGAGTATGGAACAGACTCCACGAAGTCATGGACCCAAGTTGTCAACAGGGTACTGTGTAAGCTGGTGGTGGCTCCATAAAGAAGTGGGCCGTGTTTACGTGGAATGAACTGGCTCCTCTGGACCAACTAAACCGATCATTGGCTGGAAATGATTATGTTCGGCTCGTTCGAGGCCATTTGCCGCCATTCATGGATTTAATGTTCCCAAATAAGGATTGAATTTTTATGGATAACAAGGCGCCTTTTAACCGGCCACAGTTGTTCGCGACTGGTTTATGGGACACAGTCAACAGGTCAGCTCGAGCACGAAATCCTACACCGGCCACACTGGAACAATTATGGACGGCTGTAGTGTCAGCATGGCTCAATATTTCTGCAGTGGACTCCCAGTGACTTACGGAGTCGCTGTCATTTCTAGTTGCTGCCCGGCAAAAGCAGATCCGACACGGCATCAGGAGGTATGCCGTGCCTTCTATCACCTCAGGTTGTCTGTTTAGCTACAGAAAGACCAGCAAAAAGTTTTCCATTAAGATGTACGTAGTGAATCTATAGTTAGCAACACTGTTGTATATTTGGAAAAAAGCTTTTATGTCTTCCTAGAGTGAGTTTAGAATACAGAAAAGACCATTCGTACTTAACACATTTGTGCGAAATATTTAAAGTAGTAACTCCTCTTACGTGTCTTTTCTATGAAATCCGGGAAAACTGTATGCTGCATTTCATTCTCGTCAATGCTACATTGGACTGGCTGCGATATTCCGCGTCTACTTTTGCACCATACTGCAGCGTCTGTGTTATTAAGAAGTACGATACAATCAAAGTTCCTTAGGACGTGCATGCACGTCCGAAGGAACAGCTACTGCGTCGTCTACAGCGCTCATGAAAGGCATGAAACGTATTCGCTGTTGCTGCTACGAACAACCACCAGCTGTATAATGGAATGGCGACAGTGAAAATTTCTGCAGTACTGCGACTCGAACCAGGATTTTCTGATTTACGCCGTCGGCCACCTTAACCGCTTTTGCTGTACGTAGCCGACTCACGGCCAAACCAAAACTTCCATGTATCGTCGTTCAACCGTCACATCCTGAAGTCGTACGCAGTATGTAATTCCCGTCCGTGGCCGGTAGGGGGGGGGACGTGAAATTTTTTTCGAAAGTCACTGCCTTGTATCTGCTCATAAATAGGATAATGCAGTGCCTGTGTTGTTAAGAAGTACAGTGCAGTGTTCCTTTCTTTCCGTTTTGCGCCAGTAGCGAGAATGATACTAATCTAGAACTGTCCATAATAAGTATATACTTGTCTCACGCATACACACACTAGACAGAAAAGAGAGACAGAGAGAGAGAGAGAGATAGAGAGAGAGAGATATTACAATCCACTTTCTCTAATGCACACACTCGTTAACAAGAGAATACAGTTAGAGCTTACAGCCAAAACTCTCCAGCTAACAGACATGTCTCCCGCCATTATGTGACTTACACAGTAAACACGCAGTGGGACATCTTCGAACTATATATATAGGTATTCACCTGTGCTTTTAACTACGCCACTTAGGAGATAAATTGTATACGTAATCAACAGTTCAAGTGTTTTCGATCACTTAGGCCTGTAATCTCAGCCACATGAATCAGATTTGAAAAAAGTCGAACCACTAGAAACGTCTATAATCTGGAGAGCATGCAACCAATTAGGAACTGATGGCAGTCGTGATAACCAAAAAATACGTTATCTGTTGACAGAAGTGTGACATGATACTTAGGCGGATTCTACAGAGGTGGTGTAACTGAACAACACATTTTTTTGGAAAAATGAGTTCATCTTAAAGCAAGCATAATGTTTTTCTGCACTAAATTTGATACCATAGTGATGCTAATGTTCAATTCATAGTATCATTCTGCGTTCAAAAATTTCAAATTACATAGTAAATATTTCAAAGTTCTCCTTGGTCATGTTTATGTATAGTACAATTATTTTTTTTTTTTAATTTTGTTCACCAATGTTCACATCTTTTGGGGGATATCAGCTTTTCAGTTCCATTATTTAGTGCATACCACTGCCATTTTTAACAATCGAAGTTAGCAAATCTGATGCTAAGAAATGTTATGGCTGGTTTCAAATCGGAAGAGGAGCTAGACAGAATTGTTCTGTTTCACCAACTCCGTTTACCTCATATATCGAAGACTTAATAGGGATGAAGAGAAGGTAAGAGTTTTCATTGGAGGCCAGACGATCGTAAAAGTGGCGTTGCTTTACGTGATGTGTGGGTGGAGAACGTTAATCATAATCTTTAATTAAATACCTTATAGTAAGTTTAAAATTACTTTAATGTCAGTACCGCCATTAGACTGTTGTTTATTTGCAGTGTTACATTCACACTTAGACAATCATGATTTCGGCTTCAAATTTCCATTATCAAGTGTTTTAAGTGTTATACAGCGCCTAAGATGGCATACTGTCGTATTTAAAATAATCAGACACATTGTCTACGGGTCGATATTTCTGGCAAAGCCTACTACTTTTTTTCATCGCTGATTATACCATCTTGACTGAATGACAGTTGGTTACTTGATTACCGATTTCAGATCACTGACGAGACATCGTCAGATCAGCCTAAAATGTTGTTCAGTGTGTGACGATCATTACACATAATCATATTTGTGGAGCTAAGTCCCCTTAAAATGAAAAATCGTAGATGGTTACGTAAATTAACAACCTTAATCACTAATCAAATATCCAGTTTTGATTGATACAAAGATGGCTCGTCATTCAGTCGAAACCAGCAATCATTAAAGAAAATTTGCGATCCAGGAGTAGGATATTTATCCACATACTTTTTAAACCAACAGATCGCTTATCTTTTCACTGACAGCGTCAAGGAATACTAAAGGATTTTTCACATTTGTCTTGCATCTATGAGAATGCTGTCATACAGAAGAGTATCATCCACAAAATCCTGGAGATACCAAGACCAGAAAAATTTAAGACTTTGAGCTCACTTGACTTTTCTTGACAACTCATACATCTAAGTTGCTAACGTGAAAGACATACAAGTGGGTGGCAAATATTAAGGCTTCATCAGATAGTAAGTTTTATTTTGGCAAAGATAAAGGCACAGGATAGACAGTTTGATGTTAAACTTCTTATTCGAACAAGACTTACGAAAAATCCACCCACTTTCAGAAGGTTTTCCGACATAGAAGAGATATTCGGTAAATTTAAGTGATTCAAGATGTTTGAAATCATCAGCAAATATAGAAATATGCTATAGAGAAAGAGCGGTAACAAACATTATGTTGTCATTCCACTAAATTCTGACATTTAATCAGTTTCATAAATTTTAGTGATTATCCTCTCACTTCACGAAGTGAGTGTCATAGTATCACTCTGCCTTAGGCACACTGGATGTTCAGCAATGCGTCGGCCTGAGGCGCACTTCTGCACTCAGGAATATAAATCCTAAACCTTCACAAGTGAAAATATATATTAGCATAACAAAAAATTATAAATAAAAATAAGTTGATGCTACTGAACTTCTTCCTTAAGCTAATATATACATGCGTATATCGATATATGAAACTTCAGCAATGGTTGCTTCTATGTCGCGGACACTTGAGCGTATTGTGAGTGTAGAGTTCATTCCAAAGCAAAGCTATGTCTTCTGATGCTTCGGTTTAGGTATTATTGCAGATTCATTGAATTAGCACGGCAGTTTAAGTACTTCTAATAAGACTTCATGTGTCGTTTCTCTGATTCAGATTTCAGCGTTTCATGTACTGTCATTGACGATTCTTTCTTTTCAAGGAATTCGTTTACGGCGTTTTGTGTGAATTGAAATTTATTTAAACCTTTTGTAGATATAGAACCTGGATTTCGTTGATTCTAGGATTCACAAGCAGATAACAACCAGATGCGGAATACGTGTGATGACGTATGGTCCTTCATAAAGTAATGCCCATTTGCTATTCTTACGTTTGAGCTGCGGAGGTCTTGGGGTGGTTCTCAGTGAAACATTACTTACGGCTTCATAATTTTGTCTTCTCGTTCTGTAATTTCTTAACGTGTGCTTCATGAGTAATCGTAGCCGACACAGTCACTACTTTCTCTTTGTAGGACTCTGCATTTCGTGGAATTTTTGGAAGAGACTCCACCCAGTCATTGCGTTCACTAACATCCAGCGTCAAGATTGTAGGAGTGTACTATGTATCATAGATGGGGAGGTGATTCACTACCAAACTGAACTGCACAAGTAGGATCTTTCCCTCCAATACATACTATGTTCCTGTAACCCTCCTGGCCTCAACCTTTGTTAGTCGCTGTCCTCATTCATCCAGCCTCTTTCCTGCACCCATTTGAGCATTAGACATCAATTTCTTTCCCTCTATTTTTCTCTCCTCTCCCGCCACTTCCCTCCCCCCCCCCCTCGCTTCTCTCCCCTGCCCACCACGCAATCTGCAGAACTTCACTGTCTGTATTCCCCACCATATTATCTGTCCCCCTCTCTGCCCCAGCCACCCCCTTTTCCACACCTAGACGCCACTCCCATCATGCACTGGTGCTGGTGTTCACAGTGAGGTTTCAGTCGCCTGAGACTCCAGTCGTGTGTGTGAGTTGCTTTTGTGTGAGTGTGTGTGTGTGTGTGTGGGTGCTTAGGTTTGTCTGTTGTTGACAAAGGCCATTGGAAAAAAGCTTTAAGTGTGAAAATCCTTCTTTTGTGCCTATCTGCGACTCACCATCTCTGCTATATGGTGGGTAGCAACTTTCCTTCTTGTAATATTGTTACATTTCATCCTGGATTTTCCATTTGATTTAATATTAAATGAAGCTAGTAGAGCAGGGCTTGTTAATTCGTAGTACTCCATAGTTGGTTTGGAGAGCAATGCAAAGCTACAGACGCAACCCAACATCATTTTTAAAAGTCGAAAGCATAGTGCGATCGGACAATCAGATCAGGCTATTTGGTTAACTGAGTGTAGGACTTCGTTTCTGAAAGATTGCAGATTCACTGGTGCATGATAAATGATCTCATAATTTACTAACCAGTATTTGAATCACTCCAATGGTTCCACGTCAACACTTGTGCATTTCTTTCTGAACAGCTGGAAACAAAGCTGATAATTACAACAAATTAAAGCTAAAGGACATGCAGGTGTTCTTAAGTAAAATAATCTGAAAGGTCATAGTAGAAATATTCGTAAATATATTCATGGTTCTTAAAAAGTAACAGTATAGCTGCTTACATGATGGAAGCTGAAGTATGAAATACGATGCGAAACAGTAAGGCATCTTCTTGCTGGCCGCAGAAAAATTGTGAAGGCTGCGTCTTCCTTTAGTGCCACAGAATGTCTAAAAGTACTTACTAACATTTGTGGACTCTCTAGTACATATATTTCATATTTTATAAACATAGAGAAAGAAAAATTACTTGAGAGTTTAACAAACGTTATTTGTGATAACATTTAGTGGTCGGGCATTGTTTGGAAAACTATAGCTTTCTTCAGAGCTGCATGTGGTAGGTGGACATGAAACGACATGCCGCAAGGAATTGCTAAAGCCTCGTCAGTGCTTCGTTATATTGTCGCCGCAGGTCAGCGCACTACTGCGTGTGGTGCTGGCGACACTCGCGAGCGAGGAAGTTGTGACCGCCTCAGCGCTCTCACCAACAACCCGTCGTGCACTTAGGTGGAACCTCCCGACTCTGGTCCAGGATGCTGATTGTCGTGAAGACTGGGCTCCGGTCAGCCACTAAGGATGGACCAACACTGTAACAGATACTGTCGAGGCATTGTGGCGTCTGCGTCTCCTTAGAGTTGACACGACTCGGTGGTGATGGCTGTCCCTGTCGGTATGACGTGGAACTGCGTCCGTCGCTCACGACAACGCCACCCTGTAAGTAGTAGAAAAACACAAACACCTCGCGTGGTTTGGTATATTTCAGGTACCGTCTTAGGTGATTAATGTCAGTATTTCGATAGAATGTGTAAGCCGCTCTTGCTTCTTCACTGATAAACGCGGCAGTTGCACCACTCGATGACGCGATGACTTCCTTGGCTTGTTGTGAGTCCGCCTCAGACTTCTCAGCTCGCGCGAACTGGCTAACTGTAGTTCTTTTTATTAAGCCCAGTTATATAATGGATGTTGAATATTAATAACATAATGTCTTGAATCTTCAATCCATCACCAAAGTCGTGGTCACATTATGGAATTGCGAGGATGTTAAATTGATAAATTGTTATTCCGTCGTCAAGACTTCGCTACGTCGCGTGTTCAATAACTACACGACATAATTCCAGAGATAACATATAATTAAGCAACGTTCAGAATGCGTCGTGATCTTGGGACAAATCTATGACTGTTCACTGTTAAATAACCATCAATTCACTTTCCACTTCATAATATTCTAACAGTCAATTAATTTTCACTAATACACATGATAATGTTTATTCAATTATGTAGGCGAGATGAAGAGTTAAAGTTTGTATCCAATTTTTTTGTTCCTTGTAATTAATTGTCCCTACGCTGAGCACCCACACCGATTTCTCACTCAGGGAATTGCTTCCGTTTGCATCAATAATCCTATCGTTGACTACAACTTCTGACAACTCGGCTCAATTGTAAGTTCTTCGTGTTTGCGTTTGTCTGTTACCTACTCGAGACTAATAATTGTTTTTCTGTCGGCGATCTTTCTTTTTCAATGTCCTTGAATGTTCGTGGTTATTCGGTATCACGAAGGCTAATTCCCATAAAAAATTTCACACAGTTTAATTTCGTCGCATATTTCTGTATCCCGTTATCTTGCTAACGGTAAAGATGACTTTGCTTTAGTATGACTTACGAATAATACTTCAGTATATATCGCAAATCTTTCAAACTTCAGATTAGCTTAAAACAATCTAGTAGCGCTTACATGCATGCTACAATCGCAATAGTACTGGAGAGCGACTAGGTAGCAACTGAAGCTGACATTTCCATTTCCGAGTTACATTGTAGTCACATCGAACTTCCTTTTCGATGCGACTACAGCTCTCATCTATGGTTAGTTATATCTTGGCCAATTTACCATTAGGGCTTTAAACTTCGTTATTAATTATTTTGTAATTCTTTCTTTGATGTTATTGTTGCGCATCCTATCATATTCTTTCATTCAGTCTCTGTTCCATGAGAAATATTATTATTTACATGACATTTCTGTTGATCAAATTATCACATGTGTAAATTTTGTCGTCAGTATCTTTAATAAAGATACCCTTAATAATTTACCTTTAACTGTAAACGTACATACACCCTCCTCAATGTCAATTACTGTACCGTAGACGCATAAAAAATCCATTCCCCAAATACACAGCGTTGACATTCGAGACACTACCACGAAAGTGCATTCAATGGCTACTCCTTGTAGTTCTACCGTCACCTGCACCTGTTTAATGATGCGTTGGGATTTTGCATTAAACGCCCCTGAAACCGTGCAGCCTGTTACTGGTAAGGTGAGTATTTTTCGTTGCCGACCAACCATATTCAAGCAACTCATCGTTATCACACTTACCGTCGCCTCTGTATCTACAGGGTGTTTCAAAAATGACCGGTATATTTGAAACGGCAATAAAAACTAAACGAGCAGCGATAGAAATACACCGTTTGTTGCAATATGCTTGGGACAACAGTACATTTTCAGGCAGAAAAACTTTCGAAATTACAGTAGTTACAATTTTCAACAACAGATGGCGCTGCGGTCTGGGAAACTCTATGGTACGATATTTTCCACATATCCACCATGCGTAGCAATAATATGGCGTAGTCTCTGAATGAAATTACCCGAAACCTTTGACAACGTGTCTGGCGGAATGGCTTCACATGCAGATGAGATGTACTGCTTCAGCTGTTCAATTGTTTCTGGATTCTGGCGGTACACCTGGTCTTTCAAGTGTCCCCACAGAAAGAAGTCACAGGGGTTCATGTCTGGCGAATAGGGAGGCCAATCCACGCCGCCTCCTGTATGTTTCGGATAGCCCAAAGCAATCACACGATCATCGAAATATTCATTCAGGAAATTAAAGACGTCGGCCGTGCGATGTGGCCGGGCACCATCTTGCATAAACCACGAGGTGTTCGCAGTGTCGTCTAAGGCAGTTTGTACCGCCACAAATTTACGAAGAATGTCCAGATAGCGTGATGCAGTAATCGTTTCGGATCTGCAAAATGGGTCAATGATTCCTTTGGAAGAAATGGCGGCCCAGACCAGTACTTTTTGAGGATGCAGGGACGATGGGACTGCAACATGGGGCTTTTCGGTTCCCCATATTCGCCAGCTCTGTTTATTGACGAAGCCGTCCAGGTAAAAATAAGCTTCGTCAGTAAACCAAATGCTGCCCACATGCATATCGCCGTCATCAATCCTGTGCACTATATCGTTAGCGAATGTCTCTCGTGCAACAATGGTAGCGGCGCTGAGGGGTTGCCGCATTTGAATTTTGTATGGATAGAGGTGTAAACTCTGGCGCATGAGACGATACGTGGACGTCGGCGTCATTTAGACCGCAGCTGCAACACGGCGAACGGAAACCAGAGGCCGCTGTTGGATCACCTGCTGCACTAGCTGCGCGTTGCCCTCTGTGGTTGCCGTACGCGGTCGCCCTACGTTTCCAGCACGTTCATCCGTCACGTTCCCAGTCCGTTGAAATTTTTCAAACAGATCCTTTAATGTATCGCTTTTCGGTCCTTTGGTTACATGAAACCTCCGTTGAAAACTTCGTCTTGTTGCAACAACACTGTGTTCTAGGCGGTGGAATTCCAACACCAGAAAAATCCTCTGTTCTAAGGAATAAACCATGTTGTCTACAGCACACTTCCACGTTGTGAACAGCACACGTTTACAGCAGAAAGACGACGTACAGAATGGCGCACCCACAGACTGCGTTGTCTTCTATATCTTTCACATCACTTGCAGCGCCATCTATTGTTGAAAATTGTAACTACTGTAATTTAGAAAGTTTGTCTGCCTGAAAATGTACTGTTGTCCCAAGCATATTGCAACAAACGGTGTATTTCTATCGCTGCTCGTTTAGATTTTATTGCCATTTCAAATATACCGGTCATTTTTGAAACACCCTGTATAAGTACATTAATCGATATGTCGTTAATTTTTACTTCGACAATTGCTTGCACCGTATACCCACTCTCATTCATTTCCTGTATTGTTTCCAACATGAGATCTTCCCGAATATCAGTTTCCTTACTATATTCCAGAATATATATTAATTCGCGACGTTTGCCTCCTTCCTCAATAACAGCCACCCGAGGAAGGCCTAAAATGACTGGCATTAGTTTGACTGTCCATCTATTAGGTCCCTCGCTGTTCATGCAACTCAAATATATGAATTTCGTTTCCTGTTTGAGCATATGGATTGTCCACAACTACACCCCTTCCATGGCAAAATATGATCCTAAGCTGTTTAACGTTTTCATAATATTGGGATCAAATAGATATCAGTCACTGTCTTTGCATGTAGGTAGCAGGAATTACAGTGGAATCTATTCTTCCTGGTATTGTCTGTAGACTTTTTCGCCACAATGACAGCACTTGTGCTCCATGGGCTATCACTGTAGCCTATAATACGTTCTGCTAAGTGTTCATCTATAAACTCTTCAATTAAAGGTTGAAAATGTCTCGTTATGTGGTAGAGATTACTATAAACTGAAGCACTGTCAGATGTAGATATATGGTGCAGGGTAACAGGTGTTGCTGCTACTGAAGCCTTTGTGTTAAATAAATGACAAACCATAGTAAATAGGCTTCCATTGCCTGCCAGTCACTACCTTGCAAGGACTCAGTTTTTCTCATAACTTGGGTGCAACAATGGTTTGTTTGCGGCTCTAGACGTCATCGAACCTATCAGTATCTTCTTTGTGTAATACCAATAATTCAGTAATCAGTAGACAATTTTATGGACCACCACTACTTCGATGAAGTTAATCATACTTACAGCAACCATAAATTCACCCTTAACATTACCAACATGTGCTACACTTCTCTGTATGGTGTAATGTATTCTACACAGTCTTCATTCTTCCACATGTAATGTTTTCTGTGACAATTCTGTATCAAGAGAAGCCCACACTAACTTCCCAATACCTGCTGGTAGTTTATAATGAAAACCAATCTTTAGGGTATGTGTCTGCAATTTCATTGGCAACACTTTCATGGATGCGCCTCGCGTCATTGCTTAGCTTGCAGCTGTATCCCCCAATGGAGTCAAAGTCCCACAGAGTTTTGCTCTACACTGCGAAAGATCGGTTTCAGCATGATGTATCTTGAGAAAACCTAGCCCAAGAGTTGCTGAATACCTTTCATCTACACATGGTAACACTTTCACATATTCCTGGAAGACCCATTTCCAACACTGAAAGAGAGCAATGTCATATTCGACGGCTCTACATTGTCATCACCTACTTCACACAATTTATAACTTGAGGGACCGAGTCTCATTTTGTCTATGAAGTCCAGTCTGATGACTGGCACGCCTGCACGTAAGTCCACGAGAAATTTATGGTCCTTGCGTTTTTACGTAGTATGACTAGCAGCATTCCGTCTGTGCATCTATTGTGCAATACAAAACAAAACAAAAAACAAACAAACTCTACTTCTAACACATAAAGAATAACTAAACTCTAATGTCTCCAGCGTATCATCAACCACTGAGATTCAGATCAATCCCCTGTAAGTGCCCAAAACGCATACAAGTATTAAACATAAACAGCACAGCCTTGGTACAATGTAACTCATGCCAAGGAAGTTTATGAAACTTACACCAAACTGGTATTAAATAAATTCCCTATCGATACCTATGAACAGTGACAAGTCCACAGTTTCCTCTGGTATAGAAATGGCACCTTAAGTGTTCTACTGATATCTCTGTGAATTAACATGTCCCTCATGAAACACAAATATACCCCTAGTGCCTCCACTGAAGAAAACGCTCTTTTTCTCAACACATTACTCTAGTACCGCCAGAAGGCACTGTAGACGTAGCTTCACTTTCATTGAAGTCTTGAGGCGACAACCAATTCTGACACCTGTGTTGCATGTCAGAACCACTTCACATAAAGGTGTTGTGACCCTGGGGGTAATCAGCAAGTCGAGTGAATTGTGGTCCAATGCATGCCTGGTTGCATTAGCGATACTGCTTATCTGTAATAACATTTATTGGTCTGACCAACTTTACAAAGGTATAGCTTTCTTCATACCTGCAGGTAGCGGGAAGGCAATGGTGCAAAGAAATGATGACACCTCACCAGTGCGTCGTGATGTTGCCATCCCAGGAGTCAGTGCCATGGCTTCATGTGGTGCTGGCAACGGTAGTGGGAGAGGAAGGTGTGACCCAGTGACCCAGTACAGCTACCACTTCAGCACTCTCGATGACAGCACGTCATGTGCTCAGGTGGAGTCTGCCGACTCTGGTCCAGGATGCCAGCTGTCGTGAAGACTAGGCGCTGGGCATCCGCCATGGATCTACATCGGCCAGGAAGTCTGTGTACGCGCATCGCCTGGTCAGAGCCAAGATGGCAGCTTGCAGATAATCTGCATTGATCCCGTTGTGGAGGAGAGCTTGTTGATGACCCAGTGGGCAGCAGTGACAGGCCCCAGCTGTGGTATGCATCAGGTCGTCTGCAGCTTGTTGTTGACGCCAGCGGGCAACTAGGAGGCCAGAATGTTGTGTTTTCACTGAAAGCACATTTACTCCATTTATCGGAGGCGTCTGCGCTCCTCGGCTTTATGCGCTAATTTCAGTAATGATTTTAAATCACCGGGTTCGGCCCTTTCTGTCTACGTTAGAGTCTGTTCTGGTGCTCGAGAGCGATGTTATACAGTGTTACTATACAGTGCCCTTTTAAGTAGTACAGTGATACTTCCGTTTCTATGTGCTCGGTTCCGATGTCTATTGAAGCGCAGATACGAAATGATGACATAACGAGTAAAACACCAGAGTTAACCTACTCTTTTCGCCTAATACAACTTTAACAAAATTTTAAGCCTGCACAATAAAAAGAAGGAAGAATAGGGTAGAACCTTCCGTCGATAACTATGTTATTAGAGACAGTCCACGATAAAATTATTCTGTTGTGCTGCACTGTTTCGAAAACAAATCACAGAGCACAGCTAAGACGAAGAAAACACGAAAGCACATAATACAATTCTATAACAAGAGTGAGCTCAGCCAGAATGGTTTGAATTCCCAGACCTGGAAATTTACACTCCACACTAGGCACAATCCACAGATTATCGACGTCACAGACACATTCGCGTCGAGTTTGGTTCAAATGGCTCTGAGCACTATGGGACTTAACTTCTGAGGTCATCAGTCCCCTAGAACTTAGAACTACTTAAACCTAACTAACCTAAGGACATTACACACATCCATGCCCGAGGCAGGATTCGAACCTGTGACCGTAGAGGTTGCTCGGTCCAGACTGTAGCGCCTAGAACCGCTTGGCCACACCGGCCGCGTCGAGTTTGTTTGCTTATTTATTCGCAGGCATGAGAAGTGGATGTACTTTAAGTAGTCGATTGCGATCACGAAGTCGCTCGTGTAAAACAGGTTTAAGGAACACCTAGTCTTGTAATCAAACACCTCACCGGCGCGGACCGAATTCACAGCGCCAGCATCAGAGTATAAGGTGAGGAAGACCGTTGTGGCTTCCGCGTACCATGAATTGACGGCGATTGCTGAGCCATTGAGACTTAGTATGGTTCCTCAAGACTTTCATTGTATCCTGGAGTAGTTGACACCACAAATCGCTGCAATCACGAGGGCGAAAGGTAGTAGATGAAATATATATATACGTTGTCTGTTCCTTCGGGCATGTCCGAATGCCACATCTAACACTGAAGAACAAAAGAAACTGGTGCACCTGCCTCGCATCGTGTTGGGCCCCACGAGCACGCAGAACTGTCGCAACACGACGTGGGATGGACTCGACTAATATCGGAAGTTGTGCTGGAATGAACTAACACCTTGATTTCAGCAGGGCTGTCCATAAATACGTATCAGTACGAGGAGGCCGAGATCTTTTCTAAACAGCACGATGCGAGTATCCCAGATATGCTTTATAATGTTCATGTCTGGGGAGTTTGGTGGCCAGAAGAAAAGTTTAAACTCAGAAGAGTGTTCCTGGAGCCACTCTCTATTTATTCTGCATTGTCCTGCTGGAAGTGCCCAAGTCCGTCGGAATGCACTATGTACATGAACGGAAGCGGGTGATCAGACAGAATGCTTACGTACGTGCCACTTGTCAGTTTCGTATTAGGGCTCCCATATCATTCCAACTGCAAACGCCCCCCACACCTTTACAGAGACTCCACCAGCTTGAACAGTCCCTCGCTGACATGCAGGGGCCGGCCGGTGTGGCCGTGCGGTTCTAGGCGCTTCTGTCTGGAACCGCATGACCGCTACCGTCGCAGGTTCCAATCCTGCCTCGGGCATGGATGTGTGTGATGTCCTTAGGTTAGTTTTAAGTACTTCTAAGTTCTAGGGCACTGATGACTTCAGATGTTAGGTCCCATAGCCCTCAGAGCCATTTGAACCACTTTTTTGACATTAAGGGTCCATCGATTCATGAGGTTGTCTCCATACGCGTATACGTCCATCATGATACAATCTGAAACGAGACTCGTCCGACTAGGTAACATGTTTCCACTCATCAGCAGTCCAATGTCGGTGTTAACGGACTCAGGAAAAATGGCTCTGAGCAGTATGGGACTTAACGTCTAAGGTCGTCCGTCCCCTAGAACTTAGAACTACTTAAACCTAACTAACATAAGGATATCACACACATCCATGCCCAAGGCAGGATTCGAACCTGCGACCGTAGCGGTCGCGCGGTTCCAGACTGTAGCGCCTAGAAACGCTCGGCCACTCAGGCTGGCCGGGCTCATGAGAGGCGTAAAGCTTTGTGTAGCGCAGTCATCAAGTGTACACGAGTGAGCCGTCGGCTCGGAAAGCCCATATCGATGATGTTTCGTTGAGTAGTTCACACGCTGACAGTTCTTGGTGCCCGGCATTGAAATCTGGAGCAATGTACGGAGGGGTTGCACTTCCGTCACGCTGAACGATTTTCGTCAGTCGTCATTGGTCCATTCTTGCAGGATCTTTTTCCAGCCGTATTGATGTCGGAGATTTGATGTTTTACCAGATTCCTGACGTTCACAGTACACTTGTGAAATGGTCGTAGAGGAAAATCCACACTTCATCGCTACCTCGGAGATCGTGTGTCCTATTCGCTCGTGCGCCGACTATTACACCGCTCTCAAACTTACTTAAATCTTGATAACCCATCACTGTACCAGAAGTAACCGATCTAACAACTGCGCCAGACACTATTCTGATATAAGTCTTGCCGACCGCAGCGCCGTAGTCTACCTGTTTACATATCTCTGTATTTGAATACGCATGCCTATACCAGTTTTTTGGCGCTTCAGTGTATATACCACATACCTACAATTATGATGAGCTCAGTCATTGATCTCGTCCTTGCTGATGCACAGCAGACTCGAATTCTTAAGGGAATCGGCAAAATGCCGCGAGTAATGAGAATAATGGGCAAGGGGCACTGCAGTAATGTAGTGTGGATAAGCTGAGAATTTGGGCCTGACGGGAGGTGCCCTAGTGTAGCTCGTGCAGATGTGATGACCACTTTGTCCGGATGGCTAGCTCCACTTCGACCTCAGAGCCGGAAGGATTTTGTTTATCTCACTTGTGGCAGAGTCACTTGTGTGAAGTTATCCTCGTTATCATAGTGCCGCCGCTCCGGCTTAGTGTATCTGTTCTACGGCGTCCATGGTTTTCACCTGTATTTCACGAAAACGTACAGCGAGCTTTACTATCGATGAAACAACGTGACACATGCAGCCCAGCTCTCCAGAAATCCGCTATCGGCTTGTCGTACAAATCTTGTAAATTCTGATCAGGCATACACGACTTGTTTTGATGCAGACACGTACGTGTGTTACGTGAAATTTATGCATCACTTTCACGTTGAAAGATTACTGTAGCGACATGGTTCTCATGTCCCGTTCAAGCATCGCGATAATTCCGTTAGCAAGATGTCTTTCGCTGATGCTGAAATTTCCCGTACCAATGTTCGAATGTTCAGCCTCCCGCCAGATGTAGATGAGAAGTTTCTAAGGGACATATTGACTGATTATGGTATCGTGACGAACGTCCGTCGTGAACGTTTCAGCGCAGTTCGTTCCGAGGAAATGCATATTAAACGCAATATTCAGTCGCATTTCCAGGTGTGTGGTTACCGCTTTCGTATTATGTATACTGGTCAAGAGGGAACCGTCTTCCTACGTAATGAAAGTGGACACTTTCAGTCTAATCGCCCGCGGAGGCTCTCTGTATTGAAGCCGTCATTACAACAGCGTCGCAAATTGACGGTTGCTGATCTTGTTCCTTCCACTGTGGAAGTCGGACCTACTTCGGCTTCGGATCATAATGTCCGAAAAGACAGTACTGATAATCATGTAAATGAATTTCCACCTTTACCTCTGAAGACAGCATAATAATCCTATTGCCTTCAGGCTAGAACCTGCATCAGTGAAAAACAAGCGACATCGCATTCACGATGGTGTGGGTGGGGATTTGCTTGGGCCTTCTTCTGCTCCAACCTCCTCTGTACTGACTTTCGCCCACTGCTTCTCTCGATGATACGATACCTCCAGTCCGTGTTACTGTGAAGTTATCCCCCTAGTATCACTCCTGTTCGCGAAGTGGCTCCTTCCAAACTGCCTCTGTGTGGCTACCCGCCGTCTGAGCCGTGGCAATGTCGTTCCACAGAATGTTTATGTAGTGTCGGTAGCTGGGCCGACACCGTGAAGTTGAAGGCTGAAAAGGAAGGCTATAGACTAACGCTGTGGCCGATAGTGCACGCACAGCATAAAGCAGCCGGGCGTGAAGTCTGGAACATGAGAACTTATAAATGAATAAGAAGAAAAGTATGTAGATGCTTTTTACTTATCTTTTCTTTATTCCTTGGAATACATCTCTCTTGAATACTCGTAAGCTATAGGCACTGATACAAATGGCGCCTTGCTAGTTCGTTGCCATTAACTTAGCTGATGGCTATTCTGTCTCTCGGCTAATGAGAGAGAAAGGCTTCGTACAACTGGGCGATAGCTAGGTTCGCGTACAACTGGGCGGTAGCTTGGTTCTCGTACAACTGGGGTCGAGTCCACTCTCGTATCACGAGACCTGCCTTGGTGGTGGCGCTAGGTCTGCGATCACAGTGGCGACACGCGGGTCCGACATGTACTACATGGACCGCGGCCGATTTGAACTACCACCTAGCAAGTGTGGTGTCTGGCGGTGACACCACATTTTACACCTTAGAGACTGGAGCTGCGTTACTTGTCCCTCGTTCTGAGTGACAGGAATCTGTGCCTATGGCCCATACCATAGCTCCGTCCGCAGACGCCATCATGTCATGTAGCCGATACTAATGGTTCAAATGGCTCTGAGCACTATGGGACTTAACTACTGTGGTCATCAGTCCCCTAGAACTTAGAACTAATTAAACCTAACTAACCTACGGACATGACACACATCCATACCCGAGGCAGGATTTGAACCTGCGACAGTAGCGGTCGCGTAGTTCCAAATTGAAGCGCCTAGAACCGCTCTTCCACTCCGTCCGGCTAGCCGATACTAACAGCTGATGCAAACTGAGCGTGCGGTAGCACGTAAGGAACCTAAGAAAAACGATTCCGATGACGGAGCCTCAGTCCTCCGATGTCTAATTCATCTGTGGATTCCGCAATGGACGTTGACGCTCAGTTGTCTACATAATTCTGCTCCATGCCTTCCGTACATCCCTGTATAATAGTGGTCAGTGACCGAAGTCTAAACGTTCCTTTCCTAGAATGTTAATGGTGCGGAATCAGTACTGCGATTGGCTTCTTAGAGGAGATTTTATTTAGGCGTTTCTCCTTACCTGGTTTTAGTATGATCTTTAACACAGCACCTGAATATTCTATGGGGACCGCCTTATTCTTTTGAAAAGGCATTCCATGTGCTGAGGTGGAAATGTTGGATTCTGGCAGGGCCATTGGTTGGAGTTTTTTTTAAATCGTACCTTGTTTCTTTTATATTCCCGTGTGGCACTGGTTGCACAATGGATCGTTCGCGATTTTGTAAAGAGGAAATTTTTCATCTGTTGCGTAAGAGTCCTCCGGTATTCTGTTGGGTGGTGATTTTAACTGTGCGTTGCGTCCTGCAAATCAATCCTTAAATTTTAATTTCTGTCGAAAATTACACGAATTGGTCCGCTCTATACGCCTGAAAGACGTCTGGATATGTAAATACCCGAAGTTAGTTAAATTTACCCACTTTATCCTTTTCCACCCTGAACACCTATTTTTTTTAATGGTGAATAAAGTTGAATTCTCTGTATACTTGGGCATAGTAGACACTGGGAAAAATAATAAAAAAACTCTTCCACAAGAAATGTAGCGGGAAAACAACTAGCACAATCGTGAGGGTCAGGTTTTATTTCACCAAAATTATTCTCTGACTTCCTGCTATTTGTTTGATATTGTAAGTTACCTTAGGAACAGTTATGAATAAAAAATTATTCTTTCATTACTTTTATTTATTAGTTATTATAAGAAATGTTTCATAGATTGCAAATCATATTCTGTGGCAAAAAAATTAATAATAATTTTTATTTATTTATTTTGTAGCACCAAGTCATGGTTCAGACTGCTTCACTTCTCGTGAAATAATTGGAAACAATCCTAGTACTGATTGCATTTTATGCACTTTGTCTCTGATCTGGAACTGCAGCACTCATACTGACATGTTCGTGGTGACAAAATATCATCCACTGTCGGCCAGTGATCATACCCATCATATCGCTTGTCCAAACCTGGTTTCGGATGGGGTTTATAAATCTTTGCCTTTGTGGAGGTACTTAACGTATCATCTAATAGTGTTTCGAACTCTTCAGCTCTCCTCTTCCTGTCTGGACAGGACAGAAGAGCCTCAGATAGAGACATTCTAAATTTCAACAGATCCATAATGTTCTTTTTGTCAGTCTGGTTTTCACGACAGTGCTCTCTATAGAGAAACGAGCAGTTGACCACTGAAAGGTCGATGAAATGCAGCAAGCACTTGAGTGTCCATTTTCTGGTTCTGAACCTGTTTCGGTAACACTCAACCCGCTGGTCATGAATGTCTACACCACCCATATTGGCATTGTACTGCTGAATTACAAAAGGGAAATCTACATCAAGACAGTGACCCTCCTGCTTACACCACCTTCGAACTTTACATTTTGGCTCAATGCCAGCACAAGTGTATGCTATCACTACCCTCTGACTGTCCTGCCACTCAGTAATTACTACAGCTTCATCTGCTCTAACATATGAATGACACTCTCCTCTTTTCATTCTTCCCTCTTTCAAATTAACATTCTTAGTTCTCTTTACCATTATTGTGCCATTAGCCTCAATTCCTTTCTCATTAAGCTTTACTAAGAGAGGAACTGTGCTAAAGTACCTATCAAAATAAGCAAAACTTCATTGTGGGAGAGTCTGTGTTAGTCGTAAAATAACAGAGGGGCCTAATCCTAATGACTTATCACCCAGAGGTGTAATAGCCCCCTGATAAATTTCAAAATCCAACACTATAATTGATGCTGAGGTCGTGATAAAGTTTTTAAGACCTACAGACCTTGGTTTTCCTTTAACATATTGCTTCAGTTTGCAACGCCCAGTAAAAGGGATCATTTGCTCATCAATACAGTAGTAGTTAAAGCTACGAGGAAAACTGTGACATCTTCTTCTTACTGTGTCGATCACTGGCTGAAATTTCCTCAGTCTATTATTTTCAGCTTCTTCAGGTGGTTTTATAGTATCAATAAAGTGCACATTATTCCTGAGCGCAAGGAACTGGTCTCTAGACATAGTGTCACTAATATCTGATAAAGAAATACATTTCTTCCAGTACATGGGTAGCCTAGGATACCTTAAGCACCGCATCATTAAATTTATCCCAAGAAACACCTTCAGTTCATGAGCTGTAGTCCCTAGGGATTTCCCTGTCTTTGCAACACTATACATATTTGTATATTTCACTGCCTCTTCAAAAAACTTTTCACTGAAATATTAACAGAAATATTCAGGAGGAGTTCCAATTGGTGAAGGACTCTAGAATTAAAAAAAAGATATTTTAGTAAGAAAATGGGAATGATACACGAAATAGGCAACTCAGATCGCACCTCTTTGTCACTGACCTCAACAGCACTGTAATTAATGTTTGGTGGATGAAACTTCTGAGCATAATTTGATCTCCAAAAAAGCAGTGGTCTGACACCTTCTGTGACACTGTGTGAACTCCTGCGCTCTTCAGGAACTTCTTCGGCACTCAAATCATCATCAGACGAGTCGTCTGCCTGGTGAATATTTGAAGGAGAAGGAACAAACTCGTCGCCTTCATCTGACGAAATGCCAGTCAAATCCGAATCCTCTAATACAGAACGGATTTGACTGTCTGATAAACCTGCATAGAATAATGGGAATGTACATAAAACCATTCCCATTCAAAACTGTATGAAAAGCAGTAATATAGGGACGCCAATGACACAATCAACAAAACCCACTCGAGGATGAAGTTACAGAGTCAACACCTAACCCGCACAATCGTGCTTGTACAAATTTAACGCACAATTACAGTGCAAAGATATGAAGTTACTAATAATTATCAATATCACAACGTTGTGCACACTATTACAAATAATCAGATCCAGCAAATCGCCGAAACAATTCAATTTAACTTAATTATGAGCTACTAATCAGGCGCCGGCATAATGCTCATTTCTCGATCAACTTAAACATGTGCTGCAATCTGTTGGGGCCAAATGACAACACAAACATGAGAAACGCGTAGCGCACAACCTGCACGATCGTTGCAGGTCGGTTGGTAGCAAGGCAAGAGATTCAGTTTGTCGTAACAAAATAAAAACCACACCCGCACGATCGCGTGGGTTCGTGTGGAAAGGGTTATTGCGACTTCTAGTAGCAGACTGCCTGCGCGATAGTATTCTTGAGGTTGATGTCATCCCTGCGTGCTCTGCGGATCACTGCGCTGTGGCTGCAACTCTCAACCGTGTACGGCAACCAGTCAACTTGTTTCGCGCTCCGTGGATGTTAAACGTCACTCACCTAACTGTCTCCTCTCTCGATGACATGTGGCGTGTCGTGTGTAAGCACACTGTCAGGCCCACTAGGAAGTACTTATCCACCGTAGACTGGTGACCGCAGGGCACGCAGGGCACATGAGAACAAGACAAGGAATCAAATTAAGTAGAATGCCTTAGTGACAAGAAGTTAACCGTAATAAAAAAGAACACGGTATCACTCTTTTCGAATATAATTACTGATGCGTAACAAAAATAATAAAGCTTTTTAGGAGACACGGATAATAATGTAGTAACAAATTCATTATGTGACATAATTTGAGTGTTATTGGCACCAATCAGTTATTACACTCTGCAGTCACGCGCCCTCGTTTAAATGAGTGGGATCAAGTACTCCGTTGGCGGCTGAGTTGTGTTTACACGAATAAGCTGTTTTCCTTGTCACACTCGCCTTTATCAGATTTTAATCTAGCTACGTGTATCATTTTCGATTGGACACACAGGAGGAAATTTGTGTGACTAGTGACGTCCTTCATTGCGAAATGGTTTACTGTGAAAGCTTCGGCCGTCTGAACTGTGTCTGTCGCGCTATTATCTTGACTGGTGACAACATTTAAAGATTTCCTGTTTCTTTTATCGAAATGGACATCTGAAAACTGCTATATCTTCGTTTTTCACAGAACGAGGCACTGTGGCAACTGATACATCTAGTAAATTCGTTTGCAACTACTGTCAGAAGCATTTACGGAAATAAGAAGAAAAATCGAGTTTCACACTATAAATACGTTGATCGTCTATCGAATAACATTTCCGGCTTGCAAAAGAAGGAAACAAAGTGGTATATGTTATGCCGCAATCACGAGACCATCAGCAGCTCAGGATACAGTAAATCAAGTACTTCATGCAAACAGCGGCTCCCTATGTGACGTGTACGGCAGGCTAAACCACTGGATGTTTTAGTAGCGCCTACGGCTAAATCGTGGGAAGATTTAAAAATAAATAAATAAATAAATAAAAAATAATCTTGGAAGCAATTCGGACGTACAGATTAATATTGCATCGGGAATAAGAATAAGAGAGAAGAAGGAATCGGCTCCAATAAATTTCGGCTAGTAACGGCTAACACACTGTTCATGCATCACAAGATGAGGAGCTATGCATGGGAAAGGCCAGATTACACAAAAGATACCAGCTGGAATATATCATACTGAGACAGATTTCCAAATCAGGGGTAGATATTAGCTCAGGTAACTACATAGCAATGAAAAGTATTTGGTAGACGTAAAAGAGAGTCATTATACAAATCCAGAAATTAAGAAGACAAATTTAGATATAATACGTTTGTCTACGAAGAAGTAATATTTCAATTGTCTGACAACAACAGGAACAAAAATGTGCAGAAAAATGAAATAGTAGATCAGTAAACTTCACTTAACAATGAAATAAATGTCGAGTGCAACAAACCATAGCGATATGCCAAAAAGGAAAACAGGGAAGACATCAAAACGGACGGAGCTTTCAGAGGACAGATTCAGCATTCAGAAAAGTCAAAATAGCTTCCAGAGAAATTAAAAGCAAAGGAACCAACTTCAAAAGAGTCCAGCGAATCCAACAGTTAAACACACAACGGAAAGTGGATATACAAGAACATTGATTAGGTGACGGAAGTAGAAATGGAGTATCCGCAGGACGTAGGTGGTCCAGTATTAGAGTAAGAGTTTGAGAAATATTCGGAAGATTCGTTATCAATCAAGACACAAGGATTAACATTTAAGTGGAATTTCCGGAAAACGGTCGGGTCCTTAGATGGTCAGTTTGGCTTTATGAATAATAAAGGCAGAGAGACAATTCTGATGTTACACTTCGTAATGGAAGCAAGCCTTTAGAAAAATCCAGAGAGGTTCATAGGTGTTATCGACCCAGAGGAAGCATTAGGTAAAGCACAGTGGTTCAAATGGATCTGAGCACTATGGGACTTAAATTCTGAGGTCATCAGTCCCCTAGAACTTAGAACTACTTAAACCTAACTAACCTAAGGACATCACAGACATCCATGCCCGAGGCAGGATTCGAACCTGCGACCGTCGCGGTCGCGCGGTTCCAGACTGTAGCGCCTAGAAAAGCACAGTGGTTCAAGATGTTTGAAATACTTACAAAATTTAAGATTTTTGTATGGGGAAAGAGTGGTTACATTTCGTACAAGAGCCAAAGAGGAACAATAAGAATGAGTGATAAAATGTGGTCAAATTGCATGAGATAAAACATGTTTTGTGCTGTCTTCAGGCTGGAACAATTACGGTACTTGTAAGGAAAGAACGCCTTAGTAACCACCGAATGAGATTTGAGAATACAGAAAATAAAGACGAAAGCAATGATGAGCAACAAAACTGTGACGAACCTTACATCAAAATTGGGGAACATGTGGTAGACAAAGTGAAGGAATTCTACTACTTACAGAATTAGGAGACAGCAAGCATACGGGGTGTTGTGTTCTGCCCACTCGTCAGATATACGGTGCCTAGGAAAGCTGCTTTCTCGGATCGCTAGATAGGAAATGGAAGCAAATCGTAGTTTATTACGAAAGGAAACGATTACAATACTTAACATTGTGAGATATAGACTTGTCGCAAGCAAAGGGCTACAAACAAACAGAAGCGTGCTCTCAGTATATACAATTCGAAATACAAGTGAACCATTACAGTTTCTAAGTCACTGCTGTAGCGTTCGTTGGTCGGGTCGACTTCAACTCGGGCCGCGGCTTTTCTTTTTTTGTTTTTGCTCATTTCACTCCTTCCTCTTAAGGAGGAAGGCGGACTGTTTGAGTGTCTTAGGGTATGAACACTATCCAGCCATGAGGTGTATTGGCTCTATTTATGTCTTTTTCTGAGGGAAAAGGGGGTTACTTATATCTCGCAATTAGCAATTTATTTGCAGGAAATTTTGGGTGCAGCTCCTATATTCACGTTACCGCCTAAGGAAAACCTGCAAAACCCGGCCAAAGCTGCTGGTATCGACACCTTTAGCTTCTCACAGCGCTTCGCTGAGGAGGCGTTATGTTTTTTTGTTTTGTCTTCTCAGTACTTCGGCGATGTTCCTGCCGTCTTGCGCTTCGGGGCGGGCCTATCTTCGTTGGAAGCGATAGGGCTGGCGTTGGCGTCGCTCCTCTTGTTCATGTCTCCCACTTTCGAGTTCTCTCTGCAATTTGAGTTGTTCAGCTTCTTTCCTTCGCCAGACGTCGAGCCAGTTGCGTTGGTACGTGTCGATCCTCCACCTACGGAGCTGTCTTGTCTAGCACCTCAGTATTGACTAAGCTGTCACGCCTGTTGACAAACACTCGAGTTTTTACTTCTTGGTCTTCTTGGTTTGCAGCGACACCGGTCATTTGTACAGCATGGTTTGTCACCATTCTCTTCTTCTTTGTTGTGATCTGCGCTTGCAGCGAGCAGGCTTCCGTTAGGGATGCCGCTTCGACGCCCGTCGTCGTCATCTGTGACTGCTTCCATCTCCGAGTGGAGCACAATCCGGAAGCGGGATACCGGTTCATCAAGGGCGGCCTCTACACCCGTTCGCGGTGTGTCTTGGCTGCATGATGGTGCGCCGCCTTCTGTCTCCGCCGCGGTCTTGGGCTGCCAGCCGCCGTCCTTCCGTACTCACGGTGAATAGACGACTTGCTATATCTTTATTAATTCATCAGATCACGTTTGTCTCAATATTTAGTGTGTGACAAATTCTATTTATCTGTTTCTCTCGCAGCGAAAACGCAACTGTTCGATCTGGCAAAAGTCAGCCATTGGCGAGATTTTATTACTAATTTGCAGTCATATGGCATAGAGCGTTTATCAAATTCCGACAAGCAATTTACGTTTCGTAAGGTTCCATCGGCGCAGAGCCTCTGTTGCGCCACTCTCCACACCTATCTGGGACACATACAGACTTCATTTTGTAAAATTCTGAAATATTGTAGTTGGCCGAGACGAAAGCCAACTCATACTGGCGACCGCTCCATACAATTATTAAACAACGTATATTAAATAGAATTGTAATTGTTTTCATTGTTTTAGTTGCTTGTCTTCGTGGTCGATCGACTGCTCGAAGTATTGGGTGTTGGGAGCTGCTTTCTCAGGATGGGGCAGGATAGGGGTACGATTGCGGACGGGGCCGTAATCAGTTACTCTCGGTTGCACAACAAACACGTAAACTTTTTTTACAAGAAATTAAAATTTTAAAACTATCTCCTAAAAAAACAAAGTTGACTGTATGACGGTTGAAGCCCTTATCACAGAAAAAAATCCACAATTTTAGGGCCGAAGGCCACCAACAATAACCTCAAACAACAAACGGCTGAAGGCCTGAATTACAATTCCAAATAGCGCATATCAAGATAAATACTTAGTTTTAAAACAAACTGTAACACGGATGAAGGCCTTATTATAAAAGAAGTGAAATTATTACTCGGCTGAAGGCCACAAACAATTTCAAATAACAAACGGCTGAAGGCCTGAATTAGAAGTCAGGGAAACAATTCCAAATGGAACACATTTCAACAAATGCCTCGCTTTTAAAACAAGTTTGCTTAAAAAACTTACTGCAACACGTCTGAAGACCTTATCACGAATGAAGTGAAAATATTGCTCAGCTGATTGCCACACCAACAATAATTAGAAAATTACAAATATTCTTAAAACAAACATCACAATATAAGGAATCAGGACAAGCGGTTCTCAGCAAGTGTTCCAAGGGTTGGCCTGGGAGGTAAAGCAAACATACGGCAAGGTGAGACAGGCAGCCAAGACTTGTACTCACGTAACAGGATGGCAACTCAAACTAGGGGCAGCTTAAGCGCCGGCCGACCAACTAACCAATCCGGGTAACGTCCGATCACCAGTACAACGGTGGAATGTTTTTAGGCAAGGGCGAAGAGACAGACTGCACTACCTCTTCAGAAAACACCCAAGGCCGAAGGAAACACTAGAACCTCCCAAAAAATATGCACAGTACAATACAAGAGGCTGTCCTACTACAGACCGTGTCGGACAGCATCAACACGAGGAAAGGTACACTGCCGAAAACGTACGCTAACCTCCACGGCAGGTAACTGGGGCATTAGCGCCCACAAGGCAGAAAATATCCATGTTGGCACTTCACCAATAAGAATTATATTAAATTAAATGATGAAGAACAAATAGAGAAAGACGACTGCAATATTTCACCGTCTCGAAACACTTCACTCGTAGCCGCCAGGCTCAGTGGCCCTGGGAGCAAGAACCCGCCGACCAAAGGTGAGATCTCAGAATAGTCGAGGTTGCTTTAGCAATTAACTCTTCACTCAACTTAAACGTCCAGGGTTCGGTGTGCAACGAAGTCGACGCTGTCGATGTTACCCCTCCTCGATCCGGCAATGGCAGCACGCCGCCAGCACCCGTCGTGGTGCACGGATCTGCTCGCTGCTGCGCCCCAACTGAACAGATGTCCGTTCACAACCCTTCACCAAATGCAGTACGCTGACAGCCTTAAAATAACTGTTCATTCAAAACCACAAAGTACATACGGTTCTGGGAAAACAATTCCATCAACAACTCACAATACTAAAGCTAGTCATTGTGAAACAACACGGACGAATTGTAAATCGGCACAAACACAGAGAAGCCAGAAGCGGTCGGAAGACCACATTCACGACCGAACGACCAACAAACGGTCGTGCCCACTCAAGTCAGCCTCGGGAAAGAGCCCAGTATAAATCATGGACTGTCAACTTATTGCCATGAGGTCACTTCGACAGGCGGACACACACACACACCAGTGAAAGTTGCACTACACGAATATGACGGTCCATTAAACTAAAACTCGCTGAATGCGGTCCTTGACGTGGTCGTGCACTCTCGCGACCACATTCTTCCGTCGGACAGTGCATGTGTGTCGCTAGCGGCCGGGCGAGTACTCGCTGTCTGGACCTCACTGCCGCTCCGCCCCAACTCAACTCGCCCGACACACGACGACCCGGAATCACTAGAGGCCGCTCCAAAGATGGTACCACAGTACGCGCTATCGATAGGCGCTGCTACTTCCACTCACGGACAGACAAGGCGAGCAAACGTAGTGGCGCCAGTGAACACACTAAGAAAACGAGACGCCACTATCGCTATTACAAGATGCCAAGCTATCAACGGCATCAACGCGAGTCGCACACAGCTGAGATATGTTTCATTCTCAGACACTCCCTTATGTCAGGGAGGAAATCGTGCTGTGTACATACCTTACCACTTATATCCCACTCACCTTGCCGTGTATCCAAACGGCAACGTCTTAAGGCGACTAGTCATTTTTATCCGTACACCAGTTACTGGGTGTACCTTATCTAGTCTTCCCATCTTTAACCAGCACCTTGCAACTCTGTATTTGATCGTACATCTATTGGGCATATTTCGAGCACCACATATATTGCATCCACTGAGGTGATCCCAAAGGCTCCAATTAGCCCAAGTAGGACACTTCACTGCCCTCATCTCACTTGCGCTGTGTTGGCGACCAGGTTCCGTCTGTGTGCCCATATACTAGTTGCGAAGCTGAGTACTGATTCGAAGGGCGCGCAGAGGTATGTTCTGGCAGATGTACTGTTTTGAATTTAGCGTCACCAGTTTACGTAGTATGTTTTCTGCTTTGTCAATTGTTAGCCTTATGTGTTCGTGGACATTCAATTTCTCATCTATGCGTACCCCAATATCTAGCATAGCATGTGCTCGTTTCATGTTTGTGTCCCCTATTTTAACTGATGGCTTCGTTTGGAGTGATTCATTTAGCAATGTGTATGTTGTTTGGTTTACGGCTGTCCTGAGTTTGTTGTTGTGACACCAGTGTGGAATTGGTTCTAGTATTCCACTGGCTTTCTCTTCTAGCTACAACTAATACGTCTTCTACCTAGGCCACAATTCCGTCTGACCTTTTATGACCATCGACTGAAATATCCCAGAAGATGGGGCCACAGATTGTTCAAATGGTTCAAATGGTTCTGAGCACTATGGGACTTAACATCTGTGGTCATCAGTCCCCTAGAACTTAGAACTACTTAAACCTAACCAAGCTAAGGACATCACACACATCCCTGCCCGAGGCAGGATTCGAACCTGCGACCGTAGCAGTCACGCGGTTCCGGACTGCGCGCCTAGAACCGCTAGACCACGGCGGCCGGCCACAGATTGTCCCTTGATGACAGCCTGCGGTAATTCTTTTAATTGCTTTCCAGCTATCCATCTACTATTCGACTACTGGGTCTTTACAGTAGCCTAGGAAAATGTTGCACAGTCATTGTGCTACCTCCAGATGTCTTAACCTTTGAAACATTGCGGGCCACCAGAGGCTATCGAACATCCCGACAATCGTATTGCAATGGAGTACTTCTGTGCGGTAGTCTTAACTATGTATAGGGCATGGTTGTGTCGTCATCTATTAATATGCCGTTCCTCAACCGAACTGGTGTTGGCTCATGCCCCTGACACCTCTGTGGGTTAGCATGCGCTTACACAGTAGCGTCTCCTGAATCTTTGCTACGGTGTTTATTGGGCATACTGGCCTGTAAGTCTTTGAATATGAACGATCTGTCTCTGCTGATTTCATAATAATGATTTCTTTGGAGTTTTTCATATTGTAGGTTCCCTGCCCAGCCGAAGGCATCGTTCGTTATTAAGAACAGGGTGATCTCCGGTGCTAATTTTTTCATTCTTTCCGAGTGGATACCATCTGATCAAGGTGCTTTTTGATTTAGAGCTCTGAGGCTGCTAGTTCAACCTCTTCTTCCGCAAAAGGACAGATGACAGTTGCAGTGTTGTGTGGTGTGTGTGGGTCTTCTCTTAGTGTTGTATCTATGGCATTGTCAGGGAGCAGTTTCTACAGCAGAAACTCCCCTGCGTTCCTCCATCTCCTCTTGCCGTCATCCTGCCATAGCGTTCGCAGAAATCGTGGGGTTTTTATCTTCTTTCTCAGTGTTTTGTACTGTTCCCCCATACATTATTGTCTGTTTGTGTTGTTAGAAATCTTTCTCATCGGCGTTTATGCGTGTTGTATGTTGTCTGTCTGTATAAGTATTGTGCTTGCCTACGTTCTTCAAGTCTTATGCGTCTGTCTCTACCTAGTATCGCCCTTTGATCTTTTTTCCTCTGGCTTCTTGTTTGAGTCTCGTGAGTTCGTTCGTCCATGATATAGTGAGGGTTTTGTGTTTTTTGCCGTTGGTATTGATGTGTTTTGTGTATGTTGTACTATCTGCGTTAGTTTGTGTGCTCTGTAATCGATACCTCCATTGATGTTTTCTAGATCGTGTTCTTGGATAATTTCCGTTAATTTTTCTGGTCTGCTTTGTGGAACAGTAAGTGTCTGGTGTGTGATTTGGCAGTTGGCCACTACTGGTTATATTGAGTACGGTCCAGTTTGTTACGTATAACATTGTGCAATACTTTCTAGCGTAAAGTCAGTATTATTCATCGTACCGTGGGACACTCCGTATGTTGGTATAGGTCACTCTTGTGTTCATTACATGTAGTGGTGTTTCTCGTATTAGGTCGGTGATTATGTGTCCTGTGTCATCTGTTCTGAGTTCCAGAGGGTGGATCTTGATTTAGTGTCAGCAACAGTCACTAAGTTCTTGCTTCTGGCATACATTGCTAGGTCTCTGATGTGTTCTGCGTAAGGTTGTATTTGAGGGCTGTATTGGGCGTACGTGGATGTAATTACCCATGTAACATTCCCTCTAGTTATATATATATAGTAAATGTTGATTGCATAAATGTGCTACCTTAATTATGCTTTAAGTTCTATTTAAAATTACTATGGCAGCCTTATAGTTATGGCTGCCTGTGATAATGGTAGCATGTTTTGGTAGGCATATTAATTGCCCATTTCTGTTGTAAGGTTCTTGTAAGCACATGGTGTCTGCCTGTAAATATTGTGTTATTTTTTGGATTTCAGCGCTAACTGTACTATTGTCTTTTTTTATGTTGTAAGATATTCCTTGTTTTGTCTATGTGTTCTGTGCGTTTTACGTGTACAAAACATTTACTGCCTGTCTGTAACTAAACTAAATATGTTCGCCCGTGTGCTCTAACAAGATCTATATAAGTCGAATGATCCTGCCCCGCGCAGGGAGACCTGTAGTATGAGGTCGAGTAGCAGCTCTGCTGATGTAGGAATATTCTCTGTCCTTAGTACGATTCTGTCTGTCTGGTTAGTTTCTGGAAAATGAGAGAGAATCACCCTTTCGATGACGCAATCTAAATAGCATCCGCTGCACTGTCTGCAATATCTATTTTTTCTTTATTCTACCTAAAAGTAAGTTAAATTCTATGTTATAATAATCAGCTGTAGTTGGCTTGTTCTTGGTTGTGAGTTGTGGCCTGATTGTTTCGGCGTCTATTCACTCAGGCTCTATGTATCTGTCTATTCCTTGTTTCTTTTGTCCGGGGTGGAGAGTGCTACCCGACACAAACTTGACTGGTTTGGTGTATTGTTCACATTTACGTGTGTCACAGGCTTTTCCATGTGATGGTGATTCCGGCTCGAGTTCGTTTGATGTATGTGTGATGTGATGTACTTGGTTGGATGAAATTGTGTGTGAGTGTGTCGGTTTTGTTTGTACATTTCCTTGTGTTCAATATGTGTAAGCTCATCTTCCAACCCATCTATCTTCTGGGTCAATATTATTTGGAAGATTACCCAGTAGTGTAATTATCTCTGGATTTGGTTTGCCACCACGTAGTGGATGGAGCCACTGACTCTCATGTCATCTGTACATTGTGTCGTATTAATACAGCTGTTCTATAAAATCGCTGAGTGTGTTAGGGGCTGGGTGAGTTCATTTTCTTCGCAATTCTCAGGCAGAAGTCTGATATGTCTTCTCCAGGAGACTACACTTAGGTAACTTCTTTGTATTGTTGATGGTGATATCTATTTGTATGCTTTGGGTGATAGGCTTTGAATGTTCATGTTTGTTTTTTTGTGTGTTTATTTTCGCTGCAACGGTCTATACAGTGATGCAGTTATTTATAGGTTTGACAGTCACCTCGTTTTGTTTTATTGCAGACATGGCCTCTGTATTTGCACGGGATGCTGACACAAGCCTTTGTGGACGTGCAGTCAGTGCTCTTGTCTCCTTGGTTGCCACACTTGGCACACGTAATGTCGGCCTTTCTGCAGGTTTTAGTCGAATATCCTAGATCACGACACCTAAAACACTACTCTATAATCTTTTACATATAGTGATTCTAAGTTTGCGTAGACTCTCTGTCTTTCTCTTAGGACTCTGTCCTGATGGGGGCTGACCTCCAGTACTTGATTATCGAAAACCCTTCCCTCAGGCCCTCATTTTATACCTTCACTTGACTTCACTGCCGAAGTCTTCTTTCGTGGTGTCACCAGTCAGGTTCTGCTCATAAACCCTTTCTAGAAACTCCTCGTTGGTAAGTGTATCGGGCACGTCATGTACCGCTACTAGTGGCTTGCGTTTTCGCGGCCCTTCATAGGCAGTGCTGTGCAGGTCTTTCGTTTTCTTTGTTATTTTCCGACGATTCTCCTGTGTTGCCGTTTCAACTACAACTGCAGTCTGGGTGGAGCTGATTGACTTGATATGTAGATTCTCTTTTCTGGAGTTTATGTTCTGGGTTATAGTCTTTGATGTACAGCTTTGGCGTCTTGATTTGTCGTCAATTTTATGTGTATAGTGTTGTGGCCTGTTTAGTTTGAGCCTGTTCTTTGTTTTTGAGCTCTGTTGTTAAGGCGGCAGTATAATTCAGTGTCTGTGCTAGTGTTTGGGATTGTTCTGTGACTTTATCAGTTAATTCTCTAATTAGCTTTTGATAATCATGGTTCGCTACTCTGAGTTCCCTATTTTCGCCCTCTGACGTCTCAGCCTTCTCATGCAGAGTTTGTATTGGTAAGTCTTTAAATGGATTCTACGCTCTCTGTAGTTCAAATCTTAAATGCCTGTTTTCATCATTTTGGTAGGACAGCTTAACTTCAAAGCTACTTATTAAGAAAGCTAAAAGAAACGTTCTGTTTCCTTATTTTACAGGCCCGTCTTGATCACATAAATTTTTACAATTCACTATGACCGGTTTCGGCTACTGCCCATCTTCTGATCATAAAATATTCTGATGTAGTATCAAAGTGAAACTAAACATGTAGGTACATAGTAAGTGCACTTTCTACGATAGTTATCTACCTCTGTGGTACAAAACGATGGACATGTAGTAAGAGCACTTACTATGTACCTACATGTTTAGTTTGACGTTGATACTGCATCAGAATATTTTATGATCTGAAGATGGCACTAGTCTAAACCGGTCATAGTGAAATGTAAAAGTTTATGTGCTCAAGATGGACCTGTAAAATAAAGTGCCAAAAATATGATTACGGACTCATTTTCAGACTTAATGTCTTCAATTGAAACGTTATGTCGCTAATGATGGTTAACAGAGCACCTGAAGTGTGCTTAGCTTTTAGTTCCATTCCTATTTGGCTCAGTATTTTGTCTATGGCTGTTATATTTTCACCTGCGAAATAGGCACGAGTTCTTGAGTTCTTTCTCCACGTGTTTCATTCCAGGTGTGACGTTGATGCCTTGAGCTAGCGTCTTACTCCATGCTGTCCTCCAACTTCCGCCGGCCTCTGGTGTGATGGTGTCACTGCCTCGTCTGCTGGGATCCAGGGCCGAGTGTGGGCAGGCGGTTGTTTATCGACAGCAGGGAGCACAGCTGGCGGCGGCAGCTGCTGACGTCGACGGCGCGGCACGGAGCAGCTGGTGGGCGTTACGGCTGTAATCCGTTAATCATAAGAATGAACCTGATGTAAACAAACACAAACGCGATGATTGGCCGGAAGTTGTAGCACAAGTACATTGGATTCTTACGCCCTTGTATGTCCTACTTATGTATTAGATATCTAATTACTAATTTATGTTGAACTAAACTTTAAGATATTCAAATGTATTAACAGCCACCAACGTTTTTCTTAATCACTCTTTAGCTACGTAGTTTCTATTTCAAAAATAGTGTACAGTCACAGCCTTTGCAACGTTGTGCCCTGATTGTCGCGCTGTTAATGTCCACCGTAAAAATGGCTGTGGCTTCTTTCTGTTCCTTAGTGAAACACACGCGTGAAACACGTATAAAAAGCGCCGAGAAATAGGCTGTTTTTAATGTTTTTCACAAATTTACGGAGATAATCGGCTATGAAGTTTTCCCAACGTTGCATATGATGCAGTTTATAACAAACTCGCGTAGAACGTATAGTGCAACCAGTAGCTTAATAGCATGTAAATCATATACAGGTATGCATGCGTTGGTTCAAACCTCCCCAGAATAACTTTTTTTTTTCCTCGTTCAGCTCTAAGTACCTGCATATCGTTGAGAGGGAACAGTTTGTTCCATCTCATTACAATTAATTTTTTTGTTGTATTATACGTTCAACATTTTTCTAGTTTAAATAGTGTGATATCTCGAGTGAAGAAGTAGACTACCTGTTTATTTAATTCAATTCATAATTACATAAAAGCACTTCCTCTCCCTTATCCCACTACGCTGCCTTGGGTTGATTAAGTTTGGGGTTTATATTAAGAGTTCGTCTGCTAGTAGTGCCAAGGGAGAGATGTGGTCACCTGTAGGTCGGCTAGTGCCAACCTAAGCCTGGAGTAAAGACAGAGATGATGCACCTGTTTGCCAGGGGGTAGTACGGGGTTGGTAACAGGTCCCCCTCCCCTCCATGTCCGTCCTTGCCGCCAATTTCATCGTGGGATGAGGTATTATGTTTTACACCGTTACTAATCCGCTCTTTTTCAGGATTGAAATAGTTAGCGTTTCGTTACGGCCATACATTCTTTTTTTTTTTTTTTTTTTTTTAGAAATTTTGCCTTACAATTAAAGTTGTCAGGGTTTCTTTTTCAGAGGCGAGCGTGGGGGCTCGTGTTATCCCTTTATAGTGCTGCAATCACTTGGTGCCTTCAGCACACGAGAGCATAAATAGCTCTAAAAAAATTGTATAGTTTCACTTTTAGAAGCAACACATATTTGCAATGTTAAAGTACCCTGGGGCCTCACCCCACCTAGTTAACACGTTGTCGTAACGGCTGATGAGTAATTTGGATGACGATTCCTTGTGAAACCTGGTAGGAGACGCGTGTGTGACATACTTAAGGTTCTAAGCGTGTGACGTATAATTTTTCTAGGCCACCTCATAAATTTTGTTCACGGTTCCTTTTTAACCCCCATTTTCAAGCAACACGTCCTAATAATGTTGATAAAGAATAGGTTAAGCGGTTCTAGGTGCTACAGTCTGGAGCCGAGCGACCGCTACGGTCGCAGGTTCGAATCCTGCCTCGGGCATGGATGTGTGTGATGTCCTTAGGTTAGTTAGGTTTAATTGGTTCTAAGTTCTAGGCGACTGATAACCTCAGAAGTTAAGTCGCATAGTCCTCAGAGCCAATAGGTTGAGCGTGTGAATTATTGTATAGTATGGAAAGCAAGAACGAACAGAGGGGTGAGTACAAAGAAATTAGCTGTTGGTATCGGTCATCCACGTGGTGTCGAACTGCACTACCAGCGAGCTACCAGTTAAGGTGAGGATGCTTACGTGTGCTGTTAATTGATTTTTTGCATGTGCCGTATTTCACAGGATGTTCTATTTTTTAAGAATTTGCTTTCTTTTGTGAATATGGGAGACGTTTGTGTCTGCTTTGTTCCCCCATTTTTCCGCCAAAGAGAATTTTTTTATTCGGTCCTAGTAGTAATCTCGGGTGCGGATTTCGATCACTGTCCCAGCAGACGGACCACAAGGGCAGCAACGTAGTCCAATTCCTTTTCCCAGTGCTTAAGCAGAAACGAGATGCCTGTTAGTTTAAGCACCTTCAGTGCAAGACATAACTCGAAGATATTTGACTTGACTTTGTTTGTTGCAATTATTAAATTTGCGAAGTTTTGGAGAATATAGATAATAAATGTCATATTAAGTTGGAAAAATTTCTGGGATCTAGACAATAAATGACCTATAAACTGGATGTCATGGATTTAGTGGTTATTACAAACCCCAGTCCTGTGTAGAGAGCAATGTCATGACTTTAGTGATCATTACAAATGGCTCTGAGCACTATGGGACTTAATTTCTGAGGTCATCAGTCCCATATAACTTAAAACTACTTAAACCTACCTAACCTACGGACATCACACACATCCATGCCTGAGGCAGGATTCGAACCTGCGACCGTAGCGGTCGCTCGGTTCCAGACTGTAGCGCCTAGAACCGCACGGCCACACCGGCCGGTGGGAGCTCGGTGGCCTCATCGCTCACGCACGAAGCAGTGCCAACGAACGAACGCGCAACAAAAACTTTAATTACTCTCTCCGTTTTATTTACAGTACCTAATGAGTAAACGAGAACGTACTATGTAAGAGAACGTTCCCGGTACCTGTTAAGTAATGATCACCGTCCATAATCAAATTTTTGGCTAGGAAAACTACATCTGAATGTGGAGCCACATCACTCTCCAACCGACTCGCCGGCCTTATTGGGTAGGAGATGGACTACCACAAAACAAATTTGTCAAGTATGTGAAGAAATTTAAAAGAATTTATGTAAAAAAGGCACCGAAATGGTCTTATAACATCACATCACTTATGAACCCAACTGAATTTTGACGCATGTAGTAGAAGTCCTCATTTGCGTCCGTTCTACAACCTGCATCTGAGTTTCAGGTATGTTTCAGTGAACACGAAAGACAGTTTCGAAACCAAGAACGATAGTAATATGCTATACGGTAATGTATGTTTTCACAACACGCCCCATGAACTGGGTGCAATGCTTGACTTTTCAATAGTTTCACTCTCTGATAATATTGTTCATGACGTCAACCACCCACGTAACGTGCTTAACAAAATGCATGATAAAACCGTGTTCCATTACACAAATGACATACTGTATAATCTGGGGGCAGTAATGAAATTTTCACGTATTTTCATGTTCCGCAAGATTTTGCTTGAACAGAGGTACTGTTCAGGTACGCAACGAAGTTCGAAAAGTTTTATTGCTACATGATCCCCGTGAACGAGCGGTTCTAGGCGCTTCAGTCCGGCACCGCGTTGCTGCTACGGTTGCAGGTTCGAATCTTGCCTTGGGCATGGATGTGTGTGATGTCCTTAGGTTAGTTAGGTTTAAGTAGTTCTAAGTCTAGGGGACTGATGACCTCCGATGTTAATTCCCAGAGTGCTTAGAGCCATTTGAACCAGTTGAAGCTAGATGATTGTGCAGTCGAGTGGAAACTAACTCAGGGCCCATACGACTACAAAAAAGGAAGAACTGATAGTAGACATAAGCTGGACTGACAGTTGCATTACGACAACTTGGTCATGTCTTAGATAATGGATAAACAAACAACAGCCAAATGATATGCCTTGCTACTTTCTGAACTGCAGCAGAAAGCGTTACAATCTATGCCTAGTAAAAAAAATAAGCTTCAAGCGAGGTCAACAACGGGGGCAACACCCAGTCCAAATTAATTACAAAATCCAGAATAAACCAGGTAGTAATCAAACAGATCCTTATTCCTATTAAGGTACAATGTAAACATAGATCTTCACGATGAATTAGCAGAAGAAATTAAAAAAAAGTCGTCTCCCAAACAACGAAGTGATACAGACCAGAACACAAGCTATTGTGGGTGGCGTACCAGCCACAGTTGTTACACAGGCAGGGGCAGCAAAATGTGCCGTATAATACAATTTTTATAAAAGGGTTAAGGATTTAGGTCCCTTTCCATATATCCCCGTCCAGAAATGACGATACGTGAGCGCTGTTACCATTAAGTCGCATGGCGTTATGATGCAGGTTTTTGTGACAGTTAAGTTAGCGAACAGAGTGATGGAATGCCCGTTAATAGTAACTGATCGTTTAGCTACCGACGGGCTGATAGACGTAGATGTTTTGAGAGAGAAAAACACAATAACCGATTTCTCATTACGAAAATGTTTCTTGACTCTCATTGGCGAAATCATTGAAGTAAGTCTGGAGAGAGAAACAGTTATTTAATGCAAATACTGCCAGAGCAATCATATACAATTTTTAGGCGATAATGACAGTCATAAGGTTAGCTTCCCCATAACAATAGTTGAAATGTCGGGCTGAGAAACAACGTAGGTGGTACAGTGATTGAATCTACAGTAACTACAAAGGAACAATAAGGTAAGTAATATGATTTATTACTACACTATTTACAGGTATTTACATGAAAACCAGGTGTTATTAAAACTTACATTTACAATATGGAAGTTCGCTGCGATAATGTATTTTGGCACAACAAGTATACGATTCGCTGGTCAAAGCGAGCAGCAGTGAGTGGTGACACCAAGCTAATGCTGGATTGCAATATAATTCAACCATCTGTATCACCGTACTGCAATCAATTGTTAGTGGCAAGCAAATCTAATGGACGTATTAGTTTCCTGTTTGATGCACTAGCCATAAATAAAATCGTCTACCTCCAGGCACAAGACCTGAATATACTGATGAACAGGTTCAAAAATTCCATGGTTTCAAACACTATACAAATATTGATTTAAGATTTTAGCACTGGCAGGTGAAGCTAAACACCAGAATTTAGAAAATAACGACCTTCATATTTGATGGTAGGAGTCATCAATTTGTGTTCCACCTTTCGGTTCAAAATGGTTCAAATGGTTCTGAGCACTATGGGACTTCACTTCTGAGGTCATCAGTCCCCTAGAACTTAGAACTACTTAAACCTACCTAACCTAAGGACATCACACACATCCATGCCCGAGACAGGATTCGAACCTGCAACCGTAGCAGTCGAGTGGTTACAGACTGAAGCGCCTAGAACCGCTCGGCCACCGATGCCGGCCTACCTTTCGGATTTAATGTCAGTTTTGCATTGCTCATCACTGGTTTACACACAGTACTAGGTCCAGAATTGCTAGAAACTATAATACTATATTCTAGAAAGAGCGCTATAGAAGTTTTATGAAGCAGGAGTAACGGAAAATTTACAAAAGTCTAAGGTTGCGAGAAAAAGAGATCAAATTTTTAGGCCGTATAATGTCCTCATCAGGAATATGATCACATCTTGAAAAACTTGGTACAATAAAGAATTTCCCGTACCAAACACTAAGAGGCAGTTAAAAGCGTTCTCCAGTCTCTGCTCAATTTTCCAGTATTTCGTTCCAGACCAATTATTGAACACCAGAGCATTACTAGGTTTACTTAAGAAACGCTCTGTATGCTTTTGGATGCAGGAAGGCACAACTAGAACAAGTAACAGACTTCAGGTTTTACTCATGGAAGAAAAACACTACCAACAGTACCACATTGACACGTGCAGAAACATGATGAAAGAATTACAAGAAGTTTATACACGCTGGCACAAGGTGAGAACATAGTTGAAACCGAGTAATACAAGCAGTTTGGAGCAATATTCCACCTTGCGCAATGATGTACTGTTCTGTAGGAGACATGTCAACACAAACACTTGGAGTGAGTGCATTTCGAATGAAAGTGTACATAAACATGTTTGGTATACACATCGTGACTGGTGACGCTATGTTAGCACAAAGTATGTAAGAAAACTGTGATTTATTGCTGCTTGCCCAATATGCGACGAAATGGACATCGATTACTAAGCACTTGTGTCATCTCTCAAAAAAACAAAATCGACCAGCAAAACTAGTAAGACTGAATTGCACTCTGTTTTGCATAAAAAACCACTTGAAATCGTAGCTGCTATATTTTGGTCCATATGTGACTAAACGTGGAGATATCAAATATGTTATTGCACTATGTGACATTTTTTCCAAGTTTGTAAAGCTATGTGCTGCTATATCCGTTATAACTGCAGTAATTACCAAAATAAATTCAAATGATTACGTTGGTACAGTAGGAACCTAATGGAAGTATTAGTTTCGTGTTTGATGCACTAGCCATAAATAAAATAATGTACCTGCAGGCACAAGACTTGAATATACTGATGAACAGGCTCAAAAATTCCATTGTTTCAAATACTATACAAGTATTGATTTAAAATTTTCGTTCTGGCAGGTGAAGCTAAACACCAGAATCTAGAAAATCTACGACCTTCATATTTGGTGGTAGGAGTCATCAATTTTGTGTTCCACCTTTCGGTTCAAAATGGTTCAAATGGCTCTGAGCATTATGGGACTTAACTTCTGAGGTCATCAGTCCCCTAGACTTAGAACTACTTAAACCTAACTAACCTAAGGACATCACACACATCCATGCCCGAGGCAGGATTCGAACCTGCGACCGTAGCGGTCGCGCGGTTCCAGACCGTAGCGTGCACTGCAGCTGTAGCGGTTATAAAGCTAAGTACTGAAAAACTTATTTGTGCACTGTTACACAGTTATTAAATTTAATAGTTTTCAGCGGTGTTTCGTGCCGTTTGTGGCGAAATAACCATTTAATAAACTTTTGGAAACGTTCACTCGCTGTGTTTTTTAGAGTTTTCTGTGGGTTGAAGTCGTTTAGTAAACTTCATGCTTTAGTTTTATACTGACGTTCCTTATTGTTTCACGTGAAATATTTCAATAAAATTTTCATTCAGTGTTTTAACCTCATTTAGTTTTCTAGTGGCTGTTCGAATATTTTGGTTTTAGCTATCAATTTTGTGATGTTTTGTTGGTATTGGTATTAGCTGTGGTGTAGTAGTATTAATACAAGTAGTTTCTTTCTTAGTAGACAGAGAATTTCGAGACCGATATTGTTAGTTCTTTAAATATTTCTACTGGTGTAACTGAACTTTGGTAACGTTGACGTATAGTTTTTTCAGTTATTGTAAAATTTAACCAATAGTGAGAAGTGTGGTCTCTGTCGTATGTTTGTGAGTTGTGGGTCACGGTGTTTGATTCAAAGTATTTTCATTGATGGGAATGCAGTGGGGAAGCCAGTGGGCATTTTAGCGAGATCCTCTCGTGGTAATGCAGAATATGTAGTAGAAATAAGTTGATAGAGGAGCAGGGGCGTGAAATCTGGGGTCTTCAGGTACAGTTACAACGCGCAAAGGAGGTACTAGATAGGTTGAGGAGGGTGAAGGATCGTGGGGAATGGGAACTGACAGTTGGCAAGAAGACAGACAGGAAGAGGAAGTATTCAGACAGTTATACTTTGCGTATATGCAATAGATTTGACCAACTGTTAGAGTTAAATGGAGAGGATCCTCGTGTAGCTGTAGATGTAGGGAACACGCAGCAGTCATCAGAAATTAGGAGGCCTAGGTCAGTTGCAAAGTCTAACAGAAAGAAGAAGGTTCTGCTACTAGGTAGAGGTGAGGTCCAGCAGTTGCAGGAAGTGTTGGGGAATGAGTACCAGGTCACCAGCATTGTGAAGCTTAGTGCAGGTTTGGCTCAAGTGACTGACAGCATAGGGGAGTTATGTAGGACTTTTACGAAGGAAAATCAGGTAGTGATAGTGGGTGGAGCAGGGAACAGTCTTTATAAGGACGAGGAAATGATGTAAGTGGTGACCTGGTAGAGATAGCTACTCAAACTGGTGGCACTAATGTGCATTTCGTGCAACTGTTTCAAGGCCATGATCGGCCTCACCTTAATGCGGCTGTTAGGCGCGTTAACGTGGGGTTGGGGAGGGGGCTGATGGCAGCAGGCATGGGTCACGTCTCAGTGGTGCCAGTTATGTCTATCAGTAGGTCGGGATTCACTAGGCATGGTCTGCGCCTCAATAGGTATGCGAAGGGGAGGCTGGCAAAGCTTAAAGGTGACAGTGCAGTGGGTGGTGGTCGTGGGATCAGACACGGAAAAATTACTGTAGTTGTTGGTGTTAGAGCTGCACCATTTTTAGATTGAAGTCAGCTAATAGGTATACATGTTTAAAGGAAGTCCCTCTAACTAAGGGCTCACCTTCTGAAGATGTACTCAAAGAAATGTCATATTTAATTACAAACTATGTAGGAAAGTCAATCCAACAGCAATAGAGAGTTTTTTAAACCTTGTCAAGGAACAAGTGGGGCAGGATGTTTATAGTGCTGATAACATAAATGATAAAGAGAATGCTTTCCTTAACACATTTCTCATTCTCTTTGAGAGTTGCTTTCCATTAGAACGTTCTACACGGGGTTATATCAAAACGTTAGAAGTAGCCACAATCAAGCTATAGTAGCCTATTACAAACAGTATTGTAAGGTACTTAAAATGTTATTAGGAAGGCAAAGAGTATGTGGTATGCAAATAAAGTAGCTAATTCACAGAATAAAATTAAAACCATATGGTGAGTTGTGAAGGAAGTGTCTGCTCAGCAGCACATGGTCGACGGTATAAAGTCAGTTCATAGTAAAAATATTTCTGTTACTGATAGATCAGATATATGTACAGTATTTAACGATCATTTTCTTAGCATTTTTGGTAAATTAAATAAAAATTTAGTTTCTACAGGGAATCGTATAACTTGCTTGGCGAACACCTTTCCGAGATTGATGTCTGAAATACTCCTCTGTGATACACACAGGAGGGATATTGAGTCAATAATTAAATCACTAAAGACTAAGAACTCTCATGGTAATGATGGAGTGTGTAGTAGAATATTAAATTACTGTGCTACACATGTTAGCCCTATACGTAGCCATATCTGTAATTTTTCCTTTAGGAATGATCAGTTTCCTGAACGATTAAAGTACTCAGTAGTAAAGCCGCTTTATGAAAAGGGAGAAAGGGATATTGTAGATAATTTCAATTTTAAACCTCTTTCTCTGCCATCAGTGTTCGCAAAAGTTGTTGAGAAGGCTGTGTATGTAAGGATAATTGATCATTTTCTATCAGACGATTTGCTATCAAATGTAGAGTTCGGCTTTAGAAGCCGTTTAACAACTGAAAATGCTACATTCTCGTTTCTCTGTGAGGTATTGGATGAGTTAAACAAAAGATTTCGAACGCTTGGCATATTTTTTGATTTAACTAAGGCATTTGATTGTGTTGATCATGTAATATTGCTCCAGAAGTAGGACCGTTATGGAATACGGGGAGTAGCTCACAATTGGTTGACCTCTTACTTTAGCAACAGACAGCAAAAGGTCATTATTCACAATGTCGATAGTGGCTGTGATGTGGGGTCTGAGTGGGGCACGTTCAAGTGTGTGGGGGGATGCCCAAGGGATCAGTGTTGGAGCCACTGTTCCTTATTTATGTAAACGATATGCCCTCTAGCATTTCGGGTAACTCTAAAATATTTCTGTTTGCTGATGACACTAGCTTGGTAGTAAAGGATGTTGTGTGCAACAATTGGCCCGGTTTCAAATAGTGCAGTACATGACCTAAGTTCATGGCTTGTACAGAATGAACTAACGCTAAATTACAGTAAGACTCGGTTTTTAAAGTTTCTAACACACAGTTCAACGAGAGCTGACGTTTTAATTTCACAGAACGGGCATATGATTAGTGAAACTGAACAGTTCAAAATTCTTGGTGTTCATATAGATAGTAAGCAGTCGTGGAAGGCCCACGTTCAGGACCTTGTTCAAAGACTTAATACTCCCGTTTTTACTGTTGGAAAGGTATCTGAAGTGAGTGATCGTTCTACACGAAAATTAGTCCACGTTGCTTATTTTCATTCACTTATGTCGTATGGTACTATATTTTGGGGTAACTCTTCCCATTCTAAAATGACATTTTTCGCTCAGGAAGGAGCCGTTCGGGCAATAAGTGGTGTAAGTTCGCGAACCTCTTGTCGCACCCTGTCATGAGTCTGGGTATTTTGACATTGGTCTCTCAATATATTCCTTAGTGTCACTTCCTGTTAACAATGTTAGCTTATTACCAAGAATAAGGAGCTTTCAATCGGTTAATGCTTGGCAGAAATCAAACCAGCATTAGGATTGGACTTCCTTAACTCTTGTGCAGAGAGGTGTGCTGTATACTGCTGCATCAATTGGCAATAAGCTGCCACTCAAATTCAAAAACCTTTGCAGTAATCCACTGGCTGACACGTTAATCTGAATGTTCAATAATGCACATCTTACAGACGTCTTGTGACAACTACATTTTACTGCTAGGGCAGCCGCGGTATTACAAAGACGCAACACTTGTATGTGGCACCAATCCGCCATTGGCGAGATTTCATTACTAATTTCCAATGTTAATTTTTGCTTGTCATACGACTAAAGTTTGCAGTCATTCGGAGGAAGACGTCTGAGATTTCTTTAATCAATTATACAGCAGAGAATGGTTATCAAATCGCGAAATGCAGTTTACATTTCTGAAACTCTGTCGGACCACATCCTAAGTTGCGCCGCTCAGCACACCAATCTGGTATACTTACAGTCTTCGTTCTGGCAAAGTTTTGAAATATTTTGCTGGCGGACGTGGAAGCCTACTCACAATTTTTATCGATATTTTTTGCATTTTTTAAATTTTCGTTCATGAAATTTGAGCTATTAGGTGACACACATATTGTCTGAATGCGGATGGAACCAGAAATTTATCATTTGAGTTTTTCGGTTAATCAAACAGGGCTAGCAATAGGCTGTCTTAGATGGAGAAACCTTTAATGCTTCTCAGTGGAGCCCAATATAAGACGTCGTTAGCAGATGCTACTTTTAAAATTTGGTCCAAGCAGAACCCCATCCGGATCTAGGAAAGGGCTGAGAGTTTTACCTTCAGTTTGAGACAAGATTCTGAGAATCGTATACCAAGGTCAAGATACGTATCCAGTTCTTTTCAAAGGAATCTGTTTCGTACTTCACAAGTAGGTTACAGAAGTGTTCGACCTTTCCTCCTCTGTGTCCAATCAAGCTTCACACACGCAAACATATTAAGTGCAGATAAAGCTTCTTACGAAAGGTAATCAGCATCTCCAGATAAGAAGTGCTACTCTAACAAAATTGTCTGATGTGTGCTGAAGGTAATGTAAAGGCAATGTAAGAGCTACATTTAACGATAAGGGAAACTGAGTCTCCGAACTGGACAGTGAAATACAACTACAGCCGGTAGTGGAGCTCTTCTGTTGCAGTGTTACTCGTCTAGAGTCTTCTAACTGGCGTCCGGTAAGACTCGTGGCGCGTCACTGAATAGTCAGAAGAGGAGCAACGTCGTAACGGCGATCGCGTCTCCCAGTACCTAAACGTAGCCAAATCTGTTGCTACGCAAAACAGACAAATGACATACAATAATATGCTTAATGAAAATATTTTATTGTTTGGCATGACCAATTTATAGCCTGTTAATTACGTTACCGTAGTGCATAAAGGCGAAAACAACACAAACCACAGTAGTTCAGGTTCCTATGCCAACTAGTTCTGCAGATAGTGAAGAGACTGAAAGAATGTGTGTTGAGATACAATTAATTATTCACATGTTTAAGGGACAGAAAATATTAACTCCGACTGGGGACTGGAATTTGATAGTAGTAAAAGGAAGAGAAGGAAAAACAGTAGAAAAATATGGACTGGGGAAATGGAAAAATGGCTCTGAGCACTATGGGACTTAACATCGGAGGTCATCAGTCCCATACAACTTAGAACTACTTAAACCTTACTAAACTAAGGACGTCGCACACATCCATGCCCGAGGCAGGATTCGAACCTGCGACCGTAGCAGCAGTGTGGTTCCAGACTGAAGCGCCTAGAACAGCTCGGCCACACCGGCCGGCTGGGGAAATGGTATGAGAGAAGTATCCTCCTGGTAGAATTTTGCACAGAGCATAATTTAATCATCGCTAACGTTTAGTTTAAGAATTTTGAAGGGGCTGTATACGTGGAAGGGACATGGAGACACTGCAAGGTTTCAAATTGTTTACATAGCGGATGACAGAGACGACGAAACAAGATTTTAAACTGTAAGGCGTTTCTAGAGGCAGATGTAGGCTCTGACGATAATTCGTTGGTTATGAATTATGTATTAAACTGATGAAACTGCATAAAGGTAGGAATTGAAAGAGAAAGCATATGGCTAAGTTGGAAGAGTTGGAGAGTCTCATAGGCTGCCTTAGCCAACATATGACTGAAACAGGGGAAACAGTACGAATAGATAAAGGAACTTACCTGATAAAAGGAGAAAAGAAATGCAGCAAATGAAACACTCCAAAGATTGACAGAAAATGCAGAAGTGGTAAGCAAGGATGGGTACAGGGAAAATGCGAGTCTGTAGATCTAACTACGGGAAACGAAGATCCCACCTATAGGAAAATTAACGCGACCTTCGGAGAAAAGGGAAGCAGCTGTATGAATATTAAGGGACTGCATGGATAACCAGTGGTAAGGAAATGTGGAAAGCTGAAAGGCAATATTATAGAAAAGGAAGAGGAAGTAAAAGAAGATGAAGCGAGAGATATAATTCTGCAAGAAAATTTTTCCAAAGCGCTGAAAGAACTAAGTCGAAACAAAGCCCTGGAGTCGACGACATTAGCTCAGAACCGCTTATATCACTGAGAGATGCAGGAGAAGTCCAGGAGATTCCTCCTGGTTTACTACATTTATGAGACGTGGGAAGGAACCTCAGACTTCTAGAAAAATGTAATGAAACCAATTGCAAAGAGGGCAGGTGCGGAGGCTTGCGTGCCTCAGCGATACAGATAGCTGTACCGTGGGTGCCACCACAATGGAGGCGTGTCCGTTGAGAGGCCAGACAAACGTGTGGTTCCTGAAGAGGGGCAACAGTCTTTTCAGTAGTTGCGGGGCCCACAGTCTGAATGATTGACTGATCTGGACATATAACTTTTAACCAAAACGCCTTGTTGTGCTGGTACTGCGAATGGTTGAAAGCAAGGGAAAACTACAACCGTAATATTTCCAGAGGACATGCAGCCGTACTTTATGGTTAAATGATGATGGCGTCCTCTTGGGTAAAATATTCCCGAGGTAAAAGTAGTCCCTCATTCGAAACTCCGCGTGGGGACCACTCAGGAGGACGTCGTTATCAGGAGAAAGAAAACTGGCGTTCTACGGATAGGGGTGCGGAATGTCAGATCCCTTAACTGGTCTGGCGGGTTAGAAAATTTAAAAAGGGAATTGATAGGTTAAAGTTAGATATAGTCGCAAATAGAGAATTTCGGTGGCAGGAGGAAAAAATTTCTGGTCAGGTGAACACAGGGCCATAAATAAAAAATCAAAGAGGGCTAATGCAGGAGATCGTTTAATAATAAATAAAAAATAGGAGCGCAGATAATCTACTATGAACAGCATAGTAAACGCACTATAGAATCAAAAATAGACACAAAGCCCAGGCCTACAACAGCAGTACAAGATTACATTACAAGTAACGTAAATTGCAACTATACATAGATAAAGTTGTGGGTAGAGCAAACCAAAGACTGCGATTCATTGGTAGAACACTTAGAAGGTTGCAGCAGATCTACTAAAGAGAATGCTTACACTACACTTCTCTGCCCTGTTCTGGAGTATTGCTATGCTGTGTGGTATCCGTATCAGGTGGGACTGACGGATGATGTTGAAAAAGTTGAAAGAAGAGCGGTTTGTATTGTATTATCGCGAAATAGGGGAGATAGTGCCACAGACGTAATACGTGAATTGGAGTGTCAATAATTAAAACAAAGGCGTTTTTCGTTGCGACGGGATCTTCTCATGAAATTTCAGTCACCAACATTCTCCTCCGATTGCGAAAACATTCTGCTGGCACCCATCTAGATGGGGAGAAATGACCATCACGATAAGAGAAATCAGGACTCGCACAGAAAAATTTATGTACTAGTTTTTCGCGCTCCGTTCGGGGGTGGAACGGTAGAGAGACAGCTTGAAGGTTGCTAATTGAACTCTCTGCCAGGCACTTAACTGTGAATAGCAGAGTAATCACGTAGATGTAGATGTAGAAACTAGCTCCGCAGATGATGAAGGGATTGAGGAAATGTATGATGCTATAAAAGAAATTATTCAGATAGTTAAGGGAGACGGAAATTTATTAGTGATGGGGGACGAATTCAATAGTGGGAAAAGGAAGAGAAGGAAAAGTAGAAGGTGAATATGGTTCAAAAAATGGTTCAAAAGGCTCTGAGCACTATGGGACTTAACATCTGTGGTCATCAGTCCCCTAGAACGTAGAACTACTTAAATCTAACTAACCTATGGACATCACACACATCCATGGCCGAGGCAGGATTCGAACCTGCGACCGTAGTGGTCAGGCGGTTCCAGACTGAAGCGCCTAGAACCGCACGGCCACACCGGCCGGCGGTGAATATGGAATGGGGATAAAGAATGAAAGAGGAAGCCGCCTGCTAGAATTTTACACACAGCGTAACTTAATCACAATTAACACTTGGTTTAAGGACCGTAAAAGAAGGTTGTATACGTGGTGGAGGCATGGTGAAACTGGAAGGTTTCTGATAGATTATATAATGTTAAGACACGTTCTGAGGCATCAAGGAATCTCAATTTAGTACTGGAGAGAAGTGCAGAGGGTAAACATCGTAGAAAGAGACCTTGTCATATATACACTAAACAGATTCAGAAGGATGTAGGTTGCAGTAGTTACTCGAAGATGAAGAAGCTTGAACAGGAGAGAGTGGTATGGTGAGATGCATCAGTCTCTGGACTGAACACCACAGCAACAACAACATGTCATGGCTGCAAAATACTGAAGTGAATTATATGCAGAAGGGTGGAGAGACTGGCTCAAGCCAACCTCGAGGAAGGCGTATAGGAACAAGGAAACCAATACTGATCTTAAGACTTATCCTAGAAGATAAAGAAAGGGAAATCGACATTTATAGCATTTCTAGGCTTCGAGAGAGCTTTTGACAATGTTGACTGGAATTCACTCTTTTAAATTCTGCCTCTACATCCATTCTCTGAAAATCACTGCGATGTACATGGCAGAGTGTATGCATCATAGTATCATTGTGCCAGTTGTTAGGGTTCATTCCGTTCATTTCACTTATAGAGCGCGGGAAGAATTATTACTGCCGCGATATGTAGAGGGCTTCAGTATAACCCTAGAGTCATCATTTAAAGCCGGTTCTTGAAATTTTGTAATTAGGCTTTCTCGCTTTAGCAAACGGCTATCTCGAAGAGTATGCCAGTTCAGTTCTGTAATGATATCCTATGAGTAAAGCTTTTGAGCGTCAGTGTTGCCCTTCTCTGAGTAGCTTCATTATCCCCTGTTACACCTATCTGGTAATGGTCCCACACAGTCGAGCAATATTCTACATTGAGTCGCATGAGTGATATGTAAGCAATTTCTTTTGCAATCTTGATGACACTAATGTCAACGACTAATTACAGGCCACCTCAACTGTTTTATTAGACATGTAGTGAGTTAGGACCGGTTGCCGTCTTGTGCCAAACTCATTCTATAAATTATCTGTACGCAGTATGCCACATCTTCTTGCCATACCTCTTCCAAGGGGTCGGGAGAATTTTTATGAGCAGTACTTTTTGGATTTAGTCTTTAACATTACCCACGCCAACCGCACCATTGATGTCATGACTCTAGCACAACTCGGTAACACTATAGCTGTGTAATAATACAGCTGGTGTGGTTTTCAATTAATCATGAAAAATCTCCTTTGTTCACTTACTGCATTTCCGCAATACCCTAGCAGGAAACGGAAGTCTACCATCTCCTTTACCCTCGAATGAGCCCATGTAATCACTCGTTTTCATGTACCTACGAATTTTTACACTGGGGTACTTTTATGATATGACCGATTCCTATTATGACTGTTTGATATTATAATCATAGGGTATTGCGTTTCTTCGTTTTGTGAAGTGAAAAATTCTGGGGGCAACAGGGATAAAATACACAACTTGTACAGAAACTAGACAGCGGTTACACTAGTAGAAGGACATGAATGAGGACAATGGCTGAAAAGCGAGGGAGACTGAGTTGTAGCTTAGCTTCGATGTTACTGAGACTGTACACAGAGCAAACAGTAAAACATACTAATGAAAAATTTGGAGAAGAAAGAACTTGGAAGAATAGCTGAACAGAGTGGACAGTGTATTGAAAGATGAACAATAACGAAAGGTAAACAAGGATAATGGAATGCAGCGCATTAAATTAGCCGATGCTGATGGAATTAGATTGGGAGATGAGGCACTAAACGTAGTGGACGTGTTTGACTAATTGTGCAGTAATCTAACACAATGGCCGAAGTAGAAAGGATACAAGTCTTACGCTGTTTTAGCATATTATGGGCGCTCCTATTTTTTATTAACTATTAAACGGTCTCCTGAATTACCTCTATTTGATTTTGTATTTATAACCATGTATTCACCTGACGAGAAATTTTTTCCTCCTGCCACCAAATTGACTAATTACCAATATATCAAACTTAACTTATCCATTCCCTTTTTAAATTTTCTAACCTACCTGCCCGGGTAAGGGATCTGACGTTCCACGCTCCTTTCCGTAGAACTCCTCTTTTCTTTCTCCTGATAACGACGTCCTCCTGAGTAGTATCCCGCCCGGAGATCCGAATGGGGGGCTATTTTACCTTCGGAATATTTTATGCAAGAGGACGTCAGCATTATTTAAGCACAAAGTAAAGTTGCACACGCTCGGGAAAAATTAGGTCTGTTATTTTCCCTTGCTTTCAGCCGTTCGCAATACCAATACAGCGAGACTCCTTTGGTTAAGGTTACAAGGCCAAATTAATTACCCAGACTGTTGCCCCTGCAACTACTGAAAAGGCTGCTGCCCCTCTTCAGGAGGGCTACTCAACAGATACCCCGCCGTTGTGTTTGCACCTACCGTACGGCTATCTGTAACGCTGAGGCACGCAAGCGTCCCCACCAACGCAAGGTCCATGGTTCTTGGGGGGGGGAGGGGGGGGGGGGGGTCCTGGGTGATATTCCATAATTTCGTCGTTGAAAGAGTTTTCTTGTTGTGTTTAAGGTATAATAGATAGGAATGTAGAGAAATAGTAATGTTTCGTTTGATACAGTTCGTATCAAGCTGTTAATGTTGTGTTCTGAGGTGGTTCGCCTGCAATTTTTCTGGTTATTTCTCCGTGTAGTAAACTCTGTGTCTATTCTCCAAATGTACTGTTAGATATAGCAAGTTGGTTCGCGCTCGTGTAACGGAAAACCAAAAACCCGCCACGTTGCTTCAGTACTGTTGATGTATCTTCCCATTCTGTAAATGAGGATCTCGTCGTATTTGTTTGGTTGACTATTGGAAATACTGCCAAATCGCTGCCTTTTTTTCACATATTTACAGACATATTTGATGGGTTTCACTGAATTGCAGTATTCTACGTTTACGTGTGCTTAGAACATTTTGGGAAGAAGAGTGTTATATAGTACTTCCTATTGATTATCTATTTCTAGTTCGTTGCTGTATGCTGTGAAGCCACCATTTTTTGTGTGATCATCTTCTGAATTTGCGATAGCCATCAACTACGATTTGTGTGTAGTCAAATGGTTCTGGGTACTTTCGTACATTTTTCATCACGCATATATGGCGGTATGAGGTTTAATGTCCTACATGATCCGTGAATGATGTTTTTCACTACTATGCAGTATAGTTCCGGATATTCTTGTGTATTGATAAATTCAGGTTGGATGATTTTGTGGATTATGTGGGATGAATTTTGTCGCGTAGTCATTTGAGACTGTGTGAGTGGTACCGACCTAGTTTTTGCCATTCGCTTGTGTACTTCCAGCAACTAACGGTTCCAAAGACATGTTATTTTGTGATGACTTCAATAAATCTCATTTGTTTTTGTCGGAAAACTCTGGCTATTACGTCGTGTCGACGCATGGGGACTTGTCCGTATTTTAGTTGGTCTTTGATTTCTTGCCAAGACGAGTTGCATGTGAATTTTGGAAGAGGTCAGCTCGTCCACATCTTTTTGTGTAGGTCATGTCATATTCAGTGTATTCGAGCAAGTATGTCAGACTTCCTATGTATGATGAAGGTAAGGTGCCATTGTTCCAATGTCATCAATGTTAAGGTGATTTATCGTTGCGTCACGGAGGTGAATGTGTTCTTTCTTGCCTAGTTTCTTCTGATTCAGTCTTATGTAAAGCAGCCGTTCGGTTTTCATTTTTGCATGCATAGCTACCACGAATTGTTGGAACAAACGATGAGTGTTGAGAAGGTGATTGTATATTTCATTGTCTCTGTTTATTAAGCGGTAAACATAGAACTCGTTGGAAGTGACTTTTTTGTTCGTTTCTCACCTGATTCAGATTGGATGTGTTCCACAATAAAATGATATCCGTCCTCTCCGTGTAGAAACGTTAATGGATAATGAAAGGCATCATATGAACGGTGTATCTCGGCAATACGTTCAAATCCTTCTCTTCTTTGTTGTACAATTATGGCACTGCTTGTCTTTCACTGTCCACAATTACGTGGGCGACTTCGTCTATCTGAAGTGCATTACATCAACGTTCGTGTTATCCAGGTGAGTCTTTGTCGGCTGAAATTATAACTTTATAGTCATCAGAAATCATTGCGTCTAGTGCTGTTTTGAATATGTGAATCAACTGATTGTATTTGTGTAAGATCCTCTGTACAAAATGGACTACTTCTAGTCTCAATCCACTGACATTTGTGCATCGTTGATCAATTTAGGTTTCTTCATTTCCGATGAAATATACTCACAGAAATTTATGGCATTTATTGGGTAGTATAGTAACGATGTCGTGTTGAAGAAATCATTTGGAAGCAGGCGTTGTACGCTTCTATATTTTGAAGAAAGTGTTTTGATAGCGGAGTTTCCCCGGACATGTAATGTAAAAGTTCCTGTGGAGGTGCTTCCAGTGGTGTTAATTGCATTTTCCAATTCATGTGACAGAAACTTGTAGGTTTTCTACTCAGTTCTTTTCGCGAAGCGAAATTGGTAAATATTATCCATTTTTGCGATTACGATGTGTTCGTGTTTGTTTCATTCTTTCATTGGGTCATAGTGAAATGCTTCAGTTGTTAGGCTCTACTGTTTACACGTTCGCATCCGGACTTCTCGTTGCGTGATACTGAGATGTGGCACACCACTCTCTCACTTTAACAACACCATCAGTCAGATTAACTTTCATGTTGTAGTTCATGATCTCGCTGTTCCGCAACAGTACAGTTGCTATATGTGGTTAATGACTTTTTACGTATGGAAATTGCGTGCGGAATATTCATATAGCTGCGTGTGTAACCTGTACAGAACTTGCAGCTGGGGGGCCGTATTGGAGACAGCGAAGAACAGGGCGAGAGGTGAATTGCGGATCATATATGCTTAGTACAGTGACCTAGCTGTGCGAGTGATCCTAGGAAGCAGCACTCAGTGGATCTTAGCTGCAGGGGGACTACCGGTCAAGCCCTCTCTTCCTTTTACTTGGGGTCGAACAGAAGGGCACCGTTTCGCAAAACATTTTACCTGGGCCAGGTGGCATTCCGTCCCGAAGCCAGCCAGTTGGTGGAAGTGAGTGGAGGAAACCATTTAAGAGAGACTGCTGTAAAGTGGGCCTTTTTCCAAACGGTGGGAAGGTCATAAAATTCCATGCATTTTCATGTTAGAAGCTGGGACGATACGGACAGAGTAGCTTGTGCAAATGTTTAGTGGAGTCAAAACTATAGCCCCCGACGCCAGGAAGTCGCCGGGCTCTAATAGCGAATAGCAAGAATGTATGTTTCACAGGCACGACTAACTGGGAATTTTAACAGCCTTCTTTCAGAAGTTGGAAATGGTCAGTCCTGTCTAGATAGAATTTTTTTGCCAAACATGGCTATGCTTATCACGAAAACGATGTCTCCCTTGTCTAAACTCTTCCTTTTTCAGACAAGAGAGATTTGGAGACACTGATTGGCTCCTCGCAGGATATGCAAAGTGGAGGCCGCAGTGCTGTGACTGGATTGGCTACAAAAACAAAAGAACAATCAAGAGGGGAGATTCAACGGGTAGAGGATAGTTCGAATGGTTTGTGAAATCTGTGGTCGGTTTCATTTTTCCAAATTCGGCACCCTTACTGAGTCTTTGTGGAAAGTGGTTGTAAGTGTTTGCCTTATTCTTCTTCTATCCTTCCCTGGTGGAGAACTTCAGGGTTTTCCATGGTGAGTGAGACTTGTATTATGTATATTGTGGTGGACTAAGATCGAGTGGCACTTTCCAACTGCACTGACAGTGGAACTGCGTATCATCGCAGACATATCATGCATCGCGAAAGTGGACTTATTCGTCCTGAGTAGGCAGTAAAATTGGTGTGGCCATACCTGTACATGGGTGCATCTCACACTGAAATCTGCCGGAATTTCAAGGCTCTGATGGGGAAGCTTCCCGCGCCCTGACAAGCAGAAATCGAGAGCTCGTAGTTTGCAAATTTTCATGGACGAATCAGAACTTTGCAGCTGCCGCAGCGCACTGCTCCTCGCCCACAACGCGCCATTTTCTGCTGCCGTCTGAATCAAGGTGAAACGGTAAAATACTGCTGCACCGACGTAGGGTTGTAAAATAATATTCACAGCTCTCTCTTCTCAGGTGAACCATAGTTTGTGGTATATTTGGTCGTAGTTGATTCCATTTGAGTAGAGTTGGACCTCACAGTGGATTCATGCAAACTAAACCAGACTGCGTTGAAAAATGGATTAACTGAGGGGAGAACTCGTATAGCTTCCACATCAATGTAAGCTTTGCCAATCAGTCAACATTCCTTTTCTGGTTTTTGTTTTTTATCTCTTGTGTAATATTTATCATCAAATTGTAGCTACAAAAGGATTGATGAAACTCATCATTATTTTGTAAACGCAAGTACGCCACTGTTCTCTTTCACAGTCCCTCCACTACGCAATGCGTTTGTTTTATTGTGATGGTACATTTAAGATGCAATGTCATTTAATTCATTAATTTGATTACTAATTTGAATTTTGAAAGTAACCACAAGCACAGGCAACAAAAGTGCCATGAATAAATTCGCTAATTCATGTATAAAAATTAAGGGTGTAGCTGACGATTTGAAAGTTACTGAGAAGATAATACTTTTCTTTATATAAAGATAATAACTTTTATCATCACGAATCCAGTTAAGCAGCTGCTGAAGCGCCAATTCGGAAGTGCTAGAATTATCAGCCGCCATTTCCCTACAGCCAGGCCGTCCCGATCACATGATCTTAATCTGTGTATTTCTGGCTGTGGCGCTATGTGACAGATGTTGCGTCCGTCTTCTGAGTGCAACTTTAGGTGCATTGAAGGCACTCATTGCGCAACACATTCTGAATGTGACCACGAAAATACATCGATCAGCTTTGCTGTTTCTCGATTTCAATTTGTTGCATAAAACGGTGGACACCATATTCAACAAGTTTTTGCGCTAGTCACAATGAAATTAATACCCTATTTCATTTTGATTGATGCTTTTTATGTGGTTTTGGCCTCAGGACAATTAAAAACAAACTTTTCCCATACGATGTGATATGACCTTGCCGTGGTGAATGGGGTTACGTAACTGACAGTATCACACCTGCACACCCAAGCACGCTGAGTAATATAGTTGGTTTGTAACGTTCCCTGGCAAACTCACGCTATTAATGAACAAGAGTTTATTTGTACCATATACGCCGCTCTGAGCAAGTTGTATATACCGTAATTATTGAACAAAAAATATTATTGAATTTTGTGTAAAAGACATTTGTTATTATCGTAATATTTTTTGTAGTAATATTCTCTCTGTATTTAGGATAGTAATTTTTCTATATTTATTATGTGATTGTGAAATGTGTCAGTATCTGCGATAACAGAGATGTGAAATTTAGCCAGAGGAGAATAATATTGTCAAATTACAAAGAAATGTTAATAGTCAGCAGTAGTATAAAAGAACCATGTACAGCGTATTCTTTGGTCTTCTCTGTATAGAGCTGAATGCAAGAGGAAGCTGTGTCGAAGCGATTTATCTGTGGGTAGACTTCTTTTGTCTCTATCTAGATTTAGCCGCCATTAAAGGAGGCGTTACAAATTAATGTGAGTTCAATTATTGTTTGATCTAAATATATCAGAATTTATCAAAAGTGTGTATTATTAATGTAAATTAGCTTGCCCATGTCATCTATAAAATTTCTTTAAAGAATTTTCAGCATTTTTAGCGGTGTTGCTGGGCTGTGCCGCGACCGATCGATTTGCAGCGGCGGCACATGTAAAAAATTGTTCCGCTAAAGGAAAAATCAACCAAACCCGTAAATCGGGAACAGATAGATAAAAATTAACAGTGAATTAAGAAATTGTTCTTCTTTTACAGTGATCCTGAGACTGATGAATTTTAAACTAATTATACGTTTGTGCATTCGTAGGCGGATAATTAATGTTAGTTAACATTGAAATTTAACAATTTTGGTTCTTTCAAATAACTTAAATGTATAGCGAAGTAGGTTTGATCAGTGATAATTAAATGTCGGCTTGGCACTAATTAACCATTTTCTGCTAATAGAGATAATCTTGTGTTCCATAGTTAACGCCGGGATAGAATTCAGTAAATATTTAACAAAAAAAAAAAACCACTGCATTTAGAAAATGTGTGCCAAGGCCGAATGATGTAAAGGATTTAATCCTCAACTAAATATTCTTAATCAGTTAATATGAGGTCACGTAATTTTTAAATGTACGTAATTCTTTGAAAGTGAATTTCTTTATTACCACACGTAAATAAGAGAGAGGTTCTACAACAAAGTTCGTACTTACAGAAGAAAGTTAAAGAAAGGCAAATTAAGTAACTAAAAGCAATCACTTTGACCACCCACACTTCACTGTTGTTTTTGTTCTCTCACTGTACAACTCTTTCGGTTTCTGCCTTCGTCACTCATAAGAAACTGGCGATTGAACCCACGACGGGTCTTGCTTTTTGTTCTCCTACCAATGCGTAGCCCCACCACTAGCGAATTCCAGAACATACCACAAAGACTTCGAATGATCCACAATGCTTCAGAAGATTCCACAACATTCGAAAGTGTTCTGAAATGCTCCACAATGATCTGGGATGTTCCGGTATGTTCCCGAACATTCTGGAATCTTCCCGCATGTTCCAGACTATTCCCGAACATTTCAGAACATCCTGGATCATTGTGGAACATTATGGAATGTTGTGGAATGTAAGAGAATACTCTACAATGTTACGGAATGTCCTCGAACACTGTAAAATATTCAGGAATGTTCTAGAAGTTTCTAGAGGGTGAAACTCTCCTGATCTCGTATCTTCAAAAGCACGCCCTTCAGATAAAAACGGGAATCTAATTCGTCGATGGGGGATAAAGGGATACCACACCACAAAACTCCCTTGATCGTACCAGGGTTCATTTCCCAGTTTCAGCGGCACGCACAATGTACACTTACTTTTACAATATACTTTGGTTACCCGTCTTTCCCTATAGCTTACGCGTATTTTCGTCAGAATTACAACCATGTTGCACCATTTCAAATTAGTCGAAAGCTTTTTCCAGGTCGACAAATCCTATGAGCTTTCCTTGGTTTTTCTTCAGTCTTGCTTCCATTATCAACCTAAACTTCAGAACTGTCTCAATGGAAACCTTATCTTTCCTAAAGCGAGACTGAACGTCATCCAATAGCACCTTAGTTGTCTTTTCTATTTTTCTGTACATTTTTCTTGTCAGCAACTTGGGTGCATGGGCTGTTAACCTGATTGTGCGATACTTCTCGCACTTGTCGTCTCTTACTACCTCCGTAATGAGTGAATGGCTTTGGTTGAAATGGCTCTGAGCACTATGGGACTTAACATCTTAGGTCATCAGTACCCTAGAACTTGGAACTACTTAAACCTAACTAACCTAAGAACATCACACACATCCATGCCCGAGGCAGGATTCGAACCTGCGACCGTAGTAGTCCCGCGGTTCCGGACTGCAGCGCCTAGAACCGCACGGCCACCGCGGCCGGCAGTGAATGGCTCTATCCAAAAGTGTGATGTTACATCGCCAGTCTGATATATTCTACTTACCAACGTGAATAGTCGTTTCGTTACCACTTCCCCCAGTGACTTTAGAAACTACTGTGGAATGTTATCTACCCCTACTGTATTATTTGATCTTAAGCCGTCCAAAGCTTCTATTCAAATTGTGTATCGCCTACTTCTTCCCCGTCGACTCTTGTTTCTTCTTCTCTCATGTCAGGTCCTCCCCCTCACAGAAGTCCTTAGTGTACTCTTTCCTCCCATCTACTCTCTCCTCTGCGTTTAACAATGGAATTATCATGCACCCGTAATGTTACCGCCCCTGTTTTTACTTTCCCATCTGCTGTTTTTACTTTTCCATACGCGGAGTCAGTGCCAACGGCCTTGCCGCAGTGATAACACGGGTTCCCGTCTATCACCGAAGTTAAGGACTGTCGGGCTTAGTAGCGCTGGGATGGGTGACCATCCGGTGTGCCGCGCAAGGGGGCTGCACGTAGCCATTGTGATAAAACTGAGAAGCTACTTGATTGAGAAGTAGTGGCTCAGGTCTCGTAAAGACGTATGGCCAAGAGAGCGGTGTGCTGACCACATGCCCCTCTACATTCGCATTTAATGACGCCTCTGGGCTGAGGATGACACGGCGGCCAGTCGGTACCGTTGGGCCCTCATGGCCTGTTCTGTCAGAGGTTAGTTTTTTAGTTTTATATGCAGGATCAGTCCATCCAAATTTTTTCGATTTCTTAATATTTTTCATGGAACTATTTCGCCTTAGTTTCCCTCCACTTACTATTTACTTCATTCCTAAGTGACCTCTGTTTCTGTATTAGTGAGTTTCCATGCACATTTTAGAACTTCTTTATTTCGTCGATCAACTGGAGTATTTCTTCTTTAAATTCATTGTTTCTTCACACTTATCTTTCTGGTAAATACATTTCTTTTTCAAACATCTGTGATTGCCCTTTTTAGAGATGTCCATTGCTCTTCAACTGAACAGCCTACTGAGCTATTAATTATTGCAGTCTCTGCAGCCTCGGAGACCTCCAAGCGTATGTCTTCATTCCTTAGTACTTCCGTATCCCACTTCTTTGTGCACTGATTCTTCCATTAGGAAGTCTCTTAAACTTCTGCCTCCTTCTCCATTTCAGTCTGAAGAAGTGAGCAGTAGTCTTTGAAATGTGGTGCTGCTCGAGAATTTTGAAGATTTGTTGGGTAGATCGTGTAACTAATGACGAAGTACTGAATAAATTGAGGAGGAGAGAAATTTGAGACATACTAGAGCTAAAAGGAGGAACAGAATTCTGAGGCATCAAGAAATTGTCAGTCTGGTGATGGACGATAGTGTGGTGCCTAAAAAGTGTAGAACTGCAGCAAGGGAAGAGTACAGTAAGCAGATTTACAACAGATGTAGGTTGCAGCGGTTTTTCGGCTTTGAAGAGGTTTGGAGTAGGTAGAGTAGCGTGTATAGAATCATCAAACCAGTCTACAGACTGAAGACGACAGCAGCGATACATCATCTTGGTGAACACTGTTGGTCACTAAGGGCAGATATCAGTACAAAAGTTAATGAAACAAGCCCACACTGCTCCTTGTCTCTAAAAGATAAGATGGCTCTGAGCACTATGAGACTTAACTTCTGAGGTCATCAGTCCCCTAGAACTTCGAACTACTTAAACCTAACTAACCTAAGGACATCACACACATCCATGCCCGAGGCAGGATTCGAACCTGCAATAGTAGTGGTCACGCGGTTCCAGACTGTAGCGCCTAGAACCGCTCGGCCATCCCGGCTGGCTAAAAGACAAGAGTTAAAGAGTTATTATGCTTCTGTCAGCATATTCTCTCAATGAAATACCCCTATTGTAAGGTTTTGAGGACATAAAAACAAATGTGTAAGCTGTAAATATGTTTGGTTTAATGTTGCAATCATATCACAGAAATATACTCATTTACACAGTTTACAATGTGTCAATGTTACGACAGTTGTAAAAACGAACTCATCTCGTCCGCAGAAAGTAAAATAATCCTAAACACAACAGTGGTAAATTTTAACTAGGAGTTTCTTTGCAAAACTATTCTTACGTCTATGTCATGATGTTGGCAGTACTGTGATAAATGTATAAAACTCTTATGTAAGGTCCGAAATTGACCCTCATTCATTCTGCCACCTTACATGTCTTCCTCCTTACGTGTTGAATTTTGTGCTGGGTCAATCTATGGTTGAGAAATTGATTGCAGTCAGTGCAAAATTGTTTGCTACTGCTGACTGTAGCAACTGACATATTCACTGACAACTTCCTATTTTAATATTTGGCATACCTTGAGCAGTGGTTCGATCTAGTCTCCGTATCGTTCTATTCTGCATTGTACTTGATTTCATGTTTACGGATTTGAGCTCGTAAGTGATGTTCTCTTTTCTTTCAAACTTTAAAATTCTTTCTATTTTCTGAATTTTATACAATCCTATTTAACGAATCTAAGGTGCTTTTGTTTCAATGTAGTTGTGTACATTTTTATTTTTATTTAAATTCAAACAGTTAGAGCTTATCTATAAATCTGTATCATCCCTAAATTTTTTTGAGACTGGTCTGTTTCCTTTGATTGCCTAATGTATGTTAAACGATGATGGAGATGTACTGATGTTGAGGAAACCTTCATTTAACATTATCCTCCCGTTTTTCAATAATTTTCAATTTATCTCCAGCTTTTATATCAATCATGATCTAAGAAAGTTTCATTTCTTATAATAAAGCTTTATAATCGATATTAAACTCAACCGAATCCTTCCCAATGACTTTACAGGCATAATCCTATTCATAAACATGTTTACATTCGCAAAAAATCTTAAATCTACACATTATAATTTTACAAAAGTTTTCAACTTTGAGTTTTATAAACATATGAAATTTCTAATCCTACTAATTACCTTTCAATATTTAAACTGACATAATGGAATACCTAAACCCATTCATATTTATATATCTTCTATGTTCGACAAACATATTACACATTAGCATCTTAACCTCCCAAGAAATGTTAATATTAGGTTTTCTTAATTTAAACGTTGGACAAGAAGAGAATAGACGCTTTCGAAATGTGGTGCTACAGAAGAATGTTGAAGATTAGGTGGGTAGATCACGTAACTAATGAGGAGGTATTGAATAGGATTGGGGAGAAGAGAAGTTTGTGGCACAACTAGACTAGAAGAAGGGATCGGTTAGTAGGATATGTCCTGAGGCAACAAGGGATCACAAATTTAGCATTGGAGGGCAGCGTGGAGGGTAAAAATCGTAGAGGGAGGCGAAGAGAAGAATACACTAAGCTGATTCAGAAGGATGTAGGTTGTGGTAGGTACTGGGAGATGAAGGAGCTTGCACAGGATAGATTAGCATGGAGTGCTGCATCAAACCAGTCTGAGGACTGAAGACCACAACAACAACAACAATTTAAACGTGTTCAAAAACATGAAATTCAAGGAAATATTATTGATATGTCAAGATTAAAGTTTTAAAAACGTCGTTAACAAAGATCTATCGCTAACACATAAAAGTCTTCAAATTCAAATATTTTTTGAGAGAATCGTAAAAAAATTAAAGTGTAAAAAAAATGAACAAATGTTAATTTTTGGAACCTGCACTACTGTATCGATGAAATACTTTTTTAAAGGAGTCACCAGCTTGGCTGCAAACCGAGAGACAACACACTACCGATTAATGCCAGTCTAGCAATTCAATTACGTGTTGATATTAAAGGATACAACCATTATACTGAAAATATACACATCTTGAATCTAACCGTGCCGTTTCAGTTTAACTTGGAGTTTTTGATTTTAGTGTCTCATACTGATTTTGATGCCTCTGGAAACTCGACCTAAGACATTTCTTATTTGCACAGAATATCTGAGGTATTGATAGTTAGAATTTAACGAAAAGTGACACCTATAAAACTACAACTCCGTTATCTGTAATGAAGTATTTGTTTTTCCGTTTTTATCAAATACACAGCTTCCTTTATTATTATTAATTATGACTGATGGACCGAACATTCTATAACTCTTTACATGTATTTCATAGTATTTCTTTACATCCAATACCACCAAACTGACTATAACTCATTCCACCTTCATCTTTAAGGAGACAAAGTTAAGCGGATGTGTAAGGCTGTTAGTACTGTTTAAATTCTGAAATAGTATGACAAGTGAACGGTCCAATCCGACGTGTCGAAACCTGCCACAATACTTTCTACACAAGAAGAAATCATCTAAAGGACTGCACTGTAAAATTTTGAGCTGCTAAGAATGCTTTAAAATATTTCAACCCAAATACAATTTACTCATTTTTACCCCACGCCGAATCGCTTATGTAAGTGATTTGTTCAGCTCTTCTTGCATTACTCACGATTCGGCAAATGAGCAGAAGCAGCTGTGGCAGAAGAGTGTAGGGCCGAAGCAATGCGGGAATTTCAAGTACTTAACCCTTACAAAAAATATAGTATACAATTAATTTTATTTGTAATTTCACGTTCAGATCGAAAAGTTAACTGTCGTAGTTGTTATTCTTCTGGCGGTAATTGGCAGGGAAGGAAAACCATGACATGTTGTGATTTCACATTACATAGTCTTTCATCACTTCAGTCGGGAATTACATTTGTCAAAATAGATTAGAAAACACCAGTACATGATGTTGTAATAATTCATGAAGCAAAGTTCTTATGATAATTTTGAATTTTGAACTTTTTACAATGTAACAGTTACTTGTTTGACATAATTTGGCCGCTGTCGAAGGCACTCTTATTTTCCTAACCTTTCGTATTCCAATGCTGGAGAGAAATTCCAATCATCATCTCAAGCACAAAAAAGGAGTAATTATAACATTGGTGTGGTGGACCGGGCTAAAAAATTTGAGAACCATCGTACTTAGAAGAAAACTTCGATCAATTAAGAACGTCCATCAGAAGAAATGGGACCTCTCAAAAAGAGAGTAATCGGGCACTACATACTAACAGATCTAGAGGTTCTCATGGAAAAGAACCAACTAAAAAGAAAGTTTTCCTTTTGCTGTCGTAGATCGTATCAATGAAGCACTGAGAAAACTAGGCACTGATACAGTGTTTGAACTTACACGAAATGTGTGTGAATACGTCAAACTCCAGAGAACCTAAGGTCGCACTTTTTCTCAGAGAGATTATATAAAATGCCTTGCACTTGTGACCAAGTGGACGTACGAAACAGTAAACGAAGCATTAACGTCCGTCTTAGGGAACGCAAGAGGAATTGTCACCTGGGCAAGACGAATAAATTAGCAGTTGCAGATCATGTACTGCGGCCGGGAATCCAACAAATTCGTTTCTCTGACACTGCTCTTTTAGCAAGATCTAATAATTGCTACGTTAAAATGTACACAGGGGCAATATAAATGCAAAGCACAAAAACTGTTTCAACAGCAAATAAGAAGGATTTGAATTAGACAAGTTGTGGGCCTTAGTGCCAAATGAAACAAACTGCGTTAACTCTTGTTCGAGACGTCACGAAATGAAAGCTGCGTGGATACACAGCATATAACGAAGTGGGCTTGCTGAGCTTGTTTGAGTCTCGTCAATGCTTTCTGAATCGTTAAAGCATGTCATGATGTCTCCAGCACTGGAATACGAAAGTTAGGCACTGAATTATGCCTTGAACAACAGCCTAGTGCCCATGACAGAAATATCAGTATTATCGCAAATATCCTGCATTCTTTGAAATTATTGTTTATTTCTTAGCATCAGCATAAGAATATGAAGTTCCACTGAGGTACGAAAACAGCCGATCTTCTTACAGCAAGCACACCTTGCAAAGGGAAAGTTAAGGGAAGAAGCCACTTCAGAATAATTACTACTTTTGTTTAGACAAAATGGGGAAGCAGTAAAAGATGGTCCCGGCCGATGTCCCACATATTTTGTTGCGTGGCGTACATGGAAAAGTTCGCTAAACGTGGCGATGCAAACTTATAATGCACAAATGACTGAAGTTTAAAAACATTGAACCACTGAAAAACTTGAGAGTACAGTGAGCTGTTGACAATTTGTTGAGCGGCCACTACTGAAAGACAGAGGGGGCGTAACGTTCAGGTCAACATCCAACAAATCTTACCGATCAACAGTGGCTGGGATAGTGTTAGCCCTCAACTAAGAATTTATCAACAGAATTAAAGACTGGTGGTATCTTGTCTACTCGTTTACTGTAAGTATTCGTTGTAATTTTTTGGGTACCTATGCTTTATGATTTCTTCAAACTGCTTAACTAGCTGTAATAAGCCTTTAAAGTACCAATATATTTTTCACTTGCGATTTGAAGTACCCATTGTCGCAGATCGCCATCGACAACAGTGGATGGTCTCTCATGAACTGTTCTGAAAGTTGCGAATAGCTTATCCTTCACTCTGTCTTGAGTTTTTTGGCACATATTACTTTCTAACTGTAATTCTGATTTCCATATGCACAATCCGCATTCATATTTTAGAAAACGGAATCGACTTTGCATAGTGCTTGACTTCGAGCGTTTTTTTTTTCTCTCCGTCACTTATCCCAAAACTTCATAGCCTTATTCATGTCACTGAAAGATAGTGCAGCGTATGATTTCCTTGTGGTAGAGAAGTATTCTTGATGTGGATTTTTATCGGTACAGTTAACATTGCTCGAACCACATTTCCCGATTACTGCCGAAAATCCAAAATCATTCGAACAGATGTCCTAAGCATTAACTAGCCAATCACGAATACGTGGATCTTCAGGAGAGTTAGCAGAAGTCGATTTGGATATCACGTTCTTCATACACTGATGGCAAGAAAAAGAGCCAGCAGCTGTGGCCGAGTGGTTCTAGGCGCTTCAGTCTGGAACCTTGCGGCCGTTACGGTTGCAGGTTCGAATCCTGCCTCGGGCGTAGATGTGTGTGATGTACTTAGGTTAGTTAGGTTTAAGTAGTTCTAAGTTCTAAGTGACTGATGACCTCAGATGTTAAGTCGCATTGTGCTCAGAGCCATTTGAAGCTTTTGAAAAAAAAAAAATGCAGGAACAGAATTTCGGGAATACATTTGCCTAGGTAAAAATTTAAATGATTAACGTGATTAAAGTGGCGCTACATTGCAGGATCACAGGTTAATGTACGCGCGAGATAAGCCACTGAAAATGTGCAATGCTGGTGCATTAGCAACCGGTGTAATCGCCAGAATGTTGAATGCAAGCTTGCAGACGTTCATGCATCGTGGTGCACATGTACCTCTTGTCAGTTTTGAGACAGAGTTCCATGCCAGTTCACTTGGTCGGTCAATACGGGGAAGATTAATGCGGTTTGTAAATGACGCTGGAGGTGTCGTCCGATGATGCCCCATATATGGTCTGTTGGAGACAGATCTGGTGATAGAGCGGGCCATGGAAACATGTCGACACGCCGTAGAGCATGTAGGGTTCCTACAGCGACATGTGGGTGAGCGTCATCCTGTTGGAAAACACTCCCTGAGATGTTGTTTATGAATGGCAGCACGACAGGTCGACTCTCCAGACTGGCGTAGAAATTTGCCATCAGGTTGCGTGGTATGACCACGATTGTGGTTCTGCTGTCACACTAAATCGCACCAGAGCTCATGTAACTACAGGTGTAGGTCTAGTGTGACTAGCACGCAGACAGGTTGCCTGCTGGCCCTCAACTCCCATGTTATAAACAACCCATGGCCATCATTCGCACCGAAGCATAACCAGATATCAACAGAAAACACAGCAGACCACGACCCTGCCCTCCAATGAGCTCCCACTTAACACCTCAAGTCGCAAACGGCATTGGTTTGGGGTTAGCGAAATGCACACTACAATGCGTCTGGCTTGGAAGTCCTTGAAGTGACCGATTCAGAACTGTTCGTTGTGTCACTGTAGCACTAACTGCTGCTGAAACTGCTGCTGCAAGTGCAGCACGATGCAACAGAGCCATACGCCGAACACGATGGTCTTCCCTCTCGGTAGTAGAACTTGGTCGTCCAGAGCCCAGTCAAAATTGCGAACACACTTTCTGGTGACTACTCCTGTCCGAAACCATGTACAATGGCCACATTCCTGCCCAGTCTTTCTGTAATACCGCAGCAAAATTATTCAGCTTGTTGAAGCCCTATCACACGACCTTGTTCAAAGTCAGAGAGGTGTTGATACTGGGTTCTTTGTTGCCTTGAAGGATTTCTTGACTAAGATCAACTCATCTCAAAGGTAACTAACGCTCACGACCTTTATAGCGTGTATTTAAAGCAAACCCGATTTGCTTCCTCATAGTAACACTACTAGCACTACCGGCGTTAAACCTGAATAGACATTATCTTTCAGATGTAGAAAAACGTCTACGAACTTTCGTTTAAGTCGCAGAACTCCTTCTTGGTGCTGCGAGTGTTTTTTTTTTTTTTTTTTTTTTTTTTTTTTTTTTTTTTTTTTTTTTTTTGCCGGTGGATGTTATCTTTGCTAGACTGAGAACGTTAATTGGATAACGATCGCCTTACTCTTCTGCCTACGGCACAACTCTGACGATCAGCGGGTAGTCTACTCCAGTGCTGCAGGTGCTAATATTTTGTGGTCAGTCAAGCCTCAAGCCTCGCCAGTACACCAAGTCTAGTAACCGTCAATAACATGCCTGTTAACACGCTAACCTCTAGCAGACGCCGACAGAGGTGGCAGCCTCGCCCACAAGTAGCGTCTCCATCACCGGAAACAGTTCTGCAATCACGGGGACTATGCTGCATCTGCAAGTCTCGAGTTGTGCGCTATCCTTTCTCGTGCTGCTTGCTTACGATAATGCTCGTGCGATAGCAGGTGGTATATGCACACGCTCGGCTGTGCCCTACGGTCTATAAATCAGTGCTCTACCCGAGCTCACACCGCATGTCTTAGATCTCAGCACTCGGCCAGCCGACATCCTGCCGGCCGGAGTGGCCGAGCGTTTCTAGGCGCTACAGTCTGGAACCGCGCGACTGCTACGGTCGCAGGTTAAAATCCTGCCTCGGGCATGGATGTGTGTGATGTCCTTAGGTTAGTTAGGTTTAAGTAGTTCTAAGTTCTAGGGGACTGATGACCTCAGAAGTTAAGTCCCATAGTGCTCAGAGCCGACATCCAGGCCGCTGAATCGACACTACTCTGCGACGCCGCTGCGGCAACCAGCAGTGAAGACGCTCCACAATAGCCACACCGAACCACAAGACATCTCCCTTGGAGCCGTTGCCTCGTCGGATGCTGGCATTCTCTGGTCTTGTTGTTTCAGGTCTGGTGTTTATTTTGTGAACATGTGCTTTGTACAGACTGTCGTGTCGAGAGTCACGTTTAGTTACGTTATCCAGACTCTGTTTTATGTTGAACTTTGCTTTTTGTGCGGTGCAAATAAAGACTGGTCAATTGTTTGAGTGCATCATTGCTGAAGAATACAAAACACAGTAGCATGAAACTATGGAATCTGTACAAAACCAGATTCCATTATCAGGAGTAAAAGAAGAAAATTATATCTACTGTTGTGAGTTACATCTAGATAATCCATATCCCGCAACCATTTTGAAAGGAATGGTAAAGGATACCTCCTACTATGGCACGAGTAATGTCCTTTCCTTTCCGAGGAAGAACAACTGCTTAAATGCCTCGGTGTGTTCTAATCATTCTAATCTTGTTGCCGGAGCCCGTCTGTTTCCCAGCAAGTTTAATTTTGTAAGTGTGATTTTTGGCAGTATTCTGATGGTGGGAAACGTTTCATGGCTGGATTCGACATGTCGGACTGGACCAATCCGTCGTAAATTGTAGCGTAAAGCAGACTCTTTGTCGTAGAACTTGAGTGGGAGCTGTTGAGCCAAGAAGTTACGAAACCGCGCGCGTGCCCGTGAAAGAGAGAGATAGAGAGAGAGAGAGAGAGAGAGAGAGAGAGAGAGAGAGAGAAAGAGGACGAGAGAGTCAGTAGCTAGAGCCTGGCGAATAAGGGTGCAGCAAGTTCTCGTGGTTGCGAGGAGCACTGCTTGACAGAAAGCCTGCCTTAAATTGACTATTAATTATGCGGCTCAGAGATGTCGGGAAGGAGGAGTACTGTCGAATAGAAGGAACCACTTGGCCACAACAAGTACCAGATAGTTAGCCTCAGGAATGAGTTACAATACGGTGGTAGGAAGGAACATTGTTTACGTTGAGCTTCGACTTAGCGTCTGTAACAGGAAAGCTGTAAGACCAAATTACTAAAAGCTCTTAGTTGAATATAAGGCATTATAGTGTTTTGTGTAGTCGACAATCAATATCTCCGAGAGTTTTCGATCAATATAATTTTGCTATGAGATAGAGACCGTCGGGTCCGCAGCTCGTGGTCGTGCGGTAGCGTTCTCGCTTCCCACGCCCGGGTTCCCGGGTTCGATTCCCGGCAGGGTCGGGGATTTTCTCTGCCTCGTGATGACTGGGTGTTGTGTGATGTCCTTAGGTTAGTTAGGTTTAAGTAGTTCTAAGTTCTAGGGGACTGATGACCACAGTAGTTAAGTCCCATAGTGCTCAGAGCCATTTGAACCATTTTAGAGACCATCGGGGTTACTTTCCCAAGTCATTATTACCTTGGACAGGAAAAAAAGGTTCATATGGCTCTGAGCAATATGGGACTTAACTTCTGAGGTCATCAGTCCCCTAGAACTTACAAATACTTAAACCGAACTAACCTAAGGACACCACACACATCCATGCCCGAGGCAGGATTCGAAACTGCAACCGTAGCGGTCGCGCGGCTCCAGACTGTAGCGCCTAGAGCCGCTCGGTCACTCCGGCCGGCACCTGGGACAGGAGCCAAGTCCTATTGTCCCACATTCTGAGTCTCATTCTGTGACTGATGACTTAAATTTTTGAAGGAATTTATCAGCGTTTCGAGAAAGAAAAACTAAATTTATCTGTCTGAAATTTAGCGTGATTCTAAATAGTTAACTCATTAATAACAATTTGGATGCCACTAGCAGGAACATAAATTTGGAAATTATTATCTGCAAGAACTATTGAAAAAAAAATAGATACTGAAAAATTTCAGTAACATCCTGTTTTAGGGTTCCATACAACGGCTGGTGAAAACGGAACCCTTGTAGAATTACTTCGTTGCCCGACTGTCTGCCTCTCTGTCTCACTGTTGAAAAATCCTTTTTTGTTAGGTACGGGTTCGCGTATAAGGATGAAATTTACATCATATACTAAGGTCTACGATCCCTTGGCGGAGTAAGAAAATTAAGCTTGCAAGTCATTGCAGTGAAAAGATACCTCCATTTATGTCACATATTTTAATACTCATCAAACCTACAGGGTACTTCACGTTGGCCTAAAACCATGAAAATTGGCAGATACCATGGTTTCACAGTAAAACTAAAGGAAAACTGAACAGACGTATCAAACTGAAATTTACGTCACATACTAAGATCTAGAATACCTCGGTGGTGTATAAAGCTTGTCAATGAAATCAAAAGATATTCCACGTATGTCAAGTATTTTGGCACTCACAAACTTATTTACAAAAATCTATAACGAATTTCTCGTCAACTAGAAATCATGAAATCTGGCATGAAACAACGTTTAACAGTAAAAATAAAGGAAAAATTCTAAACTGTTAATTTGTATTATATAACAGAAGATGAAATGGGAGATATGATACTGCGTGAAGAGTTTGACAGATCACTGAAAGACTTGAGTCGAAACAAGTCCCCGGGGGTAGACAACATTCCATTAGAACTACTGATAACCGTGGGAGAGCCAACCCTGATAAAATTCTAGCATCTGGTGAGCAAGATATATGAGACAGGCGAAATACCCTCAGACTTCAAGAAGAATATAATAATTCCAATCCCAAAGAAAGCAGGGGCTGACAGATGTGATAATTACCGAACTATCAGTTTAATAAGCCACGGCTGCAAAATCCTAACACGAATTCTTTACAGACGAATGGAAAAACTGGTAGCAGCCGACTTTGGGGAAGACCAGTTTGGATCCCATAGAAATGTTGGAACACGTGAGGCAATACTGACCCTACGACTTATCTTAGAAAATAGATTAAGGTAAGGCAAACCTGCGATTCTAGCATTTGTAGACTTAGAGAAAGCTTTTGACATTGTTGACTGGAATACTCTCTATCAAATTCTGAACGTGGCAGGGGTAAAATACAGGGGCGAAAGGCTATTTACAATTTGTAGAGAAATCAGATTGCAGTTATAAGAGTCAGGGGGCATGAAAGGGAAGCAGTGGTTGGGAAGGGAGTGAGACAGAGTTGTAGCCTCTCCCCGATGTTATTAAATCTGCATATTGAGCAAGCAGTAAAGGAAACAAAAGAAAAATTCGGGGTAGGAATTAAAATCCATGGAGAAAGAATAAATACTTTGAGGTTCACCGATGACATTGCAATTCTCTCAGAGACGGCAAAGGACTTGGAATAGCAGTTGAACGGAATGGACAGTGTCTTGAAAGGAGGATATAAGATGAACATCAACAAAAGCAAAACGAGGATAATGGAATGTAGTCGAATTAAATTGAGTGATGCTGAGGGTATTAGATTAGGAAATGAGACGCTTAAAGTAGTAAATGAGTTTTGCTGTTTGGAAAGCAAAATAACTAATGATGGTCGGAGTAGAGAGGATATAAAATGTAGACTAGCAATGGCAAGGAAAGCGTTTCTGAAGAAGAGAAATTTGTTAACATCGAGTATAGATTTAACTGTCAGTAAGTATTGTCTGAAAGTATTTGTATGGAGTGTAGCCATGTATGGACGTCAAACGTGGACGATTAATAGTTTAGACAAAAAGAGAATAGATGCTTTTGAAATGATGGTGCTATAGAAGGATGCTGAAGATTAGATGGGTGGATCACATAACTAATGAGGAGGTACTGAGTAAAATTGGGGAGAAGGGAAATTTGTGGCACAACTCGACTAGAAGAAGGAATCGAGTGGTAGCACATATTCTGAGGCATCACGGGATCACCAATTTAGTATTTTAGGGCAGACCAAGAGATGAATACACTAAACAGATTCAGAAGGATGTAGATTGCAGTAGGTACTGGGTGATGAATAAGCTTGCACAGGATAGAGTAGCATGGAGAGCTGCATCAAACCAGTCTCTGGACTGAAGACCACAACAACAACAACACTTAAAGCAATTTTGCCTTTGTTAACCGACTTTCTCCTTGTCTCTTACGAGGGACCTTCAGTACGTAATGCAATACATTTTCTTCTGAAAGCAGATTGGTTTTTATTCAAGATTCCAACACACCACGTTATTCCCCCTCTTTTCACTACAAAAACCTAATGATCTGCATTCACTGCAACGGCCTGACGACACATTACTGGTGGGACCCGTACGTCCGCATGGAACCACGCTATCATTCGACTTTGGAGCGAGCAGCCAACGTCTTGCTGCATCAGTAACCTCCACAGCATACATGTACTGCTTCCCACAGAGTGCGTCCTTTAATGGGCCAAACGGATGGAAGTCGAAAGGTGTGAGATCCGGGTTGTACGGTGGATAAGGAAGAACGTTGCAATGAAGTTCGGTGAGCTCCTCTCTGGTGCTCAGACTTGTGTCAGTCCCTGCGTTGTCATGGAGAAGGAAAAGCTCGTTTGCCTTTCTGTGGCAACAAACACGCCTGCTTTGTTTATTCAATAGCTCAATACACTTCAGTGTTGATTGTTGCCGCATGAGGAAGTACATTGAAGAACCACTTCGGAGACTCAGGAGATGGTCGCCACGTCTTTACCGGCTGAGGGCGCCACTTTGAACATTTTCTTTGGAGGAGAGGTGGTGTGGTGCTACTCCATTTCTTTTTATGGTCATCAGTCTACTGACTGGTTTGATGCGGTCCGCCACGAATTCCTTTCCTGTGGTAACCTCTTCATCTCAGAGTAGCACTTGCATCCTACGTACTCAATTATTTGCTTGACGTATTCCAATCTCTGTCTTCCTCTACAGTTATTGCCCTCTACAGCTCCCTCTAGTACCATGGAAGTCATTCCCTCATGTCTTAGCAGATGTCCTATCACCCTGTCCTTTCTCCTTAACAGTGTTTTCCACATATTCCTTTCCTCTCCGATTCTGCGTAGAACCTCCTCATTCCTTACCTTATCAGTCCACCTAATTTTCAGCATTCGTCTATAGCACCACATCTCAAATGCTTCAATTCTCTTCTGTTCCGGTTTTCCCACAGTCCATGTTTCACTACCATACAATGCTGTACTCCAGACGTACATCCTCAGAAATGTCTTCCTCAAATTAAGACCGGTATTTGATATTAGTAGACTTCTCTTGGCCAGAAATATCTTTTTTGCCATAGCGAGTCTGCTTTTGATGTCCTCCTTGCTCCGTCCGTCACTGGTTATTTTACTGCCTAGATAGCAGAATTCCTTAACTTAATTGACTTCGTGACCTTCAATCCTGATGTTAAGTTTCTCGCTGTTCTCATTTCTACTACTTCTCATTACCTTCGTCTTTCTCCGATTTACTCTCAAACCATACTGTGTACTCATTAGACTGTTCATTCCGTTCAGCAGATCATTTAATTCTTCTTCACTTTCACTCAGGATAGCAATGTCATCAGTGAATCGTGTCACTGATAGCCTTTCACCTTGTATTTTAATTCCACTCCTGATCCTTTCTTTTATTCCCATCCTTGCTTCCTCGATGTACAGATTGAAGAGTAGGGGCGAAAGGCTACAGCCTTGTCTTACACCCTTCTTAATACGAGCACTTCGTTCTTGATCGTCCACTCTTATTACTCCCTCTTGGTTGTTGTACATATTGTATATGACCCGTCTCCTCCTATGGCTTACCCCTACTTTTTTCAGAATCTCGAACAGCTTGCACCATTTTATATTGTCGAACGCTTTTTCCAGGTCGACAAATCCTACGAAAGTGTCTTGATTTTTCTTTAGCCTTGCTTCCATTATTAGCCGTAACGTCAGAATTGCCTCTCTCGTCCCTTTACTTTTCCTAAAGCCAAACTGATCGTCACCTAGCGCATTCTCAATTTTCTTTTCCATTCTTCTGTATATTATTCATGTAAGCAGCTTCGATGCATGAGCTGTTGAGCTGATTGTGCGATAATTCTCGCACTTGTCAGCTCTTGCCGTCCTCGGAATTGTGTGGATGATGCTTTTCCGAAAGTCAGATGGTATACCGCCAGACTCATATATTCTACACACCAACGTGAATAGTCGTTTTGTTGTCACATCCCCCAATGATTTTAGAAATTCTGATGGAATGTTATCTATCCCTTCTGCCTTATTAGACCGCAAGTCCTAAAATCTTCACCCTCACAGAGGCTTTCAATGTCTTCTTTCCACCTATCTGCTCTCTCCTCTGCAAGTGGAATTCCCGTTGTACTCTTAATGTTACCACCGTTGCTTTTAATGTCACCAAAGGTTGTTTTGACTTTCCTGTATGCTGAGTCTGTCCTTCCGACAATCATATCTTTTTCGATGTTTTCACATTTTTCCTGCAGCCATTTCGTCTTAGCTTCCCTGCACTTCCTATTTATTTCATTCCTCAGCGACTTGTATTTGTGTATTCCTGATTTTCCCGGAACATGTTTGTACTTCCTCCTTTCATCAATCAACTGAAGTATTTCTTCTGTTACCTATGGTTTCTTCGCAGCTAACTTCTTTGTACCTATGTTTTCCTTCCCAACTTCTGTGATGGCCCTTTTTAGAGATGTCCATTGTCTTCAACTGCACTGCCTCCTGCGCTATTCCTTATTGCAGTATCTATAGCGTTAGAGAAGTTGAAACGTATCTCGTCATTCCTTAGTACTTCCGTATCTCACTTCTTTTCGTATTGATTCTTCCTGACTAATGTCTTGAACTTCAGCCTACTCTTCATCACTACCATATTGTGATCTGAGTCTATATCTGCTCCTGGGTACGCCTTACAATCCAGTATGTGATTTCGGAGTCTCTGTCTGACCATGATGTAGTCTAATTGAAATCTTCCCGTACCTCCCGGCCTTTTCCAAGTATACCTCCTCCTCTTGTGATTCGTGAACAGGGTATTCTCTATTACTAGCTGAAACTTGTTACGGAACTCAATTAGTCTTTCTCCTCTTTCATTCCTTGTCCCAAGCCCATATTCTCCTGTAACCTTTTCTTCTACTCCTTCACCTACAACTGCATTCCAGTCGCCCATGACTCTTAGATTTTCGTCCCCCTTTACATACTGCATTACCCTTTCAATATCCTGATACACTTTCTCTATCTGTTCATCTTCAGCTTGCGACGTCGGCATGTATACCTGAACGATCGTTGTCGGTGTTGGTCTGCTGTCGATTCTGATTAGAACAACCCGGTCACTGAACTGTTCGCAGTTACACACCCTCTACCCTACCTTCTTATTCATAACGAATCCTACACCTGTGATACCATTTTCTGCTGCTGTTGATATTACCCGATACCCATCTGACCAGAAATCCTTGTCTTCCTTCCACTTCACTTCACTGACCCCTACTGTATTTAGATTGAGCCTTTTCATTTCCTTTTTCAGATTTTCTAGTTTCCCTACCACGTTCAAGCTTCTGACATTCCACGCCCCGACTCGTAGAACGTTATCCTTTCGTTGATTATTCAATCTTTTTCTCATGGTAACCTCCCCCTTGGCACTCCCCTCCCAGAGATCAGAATGGGGGACTATTCCGGAATCTTTTGCCAATGGTGAGATCATCATGATACTTCTTCAAATACAGGCCGCATGTCCTGTGGATACACGTTACGTGTCTTTAATGCAGTGGTTCCCATTGCCTTCTGCATCCTCATGTCGTTGATCATTGCTGATTCTTCCGCCTTTAGGGGAAATTTCTCACCCCTAGGACAAGAGAGTGCTCTGAACCTCTATCCGCTCCTCCGCCCTCTTTGACAAGGCCGTTGGCAGAATGAGGCTGAATTCTTATGCCGGAAGCCTTCGACCGCCAATGCTGATTATTTATCAAAATTTCGGCAGTGGCGGGGATCGAACCCGGGACCGAAGACGTTTTGATTATGAATCAAAGACGCTACCCTTTTTTTTATCTCATTTTGATCGTTTTCGTTCGTTGTATGTGTTCTGGGCGGACGTCGAAAGACACCCGTTTCAGTTTGTTGTTGATCCATTAACTCAGTTTTTTTATTACAGAGGGCAGCTAGCGCTCTGACCGCACACGCTGAGCTACCGTGCCGGCCCCTAGACCACGGGTATAGTATTACATTGCCGTTTTGTTTCCGATTCGAGGTGATGAACCCATGTTTCATCGCCTGTTATAATGTTCGACAAAAAATTGTCACGATCGGCACCGATGGCCCTTCTTTGCTCTTTACGGTCCTTAACTACGCGGCGAGGTCGATGACCCCGTCTGGATATAACGTCGTCCAGGCAAATGGCTGCTTCAAATATGCATCTCGCTACGGTCGCTGACCGTCGGGAGGGGAGGGGGCAGCATGGGCGGACTTTCATGTGGGATACCATGGGAATTGTCGTAGTAATCGAAAGCAGCTTGACAGTTGTGGATTACGTGAATATTACTGCGGACCGCTTGTATCCCTACATATCTGATGGCATCTCCCAGCAGGGCAGTTTGCGCTGTTCACGACAGATGTGTTCATCACTATCGCCACAAACGATTACTACAACATGAGGAATCTGCGAGTGGTGATAACTACGTAATCGAGGAACACAGAATGGTGTATGATGGCAAACATTTAAATGCCCCTACGTCTCGGTATTAGGACTGTGTCTTGAAGGAATCAATCGACATTGGACTGCCAGACAACGATAAATAGAGACAAGGCCTAATCTTGAAGTGATATGTGGAATCTTGTTCTATCTTACATTAAGAAAACAAAGATCTTTGATTTAACCGGCAGAGTTTATTGACTGAAGTTTCACCACTGGAAGACTGTACCTGCATTTGTGTTACGGGGCAGCAGGAAGATTTCTCGCATACTCGCTGTTGGTCTTCCTTGGAGTGTGAAGAGGGCCTCCCGTCTGGTAGACCGCTCGCCTGCTGCAAGTCTTTCGATTTGACGCCACTTCGGCGACTTGCGCGTCGTGGGGATGAAAAGATGATGATTAGGACAACACAACACCCAGTGCCTGAGCGGAGAAAATCTCCGACGCAGCCGGGAATTGAACCCGGGCCCTTAAGATTGACAGTCTGTCGCGATGACTACACAGCTACTGGGAGCGGACTTCGTGGCGTATAACGGGATATAACTCAGCAAACAGCGTTCTCACATAAATATGGTGACCAGATGCGAGGTCCAAACGTTGTACCTGGATGACTGTGTGCTTCGGCTGCAGATGCGACAAAGATAGCATCAGTCAATATGCCGGAAAGGTTTTTAGTCACAAGCCACAGAAGTACTACAGTGGCTTCAGGAGCATGATGCAGTACTGAACTTATATCGATGTCTTGCACGGAAAATTCGTCATATCTGAACCCGATGGAACACATTTGAGTCAGTACTGGCACATGAGCTAACGGCCAGTAATTTAGTGTTCCATGCGTGAATAACTGGTGCCACATACCTAAGGGAATCTGAAGAGGACTTACAGTATTAATGCTGCTGTATTGCGTTCCACAGTTAGAACACCACGCTAGTGAGTAGGTGCTTGCCTCATCAGTGGACGACATCAGTGCTACTATCAATGCCTGTTTCGTGAATCCAAGAATAGGTATAGGTGGGTAAAGCTCCGCCTTCTGGCCCTAGATGGGCCTATCGGGTTCGGACGTACACTTCGTCATCCTCTGCTAATGGCATCAGTGGAGAGCATGTGTTCAGCACACCACTCTCCCAGTTCTAAATCCAAAAACAATCTCAAGTAGTTAGTTCGAAGGGCAGATAGTCTGCTTTAGGACTGGTGACCGTAGCATTTCACTGAATTACGAGCGTTAATGGAATACACCTCCATCTAACTAATCTTAATTGAGTATTCTTACGATTACGCTGTCTGTGCTAAGACCATTACCATTTTTATGATTAATTTTTCTTTTAACCAACTAATACATTATCAGTTCATTAGCTACATGCAGTTACGGCCAAATTACACTAATGAGTCAAAGAAACTGGTACACCTGCCTAATATTCTGTAGGCCTTCCGTGAGCACGCAGAAGTGCCGCAACACAAAGTACCATGGACTAGACTAATGTCTGAAGTAGCGCTGGAGGGAACTGACACCATGAATCCTTCATGGCTGTCTATAAATCCGAAAGAGTACGAGGGGGAGGAATATCTTCTGAACAACACGTTGCAAGACGTCCCAGATATGCTCAGTAATGGTCATGTCTGGGGAGTTTGGTGGGCAACGGAAGTGTTTAAACTCAGAAGAGTTTTGCTGGAGCCACTCTGTAGCAATTCTGGAAGTGTGGGGTCTCATTCGTTTTAATACTCAATGGACACAAGTGGAAGCACATGATCAGACAGAATGCTTACGTACGTGTCACCTGTCAGAGTCGTTTCTAGATATATCAGGGGTCCCATAACACTCCAGCTGCCCACTCCACACACCATTACAGAGCCTCCATCAGCTTAAACAGTCCCTTGCTGACATGGAGGGTCCATGGATTCATGAGGTTGTCTCCATACCTGTTCACGTCCATCCGCTCGACACAATTTGAAAGTACTCGCCCGACCAGGCAACATGTTTCCAGTCACCAACAGTACAATGTCGGTGTTGACGGCTCAGGCGAGGCGTAAAGCTTTGTCTAGGAGTCATCAAGAGTACAAGAGAGGCCCATGGGCTCGGAAGCCCATATGAATGATGTTTCGTTGAATGGTTCACACACTGATACTTGTTAATGGCCCAGTATCGAAATTTGCGGCAATTTGCGGAAGGGTTGCCCTTTTGTCACGTTGAACGATTCTCTTCAGTCGTCGTTGACTCCGTTCTCGCAGGATCTTTTTCTGGGCGCAGCGATGTCGGAGATTCGATGCTTTACCGGATTCCTAATATTCACGATACACCAGTGAAATGGTCGTACGGGTAAATCCCCACTTCATCGCTACCTCAGAGCTGCTGTGCCTCATCGCTCTTGTACCGACTGCAGCACCACATTCAAACTCACTTACATCTTGATAATCTGCGATTTTAGCAGCAGTAACCGATCTAACAACTGCCAGACACTTATTATCTCAAATGGGCGTTGCCGACTGCAGCGCCGTATTTTGCCAGTTTACGTATAAATTTATTTGAATATGGATGCCCATATCAGTTTCTTTGGTGCTTCAGTGTAAGATTACAAAACATCGCTTCACCATTCATGGCCCGCTTTCACGCACGCGCACACACACACGAACACACAGCCGCGCGTGCGCGTTTACACTAATCTTCCAGAAACTCATTTCGGTCGAATTCCTACTGAACGGAAGTTTTAGTGGTAGGGAGTAGAGGGCTGGGCTTTTATTAATGCACGAGGTTGAGATGAATATCACTTACCGAAATATTTATTTGTGGCAGGCTCAATAATTTTGTGGGCTGTAGTGGATGTTCCATCATGGGTGCGGAAACACCAGCTTGGTAGACGATGTAGGGTTCAACCATCCCCCAGTAATGACCAAAGGCCTTTAACTGAGGTCGGTATAAGAAATATGACCCAATCACAACGTCAGCAGTCTCTTATATGTGGCAGTCGACTCAGCATGTCAGATAAATGCGGAATGATAGGAGAATTTTATATCAAGAACATTCAGAAGGGGTATTACAAGTTTCGTAAATTAATTTAGGGATCTCGGTTCCTGCTCCAAACAGAAACTTGGTCTTACCGCACGTGTCTTCCATCCCGAGGATCCACAACCGACTACAAATATGTCCTGAAAATTATTTAACATGTATTTGTTTTAGCTCATCAGCGCTGCAGCTGTTGAATGCTTATCTCGTTTCCCTTTCATGGTAATTCCATTGCTTCAGTCACCTTGTTATTACCTGACCCATACTGAGCGGAGGAATGTTATGTTTGGTTTCACAGAGGTCCACGCTGGCAAATATTTTGATGTAATATAACATAGTTTATTTGTCTGAGATTATTTTTATTTATCAATTTGAAATGGTTGACAAAAGCCAGCGACAGTAAAAGCAAATGGTTTGGTTATGCTGAGGAAACTTTTGATGCTGCCAGTCACGATGTTCCTATATTTATTTTATGTACAGCATACTGTCCAATAAGTACATAAAAGAAAATCGTAACTGGCAGCATCTGAAGTTTCCCCATGATAATGAAACCCACTGTGTGAGACTGCCTTATGCTTAAACTTTTCATTTAATTAATTGAGCTGGGTGCTAGGCTGGTTACTACAACCCAATTAAAATATACTACGGTGTGTATACCATCGTGACAGAGAGGTAATAGGAATGTAATACGGAAATGTTGAGTCTCGTAAGCAAATTAACAAAACGTTTACGCCGGCTGTGTGACGATAAAAGATGTATTGAGAGTCTGCTCCTAGAGAGCGACATTTTGCCAAGACTTGCCAGGGCTGCTCGAGACAGGCATGTTATATGGCAATAAAAATGCTTGTCTACAGTGAGTCAAGCCTTAAGGAAACATCTTCCCTCCTCTCCGAAAGTGACGACTGTGCACCAATCAAAACAAATAGACTGCGGCCGCCACAATCGGGCGTGAGGGGCAACGCATGTCTCATGCGTCTTTGACTACGAGTGATCCTCGAACCATCGAGCTGACCTCGAACTCCGTCAGCAGCATAATGTTGACAGGGATATGCGGACAGGCAGTGGCACATTTTGTGAATAAAACCAACTAGAACGCGTAATTAATTTCTCTATTTAGAACTAACTTACAAAACAATCTCCAGCGTTAGTTCCAACGAAACTTATTCCTAATATGGGCGTTTTATTCAAAGAATAATTACACTGATCGCGGACGCATTCAGGATGTTTATTATTTTGTTCAGCCATCATCTCAACAGAAGCAGCTAGTGAAGCCTCTTGGTTCCTTGAAGAGTCCAACAGGACACGTCTCCAAGTGCCCTTCATCAAGGTTCGACCAGAACAGCACTCTGTCGCAAAGTATTCTCCAGCGCTTGCTTTCTTTTCCCGTGGGATACTGTCATCTGTTCGTCAGTTGTACTTTCTCCAGCCAGTAAGGTGTGACTTTTCAAACTGTTAGCTTTCAATAAATGTTCCCTGTGCCTCTTTGTTAATTCACCATACAGATTCCCCTAGAAACTCATTATGGTCGGAAATCTTACTGAACGGAAATTTTAGTGATTCGAAGCAGAGGGATGGCCTTTTATTAACGGACGAGGTTGCGCTGAATACAATATACTAATATATTTACTTGTGGCATGTTCAATAATTTTGTGGGCTTTAGTGGAGATTCCGTCATGGCTGTGGAACCAACAGCTTGGAGGGCGATGTTGGGCTCAATCATCCCTCAGTAATGGTCTCAGAACTGTAACTGAGACTAGTGTAAGAACCACGGCCCAGTCACAACGTCACCGGTCTCTTACACGTACCAGGCGATTCAGTATGTGAGATGAATGCGGAATGATAGGACAATTTTATTTAAAGAACATTCAAAAGGGGCGCTACAAGTTTCATAAATACAATATCAATAAAATTTTATTGCTTTAAAGACTTTCAAGAACGGTACCGGATGCCCGTACAGCCTTGATCCGCACATAACTAGTTCCTAGATGTTTCGCATGTGACGCTCTCGCCACCGAGAGGCCGCACGGTGTTCGCGGACGCCGGAGTGGCCGTCCGGGTGGAGTGGGAAGTGGGCAGTGTAAAGTTTGCTCGGCGCCCGATTTGTCTGACTCCGGCCTGGTTACGACAGGCGGCGTGTTCGGCGAGAGCTACAGCACTGCTGTCTGCAGGCAGAACCGTGTTGGATTGGTGTTGGCTTGAGCCTTTTAATGTGAACGGAATGGGAAACGACTACCAGGTGGTAGCGTATAAATTCTGCAGCTGAAACTCTTGAAAGAGGAGCGGTATTTCTGTCTGGGTATACCCGAACCTGCGAGTGAGTTTTACGGAACGTTATTCGGTGCTAAGAAGTTGAGTGTGTTAAACTGCACCAAGTGTTACGCGCCCGTGGTGTTCCCGCTGTAAGCGTCCACGTTTATTGTGGAAACCCGACCGTTATTTCAAATAACTTAGAAACGGTACTCACGGGCGGCGTCTTTGTTACGTGTGTTAACTAGTCATTCAGTGACAGTTGTTGCCAGTTGTATTCTGTGGGCATGACGTGCAGGGGCCTAAGACTAGCCTTACATTGTCTAAGGCTCTTGTAACTGTGAAACTTAAGGAGCACAGTGTGTCTCATTAGCGCGCCACTATTTCGGGAACTGAAATAGTTTCTTCACAGATTGTCTGAGGCCTTGTTGTGTACTATGTAGGGTGAACGCACCTACCTGAGTTGTAAACGGTGTCTCAGTGACATTGTACAGTTGAATATTGCGCCGCCACGTAACGGGCACTAGATGCATACTGAAACGCTGGATTAACAGTTTATAACTGGAACAGCTGATGAATACTGTTTGTTGGTATTGTATTAATCTTAGTAGCTGGATTAAGCTTTTGCCAGTTACTTAATTGGTGGTGAATGACAACTCGATTATTACTTACTAGTGTGTGGTCTTCCATGTAATGATTCTGGAGCTGTTTTGTTAAAGCACATCAATGTCTGAGACGAGCTTCTGTTCTTAAACATTTTTGAATTTGGATTATGCTGCAGAGTCAATTTCTATTCGGCCACAGGTAAATTTAATGGATATAGGCTGCCGCTGATTCCTTTTCAATCTTTCGAGTAATTCGATTCTGGGATTTGATTGTTAGTATGTGTTGTGGGCATTCAGAGAAGCATCAGATAAATTACGGATCTATTACTTTCAGTGGCCTTTAAGTGGCAAAATCTTTATGGTTTATTGTTATTAATATGAAGTAAATACCTGTGTCTTTTACCTTTCCTTAAAATTCAGTAAAGCATTCAACTGCACTGCTCCTTCATTTTCAACGTTATTTTGTGGGACCGTTGAGTTAACATTTAATGATAAAAGTTTTTAATAATTTTTAAAGAGTTACTTGATAAGTTAACAAGCTCTGCTCAAGAAAAAAATGTAATCTTGGTTCTGGTCAGTAATGTAATGTGCATTTAAAATGTCTTGGCTTAAGCAAAAATATGAAGGTGTTATTCTGCACCTCATCCACGCATCCTTCGCTCTACACACCTACGTGGTACAAAACCTTACATTCTCATTTTACAAAAAAGTTTCAAAACTGACTCCAAATGCCACCATATTTGGAAGATTTAACTTCAATCAGGTGATATTAACAAAGCAGTATAGCTTTGAAGAAATAAAATAATCTGGATAGCTCTCTAAAATCCACAGATTCTCATTATGAACAAAGAAATTTCAAGACTGACTCCATATATTTTAGTTACTCAGAAGATTAAACGTTAATGATATGATAGTACACATCCAGATTTTGATAATGTCACAATTCAACTTCGCCTTTCAGCAGTCATCCACTGTAGAGTAAGCAACAGATTATTTAGTTTCTCCTCGCCGACGAGAATCACTCCACCATTGGAATTTATACCACATTGAGCAATCAATGAATCCTCATCACCAGTCACTACCAGACAAAACATACACAGCACAGAGCTACTACTGCCCAATGCACCATCTAAGTTGTACGGCGTTATACGCTAAGCTCTTTGCGTCCCGAAGCATGAGAAGCCCAAGCAGTGCACTTCCCGCGCAGCACAGTTTAAATAGCTTAACGCACATTAAGACAATTAAGACAGACCTATTCTAAAGCAGCCCTTAGATTTTAGTAGGTGTCAGTTACGCTATCTATCTAAAAAGTATAGTAGCCTGAGGGGCAGTGGCGCTCACCTTATCTCTATTGATAACTCTATTGATGTGGTACACGGAAAATGTTTATACTAGGGCTTTTAATTAAATGCAATACTACAATGACCATCAGTATAAAAAGACTGCGCCTGTTGCCCTTTATCACATTTATAAGACCATCAATATTCTGCTGACACCTAATGAAGCAAAACCGTAAATACTCGTGCATTTTTGATCAGAACACATAAGGCTTATAACACTTTCACAGGCACTGATAATGTTTTTATCGTGCGTGTGGAACGAGAAAATAAATCTCTAGTTCCAAATAAAATAAAGTCTTGCGCCATCTGAAACCACGTTCCATCGCAGGGGTGTAAAACTTCTCTATAGAGCACGCTTGTAGTGATCTCCACAGGGAGAATAAAAAAACCCGTAACTTGCTATAGACTCAGGCAAGACAAATTGAGTAGCAGCAATACCGTGCTAAAGCACTGGAACATCTAAGGTGGGGTGCACCCCGTGCTTACACTTCTCATCTTCGCGCCCGAAGATGGTATGTAGATAGCTTGTAGCATCTGCCGTGCAAATGTTCCACGAACTCCAGTCCTGGTCTTTCCCTAAGCCCCTCTAATAAAGACTAGGCAAAATAGTGAAAGAAAGAGCTCGCGGTAACAACAACTGGCAACAGTGACTATGGAACGAAGTCCAACTGCACGTCAATCACTATTTCTGCCACAACAGTGTGCCTGTGGAAGACGACCACAAACTACGACAACGTCATTAACTTAAATAACTACCAGCAGACTTAAGGCATAACACCAACCAATCACATTCAACACACATGGTGTCGATTCAATGACTAGGTATCTGAATTTTGGATTAACGAAGCCGTAAACTATTGTAATACAATTCTTTCAGACTAATAACTCAGAGGAGTCATGCGGAATTCACAGTTGCAAAAGCTGCCGGTTAATGATGAGGTGACAACAACCATTGATTCTATTCCCTACTATCCCCTAGCCGCACAAGGCTAATTCAGCGATTAAGCCAGAGGGTCTAATAGGCATAAGTCAAAGAGCCAAATGACTGCTCGCCGTCTCCAACGCCCACCAAGCTGACGTGCCAATTCAAATTGCCAGAACGATGGACGTTGTGGAGAAAACGATTCTCAGGGTTGTATTTCGCGAGATTATATGCCGTGTATCTAAACCAGATTTTGTTAGGAATAACCCGATTGAGTTGATGTCTGATATTTCACCCGAGAAAAACTTGTTTTACTTCTGAATTGTGTGGGTGTGGAGAATATGATTCAACTTGGTCACTAAATTATGTAAACCTCACAAATTTTGTTGCTGTTCCTTTTCGTCTGTTCACTAATCCCTGTAAACATCGACAACCGAATTACCACTCGTGAACGTGTGGTAAGATGACTAAGTAGGATGTGATTTGACGGCTGTCACATTATTTTTGCCCTCACCGCGAAGCTTCGAACAATGGCGAACAAGCAGCTTTAATTCGATTCGTCGGTACCCAGAAACCAATGACGGACCCCACGATTTCTGTGGGCGACCGTATGTAACACTAACATATGCAAACTCACTTTGAAAATGACACTGCACATGTACTTGAAACACATCCATTCAAAAAGCACACTAAATTCAGGCAACTGCAGCAGCACTAATTTAATAGAAAGAGATAGTTTCAGTACAAGGAAAATAGTTATAACTAATGTTGTGTCAACAAAGCTACTTTCAAAGTTAATAGTTCACCCAACAATTTTATTCATTTAGCAAAGATTAAGAAAAGGTAAAGAAAGTAATTAGTTTTATTATGAAACAAACTATTAACAAAATAAACTGCTAAATTCTGTTAGTCCTTAACTGGGGAGAGCGCAGGGCACTGCAGCTTATCTGTTCGTTGTTGGAGAGGCGTGGTTGAGTGTTGGGATTATAGCTGCGGCTTGTGATATCGCAGACGAAGTTATTACCGCAACTCCGTCTGTCAGTAACAAATCTAGCAGCCCCCCTCCGAATTGATTCTATGTCCTCCCTCAATCCGACCTGATAGGGATCCCAAACGCTCGAGCTGTACTCAAGAATAGGTCGTACTAGCGTTTTGTAAGCGGTCTCCTTTACAGATGAACCACATCTTCCCAAAATTCTAAAACATAGGCAATGAACCGAAGACGACTATCCGCCTCCCCCACAACTGCCATTACATGCTTGTCCCACTTCATATCGCTCTGCAGTGTTACGCCTAAATATTTAATCGACGTGACTGTGTCAAGTGCTACACTACTAATGGAGTATTCAAACATTACAGGATTCTTTTTCCTATTCATCTGCATTAATTTACATTTATCTATATTTAGAGTTAGCAGTCATTCTTTACACCAATCACAAATCCTGTCCAAGTCATCTTGTATCCTCCTACAGTCACTCAACGACGACACCTTCCCGTACGCCACAGCATCATCAGCAAACAGTCGCATGTTGCTATCCACCCTATCCAAAAGATCATTTATGTAGATAGAAAACAATAGCGGGCGTACTACAATTCCCTGGGGCACTCCAGATGATACCCTCACCTCCGATGAACACTCACCATCGTGGACAACGTACTGGGTTCTATTACTTAAGAAGTCTTCGAGCCACTCACATACTTGGGAACCAATCTCATTTGATCGTACCTTAGTTAGGAGTCTGCAGTGGGGCACCGAGTCAAACGCTTTCCGGAAGTCAAGGAATATGGCATCCGTCTGATACCCTTCATCCATGGTTCGCAAGATATCATGTGAAAAAAGGGCGAGTTGCGTTTCGCAGGAGCGATGCTTTCTAAAGCCGTGCTGAAGCATGGACAGCAACTTCTCTGTCTCAAGGAAATTCATCATATTCGAACTGAGAATATGTTCGAGAATCATGCAACAAACCGATGTTATGGATATTGGTCTGTAATTTTGAGGATTCGTCCTACCCTTCTTATATACAGGCGTCACCTGCGCTTTTTTCCAGTTACTCGGGACTTTAAGTTGGGCAAGAGATTCGCGATAAATGCAAGCTAAGTAAGGAACCAATGCAGTAGAGTACTCTCTGTCAAACTGTATTGGAATCCCATCAGGACCTGGCGATTTATTTATTTTCAGCCCATTCAGCTGCTTCACAACCCCAGGGATGTCTATTACTATGTCCTCCATAAGGGAATATGTACGAGACTGAAACTGCGGTATGTTTGTACGATCCTCCTGCGTGAAAGATTTCTCAAATGCTAAATTTAAAATTTCAGCTTTCGTTTTGCTGTCTTCCGTTGCTAGGCCAGACTGATCAGTGTGTGACTGGATGGAAGCTTTTGATCCGCTTACCGATTTTACGTAAGACCAGAATCAAAGCGGCTTACCTCTGCTATATATGAAAGAAACTAGAATGATTGAAGTGCTCCATGAAAATATTTAGAGACCGTGTTAAAGAGACGTAACGGAAATCTGACATATGCAAGAAACCCGTAAGTTTCGCGTATGTCGACATTATGTTATAGAAAAGCGAAAAAACGCTCATCTATGTATTTCTTTCGAGTGAGGCCATTATAGATTTGTTTCGTAGGTATATTTGAATTACATAATCAGTGTCTGTATTATAAAATAATTTCGTATAATCTTACTTTCAGTGATATAAGTTCCTACGATATAAAGTCAATTGTGAAAATTTCTGTTAATAAAGACATTTGATTTTTAATGTTTTTATGATATATTATTATTACAATTTTTATGAATATAAAGACTAAAATTTAAAAATGTTTTGCTTTTATAAATTAAAAAAGGAATGTAGAATCCATGAAGTCCATTCAAGATGCTCCTGCAGCGTTTCCGATGAGAAGTATTTGATAACCCACAATACAGTCTGTAATTTGCTCCCCCTCAGTCTCAACTCTGTTCACAAGAACCGCTGGCTACAAAGACAAAATTTTTCCAGAGACAACAAGCTGCAGAGCAGTGGAGATAACTGACCGAAATCACAGGCGGCTGCTTTCTATGACGATGACATTCGAAAGTTGATACAACACTACGACAAAACTCGAAGTTGGAGCGGCGACTATGTAGAGAAATAGGTGGAAGGTGTACCTAACTGTTTCAAATAAAACGTTTCTGGTTTTCACTGTCGTTTCCATTTCATGACCGATTGGAACTTACTTCCTGGACAACCCTCGTAACACACACCAATAACACATCTAATACCGAAACCACGGCTGCAGTACTGTACTGCATAGGTGTACAGATTTTTAGTACTGCGAATCGCAAACTTCTCCCTGTGACTACGTAAGGGAAGGAGAGAAGAAAGGAACTATACATAATTAGTTTACATCAGTTGATTCACAGATATTTACTTTATTTAAGAATTACAGTTGCGGTGACATCGTATGCTCAAAAGAACTAAATTCTACGAAGACCTTTCCGGGAGGGAATCATAGATAAATAAAAATGATTACAAGAACGAAAATCGAAGCGGGCGCCACCTACAGACCAATGGTGGGCCGTATGTGTCTGTTCACTCCTGCAGTAGTGCCATCGACACTCGAAGTGAAAAGGAAACAAAAGCATGAATCCAGTAACGAAACACGCAAACAACCAGATATGGCTGCAACAGCATAATCAAATTATCTATACAGACTACAGAGACAGCAGCAAATCACATCTACAACGGGTCTTTATTTAGAGCTTCTTTATTCTCTAACACAAGACAATGTTTCTACGGTGAATCATTTAGTATAAAATGCATGCAAAACGTATGTATCTCGTACTGAAACTATATTATTTTCTCAGACACGAAATGAAGCGACAGGAGAGTTTTTATCAACTATCGCAACGAATTCTAGCTATATTTTCTACATTACATTGCAGGGTCAAGCATTATGTAATTATGTAGTCTGTTTAATGTACATAGTTACTTTCTGTAAACTGCTGGTCATTAATGGTTGCACAAAAATATTAATTTATGGAATTTTCACGCCAATATTAGCCTTTTGAAAAAATATCAAATTAAGTTAATGAGTACAATGTATGTTCTTCCAACGTGAAGGCAGTTGCACGATGCTGTTCGCACCGTGATAACGTTCATTTATGCAGCACATAAATAATCATAATTTCATAACTGTGTTTTATTCTTTCTAGGCCTATGTTGCTAATTCAGAAATTCACAGGTATTTATTTCAATATTGTCTGCTTTGAAATTCAAACAACTGATGCAGGTAATACAGCGGTAATACAGTAATACAGGAAAAATCGAATATGGTCCGCCAAGAAGTGCTATCATGTTCTCAGAAAACATCAGTAACCAGGCAAACTTAAGTTATTATGTATTAAGTTTCAATGAGAGCGGTGCTAACATACGATGTTGGAAATTGGACACTAACGGAATTGAACGAAAAGCTCCTTTAGCCATTTGAAAGAAAGATCTTGAGACTAATTCTTTGTTCTAGCGGAAGAAAATTGTGTCTGGAGGAGGACATTCACATTTGAATTACATAATCGAAATAACGAACTAAATATTAACAGTGGCATTACGATTTAAAGGATGGAATGCATCTCACATGTACCGAGAGTTAACGACAGAATAACTGAAATGATACTGATAGCAGTGCCTGAAGGAACCAGGACGGTAGGAAGAAGAAAGCTAAGTTGTGAGGAAGATGTCAGAGTCGGCATGCGAAAACTGGAGTTCTGAAATTGAGGAGTTCGGCACGAAACAGAAAATAATGTAATAATGGATTGCTGGAGGCCTATGTTCTGTCGTAAGACTGATGATAATGATACTATTAATGATGTTTCGCTATAGTAAGACACCTGCAATGCTTTTATTCTGCGTGTAAAAAGTTCCTCATACAGAATATGTTTTCACAAAAATTTACAATTACTAGTGTCAAAATTATTGGGGGTATCAATTAAAAACTGAAACGGTTATTACATTGTGCATGACGAAAACCTGATCTTTTAAAGAGAGAACCTCTGACAAATGTGCTTTGCGACGCCGTGCAGAGTTGAAATTTTGAGAACAGTGGCATTAGTGTGTCTTCGGACTGTACTTGATACATCTATTAGTTATGCAACCCATTAGACATTGGTGTACGGCGGATGCACAGATTGTGCCTGCGTCGTGGCCTGTATGCTTAGTGGGACGGTAAACCAAACCAGTGGACTGGTGTATGGGGACCCGCTCTATGGCCGCCACAGTTATCGGGACTCTTAGCTGTTATATCATACCACTACTACTACTACTACTGCAAGTGTACTCAGCGTGCCACATGACGGTGTGTGGCGGAAGGTTCTTCAGCACCAACTTATTTTCCCTTTTCCACCGTTTCATTTGAGAATTGCACTTGGGAAGAACGATAGTCGATAAACCTGCTTATGACATCTAATTTCTCTTATTTTCTCTTAGTGATAATTTCTAGAGACGTATGCGGGAGGAAGTAATGTGGTCCGACTCTTCTTCAAATGTACGTTCTCTAAACTTCTACTGTAGACTTTGGACAGCCATTGTCTTGTAGCGTTTTGCAATGGAGTACGCTGGACGTCTCCGTAACACTCTGGCAGCTGGCAGAGTGTGAAGGATCCTGTAACAGTATGCACAGCTTTTGGTTGGATCTTCTGTATCTCTTCTATTAATCATGGCCCAACACTGAAGAACAGTATTCAGCAAAAGGGTCGAAGGACACGAGTTTCACGGATGAAACACATTTTCTTATGATTTCACAGTCAATCTAAGTCCTGCAATCCTCTTCCTATTACCTGTTTTACGTGGTCATACCACTATAGGACGCACTGTGTGGTTATTCCTGAATATCTTACTGCAGTTCATATTTCCAGTGAATTGTCGTTAATAGTGTAACTGAACATTAGTAGATCTCTTCGATGTTTTTGCGTGACACGTTACGCTTATTTACGTTCAGAATTAATTGCCAGTCCTATCACCAACCGTCGATCCTCTGCATATCTTCCTGCACTACGCTTCAGTCTTCTGGCGTCTCAACAGCCCTACGGATTACGACATCATCTCTGAATAGCCAATAGCCTCACAGAGCCTCCAGTGCTGTCCACCGGATCATTAATCTACAGGGTGTCCCAGAAAAGTTGCGACAAAATTCCAGGCGAGGAGGGGCACATCTTAAGGACTGAGAATTGCGTAGCAACCCATGGCCGCAAACGTTAGGGGTAAGTGGTAGCAGAGTTTGAAGAATGCAAAAGAAACAAGAGGGTGATTCATCTGAAACATTTATTGCATCTAATGAGTACACATGGTGTACGACATGAAAACGGCTATAGTGTTGCAACAGATGCTAGAAGTTCGCCACACATACCTAATACCAGCGGAGAACTGATTGCTGGACAAGCTCGAAAACATCAGGAGTTTCTTCAACTGTAGCACCTGCGCAGGTGATTCGTGCGTCAAGATGCATGTCAGACTCTATATGCTCGCTTTACGTTGGAGAATCAAGGCTAGCCACAGAAATAAATCAGAGCTCGAAGAACCCGCTGAGCGCGAGAGCCAGGGAACCAATCCACCACACTCAATCCATCGATGTCTGCGAACATCCAGTCCGAAATGAACACGTACCCCATCATGTTGGAACCACATGCTGTGCCTCAAGTTTGTTGGAACATCTTTAAGCAAGTAGCGCTCCTCTCCAGTACTCTCGTGTACAGTACGACGACGTTTGCGGCCGTGGGATGCTATGTACTTTCCATACGTTATGATGTACCCCATATCCCCTAGAACTTTGTCGCAACATTTATGGGACGAAATTATATTTGTCCATTTAACTCCGATGAGGACGAAGTGTTGAGTCCTATCTGCAAGGTAGTCTTGCATCCAGTCACGAATCTGTTCCGATACTCGGGAAGCTCGTATTCTGTTCACTAAATGACAGTTCACCCGTGGTCTAGGGGTTGCGTTTTTGATTCATAATGAAAACGTCCTCGGTCCCGGGTTCGAAACCAGCTACAGCTTAAATTTCAATTAATAATCAGCACTGGCAGCCGTAGCCTTCCAGCATAAGAAGTCACCCTCATTCCGCCCTGTCAAAGAGGGCGGACAAGCGGAGAGACGTTAAGGGCACTCTCTTTCCCTTGGAGTGGGAAACTGCTCCTAAACGGGGAATAAGCAATGATCAACAGCATGAAGACGCAGAAGGGAATGGAAGCCACTGCATTAAAGACACAAATAATGTGTATCGGTAGGACACGTAGCCTGTAGTTGAACAAGTGTCATGATGATCTCTCTATTGGCAAAAGATTCCAGAATAGTCCCCCAATCGGATCTCTGGGAGGGAACTGCCACGGGGGCGGTGACCATGAGAAAAAGGATAATGTTCCACGAGTCGGGGCGTGGAATGTCAAAACCTTGAACGTGCTAGGGAAGTTAGAAACTCTGAAAAGAGAAATTAAATGGCTCAATCTAGATGTAGTAGGGGTCAAGGAAGTGAAATGGAAAGAAGACATGGATTTCTGGTCAGATGAGTATAGGATAATGTCAACAGCAGCATAAAATCGTATAAAGGGAGTGGAATTCGTTATGAATAGGAAGTTAGGGCAGAGAATGTGTTACTATGAACAGTTCAGTGATAGGGGTGTTCGTATCAGAATTTACAGCAAACCAACATCGACAACATAGTTCAGGTATATTAGCCGCTGAAAAGGAAAAGGTAGAGAAAGTATATGAGGATGCTGAAAGCATAAAACGTTTTGTAACGGGAGACGAGAATCTAATAGTCATGGGTGACTGGAATGCAATTGTAGGGGAAGGAGTAGGTGAAACGCTACAGGATAATTTGTGCTTGGGAAAATGAATGTGTGATGAGAAAGACTAAATGAGTTACATAACAAATTTAGGCGAGTAATAGCGAATACTCTGTTCAAGAATCTCAAGAGGAGGTGAAATACTTGGAAAAGCGTGGGTGATACGGGAAGATTTCAGATTACATCATGGTCAGACAGAGATTACGAATACAGATACTGGATTTTAAGGTGTATGCAGGGGCAGATATAGTCTCAGATCACGATGTGGTAGTATTGAAGAGTAGGCTGAAGTTTCAGAGATTAGTCAGGAAGAATTAATACACGAAGATGTGGAATACAGAAGTTCTAAGGAATGACGAAACATGCTGAAAGCTCTCTAATGCTGTATATACAGCAATAAAGAATTGTCCAGTAGGCAGTGCAGTTGAAGAGGAATTCACTTGTCTAAAAACGGCATTCACAGAAGCTGGAAAGAAAAACAAAGGTACAAAGAGCGTAACTGCGAAGAAAGCATGGGAAACAGGAGAAATACTTCAGCTGATCGATAGAAAAGGAAGTGCAGAAACGTTCAGGAAAATTCCGGAATACAGAAATACAAGACGCTGGGAAATGAAATAAATGGTAAGCGCCGGGAAGGTAAGACGTAATACCTGCATGGAAAATGTGATGAAATCGGAAAAGAAATGATTGTCGGAAGGACTGACTCAGCACATAGGAAAGACAAAACAACACTCGGTGAAATTAAAAGAAGTGTGGTAACATTAAGTGTGCAACCGGAATTCCTTTGTTAAATGCAGAGGAGAGAGCGGGTAGGTGGAAAGAGTACACTGAAGGCGCCTATGAGGGGGGAAGATTTGTCTGATGTTATAGAAGAAGAAACAGGAGTCGATTTGGAAGAGAGAGGGGATTCAGCCTTAGAATCTGAATTTAACAGAGCTTTGGGCGACTTAAGATCAAATAAGACAGAAGGGATGGATAACATTCCATCAGAATTTCTAAAAACATTCGGGGAAATGGCAACAAAACGACTATTCATGTTGGTGTGTAAAATGTATGAGTCTGGCAATATAATGTCTGACTTCCAGAAAAATGTCATCCACACAGTGCCGAAGGTGGCAAGTGCTGACAAGGACGAGAATTATCGCACAACCAGTTTAACAGCTCTTGTACCGAAGTTGCTGACAAGAATAATATACAGAAGAACTGAAAGAAAATTGAGGATGAGTCAGATGACGATCAGTTTAGCTAGAGGAAAGGTAAAGGCAGCAGAGAGGCGATTCTGACGTTGTCGTTGATAATGGAAGGAAGACTAACGAAAAATCAAGACACGCTTATAGGATTTGTCGCCTAGAAAAAGCGTCTGACTAAGTAAAATGGTGCAAGAAGTTCTAAATTCTGAGAAAATTAGTCTGGGTTGGGTTGTTTTGAGACAGGAGACCAGACAGCAAGGTCATCGTTCTCATTAGGGAAGGACGGGGAAGAAAGTCGGCCCTGTCCTTTCAAAGGAAACATCCTGGCATTTGCCTGAAGCGATTTAGGGAAATCACGGAAAACCTAAATCGGGATGGCCGGACGCGGGGTTGAACCGTCGTCCTTCCGAATGCGAGTCCAGTGTGCTAACCACTGCACCACCTCAGTCGGTGAGAAAATTAGGGATAAGGTGTAGGGAGAGATGGATAATATACAATATGTACAAGAAGCAGAAGGAAACTGTAAGAGTGGACGACTAAGTAGGAAATGCTACAATTAAAACGGGTGTAGGACACGGATTTAGTCTTTCGCCCCTACTGTTCAATCTGTACGTTGAAGGAGCAATGATGGCATTAAAAGAAAGATTCAGGACTTAGATTAAAATTCAAGGTGAAAGGATATCAATAATATGATTCGCTATGACAGTGCTATCTCGAGTGAAAGTGAAGAAGAATTACATGATCTGCTGAATGAAATGGACAGTCTAATGAGCACAGGATATGGACTGAGAATAAACAGAAGAAAGACGAAAGTAATGAGATGCAGCAGAAATGAGAGCAGCGAGAAACTTAACGTCAGGATTGACAGTAAGAAAAGAGATGAAGTTAAAGAATTCTGCCACGTAGGCAGCAAAATAATCAGTGGCGGACGGAGCAAGGAGTACATCAAAAGCAGAGTAGCACTGGCAAAAAGGGCATACCAGGGAAAGAGAAGTCTAATAATATCAAATATTGGCCTTAATTTGAGGAATAAATTTCTGAGAATATACTTTTGGAGCACAGCATTCTAAGGTAGTGGAACATGGACTGCGGGAAAACTGGAACAAAAGAGAGTCGAGGCATCTGAGATGTGTTTCTACGGGCGAATGTTGAAAATTAGGTGGACAGATATGGTAAGGAATGAGGAGGCTCTGCGCAGAATCGGAGAGAAAAGGAATATGTGGTAAACACTGTCAAGGAGAAGGGATAGGATGATAGGATCTGTTAAAACATGAGGGAATGACTACCATGGTACTAGCGGGAGCTGTAGAGGGCAAAAACTGTAGAGGAAGACAGAGACTGAAATACATCCAGCAGATATTACTTTTGAATACATGGTGGGAGTGAACAGCGATCAATGTGTTACAGATATTGTGTAACTGAAGAGGGTCTCTTTAAATTAATTTAGTTCTTGGTCACATGCCGTTCTGTGGTCTCTTGTCTCAATGTCTATCATTTTGATTTCTTCCGATGATTTAAACGACTAACCGTAGTACGATATCCCAAGGTAAAACAATATCGGGAAACCAAATTCAGCATTTCGGGCTTATGTCTGTTGTGTTCCATTTCGGCGCCAATGTGGTCACTGAGCAACTGAACAGGTGATTTTTATCAACTAACTGACCTTTCATTATGCTGAGGTGCTGTGAATACGATTGTGTGTGACACTCTTTTAACATCACATCGCACGGATTCACAATGTAAATGACTGCAAAACTGGGAGACGAGGGCTCTCTGTTCACCATATGTACGCTGGGCGTTCAATAAGTAATGCAACACCGCCAGTTTCGGTTCCCGCCTTAGCCGCTATAGTTTCATGAAGTTCGGATAGATGGCGGTGCTATCGTAACCTCCACAATGACGTCTGTAATGGACGTGTGTTCCAAGCACAGATGTGACTCGTGTTGGAATGTGAGGACGCACTCCTTCGAGGTGGCCGACGGATCACAAACAAACAGCGCGCTGCACAACCTTCTCTGTTGGTTATGCTGACGCATTCGTCCACTAGTTGGTGTACTCAAAGGTGTGTGGCCGTTGGGTGCTTGCTTCCCCACCTAATAGAAGACCATAAACAGTAATGGAGGACCGTATGTGCGGAGTTGCTTGCGCATTACGAGGCTGGTACTGCCAATTTTCTTGTCGAACATCATCACTGACTATGAAACAAAGGTTCATCGCTTCAAACTGGAACCAAAACGGCAGTCCATCTCAGAAGAAAATTTTTAGAGTCCCCCTCCCCCTCCCTCACCGGTAAATTCATGGCGACTACCTTCTGGGACTCTGAAAGTGTCATTCTGTTCGATGTCCATCTTCATGATGCAACGATCAATTCTGAAGTGTTTTGTGCTATCCCAATGAAATTGAAGAAACGACTTCAGCGTGTTCGTCAGGTCAAAAATGCTAACCAACTGCTTCATCAAAATGCAAGGCTTCAAACAAGTCTGCGCACCCGAGATGAGCTCACAAAAATTCATTGGACTGTTCTTCCTCATCCATCCAACAGCCCGAATCTCCAACTTCTATCTGTTTGATCCACTGAAGGATGCACTCTACGGAAAGCAGTACGTGGATGTGGGGATGTTACTGAGGCAGCAAGAGTCGACTTCGACGTCGACCAATAGAGCGTTACCATGCGGGCGTACAGGTGCTCCCAGTAAGGTGACTAAGGCCGTCGCATTGAACGGAGATATATTGGAAAATAGGGTTTTGTAGCCAAAAGAGTAAGGAATGACGTGGTTATCGGAATCCTGAATAAAGACAACCTGATTTCAAGAACAATGCGTTGCATTGCCTATCGAATGCCCCCCGTTGCATAAGGATATACAATAGACGTACACTATGCAATCTCGTTGGATATTAAAATTTTGAAACCCTTTCTGTAGTGCATTGCACGTTGTGACCTCCTGAGTCTTTTTTTAAATTTCCTTTACTAAGTGTGAATCATCGGCTCATCACCAAATCGGAAGCATTCTGTAACTTTGCACACCAAAAGCTCAAAATCGATGAATTTTCCGACTTCTGCTTCATCTTGAAGATTGGCCAGTTTGCCGTTCTGCTCAAGATACTAAATGTTCCGCTGACGCAGTCTGTGCGTCCACTTTACATTGACTGCTCATGACTTATATACATGATCAGGATTCAAAATATAATCCGAAGAATCTTTGCCCCTATCATTTTCAGACTTCAACGCATCACAGCGCTGACACTGTACATTCCCAGATTTGAGCTCCCTCTTAGTAAAGACCAGTTCGCCAAGTCATACATGAGATGATGTATTTTTATATAATCTGTATGAACAGTAAGGTCACTCTTTAGGCGGATAAAATTGAGTGTATTGTAATGAACACAGGAACAGATAATTTTCTTCCGTTCAGGTCGCTAACGAGGAACATCTTCAGATAGTTTAAAGAGTCAAATCTTCCCTCAGTTTGTGAATTGTATGTTAAATACGCCGATGTAGTGTGCTGCACCGCGTGTTTTGAACAGTTTTGTTTCGTAGCAAGACTGTTTCCAAAATCATGAAATGCTTCAATAAGGATTAGAATCCTTATTTCTTTAACTTCGTGTGTACAGCATAAAATATGGAAATATTCTGAAGAAAATGGTATAGTAAATTTTAATGATTGAATTATTTTTATTTCTTGCATAAGTTATTTGAATTTCTAATCAAAAGAAACCATATGGTTCCAGATTCTTTATTAAGTCTCAGACATCTATGATGTAAATGTGCAGACAGAAGCGACGAATGAAAATTGGTACAAATTCCGAGATTCAATCCTATGTCTCCTGCTCACAAGGCAGATGCGCTAACCACTACCCACCCTGGCACAGTGGCTTTGCACAGCTGGACTGACTGCCCTAGAATCTCTAGCTCCTGAGCCCAAATTCCCATTCACGCCTCAAGCCACTAGGTATTCCCCCTAAACCAGAACAGAATTGCAGAGGCTGTCAAACTTTATTGGAATAACGTCGAACGGAACGGGGTATACTGCCTGAAATATGGGCATAGGAGATTTAATCACATGAAACTATATGATTTAGAGACCTTTTCAGTACCAAACATCTATTATGTGTGAATACAGACCGAAGCGAAGAATGAGAATTTGAACTAATTTAGTGCAGAATTTAAGCAGAGGGAGGTGTTTGTTGATATCCAGCGTGGACCCCTGCGCTCTCGCTTGCCAAAAAACAGAGAGACAGAGTTAATGCTTCCTCACCCGTTGTTTAGTAATTTTCAACATCGGTAACATCGGTCGTCGGTCTTCTTCGATTGTGTTGTGGCGCTAGTGTTCACAATGTGTGTGTGTGTGTGTGTGTGTGTGTGTGTGTTATCCTTACGGAATTACTCTGTCAGCCGAGGTTTTAAATTCACTTGCATAACGGTTACTTGCTGTAGTTTTGCCTTGAAACTGTCAAGGTGGTCACCTACCCAAAGTAAGTAAATTATTTGAACAGATGTATCGCTTGTGACAACATATAGGGATAAACTTGAGAATTCCCGATTTGAACTAAAGACTAACCTCAAAGGTAACACTGTCAAATCTTAAGTGAAATTGGAACAAATGTCCTATTACTATAATGCTATCCACGACCTAGATGGGACCTTAGGAATGCTAAAAGTCTTGATCAAAGTCCTGTATAGATTCCTCCAAAACCAAATAACAATGAGAGGCTTGTTGGAACTATGAGCAGTGCAACAAAGAAGATATACCCTGCGGGCCACTGCAAGCAATATTCCGCGTTGGGTATTAATTAATGACAAACAGTATGACAAAGATGTAAGAAGTGGTGATATGGAACTGCCGGATAGCCTATTTCAGGACCTCGGTACAGTAAGATGTAGTTGATGGGTAGTGGCTGTTGATTCAATTTTCAAACATCAAGTAGATAAGCATTGTCATTACTAAGAAAGTTAAGTGAATGAATGAATTGTCGTGTGACGAGGGCCTCCCGTCGGGTAGACCGTTCGCCTGGTGCAAGCCTTTCGATTTGACGCCACTTCGGCGACTTGCGCGTCGATGGGGATGAAATGCTGATTAGGACAGCACAACACCCAGTCCCTGAGCGGAGAAAATCTCCGACCCAGCTGAGAATCGAACCCGGGCCCTTTGGGTTGACAGTCTGCCGAGCTGACCACTCAGCTACCGGGGGCGGACAGGAAGTTAAGTGGAAAAAGATAAAGGTAAGGGACAACACCTACTGATTGCGTCACATATACTGTCTTTCTAGAGCACCAAGGTGTTAAGCAAATACACGGTCCAGTCACAAAATGTGACCACTGCCTATGTTTGATTCAACTATTCGCAGACGACAGGTGACAGGACTAGCAGAGTGGACAGTACACGAATAGTGGCGGGCGGGTGGGGGGGGGGGGGGGGGGGGGGAGGAAAGGGGGGGAGCGACACGGAGGACAGTGCAGTCATTGTCGGAAAGCGGAAACGGAGCGATTTATCTGACGTCCAAATGGGTATGATCATTGGATTTTGGGTTAATGATGGAAGCATTTCGGAAACGACTATGTGTGAAAACTATTCGCTTGCCGGCATGGTTAAGGTATATCGTCCATAGAAAAATGAAGTTATCCAAAAGCGGCGCAGCGGCAAATGTGATGCACTGTCGGGAATGGGTCGCGGATGTGAGTAGAAATGCATAAGATTGCATAAGAAGAACATGTAGGAAGGCCACCTAACGTCGGACAGGACGCTGGGAAGCAGGAGAGGTTGCGTTTTTGTGGCAAGAGACGCTGGAGCTACATGGCCAGCTACGACAGAATGTTCTGGAAGGACGACAGGACACGGGAGACGCGCGTGATCACGGGGGATTGCATCCGACGAGCCAATATAAGCAGGGTCACTGGTGGAAATGGAAATGAGCGTTTGGCGTCATTGGCCGGGAGGCCCCTCGCGGGGCAGGTCCGGCCGCCATATCGCAGGTCTTATTACATTCGGCGCCACATTGGGCGACCTGCACGCCGGATGGGGATGAAATGATGATGAACACTACACAACACCCAGTCCCTGAGCGGAGAAAATCTCCGACCCAGCCGGGAATCGAACCCGGGCCCAGAGGACGGCAATCCGTCACGCTGACCACTCAGCTACTGGGGCGGACGGGTCACTGGTGCTGCTACGGTGATTCCTTCGATAGTTTCCTCAGACGCTGGATCGGAGTTACTCTGCCCTCGGGACGGGACTTAGTTTCTCGTGGCACTTAGATGCATAGGGTACATGCAGGATTGCACAACTTACATTCAATGTGTTTGTGCCTCTTAGGGTTCGTCAGTGTTCTTATCCTACCTCGTACTTCATCTCAGTTATTTCATCACAAGTTTACGTTCTTTATTCCACCAAGTTCCCTTATCTGCACAGAATTTCCAGCATGTTTTCCAGCACCAGGACTTGGAGTTGGGCGAGCCACCTAATTACTGGATTTAGCGTGTAGCTCCCATCCTGATCCGCTCGCAGGAAACTACAGACGCGACAGCACCACGGGGCGCTGACGACAGTGTGAACGACGGCTGCGGGAATGTGTAACGGCAAGCAGACGTGAAGCTATTGACGAACTGACAGTCAAGATGAACCAAGGGGCTATGAAGGGTATGTCTTCAACGATCGTTCACCAAACGTTGCTGTGTACGGCCCTCCGTACCAGGCGCCTGATTGTTGCACCCATGCTGCCTGCTGCTCATTGGTTACGAAGACTGGAATTTTCATGGCCGTACAGCAACGGGACGTCCACCCAGTGGCTACAGTTGGTCTTTACAGACGAATCACGTTATATTCTCCGTCCGAGAGATGGTCGTTGGGGTGCACGCTATGAAACATAAGAAAGAAAACACCCTGCAATAATCCTGTCACACTCTGCAAGGTTCCACGCCGGACGAGGGAGTGATATGATCTGGGGTAAGCTTTCTTGGGTGATTTCATCGTTCTGGAAGGCAGAATAAATCGACACCTGTATGTATCTGTCCTCAGCGGTCACGTCAACCCTCACATACAGTGGTTGTTCCTCGGCACTGTTGCGTCTACCAGCAACGTTTCACACGCATCGCAGCATACGTTCGCGCTTCGAAGACCACAATATACGCCGGATTGAAACCTAGCCGAGAGTCCATGGGACCGTCTCGACGGGGCTGTCCAACTTAGAAACCTAACGCATCTGGGCACGACAACGGAGTCATCATGGCTGCACATCGCTGTCGGTACCTTCCAGAACCTCACTGACCCTCTTCCTGCACGTCTCGCAGCGGTCCGCGCCGCAAAAGACGGTTACTCAGGCTTTGGACAGGTGGTCACATTAATGTGACTGGACAGTATATGTTGCTGTTGTGGTCTTCAGTCCTGAGACTGGTTTGATGCAGCTCTCCATGCTACTCTATCCTGTGCAAGCTTCTTCATCTCCCAGTACTTACTGCAACCTACATCCTTCTGAATCTGCTTAGTGTATTCGTCTCTTGGTCTCCATCTACGATTTTTACCCTCCACGCTGCCCTCTAATGCTAAATTTATGATCCCCTGATGCCTCAGAACATGTCCTACCAACCGGTCCCTTCTTCTTGTCCAGTTGTGCCACAAACTCCTCTTCTCCCCAATTCTATTCAATACCTCTGCATTAGTTATGTGATCTACCCATCTAATCTTCAGCATTCTTCTGTAGCACCACATTTCGAAAGCTTCTATTCTCTTCTTGTCCAAACTATTTATCGTCTATGTTTCACTTCCATACATGGCTACACTCCATACAAATACTTTCAGAAACGACTTAGTGACACTTAAATCTATACTCGATGTTAACAAATTTCTCTTCGGACAGTATATATCAGACGCATATCTACATCACACAAAAATAGCACTGAAGAGCAATGTGAGTTCTCGAGAACTCCCTGTTCATCTGTAATTTCTATTGCCTTAAAAATGTAGAAGCTGGAAAGGGGATGTGGTGGAATCCATTCCGAATTTCTCCTGCTTTGTGGGAACAATACAAAAATGTTTGTCGGAATTCTTCTCTGACATTATGATATCTGGTTGAATTCCACAAGAAATGAGGCAATCAATAACCACAGCAGTAGTCAAATCTGGAAAACCAAAACGCCAGCTAAAGAACTATCGCCTAATTGCATAAGCGAGTGATTTTTATAAGCTCCTTTGAATACTTCTAAACATTCGGATTAGTCCATGACCTTTCAGCACATTCGTGTTGAGAAAGGTTGACTCCGACCAGGACTGAGCTCCGCTGATCAAGTCATATTACTAACAACATTTACGAAGTAGGACATAAAAAGAGGCAGAAAACATCCGTAGCTTTAGTTACCTGAGAGCAACGTATCGTATGGTTCTGAGGCACATGACGCTTTATAAATTACTTCAGCCATTACAAGCTCCTATGCAACAAAGCCCGTTCACAATGTGTTAGTTGGAAGAACGTTTACTGTAGCTATGGGAAAGACACTGTCTTTCCAAATGTAGTGATTAATGGTCCTCGCTCTTCTCTTCTTTACTTACATATATCTGTTACTGCTCTAACTTAGTCCAGAAAGCTTGGCTTTGTGCGGATGTTTGGACAGTAGTACCCAACACAAAACCTTGGTTACAAGAGAACCAGCCCTAACTTCTGATCTAGACACCTCAAGTCAACATTTCCGTAAAGGTAACTTGTGACCAACGCAAATAAAATAGAAATTGCATGTTTTCATCCGTCCCGTGGATTGTCACACAGAGACCTTGATACCTATTTCAAGCGAGACTAATTTCGTCTTTACATGCACCCAAAATACCTTGGGATATGCGTAGGATAATTTTTTTAAGAAGCGTTTGTCGCAAATATCTACTAAGTTCGAAAAAGAAAATAACATTTCTCATACAACTCACCGCAAAGGAATTATTCGAATGCGATGGAAATCGGTAGCTGTGATGTTCAAGTACAGACAAATAAATGATTACAATTGACAAAGATTGGATGATTTATTTAAGCAAGTCAGTAATGCGTTTTTCCACCTCTGGCCTCTCAAGAAAATAGTTATTTGGCTTAGGGGTCATTGATAAAGGGATAACCTCCTGATTTTTTTCTTTTCTTTTCTTGTTTTCTTTGAGCCATCAGTCTTCCGTCTGGTTTGATGAGGCCCACCACGAATTCCCCTTCTACGCCAACCTCATCAACTCAGAGTAGCTATTTTCTGGATGTACTCCAATCCGTGCATTCCTCTACAGTTTTTAGCCTCTACAGCTCCCTCTAGTGCCATGGAAGTTATTCCCTGATGCCTTAATGGATGTACTACACTACTGCCCATTAAAATTGCTACACGAAGAAGAAATGCAGATGATAAACGGGTATTCATTGGACAAATGTATTATACAAGAACTATACTTAGAACTACTTAAACCTAACTAACCTAAGGACATCACACACATCCATGCCCGAGGCAGGATTCGATCCTGCGACCGTAGCAGTCACGCGGTTCCGGACTGAAGCGCCTAGAACCGCTCGGCCACCGGGGCCAGCTTATGGATCCCCTTCACGTTGAAAGATTAGTGTCGCGACATAGTTCTCCAACTCCCGTTCGAGCTTCGCGAGAATCCCGTTAGTATGGTGTCACTCGCAGTTGCTGAAACTGACTATACCAATGTTACGGCGGGAGGTTTATGACAACTTTCCAAAAGGCATCTAGACTCCTTACGGTAGCTTGATAAATTCTGTCGTAAATATTGGTCTGCTCAGCACGGATTACTGTGTTAAATTGAAATTCCTTCCGTGGATACGCAGATCGAACGCAATATTGAATCACATTTACATGAATGATTACCGCGTTCGTGTCGTGTATACTGGTCAAAAGGGAACCTGCTTCCCATGTGCTGAAAGTGGACCCATTCGGTCTGATTTCCCACGGAGGGTTTTTGTATTAAAGCTATCATCAGTACAGAGCCGCAAATTGACAGTTGATAATCTTGTTCCTTTCACTCCCGATGTCGGACCTACTACTGCTTCGGATCTTACTTAACAAAAGGTCAGTTCTGGTAATAGTGTAAATGAATTTTCACCTTTACCTACGCGACAGGTTCAGAGTCCAGCTGTCCCCAGGATGGAACCTGTAACAGTGACAAAGAAGCGAAGTCGCACAGAAGATGGTGAGGTTTAGGATTTGGCTGTGCCTTCTGCACTAACCTCCTCCGGGTGGATGGCGAAGAAGTTATATCCAGCATCCCTCCTGCTCACGAAGTGCCTCTTTCTGAGCTGCCTGTTTGCGAGGGGAGGAAGCGGAGTCCCCCTCCCTCCTTTCGTCTTTGTATCCACCGTTTAGTCAATGTTCTCCTGCTCCTTCGTCTTCAGCCGCCAACGGTTTGTTGAACTTGTCCCCTACACCAATTCCCGATAAGAGTAAAATTAGCGACCAAGTATCACATGCTGCATTGGTAGTTCCACACAATGGATCTGCCTTAGTGACTGGACGTACCTTACATGACCCTTGTTCTGAGGAGCAGGAAGCAGTGCTTATGACCCATCGCGCACATCCATCTGCAAAGGCTGCTATCCCACGTAACCGACAGAAACAGCGTATACAAACTGACCGTGCGATGGCCTGTAAGAAATATATGAAAAACGTTGCGATGACGGTGATTCCGTTCCCCCAATGTCTGATTCATCTGTGGACTCCGCAGTGGACCTTGACACGCAGTTGTCTACTTAATTCTGCTCGATACGTTGCGTACATCCCTGTATATCTGTGCTCAGTGACCCAAGCCTATACGTTCCTTTCCTTAAATATTAATCGTGTGGAATCAGAATTGTCGTTGGCTCCCTTGCGTCATTTCCCTTATTATTCATGTGCGGACATAGTATTCTTGCAGAAGATGGTATTTAGACATTTATCCTTACCTGGTTTTCGTATGATTTTTGATGTAGCGCCCGAATATTCTACGAGGACCGCCATATTCCTTCGCGAAGGCACTCCTATGGCTGAAGTGAAAATGTTGGATTCTGGCAGGGGCATGGGTTGTCAACTTTTTAATCTTGTCTTGGTTCTTTTATATGCCTCTTCTCGGACTAGTTGGGTATTCTAGTGGGCGGTGATTTTAACAGTTTGTTGCGTCCTGCAGATAAATCTCCACATTTTAAATTCTCTCCTAAATTACATTAATTGGTCCGCTCCTTACTCCTGATAGACGTCTGGATATATAAATACTCAACGTTAGTCAAATTTACCCACTTTACTGCAACATATAGTAGCAGCTGAGATAGGGTTTACTTATCAGACTACCTGCGCGATAGTATTCTTAATGCTGAAGTCATCCCATCTTCCTTTACAGATTACTCTGCTGTGATTACACCTCTCAATCTTGAATGGCAATCAGTCACATTGTTTCTCACTCCATGGACGTTAAACGTCGCTCACCTAGCTGACCACTCTCTCGATGACGTGGTGCGAGACGCGATGAAGCGTACTCTACGGTACATTGGCAAGTGCTCTTCCATCTTTGAGTGGCGAAACCGAGGCTCAGGTAAACTTTGATACATACCAGTGCTGCCAAAGCGCGACACTTTCGGAGAACTTATGAACATTACTATTCCATCCTGCGAGAGCTTTATGATGCTGCGGATCACGCCCCTCTGCGAATTGCGGATGTTAGGCGTGTAAAGGCAAACTTCTTGACCCTGAAGAAAATGCAAATGGAATGTTTAAAATTGCAAACCAAGCCTGTGACTGAAGAACTGACTTCCTTATATCATTTGCTTCGGCATCAGACCTGTCGCCGACGCGCTTATATCCATTCAAATGGTTCAAATGTTTCTGAGCACTATGGGATTTAACTGCTGAGGTCATCAGTCCCCTAGAACTTAGAACTAGTTAAACCTAACCAACCGAAGGACACGACACACATCCATGCCCGAGGCAGGATTCGAACTTGCGACCGTAGCGGTCGCGCGGTTCCAGACAGTAGCGCCTAGAACCGCTCTGCCACTGCGGCCGGCTATATACATTCTCTCACGATAAATAAAGGACATATTGTAATGGCGCAAGCTGATATAGTGCGTGTCTTACACCAATACCACGTAGACGCCAACGACACCGATGAGTCCAGTGAAACCTTTTACGACACACTATTCAGCATCTTGGATACGACAACTACACCTGAGTGTAATGAAACGTCTTAACTGCCTTTCAGCCTGAGGAAGTTTACAGTCTTATTGTGGGATCGCCTTCTCAAAAGTCTCCGGGTCTAGATGGGCTTCCCGAGGAACTTAACGTGCGCTTTTGGCCGTTGTTTGGTGCAACCTTTATGTTCCTTTTGAATGAAGTTTTACAGGGTAGAGTAGTGCCGACCTCGTTTAAAGTGAGAAAATTTTTTTCAATCCCGAAACGCCCTGGACCGGCTTCCCCTGATAGCTTACGCCCAATTACTCTGATTATAAGACTGTGGTGAGGGCAGTTAATAGCAGGATGTCGGCTCTGATGGAGACGATTGTCGCGAAACTGTATACCTGGCCGTACCATTCTTACCCCTATAGTCGAGCGTGGTGACGTGGTTTCGGTTGCTGTTGTAACGTCCGTCCTTGTGCCTTTGCTTGTGATACACTGCGGGCCCCCTCAAATTTGTTTACGGGTATTTCTGCTTCTGTGGTTGTTAATCGCCAACTGGCGACCCGATAAATGTCCGTTGCTTGTGTTGTATCTGGAGCTCCTACTTCGGATGCTAGGATCCCAGCTCAAAGGTTGGACGCTTTTCGGAGGGACTATAGCTGTTCGTGCATACTCGGATGACGTGATGGTTCTACTGCGACAATCCTGCGGAGACACCTCGACTGAAGCCTGTAATCGATGATAATTGTCGGAGTCCTGGAGAATTACTTAGTGAAGGTAAATGCAGGCCTCTTGCTTTCTACATCTACATCTACATTTATACTCCGCAAGCCACCCAACGGTGTGTACGGAGGGCACTTTACTACTTGCCACTGTCATTACCTCCCTCTCCTGTTCAAGTCGCGTATGGTTCGCGGGAAGAACGACTGTCTGAAAGCCTCCGTGCGCGCTCTAATCTCTCTAATTTTACATTCGTGATCTCCTCGGGAGGTATAAGTAGGGGAAGCAATATATTCGATACCTCATCCAGAAACACACCCTCTCGAAACCTGGCGAGCAAGCTACACCGCGATGCAGAGCGCCTCTCTTGCAGAGTCTGCCACTTGAGTTTGTTAAACATCTCCGTAACGCTATCACGGTTACCAAATAACCCTGTGACGAAACGCGCCGCTCTTCTTTGGATCTTCTCTATCTCCTCCGTCAACCCGATCTGGTATGGATCCCACACTGATGAGCAATACTCAAGTACAGGTCGAACGAGTGATTTGCAAGCCACCTCATTTGTTGATGGACTACATTTTCTAAGGACTCTCCCAATGAATCTCAACCTGGTACCCGCCTTACCAACAATTGATTTTATATGATCATTCCACTTCAAATCGTTCCGCACGCATACTCCCAGATATTTTACAGAAGTAACTGATACCAGTGTCTGTTCCGCTATCATATAATCATACAATAAAGGATCCTTCTTTCTATGAATTCGCAACACATTACATTTGTCTACGTTAAGGATCAGTTGCCACTCCCTGCACCAAGTGCCTATCCGCTGCAGATCTTCCTGCATTTCGCTACAATTTTCTAATGCTGCAACTTCTCTGTATACTACAGCATCATCCGCGAAAATGCGCATGGAACTTCCGACACTATCTACTAGGTCATTTATATATATTGTGAAAAGCAATGGTCCCATAACACTCCCCTGTGGCACGCCAGAAGTTACTTTAACGTCTGTATACGTCTCTCCATTGATAACAACATGCTGTGTTCTGTTTGCTAAAAACTCTTCAATCCAGCCACACAGCTGGTCTGATATTCTGTAGGCTCTTAATTTGTTTATCAGGCGACAGTGCGGAACTGTATCGAGCGCCTTCCGGAAGTCAAGAAAAATAGCATCTACCTAGGAGCCTGTATCTAATATTTTCTGGGTCTCATGAACAAATAAAGCGAGTAGGGTCTCACACGATCCCTGTTTCTTCTTTCTTTGTGAGGTATTGATGATGCAGTTGTTCCATGGGCTACTGCAGTGGCTCGTCATACGTGTCTCGGTATCATCATTGATCGTTGTCCACTAAATATGGCGACGCTCAACAGGAAATCTACTACGGAAAACTTTCAGGGAGCGATACTAAAATATGGAAGGCGTTCTCTTACTCTGCTCCAGAAAGTGCGAATGGTGGACACTTACGTTTTATGCAAAGCTTATTACTTGGCCCAAGTTTATCCGCTTCCCTTGACAATGGTGAAGAAACTCCAACAATTGTGTGGTCGTTTCTTATGGAAAAGACGCTTACGATAAGAGATGTTCACGAATCCTCTTTCTTTTGGATGATATACGGAAGAAGATTCAAATGCAATATGAACGCTGTATTTTTTTGTCGGTGAATCAGGGAACTCACACATTCGCGTCTCGTTTATTTTTCTGTGTCCGATCTGCTAGTCTCGAACCCCCTATTGATGTCTGGCATATAAATTGTAAGTTAAAACACATTCCTGACTTCTATCTTGCTGTGAGCTATTTATGGGTTGAGTTTTTGTAGAGATCCGTTCTCATCACGAAATTCCTAAAGACTCGTTGGGAAGCAGTCCCTTGCCTGAACCTGGTTGAAAGAAAATCGCCGGAAACAACATGGATGACAGTTTGGTTCACTATCAGTCTTACGATTTTGCCGATGCTCGTAGCGTCCTCAAAGCATAAGACAGTAAATAACTTTATTCGAGAGAGCGAGCGACTTTTCTGTCTTGGGCTTAGCGAAACGGATTTATGTTGTCGTTGTACGTCTACAGATACTACACGACATCACTTTATTAGTGGAAGTTATATGGCAAACTGGTCTTGGATTAGGACACAATTGGCCTTTCTTACTCCGTCTTTTGAGACTGTGTACACTACGGATATCATATTGTGCCCATATTCTTCCTTCTTTCCACAGTCGAAAACCCATACCGTTATGTGGTTGCTGGGACACTTCGAACTTCATGGAGTACATGATCACGGCCTATTGGACGAGCCTGCGAATTCCTCGATATCCAGACCTCTTCGCAAAAATGCAGAATCTTGTTTCCCGTCGGCAAGGTGTTGGTTAATGTCATTTTTCTGATAATAAGTGTACCTATCTGATTTGCTACGGGTTGTTCTCTCCTAGATTCCCTGCTCGGTTTCTTTTGTGTTTTGACCCCGTATCCCTCCAGTTCTATTGCAAACTGTGTACAGATGATATATATGTAGATGCGAGCGTATACATTCTTTGTAACCAGATTGTAATTTTTCTTAATTTAGAACGTAATCTGATTTCGTTTTCCTTTTGCTTTTACGTAGTATATATATATATATATATATATATATATATATATATATATATATATATATATATATATATATAATAAGAAATTTTCAAACGTATGTGAAATCTTATGGGACTTAACTGCTAAGGTCATCAGTCCCTAAGCTTACACACTACTTAACCCAGGGACGGCCACGGCGTGCCAAACTGCACGCGTGTACAGATGTGCTGCACGCGTGCCGTCCAGGGCTCGGTCCGCCTCGCCACTACTTGGCTTTCCTCGGCCTTCCGCGGCACTGTTCGGCACGGCGCAACATTAGACTAGCTGTGCGATGCGACATCTTTTCATCCAGCATATGGTGCGTTAGTTGATTGGCAATGGCAGCCGTGTTTATTCCTCGCTATTTGTTAGCGATTCATAGGAAGTTTATAAGTACTATACAGTGATTGTTGCAATGGAACACACGCCTCCAAAGAGGCGGGGTAGTGACACAATGTCACGAGCCTTCAGAGCTGAATGAGAATTGCAATATTTTTTCGAAGAGAAGGATGAAAATTCTCAATGTCTATTATGCAGTCGCATACTCGCCGGGCATCGCAAATTTGCAATAGAACGGCATTATAACGCCACACACAAAGAACTTAATGATTTAGTTGGGGCTGATAGATCAAACAAGTTGTCGGAATTAAGAAGACATAGTGTTATGCAGCGAGACGGACCGAACGTAAGTATCCCTTACAAATCTTTGTGTTTCTGATGTTTGTATTTGTACATATTTGTCGTTAGGATTCGAATTTAGAGTTTACTCAATTTTTGTTTATTTTTTTTAGCCTGCAACCGAACGTAGCGACCTGTCTTCAAGAGAAAGCTACAAAATAGCGCTCAAAATTGCAAGAGCGAATAAACCTTTCAGTGATGCTGATTTCATCAAGGAGTGTATTGTTGAGGCGTCGGAACTCTTGACGCCACTGGAAGTAAAGAAGTTTAGTGAAATTAGTGTTGTGGCGTAGCAAGACAGCCACGCCACGGAAGTAGCCGAAAGGCACGCGTTTAGCAGGCAAGAGATAGGTCTGTAACAGGATACGTAATGAATGCTATAAAGAAAAGTACGTAGCTTCTGGAATACTTAACTTTAATCCACCCTTGGTACATCGCTATTGACGATATAAGTGAGACTCCATAGATACATGCAATGTTACTTATGGCGCCTTGCTAGGTCGTAGCCATTGACTTAGCTGAAGGCTATTCTAACTATCTGCTCTGCAAATGAGCGAGGGTTCGTCAGTTTAGTCGCTAGCAAAGTCGTCCGTACAACTGGGGCGAGTGCTAGTCCGTATCTCGAGACCTGCCTTGTGGTGGCGCTCGGTCTGCGTTCACACAGTGGCGACACGCGGGTCCGACATGTACTAATGGACCGCGGCCGATTAACAGCTACCACCTAGCAAGTGTGGTGTCTGGCGGTGACACCACATTCCTCCCCCGCAAATCGGCGAACGGTCGCGTTATAAGGCTTCCGCCCGCCGTGGGGAGGACCCCATGTTGACGTATGCGATGAGGTGGGGAGCCTAACAACAGGCGAGGCTGTGCCACCCGCACCCGGCCATTCGGTCCGAGGGGAGCTAGGAAACGCCTGAAAACCTAGTCCAGGGTGCACGTCAACATGCGGTGTATGCGCCCGTAGAGAGACAGGAGGGGCCGAAGGTTCGACCTCCATTGCGTCGGGGTACCCGACGCGCGAAGACGCCATGGGGTCCGGAGCGGGCAAGAGTTCCATGGCGGAGGACGGCTGGTCACGGGAAGCGATCGGCGGCGCGCGACCCAGGAAGGCGCCCGGCGGCAGCAGCGAAGCGTCCACTGCGGGCGGCGCCGGCTGGAGGACAGGCGGCGGCGGCGGAGGCGGCGGCGACGCGTCGCCATGAGGCAAACTGGAAGGCAGCGTCGGTAACACCTGGGGATGAGGCGAGCCAGTAGATGGATCCCCAGGGCGCTGACCTGAAGGCACCGTCGCTGAAAGCAGACGGGGAGCGACAGAACCCGTGCGACGACAGAGGCGCAGCTGATTGAGATGCCGACGCACCGCAGCAGCGGCCCCTAAAACCAAATACATCGCGCGGTCGAGGCAGCGAAGAATGCGCCCTGCGAGCCACCGCCGTGAACCTCGATAGTTGCGATAGAATACAACGTCGCCTGGAGCAAAAGCAGAAGTCTGCCACTGCACAGGAACCTGATGCGGCGGGTGCAGCAAAGACATCAAGGTTCGATGAGGACGACCGTGGAGCAACTCAGCCGGCGAGTGACCATCTCGGGGCTGAGAGCGATACGATGACAAAAAGAGCAACAACGTGTCCTCCCGAGAATGCGACTCTTTCAACTTCAATATCTGTGACTTGAAAGTCCGGACCAATCGTTCAGCGGCACCGTTTGACTGAGGCGAAAACGGCGCGGATGTCAGATGTTGAATACCATTGGCCTGGCAGAATGACTGAAATTCTGCGGACATTAATTGTGGGCCATTGTCGGAAACAATGCAGGGGCGGATGCACACCCGAATGGCAGTCTTTTGAATCGGTACAAACCAAGATGCGTGTTAACCACCAAGACGCGCTGGGATTCGGCGTCCACTGGGAGTTGCAAGTATGCAACCGCTAGGTCCAACTTCGAAAAATATTTACCCGGTCACAGTTTAGCAAAAAGATCTTCCGTGCGGGGTTTCCGGGGATCGAATGGCGTAAGGCAAGTATTTGAAAGCAACGCCGATTTCAACTGGCGAACTGCGCAGTCGCATTACATCGTCCAGACGAACGGAACACCTGTACGGCGTAAGCGATGAAGCGGAGCTGAAATGGAAGAGGCATTGCGCACATTCACTCACACCTTGTGATTCTAAATCGTGTAATGTTCTAGCGACCTCATCACGCAATGCGTGGGGAACATTGCGCGCTCTGAAAAATGTCGGTTGCGCGTTGACTTTCAGTTCCAAATGTGCTTCATAGTTCTTAGCGCAACCAAGGCCCGGTGCAAAAATGTCTGCAAATTCTTCACATAGACGAGAAACACTGTCTGAAGGCACAGTCTGATTCACTGATAGGACCTGATTTACTATAGATATGTTAAACACCTGAAATTAATCTAAACCAAACAAGTTCACTGCAGTAGAAGAACGAAGGACGTAAAAAGACACAAGTTTTGTTTGTCCCTTATATGTTGCAAGCAGGCTGCACTGTCCTAACACAGGGATATTCTGACCTGAATAACTATTTAACTGAACATTTGCAGCACGCAACAGAGGTGTGCCCAGTTGTTTGTACGTGTCATGATTGAGCAATGAAACTGCAGCTCCGGTATCGAGCTGGAATGGTATGACCTTGCCATTAAAGTCCAAATCTACAAAAAGTTTATTGTCCTGCTGACGACCAGAACGACTGTCTCGTGCAATTTGAACTGATACAGGTACAGCATCACTTGCTAACTGACGTGATTTCCGGCGACGTCGACGCACACTTTTTGTGGGATGAACACAGTCACTGTTAGAGAAAGTGGCACTGGGCGGAGTGGAAGTAACTACATGAATGTCCATGGGCGAAGGGTCACGAGCCTGAGTATTCTTGGTTCGATTCCGGCGCAAAGCAAAAGGCCTGGAACGGTTGTGATTGTCTGATCTGAGCTTTTTCTGGCAAACACTTTGAACATGTCCTTTCTTATTACAGAAAAAGCAAATAGCTTGGCGTGACGGGCAATTTTCACGCGAATGTCTAGTAGCACACCGCGGGCATGATTTCACTGCATTTGTATGCTGGCGCGGCACACCTGGTTTAGAGCGTGGCGGCAGCTGCACGGACGTGTGCGAGGGCAGTCTACCGGGCCGTGCAGCGCGCCCGGCGGGCCGGTTAATGTTACACACGGCTGGCGAAGCTGCAAATGATTCCTGTGCAAAGTCAAGTGTGTCTTGTCTATCTAATATGTCTATCACTTGCTGAAGGGAGGGATTGACGAGTTTCAAAATCTGTTCCCGTATGCGAACATCAGAAACGTTCTGTGCTATTGCATCACGTACCATAGTATCTGAATATGGGAGTCAACACTCACACTCAAAAGCACAATCCCTTGTAAGGCCTTGCAATGTTGCAACCCACTCCCTATTAGTCTGACCGGCCGTACGTTTTGTACGAAAGAAAGTATACCTTTTTGCAACTACATTGACTGTTTCCTTTAAATAGGCATCTAAAGCAGACAAAATTTCTTCGTAGGACAGAGTTGCTACGTCGCGTCGTGGAAATAATTTCACCATCACACGGTACGTTTGCACCCCTACACACGCCAATAAATGAGGCTGCCGCTCGTTACCTTGAATTCTGTAGGCGGCGAGATGAAATCCAAACTGGCGTGACCACTCCGTCCATGTTTCCTTGGTCGCATCGTAGGGCCGAAACTGGGGTGCAACAGCATGTTGTGGCGGCGGCAGCGGTGAAGCGGCGGCCGCCGCATCGTTTTGCATTGCACGTTGACCCTGGACGAGCTGTCCAAGGGCATCCAATAACGCCTGCGTCTGCTGATTCTGCAAGCGATAAAATTCGGACAGTACATCTGGCGAAGCCATGACACAAGTAAATGTAAGCAATTAGAAAGAATAAGACCCTTTCCGTTGACTCGTCGCCAACTGTTGTGGCGTAGCAAGACAGCCACGCCACGGAAGTAGCCGAAAGGCACGCATTTAGCAGGCAAGAGATAGGTCTGTAACAGGATACATAATGAATGCTATAAAGAAAAGTACGTAGCTTCTGGAATACTTAACTTTAATCCATCCTTGGTACATCGCTATTGATGATATAAGTGAGACTCCATAGATACATGCAATGTTACTAATGGCGCCTTGCTAGGTCGTAGCCATTGACTTAGCTGAAGGCTATTCTAACTATCTGCTCTGCAAATGAGCGAGGCTTCGTCAGTTTAGTCGCTAGCAAAGTCGTCCGTACAACTGGGGCGAGTGCTAGTCCGTATCTCGAGACCTGCCTTGTGGTGGCGCTCGGTCTGCGATCACACAGTGGCGACACGCGGGTCCGACATGTACTAATGGACCGCGGCCGATTAACAGCTACCACCTAGCAAGTGTGGTGTCTGGAGGTGACACCACAATCAGTCTTTCCAGACAGACAATAGCTCGCCGTATAGCTGGTATGGCAGCGGATGTCTACAGGGAGTTAATTGATAGTACCTGCAAGTTTATTGCATTCTCGATTGCTGTGGACGAGTCGACCCTTCATTTTGGACACAGCACAACTAGCGATTTATGTTCGTGGAGTCGACACAAATTTGCACGTGACGGAAGAACTGTTAGATTTAGTACCAACGAAAGACACAACGAGGGGTAACGACTTGCTAAAGGCAGTTGAAGAGGCAGTTGAAGCCGTTGACCTGAATTGTAAAATGTTAGTTTCAGTCACCACGGATGGAGCGCCAGCAATGACAGGGGCTCAAAATGGGTTTGTAGCACTGTTGCGTAAAAAACTAGGACGATCGACAGACGATTTGTACGGAATTCATTGTTTTGTATATCAAGAAGCTGTATGTGCTAAATATACAAATTTGGAGCACGTGATGAAGCTAGCAGTCACCATAGCAAATTTTTTGAAGTCGCTTGGCTTAGTACACCGTCAGTATTAATAGTTTCTCATGGAACTGAACGAAGAGTACGGAAATGTTATTTACCACTGCGAAATACGTTGGTTAAGTCTAGGGGCATGCCTCGAACGATTGTTCAATTTAAGACCCGTTATTGTTGAGTTCCTGAAGGAAAAAGGAAAGGCAGAGCCAAAATTAGAAGATCCAAAATGGATTGCAAACCTCGCCTTTTTAGTTGATCTGACTGCACACTTGAACGCTCTCAACAAGACTTTGCAAGGTGAGAAGCAGCTTGTTTCTGATCTGATGGAAAAAGTGGATGCATTTAATAAGAAACGCGCATTGTGGAAGGAACAACTCATGACAAAGAATACCGCCCAGGTTCCTATTCTCTCTAAAGTTGGAGAAAACGCAACTTCTGACGAATTCGTTTCTGTGTTGGAGGAACTACAGGCACAATTTTCTAAACGTTTCCAGGACACTGTCAGTCTGACATCTGTTTTTGAACTATTTTCTAGACCCTTTGCCGTTTCAGTGGAAAGTGCTCCAGTCCATTTGCAAATGGAATTAATCGATCTGCAGTGTAATTCCTGTTTAAAGGACGAATTTTTTTAATGTAAAAACTGTCCAGGAATTTCACGAAGGTTTTCCTCTCCACAATGAGGCTGCAAAACCTAAATCACATACAGGTGCGAAAGGTTTTTTTCGATTATGAAACTAAATAAGTCATGATTACGTGGCAATGTGAGTGACGAAAATATGAGAAACTGTCTGCGTTTGTCCGTGTACCGTCAGTTTGTGCCGGATATGAACCTTATTATGTCTACAGCGAACCAAAAATAATTAAATTAATGGTGATAATTTTGTTGTATTTGTCATATGTTTTGCAGAGAATTGTTGTTATTGCAGATTCTGTACAGTAGTTCCAGGTAAAATTTGCTTGTTTCACATGTAGTTGGAATCACTTATTCCACATCATACTGCATGCTGTAGACTACTTTTACGTCCGTTTCTATATCTCTGTTGTAAGAATTTTACGAGTGACGATGTGAGAAGCACGATATTGTTGGTGTAATGCAGTTTCATACCCAGCGTTATTGTTAGTTTTCTGTAGGTGTACCAACAACCAACAAAGGTTCAGTATTGCTCGGTATGATGTGTTGTACAGAGCTTAATATTATCAAACGTCGTAACATGAAACTAAGCCACATGCTAGCAGGGCGGTGTTCCTTACCGAATGCACTGTCGCATGCGGCATGTTCGTAGTTCTGCGCATGTGCGCGCAGTCAGCTGGTGTGGTAGTGGGGGACGAAGGTTAGGACGGCCGCCTAAAAATAGACAGAAGACTGAATACTCAAAAAATATTCTTGATTCGACTACCCTCTACCAACTTTTTACCCCAAAAGTTATAGTAGTTGAGTAAACAACACTATAGAGATCGTTATAGCACATAAGAGGAGCGTCTTGTTCTTCTTAGGACAGGTTTCTCTTAGACAACCACGACACTACTCTCAAAAACACCTTAGCCCATTTATGTTCTCATTTCGTAGTTAGTACACAAAAAGGGAAAATAATAAGTCGGAGAAGTTATTGGGCAGTTGGTGTTGCAAGGGGTTTGAGATGCAGATAGCGAAGGGTGGAATTTTCCCCTCGGTAATACGAAAGGAGATCCTTCATTGGCCACTAAAATTGCAAAAATAAGAGGTATACCGAATAGTCACATTTTTCTTATTGTGTGTAAGTAGTGTAGTGGGATGAATACATGATTACACAGTCAGTACACAGAGCTAACACCTTTGGCAGCAACAATGATTTTTAACTAGCTAGAAATCGAGTCGAAACGAGCTTGGTTAATAGGTACGGACACATGTTCATGTTTTGTGTCTCGTATACACCAGAATTTATCAATGCTAGCGGCTGGCAAGATTTGGCATGCCAGTGTTTAGAAAATCCTGACCAAATAATTTCAGTTGGTGAGAGATATGGAGAATTTATTGGCCAAGGCAGCACACAAACATTCTCTGTATTGAAAAAGGTAAGTTAATTAGGGACACATGCGGTCCAGTTTTATCTTGCTGAAAGATAATTTCACGTAGTCTTTGAAGATAACGTACAGCCATCGGCCTTATCGCGTCAAAAATGTATCTGGCTATTAGAACCAGAAGTGTTCGTGGTGTGTACCGAATTACGCCCTGTACTATAGGCAGGTGCTTGCCTCGTACGGCGATGACAAATTAAGTCTGGGAATGTTAATTCTCCTCGGAGCCTCAACGTCTGGTTACGTCCATCGTGGTGCTCTTTGCAAAACTGGGACTCGTCTGCAAAGACGACGTGGTGCCACGCGAGTCTCCGGTATTCCCGTCGGGCGCCGCATTGTCGGTGCTCCTCTCCCTGCAGATGCACCATGGAAAGGCACACAGTGGTGCCTGTTGTCACAGTCCATGAAGCTTACTGCAAACAATCATACTAAAACTATATAGTTCCAGAGACCTTTCCAAATCTCAGGCGTTCATGACGTATTCATGCGGACTGAAGTGACGAATGAAAATTTGTATCAAAGCTGGAATGCGAACCCAGGTCACCTGCTCACTGGGCTGATGTGCTAACCACTATGTCACCCTACCACAATGGTTTTGCAAATTGGACGGACTACCCTATCACACTTCCCTCCAGAATCCAATGTCCCATTCAGACCCAAATCACTTTTTATTCCCCCTAAACTCGAACAGCGTTGCAGAGACACACCAACTGTATTGAAATGGCACCCCAGTGTAAACACTTACGAGATATATCTGTAGATTGAAGTGATGAATGAAAATGGTTATCATGACTGGGAATCGAACCTGCGCCTCCTACTCACTAGGCAGATGCGCTAACCACTACACTTCCGTGGCATATGCGGGCTTTCAAAATAATAAAATGTTGAAATGGTGGCCCTCAACTATGTACCCTCCGACTCAGCGTTGAAATACCGAAAGTTTTAGCTGGTTTCGTTGTCTAGGTGCTGGGATACGTAGTTGCCGCAATTATGAAAGTAACATATAAATTCATAAGTGAAAGATTGCAATTAAATTATCTCCGCAGGTACTATCTTAACGACTTCAGATGATGAGCACGATAGAGAAGTGCTTCTGAGAATGCGGTATGTTTCTGCAAAACACTTATTGGTGTCGATGGTCCAGCAATTGCATAAAATATGAGTTTAATTACAGGGAGACAATAGATTCCCCCAGCACGTAATTAGTTATGGACAGCAACACAGCTCGCAAGGTATTCACTTCTAAACGCACACTACGTCTTCACTGTAGAAGCCACGGAAATCTCACAAGTGCACAAGTAGGCACTGCAAAGTATTTCTATCTGCCGCGCACGCGCAAACCGCTCCACTCTCTCCAAGTCTCTCTCCCGCGACAGAGCGTTCGTCGCGCTGTAACAAAATGGTTCAAATGGCTGTGAGCACTATGGGACTTAACATCTGAGGTCATCAGTCCCCTAGAACTTAGAACTACTTAAACCTAACTAACCTAAGGACATCACACACATCCATGCCCGAGGCAGGATTCGAACCTGCGACCGTATTGGTCGCGCGGCTCCAGACTGAAGCGCCTAGAACCGCTCGGCCACAACGGCCGGCTCGCGCCGTAACATCCAGCACTTCTCGTTCCCATCTCGTACTCCCTACACTCATCACCCGAACTCACTTCCATTCAGTCTCCCCATTCACGAGTGCTGTGATTGGCTAGAGCGCTCGCGCCATGTCTTCATGCCAGCGCGCACACACAAACATAATGAAACACATTCGAAGTACTGGATTTACATTTAAATAACTTGAAATTATATAAATATTCCTACGGCTGCACCATAAACACGGTCTAACACACATTATTAGATACAATAGGAAATTAAATAAACATATATCAAATGAATAGAACAAAAGGTAGGCCAGTAGCCTAATGTCTCTTTGCTTTCTATAACACAATAAATATTTAACGAATTTCTTCATGAATAGTATATATATATCGGATATAACAAAGACATAGATGAATATATATATTTATAAGCATGCTCCTCCCGTATCTTCGTGTAACTGTGAAGTACTTATGGCCTGACGCGATCGATAGTAATCAGCCACTTTGACCTCCAATAACTCATGTACTATTTAAGTTATATGCCTGTAATTCATACCAATTTAGGTTTACACTAATAGCTTTCTAAGGACACGGCGATCGACAAAATCGGATGAAGCCTTTATAGTTTGGAAATTCTTTGCTGGGTGGTACTTGTATAATTTGTCGTCCGATACTAAGCTTTAAAGTACTAAATATATCGAAAATCCGATTACACCATCAGAATCGTCGTGCAAATAATAGTAATGTACATGTTTCTTTTTGAGGTATCATGATTCATCTGGCTATAATCAATTTCTACAAGAACTGTGAAATGTCTGCCATTAAGGTTTCACAAAGACCGCCATCTTTGGCACTCCCTTCATACACGTCTCCTTCATCGACACAAAGCACCGTCCTCGTCACAGCAGAATGCGGAATTCCCAGCCACGCGGCTGGACCATGCGCTAGGGCTACCCCTTTTGTCCGAATAACGCGTGGCACCACGTGTTTGCTAACGAGCTCGGCCCTGCCGCGCGGCCCCAGCGGTGGCCGCCAACTCTGAGCTTAGAATATTTCCAGGGCGCCGCAACTCGCCCGTTACCTCACACACAGTGGATTTGCACTGGACGGACTACCATAGTATGCCTCTCTCAATCCCAAACTCCATTCACGCCTCAGCCCATTTGGTATTCCCCATAAACGCAAACAGCATTGTAGAGGCTCTCCTGCTGTACAGTAACAGCACCTCAGCATCTACCTAAATGGGGGCTCTTGCCTGAAACCCATGCATAGATGCTTTAATCGAAACTGTACTGTTCCACAGACCTTTTCAAGTCCCAAACATTTATGGTGTGTATACGCAGACTGAAGCAACGAATGAAAATTTGTACCAAGGCCAGAATTCAAACCCAAGTCCCTTGATCACTGCTAAGGCATGAATGGGAATTTGGATTGAATATATCAGCGTACCAGTGTAGTCTTCACAATTACGCAAGGCTACTGTGTCAGGGTGGTGTAATGGTTAGCGCATCTGCCTAGTGGGCAGGAGACCCTTTGTACAGATCCCAGCCATGGTACAAATTTTCATTCGTCGCTTCAGTCGCCATATATACGACAATTATGCATTCTGAATAAAGATGTGTGACGTGCCTCTACTCTCCTGCAATGCCGAGCGAACTGTTTGTTGCTCCATCGGGTGCTTATTACGTGGATGTTTTGAGATCCAGAGAAGTGCTGATTATAGATCTTCTGAATTCAAAGATTACGTATTAGCGCGGCAGTAGTGAGATCGTCACTAATGTGAGCACCAGTATCGTGAAACGCTTAAACCGCAATATCGATAGACCGTGGTCCGGTCTTCAGCGTTTTACATATGGGCTGAAAGACATTCACATTCTTACAAGATGAATAACGCGCAAGCCACAGAGACGACATACTTATGGAGACGCAGCTCACTGCAGTACTGTCGATGACTTCGTTATTCTTAGTTTTCATGTAATTGCTAAGTATAGCGAGACTCAGGGGGGGGGGGGGGTGACTCTGGCTTTAATCGTACTTGAAGGTAGACGTGTTCTATACTGGAGTATTTCTTGCTAATTGTCGTGCATCATCTTCATGTTCGAAGTTAAATGGAGTGAAAATATGACGTTAAATGTATGGAGAGTGCTGTAAGAAAGTTTCTCAATACCTGTGTGAAATTAAGTTGCGTCTCTGAAATTAATTTGTGACTTATCAAGAACAGTTATCATGGAGTGACTACTACGCAATGGCGTGGTGTTACATATAATTCTGTTGTGTGGAAAATCAGCAATTTCTACACGGTCATAATATTCCTCTTGTCATCATTGGGCAGTTTAACTCACAAACAGCATTCACTCCGCCCTACGAACTCCGAATTTATATGTGACAATTCACCATTACACCAATGTTTGCCCGTGATCTATTTGCAATGAGTACAATCTTTTCCGTGTGTGTCGTACTAAAGAATTTCATTGGGCGTAGCAGCTTCCTGAAATCAACGTAAAAGATACCAGAACTTCATCAGGTAAGTGGAAACTGTGTTCGTGGTGTGAGTGATCGAGAGCTAAAGCAACATCGTGGATTATCCACTTTTATGTCTTTCGCTCAGAATTAAAGAACGATAGTTGCATATTTATATCAGTTCAGGTTTCTTTGGAAATTCATTGTAATTATTCCTGATTGATTTGATTGATGTCATTTAAAAAACAAGTTGAAACTCAAGAACTTCTTTAAATGTAAAATTTGTAACTGGCAGCACGAGTTAGTGAACTGCAGATTCAAGAGCAGAAACACCCAGTTACTTCCAACTTCATAATCTTATCAAGTCAGTATTAAATGGTGTAGTCTTTGTCAGTGTGTGCTGCGTACTCCGAACTCATTAGATTACAACACTGGCTATCCTAACGAATTGGCCTTATGCACCGCATGTATTTTGTTACGGATACATGCAGCTCAGCTGCCAAATAAGAAACTAACAGACACATACATCCACACGCAGAGAGAGAGAGAGAGAGAGAGAATATAGTATCTTTTATAAAGAAAGTAGATGGCATTATTTCTTTTTGTCTCCCGCGGTTGTGCCACAACGCTAATTATTTACATATCGAAACACGAAATACGCTTCAAGTCAATTAGACGTTAACTGTATACCGCCTTCACGGTGTGGCAAATAGCCAGCCGTGTTGTATATATGTCGCCGGGACAGTACGAACGGCGATGGCTGCACTAATTAGGTTGACGAGGACTGCACGTTGCTAATCTGATGATCTCCAACCATGTGGAGGGGGGGCGGCTCAGTACACGAAGGAGGACAAGTAATCTGTAGAGAAGAGCAATTTGCAGCTACCTGCCCCGTTGCATGTTTCCTGCTAAGTTAGTGGCCGCCATTATTAGGTCCTTCAGCTTCCCCCTCCCCCATCCCCCAGCCCTCCGCACTGCCCTTGGTAGTTTTCCACTTCGCAGTGACAGTCTGCAGGCGCATTGCTTGGCAAGGTAATACGAGCCCTAATCTGAAAACAAGGACGTTAATAAGCAGAGGTTACACAGACACAATCAGTTTGAAATTAGGTATTTTGTCACCATTCTTTCTTGCAATCGGAATTGTCTGTACGCATAGGAGTAAACTCAAAGAAATAAGACTAATACAAGGAACTGCCATTGTATACAGGGTGTCGCATTTATCTTGACCGCTCTCAAATTACTATTTTCTACAAGCAAAGTAAAAAACAAAAGTATCAAGCAAATGTTTTTTGGGCGGAGGTACATTAATCAATGAGACTGCCCTCTTTGCAACTTCGTTCGCATTGAAGTTATGAAACGGACTTCTAGGTTTGTTTTATGTATGTTACATTCTTAAACTATGGACGAATTGCTATACAAAATTATTTATTTTATTGAGCTGTCTTATTTTAATGATGTTTCTCGTTACTTTATTTTTCATAGAAATTATTCAGTTTTTACTTTTCTTTTCAATATTGTTCAGTTATTGACTTGGATATCACCTTGTTGGGAGAATTCGGTTGTGGTGTTAGAAAATAAAATTACGAAAGGTACTGCTATTTATTTCGAAGTAATTAACAAAGTTGTGGACCCAGAACCATCATGTTCTAAAATTACGACAGGTACTGTAATTTGTTTTGAAGTAATTAATAATGTTTTGGACCCAGAACCATCATGTTCAACATGCTGTTGTGGTCTTCAGTACAAAGACTGGTTTGATGCAGCGCTCCATACTACTCTATCCTGTGCAAGCTTCTTCATCTCCAAGTAGCTACTGCAACCTACATCCTTCTGAGTCTTCTAACAGTATTCACCTCTTAGTCTCCCTCTGCGATTTTACGCTTCCCTCCAGTAGCCTACTGAATTGGTGATCCTTTGATACCTCAGAAAGTGCCCTACCCACCGATCCCTTCTTGCAGTCGGGTTGTAACACCAATTTCTGTTCTCCCCAATTCTGTTCAGTACCTCCTTATAAGTTACGTGATCCATCCATGTAATCTTCAACATTCTTCTGTAGCCCCACGTTAAAAAGCTTCTATTCTTTTTTTGTCTAAACTGTTTATCGTCCATGTTTCACTTCCATACATGGCTACACTCCATAGAAATTCTTTCAGAAGGGACTTCCTGACCGTTAAATATAGTCTCGAAGTTAACAAATTTCTCTTCTTTAGAAATGTTTTTCTTGCCACTGACAGTTTACACTTTATGTCCTCCCTACTTCGACCATCATCAGTTATTTTGCTTCCCAAATAGCAAAACTTATTTACTACTTTAAGTTTCTCGTTTCCTAATCTAATTCGTTCAGTGACATCTAATTTAATTCTGCTAGATTCCATTATCCTCGTTTTGCTTCTTTTGATGTTCATCTTACATCCTCCTTTAGAGACACTATCCAATCTGTTCAGTTGCTCTTTCAGGTCCTTCACTGCCTTTGACAGTCGTTGTCGGCAAACCTCAAATTTTGTATTTCTTCTCCCTGGACTTTAATTGCTATTCCAAATTTTTCTTTTGTTTCCCTTATTGATTGCTCAATATACAGATTGAATAACATGGGGGATAGGCTACAGCCCTGTCTCAATCCCTTCTCTACCGCTGCTTCCCTTTCGTGGCCCTCGACTCTGATAACTGTCATCTGTTTCTGAAGAAATTGTAAACAGCCTTTCGCTCCACGTAATTTACCACAACAGCTTTAGAATTTGTAAGAGATTATTCCAGTCAACATTGTCGGAAGCTTTCTTCATGTCTGCAAATGCTATCAACGTAGGTTTGCCTTTCCTTAACCTATCTTCTAAGATAATTCATAGTGTCAATATTGCGTCACGTGTTTCTACATATCTCCAGAAGTCAAATTGATCTTTCCCAAGGTCGGCTTCTACCAGGTTTTCAATTTTTCTATAAAGGATTTCTGTTAGTAGTTTTCAGCCGTGACCTATTAAACTGATTGTTCAGTAGTTTTTAGCCGTGACCTATTAAACTGATAGTTCGGTAGTTTTCACACCTGTCAGCACCTGTTTTCTTTGAAATTGGGATTATTATATCCTTCTCGAACTCTGAGGGTATGTCGCATGTCTCATACATCTTACTCACCAGATGAAAGAGTTTGTCATGGCTGGCTCTCCTATGGCTATTACTAACTTCAACGGGACCTTGTTCGACTTAAGTCTTTCAGTGCTTTGTCATATTATTCATGCATCATCATATCTCCCTTCTCATCTTCATCTACGTCCTCTTCCATTTCCATAATATTGCCCTCAAGTACATCTCCCTTATATAGAACCTCAACATACTCCTTCACCTTTCTGCTTTTCCTTCTTTTCTTAGCATCGGTTTTCCATCTGAGCTCTTGTTATTTATACAGATGGTTTCCTTTTCTCCAAACGTCTCTCTGACTTTCCTGTAGGCAGCATCTATCTTACACCCTAGTGATATATGCTTCTACATGCTTCCTGCTTAGTCATTTTGCACATCCTGTCGATCTCATGTTTTAGACGTTTGTATTCCCTTTCGCCAGCTTAACTTATTGCATTTTTTATATTTTTCCTCCCATTTATTAAATTCAGTATATCTTATGTTGCCAAGGTGTTGCGTACATAGTTCCGCGTAGTCAGCGCGTACACAACATTCCCACTAGAGCGCGCCCTGCTAAGCACAACAGCACAGGCACAGCGCTCGTCTGTCTCCGCTCTACAAGATGGCGCTGTCTTAGAGACGGACCAAATTCTGCTTCCGCCGATCCGCGTATTAATAGGTACTGCAGCCAATGAGATTGCTGCTAACGTAGAACCTTTTCTCCTCGTGGATTCCACTCGCGCAGTGATACCTGAAGGCGCAAGGTATTATAACGAGTTTACAGACCTCCGATTAGTCAGTCTGCATCAGTCTGCATTTGTCTGTGCCAGTCTATAGTCACGTTTCAGTCTGCGCCTAATAAGATTATCACATTCCTGTACATAGCCATTAAGATAAATGTATAGACACTTTGTCAAGTATCAGAAATATGTGAGAATAAGATTTACGTACCAAGACCAAAGGAATTTCAGATTGTCAATTGTAAATAGCATCCAGAACCAAGTTAAGTAATTTTTATGCTGGTTATAATTTTAATAAATGTGTGTGAAAACTAATCAAGTTGTGATTAAAGTGGGTCACCGTCAATCTGCTACTCTAAGCGTGCAAGTAAATTTCTATCGTCTGACCCAACGGCAGAAGATAAACACGCCACGATAGGACCACGAGACATATTGCTGACACTCGCCTACTTCGCTAGAGCGACAAGTCAAATAATCTGGTGTTGTGTGTACCGAAGGTCTTACAGTGTGCACACAAGGATTTCTACTAGCCCATGTCTTTATCATTTCTTGATCCTCTGCTGCCTTCACTATTTCATTCCTCAAAGCTACCCATTCTTCTTATACTGTATTCTTCTCCCCTATTCGCGTCAATCGTTAGCTAATACTCCCTCAGAAACTCTCTATAACCTCTGGTACTTTCAGTTTCTCCAGGTACAATTTCCTTAAATTCCTAACTTTTTGCAACTTCTTCAGTTTTAATCTGCAGTTCATAACCAGTAAATTGTGGTCGGCTCTACATCTGCCCATGGAAATGTGTTACAGTTTAAAATCTGGTCCCGAAATCTCTTCCTTCTTGTGTCTCCAGGACTCTTCTATGTATAAAACCCAAGTTTTAGCTATGACTAAATTATGCTCTGAGCAAACTTCTATCAGGTGGTTTTTTGTTCCATTCCTTTCTCCCAGTCCATATTCATCTGCCACTTTTCCTTCTTTTACCTGCTATCTAATTCTAGACCCCAATAACTATTAAATTTTCGTCTCCATAAACTATCTGAATAATTCCTTTCATATCATCGTACATTTCAGCAATCTCTTCCTCATCTGCAGATCTAGTTGGTATAGAAACTTGTACTACCGTGGTAGGTGTGGGCTTCATGTCTGTCTTGGCTACAGTAATGCGTTCACTATACTGTTCGTAGTAACTTATACGGGTTACTATTTTTTATTAATTATTAAACCCACTCCTCCATCACTCCTTTTTGATTCTGTATTTATAACCCAGTATTCACATGACCAGAGGTCCTGTTCCTCCTGCCACCGAACTTCACTAACTGTCACAATATTTAACTTCCACCTATCCATTTCCCTTCTTCCTATTTCTAACCTACCTAACTGATTAAGGGATCTGACAATCCACGCTTCGATCCGCAGAAGGGCAGTTTCTTTTCTCCTCACAACGACATCCTCCTGAGTAGTCCCCACCCGGAGATCCGCATGGGGAATTATTTTACCTCCTGAGTATTTTACCCATTTTTGGAGCAGTCTTCAAGTGCTTATTCTGAATTCTTTTAAAGTTTCTAAGCTCGGTTTTATTTCATTTAATGATTCTGTCACTTATTTGATAGATTATTTCGTCATATGCGATTATAACTGAATGCCTGTCTTGGCATTCTGCAGCAGTTGCTGTTGATCTCTGTAGTTTGAGTAATCTTTTGTTGATGACTTAAGAGTAACAAGTACCGTTAAATTTTGTTAAGCTTTTATTGGCTGCGATTCGTGTGTCATGTTTAATCACGGACCTCTGTAATTTGTCATGATATCGAGTTTGTTTGATGACTTCGTATTGCGTACTAGATTGTTTCATTTGTTCACGAGCACTTTACTGATCCAACCAAGCTTTCTATCACCTGAGTAGAAGTCAAGGACAACGCTGAAAACACACTGCACAGCAACACCTAAGAACGAGTCAGATGCGGTAATACAACATACTAACAACTGATTGAAAATGATTGAAAGTGCGGGGACATGTTGCCAGAGATCTCAAGTCGTGCACAGAATCTTGACGTCATGTGGCATGAGAGCCGAATGAGGTTTTGACCCGCCACATGAGGCAGTTGAAGGAACTGGAAAGACACTATCTGACACCTGACAAGAAGCTACTGTGCACTTAGACGATGTTCTTCATTGCTACATGGCCCGGAGACAACATTTGGATGGCATTACACTGCGCAGAATCGTCGGTAAACTAGAAAAGGAGGAAGTGTGACGAGTGTAGTTCAGGAGTTTGTTGTTGATCACAGCATTGTTTCACATGCATGTGGAGCATTCCGAGTCACAGGCACTGCTGCCCAAAGGAGAGGTGAAGGTCGACAACGGTCGACTATAGCAGCATATGTTCGCTACGATGTGCAACGGGCAAGAAGAGACTTCCACACTTCACAGGGTTGAATAGCCACACAATCTTATGCTTCACGGTGGCACGGTGACTGCATAGGGATGGTCTCTCTCTACCGGACGACCAGTAAGTTGTTTTCCGCTGGCGACCGTATATCGGTGGTAGTGTTTCCAATGGTGCCAATAACATTCTTACTGCACTGATGTGAGTGGGACGCGTACTCTTCTCGAATGAGAGCAGATTCAGTGTGAGCAGAGGTTATGGGCGTACCCCCATATGGCTAGAAGTGCAGTCACGTGATGCACACAGGAACATTGTCGAGCGTAACAGTCTTGGTGGTCCAGTGCGATGGTTTGGGAAGGCATAATGTGGCATGGGCCTACTGACCTTCAAATGTTTGAACACGATAGACTCGCTGATCACTGTTATTGTGACACTGTACTCCTTTCCCATGTGTGGTTTTTCAGGGTTGTATTCGTCCCTGAATTTATTTTTACGGATGACGATGTGCGATCGCATCGAACGTCGCACTTTTAGTAGCTCTAGGAACGAGGGGATACTCGGCGAATGGATTGGCCATTCTCATGATTTAAATCCCATCGATTACATGCGAGACACTTTGGGGAGCCTTATTGTAGCACGTGCGCATGCACCAACGTTCATCCAGCAGTTGTCAACAGAAATGGTGGAGGAATGGAACGCCCTACCACGAGAACTCCTTAATAACCTTGTGGCCGATATGGGATTACGTTGCAGAGCACATGTTATCATAATTGGTGATCAGATACTCAACTAAGAACTAAGTCTCGCCTTTTGTAATGTCCAGGAAACCTTCACAAATCGTGATGACTTCAGGACATTATTATTTTTGAGTATATGTCTCATTACCGTTAGCTTCGCATATGTCCTTCAGTTATCTTCTGTGCTGTGCTGTACAGTGCTACATTGCACTGCAGAAGTACTTCCTGTGAATGGTCCGACTTTCATCGAGCTATGTCACTTGGCGCATGTTGTAACCTCTGTCATTTTCAAGGCATGAACTGGATAAGAACTTAAAATGACAGAAACTGTTACTTGTAGAGATATCGGCGGTTTTCGATGTTATCGGTTAGATTCCCTGGAGTTATTCGCAGATGACGGATAATTGTTTGCTTGTTCAGTGGGTTATAAATGCGGTCTCTCACTATAATATCGATCGTATTAGTTTACACTCATAATGCCCATTAACAACGAAAAATATGACAATTTTCTGACCATTTTTACGATAATCTTTTGCATTAGTCTTTTCTATCACTAATTCTTTTTTACGCGCAGTGATTACACTTAATTTAAAAAAAAGGTTCAAATGGCTCTGAGCACTATGGGACTTGACATCTATGGTCATCAATCCCCTGGAACTTAGAACTACTTAAACCTAACTAACCTAAGGACATCACACACATCCATGCCTGAGGCAGGATTCGAACCTGCGACCTTAGCGGTCACGCGGTTCGAGACTGAAGCGCCTAGAACCGCACGGCCACACCGGCCGGCTACACTTAACTATCGTAAAACAAACACACATACGCACTCACACACACACAACACACACACACACACACACACACACACTACATATTTTTAAAAATTCTCTTGAGCAGAAGTAGTTGTCAAGCAAATATAATTATTTCGGTTTGTGCTTGAAGTTAATTTTGTCATGTATTAAATTTTTACTTATAATGTTGTTAAAGTCGCAATAAATGGTAATTATTGCAAGCAGTTTCAATGTCGTTTTGAGAAAAATTGTACTTCACGTCTTCACAAAGCTGTGTCAGCTGTTCTCACCTTCCGAAGTCACGCAGAGTAAATCTGTGGAGCGGTGGACGTGAATTAATATTTCTCTCATGAGGGTATCTCGAAATTGGTTTTAGTATATATTATTCCCTCATAAATTTGAACGTATAATGCAATATACCGTATACCAACGAGCCTGACTGTTATTCGCAGCAATGCAGTTCGGCAAAGTGGACTTTCTTTACCTGCTCTTTGCTGCCGCGCATTCGCAGTCCTCACCCCTCCCACGCTTCCTTTCCGCTCCGCCTCTATGCGCGGAAGCGCTGTCCTAGGCGACGCGAGCTTCAGAGTTTTAACAAAACCCGCCCTCAACACGGAATACAAAGATCACGTCTGTAGCAGCGAGTGATAGTTCTCGCACTTCTGCCTAAGCTATCCTCGGAGCAGTGTAGCTGATGCTTTTTCGAAAGTCTAATGGTATGGTGACAGTGTCATAGATTCCAAACACCTTCATGAATAGTTGTTTGTTTACCACCTCCCCCCCCCCCCCCCTTGGTTATAAGAATTCCGACTGAAGGTTATCTGCCCCTTCTGTCTTATTTCATACCAAGAAGTCAAAAGCTTTTCTAAATTCTCACTGAGCTGCCAGGCTACCGCCATACGAGGCCTATTCAGTTACTAAGGTCAGACCGGGTGCGAAAAGGAAACCTCAGTGAAAATCCGATCAAGCTTTGCATAGATGTGTTGGGCAGTGTCTTTAGTATGCCCGTCGGTCACGCCAGATCGCTCTTTTCAGGTCTGAGCGTACTATGAACACGTAAAAATGCCGAGAAAATAGGATTGCCTCATGCCAGGCAGCACACATAACAACTGTCTTGCGTTTCCTTCTTCATGACAGTTCTCGGCCGCACTCTGCTGGGGCAATGAAGATGCGGCAAATATGTAGAGAAGTATCTGCAAGGTGTAGTTAACAGTCTGAAATAAAACCATTTGTGGTTTTCATTTCGCCGCCGATCGGACTTCACTTTCCGAACAGCCCTCGATCATTGGAAAGGCGTTGCCACTGCGTCCATATTCTGTAATATCAGTAAACCCGCCTACACGCCGGCGATGAGTCGTCCGGGGCGGAGGTCTGGAGGTCGTGTGGACAACGGCCGCGCCACTTGTTGTTGCGGGGATTTAGGGCGGCCATTACAGGGCTGCACCTGTGGCCCGCCCTGTCCGCCTGATGGACGGCCCGTTACGTCGGATTCCGCGAAATCCTGACGGCGGTAAAGCGGACCGCCGGCGACCGCATCGTGTTTCAAGGGCGCTGGCAGCTGAGTGAGCACACCGGCTCACACGAGGATATCGTCCGAACAGCTTGCCGGAAATTTTAGGGGAAAAAAAAAACCATCAAGTCTGTCCACCAGTCTTTCCAGAGATGCAATCGATCGTCTAAAGTACTCGACTTGTTATAGCCTCTCTTTCAGACTACTACCTATACTACTATCTATACCTTTACGTCCTCTAGTACTTCCTTACTTGCTTCCTAGTAAATTGTTAGACAACACAAATGCTAATTATTCTCAGACGTTTCTCTTCACGGAACATACACAGCTGCTACCTTGGTAACCGCACGAGCAGCAGCACGTACACACAAAGATGTCGAGCTACTACATGCAGTGTGGGATTTGTAGGGGGAGATGGGGGGGATTCCCCCCCCCCCCTCTGCATCATACCATCCCCTCCTCTGGTTTTAGTTTATGCATCCCAACCTGGGATGTTTATATCCCACGCACTGGAGTAAAACTTTACATATAATTTAAATTTGTGGAGTCGAACATTGAACGTTTATAGTGAGTCTTACCATTAATACTATTAATAAGTTTCAGTTTTCTAACATCAGACTAAGTACAGCTTTTCACAAATGTGCCTCTACTGTTTGAAATCCTCTCGTATACCTGTATGTAGATGATTTTGTAAATAAGCTTTACCTATAATGAACTTTTAAAGATACAACAAGGGATGGCTTTTCTGACAGTGCATACGCGTGAATAGTGAGTTTCGGCATTAACATCTATTTATAAATAGCTGTTTAACCATGCTTAACACCACGGTTCAAGCTAGTAACATACATAATTCAACTAACCCCCAAGACACCCCCCCCCCCCCCCCCCCCCGACACTGGTAAAAGCAGAAATCGCACCCTGACTACATGAGGAGGAGGCGTACACGCCAGACACTTGTAAAGCTATTGATAACATTAATATGAAAGTCAATAGCACTAATGGGCAGGTGTTTCTCCACGGCCCTTCTGTTTTTGTGGAGGAGTGTTAAATTTCACTCTACAAAATAATGATACCAATAGAGCTGGTAATGGATGGGTACCCAGGAGACAAAGTATCTAAAGTTGAAGGACTTGAAGCTTTTTATGACATAGACATTATGGCCTATCGTACATACCATATTGCCGAAGTGTATAACAGGGATATGGGAGCTTCCTATTTTATTTCTACAATGGCTCTTACTCTAAGGACTAATAATCACCTTAGAGTTGGTGAATATGAATCTGCGCTCAATGGTAAGGTACATCACAGTTGTAAGAATTATTTTCTTCTAAAAAGGAGAAAACTACTCGGTTTCAGGACATACGTCCCGGCTTGAGGCGCATATTAAAATGTGAACCCTATTTTAACCTCAGGTGTGCATCGTCTATGGGGTCACATTTTAATAAGCATCTGAATATGGAATACATGTCCCGAAGCTGGGGTTGTGTTTTCCTTTATAGAAATAAATATTTTTTTTTTACAACTGTGCTGTATTTTAACGTTAATAATAATTATTCTGTTGTACACTTAATACGTTGTGCGGCTGGCGACAGTACCTCTTTTTGAAGTGTCATCTTTGCCATCGACTTCGCTTCGGCCGGCCGCGAGTCAGTTGTTCATCGCCGGTTCGGCTATTGAAGAATGCGGCGTCGTGGCAGCAGATCTCACTGTGTGGTCTGTAGGTTGCGGTTACGCCGCGGTCGGGAGGTTGACCCTTACTTGATGCGCATACTCATTGCGCGTGGTATTATTGGAGTGCTGCCGCCGGAGACGGCGGGAAGGTTTCGGGTTCCGGCACGAGCCGTGGTGTTTAGCTTTCTCGCCGCGCAGCGGATGTCGAGAAAAGGAGCTCGCCGGGGCGTCCCCTGGCATTAACCGTTCGCCTGGGCATATGGTGTGTTTCATTTAAACAGGTGTAATCGTGTGCTTATATGCACGGTAGAGAAAAATTGTGTCACTATATTTTAACCCTAGATAGCTGATGCCAGTACGAACCAAAATTACTAGTGTTGTGTGTGTCGAATATGCACCATTTTTAATCTACGGAAACTCGGCGCCACGCGCTCTGATTGTCCGTGGGATTGCCCCGTTACCGTTCGTCGGCTGACGGCAGCGCTATGGCTGTCGGTTCACACATGCAAGTGTCCCTCGCCCCGTCACTGCCCCAACGTGACAGGAACACGTGTCGAATATGACGTGTCTGAAAGAACAGACACCATATCCATATAAGCATATAGTTCTGGCAACACCGGCCATGACCTACTTCTTCTGTGCGGATGCACACATATTCCCCGAACTCTTACGGGACTTGGTAAGAATGTCTTCCACGAGTAAAGAGTGTGTTGGGGTTGGACACTACGAATGCAGTGTGTGGATATACAAGATGAGAATGTGGGTCTCGCGGGAGGCGTGCGCGAGATAGTCCCTGCAGTCGCGCTATCCTCTGTGCTCTCGGTGGCTCAGATGGATAGAGCGTCTGCCATGTAATCAGGAGATCCCAGGTTCGAGTCGCGGTCGGGACGCACCTGTCCCCGTTGATATATATCAACGCCCGTTAGTAGCTGAAGGTATTAATAAATTCTAATTTCGTGTCGAATAGGTCTTGCTGTTCGTCTCCGTCTCACGTCAGAGACATGCAAACGTAAGCTTCGCTTAGGAGTAGACACACGTCACCTGCGATTTAGTCATACAGTAAGCACGGTTGCACAGTATTCGTTTGAAGAACAACGAGATAGGATTTTTGTTTATGGTGTAGCCAACGGTAAAGCGCATGAAGCTCGACGATTGTATGAGAAACGGTACCAAGGAAGACCCCACCCACACCCGCAAGCGCTTTCAGCAATTCACCCGCGACTTTGCCAAAGAGGCTCGCCAGCGGAATTTCATGGTGATTATGAAAGACCTCGAACACTACGGGGTGCTGCATTTGAAGAGACTGTTCTCGAGCGCTTCGTTGAAGCCCCTACGACAAGTACTCGAGAAGGTGGACAAGACATGCGGGTCACTCATCGGCTAGGCTGGAAGGTTTTGAGGGATGACGACCAGCGTCCATTTAGTTTTCACCCTGTCCAAGACCTAAATTCTATGGTGGGCTCTGAATGCAGGCTAGGGTTTTTTCGGTGATTTCTGCCACTTGTTACATGAGACCCCGACTTCCCAGCCATTGTGCTGTTTACCGACGACTGCACCTTTCATCGGGATGGCATTTACAACACTCAAAACGTTCATTAATGGGTAAGGGGAAAGCCCCATGACACGTACGTCCACGGACGCCAGGAATGATCTTCTCTCAACATTTGTGCAGGCATTGTGGGTGACCATCTGATTGTGCCGGTCCGTCTACCTCCTCGACTTACCGGGGCAAATTACCTTCAGCTTTTGCAGGAAACTCTACCCGGCCTGCTGGAAGATGTTCCCCTGGACATACGGCTAAGCATGTGGTTTCTGCGTAATAGGCCGCTCGCACGTAATGTCGTGCTGTGGGTTGATATTTAAACGAACACTTCGACGGCCGGGTAACTGCCAGAAGTGCTCGTAGGACATGGCCCCCGCGATCACAAGACCTTACGCCACCAGACTTTTACTGTGGGAATTCTTAAAGGTTCTAGTTCACCCACCCAGACGCGAACCACAAAAAACGAATAGTAATTAATTAATCGCATTCAACACGCCGCCAATTACATCAGGGCAATACAAGGAATCTTTGAAAGAGTTTGACGCTACCAAGCTTGTGTCGTGTCACAAAGAGTCGCCAGTTCGAGCACCTGCTTTAAGTAAACAATGTCCTAGCTAAGAAAAAGGCCCTTTTCAGGGATTACACAATGTGTAAAAGACTTTATGTACGCGAAATACAGCCGTTGACGGGTTTGTTTCCGGTACGCCTCATCATGAAACTGCAATGGGTGTTTCGGGACCCCGGCGGATTCGCCCCCAGGGCCGCAGTGTGGAAGGCTGACGCACAACCACCATGCGTGCGGGCCGCCTTTGATTCGTCGCGACCTCCGGCAGGTAAAGCATTCGCGGTCATGCGTTGTCCAGAGCCTCAGGTAACAGAGCAATCCCGGTGTCAATCGGAGCACGTGACGCCAAGTTTATTTAGTTTAAAAGTTGTTTGTTGTCGACCTATACAACATAAGTAATTTTGATTCCTACTGACATCAGCTACCCAGGGTTAAAACCTCGCGACACAATTTTTCTCCACCCTGTATATATTTTATTTGTAAATTTATGTTGTCTTTAGTGAGGCTGATACGTCAAGGTTATGTCAAACATGCCATGATAAGGGGATTGGGCTATCCATCTTAGTTTCCTTACCACTTGAGTAAGGGTCTTGAGCCGTGACGGCTCGGGTTTGATCTATCAAACGTATCGCGTATAATATTATCGATGTATCGCGGAGGAAAGAGAGAAGTGGAGCCCCCTCGTGGGGGAAGTCGGCGAGGCACCTGGGACAGTCGAGTGGTTGGATTTTGGGGTGCTAGCAGAAACAGTGAGATAGGCAGTAGTGCGCGGAGCGCGAAGCCGTGTCTGCCGACGCCGTGTGTGGTGGCAAGAGGAAAGTTTGCCACGTTACCTGATTGTGTTTGGGCGTTTGCGGCGGACTTGGTGGGTAGCGGCGCCGATGCTGTCGGGAACATGCTGCTTCCTTGTTTATGATGGATTTATCGTTTGCTTCTAGTGACTGTATTCTTGTCTCTACGGCTCTGTGTCAGATGTGATGCCATTGCGATCACAGTTGTTTCCGATATAAGCAGCATTTTGTTCTCAGTGTCCGTCGTTCTGGCGATTACTGAGAGTACTTGCCGTTGTGGTGTATTTATTGAGCAGTGTGCTTTGCACGCTTGACTTCAGTATTAGGAGTCCATTGAGTAATGCCGCGTTTATCCTGTGAGGACCGTTGTTCTGCATTTAAAAACTTAGTTGTTGTCAGTCACTGAATTGCTCAAATGCATTCGTACTTCTCTGCTTAAGTGTTATTGTTTTACGCCACTCTGAATGGGAAAATAATAAAGGGCCTTACTATTACTGACCTTCTTGTCTGTCAGTGACTTGGGTGTGTTTTTCAGCCACGTAATTTGTGCGTTTATTGTAACGAACCGATGTCTGTTTCTGATTAATGTTTCCCTGTGACGTTGAGTGTTAATGTAGTAACGAACACTGTTTTAGATATTTTAATCAGTGTGTTGCAGGACATAACCTATTTTTACCTCGCAAGTGGAGAGCGGAGGCGGTTTATTGGCAATGATGATGTGTTGGTAGATCAATTTCACGAGTCCAGGCCAGTCACCCGGAGATTTAGAAGGTGTATGTTGTTAAGTTAATGCTCCCTAGTAGTGCGCTCATGCAGGAAGTGTGTTAAGTGGTGTCCTCTGAGGTGCTGGAAGTAGTGGATAGACAGCTGTTTTGGACACGTTGTACATGTAAATAATTTGTGTCCTTATTACGTTGGTGAGTTGCTTGCCCTTTGTGTCACAGGTGGTGCTAATTTCATTAATTTTGCCACCGGTCTTCGCAGAGGCTGCGGGAGGAACCGACCCACTGTGGGAAGCATTTACGTAGTCTCGCCGGCCCACCGTAGCGGGCGTTGTTTACTAGAGCGACGCCTTTCTGTACGTGGTGTGTGTGTGTGTGGGGGGGGGGGGGGGGGAGCGTGTTGACTGGTTTCTTACTGCTTGCAGTCTGGGAAACCGTACCTTTGGTGTACACGTGGAAGACTTGTGTTTTGCTTCCAGTACCTCGGAGTAGCTCTATGTGGGTATTGAGAACGACTTAATGTTGTTGGTGACTCAGACCGCAAGTGGTTCATTTGCTAAACAGGTGTATAACTATTTCTTTCCCATAATTCTGTAAACATGTTTAGGTGGTTACGTTTTTTTTTTTTAAGTCAATTGAATTGTTGTTCAGAGGTAACTGTGTATGGCCGTTAACTTATGCAGACATTTAATAGCAAGGGAGTGTATTGAAATCTGGTCTCAATTTGTGTTGATTATGTGGGGAAATTGCCTTGAACAGACATTTAATTAATTAGTAAACAACTGAATGCTATTTGTGAGTTGAAGTTTATTGTGTTCCTAAACATATTAACGATTATTTTTAGTATTTCACTTACGCAGTTAGGCGATTTACAAGGCCTGTTTTGTTGTTTCCTTTTAAAAGTATTATCAATGTTATTAATAAAGAAATGTGTTTAAAAAAATAAACAGTGAATGAAGTGCCTCAAATCCCTTTGTATCACACCTTCCGTCATTCACCCTTGGGTGGTATTAACAAACCGTGAAAGCCCATTTCAGGTCCGCAGCTATATGTAAGGAAATCCGGTGACCTCATTATTGAGTGACGGTATATTGTAGTAATCTTGGTCGTAAAAAAACAAATTTCGCACCTTAACGAAGGACGATGTTGCCGCGTAAACCTACATCAGTTTCTATGAAAGTGTAGTTCTGGTGGGCTCTTGCCCGATTAAAATCATACTTAGCTGTGGCCATTACCTTCCAAGGAACAATCTTATTTACTCGTGTGTTGAAGTGTCTAAATGAGTTCTTAAGTGTTGAGTTATATATAGGGTGGTCCATTGATCGTGACCGCGCCAAGTATCTCACAAACTAAGCGTCAAACGCAAAAACTACAAAGAACGAAACTCGTCTAGCTTGAAGGGGGAAACCAGATGGAGCTATGGTTAGCCCGCTAGATGGCGCTGCCATAGGTCAAACGGATATCAACAGTGATTTTTTTAAAATAGGAACCCCCATTTTTATTACATATTCGTGTAGTACGTAAAGAAATATGAATGTTTTAGTTGGACCACTTTTTTCGCCTTGTGATAGATGGCGCTGTAATAGTCACAAACGTATAAATACGTGTTATCACGTAACATTCCGCCAGTATTTTCTTCGTGATACATTACCCGTGTTAAAATGTACCGTTTACCAACTGCGGAAAAGGTCGATATCGTGTAGATGTATGGCTATCGTGATCAAAATGCCCAACGGGCGTGTGCTATGCATGCTGCTCGGTATCCTGGACGACATCATCCAAGTGTCCGGACCGTTCGCTGGATAGTTACTTTATTTAAGGAAACGTGAAGTGTTCGGCCACATGTGAAACGTCAACCACGACCAGCAACAAATGATGATGCCCAAGTAGGTGTTTTAGCTGCTGTCGCGGCTAATCCGCACATCAGTAGCAGACAAATTGCGCGAGAATCGGGAAACTCAAAAACGTCGGTGTTGAGAATGCTACATCAACATCCATTGCACCCGTACCATATCTCTATGCACCAGGAATTGCATGGCGAGGACTTTGAACGGCGTGTACAGTTCTGCCACTGGGCACAAGAGAAATTACGGGACGATGAGAGATTTTTTGCATGCGTTCTATTTAGCGATGAAGCGTCATTCACCAACAACGTTAACGTAAACCGGCATAATATGCACTATTGGGCAACGGAAAATGCGCGTTGGCTGCGACAAGTGGAACTTCAGCGACCTTGGCGGGTTAATGTATTGTGCGGCATTATGGGAGGAAGGATAATTGGCCCCCATTTTATCTATGGCAATCTAAATGGTGCAATGTATGCTGATTTCCTACGTAATGTTATAGCGATGTTACTACAAGGTGTTTCACTGCATGGCAGAATGGCGATGTACTTCCAACATGGATGTCCGGCACATAGCTCGCGTGCGGTTGAAGCGGTATTGAATAACATATTTCATGACAGGTGGATTTGTTCTCGATCCACCGACAACGCCTGGCAACATGCATCAGCGCATTGTCAATGCACGTGCGAACATTACGGAAGGCGAACTACTCGCTGTTGAGAGGAATGTCGTTACACGTATTGCCAAACGCATTGAGGTTGACGGACATAATTTTTAGCATTTATTGCATTAATGTGGTATTTACAGGTAATCACGCTGTAGCAGCATGCGTTCTCAGAAATTATAAGTTTACAAAGATACATGTATCACATTGGAACAACCGAAATAAAATGTTCAAAGGTACCAAGTTGTGTATTTAAATTTAAGAAACCTACCTGTTACCAACAGTTCGTCTAAAATTGTGAGTCATATGTTTGTGACTATTACAGCGCCAATTATCACAAAGCTAAAAAGGGGTCCAACTAAAACATTCGTATTTCTTTACGAACTACACGAATATGTAATAAAAAAATAGGGGTTCCTATTTGAAAAAACGCAGTTGATATCCGTATGACCTATGGCAGCGCCATCTAGCGGGCTAACCATAGCTCCATCTGGTTTCCCTCTTCAAGCTAGACAAGTTCCGTTCTTTGTAGTTTTTTCGTTTGACGCTTATTTCGTGAGAAATAGGGCCCAGTGACGATCAGTGGACCACCCTGTATATTTAGGCGGGCCTTCCTGTTTTGATATGTTTTATTCTTCTGTGTAATGTGAATGTGCTGCTGCAAGTGTGCTGTTGTAGTTGATTTATGTTTCAAATGTACGGAGCTCAGTTTATTACTTCCGGTACGTTGGGACATTGGGACGTGGCACCGTGGAACTGTGGTTCGTTAGATCGGGCTCCAGGTTCCTGAACCTCGTCCGTAAGTTCAATATTGCCCTTTTCTTTGTTCCTGGCTCTGTCAGGTCGTTAAGCTTTGTAGCTCGTTCCTCTGCTGCCTTGGCGGCAAAATGTATGAATGTAAACCTGTAGAACAGGGTCGCTCTGTAATTAGTGTCGTATCAGATTGCTGGAGGCTCCGCCTTATTAATTATGTAGTCCCTCATCAGCCATTTGTTTCATATTTGTGCTTTGTAAGCTGATTGTGAACTTTAATTTTTATAAAGGGTGGTTTCATGTCTATGTGTTCTCAGGGAATGTTGAGATGCTGAGGCGCTGTTTTTTATTAATTGTTTATTTAATTAGTGCCTACTTGTAATTGCATCAAGTCAATTATTCCTTAGTCAGAAGTTCGTGTCCCCGGCGTCTTCATTGCCGAGCATTGAAGTTTTAGAAGTTACCTGATTGTTATTGATGAGCCTTATATGATGTATTAATGTTATACCTTATTATGAAGTTATATTGCAAGAGAGAAGTCATTGTACAAGATAGTCTTTAGGGATCAGAGTTTTGCAAGTTTTTATTGTATTACGTATTTACACCAACAGAAATTTTCTTTATGTTTTGTTTATTATGAAGATTTGAACAGAGGCTTAAGATAAACTTTTGTTGTTCTAGTGAGATTGTGAAATTTATCTGTTTTATTGTATTTAAACTGTGCAAATTAATAAACATTGTTTAACACAAGCTGTTTATGTTTGGCCGTGCTGCTTAATGTCGTGATACTGGACGCAAATGGCATGTTTCAAGACTCATGCAGCGTATTTGACAAAAGGTTAAAAAAGAATCAATTTCATTCGGAACAAAAGCAATGAAGACTTTGAAGAACTGAGGAATTTTATTAAATAAACTCGTTAATGTAATAATAAATAAACTCGTTAATGTAAGAAAAGGAAAACCTATTTTGTCTAAAACCATCTTCAAATCGTTCAGATCGTAAAAAAATTTATGATTTTTAATTTTCTGCTCTGGTTCCCAACGGTTGCCTTAAAGTTCATTGGATGTGATTAGTTTATTGAATGTAATTTGCGGATCCCTCGGGACGTATATTGTGGTATCTTGTGTCAGTTACTCTACGGCGGTCGCAGAGTTCCGTCCCAGCGCTGTTTCAGCTGATGTACTCTACACTTCGCCTTTCGCCAACCTTCCACCCCCGCCCCCTCTCCCCCTCCCCTCCTCTCCGGCTTCCCATCCTCTCTCCAGTGCTTTGTATAACCTTTCCTCTCGGCCAATTGATTCATATATTCCAGTTTAATTACGGCATTTTAATTTATGACTACAGGTTCTTGTGAAATTTCCCAAATTTTAAAGAAAGGTTGGGTTCGCACTGTGACTACCTCAACGTAAGTAGCGTATTTAGTCTTGTGGACACTTTGTGCTCCGTCATAAGGTCTTTACGTCACATTATTTACGCAATCTTCGTTCTTTTAATTAACATTTGCACCTGATGGTGTAATTTAAATTATGAAATCGGTTGTCCCTTAACTAAATTATTTACAACAGCTGCAACGGTTTTTATTCAACTTGCAAATGTATGGCTATGTATGCTCCTCCAAAAAATTGTTGCATAAAAAGAAGTTGAGCATATAAGACGGCAGACCCTCTAGTCTCTTCACCCACTTTGTAATGGCTATCGAAGCAGCCTGTCTTGTATTCCTAAAATATGAAATTAAAAACGTGAAAGTTAATGTTATTTCACTACCATATTACGCAGCCATACACAGCAAGTAACTGGATGCTGTGAGGAGGCCAACTAGTCACAAAATCAGGAAGTGAGGGGACATTCGGCCTCTGGGAACTGTGGACTGAGTCCCGATCTTTGGCTGGCAGCTTTCTCTTATTGTGTCAGGTCTCTGGGTCAGAGCGATGGACGCTCGCTGTTTTTACAAGAGCTGGGGGCAGTTTTCTTACGATATCCTCATGTTTTCGGCAGGAGTGAGCCAGATGGGCGCCACGATTGTGCTGTTGTTTGGGTCGTTTTGGAGAAATGGTCGCTGAGCTCCACGGGATATCCGACAGAGCGGCGCCACACATCGCACCCCAGTTGTCGTAATCTGTTGGCACCCGACGCCAGAAAGCTTTCCGCGCAGAGCCTGTGATAGTCTGCTCGACTGTTATGTCAGCACACATTTGTGTCACTGTCGAGAACTGGCGAGAAGGAATGGCTTGGCGCCAAGGGTGACGGAGTGCGGTAGTGGGAGTCTAGATAAATTTGTTCTAAGGCCATAATTGGGAAAAGCTTTGTATCTTCGACGACTGGCCGAGTGCTGGCACAAGCGTAGTGGTCGCTCTCTGGGCGTGGGCAGATGATACTTCAAAGGGTTAGTTAATGGATGCCGCCCTTGCTGCAGAGAAGTTTCATCCTGGATAAACACTTACTTTTTCGCTCTCGCGCTTCGATCAGCTTCCAAGGTGGAGCCCGTCCCCATGCAGCTGCCGACGACGAGTACCAGCCTTAATGACCCCCCGGCTTGCGTCGCAATGGCAGTAATATACCCAGCTCCAGCCTTTGGGGTTTCAGTTAATTTGTCAACTGCTCAAAATTCGAAGTGAGGCTTCACAGCGACGGCATCTGTAGAATCACTTCGCCTCTTTAGGGGGTATCACGGTGCTGCATCCAATTACCCACTCGTTTAACGTTGTTATACATTTAACCTGTTGTCTGTGTTCCCTCTTCTCGTAGTAGAGAAACGTGCTAGATTGCATGAAATGTCACTGTACTAGGTTCTTGCTAACACCTCTATGAAATGAGGACAATTTACATGTTTGATTTACGATAATATACGTGACTGCTCATTGTATAAATTCAATTTTGTTTTCTATTTAAGGAAAATAAACGTAAATATAAATTTTTAGGATGGCATTTATCTGTTAAACAATCACACTCACCCTAATCGTTGCACATCAAGATACTTGGAAGAGACCTTTGATCAATTAATGTAGTATAATTAAATGAAATATTGTTTGGCGAGGGCGTACACTGGTCGCTGGTCATTAATTTTGTACGATTTGAACAATCTGAAGATGGTTTTAGTTGACACCACCTTGGCGACTTGCGTGTCGATGAGGGTAACAAGATGATAAAGACATCACAACACCCATTCCCCGAGCGAATAAAACCTCGGACCCAACCGGGAATCGAACTCGGGGCCACGCGTATGGCATTCTGCCACGGTGACCACTAACCTATGGAGGTGGACAATTAGTTTAGTGAATAAATTACATGAGAGGCTAGTAACCTCACGTATGATTTATATCAGTTCCATTATAAGATTACGTTACACACCTGTGCAGATTCAACATAAAACTACATGGATGTGATTTGCATAACACGGTGATTCTGACCCATAAATTGCATATCAATTAAGGATCTCACGATAGCAAACACGCGGCTAGTTTCTGTTTTGACCATCCTTCCCGTAGACTTCGTATCTCACGGATCACGCTGATCCAGCTTAGTTTCTTTTTCTCTCCTTCACCAATGATCTGATTTCTATTATAGGTGCATGGTAGATTTAAGTGGGCCACGGCTATCTGTTCATCCTTATCTTTTCTTAATCTTTCATTTAGAGTATTACGTTCCATGGTGACTCAAGATTTCGTGGCTTCTGCTCCACATTCATAATGAGTGTCGTAAATTTGCGTTGCGAACAGCGTCGTTGAGTTGTGTACGATTTATTTTTTGGGTATGTGTTATTTCTCGCTGATGAAAGTTTGATTAGTGTCTCCAGAAAAGAGTGGTAGATTATTAGATCCGTGCTTGCTTGAATTAGTGCGATTTTTTAATGCCATTTAGTTCTGAATGGAGTAAGGCGAAATTCTTTAAGGACGCTGATTGTACAAAATGTTATTACATGATGGAGCGATTTGACGGCAGAGGACGCGATGGAGTTCGAGAACACGGAGCAGATACGTCCAGACGACAGTGTTTTTCGCCTTTCTGAGATTTATCATGAGCGGGGACCACACTCCGTTCAGGATAATGAAGATCCCGTTGAGCCATACCGTAAGTAACCTGTTGAAATTATAGCAATTCGGAATCCGATGCAAAAACACAAGAAGTTGGTCAGTCGGTAGCAGCATAATAGTGCGAGAGAATCCATCATGACATATGAAACACTGGAGGATCCTATTTTAGCTTTCCTTACACGGAAAGACAAAGAGAGGAAAGAGATAAAAGAAGGAAGCAGGAAGAAAGTGGGAAGAGATGGCCGAAGAATTTGATAAGGAAATTCTCGAAGAGAGAAGGCGGATGGCTGAAAAGCCACAAGACGCAAATTTTAAAGAACTCACAAAGAGAATTTCCAATGAAATCAGTGAACTCGGTAAAAGATGTTGAAATTAATAACGTCGTCCACGAAAGCAAAAAAAAAAAAAACGTAACTGCAGTCGACTCAAAAAGGGACGTGCGTTTAGGTAAATTAGAAGCGGAACCAAGATGATAGCGACAACAGCAGCCCGGAGAGCTAAGCACGCGAATCAAGTAGCGAATCATAAATAAAGACCTTCACCAGTCGACTAAGAAGTTCTGATGTCGTGGTCAAGCGGGTCTCGAATAAAGTGACAAAAATATATGATTGATTCGTACGCCTTGAACAAGCGTTCAAAACAGGTACTGCAAGGGAATTCGTACAGGAGCTGCACGGGTTATGTGGGTCACCGTCGGTTCAGTCTTTATCGAGGGTTTCCGGTTTATGCGGCGGCCCTCACAATTCGAACATACTCGCATTCAATGTGCACACGAAGCTTCATTCCAGATGGACGCCAGAAGCAACACCGCACAGCCTTAAGGGTAATTCGGGTTCACACGATAGTGGCTGTAGACGTGGTTCAGTACATCATGTCGAACCTGTTCCAATACCTGAGTCGAGGAGATGTGGAAGCGCGGAAGGAATACGCGCATTCGATCGCCAATACTTCCGTTTCGTCCTGAAGTTCTAGAACTTCAAACAGAGGGCGATTACTTTAAATTCCAAGATTTGACTTGGACAGCTTAGCACGTCCTCCCCTCATCGAGGCCACTGAACGCGAAGCCTTCACATTGCTGAAACTCTTACAGGAATCGGTAGATTGACTGCCGCGAGCAATGAGTATAGGGACCGAGGCATTAAAAAGGCAGTGTAAGGACAGGCAGCAGGAAATGTAGGTCTCACGGGGAGCGCGCCAGAGATGTCCCTGCAGTCGCACTATCTATCCTCTGTGTCCTCTATGGCAGTCGGATAGAGCGTTTTCCATGAAAGCAGGAGATCCTGGGTTCGAGCCCCGGTCGAGGCAAACATTTTCATCTGTCCCCATTGATATTTATCAACGCCTGTAAACAGCTAATGGTATGGGTTTCATTGTAATTTCATTCTTCGAGAGCTGCAGATCACCATTGGTATCTGTTCATTCGGACATCTTCATATATGTGTTTGTTTTTGTCAGAAGTTTTCAGTACTGGGGTGTGTTCTATGTGAGAGTGTAAGTGGACCAGTCGTTGGGACACTTGTTTCCAGCTTTGTTTCAGATGAATAAGGCTCTAAATTAGTGCGTAAGTCAGTCCCTAGAATATTTGCCATGTGCCTTGCAACAAAAAAATGGCTCTAAGGACTATGGGACTTAACAGCTCAGGTCATCAGTCCACTAGACTTAGAACTACTTAAACCTAACTAACCTAAGGACATCACACAAATCCATGCCCGAGGCAGGATTCGAACCTGCGACCGTAGCAGCAGCGCGGTTCTGGAGTGAAGCGCCTAGAACCGCTCGGCCGCAACAACCGTGTGAAGTCACGAGTTGTCTTAGATACGAGCGTTTGGTCTCACTGTTTTGGAAGCGCCAAGTTTCATAGTCGTATGCCTAAGGTCTTAAGATACCACGAAGAACACAATCGCCCTAGCTGCGAAGGGACTCCCCGTCGTTGTGTGATTGTCACGAAGTCACATCGGCTTTGGGCGCTCTCACAACTTACGATGACCGATAGTGACACGTCCGATGTGCAAGTACCCGATACTGATCCCAGAACTATGACCCGATCAACTCACCCTTCCTTACTGACTTGTGGGTTTGCAAAATCCGTGTTCACTGGATCTGTAATAGCATCTAGTAGGTCTCCATAGCTGGTCTTCATGAATAACAGTGTCTTACGAGTATCAAAGAAATCGAGTCTTTCTGATCGGCAGAATGCGGACCCCAGATAAATCCGCAATTCACAAAAACAGAACGGGAGATATGCCGTCTCACGAGGGAGTTCCCGACATTCGCGGTAGCACAGTTGGGAATTCATGCTTCTCAATAATATGGAATGAGAAGTACATCAGTCAAATACGAATACTCATTTGCAATTTCGGCTATGTCAAAGAAAGTAGTGGTTGATGTCCATTCCAATTTCTTTTTTCCGTAGTGTGTTTGGGAGATACGTTGCAACTATGTCCACAGGTGCTGTCCTCATGGGAGGGAAGTAAGGAATGAAGCAAAAAAATGTTCAAATATGTGTGTGAAATCTTATGGGACTTAACTGCTAAGGTCATCAGTCCCTAAGCTTACACATTACTTAACCTAAATTATCCTAAGGACAAACACACACACCCATGTCCTAGGGAGGACTCGAACCTCCACCGGGACGGAATGAAGCAGAAAGAGGCCTAGGTCTAACGCACAAAATAAGACATGGGAGGGAGGGGGGATTATTCATCGTCTACTCAAGAAACAACAGAAAAATATATATATATATATATATACTCCTGGAAATGGAAAAAAGAACACATTGACACCGGTGTGTCAGACCCACCATACTTGCTCCGGACACTGCGAGAGGGCTGTACAAGCAATGATCACACGCACGGCACAGCGGACACACCAGGAACCGCGGTGTTGGCCGTCGAATGGCGCTAGCTGCGCAGCATTTGTGCACCGCCGCCGTCAGTGCCAGCCAGTTTGCCGTGGCATACGGAGCTCCATCGCAGTCTTTAACACTGGTAGAATGCCGCGACAGCGTGGGCGTGAACCGTATGTGCAGTTGACGGACTTTGAGCGAGGGCGTATAGTGGGCATGCGGGAGGCCGGGTGGACGTACCGCCGAATTGCTCAACACGTGGGGCGTGAGGTCTCCACAGTACATCGATGTTGTCGCCAGTGGTCGGCGGAAGGTGCACGTGCCCGTCGACCTGGGACCGGAACGCAGCGACGCACGGATGCACGCCAAGACCGTAGGATCCTACGCAGTGCCGTAGGGGACCGCACCGCCACTTCCCAGCAAATTAGGGACACTGTTGCTCCTGGGGTATCGGCGAGGACCATTCGCAACCGTCTCCATGAAGCTGGGCTACGGTCCCGCACACCGTTAGGCCGTCTTCCGCTCACGCCCCAACATCGTGCAGCCCGCCTCCAGTGGTGTCGCGACAGGCGTGAATGGAGGGACGAATGGAGACGTGTCGTCTTCAGCGATGAGAGTCGCTTCTGCCTTGGTGCCAATGATGGTCGTATGCGTGTTTGGCGCCGTGCAGGTGAGCGCCACAATCAGGACTGCATACGACCGAGGCACACAGGGCCAACACCCGGCATCATGGTGTGGGGAGCGATCTCCTACACTGGCCGTAGACCACTGGTGATCGTCGAGGGGACACTGAATAGTGCGCGGTACATCCAAACCGTCATCGAACCCATCGTTCTACCATTCCTAGACCGGCAAGGGAACTTGCTGTTCCAACAGGACAATGCACGTCCGCATGTATCCCGTGCCACCCAACGTGCTCTAGAAGGTGTAAGTCAACTACCCTGGCCAGCAAGATCTCCGGATCTGTCCCCCATTGAGCATGTTTGGGACTGGATGAAGCGTCGTCTCACGCGGTCTGCACGTCCAGCACGAACGCTGGATGTAGTCCTGTGGAACGGCTTGCCATGCCATTTCCACCTGGCGCCTCAGTTGGACCAACGTTCGTGCTGGACGTGCAGACCGCGTGAGACGACGCTTCATCCAGTCCCAAACATGCTCAATGGGGGACAGATCCGGAGATCTTGCTGGCCAGGGTAGTTGACTTACACCTTCTAGAGCACGTTGGGTGGCACGGGATACATGCGGACGTGCATTGTCCTGTTGGAACAGCAAGTTCCCTTGCCGGTCTAGGAATGGTAGAACGATGGGTTCGATGACGGTTTGGATGTACCGCGCACTATTCAGTGTCCCCTCGACGATCACCAGTGGTCTACGGCCAGTGTAGGAGATCGCTCCCCACACCATGATGCCGGGTGTTGGCCCTGTGTGCCTCGGTCGTATGCAGTCCTGATTGTGGCGCTCACCTGCACGGCGCCAAACACGCATACGACCATCATTGGCACCAAGGCAGAAGCGACTCTCATCGCTGAAGACGACACGTCTCCATTCGTCCCTCCATTCACGCCTGTCGCGACACCACTGGAGGCGGGCTGCACGATGTTGGGGCGTGAGCGGAAGACGACCTAACGGTGTGCGGAACCGTAGCCCAGCTTCATGGAGACGGTTGCGAATGGTCCTCGCCGATACCCCAGGAGCAACAGTGTCCCTAATTTGCTGGGAAGTGGCGGTGCGGTGCCCTACGGCACTGCGTAGGATCCTACGGTCTAGGCGTGCATCCGTGCGTCGCTGCGGTCCGGTCCCAGGTCGACGGGCACGTGCACCTTCCGCCGACCACTGGCAACAACATCGATGTACTGTGGAGACCTCACGCCCCACGTGTTGAGCAATTCGGCGGTACGTCCACCCGGCCTCCCGCATGCCCACTATATGCCCTCGCTCAAAGTCCGTCAACTGCACATACGGTTCACGTCCACACTGTCGCGGCATGCTACCAGTGTTAAAGACTGCGATGGAGCTCCGTATGCCACGGCAAACTGGCTGACACTGACGGCGGCGGTGCACAAATGCTGCGCAGCTAGCGCCATTCGACGGCCAACACCGCGGTTCCTGGTGTGTCCGCTGTGCCGTGCGTGTGATCATTGCTTGTACAGCCCTCTCGCAGTGTCCGGAGCAAGTATGGTGGGTCTGACACACCGGTGTCAATGTGTTCTTTTTTCCATTTCCAGGAGTGTATATATATATATATATATATATATATAAGCAAAAAGAAACAAGAAGTTAGTTGGTTGGTTGGTTGGCTTGGGGAAGGAGACCAGACAGCGAGGTCATCGGTCTCATCGGATTAGGGAAGGAAGTCGGCCGTGCCCTTTGAAAGGAACCATCCCGGCATTTGCCTGGAGCGATTTAGGGAAATCACGGAAAACCTAAATCAGGATGGCCGGACGCGGGATTGAACCGTCGTCCTCCCGAATGCGAGTCCAGTGTCTAACCACTGCGCCACCTCGCTCGGTCAAAAGAAGTTAGTTATATAACTTAAGTTATGCTTGGATAATTACAAAAGCATGATTAATTTAAGTGAAGCACGTCGATTTTGTATGCATGTTAATTCATAAGGGTAGTTTTTGGAGTAGTTGGTGATCGATAACATTAGATTTCTAATTTCGTTAATGTTAATGTAAGTGCAAGCGCAAGTCGAGAGAAGAGGAATTTGTGGCACAACTTGACTAGAAGAAGGGATCAGTTGGTACGACAGAGGATAAAAATCGTAGAGGGAGACCAGGAGATGAATACACTAACCAGATTCAGAAGGATGTAGGGTGCAGTAGTTACTTGGAGATGAAGAAGCTTGCACAGGATAAGGTAGCATGGAGAGCTACATCAAACCAGTCTCTGGACTGAAGACCACAACACAAGTACTACTTTAAGACAATTCTGAAAATTGATACACTAGTCTTGAAACACCCTAGGATTAAGTTGCATATTATGTTCATTGTTAGATATGTACGAGTATGGAAATTATGTCATCCTTGTCTAGTGTGCCTTTTGTATCTCGCAAGAATGGGAAATATTGAGGTCCGTAGTATAAAATGGTTATCTGCTTTCATGAAGTTGTAAATTGAAATATCTAAATGTTCGAAAATGTTTTAACGTATATGCCATTAAGACAATGGCCTCGCAGCAGGCCGCGAGCCACATCCCATGCACCAGCAGTCGTCCGGTCCACGGACAAAGACTGAAATGAAGCGATGAATGACCGTGCAATGGAACCGAGCAAGGTATGCTTCACTACTCAGTACGTGCACTCGGCTAATAGTGCACCATACAGAGAAAGCACACATCGTCATGTGGCGCCGACGACAGTAATCAGTGTAGTAGTGAGCCATCTGTTCCGCAATGTCTCACCATTAGACAGCTGCCTAAAGGTCGCTTGACTGGAATCTGTGCGGTTGGCAGCGAATGGCTCCAGAATTCCATCCAGCTGGTACTACATTTAACTGCATGCCATCTCCAATCTCCTCTCCCTCTCACGCCATGCCCTTGACGCGAACCCGCCCACCACACTACACTGTGTGTAACATATGTTTTGTGTTGAAGTATGCGTGTTGTAACGGGATATCCTCCTCTAGCATTACTTTCTCTCAACAGTAGTGGTCGGTACCAGTATCATTCTTCTAACTGTGGGTAGGTCAGTAATATCTGAGCTGTTTTTCCGAAAACTTTAATATAATTTTACATACAATATGTTATATTTCAAGCTAAAATATATGATAAGGAATTACTTTATTTTTGGTCTACAATCTGTAAGCATTAGCTGTGAATATAGAGCTAAAATTATTTTTTTAGAAACATTTGAAATCACGAATTATTTGGCACACTTAAAAATTTCCATTATTAATTATGCAATCTAGTACTGCCTACTATATTTATGTCTGGATTCATTTATGAAATAATAATCGAAACTAACAGAAATTCATTTGTCAAGAATACCTGCAAACTGTTTGGAATATTGTTATTTCCGCTGAGCGAGATAGTAATAAGCATGCCTCTGATGTAACAGGATTTTTATTTGTATTTTTGTCGAAAAATGTGATTTCAGTTTTTCACTGTGAAAATTCAAAAGACTGACTGATATACTAAATATGACAAAATATAATAACATAATAACAACAATTCTGCAATGACCATCTATGAATTTATTTAGATCAATTCCACCATGAGGACCTAAAAGGTGAGAATTTCAGCTTCAAGAATCAGACACATAGACAAGAAGAAATGGAGCGAACTCTACACAGAAAGCTAAGTAAACTAAAAATTTTATTGAAACCTTCGGTGCTATAAAATTTTTCATAAAAGACCTTGCTTATTGTGGCCAATAACTGGAATTAGGAAGGAGGAGGGAGAACACAATGTGGAACTTTCTTTAAATTATACTCATTGAGGTAGGGTATTGATTGGTGTGATGACTAACGCTCAACCCAGTTGAAACTCTTATGTATATATACACATCTGTACAATCTGTAAGAGCACATTTCTATTTTATTAGCTTTCTAATATGTCTTTCACTAATCAACTCAGCATTTTTTACATTGCAACAAGACACTCTTCATGTGCATTATTTTTGTGTGACTTTCATTAATATTTCTAAGGCTTGTGGAGTAGGAATACATTCAATTCACTACTTCTTGCTGATAAACATTTTGATCATTTTTTCAGGTAATACATTTCTACACTGGATACCTTTAGCTTATATATGTTAGAAATTTGTTCTCAGTTACAGACAGCTTACTCACTGTATAATGAAGACTCGAGTTTGGTCTTCCGCCGTGTAGACTCTGCATTGTTCTATCCATATAATGTTTAAATTTCTTTACTTTGTACGTGCGCCCCTTGATATAAATTGACATTAAATGTTTTTATCATTTTGATAACCTTCGCTTTTATTATTATATGAGCTGATAGATGTCAACTCTATCATATTAGCCGTTGGTTTTTGTGATAATCTGCACCTCTATGTACACCATCCTTTGTTCACTTTGAGATGCTTTCCGCCCATGCATTTTACTATTTTACACTTTTCTTCTATTTTTGTGAAGTGTATGTCTATGGTTCACTCTTGCTCTAAGGGTGTTTCTCGAATGCATGAACGTGATTGGACATTAGGTGAACTTTAATTGGTTATACACAAAACATGTATTGCTTTGGGTCACATTTTAAGTGTAATACTTTCATTATTTGCAGATACAACCGGACTGTGTTGGTGTCCTTTTTTAGTTCTTTCTTTTCCTTTGTGGATGTCTGGCACAAGTAGACTTTGTGATTATTTTAATCTGTTATTTTTTCACATAAGTGTAAGAACCTCAGTCCTTTGTGGAACTCTCACTTCAAATATCATGGCCTGCAGCCAGGTGTCCAGTTCTCTGAGTGTTTGATAAACAGATTAAATAAGTATTGTGTGACCTAGTGGATGTCTCTGTGGCTGTTTTAACTGTAATGAATGGATAGAAGTTGGGTACTTATTAACTCATGTTTCGTCATTGAGTCCTTTGGTTCCTTTGGACATATTCTGAAACATTCAAGTTAGATGTGATATTTTTTCTTGTATTGTGCCTCTCTATTCTCATTTCTGAAGTGCGGAAGGTACACAACAAAAATCTAGTGTGACTGGAGGGGAGAGGGAGTAACCCAGGACGGCAGGCCCTTTGACCACTTCATACAGTTATTAAGGGCCACAAAACCAGCCTATATTGCATTTCGAAAATTTGAATTTGCGTACATGCGTATTGATGTCATTTCATGCTGTATTGCACTGTCATGCAAAGTAGGTAATAAGATGCTATGTACCACCATGTACAGTCGTGCTCAAAAGTATTCGAACGACCTGAACTGCATTTCGCCTGATTCGCATGCAACTCACATAACGCAGCTGTCCAGCAGGTCCTCTAATCGCTCCTTGGTACAGTCGTTTGACTATTGAAAATGACTCCAACAAGTCACCACTAGAAAACTCAGCTCTGTATAGCAATAACTCAACATGTAAAATAATACCATATACTACAAATATCAGGGAACACCCTATCACAGATAAGACTGTCCTTAAGTCTTGTAAACTCACATTTATTGCAATAAATGACATACCTGAAATGTTACCACTCTTATTATTAAGTCAGATAGCTAATGCACGTAGTAAGTTCGTCGTATTCACGACTTCCTCTTCAAAGTAACATACAGTACTTGTTATTTAACACAAAATGACATTAAAAATTTAAGTTATTCACGAGCAGCTACTTGAGAATATGAATGAACTTCAAATGACACGACGAACCGTCTTGTTCTGCATATGGATTCAAACCCAGGTCATGCAGACTAAGATTTCGTGACTGAGGGAAACTAACAGTCATTCCTGACTAGGCATAAAGAGAGTGATATACTTCGATTTCAGACAGTATCAGTTAGCAAATATCAACTTGAAATTACATAACGTAAACATTTTTCACGGACGCGAATTCCTACCCAGCATCTATTGTCCCTGTTAACGAACTACGAGGGATGTTAAATATTGCTTCTTCACAGGTAACTTACTTGAAATGCCGTGAGGTAAGGCTTTGTGTTGGGCAGGGATTCGAATCCAGAACCTAATCGGATTGCTACCGAAGCACAATCAACTGTGACATATCGGATTTTCTCGGCAGTAGCTAGATGTTTTAACGGAAATGATGAGACGAAACATTAATTTTTTGCTTCCCAGGACTCCAACCTGGAACCTCTCGCTGTTATATTCTAGAGAAAACGAACGTTAAATGTGGGTTTGTTACATCAGCAGCGACATGTGAGCATGTTTGAACTAGAAATAATATGACGAAGAGTTCAGTGCTGACTGGGAATCGAACCCCACACATACCGTTGTTGACTTCACACAAAGAGATGTCAGCTACCGAATTATTCTCCACTAGCAGCTCGGAGAAACATACTTGAACTTACAGTGATCTCTCAAATACGAATGAAAGTACATAAAAAATCAAAATTATTATTCACCAGCAGACAGGTGACCTCATACTAGAGCTTGATAATACAGCATTCGAACCCATTCACGCGCAATATGTGGAAATGTTGAGGAATCTGCAGTTTTTAACAAACAACAAATTGTAGTCGAGCTGTATTCTCACGAAGGGATCAAATTCCGCGTTAAGGGCAGTCTGAGTTGCATTCCAAGTTCAGAACCAATTTTATCGACATACAGAAGCTCAAATAAAAGATGGAATAAGGGTCCTCTGACCCTACAGAGCGTTTGTTTCGTCACTAGAAATAAATAAATAGTATAAGAAAGGTTACTGGTGATAGAGTTCCCCCATTTCGCCACTCTTGACTTGATTGATGTTCAGCCTTTCGTCTACTTGGTAGAGAAGGAATATCACGTTTAAAGTAAATTTCAGACCAGAATGCCATTATAGCTTCTTCACTTGGCGTAGCTAGAAAAGATTAGAATCTGTCTCTCCCTATTAAAAATCATTGGCAGAAGTTGGAATCGAACCCACACCACTATCGTAGGAACCTATCACCAATGCAACAGACCACCAACACCTCTTCCCAATGCTTCATTTTCTATCGTAACACCGTTGCGGCACACTCGATAAGAATTCTGGCACACAGGCTCCCTGTGGAGTTTTGAACATAATTCTCTTCACTTTTCAACCCAAAACAGCCGCATGTGGAAAAAGGGCTAACTTCTGCGACATTTTGTTCTTTTAAGGTTTAATAGACGGCCAGGCAGCAGATGCATCTCCAAGCTTTTGTATTATGTATGGGGAGAGCACATCGTGCCAAAATAGTCAGAAAAGTATTTTCTACATTATCTGTCGTCTGGTAGTGGCATTTTATTCTTATTCAAACCTTGTTTGGCAGCTTTAACTCAGAACAAGTTTTCTACATGCATGTAATCAATAAACTGCATGTGCATTGTCAGACTGTCATCGATAACATCAGGGAATTCGCAAATATCGTTGATGATTAATTTCTCTCTCATGTTTAGTATTGTTTTACAACACTAAAAGAAACCTTACGAAAATTGTGCACTGCGTTATAAGAAATGAAATGAAGCTACCAACGATAACCTTACATAACCTTACGACGAAAGTCTCTTCAATCTGCGCGAATTAGTAAAATACCACTCACTTAGATTTCGATTAGGTCTGTGTTTAATTGGTATGCTGTGTCATATTCAACAGGTATGCAAATGTGGCATTTCATAAATAAAGTTATGTATTCCTAGAGACCCAAAATTTGCTTGTCAGCAGCGGAACAAGGCGATACCTGCTGTGCAGCATTGTAAGTTTTTCACCTTGGCACAATGAGCTGAAAGTATTTTTTTTTTTGCAATTTCCTTAGCGATGTTTGATCTGACTGCTTGTAGCTCTTTCACAGACGGTATATAAACGGTACAGTCAGTGAGAATGGAACTGCGAACCATTACAGACTTTTTTCACAGGTCAGCACGCTACCACAGAGCTGGCGAAGAAGTACGTACTTTAGCTTCCTCTTACGAGATCAGTAGTGACTAGAACTCGTAAACTGCTATTTAAAGGACGAGTTTAGTTGCGATTTCCACATGCAACGACTTTCCTGGGCTGAAAACCGTAAATTTACAATCTTTTGTTACACCTCAAGCGATAATGACTCAGATTATTCAATGGAAATGACAGGTAAAATCAAGTGAACTTTGAGGCTTAATTCCATGCACACCAGGAAGTAACTCGTCGATCACAGAGTTGACAAACATACCTTGCCTTGTTGCCAAATCTCAGTTACAGTGCTAGCAGGAGGAAGACGAACCGATGTGATCCTACAACGGGCTGGGAACTGACCATAGCTGGCCTCTCAAAGACGCGGCTGCCACGGCCTGGAACACGTAATGCGTCTGATTCGCAATTCTGTAAGCTGTTTTAGGGACTGTAGCGTAGTTACTAATAATACTCAGAACTGACTGCAAACTAAGCATCATAAATCAGTAATTCTCATACTTGTTTTTATATTCCTTTCATAACTGTACTCAAAACTAAGAAACAGATTCACGTAAGTTTTCGTGCCTCGCCGATAGTCAAGCACACCAAAAAAATAAAGATTAAAAAAAAGTGTGTGTGTGTGTATGTGTGTTTGTGTGTGTGTGTGTGTGTGTGTGTGTGTGAGAGAGAGAGAGAGAGAGAGAGAGAGAGAGAGAGAGAGAGAGAGTGAGAGAGAGAGAGAAAGAGAGAGACAGAGGGAAAGAGAGAGAGAGAGAGAGAGAGAGAGAGAGAGAGGGAGGGAGAGAGAGAGAGAGAGACAGAAAGAGAAAGAAAATTTGTTGTAAAGAAATTGAATACTGGTGTGCAAAGAAATCTTTCATTAAAATGACACGTTCCACATCATTACGAATTGTCGTATTCATGATCTGTGGAACAAGTCTTAATCTAATCTAATCTAATCTAATCATATCGCTGACTAGCCATAAAGAGTCATGAATTACCGAAATTTTCGCCAGTATCACTAACCAAATCTAAACTTGAAAATAAAAGACGACAGTTTTTGTAATAAACCGGGACTCCTATCAAGACCCTTTCATCCCTGTTAACTAACCACGAAAGATGTCTGTTATTCCTCCACTCAGAAGTAACAAAGTGTGTATGCATTTAAAGATAAAGTGCATGATGTGACGTTCTGTGACAGAGGTACGAACACAACACGTAATCGGATTGTTAACTAAGAAAATCAAATGTTCCTATAGGTTTTTCTTACCAACTGATAGGTGTTTGAATCTAAAATAAGGATACTATTTCTTGTGCCTGAGCGACAATCGAACCGCACTCCTATCGTTCTTCTTTATCGTCCACGAATATAGCTTAAGTATCTATTGCTTACTCACCAACAGTAAGACGTGTGCGTATTTGACCATAAATGTTGGCAACACATGAACAGACATGAAAAATAAACGTTAATTTTCACTAGCAGGCCAATGTGCACGTGATAGGACTTGAAATGAAATTATGAATATTTTTGTAGTGGATCAGGAATCGGACCCACATACTTACCTTTGGAGGAGACCTAGAGAAGATTGCAGTCTTGGAAAAAGTAACGAAATGATTGAACTATACTGTTCCGAGAGATTCAGATCCTCGAAGAGGGAGATACGAATTCTACTCACAGTCCAGCACCAAATTTTTCAACGTCTCTAGTTCAATCAAGTACAAGTAAAATAAGAGCCCTGTTCCTTTAAATGGCTATCGGTTCATCAAATAAAATAAAATTTTGTAATGTAAGTAAGTTTACTGGCGACAGTATTTCCGTTTACAATGACCTCCGCCTATGTCATTTCCTAAAGCAAACCGGCTCTGTCCAGTTGGGAATGAAGGAACGTGATGTTTAACGCTGATTCTGGATTATAACGTCTTTCTCACGAGGTTACCAGAGGTACAGTAAATCTGTTTGTGCCTCTCAAATGTAAATGCCTGAAGCCACGCATTTCACTTGTGATAGTTCCACCAGACCATTGTGCCCACATTTCCCAGCCCCAGGAGTTTGCTGTAACTGATGATGTTCTTAGCATACTAAATTAGTCACGGCGGAATAAAATGCGAGTCTATTAAATGGTTAAGTATAAGCAAGCTTCTGGCGCGGAGATTATGCTATTCTCACGTCAGCAGGATGTAAAGACTCTTCTAGGCATCGTAGCCTCGATATGAAGCCATTTTGGAATTTTCACTAATTCTGGAAATTTCTTAGTTGGAGAAAATCCACTGTGAAGAGTGAAGTTCTTCCCTGTCTACTGAATCCTTTTCATACTGAAACGTCCCCTTAGAAAAATCAGTGAATTACTGTGCTGATAAACCCCTTACGTTATTTGATTTTCAAACAGCTGAGCAAAACTGAACGTACTCAGACATTTCTCTCTTTACTTATTCTGATCATCACTAAACTGACACACAATATTTTTAGCGCAACGCAATCTGACTTTCAATAACCTCTACAAAAAAATAGCCCTGACTAACAATAACCTATACCTTTCATGAATCACTCACCTCACAAAAATCTTCGTGACTCGAACTAGTGCAATAAAGCGAGCGCCAATACTGCCAGCTATATAAAAGATTCTAACTACTGAAACCACTAACTACTGATAGGCATAGTTACCAAGTGAAAGATTCTGTTAGAGAACAAACAATGTATTTACCTTAATAGTGTTCAAAAGTCATAATATATATACCAGTTCATGATATCCAGTATGACAAATTTACTCTTTCTGGCGGACACACGTCCAGATCGTCCACACTTAAAATTCTGCCATCTCTCTCCCCACATCCACCACTGCTGGTGGCTCACCTCCGACTCCGCAACGCTACGCGCTGTTCACATCCAACTGCACAACTCTACAATAGCGAATGTTCCAACAATGCCAACCAGCCACAGACTGGACACAGCACAACCAGTGATTTTCATAGAGAGCGCTACGTGGCGTTACCAGCTTAAAAACCTAAACAGCCTACTTGCAATGTTAATATAAAACATCAGCAATTACTCGTAGATTACATTAAAACTAAAGTAATCGATGAAGACGATACTTGCTAACAAAAACGCGCTGCCTTTCTTCATTTACTTGCGCCTAGAAATGGCTGTCGAATACTGCCAAACCAAAAGCCAAGAGATCTTACTGCCTTCCGACATACGTCGCTGTGAGTTCTTCCATATGATTTGGTCGACGTGACCTGTTCACGTTGTGTATGACAGAGAATGTTTTAGAAAATCAATTGTTTTCCTTTGCAGTAAACAGAAAAATTTTCATTCTAAGCTATCCAAGTTCAAAATTTTCGCATTATAGTTAAAATTTACTATTCGCTTCTATAATGTAGGAAAGTATTTGACAGTTGCAAAACCTGCATCCGACTCATGGTCCTTACACTTAGTTGAAAATGGTTCAAATGGCTCTGAGCACTATGGGACTTAACTGCTGAGGTCATCAGTCCCCTTAAATTTAGAACTACTTAAACCTAACTAACCTAACGACATCACACACATCCATGCCCGAGACATGATTCGAACCTGCAACCGTAGGGGTGGCGCGGATCCAGACTAGCGCCTAGAACCGCTCGGCCACTGCCGCCGGCTTACACTTAGTCGCTGACCATAAATTCTAGCTCAGAGTGACACCAGTTTAAGTAATCTAATGTGGCGAAGGCTGTTTCCCAGTACCCTTTCTCACTTGGAAATATGTAATTCACTCAATGGGCCCCATAAATACACTGTAACAGTAATTTCTGTGTATGCAATGCATACGGATTGTAGAATTTAGTGGTGCTCTCTCTTCCACCCCTGTATACAATATGCTTGGCTTAAACGGGCCCTTCAGCATTACAAGCCCTGGGCGTTGCATCATCATACTGACAACACTAATGTGCTTATACTGACAACCTCACTGTCCGTTTTATCTGATTTTGAAATCATTTGAATAAAACAACATGACCTTCCAGTGGGAGATATTTCGTCCCCCTTTTCCTCGTGTGAAATTTGTCAGTAAGCTTTTTGCCTTCCAACCAGCGAAATGCGGCAGAGTACGGCCGGTAAACGATTCACAAACCACGATATAGAGCAGTTAAGACGACTTCTTTAAACATTGGCGTAGCTGAAGGAATTTAGTTTCTTCTTAAATCGCCTTATGCAGCAACGTTCACAGATATCTCAAATAGGAAAAGCTCTTTATCCAGGTACGACGGTTGTAAAACAAACTTCCCACAGTGTGTGTCAGGTTGATCTTTTCGTCTGATGGCACTGCGTAAGTATTTTGTCTAAGAGGTATCACAAATAGTATTCCTGTAGCTGTGGTAATCATTGGGTGAAAACGAGTTTAACACCAGTGGGTACAGCACTGCTAAATATTTAAAATGATTATCAACCTAAGTCTGAGTTCATCCGCAAACTAAGGCGTATTTATAATATTGAAGCAAGACTGTGCATTCTTGCCTTGCTTGAGTGGGCATTGGAAGGCGTTGACATACACGTATACAATGCAATGAATACTTTGAACGTTATCGTTAACGTCGCTCTCATAAACTAATTTTGTTTTGTGTGGACGAACATTATAATCTAGGAAAGCGCTACCACGATACTGTCGCATGAGGCGTAACACATGAGGATCCAGGATGTCCGACACGTGTCCATTGTGCCGTCAGAATTCTCTCAGTCGCTGCAAGCCATGACCTTGAGTCTTTTATTCAATGGCCCCCACACCGTGAAACCAGAAGTGACACAGCTGTGCCTCTCCAAAACATTGAAATAATGGGACCTTTCGCAAGGCCGTCACCATTTTCGGCGATGGCGCTCATACGGGGACACTGCGGAGCCGCGATTCATCGCTGAACACAGTATGACTTCATTCGCCAGCAGTCCATGCTTCACGGTCGCGGCACCATTCAGGCAGTCTACGCGTGGGATAGTAAATTCCCCAGTGCGGCTGCTGCTAATCTCCGACGAGCGTTGCAGGGTGACAACGAATGTTGCTGCGAATCTATTACTTGTTCACTGAGGGCAAGCTCAGATGTGAAGGGGCTAATGTGAAGGGGCTACGGTGTGCTTAATGCACAATATATATGTTGAACAGTCTGTGTAACGGTCGGCGTGGCCGGCCCTGAATGAACCTTAAGGAACAGTATGCCTTCATCAGTTTTTCGTGCTATCCAGAATTGGTTCACTCTCACATCCGAATGCTTCACAAATCTGGATATTGCACAATTCGACCAGCCGACCGAATGGAGGCCCATAATGAGGCCCCTTCCAAAAGCTGATACGGCCATATTCCATGAGTACGCTTCATTTTTGTGTCTTTCATCTGGTGCTGTTCATTCCCCTCGTAAAACCTACCAGATATGGTAACAGCACTGACAGAAACAACATTAACTCACTCTGGCGCCGTTTTACGTGTCAGAAAATTTACTTATGAGTCGATGATGTGTATCTGTACGAAGTTACACTGACTTCCAGCCATATCTGTGGTTAATTCACTTTTTGTTAGGCAATTTGTTTACAGTAATATTAACAAAACTGCATGCTATTAAAAAGGTTCGGTAGAGGGCAAATCTCAACCTAACTGATCATCAGAAACAAACATTATCTAAGCAGTCTTTAATCTCCCTGTAGCGTTCCCATGTTTTGTTAAATTTTTGTCCTCCAGATTAGGGCGCATAGTTATAACAACTTATCCTGAAGAAAGCAATGACGAAATTTGCTAAGTTACACATTACCTCGTGGAAATAATACACCTACATTACTGCTTGTAATTGTCAGTAATACCAAGAAAGAATTTATTGAGTAGGCTCCAACACCCACTACTGTATTTTTCAAAATGCAGTAAAACTATTCAATTTAGTAAAAAAAATTACCTTAGATCTGAAAGAAAATTTGTTGTTCTAGTTTCACGATCGGTTCTACAATAGCAACGCAGCAAATCACTAACCATCGGCGACACCTGCTCACATACCAATCGTGACGAAGGTAACGCTATGGTTTTCTCCATAGCCTTGTGACTACCGTACTGAGAAATGTATCTGCTTCTCGAAACGTACCCTCTCATTTAGCAGAAGGCAGTTATTTTCAACGGTTCATCATGGCAGCAGAGAGGATTCAAGGTTTCACACAGTTCGAGTATCTAGGAGTTATCTTGTAATAAAATGATAAAATTGCAGGTTAAATACAAAACATCTGCCGTGGTAAGTAAGTATCGTGTTACCGAATTTTATACTTGGGAACGCGGATGTAACAAGAAGTAGGTTATCTATAGGACAAATTTCGTGAGTATTAGCAGTTACGTAGCAGTAACACGAACGGGTCATAATGCAACGTCAAACATTATTGCAGTGGATATAAATTTCTGGCCAAAATTCAGTGACATTTCCATGACGAGGCAAGAGAATAAGAACATCTGTGTAGAAATTGTATAAAGACATTCGAGATGTAACAACCTCGACGTGGCTGGTTGGAGGGTACTGGATGGAGAAATTGACGAAGGCGTTAGGAACTGAGGAACGGAGACAACCATAATACACAAATAAACAGCTCAGTAGATACAAATCAAACTTGTTGACATTTGCAGCTGTATCCAAAAAGGTTTCGGACTTCGGAAGAAACATTTCTAGAACAAAAATTGTTGGACTTGGAATTAGCTACATAACAAATCACCTAAAACATAACACGAATTTCAAGCGGGTTAAAGGTTCTTGATTACGAAATAAAGACACCGTCGAGTAATGAACAAAATCTACAAACCGAAGTGATACCAAAAAGGTGAAAGACGGGCTTGTTTTGAATGAGGTTCAACGCAATGTTACCGATTACATCGCCAAATGTTGAACTTGTAAGTCGAAGAATCTCTGAAGGAATTGAAATAGAATTTAGAAGAAGACTAGAAATGCTTGGAAACCAGATGACAGTGCTAAGTTTCGCAGAAAATACAGCTCTTTTGCATCTACATGTGAATTTATTGTCTGCAAACCACTGTGAAGTAGATGGCAGAGGGCACGTCCCAATGTACCAACTATTAAAAATTTTTCCCGTTCCTTTCGCGTATTGACTGCGGGAGGAATGATTGTTTGTATACCACCGTGCAGGCTGTAATTGGTCTAACCTTATCTTCGGGTTGTCTGTATTCTCACATTCGTCACATAAAGTTGGATCTAGAAAATTTCCACATAGGATCGGAAAAGATAACTCTCGGATATTTTCAAGCTCTGCCATTTTAGTTCATTCAACATCTTCGTGACAGTCTACAATGTGTACCATTACCTCCTCTCTGCGTAAATGTTGTGTTGAATTAATGTAGTTATTCTGTATAAGTCAGTGCAGATAGCTACGTATCGTTTGAGATACGAGCACAGGCCTCTGTCCCAACCTATAGCGATGATAATGTAACGCAGCAGTTTACATTCTGAATATTGTTTCTGGAACGCCACGTACATTTTGAGCGCGAGTAAGAGCGTCTTAAATATACGCAGAGTAACTTAATCTCAATTCGCAAGCAAAAAGTTACTTATTAGTGGAAATGTTACCATCTGTTTCACTGAATGACAACGTCACCTGCCACTAACCCAGCGATATTATACACTCCTGGAAATGGAAAAAAGAACACATTGACACCGGTGTGTCAGACCCACCATACTTGCTCCGGACACTGCGAGAGGGCTGTACAAGCAATGATCACACGCACGGCACAGCAGACACACCAGGAACCGCGGGGTTGGCCGTCGAATGGCGCTAGCTGCGCAGCATTTGTGCACCGCCGCCGTCAGTGTCAGCCAGTTTGCCGTGGCATACGGAGCTCCATCGCAGTCTTTAACACTGGTAGCATGCCGCGACAGCGTGGACGTGAACCGTATGTGCAGTTGACGGACTTTGAGCGAGGGCGTATAGTGGGCATGCGGGAGGCCGGGTGGACGTACCGCCGAATTGCTCAACACGTCGGGCGTGAGGTCTCCACAGTACATCGATGTTGTCGCCAGTGGTCGGCGGAAGGTGCACGTGCCCGTCGACCTGGGACCGGACCGCAGCGGCGCACGGATGCACGCCAAGACCGTAGGATCCTACGCAGTGCCGTAGGGGACCGCACCGCCACTTCCCAGCAAATTAGGGACACTGTTGCTCCTGGGGTATCGGCGAGGACCATTCGCAACCGTCTCCATGAAGCTGGGCTACGGCCCCGCACACCGTTAGGCCGTCTTCCGCTCACGCCTCAACATCGTGCAGCCCGCCTCCAGTGGTGTCGCGACAGGCGTGAATGGAGGGACGAATGGGGACGTGTCGTCTTCAGCGATGAGAGTCGCTTCTGCCTTGGTGCCAATGATGGTCGTATGCGTGTTTGGCGCCGTGCAGGTGAGCGCCACAATCAGGACTGCATACGACCGAGGCACACAGGGCCAACACCCGGCATCATGGTGTGGGGAGCGATCTCCTACACTGGCCGTAAACCACTGGTGATCGTCGAGGGGACACTGAATAGTGCACGGTACATCCAAACCGTCATAGAACCCATCGTTCTACCATTCCTAGACCGGCAAGGGAACTTGCTGTTCCAACAGGACAATGCACGTCCGCATGTATCCCGTGCCACCCAACGTGCTCTAGAAGGTGTAAGTCAACTACCCTGGCCAGCAAGATCTCCGGATCTGTCCCCCATTGAGCATGTTTGGGACTGGATGAAGCGTCGTCTCACGCGGTCTGCACGTCCAGCACGAACGCTGGTCCAACTGAGGCGCCAGGTGGGAATGGCATGGCAAGCCGTTCCACAGGACTACATCCAGCATCTCTACGATCGTCTCCATGGGAGAATAGCAGCCTGCATTGCTGCGAAAGGTGGATATACACTGTACTAGTGCCGACATTGTGCATGCTCTGTTGCCTGTGTCTATGTGCCTGTGGTTCTGTGAGTGTGATCATGTGATGTATCTGACCCCAGGAATGTGTCAATAAAGTTTCCCCTTCCTGGGACAATGAATTCACGGTGTTCTTATTTCAATTTCCAGGAGTGTAGTTCATGAAATGATATCTTTTCCCAGATAATTAATCAAATTTGAAATAATTGAAAGGAATTTCTTAAACTTCATCTCTTTAAGAATTAAGTTAACATTTAATTCTTTGAATTAAATGAAATATTTAAAGCTAGAGGTGGAGCCTCACCTAAAGCCCGTTTAACACGGAGCAAGATTCGCTGTAAGTTTCCTTGCTGGCTCGAGCGACGGCTACCTTGCGGGCTCCGTCGTCTGCTAGCGGGCTACCTTGCTGGGAACCATGTAAGATTTCCAGGATAGGTCCGGTGCTATTTTTCTTGCAAGTTTCCCTGCGTGTTACCTGCGTTGGCCAATCATGAGACGTTTCGTTTGTGACGTCAGACGCGGAAAGCTTGGGCGGGAAGCCTTTGTTGATAGTCGCTTTTCTGCTATTGTGAGGTGCGGTAGGAAGTGCTTATAATTATTAAATAATGGCACCGCAGTGGTCCAAGGAAGCGATTGAAGCATTGATATGTACTTATAGGGAAGAAGAGTGTCTGTACGTCGTGAAAAGCGCAAACTATTATAATAAACACTTGCGTGCAGAAGCACTCGAAAGAGTTGCAAGTGCCGTGTGTCTTGTTCGACATTTACGACGAGCAAAGGAGTGCTATAGTAAAATGCACAGTTTACGTACTCAATTTAAAGTGGAGTGCGCCGTAATTGCCTGACGCATCACCGTGTCTTTCTTCTGAATAAGAGGCGCAACCATACAAAGCAGTTCATTAAATTCCAATACATCCATTCGTATAAAATTTTCGAAGGATGTACGATCTTCTATTCTATAAAATAAAGTCGTATATAACAGTCATTATTTGTATATTTATAAAGTCTAACAGTAATGAAATGGTGATACTTTTCAAACAAAAGTAGGTGTTATGCGAACTAACCTCAACTATTTATGGAGCATGGAGAGCGTTTCTCCTCTTAATTCAGTTTTTAGTCCATTCTTTCTTTCTTCTTCTTTCATGATCATGCATTACTGCATCGTTTAGCACCAAAACAGCTAATACCGCCAGTTTGCTCTGAACATCTGTACCTGAAGCAGCCATCTTCGTTCGATACAACATGCAGCCGATGTTGCACCGTGGGAGAGCTGCGGCATGGAAGATAGCCGCCTCCTTTCCCTGCAAGCCATCTCGCAAACTTGCGGCGAACCTTGTTTCGTGTGAGACGGTCTTAAGCCTTGCGGTGTTAAATCTCTCAATAAGTTTGGCAATCAAAAATATTAACAAACTTTAACATTGCAAACTGAATGTAAAAATTCGTAATAGCACTTCGAATTATTTTCCTTTGCGACTGAAGCTCACAAACATTGAAATATTTTTCAGTGCACGTAATGGCGGACTCAGTGCCACCGAAACAGTCGAAACCAGGTGGGCAAGCGACAGCAATATTATTATTATCTTTAAATAAATTTTACACGGAGGGAGAAATATTTTTGATGTATACATGAGCGAGGTTTGTACGGCTGCCGCCGCGTCTCGCATACCGACCTCAATCGTTCACGGTCATTCCAGTCTCCTTGATTGAGACTTCTCACCGCCACTGCTTCGATGACGTCGTCTTTCCAGAATCTTTCTTCTTCGTTGTGGAGTCCATTGCCATACACGTTTTCGCCATCTTGTGTCTGGCATACGCTGTAAGTGACCATACCAGAGTAGGCGCTTCGTTTCTATGTAGTCTAGGATTGTGCTTTCGAAATAAATAACCTTTCTGATCCTATCATTTCTAATATGATCAAGCCTGGAATATCCAAAACTCCGTCTCCGGAATCCATCTCTACAGCCAGAAGGCGATCGTTCTGCCTCTGAGTTAGTTCACACAACTCTGCACCATATGTTTTGATAGTTTCAATAATTATGTGTTAGATGGTGTGTTTTGTTCCGCGCGTCATGTCTGCATTCCAGAAAATACCATTTAGTTGTTTTATGGCTCGCTTGCCCTGGCCAGTTTTATTGTTTATATCATCCATACTTCTACCACTGGGCGACAGTGTCACTCCCAGGTACTTACAGTTATGACACCCTTTAACAGTATCAGCACCGAGTTGTAAGTCATTAACAGCATTTTCTCCAACATTCAGATATTCTGTTTGAGATAGTTTATGATAAGACCCCATTTTTCATATTCTTCTTTTAATTTGCGTAGCATGTAATTTGCACTTTACTCATCTCCAGCTGCTAACATAAGATACTTTCAGTTAACAATATATTGTTACCTTAAAGCTCATACAGATATGTCGATGCACAGGAGAGAGAAAACTAGCGAAAAACAGAGAACAAATACGGGCGACTGGTACGCAACATAGCTCTTATATATATATATATATATATATATATATATATATATATATATATATATATCTTACACTTGAAGTTCCATGCTTTCATGAAACGTAATAAAATATAGTATTCTTTGCGATTAATGAAAATATTTAAAATACACTACTGGCCATTAATATTGCTATACCACGATATTACGTACTACGAACGCGAAATTTAACCGACAGGAAGAAGATGCTGTGATATGCAAGTGATAAGCTTTTCAGAGCATTCACACAAGGTTGGTGCCGATGGCGACACCTACAGTTCACAATATATTGTTACCTTAAAGCTCATACAGATATGTCGATGCACAGGAGAGAGAAAACTAGCGAAAAACAGAGAACAAATACGGGCGACTGGTACGCAACAAAGCTCTTATATATATATTACACTTGAAGTTCCATGCTTTCATGAAACGTATTAAAATATAGTATTCTTTGCGATTAATGAAAATATTTAAAATACACTACTGGCCATTAATATTGCTATACCACGATATTACGTACTACGAACGCGAAATTTAACCGACAGGAAGAAGATGCTGTGATATGCAAGTGATAAGCTTTTCAGAGCATTCACACAAGGTTGGTGCCGATGGCGACACCTACAGTGTGCTGACATGAGGAAAGTTTCCAAACGATTTCTCATACACAAACAGCAGTTGACCGGTGTTGCATGGTGAAACGTTGTTGTGATGCGTCGGGTAAGGAGAAGAAATGCGTACCATCACGTTTCCGTCTTTGATAAAGGTCGGATTGAAGCCTATCGCGATTGCGGTTTATCGTATCGCTTCATGGCTGCTCGCGTTGGTCGAGATTCAATGACTGTTAGCAGAGCCGGCCGCGGTGGTCTAGCGGTTCTAGGCGCTCAGTCCGGAGCCGCGCGACTGCTACGGTCGCAGGTTCGAATCCTGCCTTGGGCGTGGATGTGTGTGATGTCCTTAGGTTAGTTAGGTTTAAGTAGCTCTAAGTTCTAGGGGACTGGTGACCATAGATGTTAAGTCCCATAGTGCTCAGAGCCATTTGAACTGTTAGCAGAATATGGAATCGGTGGGTTCGGGAGGGTAATACGGAACGCCGTGCTGGATCCCAACGGCCTCGTATCACTAGCAGTCGAGATGACAGGCATCTTATCCGCATGGCTGCAACGGAACGTGCAGCCACGTCTCGATCCCTGAGTCAACAGATGGGGACGTTTGCAAGACAACAATCATCTGCACGAACAGTTCGACGACGTTTGCAGCAGCATGGACTATCAGCTCGGAAATCATGGCTGCGGTTACCCTTGACACTGCATCACAGACAGGAGCGCCTGCGATGGTGTACTCAACTACGAACCTGGGTGCACGAATGGCAAAACGTAATTTTTTCGGATGAATTCGAGTTCTGTTTACAGCATCATGATGGTCGGATCCGTGTTTGGCGACATCGTGGTGAACGCACATTGGAAGCGTGTATTCGTCATCGCCATACTGACATGTCACCCGGCGTGATGGTGTGGGGTGCCATTGGTTACACGTCTCGGTCACCTCTTGTTCCCATTGACGGCACTTTGAACAGTGGACGTTACACTTCAGATGTGTTACGACCAATAGCTCTACCCTTCATTCGATCTCTGCGAAATCCTACATTTCAGCAGGATAATGCACGACCGCATGTTGCGGGTCCTGTACGGGCCTTTCTGGATACAGAAAATGTTCGACTGCTGCCTTGGCCAGCGTATTCTCCAGATCTCTCACCAACTGAAAACGTCTGGTCAATGGTGGCCGAGCAACTTGCTCGTCACAATACGCCGGTCACTACTCTTGATGAACTGTGTTATCGTGTTGAAGCTGCATGGGCAGCTGTACCTGTACACGCTATCCAAGCTCTGTTTGACTCAATGCCCAGGCGTATCAAGGCCGTTATTACTGCCAGAGGTGGTTGTTCTTGGTATTGATTTCTGAGGATCTATGCACCCAAATTGCGTGAAATTGTAATCACATGTCAGTTCTAGTATAATATATTTGTCGAATGAATACCCGTTTATCATCTGCATTTCTTCTTGGTGTAGCAATTTTAATGGCCAGTAGTGTTTTTATCACATTATCAGAATCGACAAAATGACTTATAATTTCACAGGCATTATTTCCTCTTTTACTTTTCAATCATATCAGTTGAATAAATCGCCTCATACATTAGACAGGCTTCCATGTGACGCCACAAATGTGGTGAACGAACCTATAATCATTCGCGATGTCCTTGTCTGTATTCGTTCAGTGTCTCCTGTTGGTAGTATTCATAACCAAACGAACTGTTACACCAAGGTATTTGTATGAGTTGAGCAATTCCATCTGCAAGTGGTATTACATTTTTTCATTGTGTGAAGTGCACAGTTTTACATTTCTGATCATTTAAAGCAAATTTCCAATCTAGGATTCGTTTTAAAATATTATCAAAACCTAAATGATTATGCGAGAAGCTTCTTACAGACAGTACTTCCTTGTAGATAACTACCAAAAGTACTATTAATATCTTCCGCAAAGTCATTAATATAAAACTGGAACAGCAGGGGTAGGAACTCACATCCCTGGACGCGCTCATAGTTATTTCTACTTCTGTTGATGACTCTCCATCCAAGACAACTTGCTGAATCCACCCTACCAAAAAATACTTTTGATAATAACAAGTCTAGTTGTGATACTGAGTCAAATGCTTTCCGGAAATCGAGAAATACCGCAGGAACCTCTAGCATTGATCCATGGCTTTGAGTATTTCATATGAGAAAAGTGCCAGTTGTGTTTCACATGATCTAGAGGTCTTATACCGTAACGAAAGGAAGACACGGAGAATATGGTGAAAATAATGAAACTCACTCACAGCACATTCTGAAGCTAAGAATTTGTATGAATTGGTTGAGCACGGAATGAGGTAATTTCTTCTGTTTAGGTGACATGAGCAGGTAAGCATTTCCTTGGGAGAAAATTATGCTGGACCAGGCCTATTGTAATGACCGTGTATTCTCTCTGAGTGGGTCGCTAATTTGCAGCAAAACAACACATTCAATTTATCTGCTGGCTCATTCTGACAGTGAAATCTTATATGCTGTTGATGCAATACTCCTTGATTTAAATGTCCTGTGAAGCCTAACTACTTAGCTTACAATGTCGTGTGAGAGACCTAGCGTGCCGACCCGGCCAAACATCAGCTAGACGTGTCAGAGACGTGGTACGTTTACCGCGCCGAACAAGGGCATGTCGTGTGAGAGACGTCGTCGGTCAGCCGCGCAAAATGTAAGCAGAACGTCTCTGACACGTTGGGGAGCTTATCGAGTACACGCGGTACACACGAAATGTTTTTCGCTGCATTCGGACTTGCCGACATTACAAAAATACTTTCACAATGATCCCGATGTGTAACAAAAGTGTTCACGAGGAAAGCGAGGCATGTGGTGGCATAGCCATCAATGATTTTGCGGGATATTTTGACAACGGCAGTGGCAGTGGTAGCGACGCTTTACATTCTGTACGAAAATGGTGTAAGCGGCTGGTGATTGAAGATGAAACTGACGCAGAAGAGCAAACCTACCAGCAACAATCAGAGTCGTGGATGTGGCAAAAGAAAGACAATGAACCAACAATCCGAACGTATACGGAAATTCCAGGAATAAAGGAAGCGGCTTTACAGCACGCGAGTACAAGCGTAAGAGAATTAGACGTTTTCTATGTAATATTTAATAGTATAGTTTGGGAAAACATCGTAACTGAGACGAATAGATACGCACAAGACGTACTCAACAATGAACAGAAGAGACGAAAAATAGACCAATAATGGTTTCCTATCGGCTGTAATGAAATAAAAATATACGTTCCGCTATGTACAATCATGGCTGAAGTAAGGAAACCATTGATTCAGATGTATTGGTCTAGGAGGGCCGTTATAGAAATGCAAATATTGAGGAAGACGATGCCACTCAGTAGATTTCTGCACATAAGTAGATTTCTGCATCTAGCGAATAACAGTTTAGACAACAACACAGATAAGCTGTACAAACTAAGGCCCGTCATAGATATGTTCAATCAAAAATTTAAGGAAGTGTACACAATGAAAGAGAATATTGCCATTGATGAATCATTAACGAAATTTAAGGGGCCCTTATACTACACACAATTTAACCGATCACAAAGAGCGAAGTTTGGTATTAAAATTTATAAATTGTGTGAGTCAAGTTCAGGATACTGCTATGATTTTCAAATACACACGGGTAGTGACAAACGTGATGATAGTGGTTGTGCCTCTGAAAGTGTAGTTCTAGAACTATCACAGTCGCTATTACACAAAGGGCATACCCTATATTTAGATAACTGGTTTTCTTCACCGAAAAAAATATGCCCTCAGGCTTCCTGAAGTCAAAATTAAAGAAGGGAGAATATACAGTGAGGAGTTGTAATGGAATATTGGCACTAAAATGGAAAGATAAACGAGACCTTTGCATGCTTTCCACAAAACATTCAACAGCAGAAATGATTGCCACAGACACACCTCCCCGCAATGCGTCGTGGAAACTGAAATGTGTCGTCGAATATAGTAGAGGCATGATTGGAATTAATCGTCAAGATAAGATGCTCGTATGCTTCCCTTGATGAGAAAATGTATGGAAGGATACCGCAAGATATTCTTTTACCTATTTGATATTGTTTTATTTAACACGTAGATTTTGTATTACAAAATACATTGCGGCAAACGACAGAGCTACGCATACTATCGGATTCACATTGCAGAATCATTGTTGAAAACTACACCTTTACCGGAATATAATCGGAAGCGACGATTAGCGTCCGGCGATATACCAACAAAGACTGCACGCACAATATTGGGCACATTTTCCCAAACATATTTATCCAACACCATCAAAAGTAAATCCTGCGAGAGCTTGTGTAGCATGCAGAAAGCATAAACGACGCAGCGAAACAACGTGGGAATGCAAAAAGTGCAGGGTTGCATTACATGTGCCAGATTGTTTTGAACGATATCATACAATCGAAGAATATTAAATTCGTGTACATGTCATTGTGAAGACGTTGCGTTTGAAAATATGTTTGCCAACGTACTAACGTATCAGGTCCCAGAATGTTTTGAACAAAATATTATAGTCTTAGATCACTGCATTGTTGTGAATATTATCATTAAGATTTATTTCATCAATGTATGTTTGCTTTTAAAGGGAAATAAAACGTTTGTGAATGCATCGTTGCGTTTGAGACGGTGAATGTTTCGTTTCCAATGGGCAACTAATCGTCATTATTTGTGATACCTGTAGACATGCCACGTTACTGGTATCTCACACACGTACTTACAAATCCCGAGGGCGTCTGCACGACTTCGTACGCCACCAGGCGTAGTGCACAACAGCCTTAGTGAGTGTACGTGCCGGGAATCGTAAGGCGCATCCGTAACCTGCAGCCAGTTACGGCTCACGTTAGTGGAACTTAAATCGTAAGGCAAAGGGTTAATATGAGGTCGCACAGAGCATGCTGAGTGAGATATTTTGAATATTTTTATCCGCGTAATGAATGAGAGAAACTGCTTACGAGTTAGATGTTAAAAGCCAATATCCACATCTATTACAGTACAGACACTTACACTCCTTTCCATATTGTAACATTAGGAAAAAAGCAAACTGTTGTGTTTCTCCTAGTAAATTTTCGGCGAGATAGGTCTTACTGAATCAGCAGATATACATATCAAGGCTGAGCTACTCAATGACTTCGATAATACACTCAGACGTTCAACAGGTAATCTACGTCCTGTGCAGTGCAAAAGCCCTTTCAGGGCTCTATTGCCGGACTACTGCGATTTCAAGGGCTATGCCGATCCCCAGTAGAGCAGTGTCAATATTTGGGTGCGCCGCCAGCAGTCACTAATTGTCTGTCGCGTCATTCTGCAGAACGACGCTTAAAGAGGAGAACAACGAGAGGAGTCCCTGGGACAGAATCCTTTAATTGGAAAACAGTTATACATTAGGGGTAAAACGAATGAGGTACCACTGTTTTCAACAAAGTGGCCTTGTTTGGGGGTGTGTGGAGGCTCCAATCTTTATCCAGCCATCCTGATTTAAGTTCACTGTGGTTTCCGTAAATTTATCTGACAAATGCTGGGATGGTTCCTACCACACACCCACGGCCGACTAACTGTCCCAGTCATATCACTGGTCTTTAATTCTGTAAATATTTGAAAATGGGAGTTACCTTATTTTGTTTGTTCTTAAATCGTGGTACAAAGACATGACCAATATCCTCGTACAGAGGTCTACGGGTAGATAAAACTTCTTCTGCTACTACTACTACTAGTATTTTAATTCTGAAAACGTTCTTCTTCCCCTGCAATGTTGCGTATTTCTAAATTCCCGTCCTTGAATTCAGTTTTTGTTTAATACTAGAACATCTCTTTTGGTAACCTTTTGCTGTCCATTCTACATAGATGTCCTACAATATTTAGATTCTTTCCTTTATTATTTTGGATATTTCTCTGTTTTTGATGTATTTCTTCTTTAATTCTTAATTTCCAGGTTCGGCGCATCTTATTGGACACAATATTTTTCTCAGAAATCTTATCTCAAACACTTTTAGGTTTTCTAATTCATTGCACAGCTCTAATCATTTGCTTGCGTGAAAATATTGCTTTTACATTTCTCTTTGTATACATTTTACTATAAATATGGTTGATTTTTGCTGATGTTCTTTCCATTTTATTTACAATCTCCTCTATGATAAACTTTTCTAATCTGATTTTAAGAATTATCTCTCCTAGATATTTGAACTTTTGCCTCTTCAGTTTTACTATCATCTGTGCCTAAATATATTGCTGCACTTTTTATGTTAGTATGAATTAAAATTATTTCTCTGAAGATTCTTACACCCGCTCTACTGCCTAACGTACTTTGCGGAATATAAGACGCAAGTTTTACTGCTAAAAATTGCCTCAAAATTTCAGGTGCTTTTCGAAATTAATATGAAAGTGTCCAAAGTTTGATTTGAAATTCTTGCCAGTCTTAAAAATGGCCAGATATTCGATGCCGCTAGAAAGCTATCTTTATCCGGAAACATCAGATTCAACTGGCACCGACGCGATGAATATGAGTTGCAAGGATTCACAAGATTGCTAACACTACCTCCCTCTCGCCGCCCCATCACAAAAGGCAAAAGTCAGAACAATGGTTAGCCTATGACGCTTCATTGCAGTCCACGGTGCCACTGAACTTGAACCGATAGTGATTTGTGTTATCGGTAACAGTGCAATATTTTCAGTTGTAGCTATTTTCGTAATGGCGGCATTTCAGGCCTCCATCAACAGAAAGAACCATTCGCGATTGGCGGGCTAGTAAAGAAGAACTGAAGAAAAGGAAGGCTAAACCTTTAGGTACAGGAAAAAAATGCAAAATCGCTAAGACTAGAAGATGACGTGTTGAAAAGGATTCAAGGAAACCTTCAAAACGTCACTGGAATTAATAAAAAATTATTCAAGTACCGTAAATCATTCAGGTAGTGCCTCATTAATAACGCTGTCTATAGCAGTGAAACCCATCTTATGCGTGAAGAAGACGACGAAGAGGAGGAAGACGAAGAAGAAGAAGAAAAGAAGAAGAAGAAAGTTCACATGACGGTTTTCAGGGTTTTTAAAGGGCAGATTGGTTTTATAAATTAAGAATTCCTTTTTTTAGTCTGGCTTTGCAATAATTAAAAATGTTATTTAAAAATGCTTAAAATTGTGGTGCGCCTTATACTCCGCAAAATACGGTTACCGTTCGAAAAGATTGAGTTGAAATTTTGTTCCTGCTAGATTATCAGGCAGTCCAACAAAATTATCTGCAAATGCCAATGAGTGTATCTGAATTCTTTACTTCCATGTTCAGAGCCTTTTTAGTGATACCTAGGCGTATTCTTTTACATTTTTGTACTAGATCCTGGCTTTACTTAATATACTTCAGAAATTGTCTGTAGATAAACACTCACATTATGTTATACCTACATTTATTCTAAAAGGCTTGGACTGTTCACCGGTAAAAGTCATTATGCAAGCGTTTTACGAATTAGATTGCCAGTTCAGATTAAGACAAACTTCTCTATGGTTTCTCTGGCAGCAGAGTCAAATACTTTTTTGAAACTAACAAATGTTACAACTACATTTTCTTGAACTGAGATGTGTGTAACGGATTATAGACTTTAAATTAAACATACGCTCTGAAAAGTTTTTGACTTATTAAATGCTATTGATATTCATTTGATGGTGTAAGAACATATTTTCAGATACGAGGGCCAGTCAAATGAAAACCTTATTAAATTTGTAATAACAAATCGAAATTTCGCGCCATTATCCTGTAAGTTGGTAAGCGTGCTACAAAATGCGTACAGAATGGCCTGTAGGTGGCAGCATAGTGCAGGCGCACACATACCGTCGCAGCATCAGTATAAAGATGGCCGCCCCCCTTGCTACTTGCACCAGGAATGAACAGTGTTCTGATATTCGGTTTTTGCGTAGTGAATGTGTGAAACCTTCTGAATTTCATCGACGAATGAAGGTTCAGTACGGTGATGCATGTTTGTCACAGCAGCAAGTCTACGAATGGAGTAGGAAGTTCGCAAATGGTGTGACTTCCGTGGAAGATGCTCCTCCTCCAGGTCAGGCACAATGAATTCTGACTCCACAGAACATAGCAGCAGTTGAAGCCATTGTGAAGGAAAATCGCCGAGTGACACTGAATGACATTGCAGTATGTTTACAGATTAGTCATGGATCAGCACACCATATTGTGCATGGAGTTCTCCAGTTTAACAGAGTGTCTGCAAAATGGGTACCACGGCAGCTGACTCCTGAAATGAGAGAACGACGAGTTGATGCTTGTGAAGAAATTCTTCGGCACTTTGAACGAGAAGGTGATGGCTTCCTTGCAAGTATCGTTATTGGGAACGAAACCTGGGTTCACTTTCACCAACCGGAAACGAAGAGATCGAGCAAGGATTGGCGCCATTCCTCATCACCAAAACCAAATAAGTTTCGAACAAAACCATAAGCAGGGAAGGTATGCTGACTCTCTTTTGGGACGAAAAAGGCGTCATTTTGGAGCAATACATGCCTAGAGAGACCACTGTCACCAGTGCATCATACACAGACCTCCTAAAAAATCATCTGCGGCGTGCAATGAAATCAAAGCGACGTTGATTGCTGTCAGCAGGTGTCCTTTTGCAACATGACAATGCAAGGCCCCACACTGCGCGTACAACAGTTTCAACAATAACAGACATGCATTTTGAGTGCCTTCCTCATCCACCATACTCACCAGACCTTGCCCCAAGTGATTTCCTTATGTTTTGACCATTCAAAGACGCAACGGGAAGAAAGAAGTTCCGATCTGATGAAGAAGTATGTCATGCGGTGCATGAGTGGTTGAGCGGACTACCAAAGTAATTTTTTTCTTAGGGAATTTATGCACTTTGTAAGCGCTGGAGGACCTTCATTGAGCGTGGGGGAGATTATGTTGAAAAGTGATACAGGTTTGTACCACCTCTACACAACAAATATTATTTTTTAAAAAATATTTAAGGTTTTCATTTGACTCACCCTCGTATGTTCAATAGAAATGCTGTAAAAACCTGACTTAACAGGTTGAGGATTCCTTTGCAATTATTTCATTTCCGTCATCTTACTTGGAAACTGGGCGTACTACTGAGTCATCCAATTTTTCTGCAATCATGTCTGTTTTCCCTAATTTCCTGAAAAGTATTTGTTTGTTTTAGTATTGTGCATTTCGATATTTTTCTTTATTGAAAATACTGCACCAAAACGGTTTGGTCGAGAAACATGCAATGAGCACAGTGTGTTAGCATTTAATTCTGATAAACACCGCTACGAGAGGGTATTGTGTGGAAGGAAACGCTTAGTTGTAAAATAGGTCCATCGAAAATGATTTTGCAACGCTACTGCAACAGATTGGGATTGCTTTTAGATATGAGATGCTTGTCGAACGGTTATATCTTACTTTATACGAAGACGACGCTAGTTGCTACTTTTCTCCTTTTCTCTAACGTATGAATTCAGTACAAAGGTAAGCCATGATTAACATTTTTATCATCATTATGGGCGCTAAATAAAACCACTTCGATCTGCAGAGGAGGCCGATGACATGTGTAACGGCTTAAAATAACAGAAAGCAGATTTTCAGTTGATGTACATTTTAGAATTTAAAGCCATAATCATATGTAAAAATGAAAAAAAAATTAATCAATGTCAACAGTCTTGTAAAACAGAAAGGTGGACTTATTAAATGTATTAAAGAAGTGAACAAGCTACCCAACGAGTACAGGAACTACACACTGGCCGTAGTGAATACAGAAAAGATCAAGAGCAGGGGTCGATATGTGAAGATAAAGTAAAAATTATAATGTTCTATGATAGTGCTGCTAGTAAAATATTCGGTCCGCTGCTACTATCACCAATGGTTGGCACGTATCTCAACCAACTGCTTACATCATCTGGACTGCTTCACCTCTTTCTAAGTTCAGTTTTCGGATTTTATGCCCATCTTTATATTGCTAACCATTCTCTTACACTTTCATTTAATTACTCTTACATTTTTAAATTTTATACTGTTCGATCTATTTTAAACCGTGTTTACTTTTGACATTATGTCCTGCATTATATGTCCTCAAATCACGCTCTCCAGTTGTGATGGGGCATTCAGTTTTTCATGCAATACCTTCATCATTCAGTTTTAAAATACAACCATTAAACGCACCTTAAGTAGCTTTTATACCTTTGACGCTTATCTTGGATTACACAGGATGTTCGGAAATTCCTGTTACAAACTTTTAGGACTTATAGAGGGAAGTGAGTACACAATATTTTGACGAAGAAGCTATGTCCGGAAACGTACCGTTTCCGTTCTGCGATGGTTTCAGTTCAGACGTGTAGCGTGCCCACATCTGTTGGCGGAAAGATGGATAGGTCAAGATGGTCCATCAGCGTAGCTGCCGCGATATGTGGAGTTAGCCTCTATTGTAAATTTCATTTACTCACGTTTATGGGCACGAATTTCATTTACTCAGACTACCGAATTCGGTCTATAATGACCACCTTCAGATGTTCAGCAAAATATGGGAAAAACACAAATACAACTAGTAGATTGTCCACAGCTTAAAACAATGAAACAGACCGTGATGAAAAGTATTAGTGGCATACAAGTGCATTTGTGCTCTTTAAACATGATGAGGCATACCTGTTTTATAAAAACATGTCCTACTATCCTGGAGCCATAGTAGCATCATCAAATGCTAAACACAGTATCAGCGCCAGCATATTCAAACATATATAAATAATAGTATACAGAAGAGTAATCTTGACAGCAGCATCACTGTTCAAAACAAACTGCCGTACATTAGCTACAAAATGTCCTTCGTCTGCCTTTGGCAGAAAGCGAAGTACATGAAGAACTCAGCGATTTAAAGCAGATTGCTGTAGCTAAAAGCTTTTCTGTAAATGACGTCATGCGCCCTTACACTAGACTAAAGAAACGTATTACAAACAGCAGGCACACACACACTCACACAGAAAATAGAAACAGTAAAGAAAAAACGAAAGCCATTCCTACGAAAATTAAAGGGAACATGTCTCCGCAAATTGAGAAATGTTTTTAGATTAGATTAGATTTACTTTCATTCCAATTGATCCGTAGTGAGGAGGTCCTCCAGGATGTGGAACATGGCAGAAAAACAACAATACATGACAAATATTTACAACTAAAACAAATAAGCTAATGTACCATTCCACAGGTCCTAACTGGAATGATCGTCATTTTTTAATGAACACTAAGAGTCATTTTACAAATACTAACACACTGAATTTAAAATAAAAAAGTTTTTTATTTATTTTTAAGGTAATAAACATGTAATACAACTACTGTAATACTTATTTACAATGAACACATTACTGCACTGAAATGGTGCAGAAGTTAGATTATACTTACACACACACACACACACACACACACACACACACACACACACACACAAATTTTCAATGAACACATTACTGCACTGAAATTGTGCAGAAGTTATGTTGTACTTATATTCAAATCAGTGGGTTTTACTAAGAAATTCATCAATGGAGTAGAAGGAGTTGGCCACCAATAAATCCTTTAGGCTTCTCCTAAACTTAATTTCATTGGTCGTTAAGCTTTTTATGGCTGCTGGCAAGTTATTGAAAATGTGTGTTGCTGAATAATGCACACCTTTTTGTACAAGACTAAGTGACTTTAAATCCTTGTGAAGATTATTCTTATTTCTAGTATTGATTCCATGAATTGCGCTGTTGGTTTGAAAAAGTGATATATTTTTAATGACAAATTTCATTAGGATATGTGATGTTAGATGTGGCGTTCAGGTTAACAACACCCTAAAAATGCGAGTAAAACATAAACTGTAAAGGACTTATGACAAATTTGATGGATCTGGAGTAACTGTGACAAATATTTTATCGGCCAAACGGGCCCCTCTCTTTCCGACCGGTTTAAATAACATTCACAGCGACGGAATAATACTGCTTTGGGTCAGCATTTATCTGAAACTGGTCATTGTATAGGAAACATTGAGAGTATTATGCGTCTTCCCCACAGAGTGGTAAAAGACCGTACTCTTAATTTGTTTAGACGCGCGGGGTAGACGAGCCGTCAGCGGCGTCTTGCACAGTTCGCGCAGCTCCCCCCGTCGGAGGTTCGAGTTCTCCCTCGGGCATGGGTGTGTGTGTTGCCCTTAGCGTAAGTTAGTTTAAGTTACATTAAGCAGTGTGTAAGTTTAGGGATTGATGATCTCAGCAGTTTGGTCCCATAAGATTTTACCACAAAATATTAATTGGATAAAAAACTTGAAACTTATAAAACGAAAAAGCATGAGCCAACACAAGTGCTTAATTGGCAGAACTGTTTCGTCCCCAATAGCTACTTATTAAACAATATTCTACTTTCAACGTACGCCTCTATATATCTCGCTGACAGTTTCACCTAGTATACAGTGCATTACATATTTATTTCGTTTTCTCACATTGTGCGCATAACTGTAGTGTTTCCTTGTTCCTTTTCTGTTTATATAATATACTTAATTAACTAGATAATCTTACTCATGCACAGGTATGGGGTGTTATCATTCTTTTCTTGGAAGTGCGTGCCGCCGTTCCTGTAATCACTTCTTGCCTATGCAGCGCTCTGGTGTTAACGCCAACAGACGGCGCTGATTATGTGTGGCAGTCTGTTTTCGTTCACTGAGCTTCTTTAGCTATTTGTTTTATACATTTTATATTATTCTGTGTACACGGAAAGCTGTTTATTATTCACAGCATTATCTAAAATATCGCCAATTGAACGTCAGTCAGTTACAATCTCTTAACTTTTTCATTTTTAACAATCTGACTTTTATGGTGTTTTATTTCATTGATTTCTATTACTGTGATGCCTTTTACACCTTATAAGCCCATTACAGACTTTATTGATTGTATCCCCCTTTATTTTACATCGTATAATTATCACTGAAGAATATGTATACGCCTACAGTAGCTACATCTGGCGAACTTGCAACAGAAACATTTTGTGGCCACTGTACGGCAGTTTGTTTTGAACAGTAGTGCTGCTGACAACACTAATCTTGTGTGTACTATTGTTTATATATCTTTGACGATGCTGGTGCTGATATTGTGTGAAACGTCTGACGATGCCGCCATGGCTCCAGTATAGGACATGTTTTTATAAAACAGGTATGCCTCACCATATCAAAAGCGCGCAAAAGCACATGTATATCAGTAATACTTTTCATCATGGTCTATTTCATTGCTTTAAGATGTAGACAATCTGCTAGTTGTATTTGTGTTTTTCCCATATTTTGATGCACGTCTGAAGATGGTCATTATAGACCGAAACCGGTAGTCTGATAACATAAAATTTGTGACTATTTTTGGGTCAGTGTTCAGTTCGCGACCGTGTAGCACCTTGTGTAACTTCCGTTGACTACGTCTTGTCTGGTAGTATGCAAAGCTTAATTTAAAAAACTCCTGTAGAGACAGAAGAATATCTTTGGACAGGAGTTCTGGCCGCTGCACTAGAAACTGAAGAGTTATCAGGTGGAATTGGCGTTGCGTACCAGAACATGGATCGTAGGTACAATGTCTTTAACAACTTCGGTGCTCGCCACGTAGAGCTGTTGTTGTAATGCATAAGTTTTTTTTTTTTTGGTCATCAGTCTACTGACTGGTTTGATGCGGCCCGCCACGAATTCCTTTCCTGTGCTAACCTCTTCATCTCAGAGTAGCACTTGCAACCTACGTCCTCAATTATTTGCTTGACGTATTCCAATCTCTGTCTTCCTCTAAAGTTTTTGCCCTCTACAGCTTCCTCTAGTACCATGGAAGTCATTCCCTCATGTCTTATCATCTTAGCAGATGTCCTATCATCCTGTCCCTTCTCCTTACCAGTGTTTTCCACATATTTCTTTCCTCTCCGATTCTGCGTAGAACCTCCTCATTCCTTACCTTATCAGTCCACCTAATTTTCAACATTCGTCTATAGCACCACATCTCAAATGCTTCGATTCTCTTCCGTTCCGGTTTTCCTACAGTCCATGTTTCACTACCATACAATGCTGTACTCCAGACGTACATCCTCAGAAATTTCTTCCTCAAATTAAGGCCCGTATTTGATATTAGTAGACTCCTCTTGGCCAGAAATGCCTTTTTTGCCATAGCGAGTCTGCTTTTGATGTCCTCCTTACTCCATCCGTCATTGGTTATTTTACTGCCTAGGTAGCAGAATTCCTCAACTTCATTGACTTCGTGACCATCAATCCTGATGTTAAGTTTCTCGCTGTTCTCGTTTCTACTACTTCTCATTACCTTCGTCTTTCTCCGATTTACTCTCAAACCATACTCTGTGCTTATTAGACTGTTCATTCCGTTCAGCAGATCATTTAATTCTTCTTCACTTTCACTCAGGATAGCAATGTCATCAGCGAATCGTATCATTGATATCCTTTCACCTTGTATTTTAATTCCACTCCTGAACCTTTCGTTTATTTCCATCATTGCTTCCTCGATGTACAGATTGAAGAGTAGGGGCGAAAGGCTACAGCCTTGTCTTACACCCTTCTTAATACGAGCACTTCGTTCTTGATCGTCCACTCTTATTATTCCCTCTTGGTTGTTGTACATATTGTATATGACCCGTCACTCCCTATAGCTTACCCCTACTTTTTTCAGAATCTCGAACAGCTTGCACCATTTTATATTGTCGAATGCTTTTTCCAGGTCGACAAATCCTATGAAAGTGTCTTAATTTTTCTTTAGCCTTGCTTCCATTATTAGCCGTAACGTCAGAATTGCCTCTCTCGTGCCTTTACTTTTCCTAAAGCCAAACTGATCGTCACCTAGCGCATTCTCAATTTTCTTTTCCATTCTTCTGTATATTATTCTTGTAAGCAGCTTCGATGCATGAGCTGTTAAGCTGATTGTGCGATAATTCTCGCACTTGTCAGCTCTTGCCATCTTCGGAATTGTGTGGATGATGCTTTTCCGAAAGTCAGATGGTATGTCGCCAGATTCATATATTCTACACACCAACGTGAATAGTCGTTTTGTAGCCACCTCCCCCAATGATTTTAGAAATTCTGATGGAATGTTATCTATCCCTTGTGCCATATTTGACCGTAAGCCCTCCAAAGGTCTTTGAAATTTCGGTTCTAATACTGGATCCCCTATCTCTTCTAAATCGACTCCTGTTTCTTCTTCTATCACATCAGACAAATCTTCACCCTCATAGAGGCTGTCGATGTATTCTTTCCACCTATCTGTTCTCTCCTCTGCATTTAACAGTGGAATTCCCGTTGCACTCTTAATGTTACCACCGTTGCTTTTAATTTCACCAAAGGTTGTTTTGACTTTCCTGTATGCTGAGTCTGTCCTTCCGACAATCATATCTTTTTCGATGTCTTCACATTTTTCCTGCAGCCATTTCGTCTTTGCTTCCCTGCACTTCTACATCTACATCTACATCTACATTGATACTCCGCAAGCCACCCAACGGTGTGTGGCGGAGGGCACTTTACGTGCCACTGTCATTACCTCCCTTTCCTGATCCAGTCGCGTATGGTTCGCGGGAAGAACGACTGTCTGAAAGCCTCCGTGCGCGCTCTAATCTCTCTAATTTTACATTCGTGATCTCCTCGGGAAGTATAAGTAGGGGGAAGCAATATATTCGATACCTCATCCAGAAACGCACCCTCTCGAAACCTGGCGAGCAAGCTACACCGCGATGCAGAGCGCCTCTCTTGCAGAGTCTGCCACTTGAGTTTATTAAACATCTCCGTAACGCTATCACTTCCTGTTTATTTCATTCGTCAGCGACTTGTATTTCTGTATTCCTGATTTTCCCGGAACATGTTTGTACTTCCTCCTTTCATCAATCAACTGAAGTATTTCTTCTGTTACCCATGGTTTCTTCGCAGCTACCTTCTTTGTACCTATGTTTTTCTTCCCAACTTCTGTGATGGCCCTTTTTAGAGATGTCCATTCCTCTTCAACTCTGCTGCCTACTGCGCTATTCCTTATTGCAGTATCTATAGCGTTAGAGAACTTCAAACGTATCTCGTCATTCCTTAGTACTTCCGTATCCCACTTCTTTGCGTATTGATTCTTCCTGACTAAAGTCTTGAACTTCAGCCTACTCTTCATCACTACTATATTGTGATCTGAGTCTATATCTGATCCTGGTACGCCTTACAATCCAGTATCTGATTTCGGAATCTGTGTCTGACCATGATGTAATCTAATTGAAATCTTCCCGTATCTCCCGATCTTTTCCAAGTATACCTCCTCTTCTTGTGATTCTTGAACAGGGTGTTCGCTATTACTAGCTGAAAGTTGTTACAGAACTCAATTAGTCTTTCTCCTCTTTCATTCCTTGTCCCAAGCCCATATTCTCCTGTAACCTTTTCTTCTACTCCTTCCCCTACAACTGCATTCCAGTCGCCCATGACTATTAGATTTTCGTCCCCCTTTACATACTGCATTACCCTTTCGATATCCTCATACACTTTCTCTATCTGTTCATCTTCAGCTTGCGACGTCGGCGTGTATACCTGAACTATCGTTGTCGGTGTTGGTCTGCTGTCGATTCTGATTAGAACAACCCGGTCACTGAACTGTTCGCAGTAACGCACCCTCTGCCCTACCTTCCTATTCATAACGAATCCTACACCTGTTATACCATTTTCTGCTGCTGTTGGTATTACCCGATACTCATCTGACCAGTAATCCTTGTCTTCCTTCCACTTCACTTCACTGACCCCTTCTTTATCTAGATTGAGCCTTTGCATTTCCCTGTGCAGAAGACTATTATAATTCCAATCCCTAAGAAAGCAGGTGTTGACAGGTGTGATAATTACCGAACTATCAGTTTAATAACTCATGGCTGCGAAATGCTAACACGAATTCCTTACAGACGAATGGAGAAACTAGTAGAAGCCGACCTCGGGGAAGATCGGCTTGGATTCCGTAGAAATGTTGGAACAGGTAATACTGACCCTACGACTTCCCTTAGAAGCTAGATTAATTAAAGGCAAACCTACGTTTCTCGCATTTGTAGACTTAGCGAAAGCTTTTGACAGGGTTGACAGCAAAACTCTCTTTCAAATTCTGAAGAAGGCAGGGGTAAAATACAGGGAGCGAAAGGTTATTTACAATTTGTGCAGAAACCAGAAGGCGGTTATAAGAGCCGATGAGCTTGAAAGGGAATGAGTGATTGGGAAAGGAGTGAGACAGGTTTGTTGCCTATCCCCGATGTTATTTAATCCAAATATTGAGCAAGCAGTAAAGAAAACAAAAGATAAATTTGGAGTAGGAATTAAAATCCATGGAGAATAAATAAGAACTTTGAGGTTTTGCAGATGACATTGTAATTCTGTCAGAGACAGCAAAGGTGCTGCAAGAGCAGTTGAACGGAATGCACAGTGTCTTGAAAGGAGGATATAAGATGAACATCAACAAAAGCAAAACATGAATGATGGAATGTAGTCGAATTAAATCAAGTGATGCTGTGGGAATTTGGAAATGAGATACTTAAGTAGTAAATAGGTTTTGCTATTTGGCAAGCAAAATAAATGATGGTAGTCGAAGTAGAGAAGATATAAAATGTAGACTGGCAATCGTAAGGTTCAAATGGCTCTGAACACTATGCGACTTAACTTCTGAGCTCATCAGTCGCCTAGAACTTAGAACTATTTAAACGTAACTAACCTTAGGACATCATTATCAACAGGGGATCTCAAGTTGATTCCATATTTCTAGATTTCCGGAAAGCTTTTGACACCGTTCCTCACAAGCGACTTCTAATTAAGCTGCGGGCCTATGGGGTATCGTCTCAGTTGTGCGACTGGATTCGTGATTTCCTGTCCGGAAGGTCGCAGTTCGTAGTAATAGACGGCAAATCATCGAGTAAAACTGAAGTGATATCAGGTGTTCCCCAGGGAAGCGTCCTGGGACCTCTGCTGTTCCTGATCTATGTAAATGACCTGGGTGACAATCTGAGCAGTTCTCTTAGGTTGTTTGCAGATGATGCTGTAATTTACCGTCTAGTAAGGTCATCCGAAGACCAGTATCAGTTGCAAAGCGATTTAGAATAGATTGCTGTATGGTGTGGTAGGTGGCAGTTGACGCTAAATAACGAAAAGTGTGAGGTGATCCACATGAGTTCCAAAAGAAATCCTTTGGAATTCGATTACTCGATAAATAGTACAATTCTCAAGGCTGTCATTTCAACTATGTACCTGGGTGTTGAAATTACGAACAACTTCAGCTGGAAAGACCACATAGATAATATTGTGGGGAAGGCGAGCCAAAGGTTGCGTTTCATTGGCAGGACACTTAGAAGATGCAACAAGTCCACTATAGAGACAGCTTACACTACACACGTTTGTCCTCTGTTCGAATATTGCTGCGCGGTGTGGGATCCTTACCAGGTGGGATTGACGGAGGACATCGAAAGGGTGCAAAAAAAGGTCAGCTCGTTTAGTATTTTCACGTAATAGAGGAGAGAGTGTGGCAGATATGATACACCAGTTGGGATGGAAGTCATTAAAGCAAAGACGTTATTCGTCGCGGCGAGATCTATTTACGAAATTTCAGTCACCAACTTTCTTTTCCGGATGCGAAAATATTTTGTTGAGCCCAACCTACATAGGGAGGAATGATCATCAAAATAAAATAAGAGAAATCAGAGCTCGAACAGAAAGGTTTAGGTGTTCGTTTTTCCCGCGCGCTATTCGGGAGTGGAATGGTAGACAGATAGTACGATTGTGGTTCGATGAACCCGCTGACAAGCACTTAAATGTGAATTGCAGAGTAATCATGTAGATGTAGATGTAAATGTAGATCACAAACTTCCACGCCCGAGGCAGGATTCGAACCTGCGACCGTAGCGGTCGCTCGGCTCCAGGCTGTAGCGCCTAGAACCGCACGGCCACTCCGCCCGGCGCAATCGTAAGGAAAGTGTTTCTGAAGAAGAGAAGTTTGTTAATACCTAGTATAGTTTTAAATGTCAGGAAGTCTTTTCTGAAAGTACTTGCATGGAGTGTAGCCATGTATGGAAGTGAAACATGGACGATAAATAGTTAAGACAAGAAGAAAGTAGAAGCTTTCGAAATGTGATACAGAATAATGTTCAAGATTAAATGGGTAGATCACGAAACTATTGAGGTGCTACTGAATATAATTGGAGAGAAGAGGACTTTGTGGCTAAACTTGACTAGAAGAAGGGATCGGTTGGTAGGACATGTTCTGAAGCATCAAGGGATCATCAATATAGTATTGGAGGGCACCGTGGAGTTTAAAAGTCGTAGAGGGAGACTAAAAGATGTATACCTTAAGTACATTCAGAAGGATGTAGGTTGCAGTAGGTACCTGGAGATGAAGAAGCTTGCACAGGATAGAGTAACATGGAGAGCTGCATCAAACCAGTCTCTGGACTGAAGACGACCAGAACAACAACAATAATCGTTTCTACCGTTTTATTCTGCTGCATGATCTATTTGTTTCTTTCCTTGTCTGTGCTCATGATACGGGAAATAAACTACTGGCCACCCGAAATGCAACACCATGAAGGTGTCATGTAACAAGCACCAAATTGGCTTGAAGTGTTCTACATGCTTCGATACGCAGAAGATTAGCAAACCAACAAATAATAAGGTGGAACGTCTTCTACCTTATACAGGGTGTTACAAAAAAGTACGGCCAAACTTTCAGGAAACATTCCTCACACACAAATGTGATGTTATGTGGATATGTGTCCGGAAGCTCTTAATTTCCATGTTAGAGCTAATTTTAGTTTCGTCAATATGTACGCTCAATGGAGCACGTTATCATGATTTCATACGGGAGACTCTACCTGTGCTGCAAGAACATGTGCCTTTACAAGTACGACACTACATGTGGTTCATGCACGATGGAGCTCCTGCACATTTCTCAACAACAGATTCGGTGACCGATGGATTGGTAGAGGCCGACCAATTCCATGGCCTCCACGCTCTCCTAACCTCAACCCTCTTGACGTTCATTTATGGGGGCATTTGAAAGCTCTTGTCTGCGCAACCCCGGTACCAAATGTAGAGCCTCTTCGTGCTCGTATTGTGGACGGCTGTGGTACAATACGCCATTCTCCAGGGCTGCATCAGCGCATCAGGGATTCCGTGCGACGGAGGTGGATGCACGTATCCTCGCTAACGGAGGACATTTTGCACAGTTCCTGTAACAAAGAGTTTGAAGTCACGCTGATACGTTCTGTTGCTGTGTGTTTCCATTCCATGATTAATGTGCTTTGAAGAGAAGTAATAAAATGAGCTCTAACATGGAAAGTAAGCGTTTCCGGACACATGTCCACATAACATATTTTCTCTCTTTGTGTGTGAGAAATGTTTGCTTAAAGTTTGGTCGTACCTTTTTGTAACACCCTGCATGTTTAGGGAGAGATACGCTGTGGCTTTTTTAATCGTAAATTATTTTGAGTGCAGTTATTTGTGGGAAGTTTATGTTATGTCTCGTGAAAGAAGGAGAAATGTGAACCAGCAATTCACCAGTTGCAGAATCGTGGGCCATTTTAAGAACGATGGATTATTACTTTGCGATACTGGTGATCGTATTGGTCAGGACCCTACAGTTGTCATCTATGTGTTCAGGAGGACCACGAATAGCACTCGAAGTTACAGCTCCATACAGCCACATTAGGTACCTTGAGTCTTTAACTATGCTTGTTTTTGCAGCAAGACAACGATCAAACTGGACAGTACGATGACGCCTGGAGCGGTGATAACCATCGTTCTAGTTTCCCTCAAGGCAACAGTGTTCGCCTACAATGTTGCGCCCGACGATAACACTGGGCACAGAATAGGTAGCGTCTTTTCATACGAACCTGAGTTCGGAGTACCGTACTACGATGGATGTATTCGTGTGTGGAGGCTCCTAAAAGAACCACCGTTGTCAGATTGCATTCGTGTGATGCGTTTTTAGAACAAATGTACCAAAACTACAATGCACTAATACCCAATCTAACAGAAGAGGAAATCAATAAATCAGCCCCTCTGGATTCATTCAGCCTTACAGTAAAAGGGTCATGAATTAATATTCGCTAATAAGAACACACTGTACATGGGAGTAGTAGAACACCGAACAGAAGATCTTACTCCATGCCGAAATTCTGAAATACACTAATCGCAAGGCGACATCTTATGTAATACTGAGAGCAGACAGAATCTACAGTAAAACCAACCGCATGTGCACTTTGAAGAAGGTGGGAACAGTGAGACAATGGTACTCAACACCAAAGGCGGATAAAATCTCACTAGACACACTCGACCAAACAGAAACCTTGGAACCAAAGAAATTAGACCCAAATAAATTAGATGCTGTATTTCACGAAAGTAAGTAATTGGAAACATGAGTAGGCCAGCCCTGACTCAGTTACGTGCGTCATTTCTTAGCACTCTTCTATCGTATTCGAAAACGCTGCACAGCAACCATTCACTCCCAGCGGCGCTCTTTCCGTAGGGTCTGGGAATCCAAGAACTGTCAGCTGCTCTGACGAGAATGATGAGTTGTTCTCTGGCTGTTGTTGCTAATAGTCTTCTCCTCCACTGAAAGTTCCGAACTTCTCAAATGATTCAAATGGTTCGGACAACTGTGGGACTTAACATCTGCGGTCATCAGTCCCCTAGAACTTAGAACTACTTAAAGCTAACTAACCTAAGGACATCACACAGATCCATACCCGAAGCAGGATTCGAACCTGCGACCGTAGCGGTCGCGCGGTTCCAGGCTGATGCGCGTAGAACCGCTCGGCCACATGGCCGGCTCCAAACTTCTCCACTCCACCCTGGACTGTACGTCCAGATGAGACAGCAGCCGCCTTCCTCCCTCCAACACAAAACTGTTCTGACACCAGTAACTCCCTGTGACAGCGACAGAATCTCGGCCCTGGCGCTACACTGAATACTTTTCTGTCACTGTTCATGGTCCCTACGCACTGGCGCCAATTTGTTGTTGCTGTAAAAGTTCTGGTCACCAGATTGTCTTCCACTGTACGACATGGCCTCACATCACATAGTCGTGTCACTGTGTCCAAAAATCTCACCGAAATATGCGTCTGCAGTGGCAACACGAACACAAGAGCCATGCTGGTGCCATCACTAGGTTTGGAGAAAAATCAAGTGTTCTGAGAATTGCTGCAGGTCCAGCAACTGGCATAACGGTATAAGCTGCCACTGGATACACGTCACGTTTGCCTCTGATTAGCGTAGCCGGCAATTGGGACAACAAGTGCGACGTTCTTCAGATTTCTCAACCACAAAAAACATCTGGTCCTGTATTGCCAAGAGAATGGTACACCGCCACCATCTAGCCACTACGACTGATGAATTGTGCAACAGAGTTAAAGAAGCATGGAGTCACATACTATGTTTTAGTATAACTTCATGCCCAGTAAGGTTAGAGCCAATGTTGCTGCCACAGATGGAAGCTCTTTGTGGTAATTTCAGATTCTGGATATCCTCCATTATGTCAAAGAAAATTTATTGGGCATGGACGAGTAAAACTGAGAGACCTTCAAGATCTGGTGCAAGAGGCCATAGAAGTGGATCATTGATTCTAGCCATGCAGTCACATCAGGCGCAATTTGATGATATAGTAAGTCCTGTCTCGAGGGCATCGAGAGATTTACCACATGCTATGGACAAGTAGGGACACCAAGGGTGGAATAACACTGACGGCGGAGGAAGTTGGGTCTGTTGTGGCGTGGCGATCCAATTGCTCCAAGTGTGAGTCATGGTTCTGTGCGGCTTACATGATGGAAACTGTCGCTTCAGCAAAATGATTATGAGCCAACTCGTATAAATCTCATTCCTTGTCTAAGGGACTTCAGTCTGCCAGCCACGATTTGTAATGTGGGACTTATGATGGTCTACGAGTGTGCGAGTCTACGTAGGTCAACAAGTCAGCATCTCAAAATCCTGCCACTGCTAGATGTGTCACTGCCGCTTGTGCTGAAACCAATGCTGTGGACTTAGCGTATTACAACTAGTGGGCCACCTTATGGTGGGGTGGGGCAGCAGCCAAGCCGCCTGTACTAGTGCAGACAAACTCCTTGCTGCTTGACTCATGTGGGCAGATATGGCTGCTGCATTGATCCATATTATCCATATTAGGTCCACAGCATGATTCTAACTGATTCAGCAAGCCCCATACTGTGCTACTAAGGAGCCTCTAGTCTTCATTCTGGATTGCAACCAACTGCTGTGGTCAGCGTCCTTGCAGAGCGTTTGCTGTCATCATTCCACCACCAACATGACACTCTCTTAGGCCACCTACAGTTTACTCACAGAGGTTGTTGGCCTCTCTGAGTATCAACACGACTGTTGAACAATGAATAAACGTTTTAAAAATGTTGTTTTCTTGACATTGGATAACTAACAGGCGTCCACTCACAGCCCCGCTTATACTCCACCGCTCAGAGAAAGGACCTGCTGGACTCCTGACTTCCACCATCCGCCATCCCGACAGCCACTTGGAGGGGTTACTCTTCAGTCTGGGAAGTGGGGTGCTCTCGGTCCTTGTAAGACCAACTGAAGTGTTACTCCAATCATGAAAGCTGACAGCAACCAGCAGAGTGGTGTGCTCACCACATGCCCCTCCATATCCGCATCCAGCGATGCCTATCGTCTAAGGATGACATGGCAGACTGTCCATACCATTGGGCCGCCCAAGTTCTATTTGGATGGAGTTCAATCACCTACAAATTTTCTAAAATATTCATCGTACCATACGGCATACACGCATTTTCCTTATTTGTTACTCTTGGTGAAGCTGCAAATTTCACTGGCCAGCAGTGAGCCTCCCTGTGTTGCTAGCTGAGAAATTCTCCAATTTCGAATGATTGTCGCATTAAAAACCCATGTCTCACTGCCATATTAATAAATAGTTTTACACACTGATTACAAATCACTAACTGCTAATCTCCATGGAGTAACATCGAGGTGTTATCTACTTGGCAGAAAACCGAATATCGCATAGAATTTAAAGCTTTACTTGGGTTAGTTTCATACAGCTGCTGTTTATTGGCCTTTTAATATGTCCTATGGCGTGTTATACAGCCTGGCTCATTCAACAATCATGCTTTGTACATCTTGACAAATAATATTCAGCTGTATTCAATTTTATTACGACAACCCATCAATATGGTCCTACTCTTAACGTGGGTGACTTTTGGAATGCTGGGACTCTTGCAATTATTCATCTACAACATGAAAATATAACCATTATAAAGCTGAAGACACGTCTATAGTGACGTGAAATCAATAGTTCGAATAAAGGACCTTTAAACAGCTATGCCGCTTTTGGAAACACCTCATCGTTTACTACTGTTTCAGTCATAATTTTTATGATAATTTAAATGGTTGCTGAGAGTTTTTAATTGTTGTTTACAATTTTTATGGCGTTGTCCAATGGGTGCATTCCCATATATACCGTTTTTGAACAATTTAGAGTAAATCTTCCAACCTTCAGATCAGTCTTTACTACAGCCAATATGTTATGAAACGAATGACTTTTGCAGGATCTGGTGCCCAAATCTGGAAAATGTCGAACATCAGTACCTTAAGACAAAGGGAAGACAAAGACCCAAGTGAACCGAAACCATAGAGGCCAGTTTGTTTGGTAAATGCTCTAGCCTTTCTAAGTACGGGGAAAGCTTCTGTGCTGCCGCCTGGGGTCATAGACATGTATGAGTACACTGTAGGACGTTTTCAGGAAAGGGAAATCCACTGAGGATGCGATAAATTACGCAATGAATATTGTGAGCACCTCAGATGACAAGTACGCTGTAGGCATAATTATTGATACAGCTACGGCGTTTGATAAATTATGGTAGCTTGCCCTATTCGAAAGCATCAAACCGACGGCCTGTCCCGGGTGCCTCTATAACAGCCTTAGAGATCTTTGCGGAGACCAGCAGGTAGAATTAAAATGCGCCGGAAAGAAAATTGTGAAGAAACATCGCGAAAGGCTGCCCACAGGGCTCTGTTTGTGATTCTAAACACAGGGAGTTGGCAATGAGCCATTATGGAACCAGCTTCCGTTTATAATAAATGCTAAAGGCTGCATCGGCAACGCAGACGATCTGCCAATACAAGAGCTAATTAGTTGAAATAATAGGGTAGTGCTTAAAATATTAAGTGGATTTTTTCTTACAAAACAGACTAATGATAGCACACGAAACAATTTAGGTGTACTAAAAGCAACGAGAAACAAAAATATCAGAATGAGTAATCAACCTGTGAAAAGAAAAGAAGCATATACATGTCTTCGTTATTCAGGTCAATGAAAAGCAAAACTTTAATGCTCGTGTAGAAATCGACTATCAGAGAGGCATTATACCCCTGAAAATGAGAGCTTGAAATCTTCGAAGAAGTTTTGAGCTGACAGTAAGAACAATAAGAACGTACCAAAACGCAATATAAATGACTATTGTGGGGTAGGGGTCGAGGTTTTGGAGCATAAAATCAGAAAGATAAGCACAACAGGTTCTCTGGCGAGCACAGAGAATTGTATTCCTGCACCTGATAGGGAAATATAGAACAACATACTAGGCTTGCTATTTCTGGATCGAACCGTAAGAACAGAAGTGCCTAATATTAGCTCAAAAAGATAAGCTCAGTAAGATAGTTAGCACAAGAGCCATACCAGATAAAGGAATAAGGGCACGCACTGAAAGATAACGGCACTGGAACAGGGCAGAAATAGGGATGAGAACTTATAAGTTCCTAACACAAAAGGAAGGTCCAGAATGTCATACTTCGTTCCGACCAAAGCAGTTATACACTACATTCAGGACACCATATCCCTTCTACTAACTAAAAATACGACAACGCACCACAGAAACTTAAGAATGTGGAGAAATCGGCACCCAGGACAACATCGTCTTGAAGTGTGCCACTATACAAGATTTTACGGACCTAGATGGGAACGTCTTTGGTAATACGATTGTCTATAATAAAATAAGGAATGAGAAACTCTGTCGTAAGCTGATCTCGCTGACAGCAAAAATATCAGCTTACGAAACGAAGGCGTTCTTGGCTAAGAAACAAACAAGAAGAGGTCATACAACACGACAGCGAGAAACATCACAGCAGGATAATCACCTACAACGAACTTCCGGAAGCAGTGAGGGTATGAGCCTTGGGAGGACAAGGATGGATATTCAGCAACTGTGACAGCCATCTCCCAATCTCTAGAACTTGGCTGGCACAGTAGCACGCTGGGCTTAACTATACACAAATATTAGGAATCTACCTTGGTTCTGATACCAAGTCCGGTAGTGTAATGTAGTGCTGTGTAGTGTAGTGTTTTATAGCAGTGCAGTCCAGATTTATAAATTACAAAATTTGTTATCCAGCAATGCAGCATAGTGCAACTGCACAATAGCCTGTTCCTTCTGGATTCCGGATGAACAGATATCCGTGCACGAGATGGCCAAAGTATTATGTAGACGTTTCCTTAATTACTATAATTTTTTTCTTTTTTTTAGCCAGCGCCCCCCCCCCCCCCGCCCTCTTAAACACCATAATGCTTCGTTATACTAACATATAAATTGTGTTAAAATATTATGTGCGATATTCATGACAATTCATGTGCAACGTTTGGTTTTTTCTTGTGTCTAGATAAAAAAACTAAAGGAAAACAGTAAATAAATAAATAAATACATCTTTCGCCACTGAAAACCTCAAACATGGCCTCCTGCCTAACACTCCCTATTACTTTTTGACCCAATGAAATTTGTTCCTGCTGCTTTCTAAACGTGAGTCTTCTCATCTCGCAAGGAGCCGCACCGACAAGTCGTCACACTGCCCTTACAAAGAGAAGGAATCTCTATGCGAAATACAGTTTCGTCCATTCCCAACCCTCCCGCCCCTCCCCCCAGAGCACAGAGATCGGTCTGTACGACCGGCTACCCACTCCACTGTCCTCTCGGAATCGAACAGTATTAGAAAAACACATACGTTCGCTTTGACCGCACGACTCGGCTTCTAAAATAGCAGTATTCAGCACAGGAGTAGGTTTTCGTAACGGATCATTATACAACTTCCTTAGTTAAAACTCTGAATGTTCAAATGTGTGCGAATTCCTAGGGGACCAAACTGCTGAGGTCATCGGTCCCTAGTCTTACACACTACTTAAACTAACTTATGCTAAGAACAACACACACACACCCATGCCCGAGGGAGGACTCGATCCTCCGGCAGGAGGGGCCGCGCAATCCGCGACATGGCGGTAAAACTCTGACACCATACCGCACAGGACATGACTTCCGATAAAAAAACGTGTAGAAGCCGACACCCAGATACCTGCTTTGACAATGCTTGGGATGTGGCTGCTTTCCTCGAATCGACAGGACGTTTTGCCTGATCTCCTGTGCTTTCCCTAGTGAAAGCCAGGCCGCACTCTCGTGGAAGCCCTACGAGGGGCCAAGTCACAGCCCTAGGGCTTTTCTCTCCACTCGGATCATGATCCAGCTAAAATGTACAACTAGAGAAATATGTCACACACAAGCTATCACCGGCTTAGAGGGAATATATAAATAGGAGTTACTGGGTTAATCCATGAAGTCACTGCTATTACCCATGATCATATCGTAATCATTAATAGGGTATTCGACTTTTTTTGCTGGATATCGTCTTGAAGGATTAATTTTATCTATCATGCTTGTTTTCCTCTTAAATTTCAGTATTCTTCTATGAAAGCGGAAATTAAATTCAAATAATCTGAAAGCACACTAAAACGCTCCATTCGAGTCATGTGATGCCTGTGACGCCACTAGCTACTGTCGTAATGCTAATTCACAGTTATGCCTTGTTTTGGAATCTACGTTTCGGAGCACTGGTTGCAAATGGTGTGAAGTGCCATACTGTATGTACTGTATATGGTCTGGGAAGGGGGCAGAAGGTTGTTACATATGCCTCGTGACGAGTACATCTACAAAAACTCCTGAAAAGTGGTTTCTGAGTGTTCCAGAGAATGGGAAGATGCATAAAATGTGGTTGCACGGTACCGACAAATTGCTGCCACATCGACGCCAAAGTTCACTTACTTCATTAAAAATGTGCTGCACTGTGAAGTTAACATTAAAATACCTCTGAGGTACGATCTCCCACTGTTACAAAGGACAGTGTCGTTAAACGAAATGAAAGTCCTAGTGAAAACTGTCGTTTTACTGAACTGCACGTCAGTTTTTCAGTAGAATTTTACTAGTTGATGGTCATAGATCGCTGATTCGAATCGAACCCGAAAGAACATTTTAACTCATTTGTACGACGACTCGACAGTCCTCTCATATTAAAACCAAATCACAGTCACGAAACATCACTACACCGATCAGAAGCAGAATTTTGTTGTGTTTTCCTTGTTGTTTACATGCGCTTACATTTGCAGTCTCTGTTCACACACTTCACATTCAGAAAGATATTTTCTAGTTAATGTGATCACACACTTTTTACTTCACTAGAAACAATGTTTTTATCTTCAAGCTGTCCAGTTAGGATTCTTACTGTATAAACTTTTGCAGTCTCGTCATTGTTGTCTACGTAGTTCCGCGTAGTCAGCGCGTACACAACTTTCCCACTAGAGCGCGCCCCGCTAAGCACAACAGCGCAGGAGCAGCGCTCGTCCGTCTCCGCACTACGAGATGGCGCTGTCTTAGAGGCGGACCAAATTCTGCTTCCGCCGATTCGCGTATTAATATGTGACGCAGCCAATGAGATTACTGCTAACGTAGAACCTTTTCTCCTCGCGGGTCACACTCGCGCAGTGATACCTGAATGCACGAGGTATTATAACGAGTGCACAGACCTCCGATTAGTTAGTCTGCATCAGTCTGCCTTAGTCTGCATTTGTCTGTACCAGTCTATAGTCAAGTTTCAGTCTGCGCCTGATAAGATTACCATATTCCTGTACATAGCCATGAAGAGAAATGTATAGAGACTTTGTCAAGTATCAGAGATATGTGAGAATAAGATTAACGTACCAAGAGCAAAGGAACTTCAGATTGTCAATTGTAAATAGCATCCAGAATCAAGTTAAGTAAAGTTTGTGATTGTTATTATTTTATTAAATGTGTTTGAAAATTAATCAAGTTCTGTTTAAAGTTGGTCACCGTCGATCTGCTACTCTAAGCGTGCAAATGGCATTTCTATCGTCTGATCTAACGGCAGATGGTAAACACGCCACGATAAGACCACGAGACATATTGCTGACACTCGCCTACTTCGTTAGAGCGACAAGTCAAATAATCTGATGGTGTGTGTACCGAAGGTCTTACAGTACGCAAACCACAGTCATCTTACATAAAGACAAAGCAAGTCTGCTTCAGACGCCAACGCTAGTTTATACTCACAAACATCACAGTCTTCCACACGCTTTGTATCTCCCCGTATAACCTCATCGAACTACACCTCGTTGTACTGTGTGCCTATGGTGATATCTTCACTTCTAGCACTGCTTTCAAAAAAAGTGAATTATTTGTTCGCAAATTAAATGCATTTATCCTCCGTTGTCCATTTCTCAGATTAAGACTACTGTGAATATATATAATACCACCCATAGTCGAAACAGCTGCTACACTCAATTCATGCTAACGCTAGTTTCCTAGTTCTCTTTATTTACAGTCTGATGCATTTTCTGTTGCGCCACCGAAGTCTGGTAGAAACAGTTTTTCTGATGAGTGTCATCTACAGAGAAAACCAACTCCAAATTTTTCCAAGGACAATTTTATTGTGCTTTGGGGAGTAACTCATGAACGATAGTCGACAATCTAGTTATAATATACCACCCATTAACAAAAGATCTACAGTTCCTTAGTTCTGAGTGGGCTTACGAAAAAAATGTCCGTCGTTTCACACATAGTTGTCCTAAATGTTTGGACCATAAACGCATCAAATTTCGCTAGGCTTCCGCTATCAGCGTTCACTTCCTTTTCCTATTGTTACTTATTAAAACTGAAGAAACTGCAAAAAGGTGGGTATTTAAGGAGATGGGACCTAGATAAACTGACTAAACCAGAGGCTGTACAGAGTTTCAGGGAGAGCATAGTGGAACAATTGACAGGAATGGGGGAAAGAAATACAGTAGAAGAAGAATGGGTAGCTTTGACAGATGAAGTAGTCAAAGCAGCAGAGGATCAAGTAGGTAAAAAGACGAGGGCTAGTAGAAATCCTTGGGTAACAGAATAAATATTGAATTTAATTGATGAAAGGATAAAATATGAAAATTCAATAAATGAAGCAGGCCAAAAGGTATACAAACGTCTCAAAAATGAGATCGACAGGAAGTGCAAAATGGCTAAGCAGGGATGGCTAGAGGACAAATGTAAGGATGTAGAGTCTTACCTCACTATGGGTAAGATAGGTACTGCCTACAGGAAAATTAAAATGACCTTTGGAGAAATAATATCAAGAGCTCAGATGGAAACCCAGTTCTAATCAAAGAAGGGAAAGCAGAGAGGTAGAAGGAGTATATAGAAGGTCTATACAAGGGCGATGTACTTGAGGACAATATTATGGAAATAGAAGGGGATGTAGATGAAGATGAAATGGGAGATATACAGCGTGAAGAGTTCGACAGGGCACTGAAAGACCTAAGTCGAAACAAGGCCCCGGGAGTAGACAACATTCCATTAGAACTACTGACAGCCTTGGGAGAGCCTGCCCTGACAAAACTCTACCATCTGGTGAGCAAAATGTATGAGACAGGCGAAAAATCCCCAGACTGCAAGAGGAATATAATAATTCCAATCCCAAAGAAAGCAGGTGTTGACAGATGTGAAAATTACCGAACTATCAGTTTAATAAGTCACTGCTGCAAAATGTTAACGCGAATTCTTTACAGACGAATGGAAAAACTGGTAGAAGCCGACCTCGGGGAACACCAGTTTGGATTCCGTAGAAATATTGGAACACGTGAGGCAATACTGACCCTAAGACTTATCTTAGAAGTTAGATTAAGAAATGGCAAACCTACGTTACTAGAACTTGTAGACTTAGAGAAAACTTTCGACAATAGTGACTGGAATACTCTGTTTCAAATTCTGAAGGTGGCAGGGGTAAAATACAGGGAACGAGTAGCTGTTTACAATTTGTACAGAAATGAGATGGCAGTTATAGGAGTCGAGGGACATGAAAGGGAAACAATGGTTGGGAAGGGAGTGAGACAGGGTTGTAGCCTCTCCCCAATGTTATTCAGTCTGTATATTGAGCAGGCAGTAAAGGAAACAAAGGAAAAATTCGGAGTAGGTATTAAAATTCATGAGAAGAAATAAAAACTCAAGGTTCGCCGTTGACATTGTAATTCTGTCAGAGACAGCAAAGGATCTGGAAGAGCAGCTGAACGGAATGGACAGTGTCTTTAAAGGAGGATATAAGATGAACATCAACAAAAGCAAAACGAGGATAATGGAATGTAGTCGAATTAGGCCGGACGATGTTGAGAGAATTAAATTAGTAAATGAGATGCTTAAAGTAGTAAAGGAGTTTTGCTATTTGGGGAGCAAAATAACTGATGATGGTCGAAGTAGAGAGGATATAAAATGTAGACGTGCAATGGCAACGAAAGCGTTTCTGAAGAAGAGAAATTTGTTAACATCGAGTATAGATTTAAGTGGCAGGAAGTTGCTTCTGGAAGTATTTGTACGGAGTGTAGCTATGTATGGAAGTGAAACAAGGACGATAAATAGTTTGAACAAGACGAGAATAGAAGCTTTTGAAATGTGGTGCTACAGAAGAATGCTAAAGATTAGATGGGTAAATCACATAACTAAATGAGGATGTAATGAATAGAATTGGGGAGAGGAGGAGTTTGTGGGACAACTTGGCTAGAAGAAGGCATCGGTTGGTATGACATGTTCTGAGGCATCAAGGGATCACCAATTTAGTACTGGAGGGCAGCGTGGAGGGTAAAAATCGTAGAGGGAGACCACGAGATGAATACACTAATGAGATTCAGAAGGATGTAGGCTTCAGTACGTACTGGAAGATGAAGCAGCTTGCACAGGATAGAGTAGCATGGAGAGCTGCATCTAACCAGTCTCAGGACTGAAGACCACAACAACAACAACGTTGTTACTTAAAGGTTGTAATACCGTTTTCTATCACTAAATATCTAAACTGTTTAAGAAAAAGTACGTAAAAACCTCGTAACTTCAGCTAACGATCCTATAACACACTTTGTCTTAATGCTAGTCTGTGAATCAGCCAATAAAAGAGCGCTTTCGCTCACGCGACCAGATCTTGATATTTAAGCTGTAATTACACGAAAATAACAGATATTTCGTGAGAACATTTACTGTAAATGCTATTCAAACGTTGTAGCCAATCAGAATTATAACAACCCGAACCATATTTTTAACATAGGAAAATAGCCTATTGGTAGTAGAATGACTCAGAGAGACGTGCACTGTATTGAACGTAATGATATATGAGACATGCCTGTCCATCAACGGATCGAATTGTTCCACAGGACAGAGGACCTGCTCAGAAGCTGTCGGAATAGCATTATGCATAATGCACACTCCTACTTTGGACCCAGATCACGTGACCCAGAGACCACTGGGCATTGTAATTCCTTTCAGTTAACTTTTTATATAGGTCTCCTGAATGAATGTTAACTGATTTGCGTTTCAGCTGAAGTTTTCTAAGGAGCTCGGTCCAAATCAGAGTGAAAATGATGATCTAATGTTAAACTTGAATTTACGCTCACAACAGACGATAAGGAAATTATAGTACGTGTAGGGCAATACCTCACTTGAAAGGCAAGAGTGATGAATCAAGACTATAGAGTACAGTTCAAATGTTATGAATTAAACCACATAATAAGTACATGGTCCTTCCCCTAGGCTATCACAAATTAGGATATCACATAGCATTCTCTCGAGAACGTGCTTTGTTGGTGTTCCACAATTTTCGGGTATTTCGGCTGTTATAAACTGACGCTGAACGTCCATCTCTAGCACGCCGGTGTAAAAGATGACATACATTCAGTTAAATACATAAACCGAATTACGAATTTATCTTTGCACGTGAACGCGTGCACCAGACTTGCCCGTTTAGAAATTCTAGATTCTAACATAAGACTGCTCATGTCATTTTCAGATTATTTTTCATAGATTGTCTCAGTTCTTGTATATGTGACGCTGTCGATTTACTTTAAGCTTTAGCGTCACCTTACGTCGGGCTTTGATTATATTACTCTATTTAAATTATTTGTTTACCTCAATTAATCACAAACACAGCAAAATTATTTAATGAAAAGAGCGAACACATAAATTGAAATACGTAATTAATCAGGAAAGGACCACAGACATAAATGTACGGGCTGGGGAACTGAAGGTGCTTAACCTTCCGGTGGGGGCGCCTGTTAAACTCGCACGAGCGGGCGCGTGCAGCACTGTTGCCTCCAGGAAATCGTCTTTTCCGCTGGTGTAGCAGCCCTATTTTCGATGTAAGGTAGGTAAAATCATAAGAAACAAATCGCGATTTTGAACTCAATTGTATATCTGGTTCTTGAGCATATTATAGCCGTTCAATATAATGTATTTTTTCAATGTAAACCAGAAATCATTCCTCAATAAAATATCAAAACGCAGGAAAGAAAGAGCGTAAACCTTTTGAATACAACCAAATTTCTAGAGATTACGAATCAAACCTATAATAAAATATAACCAGAATTTGACAGGCAGGGAGCACGTTACGCTGAGAACGTTGTCAGAACAAACAACATTGAGCACGAGTACAGTAACTGAATAGACCACTACTGGTCTGAACATAATTTGTCGGTTCGTAAGGTTGTTTCTTGAAAATCGAGATAAATAGAAAACGTTAGAATTCAGGATTTTCGAACGTGTCACAATCTTTTTTTTTTTTTTTTTTTTCTTTCTCTGGTCATCAGTCTACTGACTGGTTTGATGCGGTCCGCCACGAATTCCTTTCCTGTGATAACCTCTTCATCTCAGAGTAGCACTTGCAACCTACGTCTTCAATAATTTGCTTGACGTATTCCAAACTCTGTCTTCCTCTACAGTTTTGGCCCTCTACAGCTTCCTCTAGTACTATGGAAGTCATTCCCTCATGTCTTAGCAGATGTCCTATCATCCTGTCCCTTCTCCTTATCAGTGTTTTCCACATATTCCTTTCCTCTCCGATTCTGCGTAGAACCTTCTCGTTCCTTACCTTATCAGTCCACCTAATTTTCAACATTCGTCTAAAGCACCACATCTCAAATGCTTCGATTCTCTTCTGTTCCGGTTTTCCCACAGTCCATGGTTTCACTGCCATACAATGCTGTACTCCAGACGTGCATCCTCAGAAATTTCTTCCTCAAATTAGGGCCGATATTTGATATTAGTAGACTTCTCTTGGCCAGGAATGCCTTTTTTGCCATAGCGAGTCTGCTTTTGAAGTCCTCCTTGCTCCGTCCGTCATTGGTTATTTTACTGCGTATGTAGCAGAATTCCTCAACTTCATTGACTTCGTGACCATCAATCTTGACGTTAAGTTTCTCGCTGTTCTCATTTCTACTACTTCTCATTACCTTCGTCTTGCTCCGATTTACTATCAAACCATACTGTGTACTCATGAGACTGTTCATTCCGTTTAGCAGATCATTTAATTCTTCTTCACTTTCACTCAGGATAGCAATGTCATCAGCGAATCGTATCATTGATATCCTTTCACCTTGTATTTTAATTCTAATCCTGAACCTTTCTTTTATTTCCATAATTGCTTCCTCGATGTACAGATTGAAGAGTAGGGGCGAAAGGCTACAGCCTTGTCTTACACCCTTCATAATGCGAGCACTTCGTTCTTGATCGTCCACTCTTATTATTCCCTCTTGGTTGTTGTACATATTGTATATGACCCGTCTCTCCCTATAGCTTACCCCTACTTTTTTCAGAATCTCGAACAGCTTGCACCACTTTATATTGTCGAACGCTTTTTCCAGATCGACAAATCCTATGAAAGTGGCTTGATTTTTCATTAGCGTTGCTTCCATTATTAGCCGTAACGTCAGAATTGCCTCTCTCGTGCCTTTACTTTTCCTAAAGCCAAACTGATCGTCACCTAGCGCATTCTCAATTTTCTTTTCCATTCTTCTGTATATTATTCTTGTAAGCAGCTTCGATGCATGAGCTGTTAAGCTGATTGTGCGATAATTCTCGCACTTGTCAGCTCTTGCCGTCTTCGGAATTGTGTGGATGATGCTTTTCCGAAAGTCAGATGGTATGTCGCCAGATTCATATATTCTACACACCAACGTGAATAGTCGTTTTGCTGCCACTTCCCCCAATGATTTTAGAAATTCTGATGGAATGTTATCTACCCCTTGTGCCTTATTTGACCGTAAGCCCTCCAAAGGTCTTTGAAATTCCGATTCTAATACTGGATCCCCTATCTCTTCTAAATCGACTCCTGTTTCTTCTTCTATCACATCAGACAAATCTTCACCCTCATAGAGGCTGTCAATGTATTCTTTCCACCTATCTGCTCTCTCCTCTGCATTTAACAGTGGAATTCCCGTTGCACTCTTAATGTTACCACCGTTGCTTTTAATGTCACCAAAGGTTGTTTTGACTTTCCTGTATGCTGAGTCTGTCCTTCCGACAATCATATCTTTTTCGATGTCTTCACATTTTTCCTGCAGCCATTTCGTCTTTGCTTCCCTGCACTTCCTGTTTATTTCATTCGTCAGCGACTTGTATTTCTGTATTCCTGATTTTCCCGGAACATGTTTGTACTTCCTCCTTTCATCAATCAACTGAAGTATTTCTTCTGTTACCCATGGTTTCTTCGCAGCTACCTTCTTTGTACCTATGTTTTCCATCCCAACTTCTGTGATGGCCCTTTTTAGAGATGTCCATTCCTCTTCAACTCTGCTGCCTACTGCGCTATTCCTTATTGCAGTATCTATAGCGTTAGAGAACTTCAAACGTATCTCGTCATTCCTTAATACTTCCGTATCCCACTTCTTTGCGTATTGATTCTTCCTGACTAACGTCTTGAACTTCAGCCTACTCTTCATCACTACTATATTGTGATCTGAGTCTGTATCTGCTCCTGGGTACGCCTTACAATCCAGTATCTGATTTCGGAATCTGTGTCTGACCATGATGTAATCTAATTGAAATCTTCCCGTATCTCGCGGCCTTTTCCAAGTATACCTCCTCTTCTTGTGATTCTTGAACAGGGTATTCGCTATTACTAGCTGAAAGTTGATACAGACCTCAATTAGTCTTTCTCCTCTTTCATTCCTTGTCCCAAGCCCATATTCTCCTGTAACCTTTTCTTCTACTCCTTCCCCTACAACTGCATTCCAGTCGCCCATGACTATTAGATTTTCGTCCCCCTTTACATACTCCATTACCCTTTCAATATCCTCATACACTTTCTCTATCTTTCCATCTTCAGCTTGCGACGTCGGCATGTATACCTGAACTATCGTTGTCGGTGCTGGTCTGCTGTCGATTCTGATTAGAACAACCCGGTCACTGAACTGTTCACAGTAACACACCCTCTGCCCTACCTTCCTATTCATAACGACAACTGTTACACCATTTTCTGCTGCTGTTGATATTACCCGATACTCATCTGACCAGAAATCCTTGTCTTCCTTCCACTTCATTTCACTGACTCCTACTATATCTATATTGAGCCTTTGCATTTCCCTTTTCAGATTTTCTAGTTTCCCTACCACGTTCAAGCTTCTGACATTCCACGCCCCGACTCGTAGAACGTTACCCTTTCGTTGATTATTCAATCTTTTTCTCATGGTAACCTCCCCCTTGGCAGTCCCCTCCCGGAGATCCGAATGGGGGACTATTGCGGAATCTTTTGCCAAAGGAGAGATCATCATGATACCTCTTCAATTACAGGCCACATGTCCTGTGGATACACGTTACGTGTCATTAATGCAGTGGTTTCCATTGCCTTCTGCATCCTCATGTCGTTGATCATTGCTGATTCTTCCGCCTATAGGGGCAATTTCCCACCCCTAGGACAAGAGAGTGCCCTGAACCTCTATCCGCTCCTCCGCCCTCTTTGACAAGGCCGTTGGCAGAATTAGGCTGACTTCTTATGCCGGAAGTCTTCGGCCGCCAATGCTGATTAGTTATCAAAATTCAGGCAGTGGCGGGGATCAAACCCGGGACCGAATACGTTTAGATTATGAATCAAAGACGCTACCCCTAGACCACGCTGCAATATGTCGTGGATGTTTCTTACAAAGAAATTGTTTCGTTTATTACGTGTGATAGTTGAACGATTGTACTTTTTTTCCTCCACATAGATGACATGGTCCTTTTCCTTTTGCAGCGTGTGGAGCTCGGTGTCGCTCGCGGTATTTTACAAGAAATTGTCGGATATCTTTTGGAAGTGAACGCATCTGAGCCCTTATTTTCAAATGTGCCTCAAAGAGTTCTAGCGCTAATTCACTGAGAGTGTCGCGACGGCGCATAGTGGATTTGGGGCTATTTGGGAGAAACACCACTTATGAATTTATGCCAGACAGGTCTAAAAAACCGAAAAAAATCCTTAGAGGCCATGTCCTTGTCTGCCGTGCAGTTGAGTAGCAGCGCACATTTTATCGACTGTAAGCACACCGCCCTTGGTGGAATTATAATCGTTGTTGATCAGTGGTTTACCCGTCATTTCATCGGTATCTTTGCGGTCATGCATAGTCGGCAGAAGGAGTACACATACCCTTCGCTTAGTGTGGGTGGAAACAAGTGTTTTATCGCACTGAAACCTTGAAAGACATGAACTAATTTCCCGTGATTTTGAGATAAGTTCGGGAGGGATTTCTCTTTTATTGGCTTTGAGGGTACCAATGACAGTCAATCCTTTATCAAGAAGGCTATCCGCTAATGGCACACTAGGTTAGTAGCTGTTCCTTGTAATGTTCCTGTTGGAACTTTGGATATCTTGAGAAGGCTCAAATGGTTCAAATGGCTCTGAGCACTATGGGAATTAACTGCTGAGGTCATCAGTCCCCTATAACTTAGAACTACTTAAACCTAACTAACCTAAGGACATCACACACATTCATGCCCGTAGCGGTCGCGCCGTTCCAGACTGTAGCGCCTAGAACCGCTCGGCCACTCAGGCCGGCCCTCTTGACAAGTTCTTTGAACTACATCGTACGGTTTATTAGATACATCTATAGGGCCTGGTCTCTGCTTTCCACAGTACACCTCGAAATTAGATGTATAACATGTTTTACTGTCGCATGTTGTATAATATTTCAGTCCATATTTGACCGGTTTTCTGGCCATACATTGGACAAAACCACATCTACCTCTAAATGCGAACAGCATCTCGTCAGTTGTTGTGAATTCACCATGACTGTAATCATTCTTATAATTGGCCAAAAAACTGACATAAATATTGAGGACGGCTGCGAGCCTTTCAGCTCTTTTCTCTCTCCATTCTTATGCACAGATAATCGAACCTCATTGATCGAAGCAAGAACAGGAAGCGCTAGTAACTAACTGCATGTCACCCTTGTGATCATCATACCTGTTCCATCATCTTTCCATTTATCTCTGCAGTTCACAAGATTCCCATGCTTCATTCCAACTAGGAATAAAAGACCCAAAATACCCATAATCTCATTCTCCGTAGTGTCCTTACAGTCCCGATCTCTGGACTATTTTACTTTGTCCCTTTTGTTCGCAATAAAAGCGTTGTACACTCTACAACTGTATTAATAATACCAAGGCCTATAAATTTGAGAAATGCATCAATGGGTTTCGGAGTATCGCTGCAAATCCGCTTTGGGCTGGGTAAAATTTTGATGACATTCTTCCCTGGCACTCTTGAAGCAACTTTCACTGAGGGTTTGCTGCATCAAATAGTTTCCTTGTCTTTTCAAATGTAAAAAAAGAGATCCTCACCAGTATTATCAATCTCCGTTTCATCTGCATCCTCCTCAGAAACCTCTGAACCACTGTCATGCTCATTTATTTCGACGACCTCTTTTTCATCCTGAATATCTGAATCGTCTATGTCTTCTTCGCTATTCTATGTCGCTTCTTGAACCCGCCTCTTCTCGTCAGCGTCCGACTGCTCAATAAGTCGCCTGATCTCCTTATCTGAAGTGTCGTGCTTCCCTACATACAACGTAAGACGGTGAAAACTAATAGACATAGATAGGTAAATACAAATAGTAGGTGCTACTATCATAATATAGGTAGGTAGTAGATAAACGTATCTGCATTACACTGCAAATATGAATGTAACAGTAAGTGGATAGATGAAATAGCTAACCCATCGTATTGTATATTGACTGCATGAAAAAAGTTGATCTACATACATACTTCTACTAAATAATTCATGGTAAAAATGTTGTACAACAATAAAAAACAATGAGAGCCAAAGCCTCTCACAAAACAATAACCCCTCAGCAATATTCGAAAGGCAAATTTACGTACTTGAGTGAACGCATGCAGCATGGAGTGCTGCCAAAGTGGAGTACTCGCGTTCGACCTCGGCTGGTGACTGCTACATGGAAGGAAAACGACATCTGCCTCATGGATTGTGTTGACAGTGTAGTCTATTGCAGGTACTGTTTGTCCCTAGATGATTCAAACACTTTCATTACCACTTATCACACAAACATCAAAGTGGCAGCATGGAGGGCTGCCATGCGCCCACTGGAGGGTTAAACGCAACACCCAAGAGGAAACGAACTTAGAATTCCAAAGTTTAATGCGTAAAACATTTATAAAGTTATTTAAAAATGGATAAAACATGAAATTAAATCATAAAAACAATGCATTGCACAATTGATTCTACTTTCGGAAGCAATCACATACAGGCCGTCACTGTATGCCTACGCTGAAAGTCTTAGACCATAGCCGGCCGAAGTGGCCGTGCGGTTAAAGGCGCTGCAGTCTGGAACCGCACGACCGCTAAGGTCGCAGGTTCGAATCCTGCCTCGGGCATGGATGTTTGTGATGTCCTTAGGTTAGTTAGGTTTAACTAGTTCTAAGTTCTAGGGGACTAATGACCTCAGCAGTTGAGTCCCATAGTGCTCAGAGTCATTTGAACCATCTTAGACCATATTTACACAACAGTGAGGAGAGGAATTTCTGAAAAACACATAAAATAAAGCAATTACCGCATGCGAAATATTTCAATATACCACTGAATTAAAATAAAACATTCCTTAAAAAGATACCCATATAAGCTGTGGAATATATGTGGCTTTTAACCAACAAATGGATAAATCGTGAACATCACGTAAACGTGATAAAACACATAGACTGCCCGAAGTGCAGCGTGCAGAGATTAGAAGGAGCAAAAAAAAAACATTACCTACAAAACAAATGAAACTTTAAACCCAGCCGGCGAGTAGAGAGGCTGAGATTAACGGCTGAGATCTAAAATTTTAAACAGCTACACTAACTGTAAGCCGCTCTTTCCTCAAACAAATTACGAGTATTTACAGTCGTGAGAAATGAGCCAGAATGTGCTTTAAAATAATAACAGACAAATAAAGCTGCACACGGCTTAGTAATGTTGCTTTAGGGTTTCAAAACCAGAAACGCTGCACAGGCAGCTCTTCAGGGTACGATAACATTACACGGAAGCTCTTTATAATGAAACAGTTGCGCAGGCGACATTAAGGGAGAGCATCACTTTTAGCCAGTTCACTCGCGGCAAACGTAAGATATCATTTACATTTAAACTGGGTGATGCTCACATTTTCAAAACACAGTTCTGTAGCCTCCACAAATAGGTTCCATGAGTCATGTAGCCTCCCACTGTGAGTTTGTCGCAACTGTGAAGACAGTATTTCAGAGGTTCCTCCATTTGCCCACCATGATCCACCAAACTTCAAACTCTTTTTACATTGAACCGTGAACGCCACCGCACACTGTGGCTACACCGGCCGGCCCGATCTAAAGTTCAGTGTGTCAACGTATACACAACTCACCGTGCCCCGATACAGGCCCCCAAGCAACAACTGGCCTGGTGCGAGTTCATCAACTCAAAAACAAAATCATTCAAGACTTAATCAAAATATCCACGGGTATGCTGCCGGTCTATAGTGTCCAACGGGCACAATATTTCGGCGACCAAACATGTCGCCATCATCAGGTGAACTGACGGACTGAGCTCCTGTGAACGTGCCGGCACGGAGATCCGTACGCTATGGCTGCTCAGAGGGAACTGGGTTCGGTCGCGGCGGCGGCCGATTTAAATACCCTTTGCCCGCGGCGCGCTCCCTCCGCCGTCCGCGCCCAGCGCCACGGTCGCGCGGTGGAACAGATTGCGACGGCGTCTGAGATGACGTCGGTGTGATGGCTCTGTCCGCCGTGGTCGTCACAACTATACGTCTGCTCGATTTACTCTTGATTAACCCGATCGCTGGTTCCCAAGCCTTGTTAAGATTATAGCCACAGTCACGGTTTATGAGGTCGTCATTGGTGCGAATTTCGATGGCCTCTCTAACAACGCTGTCCCAGTATCTCGACGTCTGTACCAGAATCCTCGTGCGGTCATACTCCATGGCGTGATTTTCCGACAAACAATGTTCAGCGACCGTCGACTTGCTCGGATACATCAGTCGAGTGTGCCTCTGGTGTTCACGGCATCGATCCTCGACGGTACGCATCGTCTGACCAATATACGACTTGTCACATTGACACGGAATCTGGTACACGCCGGCCTTCCTCAAACCCAGGTCATCTTTGGCGCTTACCTTTCCTTGACGTCTTGGTCAAGAGAAGGGCTGACGGCACCCTAGGTCATGGGGTGTATCGGAAGGCTACGCACACTGATCTGTATTTGCATGCAGACAGCTGCCACCACCCTTCACAGAGGAATGGGGTACTTAAAACTCTGGTACATAGGGCGCGCACTATCTCTGACGCAGAGAGTCTACCCCAGGAATTGGAACATCTGAGAACTGTATTTCGAAAAAATGGGTACTCAGAGTGGCAGATTCAACGTGCTCCCAACCACTGCAGCACAACCTGTTGAGATGGATGAAGTCACGAGGGAGGAGGTAGGCACTGCATTTATTCCATACACAGGCGCACTCTCGGGAAAAATCGCCCGCATTCTGAAGAAACACCGGGTCGGAACTGTGTTTTGTCCTCCAAATAAAACTCGTGCACTGGTGGGGAGCGCCAAAGATGACCTCGGTTTGAGGAAGGCCGGCGTGTACCAGATTCCGTGTCAATGTGGCAAGTCGTATATTGGTCAGACGATGCGTACCGTCGAGGATCGATGCCGTGAACACCAGAGGCACACTCGACTGATGTATCCAAGCAAGTCGACGGTCGCTGAACATTGTTTGTCGGAAAATCACGCCATGGAGTATGACCGCACGAGGATTCTGGTACAGACGTCGAGATACTGGGACAGCGTTGTTAGAGAGGCCATCGAAATTCGCACCAATGACGTCCTCATAAACCGTGACTGTGGCTATAATCTTAGCAAGGCTTGGGAACCAGCGATCGGGTTAATCAAGAGTAAATCGAGCAGACGTATAGTTGTGACGACCACGGCGGACAGAGCCATCACACCGACGTCATCTCAGACGCCGTCGCAATCTGTTCCACCGCGCGACCGTGGCGCTGGGCGCGGACGGCGGAGGGAGCGCACCGCGGGCGGAGGGTATTTAAATCGGCCGCCGCCGCGACCGAACCCAGTTCCCTCTGAGCAGCCATAGTGTACGGATCTCCGTGCCGGCACGTTCACAGGAGCTCAGTCCGTCAGTTCACCTGATGATGGCGACATGTTTGATCGCCGAAATATTGTGCCCGTTGGACACTATAGACCGGCAGCATACCCGTGGATATTTTGATTATCAAATACGCCGGGAGAAACTCAAGAATCATTCAAGACTGATTAAAACTACAGCCAAGGCACAAGACAGAGCGTCATGACGCACTCTCTCCGACTCCGAGCCTGCCCGTGTACTAACTTTAACTCTCAAAGGCACCATTCGCCCTCCTAGTACCAAGTATCCACGCGGTGGAAGCAAATCTTTTGGACCGACCGTGGATCGGTTCAGCATGTAGTGCGATATATTGTTTGTTTTGAAACATAGGTGAGTGACGCGAAAAAGCGTTACTTTACCAACTGTAAACATTTTTTCCCTTAGTCATCAGTCTTCTGACTGCTTTGATGCCGCCCGCCACGAATTCCTGTCCTGTGCAAACCTCTTCATTTCAGAGCAGTACTTGCAACTTACGAGTACGTCCTGAATTATTTACTGGGTGTATTCAAGGCTCTGTCATCCTCTACAGTTTTTGCCCCCTACAGCTCCCTCTAGTACCATGGAAATTATTCCCTGATGTCTTAACAGTCGTCCTACCATCCAGTCCCTTCTCCTTGTCGGTACTTTCGAGTATTGCTTTCCTCTCCGATTTTGTGCAATGCCTTCTCATTCCTAGCCGCGCGAGGTAGCCGCGCGGTCTTGGGCGCCCTGCCACGCCTCCCCCCGTCGGAGGTTCGAGTCCTCTGTCGGGTAGGGGTGTATTTGTTGTCCTTAGATAGTTTAAGTTAGATTAAGATAGTTTAAGTTAGGTTAAGTTGTGTCTAAGCCTAGGGACTGATGACCTCAGCAGTTTGGTCCCATAGGAACTTACCACCACCACCACCACCACCACCATTCCTTACCTTATCAATCCACCTAATGTTCCAGATTCGGAAGCAGCACGACATTACTTTCGATTAACTCTCAGTCCATATTTTGTACTCAATCACTTTCCATGCTGTTCAGTAGAACCTACAGTTCTTCTTCACTTTCACTGAGGGAAAAAAAATTGTTCAAATGGCTCAGAGCACTATGGGACTTAACATCTATGGTCATCAGTCCCCTAGAACTTAGAACTACTCAAACCTAACTAACCTAAGGACATCACGCAACACCCAGTCATCACGAGGCAGAGAAAATCCCTGACCCAGCTGGGAACCGAACCCGGAAACTCGGGCGCGTGAACCGAGAACGTTACCGCAGAACCACGAGCTGCGGACACTGAAGACAGCAATGTCAACAGCAAATATCGTTGGAATCCTTTCACACTGAATTTTAAAACCAGTATTGAATCTGCATGGCTCTCTTGAATGTACAGATTGAACAGTACGGGCGATAGACTGCATCCCAGTCTTACACCCTTTTTAATAAGAGCACGTTCTTAGTATTTCACATTTGCTCTTCCCTCTTGGCTCTTTTACATATTGTACACTGAAGCGCCAAATAAATTGGCGTAGGCATGCATATTCAAATACAGAGGTATGTAAACAGGCAGAATACAATGCTGCAGTTGGCAAAGCCTATGTAAGACAACAAGTGTCTGGCGCAGTTGTTAGATGGGTTACTGCTGCTACAATGGTAGGTTATCAAGATTTGAGTGAGTTTGAACGTGTTGTTAACAGTCGGCGCACGAGCCATGGGACACAGTGTCTCCGAGGTAGCGATGAAGTGGGGAGTTTGCCGTACGACCATGTCAGGAGTGTACCGTGAATATTAGAAATCCGGTAAAACATCAAATCCCCCACATCACTGCAGCCGGAAAACGATGTTGCAAGAACGGGACCAACGACGACTGAAGAGAATCGTTCAACGTTACAGAAGTGCAACCCTTCCGCAAATTGTTGTAGATTTCAGTGCTGGGCCATCAACAAGTGTCAGCGAATCATTACGGATATGGGTTTTCGGAGCCGAAGACCCACTCGTGTACCCTTGATGGTAGTACAACATAAAACTTTATGCCTCTCCTGGGCCCGTCAACACCGACATCGGACTGTTGATGACTGGAAACATGTTGCCTCATTTCAAATTGTATCCAGCGGATGGGCGCGTGGGGGTAGGGAGACAACCATGGACACTGCATGTCAACAGAGGACTGCTTGAATAGTCCCCTGCTGACATGCAGGGCCCGTGGAGTCCATGGAGGCTTTGTAATGGTGCGGGGCGTGTGCAGTTGGAGTTATATGGGATGCCTGATACTCCAGATCAGGTGACACGCACGTGAGCATCCTGCCTGATCACCTGCACATATTCGTGTCAATTGTGCATTTCGACAGACTTGGGCAATTTGAGCAGCACAATGCGACACCCCACACGTCCAGAATTGCTAAGGAGTGGTTCCAGGAACACTCTTCTGAGTTTAAACAATTCTGCCGCCCACCAAACTCCTAATCAACATATCATTAGGAAAGACTTAGGAAACAGGTGTTCAGTCTTGAGACCTTCCATACTAAAGCGTAGTCTCCGTAGACAGTTTGAGACCTACTTAAACAATACTCGCTGTTGGGACAAGCTTATTTTTTATAAAGATGTGTTAAGAATCCTGAAGACAAAGTTGGCTCAGACATTCAGTATATCAGTTGCCTCAGGCAACGATTTACGCTATTTTGTGTCAGTACTAGACTCCACTGATTTGATACATGAAGATGTAGAGGCCAATAATAATGACAGTAACAGGCACAAAAAAGCGCCACTACCATATCAGTTGCAAGCACAATCATAACTAGGCTCGGCCTAGGTATTTCGCCACTTGGGTGTAGTGCACCATCTGCACATACTTGAAACACAGTAGCAGGAAAAAATACAATGATCAGTACCATGCTCGCTACCAAAGTAATGGGAGGTGGACAGTTTTATGGGAATAAAGATAATGGTTCATAATGCAAATCAGAATTGAAGAAATGTAAATAATACACACTCTCCGAATAATACAGTGTATCATGATCCATCTGATTCTACTGGCAGGATTAGGGCCTGTCAGCCAAGTCACTGAAGTGACCAATGAGCCATAGCCAACAAACAATAACGAAGTTTCATCGTACTAATTCTGACTCATTAAGCCCTCCAGCGATGCTGCTTTCACGGGGTGGGAGCAAACAAGGAAATCATGTTAACCTGTTAAGATATAATGAAGATGTCAGTATTAGATACAAATTGAGTATAGTTTAACAAATGTGTTCCAACAATCCACTGGTGCTAGTTCAAGTTGATGCCACAGTTCGAATAATTCCTACCGTAATTGTTTTAAATACAGTTTCTTCTCTCACAGAACATATTCTGTGAGACTGCAGCTATAAATTAAGTGCGGACTTACCCGAAACAGAACTTCTGTGTAACTGGAGCTTTAGGTGCAACGCCGCAACCTGCGAAGTAGCAGACATAGGTAGGTGTCGTAGAAGGAGATGGAGCTATGTTACACCCATTCCTAACTTTGAAGGGGCACGTAGTTGAATGCTTGCTTGTCATGGAGCTTTTCCTTGAAAAGCACATAAAATTGGCCTTTTAGTTGGGTAAATGCTATTTGTGAAGCTAAGGCAAAGATATTGTAGTTGGTTTAATGCAAACTCCAGCATGTGGCAAATATTATCAGTGTACTAACGTAAAATTTCTTCAAATATCTATAGTATGAATGTGTTCAACAAAGCTTAAATCCATGAAAAAGTATTATTAGAATCCATCTATCCTAGTTTACAACAACTTCAAGAATGAACTAACATACTTAAGGATACAGGGTACTTTTCTAACTCAATATTATGTAAAAATGAACACCTATTCCTTCCAGGCACTGTTTATAATGTATATATTTTACAGATTTTATGTTGATATCAGGTAATGCAGCACAGTTTCTAAACAAATTAGAACCATGTTGAACAATTTTGTACCTGCATAGGGATATTAAAAAATACAAATAAACTGATGTAATTTTTTTTCCAAAACGTTTCTTCTAATTGAGGTATCATTTAATCCAATGTTATGCGTTTGAAGGAGACCAAATTTTTACCAGATGTGCATGACATGATGGGTGAGGTACTAGACCTATTTAATATTGTGTATATTTCAAGGACAAAAAAATCACATCTTACATTTCAATTTTTATAATTTTTCCTAATAAAAACGTTATTTTTTTCTATAATTTAGTTGATTCTGCAATAAAGCTTATGCCTATTACATAAGTGTGTACTTTTGCAAGTTACAGAAGAATTTAGAGCAATGCTTTAAAAACTTGAGGGAATGTTTGTAGCCGGACGCTGTGGCCGAGCGGTTCTAGGCGCTTCAGTCCGGAACTGCGCTGCTGCTACGGTCGCAGGCTCGAATCCTGCCTCCGGCATGAATATGTGTGATGTCCTTAGGTTAGTTAGGTTTAAGTAGTTCTAAGTCTAGGGGACTGATGACCTCAGATGTTAAGTCCCATAGTGCTTAGAGCCATTTGAACCATTTTTTTAATATATTTGTACCTGAATTCTGAAAAAGAAACTTGCAGGAAATTGCGAATCAAAATATGAATCCAATTAAACTGTGCTTCTGAGTATTCCTGGAGCATACTCTTCATCCTGCAGAATTTCTTCAAGCTTCCTCTTGGATTCCTTTTAGCACTTCTTGCTTCTGTTGTAACTTGAAGAGCGAATCTTTCAGCTTTATGCACCCATTGTCTGTCACACACAAGCAATTGATCTTCCATGTTAGAGCCACATTTTATGCCTAAATTTCTCAGCACTTCCAACCTTCCTATCACTCCATCATTGAAACATATCACTGCATCAAGTACACCAAGTCTTAATGTATTTAGTCCTACAAAAACAATCTTTGGTAATCTTTCCAATATGCCATGCTTGAAACTTTCATTTGTATTCTGAGTGCCCCCATGAGGCCGTTTACTAAGCAAAACAGGGTCACTCAGGTCGCTGAAAATTAGTTTTATTTCATTCAAAACAGGCTTAGGAAGGGGATGTTTATGATGGTATATTTGACCACTTTCTTTTTCATTTTGGTAACTACACCGAGAATCTGCTCCTCTAGGGCAAAGTCCGTGAACAGGGTGGTCATCTGTGGACAACTTATGACAGTAGGTGGGCCATAGAGCTTTTCTCATTGCTTTGTCATCATTCAGTGGTGCGGGTCGTCTAATGACCACTTCGTCATAAGTCTGAAGAAGGTCTATTTCAGTTTCTGTCAATCTGCCTCTGCCAGACAGAGATTTTCCATAACATAGCAACTTTCCTTTCATTTCTCTTCGTAGCTTCCTCAATCTAGCACCCATCCTCTTTTTCACATGTCCACAACACTCCAGTTTTGTTATATGGCACCACCGTAAACATTGAACTCATTAATTTTATTAAAAGCTTTAGAGTCCCCATGGCCTAGGTACTTCGTATATTTAACATTATAAATGGGCACCGACCTCTGAAATATTTTTAGAGCTCCATCGCACTACATAATTCCACTGTAACCACCATAATTCTAGAACACTGATGTTCAATATGTCGTTCAATGTTACCATGACAGGAGCGGCAGTACTTAGATAAGCACTCAACATCAACAACTCTTCCATTCTCCAGAGAACTAGCACTTACAATACCATAGAAGGAACGATGTCCTCGACGTTGCCATGTAACATCAAGTGCAACAGCAGTGTCCCTGGTTCCACTAATAATTACAGTTTCTTCTGCTGCACGTTTCATAGATGCTTTACACACAACCGTCAAGGCACCTAAATGTGTTATCATGTACTTGCTGAACCTACAGTGAAGAGGAGGAAGGTCCATCAAACCACAAAACGTTTGAGCAGCGTTTTTTCCTTTTGCTATTCCATGTGTCGCATACACTAAACTCAAATTCACATCATATGAATTATGCAGAATGTTCTAAGTCATTTTCGAGATAGATTTATTGCAGGATCTACGTAGAACAACTAATTTTGACGCTAAACCATTCCTGCTACTTTGTAGTTCAGTTATTTCTGGGCAGCCTGCACATCACATTGCAGACATTTCCGCACTTCGTTTATCAAAGAAGATAAAATGCCCACGTCAACAACAACAAATCCACTACAAACAGCGTCATCGTTAACACAAAAATTTGAATCACCAGAAGGCGTGCGATGTGGCAGTTTTCTTCCCTGAAGAACTGATACATGGGTTACTTACAACAGCGTCGCTTGCTTTGTTTGTGAACTGGTTACCACGAAATTTCCTTTTATTGAATTTCTTGATGCATCGCATAGTTCGTATTTATTGCACTGTAAAGGATATGTACTTCCACAATTATATGTAGCACTTGGGCAACAAATATTCAGTAACGCGTGAACAAATTGCTTCAGCGAAACAAAAGTAAATACTAGCAAAGATAATTATTTACATTCATCAGGAACCTGCACTGTTCCGAACACATACAATGTATCATACGTATAATCGCTGTAAACAGAAAGTTAACAGTTATTTTCGGAAAAATACTGGTTTCTGTGAAAGAAATAAAGGGACGTGGAGGCATACATGACCATAACTTTAAAATTTGGTATACATAGTTAATTTTTCATTTTAAATCCTATTATGTATATATCAATGTAATCAGGAAAGACTATAAATTTTAATAAAGTCATAAAAAATTTCGATTTTTCTACCGGTTATAAGTATCCTGTATCCTTAAGAAGTATTTACGTGTATCTGACGACAAACCTGTTGTAACAAATACATATGTGTACCATACGGACATAAAGACACATTACACGTTTTGCCTAAAATCTACTCCATCCCATGGGTGAAACAAGAGGCTGTAGCTGCAGAAATAAGATGAGTGCCTTGTTGTAATATCATTGAACCACCTCACTCCTTGTACTGTTGTCTGTTGCTAGCAGTAGTAGTTCTGGATGCATACGCCATTAACAAATAATTATTATAGTAGTCCACACACGAACTGAAAGCTTAAACGAGTTGTAGAAGAAATTCAATGGTGTGAAATCTGTAACTAGCAATTATTTCAGATCTATCTACTCACAGTTATTATTGTACAAAGTATCTAGAAACTATACGAGTTTTTTTCCATCTTGGCCGAAGATAACATTTTCATGTATTACGATTTGGACTCAATGTAAGTTCCAGAGTGCTCGTTACTGCTCTACATATAGTTATAAGAGCGACCTACTGGATAAGGTTACGTTGTATGTAAATGAAATTATAATTGCTATGGTTATGTGGAAGAAACATCTTGGTTTAGTCGACTGCACGTTATTGAAATTTTCACATGTTCGAGTCACAGTCAACCTCTAAATGTCGCAGTTTCATAGAGCAGAAACTAAAGTTTTAGGACATATTGAAACGTCCCCTTTGAAAAATTATACATGACAGTGCTTAAACTGACACACAATATTTTCTAGCGCAACGCAATCTGACTTTCAATAATTCCTACAAAAGAATGGCCCTGACTAACAATAACCTATGACTTTCATGAATCACTTACCTCACAAAAATCTTCCTTACTCGAACTACTGCAATACAGTGAGCGCCACTACTGCCAGCTAAATAAAAGATTCAAACTACTAAAGGCACTAACTACTGATAGGTATAGTTAGTAAATGAAAGATTTTGATAGAGAACAAACAATGTATAATAGTGTTCAAAAGTCATAATATATATAGCAGTTCATGACATCCATTCTTACAAATTTACTGTCTCTGATGGACACACGTCCAGATCATCCGCACTCAAAATTCCACCATCTCTCTTCCCCACATCCACCACTGCTGGCGGCTCACCTTCAACTACGCAACGCTACGTGCTGTACACATCCAGCTGCCCAACACTACAATGGCAGACAACAATGCACACTAGCCACAGGCTGCACACAGCACAGCCAGTGATTTCCATACAGAGCGCTACGTGGCGTTACCAATAAGAAAACTTATACAGCCTACTTACAATATTATCTCTCCTTCAGCTATAACTCCTTAACATAGCACTAAGGAATTTCCCGGTTCCTAAAACAGATGTCAGCTAAAGGTTTCCATTGGTCTCTATTCATTTCTGCGTCGTTTTGTACCAGACAATTTGCTCAGTAGCCCAGCACTGTTAAATTTATTAAAAAGTTCAGAATGGTTTCGACAGACAAATGTCAGTCATATTTTGAAAAGATAAAAAATGATTTGACAAATTTTGAAATCCTGTTACTCCAACACGAGTTTAGGCTTCTGTATTGCCACAGATGCATCTTTTTCGAGGCTGCCTGTTTCAAATGCATGAAAATGATAGTAAAAATGAAGTACACATGATATGTTTTACAAGTGGAACAGTTTCAGAATACGGCCGTGCGTATTCGGGCAATGAACTGGAGGTTTTACCTGTAAGGTGGGTGTTCTAAAAATTTAACTATTACATTTATGGCAGACACATTAAGGTATTTTGCGATAACCAGACATGAGCATTTTTTTAACCTACAAGTTACTTCAAGCTCGAATCGCAAGATGGACCGCCTTTCTTCAGGAATATAGTTTCGATATAATGCACATAAAAGGCAAGGATAATGTAGTAGCGGATCTTTCTCATATCAACCACAGTGTCTTAGTGATCTTGCAGACTTACCTGAACACGTTACTGATTACCGAATTCTTTTAATGAAAGGTATACATTATAGACAATGCTATTGAGACATGTGTAGTAACATGGCCACACTATAAGATGCAGATCCCTGATGGTAAAATGTCAAGACATTACTGACACAAAACCCATCTGTACAACTCATACAACAAAATGCGAAACAACGTATTATTTTACCAAAAGTAGTATTAAAAATCATAACTGATATGGTTTTGTACATCTGAAGCTTACAGAAACACTTTAGTCTGTCATACATATAATGTTTGGAGGCACTACAGTGCATCAAAATGTCTAAGAAAACTGAAATTTTATTGCGGTCTTCCTAACATGTGAAGATGTGTAGAACAGTTGTTGAAACCTTGTCAGATCTGTCACACAACAAAACCCAGAAACAAGTGCTGTTAAACAGAAATTCACCCTAAATTACCAACTCATCCTTTTCAAGTAGTACCTATCGACGGTGATGAACCAGCACCCCATGCATGCCGTGGAGTTAAGTATGTAGTAGGTATATATGAATTTTTTTCCGAAATATGTCAAGCTGTGTTAAAGATGACAACAGCGTCTGCCATCTTCAGAAGAATTCTTATGGCCTACATACCGACAGTTAGTAAACCTATCGTATTCCTAACAGGTAACGCTTAAAATTTGGAAGACGTTTTACAACAATTAAACATAAAGCACATTTCGATTTCAAAATTTCATCAGAAAAGTTATCAACTGAATGTAATTTCAGAGAATTTAGCCGTTCTGTACGAACATATGCAAGCACACAATATGGTACAGATTCATTGAACAATTTGAGCACATCATAAACAGCTTACCGATACACGATACTTTACACATCGTGAGATTCTTTAATGAACAGTAACGAGGTTAATTATTGAATAAATTCACTGCCATACCTACCTAAAGAAGAATCAATCAACGCTTGAAGAAAAAGTGAGAAAGATACTGCATTCATTCGGCAGGCTACAATTCGAAAAAATGCCTACGACCAAAGTTATGGCGTGTACAAGAATATTCAGTTGAAAAAAAGCATGTTGTTAAACAAAAAGCCTCCTTACAGAGGAGACATAGTAAGTGGCTCCTACTTTAGAACCGAATCCAAGCTTATTCTCAAAAGTACGGTGGTATTGCACTTTCAGTGAAATTGTGACTGTATTGAGATTTACTTGGTAGAGAAGACGCAAGTTATCTGGATGGAAATACAGATGCAGAAATAGCTTCGCATGTGGAACGGTAAGTGTTTTGGGACCCTTGCTGTTCAATTTGTGTAGTAATGCCCTCGCGCAGAACTCCGAAAGTAATCTCAGACGTTTCGTTCATGATGCACGTATTTACAATGTAGGGACGTAGCTGTACAGATATTTAATCAGAACTTAATAACAGTTCCATGATGCACAAAGAAAGGCAACTGGCTTTAAATGTCTAGCAGTGTCAAATTGTGTACTTCATAAAACAAAAAGAAAACGCACAGTCCTGTAACCATATCAGTGAGTTACAGTTGGGAGCGATCAGCTCACACAAATTACTGTGTATACCAAATTGTAGTAGACCTGTGGTCTATGGCCGAATTAAAATTTAAAACAAGGTAGCTTCTTTGATTGTTAATCAGAACTTCCTTGGTCCTGGGTTCGAACGTGGCCACCGCTTAAATTGTGAATAACAACTATCAGCAATGGCGGTCGAGAACTTCCGGCATATAAGTCACGATCATTCAGCCAATGGCCTTGTCAAAGTGGGTGGAGGAGTGGACGGAGGTTTGCCCTTGCCATAGGCAAATACCCCCCAAAGACGGAAGATCAAGGAACGTTCAACAGAATGAAGATGCAGAAGGCAATGGAAACCACTGCATTAAAGACACACAATGGGTGGCCACAGGACAAGCGGCTAGTAATGGAAAAAGTGTGACGATGATCTATTCACTGGCAAAAGCTTTCCGACCAGCCATCCATTCTCTTGGAAGGGGCTGCCAAGGCGATGTGACCAACGAAAAAAGAGAACGTTCTACAAGTCGGGGCGTAGAATTTCAGAGGTTTGAACTTGCTAGGAAAGGTACAACATCTGTAAAAGGGAATGCCAAGTCTCAGACTAGATACAGTGTGGGTCAGTAAAGTGAAATGAAAAGTAAGCAAGGATTTCTGGACAGATGAATATACGGTGATATTAACTGCAGCAAGTGTTGTATAACAGGAGTAGGATTCGTTGTGATTAGGAAAACAAGGTAGGGAGTGAGTTAATGTGAACAATTCTGTGATGGGACTGTTCTGATCAGAATCGACAGCAAACTAACTCCGTCAATGATAGTTCAGATATACACGCTGACACCACAGACCGAAGATGAAGAGATAAAGTACATCAGGATATTGAACGGGTAATTCAGTACCTAAAGGGAGATGAAAATCTAATAGTCATGGGCGGCTGGAAAGCAGTTGCAGGGGAAGGAGTAGAAGAATGGCTTACGGGAGACTGTCGGCTTGGTATTAGGAATGAGAAAGAAGGAAGACTAATTGAGTTCTGCAATAGTAATAGCGAATACTCTGGTCAAGAGTCATAACAGGAGAAGGCACACTTGGGAAAGGCAGGGAGCCACGTGAAGATTTCAGTCAGATTACATCATGGTCAGGCAGAGAACCCGAAATCAGATATGGGAGTGTAAGGCATACCCAGGACCAGATAGAGACTCAGATCACATTGTAGTAGTGATGAAGGGTAGACTTAAGTTGAAGAAATTAGTCAGGAAGAATAACGCGCAGAGAAGTGGGAATGATCAGAGACGCTTGAAGTTCTCTGATAGCGCTATAACCAATAGCTTAATAGGTAATTCAGTCGAAGAGGAATGGCCGTCTCTGAAATGCGCTATGACAGAAATTGGAAAGAAACACGAAGATACAAGGAACGTTACGGCGGAGGAACCATGGGTAACAGAATATATACTTCAACTGATTAATGAAAGAAAGAAGTACAACAATGCGAGCGGAAGCTAAGGCGAAATGGCTCAACGAAAAATGTGAAATACTCGAAAAAGAAATTATTGTCGGAAGGACTAAATCAACACATAAAAAAGGCAATGAAATTAAAAGCAAGGGTGACAACAAGAAGAGTGCAATGAGAACAAGGAGGAGACAGCGGATGGGAGGAAAGAGTATGTTGAAGGCCACTATGACGGGAAAGACTTGTGTGATAGAAGGAAACACAGGAGTCCACATGGAAGAGATATTTGATCCAGTGTTAGAATTTAAAAGAGCTTTGGAAGGCTTAAGATCGAATAAGGCCGAAGTAATTGACATAATTCCATCAGAGTTTCTAAAATCATTGTGGGAAGTAAAACCGATTATTCACGTTGTCGTACTGAATATATAAGACTGTCGATGTATCCTCTGACTTTCGGAAAAACGTCATCCATACAATTCCCAAGATTGCAAGATCCGACAAGAGTAAGAATTACTGCAAAGTCAACGTAAAGGCTTTTGGATCCACGTTGCTAACAACAATAACGTACGTAAGAATGGAAAATAAACTGAAGATGCGTTAGATGACGATCAGTTTGGCTTTACGAAAGACAAAGGCACCCGACAGGCAGTTCTGACGTGGCGGCTTATAATGTAATCAAGTCTAACAAAACACCATGACAGACACGTTCATAGGATTTGTCGACCTGGAAAAACCATTCGACAATGTAAAATGATGCAAGAGCTTCGCATTTGTGAGAAGAATAGGGATAACCTATAGAGAATGGAGGTTAATGTACAATACGTACTAGAGGCAAAAGGGAACAATAAGAGTGGAAGACTAAGAACGAAAAGCTCGTACTAAAACGGGTGTAACGTTGGAATGTAGTCTTTCACCCCTGCTCTGCAATCTATGCATCGAAGAAGCAATGCTGCAATTAAAAGGAAGGTTCAAGAGTGGAATTAAAATAAAAGGTGAAAGGATATCAGTTTTAAGATTCGCCGATGATATCGCTATCCTCAGTGAAAGTGAAGAAGAGTTACAGGATGTGTTGAATGAAATGAACAATCCAATGAATATAAAATATAGACTGACAGAAAATCGAAAAAAGTCGAAAGTACTTGAGAAGTAGCAGAAATGAGTACAGCGAGAAGACGGTTGGTAATCACGAGGAAGATTACATTAAGGAATTCTACTACCTAGGCACCAAAATAACCCATAACAGTCGACGCGAGGAGTACATAAAAAGTAGGTTAGCACTGGCGAAAAGGGCATTTTTAGTCAAGAGAAGTCTACTCGTCTTAAAAACAGGCCTTAATATGAGAAAGAAATTTCTGAGATTGTACGTTTGGAGCACAGAATTATATGGTTGTAAAATATGGACTGTGAAAATACCGGAACGGAAGAGATTCAAAGCACCTGAAATGTGGTGCTACAGCAGAATGTTAAAAAATAGGTGAAATGATGAAGTAAGGAATGAGGAGGCTCTCTGCAAAATCGTCGAGGTAAGGAATGTATGGAAAACAATGACAAGAAGGATGGACAGGATGGTAGGACATCTGATAAGACAACACGGAATAATTTCCATGGTACTAGAGGGAGCCGTAGAGTGCTAAAACTGTAGAGGACGAAGAGACTGGAATTGATCCAGCAAATAATTGGGGATGTAGGCTGCATGTGGTACTCTGAGGGGTAGGCACAAGACAGGAATTCGTGGCGGGTAGCATCAAACCAGCCAGAAAACTGATGAAAAACGCAGTTGTAGGTACATTAAATGACACAATCACACAGGCTAAATCATTGGTAAAGGAGCTGTCACCCAGCTGTTCGTAGGTAGAATAATATGGAACGTTCGGGCTGCCCATCCTAGAAAATTGTTCAAGTTTGTTGAAACCATTCCATATAGGACTAAGTTGGGATATTTACCGAATACAGTGGAGGGCAGCACGAATGGTAGTAGGCTTGATAGTCCACGCGAGTGTGACACCAATATGATAAAATAATTGAACCGCCAGATTGTTGATACACACAAATTATGCATCGAAAATTTTCTTAGAAAATGTTTAGAACAAACTTCTTGTGATGAATATAAGAATATGTGACAGTCCCCACATTTCACTCTCATAGGGATCGTGGAGACAAGATTGGACTAAATACAGCGAGTAGAGAGGCATTTAAACAATCATTCTTTCCAGGCTCAGTCCGTGAATGGAGGGGGCAAAACCTCTAGTAACTTGTACAATGGGACATACATTCTCCTATGCACTTCACAGTTGGTTTCAGAGTAGAGGCGTGGATGTAGATGTAATTCGAATGTCAGACTCGTTCCGTTTAGCTACCTGCTACTATTACATACATCAAACAAAACAGCTTTGGTTGATGACAGAACTGTTGTTCCATTACTCTGAAATCTCACATTTCCAAACTGCTCACAAGAATAATACAATGATTATGGAAAGAAAAATTTGAAGGGGTCAGGAGGGATTGGACTAGCTGACTTTTTTCTGAAAAGAACGAAATAACTACAGAAAATCTGGTCTAAATTTATTCCTTATGTGGCTCCAGTGAAAGCCTTAATAACGAGAGGGAGAAAGGCTGAAGACGATGTGGATTAACCTTATCGACAGACTAGTTAACTAAAACTATATTAGAACCTGGTGCGTTATAATGGTCTTGCTGGATGGCTGCTCTCGAGCAGGTGGTACCCGCCTGTAACCACGCTTGTGAAAAAAAATTTTATCACATGTACTTAGCAGATTTGGGGGAGGGGCGTAGATAACTTGAACGAGGAAACGGACACAAAGTTAGTGGCCACCAGACCTTGCGTCTTTGTTCAAGGCCAAGTCCAAAAACCCTCCACGATCTCTGTTACAGTGCGGGTGTGTGACAATGTTAGTTATCATCAGAGGTGGAAATGTTAAGTCTTACAAGCTCGTTGGTGGTATTCGGGAAGATCTGATTGTGTATTAAGTTTCATGCGATTCCTCCCACCTCATCTTTATTAAGAACAAAAGACAAAGCATTTAAATTCACGAAAACTGATGCACTTATGATACAACACTCTTACGAAAAGAAAGGTGTTATTTTGAGCAAATAAAGAAAAACCTTACCTGTTGGGCTGCGAAACCTACTCCTAGTAGTCCCCTGGCCTATATTGTAATGCGATTTGTTTTTAATAAAAACTTTGGAGCACTTTTACAAAAATTCGATATACGGGAAAAAATTTAAAATTGAGTTAGGCATGGTAATGGCAAAACGTTGACATTTCACATCAACCCCTGAACCAAGTTTTAGCAAAAGTCGACTACTGATGTGCGTATGACAACTTTAAATCAGAAAGTTTTAGCAAAACTCATATATGCATTCTTACAGTTACAGCAAAAGTCGACAAACGCAGTATGATTATTCTCTAGTGTCTCGGCTCACTTTCCGCAGCAAGCAGTTGACAATAATGGAATGTATTGGTTGCCTTTAGTGACGTTACTCCTTATTGTAACAATATTTGCTGCAGAAGTAGGATTGCACTCATATTTCATTTTCGTCGAAACACGCGAAAGCTGAATGGATGATGATTCTTGTGATTCTGAAAAGACTTGTCAGTCAAAGAATGTTCCAGTGGAAGAAAATCCTGATTCAGGAACTCTTCACACTTACCTGAAAAGCAAATAAAAAAGTGTGTAAAAGAACCTGTCATTAAATGACACAATGGAATTGAGGTTTCGACTTCAAAATTTGAAGGAATGAAAGAATGAAAAGCTGCTGAACACTGCTATGAAGATATTTCCTACTTTCATCATCATGTGACACCATTAAATAAAATCAATCAGGATAAGTTTCTGTTAAAGTTTCTTAATATTTGTTCACCTAGGGCAGAGCAGTGGACACGTAAAATGAAAAAAGGAAGAAAACAGCTACAGTGAAGATACCATCAGAAAAAGGAAAGTTGTGCCTGTTTGTGCTGCCACTTTCCGAGAAGTATCTGGCACGTCAAATGACGTTATCCTAATTAGGTTCCATGAAGGAAGAAGGTTACCAAAGAAAAGAAGAGGAGTCGACAAAACAGGAAAGGCTATTGCCACAAAGAATGATATTAAAAAAGGCTATTGCCACTAAGAATGATATAAAAAAAATCTATACAGAAAGAGGGGGAAGTCTACGACAGGTTGTTTGTCATCAAATCTAACAGTGAATAAAATGTTAAAAAGCTTCTGTGAAGAAAGAAAAAGTTCAGAACTGAAACAATGCTCCTTTTCAAAATACAAGCATATATGTTACGAGCATTTCAATCTATTACTAAGGGCACTTCACACCAATACCTGTTCCACTTACAACGTTGGTTTGATGGAAAAACAAGCAGAAACATGTTTGCAGAAGAAAAATGAACTACAAATTAACCAACAATTACATAGAATTGGTGCAAATTTGTTTTATGATATAATGGAGGAAGATAGTCCAACTCTGATTAAGATTTGCTTTGGCATACATCAAAATCAGCCTTTTCCAGAACTATTAGCTTCTGTGCTAGTCAAGTATGGTTATGTAATCTGAGCATCGTGATGTAAGTGTCAGTGTCAGTGTCAGTGTCAGTGATCTAAGTACTTTTTTCTATCCTGTTCCGAGAACTTTTCAAACCACCCTCATACTATTTCATAAGTAACTACAGAAAGGAAATTTATTATTTCCACTGGTGTTAAAGTGCTCCTACAACCTTGTACCAAATTTTCGTAATTGTTTAGCAACGTAAAATTTGTTATGATCATCACTCTTGATCTTACAAATGGCTGATTGTTTCATAAATTGCAATATCTACATAATGTCGGAGAATTCTCTTCACTCATTGTGAGTACAGAAGTCTATTTTCACTTTAGTGATAGGACAGTCTTCTTGTACTTCCCGTAACATACGTCCATAATGCTGTAATAACACATATTTAGCTTTGTTCTTTGGTTGTTCTGTTGTTAATATAACTGTTTCATCACATCTTATGTTTTCATTGTAGTGTTTCCTGTCATAGACTATCTTCACCATTTCTTTCTTGTTCCCATTTCTAATCAATTTTTAATGTTTATTGCTATCATCGAGTTTAAACACAGTTGCGATTTGGTTTAACAATCTTCCACGGTGTATATTTAATATAATACTAGTTGGTAATTTTGTGTTTTTGTAGGTACTTGAAAACAAATTAGTTCCGAAAATGGGCAATGGTACAGCGAAGGAAGGACAAAATTGTACAAGCCGCTACAGACAACATTTACCTTCACAAAATTTTTGAATACTGTGTACTCATACATCAACAAAATTTTGGAGATATTGCCTATGACACATAAGGTAAATTACGTATATACAACGGACATGGATTAAAATGTTGAAATTCAATAAAGGCACGAGGTTTAACAAAGAGGTCTTCAAATAATAAGTTAGACCCAAAAAAATTGAATGTTAAAATAAAATGTGTGTTAGCAGCCAGAAAGACCGTGCTGACGCTTAGATTGATCACGGAAGCAAGGCTGACGAAAAATCTAGATATGTTCATAGGATTTGTCGATTTAGGACAAGCATTCGAGTGTGCAAAATGGAGCAAGATGATCGAAAAGCCGAGAGAAATCGGAGTAAGCTGTAGGGAAAGACGGGTAATATATGGCATGTATAAGATCCAAGATGGAACAACGAGACTGGAAGACCAAGAAAGAAGTGCTCAGATTGAACAGTCTTTAGGACAGGGATATATTCCTTCGCCACTATTGTTCAGTCTCTACATCGAAGAACTAATGACGGAAATGAAAGAAGGGATCACGGGTGGGTTTAAATTCAAGGTGAAAGTGTCGCTGCTGACATTGCTGTACTCAGTGACAGTGGAGGGGATTACAGGATTTGTTAAATGAGTTGAACAGTATAAAGAGTAGAGAATAAGGACTGAGAGTAAACCACAAAATGACAAAGGTAATGAGGAACAGCAGAAATGGAAATAACAGAAACGCAACATCAAAAATTTATTATCATGAAGATGACGAATTTAAGGAAATCTGGTACCCTGAAAGTAAAATAACCCATAGCGAACGAAGGAAAGAGGACATGAAAAGCAGACTAGTACAAGCAAGGAGGGCATTCCTGGGCAAGAGGGGTCCACTGATATCAAACATAGGCCTTAATTTCAGGAAGAAATGTCTTAGAAGGTACATTTCCAGCACGGCAATGGTGGAGAATCGTGAACAGCGAAAGATCCGGAACAGAAGAGGATCGAAGCGTTTGAGAAGTGGCGATACACAATAATGTTGAAATTCAGATGGAGTGATAACATTAGAAATGAGGCGGTCCTCCACAGAATAGGTGATGAAATGTACAAATGGAGAACACAGATAGCAAGAAGGGACAGGATAATAGGAGTTGTGACAGGAAAATAGGAGTTTTGTTAAGGTATCAGAGAGTAACCTCCAATGTACTATTGGGAGTTGTAGAGGGTAAACACCATAGAAGAGGATTCAGACCGTGATACAACCAGGACATAATTGAGGACGCGAACTTCAAGGGCTACTTCGAGGTGAATTGGTTGGGACAAGGAGAGGAGCTCGTGACTGGCCGCATCAGAACCGTCAGATGACTGATGATTAAAAAAAAAGGTTTAAAATGAGATGTTTGCAGTGTAATACATTTTGAGTTGTAACTCTGAAATTATTTATGTCAACCAAAATTAATTTATGTCCATAGCCAACTACAGAAGTAAGATATGTTCATATTTTCTCGTACCCAAAGCAGAGGGCACCGTGTGTCGCGAGAGTTCAACCAGCACATACGAGTACTGCATTGCTGAAAGCAAACGTGGCGCTTCTACCGTTGAGTGGAAGGTAACAGGACAGAGAGTGACTAACATCTAAATGCTTCATCTGTTGGAAAAATGTATATAAATCGCCAGTACTTATTTAGTGTGTCAGTAGTGCGTGTGTGTGAAATCTAATGGGACATAACTGCTAAGGTCATCAGTCCCTAAGTTTACACACTACTTAAACTAAATTATCCTAAGGATACACACACCCATGCCAGAGGGAGGACTCGAATCTCCGCAGGGACCATCCGCACAGTCCATGACTGCAGCGCCTTAGAACGCTCGGCTAATCCAGCGCGGCTGTCAGTAGTGCATAAAAGATAAACGGGTGTGGTAGGATATCGTGAAGGCGTGCTTTCCGACATGCCACGACCTTGATTTAGGGAAACACTTTCATTTAATCTAGCTAAATATGGCTGTTAAATAAAGTTGATGGAACGCAAACAGTGCGAAGTACGACCGAACTGGATTAACGGTACGTATAGTGCAATTTAGTTGCTTCATCTCAAAAATGAGATTTGATAGATTTCTTTCTGTATGATCTTAATATTAATATCTACAAATTAGCTTTCAACACAGAGAAAGAAAATGTAACGATGGAAAGCTTAAAAGAAGTTAGAGATAAAGAAGGAAAAAATTGTTTACAGGAGAATGGCAAGAAGAACAATGTACATGGTATTAATGGCAGATGCAGAGGAGAGGTAGTGTTGAGGGAAGGATTCCATCCATCTTTCATCGAGTAAACTCCAATTAACGACAGTGTCTGGGTTCAAAAGAGTATGGAATGAGACCGACAGCTCACATTTTAGTTATTCTTTATTCATTATTACAAAATACCTTTGTCAGCGATAATAATATAGGCGTTTAAAGTTGCTGTAAAGGAACTTTTGAACCATCTTATACTGACATGTATCTTGATTACTTAATTATAAAGTTCTTAGCTTCTAGAGGGCATTACAAGCTGACGGAAGCGCTTTTCAGTTTTGTGTAGGCGTATCGTAGGGATTGAGTTGACAACACTGCAACTGCAGGCTTTGCTGTTTTGAAACATACAGGCAATGTGACCAGCTCCAGTGCTTCATTTGTCATGTTTTACAATACTGCAGATAATTTCAGTAAGACACTAATTTTTGTGAGAGATTCGTATTCATATCATATTTTGACATCTCCCTATTTATATAAAACTTTCATAGTCTTGTTTAAGTCATCCGTTTGGAACATATCAAAATTTAGCTTCTTGCATCCCCGAAAACCCTGCCATCATGGACGGTGGCACGGTTCACTTCCAACTCCAAACCCCCTTGAGCCGCCATTGGTCAGTTACTAAAAACGCACTTAAATTCTTACCTTCAGTATGTTTAAATGTTGGTATATGATGCATATTACCATGTATATCACTTTGACCTTGTAACATACGTTTCGTATCATCTGTTTATGGATGGAAGATTAACTTTCACTTATTTTCACGCCAGCAATGCATGTACAGTAGTATGGAAAGATGTACGTTGCCAATAGTTATCTGTTCTATCTCTGAATATATTTGTGCCAGAAATTAGAATAGCATATTTCAGCCTCGGCCTGTATGTGGAAGTGCTGTAGCTCACGTGTGATATGACTGGTTATACGATTCTAAGATGATGTTTCAGTTCTTCGAGCGTAATGTAAATGGACTGTTTCATGTATGGCTTTCAGAATAAAATAATTTTTCGATTGCATGCAACATCACGTACGACATATTGCGTAATGATTATGTGTAAGTAAGTAAGTCTACTTCTATTGAATTTAAACACAATGATCGTTACGTTTAATGGGTTTCCACGGCGTACTTATTTAATTTAAATAATACTTATCTATGTTGACGTATTCTTTCGTAGGTACTTTAAAAATAACAAAACGTTGAAACTGACCAGTTTCACAACGAACAAAGGATACAATTGTATAGCCTACTACGGACAGCGCTTACATTCACTGACAAGTACCTCCACTGGCTACCACAGTTGGAAACAAAAACTCAAGCCACGAGCAACGTCAAATGAGAGATGTAGTACTTTGTAAACGAAGGATACAGTTTTCTTGTACTGAAGTGATTGGTATACCAATGCAGAAAGGATACTTTTTACACAAACACAATTTACTACGTAATTATGACTGTGTATTGTATTCAAGTAAAAGAAGATGTAGTAGGTAATATATTATTGATTGTGAGATATTAATTTGCTACTAAATATCGGCGCGTGTCGGTAACATTGAGAAATTGTGTTTACCTACAGTTACCCTTCCCTCAACAATCTTGCTGTCAACGCATTTTTCTCTGAAAGGAGGTTGGTGTTATTCAAGACTCAAATACACCATGTGATTCCTCAGTCTTTTGGCTACATAATAATATTTTTCAACATATTGTCCGTTCAATACGTCGGCCTTAGATCACCTTTCTGGGAGGGCATTTGTGCCCGTCTGGTACCACTCTACTGGTCGAGGTCGGAGCCAACGTCTTTCTGCATCAATAACTTCCCCGTAATCACGTACTGCTTGAATCCTTCATTGGGGCAATGGAATTGGGAAGGTGCGAGAGAACCGGGCTGTATGTTGGATGAAGAAGAACAGTCCAATTAAATTTTGTGAGCTCCTCTCGTGAGGGCAGACTTTCGTCAGCATTACCAACAGTGACGCCCAGTTGAGCAGCGAGGTCTTTGATTATGATTCATCGGTCAACTCGAATGAGAGTGGCTGCTCGTTGCAACATAGCGGGAGTCGCATCTCAGTGCGGCTGGCCGGCTCGCTGGAGACTTGACAGATTTACGCGGCTTTGTTGCTATGGTGACAGACGCCTCACCCAAAGACTCACCGTGCTGTAGTTCACTACCAGGTCTCCGAAGGCATTCTGCAAGCGCCTACGAACACCTGCGATGCTCCGGTTTTCTGCCAAAAGAAACTCAGTGAAAATAAACTCACTGTCGTTACACATGCCGTTTTGCAGGCTACGGTGTAGCACTGCCTCCTATCGTGACATCACAATGAGAAGAGGCTTCAATAGAAAGGGCAAGCCTATTTGTTTCTGTAAGCTAAGAAACGCAAGTACACAAGAATACAGCTCATCTGAAGGAAAACGTGAACTAACATCGATATCTGACACGCACATAATAAAAACATCATGAAACAGCACAAATAATTTGGAAGTGGAACGTGAATTATCGGAATGTCAGAAGAGATGCAAATGAACGGATATTGTAAGTATTGCTACTGAAGAATGTTCCACACTAAATTGAGATAAAGTAACAGATGAATTGTAATACGATATGAGTATTCAGAAGAAATCGGAGAATTTTCAGCGGAAGAGGGACGAATTTTTGGTCTGACTGATGAAGCACGCAGGAATAATTTAAATCAACTTATTAAAATGTGACATGGAGTCGCATGGAGAACTCTTAGGACGAAGAAAAATAAGAAATAATTTACCTGTTTTGCTCACTGAACAAACCCAGTATGCTCAGACAACAAGAACGATTCAAAATGTTCCGTTGTAGCAGCACTGCAGTTGCGTGTACACCTTTCTTTCTGCCTTTGATTCGTAAAATTATGGTTATGTAGAAAAGTTATGTTGCTGTCACAGGCTTTAATATCCACCCAGTAAAACACTGGTTTGGGGCTCACACATGAGGCTGCCGGAACTGCGTCATGTCTTATACAAGTGAATAATAGTTTTCTGGTGCATGAACTACAACATCTTTTGCGTACCTTTAAGTGAGGACTTCTTGAATGATGATTATCAAAGCAGTATTACCAAGTCTGATCAATGGCGGGAAATTCGATTTGCTATTTCTTGTGCTACGCAAAATACAATCGTCATCTCTTGTACGTGAAGTGTTTGTGAATACACTACTGCTGGTATTAAATAGCACACGTCAATGCTAGCAGTCTGTAGACAGAGTAAAGAAGATGCTTGTATTTTTAGACACTGGTCTTTTAATTGCTTTAAATGGGAAAGGAAATGCATTTGTGTTGCTCTGCAAATAATCCTGGCTTCTGAATTAATGAAAATTAGAATTCACACCAAAAGTGTGAGGATTGCTACTCTGCACGAGGAAAGCTGTGATACAAAGCAGCTTCAATTAACACAAACACTGTACCGTCGCTCTGGGCAGTGCATCAGCTATAGCTGAAACAAAATTAAACCCAGGCTGTACGCAGAGTTCCTTCTTTAATTAATTACTGCCTTTAATTACATGACTGGCAAATTTTCATTGTCGGCTCGCCTGCGAGTGTACCGCGTTAGGCGGGATAGTAGCGCTCATTACGTAGTCATGAAATACATGTTGAAAGCCAGCCAACAGGTCAAACAGTGGCAGCTCAGAGCAGCAGCACGCAGCGCTGACTGCGTCGCTACCGACAAACAACCCACGGATAGTCATATTGTTTTAATTATCACCGGGGAAATATCAACCTGCGACCGTGAAACATGGTATTTGTCCCACTCCGCACGTTCGCGCTTCAGTACGGCACAGTTATACCAGCGATGAATGATTGGCGTAGACTTCTTTGTGGAAGTCTGCACGTCGGTTGTTCAGGCAACTTTCGACCTGGATAATCACCTCTTCGTCAGCCTACCATGAAATCGTTTTTTCATTCGGTTTGCGTAGAGAACGATTTACTTACTTCAGCAGGTACCTTAAAGTAAACAGTCTAGGAACGATATTTGTACCCAACCGACTTGTCAAGAAATACCTAAAACGTATTAAAACGTATTGTAGCATTCTATCAGAGGCTGTAACCTGCGACTAAAACCTATAACAACATCATATCTGCAAAACCAAACTAATTGTCTGTTTATCTGTTTGAACACGCTAATCTCGAGATGTACTAGACGAATTTTCGTGGGGGTTTTCAAAGGTAACCTGAGCATAGCTTGGGACACCGTGTAGACTTTATTTTATCAAAATCCGAACACGAAAAGGAAAGGTATCCTAACTGGAAATTTTATTTACAGTAATACTGTAATTGCGAGAGTAACTTTGTTACCTTTTCACGACCAACCCGCTGAACCGCTTTCCATGAAATTTGTTATGAAGATGCTTGAACTCTGAGGAACAACAAAGGATGCGTCAGGAAGTGTGTTGTACAAGATACTTACTGATTTGAAGAATATTACGCGAACTAGGGAAAAATAATTACGCTTGAAAAGCTATTTATTCTCGCTTTTGATCTTGACCATATTTGTAAAAATGCTTTGTTATTTGATATGCGCTACGTCAGACTATTAAAAGTTTTGGATGCAGTGCTTATACAGTCTTTAATTACTTTATTCCATAATTCCACACCATTCGTTGCACAATGTACACCTTGTATAATGTACAGATAGTTCAACAGCCCGATGCGTAGACACATGCTAATGCGCACTGCGCTGCCGCAACGCTGTGCAAGCAGACCCATCGTGGTTTGGGACTGCTTGGGAGGAGGGAGAGAGTGGCGCACATTATGAGCTAGGCTTTTCTACACGGGCAGACACGTGTCTACACTGATGCTATTGCATGTACTAGGTTGATGCATAAGACGTACGTTTTCGTTTTGCGTGTTGGTATTCCGGTTACTCTGAGTTTATATCGATTTTCACATTTTACTTGTAGTTCACTATTACTATTTCAGTTTACGTATTGTCATTCCGTCATCTCGAGATAGTGAGTGGAGCTGTGGGCGTTGAAAAATGGAGTGACAAGTGGAGCAATGGGAACATTTCTGACCTGTTCTTCTGTTTGAGTTCAATAGTGGGGTGACAGCACAGGAGGCAGCCAATAACTTTTGCGCAATGTATCGGGATAGAGCCATAGGACAGAAAACTGTAAGAAAATAGTTTTCTCGTTTTAAGGAGAATTGTTTTGACATTAGTGATTCTCCGCGTTGAGGGAGGTCATTGGCGTTTGATGAAGACAGTTCAGCAACCCACGTCAGTGTACTCGGGAACTGACAGATATGGTGAACTGTAATCATTCCACCATCGTGCGACATTTGCATGCAATGGCGAAGGTTCAGTAATCTGTTGTATGGGTACCGCATGCTCTAAACCAAAATCGAAAAAATCAGTAGGTTGCCATACGTGCGTCTCTGAATGCTCATCACCAATTGGCTACTGAACAACACCGACCATTACTGTCTCGCACCGTTACTGATGACGAGAACATCAATTGGCTGGTGAACAGCACCGACCATTCCTGTCAAGTACGATAAATAGTGTCTTATGCTATCGTAAGGAAAAGAAAGCAATGGTTGAGCCCAAACTAAGCAGCAGTTCCCCGTAAAAATACTTTCTCCCATCCATAGATGTTGTGCATCTGGTGGAACAGCTATTGTGTAGTGTACTACAATTGCTTCCCCAAGGTGTAAAAACCACTGCTGACATCTGTTGTCAACAACTGAGACGTCTTGCAGATACAGTCCAAGAACACCTACCAGCAAGGCTGCCTGAAGTGATGCTACTCCACGATAACGCTTGCCCGCATTCTGCTAGACCGGAAAAAAAAAGAATCATTATACAGGATTTGTGTTTGGAAAACAGTCCGCACCCACATTATTCATTTGATATTATGTCCTCACGTTTTCTTCTTTACCGGTCTCTATCGAAAAACCTTCAAGAAATTTCCTTTCAGGATGAAAATGTTCTCCCAACATGGGTGGACGAGCTCTTCGCCTCAAAACCAAGTGATTTCTACAGTCGCGAAATACACTCCTGGAAATTGAAATAAGAACACCGTGAATTCATTGTCCCAGGAAGGGGAAACTTTATTGACGCATTCCTGGGGTCAGATACATCACATGATCACACTGACAGAACCACAGGCACATAGACACAGGCAACAGAGCATGCACAATGTCGGCACTAGTACAGTGTATATCCACCTTTCGCAGCAATGCAGGCTGCTATTCTCCCATGGAGACGATCGTAGAGATGCTGGATGTAGTCCTGTGGAACGGCTTGACATGCCATTTCCACCTGGCGCCTCAGTTGGACCAGCGTTCGTGCTGGACGTGCAGACCGCGTGAGACGACGCTTCATCCAGTCCCAAACATGCTAAATGGGGGACAGATCCGGAGATCTTGCTGGCCAGGGTAGTTGACTTACACCTTCTAGAGCACGTTGGGTGGCACGGGATACATGCGGACGTGCATTGTCCTGTTGGACAGCAAGTTCCCTTGCCGGTCTAGGAATGGTAGAACGATGGGTTCGATGACGGTTTGGATGTACCGTGCACTATTCAGTGTCCCGTCGATGATCACCAGTGGTGTACGGCCAGTGTAGGAGATCGCTCCCCACACCATGATGCCGGGTGTTGGCCCTGTGTGCCTCGGTCGTATGCAGTCCTGATTGTGGCGCTCACCTGCACGGCGCCAAACACGCATACGACCATCATTGGCACCAAGGCAGAAGCGACTCTCATCGCTGAAGACGACACGTCTCCATTCGTCCCTCCATTCACGCCTGTCACAACACCACTGGAGGCGGGCTGCACGATGTTGGGGCGTGAGCGGAAGACGGCCTAACGGTGTGCGGGACCGTAACCCAGCTTCATGGAGACGGTCGCGAATGGTCCTCGCCGATACCCCAGGAGCAACAGTGTCCCTAATTTGCTGGGAAGTGGCGGTGCGGTCCCCTACGGCACTGCGTAGGATCCTACGGTCTTGGCGTGCATCCGTACGTCGCTGCGGTCCGGTCCCAGGTCGACGGGCACGTGCACCTTCCGCCGACCACTGGCGACAACATCGATGTACTGTGGAGACCTCATGCCCCACGTGTTGAGCAATTCGGCGGTACGTCCACCCGGCCTCCCGCATGCCCACTATACGCCCTCGCTCAAAGTCCGTCAACTGCACATACGGTTCACGTCCACGCTGTCGCGGCATGCTACCAGTGTTAAAGACTGCGATGGAGCTCCGTATGCCACGGCAAACTGGCTGACACTGACGGCGGCGGTGCACAAATGCTGCGCAGCTAGCGCCATTCGACGGCCAACACCGCGGTTCCTGGTGTGTCCGCTGTGCCGTGCGTGTGATCATTGCCTGTACAGCCCTCTCGCAGTGTCCGGAGCAAGTATGTTGGGTCTGACACACCGGTGTCAATGTGTTCTTTTTTCCATTTCCAGGAGTGTAGTAAAGTTAATCCAGCGTTGGCAGACTGTTGTAAAAAGTGAAGGAGAAAACATTATTGATGACAAAAGTCTCTGTTATGTTCATCTGTCGTGTTTATTAAAACTATGAAAAAACGCTACGAACTTATGCACCAGCCCACTACAACAGCCTACTTACTCATCATCACTCATCGTTAATAACACTACTGATACGCGAGTGCAGTTGTGGATAACTGCTGGTATGTAATAATAAGCGAGAACAAGTAACTGAAAACTTCTGCATCAAGAAAATGCTACGTAAGAGGACGTAAAAGGCAATGTAAAGCTGCTGTTCTCTACCAGAAAATAAACAAAAAACAGAAGGCGAAAAAGTGCACTTTTACGCTATAGCATTTGACAAAATTGATTATTTTCGAAAAGAAGTGATTTTACGTATGTACGGTGGGTGTACTGTAAACAAGTGAAATTAAAAACTAACGGAAGATGCAATCTGCGCCGGCCGCTGTGACAGAGCGGCTCTAGGCGCTTCAGTCCGGAACCGCGCTGGTGCTGCTGCGGTCGCAGGTTCGAAACCTCTCTCAGGCATGGATGTGTGTGATGTCCTTGGGTTAGTTAGGTTTAAATAGTTCTAAGTCTAGGGGACTGATGACCTCAGATGTTAAGTCCAATAGTGCTTAGAGCCATTTGAATCATTTTTTGCAATTTGTAATGAGCGATGAAACTGTTAATAATAGAGGGTACGAACTGGGATATTATGATGATTCTATGAATAGGAGCAGGCCAATAAAGTCGAATACAGTTATTATACCTTAATTTTCAAACAAAAGGTAAATAATCTATGAAAATTGCAAAAAATTATTATTCAGACTAACCATCATTGTCTTCTAAGGTATTTCGTGCCTTCAACTGAAAGATCATCATCAGAAGACATTATTTAGAGCTGTTTATCCTACTACCTTTAGTGTGCCTAATCACAGACCTCGACTGTGTATTCATGATCACCAGTTCTCATTTAGTTTGAATTTGAAAACAAAGTCTGTTAAGGGTCAACAGCACTGAAACTCCTTAATTTCAGTATTCAACGTGGCTCATTGGGAGTGATCAATTAGCACTGTTTCCAGTTGTGATGAAAAGGCCTTGATAGTGCTATTTGTGTTGCGGAAATCACAAGATACTCTTGAGCCTCACACAAAAAGTTGTGAAGGTTATGATACCAGACCACGTCAACTGAATTTAAATATGTGTCACAGGTAAGGTGTATGAAAATAAACTATTAAAATCACATAACTGTGAATGATGTTTGACTCGAAGTGTCCATGTGATGCAGTCAGAACTCTTACTGTCATGCTGCGAAATCAAACAGGAACTTTATGTAATCCTGGGAATAACTCTTATGCCAATTTGTATCAGAGACGACAAAACAACGACAATAAGCTGCGTGCGTTAAAAGAGTAGGACTTGTTATGTCGGTGAAATGTAATGAAGCAGATTTATTTTCCATTTTTCCGACCTAGCGATATCTGGCGCTCTCCTATTAAGTTGTGGGATCGCTGTTGTCCAACCATGAACTCACTGTTGCTATCCACTCTACTGTGGCAGTACATGCAGTTCTTGAAAGCATCTGAAACGTCCTGAAAAAGAAGTCTCCGTTCCTTTAAGGTGTGTTGCCTGAAACAGCCACTCCTCACTTGCGGCAGCTCTCTAATATAAGTTATTTAAAGAAAGAACAAACACTCTTTGCTAAGTGTTCTGAAATAAACTGACCCCATTTCGTAAATGTTTCATTAATATTCACAACGATGAAGTCCTTTACAAACAAAGAAAATGGTTTAAAATTGAAATAGTGTAAAAGATATTTCCAGTGCCCACTACGTTATAATATATGAACATCGTAAAATACTGGTTTAATCGCCACTGGCGAAATTCAGTCATCATCCCTACTACAATTTTCAAATGCCTTTACAAAAATGGATTTCAAAAAACTGAAAACCTAACCGAATTCAGTATTTCGTATGGTAAAATATTTGTCAGACATGATGTCACAGAGATGAAATTACGGGAGACGTTCAGACTGCTTCACTAGACTAGTACAACATTGCAAAAAATACGAGTTTGGACAGATTTTTGAGAGCATTTCTCTTGGAGAAAATGAGCAGTCCAGCTAAAATAATTTGAAAACGGATTAAAATCAGTCATGAACGCAACAAAATATTTATTTGCAATGGCAACCGGTTTCGGTCAGAATGTGACCATCTTCCGATCATTTACACCACGTTGATAGGCGGTGTCGGTGACCGGAACATCTGCGGTGGCATCGCAGTTGACGTTCGTTGAACCATGACACCTGCTCCGCTCATCGTCACCACCTACCATCATATTGTAAATGGTCTGAAGATGGTCGCATTGTAACCGAAACTGTTTACCATTACAAACAAATATTTTGGTTCAAATGGCTCTGAGCACTATGGGACTTAACATCTGTGGTCATCAGTCCCCTAGAACTTAGAACTACTTAAACCTAACTAACCTAAGCACATCACACATATCCATGCCCGAGGCAGGATTCGAACCTACGACCGTAGCAGTCGCGCGGTTCCGGACTGAGCGCCTAGAACCGCTAGACCACCGCGGCCGGCAACGAATGTTTTATTTCCGTTATAATCGTTTTTAATCCGTTTTTAAATTATTTTATTACTTGCAATTTAACTATCAGTTATGATATGTTAACATGCCAGTGCACACTACAACACTACTGTGTTCGTCGTTTGTGAGGGATGTATTATGGATAAAATAAGACGACTAAAAGATCTTTACTCCCTGATAAATAGTCTCTTTTATGAACAGAGAACTTAAGGCATATTCGGATACAACATAATGCCGCTGTGTCTGATTTTTTGTAAATATCTTAGTGTATTCTTCCATTACCTTGATGCGTCCAGAGGTATCAATTACAGCTTTAAATCTATTATTAGATGTAGAAGGTTGACGAAGTATCCACTTGTATGCCACTATGAATGATTTGCGTTAAGTAACTCGTTACTCAAATCAAATTTGGTAAAAAGTAGTCTTGATTTAATATAGATACATAGTCAAGTCCCATTATTACATGGTTGTTGACTGCTGTTGTACGACTGACTCCTGCATTTTCATCTGTTGGTTCTGTCTCGTGATTCATTGAATTAGCAGTTTTTATTTATGGCTCAGGAGACGAATTAGGATCTAAGTATGAGACGCTGACAGTTTCAGCAGGTGGATACCGTGTATAATGGTTCAAATGGCTCTGAGCACTATGGGACTCAACTGCTGTGGTCATTAGTCCCCTAGAACTTAGAACTAGTTAAACCTAACTAACCTAAGGACATCACAAACATCCATGCCCGAGGCAGGATTCGAACCTGCGACCGTAGCGGTCTTGCGGTTCCAGACTGCAGCGTCTTTAACCGCACGGCCACTTCGGCCGGCTACCGTGTATAATTCTTCACTTTGACCGAGCGGGGTGGCGCAGTGGTTAGACACTGGACTCGCATTCGGGAGGACGACGGTTCAATCCCGCGTCCGGCCATCCTGATTTAGGTTTTCCGTGATTTCCCTAAATCACTCCAGGCAAATGCCGGGATGGTTCCTCTGAAAGGGCACGGCCGACTTCCTTCCCAATCCTTCCCTAATCCGATGAGACCGATGACCATGCTGTCTGGTCTCCTTCCCCGAAACCAACCAACCAATCTTCACTTTGTTAGGACAGATAGCCGTTTGTTACGACTTCTGCAGTACTTGCTATGGCCGTTTGCTACTTGTTACGACTTCTGCAGTACTTGTTAGCAGCAGACACAGTGGCTGCGCCAAAGACTGAGACGGCGTGGAGTTTTACAACTATTTATTGAGCTTTCTTTACAATTTCTCCCTCGTCGTCGCTGCCCAGCCCTGCGGATCCTTCCGCCTGGCTGCTGCTGTGTAAATTCTCCGACAATGCGCGCAACGCGCGCCACCAGTGCTCCATTCAAGTCAGGATGCCCTGTGGTTGAGATGAACTCGTCGCCGCTCGGCAGCCCAGTATGGCACTTCCACGTAGCCGCGTCGCCATGACGTCAGCTGCCGCCGCTTGCTGCACCGGCGGCTGGGAAGCCGTCAGTCGCGATGTCCGCGAGCTCCCGTCATGGACGGACCACGCGCCGTGGGCCGGGTTGCCGTGACGTCCGGGCTTCAGGTCCCCGGCGGCGCCTGTGACCAAGACCTCGCTGCGGCCGGTCCTGCTGGAAGTTCTCGCTGTAGTTAGTCGGCCATGGTGCCGACCGGACTCGGGCCGACCCCCAGAGCTGAAGTTGACATCTGGCGGCGAAAGGATGACTCCTGCGAGCTGAAACAGACTTCTGAATCGTCACCTACCAAGGTAGAACATTCGGATACCTACCACGTCCATCCTCAGATCCGAACTGCTTCCTAATGGCTTCTGTCCGTTGCTGCCTGCACTCCACTATTTATATACGGCAGGGGACATTTTTTACCCTCAGTGGCAGCTTTTTGTTATTACTCCCGCAGTATACTGCAGCGTAACTTGGCGTGCTGGCCTCACTTCCCTGACTCAGCACTCTCCAGGCTTCGCTCAGCGCTCGGTCTGCGTGCGTCCTTGCGTCAGCCGGTTGGTAGATTGCAACTGTCAGCAAGGCTATCTGTGCCGCACCTACTTCGCAATGCCTTGATCGCCGGCTGCCTCTGTTTTGCCATTCTCCACTGCGTGAAGCAACACTTACTACATGTGGCCACAAAAACTTTTTAAAATGAACGTACGATACAATAGCTGCAATTGATATACAGAAGTACGATTACATATTCAGATTGACAAGGAAAGTACAATATCACACAGTGCGTTCTCTTCGAATGGTGGTAGCTTAAATTCACCAGAGAGTGCATACATACTCAGGTATTAAAAAGCATTCACAATCCGCCTAACACGATGAGTAGCACCTGAGAAATGTAAAGATTCTAAACGGAGTGGTAAATTTGTGGTAAGGTCTCATGGGACCAAATGCTGAGGTCATCGGTCCCTAAGCCAACACACTACTTAATCTAACTTAAACTAACTTACGCTATGGGCAACACACACACTCGTACCCGACGGAGGGAGCCGCACAGACCGTGACAAGACGCCCAGACTGAGTTCAAATGGCTCTGAGCACTATGGGACTTAACATCTATGGTCATCAGTCCCCTAGAACTTAGAACTACTTAAACCTAACTAACCTAAGGACAGCACACAACACCCAGCCATCACGAGGCAGAGAAAATCCCTGACCCACGCCCAGACTGCGCGGCTACCCCGCGCCGTAAAAAGCGGTGTGATATTCGTCTGGGACAATGTAGCTATTATGGCACTTCGATGCGCGCTTAGAAACCTCCTAACTATAAAAGAAAATCATTAACTTTTGTTTGACAGTAGTTTCGTGTGAGTAAATCTACAACAAATAAAATTTCTCCCATAAATAAACTTAGGATGAAGACATCGTACTAAGACTGTTACCTTCTCTTGAAAGTGAAAGAAGCCTGAGTGGAGCTGGTTGCTTGATAAAAGGGAAAAATGGTTCAAATGGCTCTGAGCACTATGGGACTCAACTGCTGTGGTCATAAGTCCCCTAGAACTTAGAACTACTTAAACCTAACTAACCTAAGGACAGCACACAACACCCAGCCATCACGAGGCAGAGAAAATCCCTGACCCCGCCGGGAATCGAACCCGGGAACCCGGGCATGGGAAGCGAGAACGCTACCGCACGACCACGAGATGCGGGCCGATAAAAGGGAATCGCTTACTTCGCTCTACCCTCTGTCACTTAGGAAAACCTACACAACTGGTCGTTACAATTGCCACACGAAGAAGAAATGCAGATGATAAACGGGTATTCATTGGACAAATACATTATACTAGAACTGATATGTGATTACATTTTCACGCAATTTGGGTGCATAGATCCTGAGAAATCAGTACACATAGCAACCACCTGTGGCCGCAATAACGGCCTTGATATGCCTGGGCATTGAGTCAAACAGAGCTTGGATGTCGTGTACAGGTACAGCTGCCCGTGCAGGTTCAACACGATAGCACAGTTCATTAAGAGTAGTGACTGGCGTATTGTGATGAGCCAGTTGCTCGGCCACCATTGATCAGACGTTTTCAATTGGTGAGAGATCTGGAGAATGTGCTGGCCAGGTGAGCAGTCGAACATTATCTGTATCCAGAAATGTCGGTACAGGACCTGCAACATGCGGTGGTGCATTATCCTGCTGAAATGTAGAGTTTCGCAGGGATCGAATGAAGGGTAGAGCTACGGGTCGTAACACATCTGAAATTGAACGTCCACTTTTCAAAGTGCCATCAATGCGAACAAGAGGTGACCGAGACGTGTAACCAATGGCACCCCATACCATCACGTCGGTGATACGTCAGTATGGCGATGACGAATACACGCTTCCAACGTGCGTTCACCGCGATGTCACCAAACACGGATGCGACCATCGTGGTGCTGTAAACAGAACTGGGATTCATCCGAAAAAATGGCGTTTTGACATTCGTGCACCCAGGTTCGTCGTTGAGTACACCATCGCAGGCGCTCCTGTCTGAGATGCAGCGTCAAGGATAACCGCATCCATGGTCTCCGAGGAGATAGTCCGTGCTGCTGCAAACGTCGTCGAACTGTTCGTGCAGATGGTTGTTGCCTTGCAAACGTCCCCATCTGTTGACTCAGGGATCGAGACGTGGCTGCACGATCCGTTACAGCCATGCGGATAAGATGCCTGTCATCTCGACTGCTAGTGATAGGAGGGCGTTGGGATGCGGCACGGCGTTCCTCCTGAACCCACCGATTCCATGTTCTGCTAACAGTCATTGGATCTCAACCAACGCGAGCAGAAATGTCGCGATACAGTAAACCGCAATCGCGATAGGCTACGATCCGACCTTTATAAAAGCCGGGAACGTGATGGTACGCATTTCTCCTCCTTACACGAGGCATCACAACAACGTTTCACCAGGCAACGCCGGTCAACTGCTGTTTGTGTGTCAGCTCATTGTAGGTGTCACCACCGGCGCCATCCTTGTGTGAATGCTCTGAAAAGCTAATCATTTGCTTATCACAGCATCTTCTTCCTGTCGGTTAAATTTCGCATCATTAGCACGTCAACTTCGTGGTGTAGCAATTTTAATTGCCAGTAGTGTGTTAGCGACGTTCATTGTTTTCCCTATTGTCTGGATTTTTCAGTTGACTGTTTAGGGCATCTCTTCCTCTGCCCTACTGAATCAAATATACGCAGCATATCTGTGCATGGTAAGGAGCAAACTGAGCGATTATCTCAAGAAAAATTAACACAGCTTCAATAAATGCAATATAAGAACCACCAAAATGTAATATGTGTGTGGCTGTCTGAGACCTGTGCATTCTAGGTAGTGGAACCTTATCAAACCAGCCACCCTTGTAGTTCGTTTGGAACCGTCAACGAAAAAAGTCTTAGACTTGTTGCAATGCTTCAACACCTATCCTACACGGACGGAACTGATTGGTATGACGGCCTTGTGGACGTTATGTATGTCATCCCTTGCGCTGTTCAGTTCCGGACAGTTGCTGCATACAAGTTTTGCATCCTCTTTCTTCTCACAGGCTTTACTATATCAATAATCCCTGTAGGATACGATTTATATCATGATATAAAACACTCATATTCTGGATACCAACCGTTGAACGTGTGAAGTCTCTCTTTACCTTGGCATAACTGCTGGAATCTACGTCCACTTGAACCTGTTTACTATATCCAAGCGTTGTTATCCTTTTATAAATAATACATCACAAATTTCTCTTCATTAGCAAGTATATGATTCCGTGATACCTCGGGATGCGTCCTATTAACGGATCTCTTATTTTAGAGAAGTTGGGCCACAAATTTATTGTGTCCCTAGTTTAATGCAGTAGCTCCTCGTTTGTTTTTCTATGTGCCCATCCCCAATCTTTAATATTTTCCGTAGCACGAAATTTCAGGAGCTTCTATTCTCCTTTTTTTTTTTTTATTTCGACTGTTTATCATCTGCTTTGCACTTCTGTGCTAGGTAAGACTCTAAATATCTTCAGAAAAGTATTTCTAATAGTTAATTTTGAATTCGTTGGTAACAAATTCTTGTTTTCATGAAACGAATTTCTTGCTATCGCCAGTCTTCATTTTATATCTTCTGTAGTTCGGTCATCGTCAGATATTTTGCTACTTAAAGAGAAAAACACATACACCATCTTGAGTGTCCCATTTCTTTGTCTAATTCCTTCAGCATCACGCGACATACATATATCGACAATATTCCATTATCGTTGTTTTACTTATAATGATGTACAGATTTGAGCCTCTATTCGATTCACTAACCATTCCGGCCAACTCGTCTTCACGTCCTTTGCCGTCTCTGCCAGAGTTAGGTCATCGGAAAACTTCAAAATTACAGTTACTTCTCCATGAACTTTAACTGTCTTTTCAAATTTCACGTTAGTTTCCTATACTATTTGCTCAATGTACAGATTGAATGAAATCAGTGACTGGCTACACCATTGGCTCACTTCCTTTTGAAATGTCTCTTCTCTTTTACGTCCTTCGATTTTTATAGCTGCAGTCACTTTTCTGTAGATTACTTTTCACTCTCTATATTTTACCCGTGCTACGTGAGGTATTTCAAAGAGAAAAACCTAACCAGTGCTTGTCAACTGATGAAAACAGAACAGCAGAACCAGTACAGACCACGTGGCAGCGGCGCAGTGCTCTCGTACTGCTCGCGGCTGAGGTTTCCCCTTCAGCCCTCCGACCCCCACCACCCCCAATCTCCATGCAGCTAATCACCGTAGCACTTCACAGCAGGAGCCTCATCACCATCTGCCGCCGAAAGCCGGAAGCCGCGCCATTTGCCTAAAAATGGCGCCGGGATTACAGGCGAGATTACTTACAAGCCCCTCGTGAAACCGTCTACGAGGGAATTAGGTCTCCCGAGGCTGCGCGGGGCCAGGGGAGGCGGCGGGCCGCTACGACACGGCCGTCCCCACAAACGCCCCCAAAGTCCCCCATCCTCTTCCACTGCAGCGGTGCGGCCGCAATCATCTCGAGCCACAACTTGAACGAAGAACTGCTCACAGAAATTTGTGGACCACTCGCTCTTGCTGTTTTCAGTAATGAGGTCAAAATACTCCTTTGCTGGAAGGTTTTTTCTTATTCCAATTATGTTTTAAGACCTTGTTGATGATGCGTCTGTCCGTAAGAAAGGTAATTCACACAAAATTCAGCATTCTCCTGTCGTCCAGGTTTTCCGCCATTATTCTTATAGCTGCTTGCGATGCTTTAATTTGTTGTCGTCAATTAGCTGACATGTTGTTCTTCCTCTGGTCCTCTTTTTTGTGACGGCTCCCTAACACAAGGTCCTCGGCGGAAATTTTGGGGCAGCCACCACAAATTGTATAAAGTGTGGGTAGTGACCAGGATGTAGCTATGTCTGTTGGCCGAAAAATAATTAATGACAAGAATTGCACCAGCTAGAATAAAGAGATATCTTTATTTCTGACGAAACGTGCACCAGCAATACAACTCCAAGTAATATCCAAGAGTAATCCGTGTACTGAGCCTAGTCGAATACAACAGCAAATATTGCACCGCAATGGCTCCGCTATAAACTCCACGAAAGGCTAGCAATAGACAATCGACAAGAGACTGTCCATCTCGGGGCCAGCGCTCCTTATATGCAAAAGGCAGAGGGCGCTGTGTACCCGAGCTCAGCCATGGCGTGACCTCCTCCGTTGGCGGTAACACCCTGAGACGCCGCGACATGAACTGTGGCCAGCGATGTCACGGTCAGAGCGCGCGTGCGCGAGTTGGTTGGTTGGTTGGGTCCGTGGATACAACACTCTTCCCTGCCACAATTCATACTAGCACGTCCTTTATGAATCAGTCGCTTCTTATCGATTGTAAACGCCTCTTTCACTTCAACCACTTCATTCTTTTGACTACTCTTTTCATTCACCCTGTGAAACGCAACCTTTTCCGTTATTTTATATGTCCATTTTACATCTTCAATTCTTCTCCAAATTCACATCTTAGAAGCCTCTAAGCATTTCTCCTCTCTCCGTCGCAGTGTGCATGATTCGGCGCTATTTAGGGGAAAACTCCATATAAAGTACTTCACTAACCTTTCATTTCGTTATTAATATAACAAACAACAGGAAGTACTCCCCCTCCTGTAAAATATTTCTTTGTTTTACTTTCTTGATTATATTTAATGTTATTATTTATTTAACATCCAAGATACAAGATCAGTTTATCCCACTGACTGATCACATTTTTCATTTTTATATTTCTATCTGGAAAATATCCTGAGTAAGTCTTTTTGCACTAACGTTCAAATATCTAAAACTACGTACAAGCCTATGAAAGCTAATGTTGGTTCACCAGTTTTCATCATGTAAACTGGAAAGCGTAGCAGTATGTTTACGACTAACAATATGACAAAATTCATTTGTTCTCATATGATGCATGTGAAATGGCTTCCGAAGTGATTATGGCTGTACGACGGGAATTAATAGATTTTTAATTCGAAATGGTAATAGGAGCTGGAAGCATGAGACATTCCATATCGGAAATCGTTAGGGAATTCAGTATCCCGACATCCACAGTGTCAACAGTGTACCGAAAATACCAAATTTCGGGGTTACCTCTCACCAGAGGCAATGCAGTGACCGACGGCCTTCACTTAATGATCTAGAGCAGCGACATTTACATACAGTTGAATGTGCTAACTGACAAGGAACATTGTGTGAAATAACACCCTGAAAGGAATGTGGGACGTACGGTGAACGTATCCGTAAGGGCAGTACGGGGAAATCTTGCGTTAATGGGCTATGGTACCAGAGGCCCGATGCGAGTGCATTTGCCAACAGCACGACATTGCCGGCAGCGATTCTCATTGGCTCGTGACCGTGAAACGTCCCCTTTTGACTAATTTATACACGACTGTGCTTAAACTGACACACAATATTTTTTTTTAGCGCAACGCAATCTGACTTTCAAAAAATTATAGGTTCGAATCCTGGCAGGGTCGCCATATCAAACGTCCCCTTTTGACTAATTTATACACGACTGTGCTTAAACTGACACACAATATTTTTTTTTAGCGCAACGCAATCTGACTTTCAAAAATCCCTACAAAAAAAATGGCCCTGACTAACATTAACCTATGCATTTCACAAATCGCTTACCTCACAAAAATCTTGGTTACTCCCACTACTGCAATACAGAGAGCGCCACTACTGCCAGCTAAATAAAAGATTCAAAGTATGGAAGGCACTAACTACTGATAGGGATAGTTAGCAAATGAAAGATATTAATAGAGAACAAACAATGTATTTACCTTAATATCATCATAATATATATAGCAGTTCATGACAAATTACAAAACTCCGCGATCTCTCTCCCCACATCCACCACTGCTGGCGGCTCACCTCCAACTGCGCAACGCTACGTGCTGTTCACATCCAGCTGCCGCTGCCCAACACTACAATGGCAGACAACAATGCAAACCAGCCACAGACTGCACACAGCACAGCCAGTGATTCTCACACAGAGCGCTATGTAACGTTGCCAATAACAAAACATAAACAGCCTACTTACAACCGTATCGGTTAAACCCCACATAATTGGAGAACCTTTGAATTGCTAAGAGCTAATGGTGGCCTTCAAGTGTAGCGAAAACATCATGAAGCCATGGACCCAAGCTGTCAACAAGGCACTGTGCACGCTGGTGGTGACAACGCAATGGTGTTCGCTGTGCATACATGGAATGAACTAGGTTCTATGGTGCATCTGAACCTGTCTATGAATGCTATGATCGGCTACTCGGAGACCATTTGCGGCTATTCATGGACTTCATGTTCCCAAAAATGTCACCAGGCAACAATTATTCGCGATTGGTTTGAAGAAATTCTGACAACTCGAGTGAATGATTTGGCCACACACATCACCCGACATTAATCCCATGGAACATTTATGGGACGTAATAGAGATGCAGTCTGTGGAAAAACTACTAGCTTGGCAATATTTTTGCAGTTGTGGACGGCTATAAAGACAGTACGCTTCAATATTTCTGCAGCGAACTTCCAACGACTTGTTAAGTTCATGCTACGTCGAGTTGCTGCATTACGCAGGACAGAAGGAGGTTCGTCACAATTTTGAGAAGTGTTCGGCGGCTTTTGTCACCTTAGAGTATATCCCCCAATAAAAACATAGCGTTCGATCTGTGCTCTTGCAAGACGCACTAAATTTCTGCCTACCAAAATTTTACTACCACAGTGACGTCCCAAGACTGCAGCACCCTCGATGAGTCTGTTTATTTGTACAACCTCTTTGGTTAGAGCAGATGGCGTAGATGGCGCAGCACCTCCTCTTCGAGACTACTTGGAGCGGCGCGACACAGAACAGGGGTCAGATGCAGCAAGCGAAGCCAACGTTTCTATAATTGTAGGCTGAGACTGAACGAGTTGGAGTGAGGAGTTAGTGAAATGCATCGATTGGGACTGTCAACATCTTCTGGAGGAAAGAGCCGGACGCGCGGTGGAATGGACGATAATACTGTGGCAGATTGCAGACGTATCTTCTGGTAAACGTTCCGGGATGTAAGGTCGTGGTCCATGAAACTCTTCAGCTCCTAACGTTTCGTCCAGAGCTACGATGGACATCTTCAGAGGGGTGTTTCTCCTCCGGTGAGCCTTGCGGACTGACGGGTCGGACGTCTGAGAGCGACTTATATATCGTAGGAAGTGAGCGTGACCAGAGTTACACGTGATATGCAGAGATAATCTTTGTCACAGATAACACTTAACTATCGATCGTAATCTCGTCACGGATAAAACTGTCTAGCAATTCTGTAGTGCTACTGTCCAAATATCTCTAAGTTTCATGGTCTCTTCTTTCCGATTAAAATTATCCCTATGTTTATATATTTCAATTGCTTCACTACAAAGCCGTGGGTAATAGTTCGTCGGCGTAGATAAAATTTTTGTTTCCGAAAACTTCACTTGATGATTTCCTGACTGAAAAGCGTGTTCTGCTACAGCCGACTTATCTGTTTTTCCTAATCGGCAAAGACTTCTGTGATCTTTTAACCGTGTATTTACGCTTATTTTTGTTGTTCCAATATAAACTTTACCACATGTACACGGAATTTTATACACGCCACTGGCTGATAGAGGAGAGCGTTTATCTTTTACAGACCGGAGAACATGACAAATTTTCTTCGTTGGTCTAAAAACAGGTCTAATATCATGTTTACTTAAAATCTTTCCAATCTGATCCGATCGATTGGGACTGTCAACATCTCCTGGAGGCAAGAGCCGGACCCGCGGTGGAATGGACGATAATCCTGTGGCAGATTGCAGACGTATCTTCAGGTCTAATATCACGTGTACTTAAAATCTTTCCAATCTGATCCGTTACGGTCTAATATCATGTTCACTTAAAATCTTTCCAATCTGATCCGTTACGGATCAGACTGGAAAGATTTTAAGTAAACATGATATTAGACCTGTTTTTAGACCAACGAAGAAAATTTGTCATGTTCTCCGGTCTGTAAAAGATAAACGCGCTCCTCTATCAGCCAGTGGCGTATATAAAATTCCGTGTACATGTGGTAAAGTTTATATTGGAACAACAAAAAGAAGCGTAAATACACGGTTAAAAGAACACAGAAGTCTTTGCCGATTAGGAAAAACAGATAAGTCGGCTGTAGCAGAACACGCTTTTCAGTCAGGAAATTATCAAGTGAAGTTTTCCGAAACAAAAATTTTATCTACGACGACGAACTACTACCCACGGCTTTGTAGAGAAGCAATTGAAATATATAAACATAGGGATGATTTTAATCGGATAGAAGAGACCATGAAACTTAGTGATATTTGGACAGTAGCACCACAGAATTGCTAGACAGTTTTATCCGTGATGAGATTACGATCGATAGTTAAGTTTTATCTCTGATAAAGATTATCTCTGCATATCACGTGTAACTCTGGTCACGCCCACTTTCTACGATGTATAAGTCGCTCTCAGACGTCCGACCCGTCAGTCGGCAAGACTCACCGGAGGAGAAACACCCCTCTGAAGATGTCCAGCGTAGCTCTGGACGAAACGTTAGGAGCTGAAGAGTTTCATGGAGCACGACCTTACATTCCGGAAGGTTTACCAGAAGATATGTCATCCGGTCGTGAAAGCCTTCATACTATGATCAGATTGCAGACGGTCAGACCTTGGCCAACGACAGAGTTTATCGGTGGATGTAGGCTGCGACGACTACAACTTTAGCCTCCACCATTAGTGACAGTGGCACCTCTTGTAAGGGGCACTGTTGTACTTGTTTTGTGTGTTGCATGGCATGCCCAAGACGCCGCAGGCAGCAATTGCAGCAGACCGCAGTTGACCGATGACCAGCAATCGAGACGAAAGGTTAGCTGAAAGGTAGTGAGCCGATGAGCTGGGCGTCCTGTGCAGTCTTGAACACTGCGTACCTGCAGGGCAGACGTGTCTGTACGTGGTGGTCAGACGAGGTACAGTCATAAACCATAACCAGATATGTAGAAGAGTGGTGTAATATATAGAACTGTAAAATCCATAGCACCAGGAGTGTGGTTTGGCGGTCTGAAGTGTTTAGTGGACAGCTAACCAGATGTCATATTGAGATTATTGTATGCCGCATTCTGTGTAAAACGAAAGCCAGCGGCTGGCGGAAGTACTTCAAATACAGAGTTAATGTTATAGGTTCTGATAGAACGCGGTGTGGCTGAGGGGGCACAGGAGTGTGTTTTCTTTATTGCGTGTTATCTCCATGGCGAAGGTGTGCTCAACTATCGTGCATAGCTATTATTTTTCTGAATTTTATGTTCCTGTTGTTGTCTGTAGACTACTTAGCCTTGGTAGCCCTGTTGAATGTTGCACCAGTAAGTTGTTGGAGTAGGTCCTTTGTAGTAGAGACCGATTCTGTTGATTTTACTGACGTACGATGGTTTTTTTTTTGTTTTCGTGAGTGTAATATACTGTTTGTGGATAGCCTTTCAGCCTGCAGTTCTTGGTTAGTGCCCACCTCCGTATCACAAGGTCTGAAACACACTTGGGTTATTTGTATATACGAGGTGAAGAAAAAATACCGCTGTTGGTGGTCGGCATGCGATTCCTCATCCCAGTTCAACACAAAAGTGTGTAGCAAAACCTAGTCCTGTCAATAGGTTTTATGATACGCTATTTAAAAATGGAGGCTCTGGCAACGCTGTAGATAGTTGCAACGTAGCCAAGAACAGGTAACTCTTTGCTGTGCCTTAGTTGTCCCAGTACCTCAATGCCGGCATAGTAGCTCAGTGTTTTTAGTTGAAGGGCTCACTCTGTAACAAAATAAATAAATAAATAAAAATTTAAAAAACTGAGTAAAATATTTAAGGATGGACTTGGAGGGGTGCCATGCGACGTCTACTCAGAAAAATGACGAGAACAAATACAAACAAAATGGGAAAAAAGAAAGTGAGACGCATCAGTACTTTGGGAACGGATATGTAGACTCACTGATGTTCGAGTCGCGTACGCGTCAGTTCTTTTTTCAGTTAAATCATCAAATTTTATCCAATTTGCACATTCACAGTGCCAGATCTTGTGTATTTGTTTCTTTTACTGTTACTTTTACTTTCAGTTAAAACATGAGATTGTATTCTCTTTACACCTCCATAATGTGGTATCTTGTGTATTGTTTTTTCTGCTACTGTCACCCTGATTTGAAATTTAAAACGTAACTTGAAGTTATAACAGACCTAGACGACCGTTTTGTTTCGTCTTTGACACAAATAAAGCCAAAAAAGGAGTAGTGGTACAGCAACATTCTCTGTATCCAGAGAGGTACAGAAAGAACACAATAGATTGCATATTGCGCTACGCACAGTTATTCCATTCTGTACGTCTGACGCCCAGGCTTATCTTCACAGAGCCTCTACGTACATAAACGAACAACGTTCACTTTAGAAAAAATGTTCAGATCGGCCACGTTGCATTTACAAACACGTCGCCACTCACTGAATCATACTTTTCTGGACCCTCCGAACACACCTGCATCCACTATTGCCGATGCGGCATACACTTAAGCTGTTGGGTCGCATACATCCATTGGTGGAGTACTATAACCTTTTTCTTTTGAGTCTATCCACAAATGAAAGTGTAGTGGGATCAGGGCAATGTGGAGGCCAGAACATTGGACCTCCATGTCCAATCCATTTCCCTGGACATTTCATTTAAATAGATTATCAGATTCATTCGAAAATGTGGTGGCGGGCCGTCATGCTGAAACCATAACTGTCGCCGAATACGATACAGGGGCGCATTAGACTTGTGTGGTATAAGGTAAGGGAACAAAAGTACTACTCCCACGTTTCCAGCCCCCAGATTTATGCCAAAGCCAAGTTCACCTGAAAGCCACGTTCACAGGTGACATGCAGGTTATGTTCCGACCAATAGTAGCTGTCACGGAGGTTGAGAAACACCTTTACGAGTGAAGCTCGTCTCATCAGTCCATATTACGTTACTTATAAAATGTTCATTACCTTCCGCTTGGTGCAAAAGCCATTCACAAAACTATACATGTCGAATGCGGTCTTCTGGCCGCTGGTGTTGAGTTAACATGTAATGATATGGATGCAGTTCTTCATCGTGCGACATTTCAACAACCAGTCCTTGAAATATCTGGAACCACCTTGCAATATCACGGGTACTTCCCGAGGTGACTGGTGAAGGGTTTCATGCACTATGTTGTCGGTTTTTGGGGTACATCTTATCCTTGGACGACCTCTCCATTACTTCTGGATGAAGATTACAAGTTTCCCGAAGGCGGTGCTCCTAGTGGTGAAAAACATTCTTTCCGAAATGGTGCATTTGAGCAAACTGTGCAGTAAATGCACAAGCAGCAGCAGCTTGGTTATCGGATATATCCCTTTGAGAAGTTGCCCTACATGAACTTGACAGGACCAGGTACGGTTATGCGCTACGCGGTAAGCAGACCTATGCACGGAGTTTAATGGATTCCACTCTCAAGTGATAGCCTATTGTTATGTGACTAACTGACAACTAGGGAACGGACCTCTAATAAGTAAATAAGGAACCTGTCGAGGATTAGAGTTATAACTCCTTGGCAGATGTAACTTTTTATGTATCGATTTACTCAGTTAACTGCCGGCCGCTGTGGCCGAGCGGTTCTAGGCGATTCAGTCCGGAACCGCGCTGCTGCTACGGTCACACGTTCGAATCCTGCCTCGGGCATGGATGTGTGTGATGTCCTTAGGTTAGTTAAGTTTAAGTAGTTCTAAGTTCTAGGGGACTGACGACCTCAGATGTTAAGTCCCATAGTGCTTAGAACCATTTGAACCATTTTCGAACTCAGTTAACTACTACGACTGGTACGACAGTGAGGTGTGATACGTGCTCCTCGGTACATCCCGATGCGCTGTGCGATGTGACGGTGTTGCCAGCTCCTCGTTTTCATACATGTGCTTTCAAAACGCACCCGATGTCATTTTTCAAGATACACTTACGTCTTGAAATGGGGTGAGGTATCACAGCCCGACCGAAAAGTGAGGCATCTTTTCGTCCCTCCTTTATAATGTATTGCTTAGGAGGACTTCTACATTTTATTATTATGTACACCAATTTTTATACAAGACTTAGCTCTGGGAAAAATAGGAGTATTATTGATTTATTACTAAGTTCTTAACATTCTATTTATGTTATTGCGCTTGTCAGAAAACACCAATGTTGTTAATAAATGTTCCTGTGCCTGCACAACTTCCATCCTAAAGCCCACTCCACCCAAATCCCACGCTACAGTTTCAGATTTTTGTTGCTTCTTCCATTGAGGTTATTAGGTACTAACTTTTAAATCAATGGGGTTAGATATTTTATAACCCATTAGCAAAAAAATTGTTTTATCTTACGTATCAATCAGAAGCTTAGAAGTTTAATTTCTGCAAGTATTGTTTCACCGTAACAGTCAGCGTTGCAGCTGAATGGATATCGAAGGAAATGTTTTCACGAGCCGGAAAATATTGACTGTCGAGCTGTATACTAAAGTGTACTTGACTTTATAGCCTCCGGGAACCGGAGAAGAGGAAGCTGAAGTTTGGAGTGGGAGAGGTGGAAAAGTTTCTGCAGCGCTGAAGGGTACATCAATCAAAAAACCTGTTCGTCGGTCAGTTGAGAGAAGGTACCTTCTTTACTTGCTCAAAAATGTAATCCGAATACCGCTCTAAACAAAGTGTATTGCTGGAAGTGCTACGATTACTTTAAGATCTGCTCAAGCGAAAAATTCAAATCAAAATCGAGCCTCTAATTTAGTATTTTTATCTCTGCAACGGATAAGCTCACTAACTATGAAATAATATACTCAAATTTAATAAAATTTTTATAGACGTGCGACTCGACAGTAGGTGATAAGTCTACCAACATTTCAGCTACTATTGCAGGCATCCTTCAAAAGGGTGGATAGTGCAGTCACACCCAACAAAATTTTATTGAAATGGATTCCTCCCGCGAAAGTCTATGCTTCTGTAATATGTGTGTCCCGCTTTCCATTTGACCTCAGTGTACAAAGTACATTATCTGTTTCTCTCCGAAGTATAACAATGCTCAGTAGTGCCATCATCACAAGGTTAAATTTTAAATGGTAAAGATCTATACTTTTTCCCACAGACAGGCAGTTTCACAAAAAGGTGACGCTTGATCCCAATGATTATAATTTTCTAATGCGACACAGAAGGACGTATGTTCTTGTTTCATTTCATTTCCAGATGCTGAGACAACCATAGATACCTCAATTATTCGTAAAGTAAGATTTTCGCCATTACTATTTGACGTTTTCCTGTCTTAATAAAATCAAAATAATGTTGATGCGGCGATTCACTGTGCGGATTATTGCAAGTGCTATAAATAGACAGTGTTAGATCAGTTTTTGGGTGGACTGGGGCTTAGCTGGGGGTTGTGCAAGCGGTCGCTTATGTTAAATACATTTTTATTAGACAGTTCAACACGGTCTGCGTAGCAAAATTGAAACATTTGATGACAGAAATAATACCGTCGTACTAGCTGTTTATATCAGTGCTCCGCGTAGATACAGAGATTATAGTTGTTGTTTCAAAGCCGGCCGGTGTGGCCAAGCTGTTAAAGGCGCTACAGTCTGGAACTGCGTAGCCGCTACGGTCGCAGGTTCGAATCCTGCCTCGGGCATGGATGTGTGTGATGTCCTTAGGTTAGTTAAGTTTAAGTAGTTCTAAGTTCTAGGGGACTGACGACCTTAGAAGTTAAGTCCCATAGTGCTCAGAGCCATTTGTTGTTTCAAATGAGCCAAAATAATACCAAAAATAGATTACTAACTTTAAACATGTCCATATATATATGTAGCATCTTAAAGAAAAAATCTATCTAGATCAACGTGACCTTGCAAGTAGTCACAACTAAGATGATTACTAGCAACATCAGAAAGTAAATATTACAGTGGGTACTCAGAATCAAACTGAGTGAAGCAGCCACCTTTTGGATAAGGTATTCACTCAACTACTATAAACCTTCATCCTCCACTAAACTAATCTCGAAGGCCAACACAGTTAGACAGAGCAGACTACAACGGTGTCAAACAAAACGCAGTGTAATGGACAATAGCTTATCACTAGTATACAGTGATGGAGTTACATCCCTCAGTGTAAAATGATTTCACAGTCAAATATAACACTCTTATACAGCGAGGCCCCATCGTGCAATTCTATAATTCACTTGACAATACTCTTCACGCCCTCCCCATGCTCTAATAGTATCACAACAAAGACAGGCCGACTTACCTAATCTCGGTTCACACCGCACCACTATAATTTACTCGTCAAAGCACTATCAATGCCTGCCATTAAAAGATGTGAGTCACAAAAGCATATTTCACTCCGTACTCGGCACTGTTTTCCAGTAACTGACGGTTCTTCCTCTCTGACTGAGCTGCCGTCTTCTTCTGGGCATGGAACACCGTCAACTATACAGCTCTACTTTGTCTTTGTGGAACTGGTCGCACCCCGCGTTCACCGTTGAGACTGTGGCAGAATCACGCTGCTCGGTTCCAAGAGCACCCATATGATATTTGGTAAGGATAGGAGGCTAACCTGGTGGAGGGGGGGATGATGTATTTTTAATACTTTGAGACAGGAATGGGGAGTTTCAGGAGCTATAAATAAGTTCTGGTTAAGACCCTGTTAAAAGTTGCGTGATACTGACTTTGAAATCATTTTAAAAAATCCTGGTTTTGCAACAGTTTTCCCTTTCGGTGAGAGCTACTGGGGTGGGCGACCCTCCCCTCCCCGCCTCCTTGTCCGACGGGCCCCCTTGCTCGCATCCAGTATCTTCTTCTTGCTGGCCACTAACAATCAGTCTCCAATTCGTTCTCTTCTACTTCCAACTGGGGCCTGTGGCGACTATATGGCCAAGCAGAGCGTAACCAAAACAAATGAGGTTAGTGCACCAATCAAGACCCAGCACAGCTTCACAACTTGTCATCTCCTGCACGCAGCAGTGTCTCTGGTGGTGGCTTAAATTATTGTTGCCACCGGCACTCCGTACTGCCGAGTACTTCCGCATGTGTCGGTCAGAAGGAGAAAGCCTCGGCGTGGCTCTGCCTCTACCCAGATGCTGACGCACATGCGCTATGGCGCTATTTGAGCGCTGGTCGCGGGCTTGCGTGCTCCATTGGATTGAAGGTAGTATCAGTGTTCCATGAAATGTCCCTGTCACGCTACAATAGATGGCCAGAGACGTTGTGAACATTGCCCAACTCGAGATTAAGTACGGCATGGCTGCGTCGAGCGCATGTGACACAATGAGGAAAGAATGTAAGCAGAGCAGAGAGGAACTCGGATATATACTGACATAAGAGACTTTCAGAAAAGGCAGACTGTTCTGGATCGGCAACAGGGAATGACCGTCTCAGAAACAAAGTTGGTCTGCAGCTTCGTGCCGCTTTCGTGAACATCTGTGGAAAGTAGTTGAAGGACAGTGAAACCACGTGTAGGCAACAACGTGTCCGGCTATATGAATGCTCTTATAGGCATGTCTGAAAGAATAGCAGCCACGCAAAATGCGCAGCTGTGATACTAATTGTGTAAGCTAAAAATGGATGGGGGAGTAAGGAGAGGAAAGGGAAGAAACTAATAATATCAGCTGCATTAATACTTTATGCGGATTTAATGGTGATGAGTTAAAATGTCTGCCGACCCAGCTCTCGAAACCGGGATCTCTTGCTTACTAGGCAGTTGCCATGTCCTCCATGCTCGCTAATTTTAGATTCTCGCTGGAGGTCGGACATAAATGAGCATCCACACTGAAGACAGAAGTGAAATAAAATGTTGGGCAGCTGGCGGACTCTGGTGATGGGGAGTGGTCCCGCAGAAACAGCGGCAGAGTGCTGGCTGCAATGGTGTAGCCGGTCAGCCCGAGGGACAGCAGTGGCGTTAGCAACACAGCAGTTACGGTGAAGACTCCGAGCTGCGGCTGGCACGGATTGAGTGCAGCTACTTTGTCCAGTTGGTCAGCAACTGTGGGCCAGCTACTGTTCAGTGCTGACCGCAAACGTACTGCATTTGTGTGTCACCACAGAATGGTGTGGAATAAGATTAGTGACTGACGTCTGCATGTGGTCTCAAGGTAGTCAAACTGCAGAAACTTCCTGAGGTCCCAGATCATTGTCACGCAGAAGCCCTGTGGCGGCTTCAATTGAGCTGTTATATTGGCTAGGTGTGGTCCGGCAATCGGTATCTACGTCCTGTCACTCTGCGGTAGCAACTGGCTGTGTCAATTCTCTAATATTAATCTTGACTGAAAACTTTTCCACGACCAGAGATAACCACACAGGGTGGAATGTGCTGCAAAATGATGCCTTTCACAAGAAATTCGGGAATATCTGCAGCTTTGGCAGTCAGCGCGACTAGCTATGATATAATCATATACTTAATGATTTCAGCGTCAGCTCCACTGTACTCCCTGTAAAAGAATTTTAACACTTACTAAATTTAGTGGAAGGGGTTCAAGGCTTTCCCATTTTTAGTTAGCTGGTAAAATAACGTCGAAAAAGCAGTTAAGTTTACCATTGTAAATTTTATTCTACTCACAAAACATTCTTTATAAATTGCACTATTGATAAAAGGAATTATTTTAATACAGGATGATAAAAACCAACTGCATTCAACGAAAATGTGAACGAATATTCCCTGAATGGGTATCCTAGTTCTACAATGGATCAAAGGGTGACCTATGCCATATCACATCTATAATCTAGGTTTAAATTAAGTTTCACAAAAGAGAAAACTATAAAAATGGTCTACAGTGACCGTCAATTATCTTTAATTACTAATCTAACTTGTCGTAAATTGCAGTGGCTGATGTGGCTTCTCAATAATTATACAACAGAAAAATCATTGCGTTTCAGATTTTTACTTCAAGTAGCAAATGTGAACACCATGAGATTTAAATGACGATCGACACTAGTATTACGTAAAAAGGGGGAGTAACAGATAAGACTTCTGCAGTTCTGAGTGAAGCTTTATGCGCTGTTATGCGGCGTCGCGTTCGTTCAATACCTTGTCGTTGGTTAGGCAGCGTCAGGGGGCAGCGGGCGGCGCAGCCTCAAACAGCTCGCTGTCTCGGAAGCAACTCTCTCCTCACTTCACCTTACTACAATTTACCGAAGTTGGTTTAAAAAAAAAACTATCTGGCTGTGTTTTCATCTGAACAATCAGGGTCTCAATGTCAACCTTAAGCTCTGCCTACAAAAATTCTGTCTATACAATGAGAAGCGTTATACTTTTCGTGGTGGGGCAATGTTTTTAACGTTTGCAACGTAACAGAGACGCGAAAAAGTCTCATGCTAAAACTTGCAGCTGGTGTGGCCCTTTTAGTGTTATCGTAAGGTCTATACTGTTCTGCTGGAGGGCTCTATCTTTTAACATGGGCAGGGGGTGGTCCTGGCGGTTGCCTGGCGACGTGGGTGTCTGTCCCTTATCGTAGGGCCTTCTAGCTTAACACGGTTCTGCTCTCGGCTTCTGTTCTCGTTTCTCCCCTCGGAACTGCGTCTGTTTCACGGTGGGAAGGAATGACATGCATTTAGGCATTCTTGTGGTAGTCTGTGATATTCCATTTGCTCACTCATTAATCGTATTACTTTGGTTAATTTAATGTCACTATTTATTCGGGGCTATGTGACATACTGCTGGATTTGCTTATCATGTAAAGGTTTTCATGGAAGGTGTTGGATTTGCCTGACACCTTACATATCATCACCCTTCGAACTTAATTTTTGCACTGAAGTTCGGCCATGATTGGATCATTGTCTAAGTCAGTCAAAAATTATTCCTTTATCTAAATTTTGTTGCCTACTGTTCAGCCACGTTATTCTGGTACTATGATAGTTTGTATTACTAATTTATATTTTTATATTCTTCCACATTATTCTCAAAAATATGTTTATACTGACAAGAGAAGAATATTTTTATGCTATTATTATTATTACTAATTTTTAATTATTTTCTTTGTTTATTTAAGTGTGAAGTTTGTTTTTTAAGAAGTTTGTCATCGAAAGTGAGGAGTCTTTCACATCGATTTTCTTAGAAATATTTTTTTTTATAATGTAGGAATTAAGTAAACTCTATTCCTAACACATTTTCTAAATATAATGTACAAGTAAAATGTTTTTGTTTCTAGACACTCATTTCAACATTGTTACACTAACAAATAAGAATTATTTCCAAGAATTGTTTTGACAAAGAAATATACATACACAAGTATTGAGATATTATCCTAACAAATGGTACAAATGTTAAAAAAAAAGGGAAAACATCCAACAAGATAATTTTTTATTCTTTGTTTTTTAAGGAGAAAATAAGTCAAATATTGTTCTTATTTTATTTTTATGAGGAGAAAACAAGTGGCATATAGTTTTAGTGTTTATTATGCCTTACTTCTGTTCTTTATATACTGTACATTTCAGAACTAATGACTTATTTTTATCGACAGTCTATTTTTTACTGAAGTCCATAGTCAATGACTGTTATTTTGAAGTTTATTAGCTGACTGGTGTGCTTAATTTATTTAGTTTGTCACACGTTTCTTTTGCACAATTCCTACATCACATAATTTGATTTCACACATTCACACAATCCTACGAATGTTTAAGCGTGAGGTTGGCGAATGTTTTTGCACGAAGGTGATGGACTTGAGCGAGATGGATGTGGGCAAGTATTTGATGTACAGCTTTGTTCACCGTTCCTTGTTGGCTTTGCAACGGTGTGTTGCTGTTGTGGAGGTCCCATAATTGAATGGTGCTGTGAGTGCAGAATCTCGTGGTTTACTGGATTTCTATGCGTGAAAGTCATCGTTATATGTCGCTGAAAGTGGTCGTTTTACATTGTGATACTTCGCAGACGACCAGATTACAATAGGATAGGGATTTGGGAAGGTATATCGTCTATTCTTCACCCATCTTCTTTCTTGGTCTCAATCTTGCGAATCTTCAACTTCTGTTTTTCTTGCTTTTCCTCTGCTTCTTACTTGATTCTTGGTTCTTCTCTGGGCAGGATATGGGAATATTTATTGATAACTAGTCTCTTTGAAGTTCTCCTCTTAGTAACAGTTTGATAAATTGTTTGGACATGTTATTTCTACTTTGTGGACGTTTTCTTCAGTTTCGTGCATCAGCGTGCTGTTTAATAGCGGTAGTGTGACTTTTACACATATTTTTTGCCAGTGGTGGCTTGCCCATGCGGTCTTCTCGTCGGGCCGTTTTTTGCTCGTTCCGCTGAGTTTGGGCGTTCCGGGGCCCTCTTGGCCTTCCGTGCTCTGTCCCAGCAGGGTTCTGCCACTCTGTGGTTCTGCTTAGCAGCAGATTTACTGCCCACTTCTGTTGGTCTCGCTGTCCTTTCCTTTCTCTCGATGTTTCTGCCTTTTAGGAATCATGTCTTGGTAAATAGTCCTTTTCTTTCTTGATACTTCTCTCGTTGCAACTTGTGGGTCATTGCATCTGGTCCTTGCTGGAGTTTTTACAATGGTTCTTACAAAAAGTTTTACTTACAATAATCTAACATATGTCTAGTACCTACATTGTTTTACGCCTTCTTAGAAAGCTTTACAAATTTCGGCGCCCTTTCCATGTTTCAGTTCTAAGATAGTTTGAGTCTTAACTTCTACAAGAATCCTCAAATTCGTTTTTTATTTTTGTGTAGTGATGTGGTGTACAGCATTTTAGTATTTCATGCTGTTATACTATCTACGCTTTGTCCCTTCACCTTAATCTATGGTACTATAGGTGTTATTTTTGTTTTTGTTTTTATTGAAACTACTTTCTTTTTCCCACCTTCCTCTCTCTTCATTCTTCTTTCTCCTTACGATCTTATCTGCAACATAAACTTGAAATATTGTGCAGATTATTTACCAGTAATAAATTTAATCTTCAAACTTTTTAATGTGGCTCACATGGTGAAGTCCTTAGGTTTTGCCTGTTTTTGGGTTCATTAGTTCCACAGCATTATCATGAGCAATTTGGCTAATTATGACAGGTCCTTTGTATGTAGTGTAAACCTTATGTATTTTGTGTTTCTGTTTGCTGGAGAGATGGTGTGTTTTTACAAATACTTTTTGGCCTACTGAGAATGTTCTTTTAATTGCTGTTCTATCTCCTCTTTCTTTTCTTTTAATGTCTGCCTCTCTGATGTTGGAGAGTGCTCTTCCTATGACTTGTTTGTGCTGTCTGCGTGGTACAGTAGGAAATCTAACATTTTCTCTGGTTATGTTTGGGGGTTCAATATTTTTAAGTACGGTAACTGGAGGTAGTAGTGTAGTGCTATGTGGCATTTCATTTATTACTTCTTGAAAATCTTTAAGGTATATATCCCAAGTGTTGTGTCTTTTGCCTGCATATAATAGGCATAAAGTGCCTATGTCCTTCATAGATCGTTCTGCTGGATTTATGCTAGGTTTGTACTTAGATATGTAGATGGGTATTATTTTGTGTTGTTTTAATGTGTTCTGCCATTGCACTGATTTGTGTTGTGGGCCATTATCTGAAATTATTCGTTCCACTCGATCTACTCGTCTGAGAAAATCTTGATAGTAAGACCTATTGCCCATTTTAATGGTGTCAAGGTAACATATTTAGAAGTAAGTTCCAAAACAACAAATATGAAAATATATACTTTTTTGCGTGGGAGGGGCCCCATCAAATCTGTTGCAGCTATTTGTTTTAATTTTTTAGGAATTATTCGAAACATAGGTGGTTTGGTTTGGAAAGTGACGTTTTTAGCCCTCATACATTTTTTGCATTTGACTAATACTGTTCTAATTCGTCTTTCTATATTAGGAAAGAGGCTTTTTTTTAAAAAAAAAAGCATTTCTTTGGTTCAAAGTGACCATTACTTAAATGTGTATACCATATGTACTTATTAATTAGTTCATCTGGTATATAAATTAACCATTCATTCGTTGCAACATTTCGTCTAAAAAATAAGAGATTGTTTTTTACGAGATAGAGCTGTCAAATGTCTGGAAAATCCTTACTTCTCCACATGTGTTTGATTCCTAGTATGTGGGGATCCTTGTCCTGTTCTTTGCCTATGTTTTTCAATGCTGTCGTAATGTAGTTTTCGAAAGGTACTTGTTTCATATAGTACATTGTAAACTGGTCTTCCGCTGCTTCAAAACCTATGTCATTGAATGCACACTGTGGACATCGTGATAAAGCATCTGCTAATACATTCGCTGGTCCTGCTATGTGTATAATAGTGAAGTCAAATTCTTGTAGTATTAACATCCATCTGGCTAACCTCCCATGAGTTAGTTTGGCGGATAACAGAAATTCTAATGCTTTGTGGTCAGTGTATACTTTTGTTTTTCTTCCGAATAGGAAGTATCGAAAACGTTAGAAGCCCCATACAATGGGCAATGCTTCCAGCTCCGTGACTGAATAGTTTTACTCGCTTTTTGTGAGTACACGACTGGCAAATGCAATTGTTCTATATGATCTTAGCCCTGCCTGTTCGTATTCTTGGAATAAAACAACTCCTAAACCTGTTTTCGCGCTATCAGTGGCCATACAAAAATTTTGTGTTAGATCAGGATGTGCTAAAATCGGTGCTGTTGTTAGTGCGTTTTTCACCTTTAAAAATTCTTAATTAGCTTGTTGATCCCATACCCATGGCGTGTTTTTTCCAGTCAATGCACATAGGCGTGGTGTTGCGAGAGAGTCGATCCAAATAAATTTTTTATAGAATCCGGTGAGACCTAGAAATCCTCTGAGAGTTTTCTTATTATATGGAGTACAGAATTCTTTGATTGCCGTTAGTTTTTCTGGGTCGGGCATTACCCCTTTCTCTGAAATTATGTGTCCTAGAAATTTGACCTCTCGCCTTCGAAATTTGGATTTTGTTATATTTACTGTGACCCCATGCTCTTCCATGATCTGCAAAAACTGATTTAATGTGTCGTTGTGATGTTCCCAAGAGGGTTCTGCTATAATCACATCACCAACATAACAAGTAATTTTTTGTAAAATTTCAGGACTGAGTATAGTATTAAATCCCCTAATAAACGCTGCTGATGATATGTTTAAACCAAATGGCAATCGTTTAAATTGGTAACATCTACCGAATACGATAAATGCTGTAAATTTTCTACATTCTGGAGTCCATTCTATTTGGCAGAAACTTCTCCGTAAATCAGTTGATGAAAATATCTGAGCACCGTGGAAGTTATGTATCAATTCCTCTAATTTTTCTGGGCGATCTGTCTCAGTGATTATGATTGTTTTGATCTGTCTGGAATCAAGCACTAACCTGATGCTCTCATCTCGTTTTTGTACAATATGGAGCGGGCTGTTATATGTGGAGGTAGCTGGTTCAATAATATCATCACCTAACATTTTAGATATCTCCTGGAATACTTTATTCCTGTAGCTTAATGGGATTGTATAGGGTGGCACTCTACATGGTTTGTGCTGTTTTACTTCAAACTTGTACTGAAAGTGTTTAATACTGCCAGTCTTAGGTAAAAATACCTCTGCTTTATCTCGTAAAATAGCCTCTAATTCTCTTTTACTGCGTTCCGAAATACCTTGAACTTCTTGCAATTTATCGTCGATTTCTTTATGGACTTCTAACATGAGTTGAGGCGATTCCCCCTTTTGTGCATACCATTCTAATTCTTCATCCTCTTTATCTCGCATCATTCTTAATTGTTTGTTTATAACTGGTATTTCTTCTAATTTTAGCTTTTGCTCAAAGAGAAGTGTGACATTCCCGAATGTTACGCTACCTTTCCCCATATCTATTATCGCACGTCTCTCATTTAAAAAATCTGCACCTATAATCAAATCTACAGTTAGTTTAGGTATAATCAGGAAGTTAGCTTCGATCTTTTGACCTTGGCATGAAGAGTTAACCTTGTTTGTCTCGTAACTTCCGCAGCATTGTTTCTAATAGGACCTCTTACTTTAATCTTACGTGTTTTCAGAACTGGCAGTTCCTCATTGGCATTACACTGCATGAATAAATTTTCTGAGATCGCGGTCAGTTCACTTCCGCTATCAATTACAATATTGACTGGGATATGCTTTACCATGGCCTTCACAACTGGTTGAATTTGAAAGGGTTGGTTGCGTTCTTCTTCTTCTTGCATCAACGAATCCTCCACTGAATCATACATGTGTCTTTTCAGGAATTTCCCTTGTGAATTTGAACTTTCTGTAGGATAAGCTTCGACTGCTACTTCTCTCTCTTTTATTTCGTCTTCTCTATTTCTTCCTTCATTTACGCTTTCTTCAGCATCCTCTACTTTTTCCTCATCCTCGTCTATCTTCTCCTTCTTCGTCGCTCCTTCCACATAATCGCATTTAAATGCTCTAATTATCGCTTCATAACTTCCTTCATTATGTATGTTGGGTTGTGTGCCCACTAGTAAATTGTTTTCAACTTCTGTCGGCTGCGCATTATCCTCATTGAATTCGCTTTCCATGGTTTCCATCTCAAATAGCTCTCCAATACTCATTACTTCGTCCTTTCCTCCTACATTCGTTGTGCATGCCTCTGGTAATTCATCTTCCTCGTCAGTATTCTCCCAATTAATTTCGTCCCAACACGATATTGCTATTTTCCTGTCTTCGTTTTCATCTGGTCCCTGCGGATTTGTTTCTTCCTTCTTCTCTTCTCGTGATAAGGTATTTACTTCTCTCTTCAAGGTGCTGCAATTATCCTGGGTCGGTGCATCATTCTCTTTGGCATGGGCTCTTAGCTGTCAATTCGAACGTTTTTCGGGGTTTGGTGGTCTTACCTCAACCTCTTCTATCTGTATTCTCTTTTCCTGCTCCGCTTGTTGATATTGGTTTCTTTGTTGATAATTTGTCGGTCTATTGGTTCTCCAATGCCCGTTCCGGTTGTCATTGTTCTCTCTGTAATAGTTGTTGCCGTTTCTGGGTGAATTATAGTTATTCCCGTATTCTCTTCTAAATCTATAACCGTTTCTTTGTTGAAATCTGTTGTCGTTTCTTGGTGCAAAGTTATCACGTGGTTCGTAATTACTGTTTCTTCGTACTGTGTCTTATGGATTCCACTGCTTTTTGCTTTCGTTTTCACGTGCTCTTCGTCTTTTCCTTGCGTCATCTTCCGAAAATATAAACTCTAGTTCCCTTCGAATTCCTTTAAATGCTTCGACCTACTAATGATTGCTGGTATTTCAATGGTAGCTTCATCGCGCATAATTTAATCAAGTCTCCGTCACTGTTTGGTACATATAAGCATTGATTTTTCTTTGCCATTAATTCGAAAAATTTCACGGGACTCTTCTCTCCTGAATTTTCAAAATATGGGTTCTGTAATAATTCGTACTTCACTCTGTTATGTGCTTCGCTGGACCAATATCGTGAGAGAAACTTCTCTCTGAAATATTCGTACGATCGGCATGTCGCTGCAACACTCTGCATGGTTTCCGCGACTGTTCCTGACATGTGTGCACATATAAAGTCTAATTTGTGTGCTAGCGTACAGTGTTCTGGTAATCCTACTCGGAATTGATAAATAAAAGTTCGTGGATGTAATGAGTTTCCTTCTCGAAAGTGTTGAAGTTTTCTGACTGTGAGGAAATGATCGTTGTCGTACTTCGTCATAGTTCCATATGAAATTCGCGATTCTTCGCCACTTTTGTTTCTGATCATTTCTCCCGTCGTTCTTTCCGGTTGTAGTAGATCCATTGGATACTGTCCACTGTAACTTTCGCCTACCCTTGCGTAGTATCGTTGGAGTGGTACGCAATAATTTTCTTCCATCGGTTGTGAACGTGTACCTGAATGCATTGCACTGTGCTCTTCTCGACCTGGCTTTCCATTGTCACGCTCCAATTGCTTGTTTTTCCGGTGCTGTTACAGATGCGGATGTGTTTGCAGACTAAGTGCTTGTTCGATCCTGTTGACTACGCTCTTCAATAGTTTGCAACAACTCTGTTCGCAATTTCTGAAATTGTTGCTTCGTTTGCGCTTCTATTTTGACTTTGCGATTATCATATCTTTTCAGCGCTGCTTTTGTGATACGTTTGTGTAACACACTGTTTTCAACAATTTCACGCGCTGTACCTGCTGCTTGTCTAGTAATTACGTTTATCTGTTTCTCTAGTTTCTTGACTTCTCCCTGGGTGTTGTTACGTAACGATTTGATCTCGTCCTGAGTGTCATTACGCAATGTTTGTACGTCCATTTGTACCTTGTCAATGTCTGTTCTCAATTGACTGTGACCTTTTATTAAGTTTTCTACCACTTCTCGAGATTCTTTTGCCTCGTCTTAAATATGACTTAGGTGTAACTGAATTTTTTTGTTTTGTTGTTTAATCTCACGCATTTGTCTCGTTGTTTCTGCATTCTGAATTTGAATTTGGTTCGCTATTTCTTTATTTTGCCTTGTCATGGTTTCCGTAATTTGTTGTAATAATTCTTCCAGATTGGTGGGTCCTATTGCGTTTTCTTCCGACGTCCTACGCTCTGTGTTTTCGCCCAAGTGTTGGTTCGCAACCGATTGCATTGAACTGTGCGGTGACACGTTTCTGCTCACATTCCTTGTACTCTGTGGTGAGGGAGCTCTGATTACTAGACCTGTGGGTTCTACGTATTCAAGACGCAAGTTAGAATCCTCATCGACTGTCTCTCTACTTTCCTGCTCCTCTGTCGTATGCTGACTTACGTTTTCTATGCCTTGACGTACATTATCCTCGTTATGGTGCGTTATCTGTCCTATTTCTCGCGATACTGCATCGTCTGTCGTACTGTCCTCTATTCTCTGTCCATCTTCATGCTGGATCTCTACCTCAGTTCGGTCAAGGTCTCGATCTGCCATTGCTAATCTTTCCGAATCCCTTATTTTCTGTTTTAAAAGCAAATCACGCGCCCTACCTGGCGTCAACATGCGCTCATACGATCTCACGCGTTTCATAAACTTTTTCTTCACACGACTTGACACTTATTATACCCAAGTCTGACAATCCATTCACTTACTTGTGGGCTCAGAACCAACTTGTCAACAATGTATCTGCCACCTGTGTGCTTGCATTGGAGAGAAAATTTATTTCTAACAATATTAAAATTCATAACTTAATTATGCTATTGTCTCTGCTAGAATGTCTCACTTTCTATTGAATACTTTCTTACTATCTATCGCTGCAGCTACTATTTTCGACTGTTTATAGCTCCCAGAAATAAAATTTTATTTCAAAAATTTTTCAACACGATATTTTTCTGACCTAGTTAGGCATGTGGTCGACCTCCAATCATGGTATTTAACCATCCTGGCAGGGTCGCCATTCTCTAACATTCTATGTGGTGTCTGTTTGTTCTAAGTGGTGTCTCCCTACCACTTTCGCACAATGATGCTCTGAGCATGTTTTTTAGGGAATTAGCTAGTTTGAACCTGGGACCTGTTGTTGGTAAGGAGACGCCAGACCACACATGACATGAAGAGTTCAGAAGAGTTCAGTGAGACTAGTTAGGGTATAATCAAATACTTAATGATTTCAGCGTCAGCTCCATTGTACTCCCTGTAAAAGAATCGTAATACATACTAAATTTAGTGGAAGGGGTTCAAGGCTTTCCTATTTTTAGTTAGCTGGTAAAATAACGTCGAAAAAGCAGTTAAGTTTACCATTGTAAATTTTATTCTACTCACAAAACTTCGATGTAAATTGCACTATTGATAAAAGGAAATATTTTAATACAGGATGATAAAAACCAATTGCGTTCAACAAAAATGTGAACGAATATTCCCTGAATGGGTTTCCAAGCTCTGCAATGGATCGAAGGGTGACCTATGCCATATCACATCTATAATCTAGGTTTAAATTGAGTTTCTCAAAAGAGAAAACTATAAAAATGGTCTACAGTGACCGTCAATTATCTTTAATTACTTATCTAACTTGTCGTAAACTACAGTGGCTGATGTGGCTTCTCAATAATTATATAACAGAAAAATCATCGCGTTTCAGATTTTTACTTCAAGTAGCAAATGTGAACACCATGAGATTTAAATGACGGTCGACACTAGTATTACGTAAAAAAGGGGGTGTTGTTCCTGCCACCATTGACCACACATTTTCAAGCGGTGAGAGATCTGGAGAATGTGCTGGCCAGGTGAGCAGTCGAACATTTTCTCTATCCAGAAAGGCCCGTACAGGTACTGCAACATGCAGTCGTGTATTATCCTGCTGAAGTGTAGGGTTTCGCATGGATCGAATGAAGGGTAGAGCCACGGGTTGTAACACATCTGAAATGTAACGACCACTGTTCAAAGTGCCGTCAATGCGAACAAGAGGTGACCGAGACGTGTAACCAATGGCACCCCATACCATCAAGCCGGGTGATACGCCAGTATGGCGATGGCGAATACACGATTGCAATGTGCGTTCACCGCGATATCGCCAAACATGGATGCGACCATTATGATGCTGTAAACAGAATCTGGATTCATCCGAAAAAATGACGTTTTGCCATACGTGCACCCAGGTTCGTCGTTGAGTATAACATCGGAGGCGCTCCTGTCTGTGATGCAGCGTCAAGGGTAACCGCAGCCATGGTCTCCGAGCTGATAGTCCATGCAGCTGCAAACGTCGTCGAACTGTTCGTGCAGATGGTTGTTGTCTTGAAAACGTCCCCATCTATTGATTCAGGGATCGAGACGTGGCTGCACGATCCGTTACATGTGGCTACGATGCCTGTCATCTCGACTGCTAGTGATACGAGGTCGTTGGGATCCAGCACGGCGTTCCGTATTACCCTGCTGAACCCACCGATTCCATATTCTGCTAACAGTCATTGGATCTCGTCCAACGCGAGCAGCAGTGTCGCTATACGATAACCGCAATCGCGGTAGGCTACAACCCGATCTTTATCAAAGTCAGAAACGTGATTGTACGAATTTTTCCTCCTTACACGAGGCATCACAACAACGTTTCACCAGGCAACGCCGGTCAAGTGCTGCTTGTGTATGAGAAATCTGTTGGAAACTTCCCTCATGTCAGCACGTTGTATGCGTCGCCACCGGCGCCAACCTTGTGTGAATGCTCGAAAGCTAATCTTTTGTATTTCACAGCATCTTCTTCCTGTCGGTTAAATTTCGTGTCTGTAGCACGTCATCTCCGTGGAGTAGCAATTTAAAGGCCTGTAGTCTATAAAAGATTACGGCTACAACAGATGGACATAGAGAAATATGGTAAAGGCAAATAGGAAATGGGACAACGGGTCGAAAGGACGAATAGCATTTTTCATCGATTATAAGAAATGTTATACAATGTGAACCAATGTAATGCTAGATACGTTAAAGAAACAGGGGCGGCAATAGCGCGCGGTTCCATGATGTAATGTGTAACACTCTGGACTATGAATCCAGCGATACAACTTCGAGTCTCGGTGGAACTTTGCGATGTGTTTTGCCATCGTTTCTGGAAATGTAGACGAAGTGGTTTATTACTTAAAGTATTTTATTAAATAAATGTAATAGAAGGGCAAAAGATAAAGGAAAATTAAAACAGTATGACGGGATGACAACACGCCACTAGTAAGGAGATTGCAAAATGCGAAACGGAAGGAGGAAGTGAGCGATTAGAAATATAACCAGGTACATAATTCAAACAACAACAGAGATGTGCGCGCAGTCATCACATCTTTCTGAATAGACAAAGGCTATACCATCAACAAGCAATCGAATATACCAAAAAACCAATGGCTAGTGGAAACTGTCCGTTCATTAATCACTACAGAAGGGTAGCAGCACGGTGAATAGGGGCTATACATTTCCAGCTCTTCGAGAATATCGAGTTCTCGTCATTTAATGTCATGGAAGTTTGTTTTTACTGTTCTGTAAGCTGGTTCAATTCTTCCGACGATCATTGGTTTATCGATTCCTTCATATTTTTCCTGCACTTACTTCTCCTTAGCTTCCTTGCACTTCCTGAACACCAAGAAAAGGAAAACAATGGTAATGGAATGTAACGGAATTAAATTTGGTGATGCCCACGGAATCGGAATGGTAAATGAGATACTTAAAATTGTAGATGAGTTTTACTATTTGGATAGTAAAATTACTAACCACAGGGGAAGTAGAAAGTATGTGAAATGTAAACTGGAAATGGGAAGAAAAACATTTTTGAAGAAGAGACATTAGCTAACCAGTATAAATTTAATAGTTAGGATGTCTCTTCCGAAGCAATTTATCAGGAGTGTAGCCTTGCGCAGAATTGTAATGTGCACAATAAGCACTTCATAATAGAAGAGAATAGTTGCTTTTGAAATGTGTTGCTACAGAAGAATGTTGAAGATTAGAAGGCATATAATGAGAAGATATTGAACAGAATTGGGGCACAACTTCACTAAAAGACTCCTTTCTAAGACATCAAGTAAAAATGAGTTTAGTACTGAAGGGACGTGTGGAGGGTAAAAATTTTGGAGGGATATGAAAAGAGGAATGTAGTAAGTGGATTCAGATAGACATATGCTGCAGTACTTTTCGGAAGATGAACATGTTTGCACTGGATAGAGAAGCGTAGGATCCACATCGAGCCAGTCTTCGGACTGCAAGCCACAACAACATGAATGTTTTTACGTTTTGTGTAAGATCATTTTCTAAGATCAAACAAAGATGCGGTTGAAGACTCAAGAACAGGATTACATTGCTTTTAAAATCTGGACCAGATAATATGAGTAAGTCGTGTTCCCTTTCGGTTTAATAGTGGGTAGTGATGTTGCGTGGGGCAGTTTTCAGACATTTGCCTCTAGGCGGCCCTATAATACATGTTTATTATACTTTCTAATTCCATTTGGAAATGATGGCATTCACTTTATGTGTGTTGGAGTATCTTTCTAAAATTAAAAAAAACTTTAGAAAAGTAAAGTTTTCCAAATATGAAAAACTGCTCGAAGTATGGTAATTCTTTACTTAGGAATGAATAATGTACTTATACCTAAAATTATTTCACTCGATAAAGTCTTGTCAGTACTGTATTTAATAGTTATATGTTACATTATTCTCTGTTATAGATAAACCATCACGAAGTGAAGTCAAATTAAGAAGAATTATTATCAAGAAACAGCTTCACTTAAAAACATTTTAAAATTGACAACTAATACAAATTTGAACACAGGGAAAATTGTTACTATATAACATGAGAATCGTGTGTTCCATGGTGGAAGACCCTCCGTTTCGAAGTACAAGGTGGTGCACATAGTGACAAAGCATGGATTAACTATCCACATGTTGAATAACTGGTTTCAAATCATGCAGAATTTGATTCACCCTATTACTCTGTAACTGAAGAATAAACAATATCCTCCAAATAGCTCTGATTGCATTATATATAACACATAAATGTGAAGAACTCGTAACATTTAGAAACAATGCACAAAACACAACTTCATGTCCCACAACAACAAAACAGCAGAAAATGGCGGAAACTACTTGTGGTGATCCCTAGCGTGCTTCCTTCATGTGGTTCTTAAATCGGTTCTACACTGAATCACCGATCAAGGAACATCCAATATTTTAGGTACACCACTATCTTCCAAGTACAACAGTGTTCCATACATAGTGATAATGCATTAGCCTATCAGAAACAATAACTAAGGGCCCCGCAAGAAAATTTTGTGATGCCGAGGATACATAACGCTAATGCCGTTAACACCACCACTAGTGCAGATAATGGCCTCAGTTCGGCTAGGAATGGTGAGCACCAATTTTACAGGTCTGCCATATCCAGCATTCACAGTCACTGATGGTTTGATCCCGTAGAGCTACCGAATCGGTTGATGTTGACTGCTACACTTGTCTTCTTATTTCAAAAAATTCCAGACATTTCCAATGGGTCAAAAGTTGGGTGAGTGTCCATCAAAAGAGCGACATACGAATGCAGACGCCGGCTGTCGTCCTCTCGGAGGAGAGGAGTGTCTACAACATACTCACCATAAAAATGTAGAAGAGTTTCTCTTTGTGATCTTTATGCTGACCCGAATGAATGGGCCAAAGACATGATACGAAAAATATCTCCACAGAAATACCTTAGTCTGACATGAGGTTGGGGCACGTTTTTGTTTTGCATGTTGGTAATCCGGTTGTTTATTTATCGATTGTCGTGTTTTGTTTGTGGTACATTGTTGCCATTTGAGTTTGCATATTGTCATTTTGTCATTTGGATATGGTGAGTGGAGATGTGGACACTAGGAAATGAAGTAGCAAGAGGAGAAATAGGAACATTTCGGACATGTTCTTCTCTTTGAGATCGATAGAGGAGTGACAGCAGTGGAGGCAGCCATAAAAATTCGATGGGGATAGAGCCACTGGTCAGAGCACGACAGGAAAACGGTTTTCACTTTTTAAGAAGGATCTTTTTGACGTCAGTGAATTTCCAAGTTCAGCAACACCTTCGGGATTTCTGAAGATAGTTTCAACAAGTTTGATCCACAATGACCCACATCAGCGTACTCGAGAACTGGTAAATGTGATGACCTCTTATGACCTGTTATCATTCTATCATCGTGTGACATTTGCGTGCAGTGGGGAAAGTTCAAAATTCAGCTGTTTGGATACCGCATGCTCTGAGCCGAAGTCAAAAAAATTAGCGGATGACCATATGTGCATCTCTGCTTACTCATCATCAACTGGTTTGTGAACAACATCGACCACTCCTATTCCGTTAGTTATACGTGACGAGAAATGGTGTTTTGATGCTGACGTACAGATAATAAAAGAATGGTTGGATCCGAACAAAGCAGCAACTACCTGTACAAAGAACTGCGCGCATCCACAAAAGATAATGTTATGCATCTGGTGTAACACCCGAGGCGTGATGTACTAGGAATTGCCAACAATAGAGACATCTTACAGCGCAATCCTAGAGCAACGACCAGGAAGACTGCGTGAAGTGATGCTGCTCCACAATAAATCCCTCCCGCATTCTTATACATTGACAAAGAACACTGTGCAGGAGTTAGATCGAGGAAGCCACCCCGCACTCACCTTATTCACCTGATCTTCCTTTCTCAGATTTTCACCTTTTACTCTCTCTATCAAACAATGTTCAAGGAATTTCCTTACCGGATGAAGATGCGCTCCTAACATGGGTCGACGAGTTCTTCGCCTCAAAACCACATTATTTGTACAGTCGCTGAATCGAAAAGTTACCACAGCGTTTACAGACTTGTAAATAGTGGAGGATAACATATTATTGATGACCTAACTCTCTGTTATATGTGTCTGTTGTGTTTATGAAACTTATGGAAAAACGCTACGAACTTATGTACCAGCCGAACACAAACTCCTCAAATGGTTGGGTAAACGCCTCATTGGGCAGACAGTGTACTCGACGCCGTTAACTTGAGGAAGAGTACCTGTTGTAACACGCCAAATATGGAACCCCTAATGAAAGCCGTTTGGTAGCCAAAGAAATAGCAAAATTACTTATCCTGACACTGACGGGAGCTACTGGCAACAAAATGAACACTACTGCAAGTTTGTCTAACAGGAATACTATGTAACTAATAATGTTTATTATAAAGAAAGGACTAAATGAAAGACTATCGGATGATACGAAGCCTGAAACTTTAAATAAATAATTCAAAATATATTCTAAACTAAGGTTAAAGCCCAGACCATAAGTAGTTCAGAGGTAACATTTATCCAGGAAGAGAGTTGCAGCCGCATCGAGCTGTAAGTTGGCTGCGAGTGCTATTTAACACTGCAATGGAGATGTTAATTCAGTCTCTCTTGTAGGCGTCGCAATAGTAGTAAGGCTATTGACCGCTACTAGATTGTTTCAAACCGATCTGAAGTCTTAAAAGCTTTCTGGTATCGACTTGAAGTACTAGTCAAAATTTCGAACTGAAGTAAAATAACATTTACGGTTTAGCCAGACAACGGAGCAGTTATTATATGTGAAAGAAAAGTAAATCGTGTGAGATCTGATTAACGCTGGCACTTAGCCTTAGTGATCTGTGATTTTCACGAACATCAAAGGACACAGCAATAAACCAACCGCCGACATAAACTCGGTTATTAGCTTTGAGTAAGAAACAGCTACACGCGATCGCGAAGAACGTACAGTTAAGCCGTGTTGTCGGAAGCTGTAGTCAACGTCAGAAGCACTGATGCAAATAGATTCAAGAGCTTGAATGACAGATCGGTGTGTTTTCAGTGCAAGTTTAAATAATTACAAAGTTCAATAAACTCCAATATAACCTTAATGCTTCGCGTCCGCTACGTCTTTTAATAGAAATTTACGGCGTAATTGTGAAATTAACTATTTCTTGAGAGAACGCAGAAGTTAAAGGTGACTTAGTGATTTTGTTAATAGTGAACAGCAAGTTTACACTGAAATGCGACTCTTTCTGTACATTGTCCAAAGAGTATTTTATCTCTGGATATACATTGTATTAGTTGCTGAATTAACACCGTAGCGACACCTTGCCGACGCTACATTAATTAATAAATCAACATCCTCGCAAAACTATGATGTGGCATCGGCTTGAATGATGGACTTTATAATTCAAAATATCCTATTACCTGCGTTTGAACATTCATTCGCAAACCGGGCATAAGACCTACATTTCTCAAGTTCGCGTAAGCTTATCAGCCTGTCGCGAACACGCGAAGCATATTTGGTTAATTGTTTCAGATCATGGGAGTTGTTGCGGTTCCGAGTAGTCCAGTCGCTGTGGGTTCGAATTGAAGAAGACGGAAAGACTTCGAACATCAGTGCTTCAGTTTTAAACAATGGCTGCTTACACATTAAGGCGTGCTGCTACACTGATCGACGGACGCTGTTCCATGTCAACCAGACTGGGACAACCATCACCATCGAGCCGACACAAATAAAACGCCACACTGTGTTTACTGACAGCACCACTTTCTCTCGGGTCTGAAGCCGGTTTCTCATTAACATGGCGTGACACTTGTCTACGTTTCAGCTGATTCGATACTACCAACTGGAGGATACATACCATTATGCTGCCATTACGTACGTCAGCGGTGCAGAATCAAACGACCGCCTACGCAGTACCATTTCTACACCATTTACATCACTCCAAAACAACCTGTCTGCTCTTTTAAAGGGTGACTATAATATTTTGTAAGGCGAGTTTCTTTTACCCTTGCTATCGCCGAAGCTGTTTTATTTTGCATTTTATAAGACAGCCCAGTATTCCATTCGACATTTCAAAACACCAAATCAGTAACCCAGGAAAGGGAATTTTAGCTGCCAGCTGAGTTAAAGTCAAGGAAAATATCTTAGAGAACAAAAAATCATGTTGTACCAAGATCGGCTGCTACGTAAACCTTTCTCATTGGTATGATTTTTGGTTGGTGCTGATCATCAGGTATTTGGAACAAATGAACAATTCTTTGTAAAAACATGAATGATATAAGTAGCATAATCTTGTAAAATCGAAGAATATATTTGCAAGAAATATTTCAATTGCGGTATCTGTGTGAATACACAGACCGCGGTCCAGGTCGCTCAGCGTAACGTCGAAAACCCGAAATGGACGACAGAACGCAATACAGAGATTTTAAACTTTGCTCAGAAAATTCAGTGTGTATAAGATGTGAGTACAACGTATTCATCATTCTGGAGCCTTGTTTAGCTGCATGCGCTCATAATGACATCTTAAACATCTTATGTGTTGGTATCAAAATTAACGAAGAAACGACTTTCTGAACAAAGATGCTACACTAGATTTTCTTCATTTGCAAAATTGTAAGCATTTGCAGTGTACATTAAGAACATTAATCCATTAAACTTTTCATAAACGAAATAAAATAAACTACACATCTTGTGCAAAACAGTACTTATTTGCGATTACAAACTTAGCTTAGAAGATGTCCCTTAGAACACGTAAAACTTACTTCAGTCCATGATATGCAATATGTTTTACTGTAACGTCATTGTGGGGAGAATATGTCATGTTTGTGACACATAAAGAGTCAACACTAGCCGCGCTGAGTGGCCGCTTGGTTAGAGGCATCATGTCACGAATTTCGCGGCCCCTTCCGCCGGAGGTTCGAGTCCTTCCTCGGGCATGGGTGTGTGTGTCGTTCATAGCATAAGTTAGTTTAAGTCGTGTGTAAGTCTAGTGACCGAAGACCTCCTTAGTTTGGTCCCTTAGGAATTCACACACATTTGAACAGAGTCAATACTAAATAAGAATCATTCAAATAAATTTAAGACATCTCAGTATAGAGAAATCCTCTCAGTCAGTAATTTGACATTCACTACTATTAAAAGCGAATTACCTATTTATTGTTGTGTCTGTTGAATCAATAGCACGATAATAATGATTAAACTGAAATCACAGTATGTTATTTGGACTACACTGACGAAAAAATTACAACACTAAAACGTAATTAATCGAGAATAATGAAATTTTCGGAATACATTTGTGTAGATAACATATTTTAGTGATTAACATTGCAAGATTACAGGATAATGTAAGCGCGATAAAAGCCATTGTAAATGTGAACTGTTGATCCATTAATAATCGCTGTAACCACCACACTGTTGAAAGTAATTGTGCAAATGTGCATGCATTGTGTTGTACAGGTCTCGGATGTCAGTTAATGGGATGGAGTACCACAAGTGTTTCACTTGGTGAGTCAATACAGGGGCTAGTTGTGGAAGTTGCTGGAGTTGACGTCCAACGAGGTCCCATATATGCTCGATCGGAAACACTGGTGCTTGGACAGGCCAAGGCAACATGTTGACAGTCTGCAGGGTATGTTGGATTACAGTAGCCGTATAAAGGCAAGCATTAACCTGTTAGAAAATACGCCCTGCAATGCTGTTCAAGATTGGGAGCACAACAGGTCGAATCACTAGATTAACGTACGGATTTGCAGTCAAGGTACACTTGACAGCAAAAAAAGTGGGTCACTGCCGAATACAACCAGCATGACGTAGCTGTGTTGCAGGTCTAAACACCAAAACCCCGTGGGGTACAGTCGTTTGACTACACACAATGAGTACTGCAAGAGACTACTAGAGACCACTAGAGACCAAATGTCTTTATGGCAGTCAGTCTAAGCGTCAACTAATATCGTCATACAAAACATATCAGAAAACATGTTCTTAGCGATGAGACACGCCATAACACTCATAAACTAACCTTAATGACAACAAGTGACATTTCAAAAGTTCTGAGAAAACGGATTATTTTGCATATATCGTACAGTAATCCATAGTCAAAATGAAATACTTGAGACAATATATGGAGTTACAAAGCTGTATGGCAGTTGTTTCGCTCTCTAAAAGGTTTTCCATCCACATGCTGAACGTCGCTCAGCGGCGAGTGGCTCTGGAAACTGGATATCGGACGAGCCAGCAAAAAAAGGCGATTAGCGGCAACAAGCACTCTACGGAAATCTCAACATTAACAGCGAATCGCCAGTAATATCATTATTCTCGTAACACATCAACAGCTACGTGTACACAAATCTGAACTTTAAATGGCATGACCAAGGTCGTCGTTCTGGACCTGAATTTAAACCCAGCACCTATAGCCATTACTAGCTAAGCTAAGCTTTGTTTGTGCCTTATTGAGACACGATCACTAGGCATAAAGAGACGTGAAGTATAGACGTTTCCACGAGTATCAGTTATCAATTCAGATCCTGAAAATAAATGACGAAAATGTTTGTACTGAACTGGGAATCCTGTCATAACAGTTACCTCCCTGGGAACTACCCCCAACGACGTTTAATATGGTGTCATTCACAAGGAACAAGGTTTGCCCATGTTCAAAATTGAAATGCCATCATGTAAAGCTTGTGACAGGGATGCGAACCCAGCACCTAATCGGATTGTTAACGAACTACGTAAAATCAGAAGTTAAATATCAAATATTTTCACCAATAGCGAGATGTAGGAACCTTAAATGAAGATATAATTGTTTTTGCCTGACTGGAATCCCGTCTCCAGCCATCCTGATTTAGGTTTTCCGTGATTTCCCTAAATCGTTTCAGGCAAATCCCGGGATGGTTCCTTTGAAAGGGCGCGGCCGATTTGTTTCCCAGTCCTTCCCTAGCGCGAGCTTGCGCTCCGTCTCTAATGACCTCGTTGTCGACGGGACGCTAAACACTAACCACCACCACCACCACCTACGTTTTCTAGTTTACTTCGGCTTGCTGGTGACAGAGTCTCTACATTCCGGGGTTTCTCCATCCGTCACAGCTCAAGCGAATGCCACTCTGCCCCAGTCGGCAGCGAAGGGATGTTATCTTTACTGCGGATGTTGAACTACGGAGCTTACTGGCGTTCTGCACTTGGCGTTACTAGGGGTGAAGGAGAGTTACTTGTGTGTGTTAAAAATCTACCCGTGACGTGAGATGTGAACCTACACGATTTACACATCAATACAAGATTAATCCACCAGACCACAGAACCCCCTGCCAAGCACATAATTATGAAATGCAGAGTATACATTTAGATGTAGATGTAGATGTCAACGGACGGGTAACAGGAAAGAGGGCGGGATCTGGGAATGGATAGAAGTGCAAAAGTGCAGAATATAAGCGTGAAATGCTTGCAAAGTATTGCTTGCTTAGATGTGTGTCACGGTTCGTTTTATCTTAGAACCGAGAGATAAGGAAGGACTGCTTTCAGAACGACGAATGGGTTTTAGGGAAGGGGAGATCAAAGAATACGGTTTCATAGGTGTTGAGAAGAATGACAGAGAGTAAAGACAGCAGCAATTAAAAGAGAAAATGTAGCTTCAGTGGAAACCGCTAGATTTGTTTATAAAGTTTTGGGGGAATGAAATAGAAGGGCACTTGCGGCGATAGTGTCAGAGAGAGAGAGTGTGAGAGAGAATAGAGGAGATATTCACAACGAGTAAACACAATATGAAATCGTTTGCGTATTGTGTGGAGGACGGAGTGTGTATTCATAGGTGGAGGGGAAGAGAGAGAAGTATTTAAATAACAAAACTACTGTGACAGAGTCCATCTACGCTGATTAGTTTGTAAGTATCTATACAGGGTATAAATGAAATCAAAATAGAATATTTAACAAACTGTATATTCAAAAGAAACCCACTTGAATTAAAACGGCAACTCAAAGGAAAACAAACCCATATTGTATCTTTTCTGTTGCCACGCGATCTTCCACTAGCTCCCAATGAGGAAAAATGACGAAAAAGAAGACTTAACAAAACATTTTAAGCACTCTGGTATTTTATCCAGAATCCTTCATTATTTCGTACTTCTGTCATGCGTCTTGGCATAGAATGTATAAGCCGTCGGACGTAACAACCTTAAGAAGCAAATTCCTCCCAGGCCTCCAGGACGCAGTCCCAAAGAGCGTCCGCAGTATTTGGTTGGTTTCGTGGCCAGTTCTCTGTTAATGTTCTGCCCACCTCAGCCTACATGTTTTCCATGGGCTTCATATCAGCGGCCGTGGCGGCCAGTCCATAACGTTGACGTGGAGAGCCGCTGCTGAACAAATGCAGACTTGTGAATGGGAGAATAGTCCTCTTGTAAAGCGTCACATTTTCCAATACGTGGGCATACTGCGCGCTTCTATCCTGTGACGAATTCCCGCCCCTCTCGCAGAAATCCAACCCCAGCAGGAAACAGATAGCCGGCCACTTCTTCTCGTCGTGGTTACATATTCGCGTCGATAGCGAGTCCCTTGCGGCCTGCAAACGATTCGTGGACCGTTGTTACTGGTGGAAAACACCTTCCCATCAGTGAAAATGACGTTGTCCCACGACGCCCTCTGATGGAGCTCCGCAAATGCTAGCCGGTTTAAAACGTTGTCTTCGTTGAGCTCTTGTTTCACAGTGTATCGTCGTGAATGCAGTCCAGCGTCCCTCAGACTTTGCAAAATCGTATCATTGGAGCCGGGGAAGTTGGTCTCCCGCCGCAACTGCTTCGCGTTCAGAAAGGGATTTTTTCTGCTCCTAGACACTAGGTCCATGTCTTCCTGCTGTGAGGTCACTCTCTTCCTGCCAGAGCCAGGAGCCCTGTTGGTGGTGCTTCTTTCAAGGCAGATCCTTCACCATCTCGTTGCAGTGGTATGTGTTACGCCATACCGTCTACCAGCTTCTCTGATGGAACATCCTCCTTCTTCAATGAGAGCGACGACTCTATCTTGAATAGACCTCTCCCAGTGAGCCATTACGGCAGACAGCCTGCGTATTTCTGCTTGCTGCTCTTAGACTGATGCCAGGACAGGAGGTAAACGTATTTACGTCAAACGGAGCGGCAGAGGCAGAGGCATGTGGCGCAGCCGTGCTTGCTCGTCCCGGGCTGTTGGCCCACCAACGCCACCGCCAGCTCGCTCACTTCCGTCTCGCCTCGGCCAGCCTGGCTGGCCCGTAGCTCGCGAGCCGCGGCTAGTACAGACCCGGGCCGCAAGGCCACGATCGCCCGTGAAGGATCGAAAGTTACACCTAACCTACCCAAGTCTGTAGTATAAGCTACAGCTACTATGCTATAGCATGTATAGGCACACCTAAAGTTGACGATTCATTCAAATATTTTACGAACAATACGTTTGAAAAGACATTCATTTTAAACATAACAGCCAGGCGCGGTGGTCTAGCGGTTCTAGGCGCTCAGTCCGAAACCGCGCGACTGCTACGGTCACAGGTTCGAATCCTGCCTCGGGTATGGATATGTGTGATGTCCTTAGGTTAGTTAGGTTTAAGTAGTTCTAAGTTCTAGGGGACTGATGACCACAGATGTTAAGTCCCATAGTGCTCAGAGCCATTTGAACCATTTAAACATAATATCACAAAATATTTCACCTAGCTAGCAATAGCATGACGGAGGAAACTATTCTTTCTTGTAAGCGCTCTGCATTTGATGTGGCCTTAAGAAAACGTGTATTCAACCACGACAACTAAGAGGAATGTAAAAGTAAACAGGTTTCGCGGCAGCTTCTCCAAATAATAGTATATACGTAGTATATAATACACATTTTGTGCACTTATAACATGTACTCAGTGTCTCTGAAACAATACGTGCTGCACGACGGAAATTACTTTCTGCTGAGGCACTTAATTTACATCTCAATGATACACGACTACTAGAGAACATTGCTCTTTACGGCAGTCAATCCACTTGTAAATTAACACCATGGTATCGCAGATATTAGGCAACACGTTACTAGGGATGCGAAGGGCCTTAAGGTTTGCAACTAAATATGCTACTTCTAGCTACTACTGAATAAGAATTTGATTATTAACGTGTCTTCATAACCATGTGTGCGGCGTTCGACTCTCAGTCAGCATAGACGTTTTCGTCACCTTATTTCTAGTTAAACGTGCGCACATCTCGGTAATGGTGGACCAACATTGGACATTTCTCCTCTGTTACTGGTTAGACAACGACGGCGGTAGGCACCGGGTTCGAATCCCGGTCAGGCAATACAACTTCAGTCTTAATTTAAGGTTCCAACCTCACTACTGGTGTCAATTTGTGATATCTACATTCTGATTTTACGTACTTATTCAACAATCCGATTAGGTGCTGGGTTCGCATCCTCGTCACCAGCATTACATGATGGCATATCAATTTTAAACATGTGCATCCTTTGTTCCTTGAAAATGCAACAATACACAATGTCTTTCGAGGTTAATTACCAAGAAGGTAACTGTCATCTTAAGGTTCCTGGTTTCCTACAAACAATATCGTCATTTACGTTCAAATTGAGAATTGAGAACTGATACTGGTGCCAACGTCAATATTTGACGTCTCTTTCTGCCTAGTGATCGGGTCTCGATAAGACACAAAGTTTTGCTTGGTTAACAATGGTTGGGTTTGTATCCGGATCGAGAACGAAGACGTTGGTCATGTCATTTGAAGTGCAGCTTTGTGTACAAGTAACTGTTGATGAGTAATGTGAACAATGATGTTACTTGTCGTGCGCTGTTAATGTTGGGATTTCCGTAGAGTGCTTTCCGGCGTTAATCACGTTTTCTTTTAACTGCTTAGTATTACATAAAGTTGATGCGAAACCACTCCCCGTTGAACGTTGAATGACGTTCAGCAAGTGTTGGGTAAACCTTTTAGACAGCAAACAACTTGTTTCCAGTTGCCTTACAACTTTATAAATCCATATACTGTCTCAAATATTTAATTGTGCCTAAGGATTACTGAACTATTTATGTGACAATGTTAGTTGTCCAATAACGTTTGAAATGTCATTTATTGTAATTAAGTTTAGTTTACAAACGTTAAGGACTCTCTGATCTCTTCTGTACTATCGTGGTGTTACTTTGTATCTGGACGGACTCTCATGAAGACTGGTGTTCTCTAGTAGCCTCTAGTGGTTCCCATTATGTATCTTACAACGACTGTACTGTGGAGGGTTGCAACGATGTGCAACACAGATATGCTATGTTGGTTGGATGCATTCAGGTGTCGAGTGTACATGAGATAACCACCAGAGTGATCCTCCTGTGGTACGATATCACACCCCACACAATAACTTCACGTGTATGTTCAGTTTATCTAGCACCCAGACAGGTTGGTTGCAGGCCGTGAAGTGGCTACTGATCAACACCTTCCATCACTGACACCAAGGCAGAACCAGCTTTCACCAGGAAACACCACTGACTTCCACTTTGCCTTCCAATGTGCTCTTGCTTCAGTGGTGACTTAAGTCGCAAATGGCTTTCGTTTGTGGTGTGCGGATTGCACTCTACAGGGCGTCTGGTTCGGAGCTGTCCTTGAAGTAACTGATATCTAACAGTTCGTTGCGTCATCGTGCTACCAACGCTGCTCAAATTGCTTCTGCAGATGCAGTACGATGCGCCAGAGCCATACGCCGAACACAAGGGCGTTCCTTCTCGGCAGCGCTTCGTGGCCCTCCGGAGACCGGTCTTCTTGCGACGGCACATTCCCGTGACCACCCCTGCCATCACGCACGAACAGTGGTTACATTTCTGTCATGTCTTTCTGTAGTGTCACAGTAAGAACATCTAACTTCCATAGCCCTACTACACGACGTCGTTCAAGGTCAGAGTAGTGTTGACAATGTTGTTTTTGTCGCCTAATAGGCATTCTTGACAAGCATCAATTCGCCATATCCAATCTCAAAGGCAACTAACACTCACGACCGTTACAGCGTGCACTTAAAATAAACTTGATGTACATTCTTATAGTGGCGCTGCTGGCGCTACTCTTATGCGACTAGCGCGAAATTTGCATAGACTTGATCTTTCATTTGTAGAAACACGGCTACCAACTTTTATTTATGTCGCGCAATTCCTTATCATAAAAACTTAGAAGGGCCTTCCTTCTGATCTGCATGCTGATCCGAATAAGTGGACTAAAGTCGTGGTACGAGAAACGTCACAAAAGCTCACAGAACCATCTTGGTCCTGACAGACAAACTTCTCCGTCTCAGCTGATCCTATGCTACTAACTGGCGAATACACGCTACTCCACTGCCATTACTTACGTCAGAGGTAGACAGTCAAATGACCGCCTGATGCGATTTCTATGACGTCTATAGCTCTCCAGAACAACCAGTGTGCTCTCTTAACTGGTGGCTACAATACTTTGTATGGTGAGCTTAGCTTATCCTGTCCTTATATCTGTTTTATTATTCACTGTACAGATCGGCAAGAATTTCAGTTGACATTTCAAAACACCAAAATAATAATTCCATTGAGGAAACTGAAAATCTTAAGTGGGGACGTCCATGAAACAAACTAAGTAACAGAAGTACCAAATTCACAATTTTCTGATAAGGCAAAGAATGTTCGTACCAATCATTACATGAAATTAACGCAATTACTATTAAGTTCCTTGGCTTGCATATATTCTAATTTTTATGGTATTTATAAATTTTACTTCAATAAATAGTGTATGTACCTTTACTCAGAAACTATTCAAGTGATTTATAGCAAATTTTCTCTGCTTAATCTCTTTGCATCTAGTAAGTTTCTCGGATGAGGATTTTTGAATATGTCGAATAAAAGAATTACAATAACTTTTAATTATAATTCCGTAAATATAACATGAAACTCATACAAAATTCCAAGCAATTATAGAAGTAACTGTATAAAATTTCTTAGCTGTAGCTTTCATAGATTCAGAGAGAACGGTACGAAACTTTAAAGTACCTAGTTTTCAGAAAGTTCAGCCTAGCAATTTTTCTCACGTGAATCGTTCGGAAGACCCCAGGTTTGTACTCAGGGTGCTTAGACACTGTAATGCTTCTCTTCTGGTTTCCTGTTTTCTGCCTTCTTCCCTTTACCAGGTTTTCGAAAGGCTTTTCAGCTGCTGAGAGGTGTAGTACATATATTTTTCTCAGCATGTGTACTGTGAAATTTCCTGTCTTAAAACCCATTCATTCTAATACCTTCATCCTCCAGATATTCTCATCATTAAATACAAAAAATGCATCATAAGTGGCAATTCAGGATAAAATCTCTCCGCAGCACAAGGCAAAACAAGATTTGCTTCTCCATAAATTAAGCAACTGGTTTGTTATTATTTCTAAGATATGGAACAGAGTCACAGATGATTTAGAAAACCAACGAGGAGATACTGCAGTGTTCTAGATGTATAATGTGCGAGTTCGCTTGAAAGCAATACAAGGAATCGTTGTTCACCGAGCTAGTATTGAAGTGTCTCTTCAAAATGAGTGAATGGCAGGAAAGTCGCGTCGAACATTTAAGTATTTTTCAGGAACTTCGGATTCTATTTAATCATTGAAACTTTGGGAGCTTATTGAGTTCCAATAATAAATTAAAAAAGAAATTGAAAAGGGAAATTTTCGGTAAATTTTGTTAATATCCCTCTTAACGGAATGAAACAAGCGAACTGTCCTAACGGACCGAAAATACTGTTGCGCCAGGTTCACCGTCAACGAGAACCTTTCTTATCGCTCTGAGTTTAAGTTGTTACTGATAATTATCTGTTATCCAGAAATGCATGAACATTTCTTCGTAAAAATATGAGGCATAGAATTAATACAATCTTGTAAAATCGAATAATGTACTTACAAGATGTATTTAAATTATGGTATCCGCTTGGATACATAATGACATTCCATCTCATTCTACGTAACGTTTAAAACATGAAATGAGCGACAGATCTCAATACGCAGAATTTAAATATTGTTGCTGGATTCATAGTGTATAATACATGAGAACAACGCCACCAACATCTGGAGACCTGAAAACAGCTAGAATTACATCACCAATAAAGTGATTAACATTGACAGATAACACATAAAACAGCTGCACAGCTTCGTAGTGAAAACTCAGTGATATTACATGTCAATATCAATATTAATCGAATAAACGACTTTGTCATCAAAAATGCATTTGAGGTACAGATCATAAACATTGTAATATTGAACTTGTCATAAGCTAATTAAATCAGTATTATGTGAAGTGAACTGGAAACCTTGTACAGAATAATATTTGCAATTACTAATTTCAAGCCGGCCGCGGTGGTCTAGCGGTTCTAGGCGCTCAGTCCGGATCCGCGGGACTGCTACGGTCGCAGGTTCGAATCCTGCCTCGGGCATGGATGTGTGTGATGTCCTTAGGTTAGTTAGGTTTAAGTAGTTCAAAGTTCTAGGGGACTGATGACCACAGATGTTAAGTCCCATAGTGCTCAGAGCCATTTGAACCATTTTTTACTAATTTCAAAGCAATAAAAATAGCTTAGAAGATGTAAATTCACGTCATTCCATACTTTCCACATGTGCCCCAGTGTTATGTCATTATGTGGTTAATACAGGCATCATTATGATACTACATACAGCGTCAGCACTAGACAAGAGTCATTGGAACAGAAGTATGAAATTCTAGTACATGAAAATTCTTTCGTTTTGTAACTTGACGTTCAGTAGTGTTTAAAGCGAATGACATATTTATTATGTGTCTGTTGAAACAACGGCATGATAATGATGATTAAAGTAAAATCCCAGTATGTGACACCTGTATAGGGAGTACACATGTAAGTAATCAAATAGTGGTACCCCAGCAGTAGTATCTGTAGTTAGGCGTATCAGAACAGTTTTTACTGAAAACTGCTAGTGACTTGAAAATCATACGAAGATGAGAATAACACAGAGATAAAGAACACTAGATAAGAATGATTGGAATAAAGTCACGGTAGGGAAGTCTATGGACCATATGGCTAATTGGCTAATGTAGCGAGGAGAACCAACATTTTAGACTCAGAAAATGTTAAGTTTTGTTATCAAAATGTGAAAGTCAATCTCCTCCATCTACATCAGAATATCTTCGACGAAAACTATTGTTACTACAAAACATGAGTGACATTCGGCTTTATAAGACCATACAACTTTCTTGGTTCAGAGTTTTACAATTGTGTATTAATGAATGTACTGAACTTCCCAATGATGATTACTAAGAGCCTAAACTGGGAGCCTCAATACAGATTTTCCTTTGTAGCTGAAGTGGGTACAAAATTATTTTTGAAGCATTAAGATGATTTCCTTTCTTCCACTCTGTCATAGGCTGTGTACTTGATAATTTAAAATGGTAATGAAATTCGTGTTTTGTATTGAAGCGAAAAGAAGCAAACTCAGTACAGAGCAATTTAATTCTATCATTTCTATTTTCTGCTGTTTAATAATATAAGAAGCAAACTCAGTACAGAGAACTTGGTGTATACACGTACATAACTACTCTACAATTCATACTTACGTGCCTCGCAAAATGTCCATCAAAGTACCTTCAAACTATTTGTCTACTGTTGCACTCTCAAACATTGCTTGGGAAAAACAAATGCTAAAAACTTTATCAAATTACATTCCATTATAAAAGTGGAATACGCTCCACGTCTGTGATGTAACTTCCGAAATGATCAAGAGCTGCAATCAGTCGTCGTTTCCATTCTAGCTTTAGTATATGAGATCCAGATTTCGGCTAGTAACTAGGCAAGCTCTGAATATAATACAATAGCGTTAGATAACGACAACAGTTTGCTGCTCTTCATCATCTTGAAATTTTAATCTTTATTCGGAGATAACGTGTTATGAGCGCCTCATAGAATTTATTCAATATTTTTACTGACAAACAATCTACATTTGGCAGCTGAATATCGTACATACTCCCACAGTTACTTAGTCTGCTGTTAACAGCACAGTCATTTTAAACAATTTCAATTCACTTTTAAAAACGCCCCTTCCGGGGACCTGTGGAAAAGAAACAGCCACTGACTGAAATTGTAGCAAAAAGGCAGACTCTGAATGAACTGTCTATATTGAAAGTCCTATTTATCGGTGTTATTGACAGAGCGTTTTGTGTGGATGTAAAAGAAATTTCGTTTAACAGCGACTCTGAATACACAAAAACAAAACAGGGATTCACTTTGCATAATAGAGCTGCGTTTCGGTTCATTGTGACTACGCTTTGGATAAAGCTGAAAAAGGATTTGAACTTCCATTTTGCTGCGAACGTTTCTTAACGTGTAATTTAGCTTGTGAAAGTAATTCACTTACCGAACTCGAATGGGCAACCGTAAGAATATGCGGAATCCAGAGTGAAAGATTTCATCAAAGCCGAGAAGAAAGCCAGAGGCGGGCGGAACTCAGCCGGATAATAAACGAGTTCTCTGGTTCGCGACGTCTGGGAATGAGAAAAACGAGGGATCAGCGCGGAATGAAGCCTAGCCCCAATGACAATAAACGAGTCGCTCGCCAGAACTTTGTCACTTTGTTTTAGGGAACTTTATGTTTCTTCTGTCACTTCCTAGTGAAGCACTCTAGCATACGGGTATGTTGTACCAATCAGGAACACAAGTGGCGTTGTGTTAAATATACCCCCAAAACCGTAACCAGTACTCGAGACTAGGCCTCGTCATGGTGAACAGTAAAATGGAAATTCGAGACAGAATTCCACTTTCTTTCTTCCGAATAGCATTTAATTAGACACCATCAATCATTGTTCTGCATCCCGAATGAGATTGTCACTCTGCAGTGGAGCGTGCGCTGGTATGAAACTTCCTGGCAGATTAAAACTGTGTGCCGGACCGAGACTCGAACTCGGGGCATTTGCCTTTCGCGGGCAGGTGCTCTACCAACTGAGCTACCCAAGCACAAGTCAAGCCCCATGCCCACAGCTTTACTTCCGCCAGTACCTCGTCTCCTACTTTCCAAACTTCGCAGAAGCTCTCCTGCGACGTCCATGGCGAGGTCAATCTTTGCTATCACAACACCTTCCAGCGTGGTACAGATGGGTCCAAGAACATGCCGAATGGACCGCTCAGGAATGGCATCACGTTCTCTTCACCGATAAGTGTCGCATATGCTTTCAACCAGACAATGTCGGGGACGTGTTTGGAGGCAACCCAGTCAGGCTGAACGCCTTACACACTGTCCAGCGAGTGCAGCAAGGTGGAGATTCCCTGCTGTTTTGGGGTGGCATTATGTGGGCCCGACGTACGCCGCTGGTTGTCATGGAAGGCGGCGTATGGCTATACGATGCGTGAATGTCATGCTCCGACCGATAGTGCAACCATATCGGCAGCATACTTGTGAGGCGTTCGTCTTCATGGACGACAATTCGCGCCCCCATCGTGCACATCTTGTGAATGACTTCCTTCAGGATAACGAAATCCCTCGACTAGAGTGGCAAGCCTGTTTTCCGGATATGAACTCTATCGAACATGCCTAGGATAGATTGAAAAGGGCTGTTTATGGACGAAGTGGCCCACCAACCAGCCGGCCGAAGTGGCCGTGCGGATAAAGGCGCTGCAGTCTGGAACGGCAAGACCGCTACGGTCGCAGGTTCGAATCCTGCCTCGGGCATGGATGTTTGTGATGTCCTTAGGTTAGTTAGGTTTAACTAGTTCTAAGTTCTAGGGGACTAGTGACCTAAGCAGTTGAGTCCCATAGTGCTCAGAGCCATTTGAACCATTTTGAGCCCACCAACCACTATGAGGGATCTACGCTGAATTGTCGTTGAGGGGTGGGACAATCTGGACCAACAGTACCTTGATGAACTTGTGGATAGTATGCCATGACGAATACAGGCATGCATCAATGCAAGAGGACTTGCAACTGGGTATTAGAGGTACAGAAATCTGGACCACAGATTCTGAAAGTCTCGATTTATAGTGGTACAACATGCAATGTGTGGTTTTCATGAGCAATAAAAAGGGCGGAAATGATGTTTATGTTGATCTCTGTCCCAATTATCTTTACAGGTTCAGGAACTTTCGGAACTGAGGTGATGCAAAACTTTTTTTGATATGTGTAGTAAGCGGTCACCTTTTTTCGTTTTGCGAAGGGGTTCAGAGCGAAAAAGTTTCATTTTTGTTTGAAATTGGTTTAATTTGTTGGGCATCGTCAAAAGCTCTCGTTCTCAAATAATCTATCTATATCCGAATCCCGCTCCAGCTACTGCCGGGTCTGGGTGTTGACGAGTCCTCTCCATTTGGCTCGGTACTCCCACCACTTTTCTTCCTCCACTTGCTGCCAGGTCACATCTCTCCTTTCTACACATATTCTCACTCCCATTTTCCACAGTGTTCTTGGGCGCCCTCTAAGCCTTTTCCCATTCATCTTTAGTTCTTCCATAATTTTGGAGAGTCTATGCCCATGCATCCTTTTAACAGGCCCATACCTGCTTAACCTCTCTTTTTTTTACTTTCTTCTCTCATACTTTCTTGTTTACGGTCCTTTCTAATCTCTACATTGCTTACTCTGTCCATTCTTGTTTTTCCCTTAACTGCTCCGAAAAATTTCATTTCCCCTGCTTGCAGTCTGCTCCAATCCCTTTTTGTCATTGTCCATGTTTCTCCACCATATGTGACAATAGGGAAATAATAATTCTTATACATAAGGAGTTTTGCTTTTTCGGAAACTTCCTTATTCCAAATCAAGTGTTTTATTGTTTGGTAGAAATTGCCTCCCTCCTGTAACCTCTTATTAATTTCGTTAGTTATTCTTCCATCCCTAGATATTTCACTCCCTAAATAAGTGAATCTTTCTACCACTTTGAGGGGTTCTCCATTCAAGGTAATATTTCCATTGATCCCTTTCTCTCTTCCAAATACCATTACGTCACTCTTTATTTATTTTTAATCCATACCTTTTCAATATTTCCTTCCACGCAACAATCTGTAACTGTACGTCTACCTCTTTATCACCCCATATTACCATATCATCTGCAAAAATCATCTTTTTGTCTTTTTATTTTACTATATCTTCAACTGCCCTATTCATTCCCTCCATCACAACATTAAAAAGTGCAGAAGATTGAATACTTCCTTGCTTAAGTCCTTGTCTTATTTCGAAGTATTCAGAGTGCCCCAATGGTGTTCTAGTTCTACAACTGTGTCCTCTGTACATTGTCTTTATTACATTAATGTATCCATCTTCTACATCTATCTTCTTTTCTTCCCAGAGTCTTTCCCTGTTTACTGACTCAAAATGGCTCAAATGGCTCTGAGCACTATGGGACTTAACATCTATGGTTATCAGTCCCCTAGAACTTAGATCTACTTAAACCTAACTAACCTAAGGACAGCACACAACACCCAGCCATCACGAGGCAGAGAAAATCCCTGACCCCGCCGGGAATCGAACCCGGGAACCCGGGCGTGGGAAGCGAGAACGCTACCGCACGACCACGAGATGAGGGCCCTGTTTACTGAGTCATATGCCTTTTCTATGTCTATAAAAACCATTGTCACACTTTTGTTATACTCCCAACTTTTTTCCATCAGTTGACTGATAGAAAATCTCAGGTTGATCGTGCTTCTTCCTTTCTAAACTCATGCTGTTCTTCACTCAGCTCCTTTCCTGTCTTTTCGCTTATTCGATTTAGTAAAATTCTTTCAAAAATCTTGGCTCTATGACTCATAAGGATTATTCCTCCCTAGTATTTACAAAGTCTTTTATTGCCTTTCTTGAAGATGGGAACAATGTCTCCTGTTCTCCAATCGTCAGGTATTGTACTATTTGTCCACACGCTTGATAGTACTCTATACAGTCACTGCATTCCCACTGGACCTGCTGCTCTTATGATGTCCACTGATACTTCATCAGGTTCTGGTGTTTTCCCCCCATTCATCTTCTTCACAGCTTTTTCCATTTCTTCCCGTGTAGTTAGTTTCGACACTCGTCTGTGTTTTGAAAGGAATATATGAAGACTTTCCTACTGGCTTGCTAGGCCTAACGCAAGAAAGGATTTTCTGTTGGGGTTGTCTCCCTTAGCGTTTGGAGTTTCTCCTCCATGACAAGGCAGTGGTTCCCTTCTCGTTTAATCCCCAGAAAGGAAGGTCGCCCCATCTGCCAGCTACGCTGTTCCGAAGTCTTCCTTCTCCGCCTTCGCTGCCATTAAGGTCTTCGCCCGTAACCCTGGGCATGGGTACCGTGTTACAACCCACGGGATTGGGTCCCTGCCTGAACCCAGCCATCTAGCACTCCGGCCTACTGAAGTGTAGGATGCCCACCCCCGCGACGTGGACGCGTCAGACAGGAATTACCCCAGTGGAGGAATAGGGCCTACCTCCCTGGAGCCGGGTCAATGATTGTGTGTGGTGCCACAATCAAAGGTGTTGTCAAATAGTGCGTTTGAGAGACGACAGTTACGCTGCTTTGAGACAAGCAAACAATTTCTAACTGTAGTACTTGTTTTGCTGTGTTCAACGTTGCAATTATACTTCTTAGTGATCAGATTATGACAGCGTTTAAAAGTTTTTAGATTCGGTCAATAATTATGCGATATATTGAAAACCAAATCTTTGTTATCCTTGCTCGGCAGCTGGAGCGTGGTTCGAGGATAGTGTTTTAGTAACACAGATACAATGAAAGTACCAAAATTTTGCGAGAGCTTTGTACTGCTTTGCGACTCTGTGCAGACACGGAGGTCTGTCCTCTAGCTTGGTTCGGCGGCCATCTGTTACCTGCGGCGCGCCACTCTCGGGGACACCTGGGAGTGGTGGGTGGCAGTGTCGCGCGGCCGCAGAGCCTCCACCGAGCTGCTCCTGATGCGGCACGGGCCGGCGGTATTTCACCCGCCGCCCGCCGGCCGCGGCCACCTGACTGCGGACCCGCCCTTTACGATAATGGCGGCTCTCTCCGCCGCCCGGCGCACCGCAGCTCTCCGGAGCGGCCGCTCTTCCGACATTCTTACTGCAGTCACACAGCAGAACGCGGCTGGCTAGCAGAGCCACAGCGGAACACGAGAAAACACTCTCCGCGTCCAAGCGAGTTGGTACTCTTTCAGGAGCTAACCAGAACCAGAAATACACCGCCGCAAAAAGAAGCAACACCCTCACGGACAAAGTCATTTCGTTGGCAAGTGATATGGCAGATAGCGCATCAGTGTAGGAGTCTATGTTAACAAATTAGGACCTACTGAAACACAAATATCACAGTAAAGGATGTCTAAATAGTCGCATCAATGCACAATGTACTCCCACCCTCTCTGGCTTCCATGCAGGCTGAAATTTCGGACGGAATTGATCATAAAGGTACCAAATCCCGCCCTGCAATAGATTGTCTTAAGCATCTTACGCCTTTTGGTGCATTTCGGCCATGGTTGTTGCAAGCTTTAGAGAACGAGTAAGTTCCCACCCTACCGTGTCCTTTGCGTGTTCCACCAGCCTTATGGATGCACCTTGTCCTGAAAATGCTCGTCACGTTCCTGCCAAAGAACTGACAGCACTAACACGAGGATAACAGCACTTTAATGTAGCATGCACTGGTTGCTTCACCATGCAGACACAGCAAGTGTGACTGCAAGTTATAACTGAAGGTCCTCCACTAAGAAGCCTGGGGTGAGACCTGCATGGCACTGTGGTACAGGCCGCTCACCAGGTAAATGCTGTACACGCGTACGCCCATTACTCCTATACAGACAAACCTGCTCTCGTCAGTGTAGACAACAGAGCGCTGATCCACTCTCCAGTCGATACTTTCAAGACTCTAGAGTAATCATGCTTGTTGGTGTCGTGTCTGGCAGCACAAGTGGTCTTAGTTGTGCTACAAGCAAACTAGTCCCCATGGTCCTTGGTGAGAGAACTGGTGCTACATGCCCTTGGAGCTCTGGCCTGGATGACGTCCGGCAACTACCGCTGCTCGCACAAATCGTTTTCTTGACGTACTCTGCAGAATGCTAGAATCTGCTTTGCAGGTGTGATAATGTTTCGCACACCACTGCTGAACGCAGCCACACAGCACTGGTATATTGCACCCAACACGTGCAACAGTCCATCGATACATCCATCCAGCTTTCAGAAGGGTCCAAAATGAAGTCCCGTTCCACTGGCTGAAGTTGCTCAACAGGAATGCGTATTCGTCGGTGGTGCATGGCTGAATCCTAGAACGAATGCTGCAGATACTGTTCACCTCTAAACTCAACACAGTTACTGCCTGCAGAGCCAAACAGAGGGTGCACAGACAGCCCTCCTGAACACCATCTGATCGAAGATGACAATGTGGAATGAATCACTAATGCTACAACCCGTCTGTATGCATATATTGCATTGTGAGTACTGTCGTTGAGGAATTGCATTTTTCTTTTCCAGCAGTGCATGTGAAGTCATTCGCCGGACTCGTACAGAAGTGGAAACACTACGTGACAGATTAACGGTTTACTCTTAATCTGTAGCAGAAACCAGTGGGCATCGGTCTCACATGCTGAAGCGACAACTCACATACTGAATCACAAGTAATCAAACATTGATGTATTATAGGAATTTATGTTAGAACCATTTTTGTTTTTAGTATGCTGTACAGGATGATGAATAGGTTGTGAGCAGGATGAAAGAAGAAGTGGTTGTCAGGTTCGACTGAAAGTCATAATTGCAGTGAAAATAATATCTGCGTCTACTGCACTTTTGGTTTGCCGTGGGACTCAATAGGAGAATGGAGTTATATCGTATGCTAGACTCATGAAATGGAATAGGCGGCAACAGTTAAAATGTAATTGGAAGAATACTGATTTTTCAGGGCGAGTGCGGACTCGCGGAGAAAGGCACGAGACACCATCTACCCTTAAGAAAAGTAAATTTACCGGAGAAAATCCTCCACTGTGTATGCAGAGAAAGAGTACGAGAGACAGAGGCAGACGGAGGAGCAAATACACAAGAGAGCGAGGTCCACGACCCTCTCTCAATCCAGACGCTGGAGGCAGTTAAAGGGTCTCTCTACAACGGTTCCTGATTGCTTAAGAACGAATGCTAGGCTATGATTCTTCGACCGAAGCCTTCTACACGCCTTCAGTCATCTACTTTTTTGTTTGTTTTTTGTTTTACTCCATGAAAACGTTGGGGATTATGCGCCGCTGTGAGTAAAGCCGGTTTGCGAAGTTGCCGACTGGAACTGTTGATTACATGCAGTTTCCCATCGAATGTTAGCTCGCAGAACTGGCTGAGACGATTTTTGCATTCTCTGAAGCTAGCAATTCCTGTCGGATTTGAAACTGATTGCATTAAGACGTGATCCTTATTTACGGCCCCTCTAGGCTAGGATCTTTGTACGACCACTGCTCTTACTCCGTGTTACATGGCAGCTAGTGGTATGAAATTTCCTCATATTCACATTTAACAGCCTGCGTCAATACATCAACAAATAGGTGGCCATGGACACTTGCAGAACGATGGCTCCTTTCTGTCAGACCTTCCCGTCTTCATGTCGACCTCCCTTATTGCCGTGATTAGACAAAAACGACTGGCATGTACACGCCTCATTCACTACCACACCCAACATCAGCGGCGGAGTGTCTCTTGGCGCCCGCTACCAGTTCTATACGAACTACCACGCTCCAAAGCGTCCAGTGCAGTCTTTTAACGGAGTGACTAACCATTTGTCAAAAATTTATTTCCACTTACGCGTCTAAAATAATTTATCTTTTAGTTATTTGATTGTAATTTTGAATGTTAATACACATTAACAGGCAGAAATTTCAAACGTAACTATCTACGCAGGCAAAAATACAGCACCCAGTCCACTCACTAATCAAGTATGAATGTTGTCCAAGTAATATCTATGCAAACAAATACTTGAAACTGCAATCACAATAAATAAATAAAAAGTTATTTGGCACTTGTATGTGGAAACAACCATGTTCAATAATTATGTGAAGGCTGTGGATCCATCCGGTATAAAATAAATTAATTTATAGATTGCCTTACATTGGTGAGTTTTTACTTACTATTTCACAAAAAGTATTTTTTTTTTCTTACAGAGGAAGATACTGTAGAAATGAAATACTGCTGCTAGTGACATCAATGAATGGACAATTATTGGAGTACTTGAAAATATCAGCAAATAGGTCAAACGCAATTTGGCTGGAGTTAAGGGGCAGTATATGTGATTCAGTACTTCTCGCTATTCGCCAGAACATGCAAGCGTAACCTATCGAAATCTAAGAGGAAGAGAGTTTCGGGTTACGCCAATTTCAGTTGCACGGATATCCAAAACGAAACGCCCCGCACTTAATGAAATGATTTAGTTTTGGGAAGAGGGATGCAATTGTAATCCTCATGATCCCAGTTCTCTTTATTTATACCTTCAGAATAATTTTTTCAGTCTTGTTATTTTCGATTGTAATATAATTCATATTAGCCAGTCGATATAATAATATTTTATTACCTTACATCATTCTTTTGCAATACCTTTAAACAAAACGAATTGAAGAGGTGGGATGATTGGACACAAAATAAGAATGAGTAATTTGTGAAAACAGCGGTTAAAGAATTGGAGAACAGGGTCTGGCCTGCAGAGGAGTATATATTGCTTAGAGCTGATGACCAATAGTACAACATTAAAAACGAACACTGGATGGCATTTCGTCTTCCATATTTTCATTCATATTTTCGCATTGCCTTTGGAGAATGGGAGACTAAAACCTAACTTCTAATTTTTTAAACATAACTATTAGATGAAATTCTATTGACACAGTTATATTCACATGAGTTCAGGAAGTAATATCCCTACGAGTTTCTTACGGTTTACGTTAGATTATGCAAACACGCAGCCTCCTGCTCGTTTGCATAAATCGAAATGACTGTCCTTCTTGATGTACACCAGTACTGACAAAGCTATTAGTACACAATAAGTTTTCGCCAGTACATATGCCGATGAAACGGAACAGGGAATGGTAAATTAAGGTATAATATTTCTTCCAGAATGCAGTATTCAATGGCTTTTGGAGTATGTACAGGGTGTATCTGATTAACGGCATAATTGCATACAGTTGAAAGTACACGATCGTAGAAGTAAGAAAGTCTCAGTAAACATAGAATCGAAAATGCATACCTTAAGATCTATGAGCAAGTTTTCATCTTAGATACTGTGAAACAAATCTCATCTACTGGAAGCTCTTTGCTTCCCATATTTTGGGAAATGGTAATGTGAACCAAAACGAGAAAAAAGTTTCCAGTAAACAGGTGCTCTAAAAAGCATACCTTAAGAGCTATGAGCAGGTTCTCATCTTCGCTACTTCGAAGCACAACTCTTCTAATGAACAATTGCTCACAACTTGTAAGATATGCATTCTAGAGCACATGTTTACTGGACATTTTTTTCTTGTTTTCGTCCTTCCAAAATATGGACAGCAAAGAGCTTTCAGTAGAAGAGATTTGCTTCACTGTATCTAAAATGAGAAATTGCTCATAGCTCTTAAGGTACGCATTTTCGACCCTATGTTTACTGAGATTTTTTTGCTTCTAGCATCGTATGATTTCTATTGTATGCTTTTACGCCATTAATTATGATACACCCTGTATATAGGTCTGGATTCTTATTTCTACAAGGACAGGTGTCATTTTAGAGGTTTGTAAGGATTATAAATCGAGAAATAACATTTACATGGTTCAAACTCTAAGAACACTATTGCGTATTATAGCAAGAAAAGATACAAGAATGAAATTTTAACTAGCAGTTGTTATAACGAGAAGCGTAAGTGGTAATAAGTAACTGTAATAAGGATAACTATAAAAGCATAATCGAGGCTACGGACACAATTCTTTTTCTGTCGTTCCATTATGGCCATGGAACTCAGTATTTCCATCTTCTGGCCCCATACGCTTGTACGTATTTTTTCTGTCCAGTTCTATTGGCGACAAGGAAAGAACGAGGAATACGGAGATACACTACAGTTAAACATTTGTTGCTTGTAGAGAAAGATTATTAATTGTAGAAACGAAGCACAGATGATGCTTCATAAAAGATTAACTAAAATAATTACAATTACCTTTCAGAGCTAGCAAAAGAAGCAGACACTCGATACAAATGATATAAAACTGAAGAGGAATGTAGATTTATGGAAAAAAGTCTTGCAACTGTGAGAAGTGCTAAAAATGAAAAAATGAGGCGGGATATGTCTGGTGGCTTGATTTTCGCAGAAATGTTCTAAATAAAAAACACTTCTGTGTTTTTCAAAGAACAAAATGAAGTATTAGCTTGAAATAGGTTAAAGGTAATCATTGCACTTATGATAATTTATAATGATCCGGAAAATATTAGTTTCTCTCTTGACTGACAGCGCAAAAACAAGCGATTCATAGAATTTAGTGGTACTGATACAAATTCTAATCAGAGAAACTACCCTTGTTCTTGTTCGAATGAGGCGAACTTGAAAGTTGTGTTGAAGTGGATCACATAGTCAGATGGTATTCACAAGAGCTTAAAGCTGCCCGTTTTAGCACTTCTGTTATGGTGCGAAATTATAAAACAGTAATTCAGTTATTCAACCAAACTTTGACCGTTTGGGCCGTGGGCGTCTTCAGGGTGTACTACAGAGAAGCGCAGCAAAGACGGTGGAAGCGTTGGTTGTACAACTGTTTAAGTGTTTTTTTACGATGTTGCCTAACACTTTAAGGAATTTTATCCGGATTGAAAGCGTCTGCCAACAGTTCTTAAATCAGTTACGTGATACACGGACTTATCAGATTTTAGTGTGTTACTTTCAAAATGCTTTGTAATTGCTAGGATGTTACCCTGAAGCGATATACTGAGCACTAACGTAAATAATAATAATTGTTATTATTTTATTAAAACTTTATAAAAATTTATTTTAGTTAAGGAATCTAGAATTACAGTATTAAATCTGCTTCATTCTATCGTCATTATTATTAAAATCAAGTGCATCAGTGGCACATTAGAAAAGGCGTGACAAGAAATCGTAATACTAAGAGCGGGGTTAGATGGTAATCCTCTGCCACCACACCTGTCGGAACGTAACCCTGGATTCGTTCTTGTCAGTGGAATAGTTTGTATGGGTTAAAACTGCTCACATTTGAGTCTCATTCATTCCGTCATTATTCTTCATCAGAAGGTGATCCGTATCGTGTTGCTTGTACCATCGCACTACTCTCAGTAATCGTACATATAGAGCTTCCAGGTTTTTTGACACTTCCGGATGACGCTCAGTTTATTACACAAAAATTAAACCATTTGTCTTTTCTTGTATTCAATTTAGGCGACATCTCCAAGGATCTGTTACAGTTTTCAGCTTAAAGCGTTTCACGATAATTAAAGAACAGCTGTGCTGTGATCTGTGTCCTCCAGTTTTTCTCTGAAAACTGAATATTGAGCAAGTGAGACTCCATTATCTGTACCAAGAGATGCATTACAAGGAGCTCCTGAAAGCTGCTTCGGAAGGTTGTACAGGCCCTTTCGCAGCACGCCTTTTAATTATTTGGCAAGTCATACAGTATTGAGAAACGTCGGGGAAGAATTTAATTTTACTGTATTTGTCAACAGCATATGTAATACTGAAACAGGTAACCAATATAACAATCTCAAGAATCGAAAACGAACAGGATCTACATAAAGCATCGCACGCTGCACTAAACTGACGTGAGGAACATGATTATAGTCACCCAATATGGTAGCTACAGCTTTCGTCTGGGAAAGGCCACTTCTCCTTTCTAGCTCTTCAATTTAAAAACAGCAGCTATACCATGTGTTCAGATGGTTCAAATGGCTCTAAGCACTGTGGTACTTAACGTCTGAGGTCATCAGTCCCCTAGACTTAGAACTACTTAAACGTAAGGACATCACACACATCCATGCCCGAGGCAGGATTCGAACCTACGACCGTAGCGGCCGCGCGGTTTCAGACTGAAGCTCCTAGAACCGCTCGACCACAGCGGCCGGCCTATACCACGTGTATACTCAGTGAATTAGACGCCTACTTTGCTATGGTGTACTTGGAATACTTGTGTGAGTACGATGCCATTTTGGTCAGTGAAGGAGTGTTACAGTAACGCTGGGATGAGGACTGCTGTGTTGCTGAACGTGAAAGCAGCTGTGCTGGTGGGCTGGCAGCTCCCAGAGGAGCGGCTGACCGGCAGCGCCGTGACGTGATTGGCTGTGGCGGTAGGCGGCCCGCTGCGATTACCTGTCAGCCCTCGTCTGACTCATCGTCCGCTTGCCAGCGCCAGGTAGGAACCAACTCTGTCCGGCACCAGGAGCAACCGTCATCGCTCATCTGCCCCAGGGGATGGTTGCCCATCTGACGGCATTAGCTGCTGCACACGTAAACGCACAATGAACAGCGTTTACTCAGAGATCTGAGTTTCTCGCAGCGTACACAACGTTCACCCAACTTACAGGAAAACAGTAAGGTGCCTTCGTCGACCACCACCGATATTTCGACAGGTGCATACCCTGTCATTTTCAGGACAAACCTGCAGCAAGTATGCGATGTGCAAGTGAATCTGATACTGCGGATTGCAGTGTAATTGTAGAAAGTTAACAAACACACACACACACACACACACACACACAAACACACACACGTTAAGAGACATGCATGCGCACACACACTCACACACACACTCACATATACACAGACGCGCACATTGTAAATATTAGCGCCACAACGCAACCAAAGAAGACCGAAGCTAGAACTCATAGACAGTGAAAATTAATAACCAACGGATGACAGTGCTGTTTTTTGACTAGGTGGAGAGTGAGATTCCATGCAGGATTTAAGCAAATACCTTCATCTCTATTTCTAATGTTAACTGCTAATTTAACTTCAGCTGTTTCCTTAGTAACACTATAGCTTGAATTGGATGACAAAATCCGCATGTTGTTGTATTGCATAGCATTACCAGTACCAATACAATGTTCAGCAGTCGAAAAACACATTTCACAACATATTTCCGCAAAATACGACCAATCCTGTTGGAAATTCTCCATGTGTAATGCAAAAAGACCAGATTTTGGTGCTACCTCGGTATTATCATCACTCACCCATTGCACAGTTGGCTGATATCTCAATAACATTTATGATGACAGATGACCCCAAGATGGGCTAATACAGCTGATCAACTCTCAAGTCTGAGACGAAGTGGACTCAGTGAATCAAGGTACTGAGCCAGATGGCGACATATATCAGCCTGTATATTCAAATCAGTGTCAGTGGGCTTCCTGTATAAGGTATGTCCCAGTTTATCATCAGTCTTCCTACTGACCAAAACATCAAGGACAAGAATGGCGCCATCCTTCTCCACCTCCTTCGGGAAACGAATTTTTGGTAGGACTGATTTTAGGTGCTCTAAAAAGTCGTTCAAATTTTCACCGCCGTGAGGGAGAACAATGGAAGTATTGTCTACATATCTGAAGAAGAACATGGTGTTCGAAACCGCCGACTAAAAGACATATTCCCCAAAACCTTCCATAAACAACTGGGCAATAATAGGTGACAACGGGATTTCCATCGCAACTCCATCGATCTGCTCATTGTACTGGTCACTGAATAAAAAGTAAGTGGAAGTCAACATAGGTCGAAATTAGGTTTGTTAATTCAACATTAAACCTAACCTCAATCAAGCGCAACGAATAAGGCGGAGGGTCGCGAGTGAAGAGAGAGAGACAAGAAATCTTATGAGTTCTTGATGTGATGCTTACACAGACCTATTAGTGCGCTCAACAGAGTAGCAAGGCGTTTTGCTGCAAGATAAGTTGGACCAGAAATGTTACAATCGGCCTAAGAGGAATCTCTTCCTTATGGACTTCCAGAAGGCCTTATAAACTAGGAGGACCGGCTCAATAAAACTCTTGATAGTTTTCAGCGACAAGGAACTTTTCTTCAGGAGGATGTTGCTGTTTCTCTGAACACTTTTCGTGGAAGCAGAACATCTCCTGAACATAATCCTGCTTGTCCAAAACAACTGTATCATTGCCCTTCTCCCTGTGTGTTCTCTGGGGAAAGTCCACCCACGAGTAATACGACAGCAGCTGAGAGGGTTGCTTTACATTCACTTAGAGTTGATTCGGATATTGTTGTTTTAGCCAGGGACAAGGACAATGCTACAGTTGTTTTCGACAAAAAGGATTACTTTTAAAAGAAGCACAGTTTACTATCTGATTATTCTACGAACTGTTCCTTTACTGTACGCAATACGCAATGATGAAATGTGTTCATATCGGCATTTACTGTTTTCTCAAGCGCAGTAGGGGGACCTAACACCAACCACGAAAACAGTATCATACTGTAACACCTCCTCCTCTGTATTTCACTGCTGAATCTTCGCATAATGAAATGTATCTTTATACAGGGAAATTCAAACCCTTCTATCGGACTTCCACAGGGCATGACGTGATTCGTTATTCCAAATCGTTACTCACCCACTGTCTAATGGTGTCGCTCTATACATTCCTTCAAGAGTCGCTTAGCATTGGAGTTTATGAGGAAGTGCTCGGCTATTGTACACCAATATTTTGAACTCCCTAGCCCCAGACATTATGATTGCTGGAATTCTGGTAGCACTTGGAACTCACAAGTGGTTCCTTTCACTGACTGCACGCAATTTTTTACAAACACTTACAGCATAGCTCGAGGAGACCTGTCCGTCATTACATGAGGTCTGCTTGGTGTTGGTTTAACTGTAGTTGTTGGTTAGCGTTTCCACATCACAGTCGCATCACTAAACTTGGGCATTTCGGAAAGAGTTGAAATGTTGGTGATGAATTTGTTGCTGACATCCGATAAGTAGTCCACGTTAGAAGTCAGTGAGTTCTCTTGACCGACGCACTCTGCTGTTGCTGCTTCTATACTGACAATGCAACACTCACTTCCTGCTTTTAAACTTGCGGATTCCAAATCTCGTGACTTCTGGCGGTCAATTCCACATTATGTAATGGTGTCCATAGACTCTTGCTCAGATAGTCTAGGTAAGATGTGAAGGGGCATTGAGTCTATAGACTAGGAATGGGTGGAAGCGATTGATTGGGTGACAGACATACTATATCAAACAGATATATTTTAAAGATTTCGAAGCTTAGCAAATTACAGTTGCATGTTCCACAGAAGAACTGCCTTTCACCATCAAACATGTGTTAAGAAGAAATTATTATGCTGGAACGTGGTAATTATTCACGTCCAAAGTAGCTCAAGATTATTAAACTGCTCTTAAAACAATTACTGATCCAATAGCAAAGAAATTGAGCGAATTCAAAAATCAACTGAACGCAATAAACAGCTATTTGTAAGAGCATCAAGTAAGTTGTCTGAATTGAAATCATGCTACAAATTTCAGATAATTCACAAATCCCAACTTTCGGTAAGATAACTGTGCAGCTAACAATTCTCCCAAGGTTGTAATAAAAAAAAAAAAACCTCCAACGTAAAGAAGTAATGGCACCACCAAATAGATGTGAAGAGAGTATATGACATCGGTTGTACTCGGAACACCAACCAGTAATGAGCATAATCGCATATGAGAAAATTCATCCTACTGCACCTAGCAGCCAGACCAACATTAAAAATTATTATTATCAACCAAAATTATCAGAAATGATTCATTTCCTTTGTACCCATCATGCAATTCCCAGGTGCCGTTAATTATGTACGAATACTCTCCCGGAAGGTTTCCAAGTCTTTCAAACAGTGTACAAAATATCTAAGAGTATACCTGGTTCAAATGGCTCTGAGCACTATGGGACTTAACATCTATGGTCATCAGTCCCCTAGAACTTAGAACTACTTAAACCTAACTAACCTAAGGACATCACACAACACCCAGCCATCACGAGGCAGAGAAAATCCCTGACCCCGCCGGGAATCGAACCCGGGAACCCGGGCAGAGTATACCTGAAATGACGCTTTATCAGAAAAGGCATTACAATATTTCACCATTGTATCCGCCCAGCGCAAGCTTATCATATATCATTAGAATCCAACTACTACACCTTACGTATGTTTAATGCAATACCGGTGATGGATACCACTGAATAAGTAGGAAAAAGTTGAGTGCCACAGTAATGAAGGTCTACATCTACATCTACATCTACATCCATACTCCGCAAGCTACCTGTCGGTGTGTGGCGGAGAGTACCTTGAGTACCTCTATCGGTTTTCCCTTCTATTCCAGTCTCGTATTGGTCGTGGAAAAAAAGACTGTCGGTATGCCTCTGTGTGGGCTCTAATCTCTCTGATTTTATCCTCATGGTCTCGAAACTTCAACAAAAGCCCGTACCGAGCTACTGAGCGTCTCTCCTGCAGAGTCTTCCACTGGAGTTTATCCACCATCTCCGTAACGCTTTCGCGATTACTAAATGAACCTGTAACGAAGCGCGCTGCTCTCTGTTGGATCTTCTCTATCTCTTCTATCAACCCTATATGGTACGGATCCCACACCGGTGAGCAGTATTCAAGAAGTGGGCGAACAAGTGTACTGTAACCTACTCCCTCTGTTTTCGGACTGCATTTCCTTAGGATTCTTCCAATGAATCTCAGTCTGTCATCTTCTTTACCGACGATTAATTTTGTATGGTCATTCGATTTTAAATCACTCCTAATGCCTACTCCCACATAATGTTTGGAATTAACTGCAATATTGTAGCTAAATGATAAATGATATTTCTTTCTATGTATTCGCAGCACATTACACTTGTATACATTGAGATTCAATTGCCATTCCCTGCACCACGCGACAATTCGTTGCAGATCCTCCTGCATTTCAGTACAATTTTCCATTGTTGCAACCTCTCGATATACCACAGCATAATCCGCAAAAGGCCTCAGTGAACTTCCGGTGTTATCCACTAGGTCATTTATATATATAGTGAATATCAACGGTCCTACGACACTCCCCTGCGGCACACCTGAAATCACTCTTACTTCGGTAGACTTCTCTCCATTGAGAATGACACGCTGCGTTCTGTTATGTGGGAACTCTTCAACCCAATCACATTTTATCAGAGGGTGTAATCTACGACTAAAATCTATGGCAACAACATATCTACATCTATATCTACATCTACATCCATACTCTGCAAGCCACCTGACGGTGTGTGGCGGAGGGTACTTTGAGTACCTCTATCGGTTTTCCCATCTATTCCAGTCTCGTATCGTTTGTGAAAAGAAAGATTGTCGGTATGCCTCTGTGTGGGCTCTAATATCTCTGATTTTATTCTCATGGTCTCTTCGCGAGATATACGTAGCAGGAATCCATATACTGATTGACTCCTCGGTGGAGGTATGTTCTCGGAACTTCAACAAAAACCCGTACGAGCTACTGAGCGTCTCTCCTGCAGAGTCTTCCGCTGGAGTTTATCAATCATCTCCGTAACGCTTTCGCGATTGCTAAATGATCCTGTAACGAAGCGCACTGCTCTCCGTTGTATCTTCTCTATCTCTTTTATGAACCCCATGTGGTACAGATCCCACACTGGTGAACAATAATCAAGCAGTTTGCGAACAAGTGTCCTGTAACCTACTTCTTTTGTTTTCGGATTGCATTTCCTTGGGATTCTTCCAATGAATCTCAGTCTGGCATCTGCTTTACCGACGATCAACTTTATGTGATCATTCCATCTTAAATCACTCCTAATTCCTAATCCCAGATAATTTATGGAATTAACTGCTTCCAGTTGCTGACTTGCTATATTGTAGCTAAATGATAAAGGATCTTTCTATCTATATATTCGCAGCACATTACACTTGTCTACATTGAGATTCAATTGCCATTCCCTGCACCATGCGTCAATTCGTTGCAGATCCTCCTGCATTTCAGTACAATTTTCCATTGTTACAACCTCTGGATGTACAACAGCATCATCCGCAAAAAGCCTCAGTGAACATCCGATGTTATCCACAAGGTCATTTATATATATTGTGAATATCAACGGTCCTACGACACTTACCTGCGACACACCTGAAATCACTCTTACTTCGGAAGACTTCTCTGCATTTGAAAATGACATGCTGCGTTCTGTTATCTAGGAACTCTTCAACCCAATCACACAATTGTTCTGATAGTCCATATGCTCTTACTTTGTTTATTAAACGACTGTGGGGAACTGCCTTGCGGATGTCAAGAAACACGGCATCTACCTGGAAACCCGTGTCTATGGCCCTCTGAGTCTCGTGGACGAATAGCCCGAGCTGGGTTTCACACGATCATCTTTTTCGAAACCCGTGTTAATTCCTACAGTGTAGATTTCTGGTCCCTAGAAAAGTCATTATAGTCGAACATAATACGTGTTCCAAAATTTTACAACTGATCGAGGTTAGAGATATAGGTCTATAGTTCTACACATGTGTTCGACGTCCCTTCTTGAAAGCGGGGATGACCTGTGCCCTTTTCCCATCTTTTGGAAGGCTACGCTCTTAGAGAGACCTACGGTACACCGCTGCAAGAAGGGGGGGCAAGTTCCTTAGCGTACTCTGTGTAAAATCGTACTGGTATCCCATTAGGTCCAGCGGCCTTTCCTCTTTTGAGCGATTTTGATTGGCTTTCTATCCCTCTGTCATCTATTTCTATATCTACCATTTTGTCATCTGTACGACAATCTAGAGAAAGGAACTACAGTGCAGTCTACCTCTGTGAAACAGCTTTGGAAAAAGACGTATTTCGGCATTTAGTCTCTCATCCTCTGTTTTGGTCACAGAGTGTCTGGACATTTTGTTTTGATCCACCTACCGCTTCGACATAAGACCAAAATTTCTTACGATTTTCTATCAAGTCAGTACATAGACCTTTACTTTCGAATTCGTTGAAAGCCTCTCGCATAGCCATTTTCACACTACATTTCACTTCGTGTAAGTTTTGTTTGTCTGTAAGGCTTTGGCTATGTTTATGTTTGCTGTGAAGTTCCCTCTGCTTACGTATCAGTTTTCTTACTCGGTTGTTGTACCATGGTAGCTCTTTTCCATCTTTTACGATCTTGCTTGGCACATACTCATCTAATGCATATTTTAGGATGCCTTTGATCTTTGTTCAGTGATCCTCAACACTATCTGTATTTGAGCCGTCAAGTACTCTGAAATCTGCTTTTTGTGACTTTTGCTAAACAGAAAAATCTTCCTATCTTTTTTAATATTTCTATTTACGGCTGAAATCACCGATACTGTAACCGCTTTATGATCGCTGATTCCCTGTTCAGTGATCATAAAGCGGTTACAGTATCGGTGATTTCAGCCGTAAATTGAAAGCTCATTAAGGTGGCGAGACATCGCAACGGCTTGCAGCTTTGTCATGGGTGTACCGGCCGAGGTCATCGGTCTCGTATCTGCCACTTGGGGAACATCTGTTTCGGAGAGTGCATCTCTGTGTCAAATGACGTAACTGCGTCCCGACGTCCAAGCTCAAAGGTGGCCACATTAACTTCCATCGCGCCGTGGGACATCTCCTCACCTCCTTCTAGTAATGGTGGTGTGGGTGGTGTGACTGTGTTATGCGTCGGTCGATCTTCTCATCCTGTCTTGACAACGACGTCTGAGAAAGATACTACAGATGGTAAGGTCCATGCATATCGCTAGAACCGTCCAGAGCGCCGTTACACATGAAGAGATAAGAATATCAGGGGAGAAGACATCAGAAATGTAGCTTCGAGATGGGCAATCTGTTAGTGCAGTCACTCTGGGCGAATGTGGCACCCTTTTCCGCAACATGAGTATTTGGAGGTGCATATTCAGTTGAGAATCTGAATTTCAGTCTAGTAAAGTTAAAAAGGTAGACAATAAGTGGGAAATACTGTATTCAGAACCTTTCCAGAAATGGACATCCAACATGCAGGATGCTATTTGTTAGTACATTCCAAATCAGGAAAGACCAAAGGACTGAATGCACACAAAGAGATGAAGACGTTTATTCAGTGTATTTGTGAGAATAGGAAGCCTGCAATAAAAGATAGAAATGTGTAAATATGTAAAAAGTTAGTAATTAATTTAAATATAGTTAGTACCAAGTATAAATTATGAGCATTGGTCTCAAGAAAGGTATGTTCATAAAGATCCATTTTGCATCACTACTAGGGAACATACATGAAAATTATGTACATAGTATAAAACTTTGCAATCACCTTACATTTCACGGGGTGAGTGCTAAATAAAAGACATATACATAGAGGGCACTACTATGTTATGACATGATGCGAGACAGGAACATTTTATGAGAGGCAATCGATGCACATAGACTCTGTGGCATCTTTTTTGGTTATGATACAGCAGATACCACTATGTTAAGCTACAAGGTATGTACAACTATACTTGAGCATATACAGCTATGTACTGTGGCGAAATAAATAAAAAAATTAAATTTATTGATTTTTTGAAAAGAGGAAAAATTACTAACATGGAACTGTAACTTAGAAATTTTGAAGGGCTTTTTTACGGACTGTATTGACCGACTTGAATGCGGACAAATTCAGTGCTGCGTGAAATATGCCTGTAATATAATTTACCATTCCGATTAATTACATTTTTGAATTCTACGTCATTGTTGATTTATTCAGAGTTCTCACCTTAGACGTAAAATTCGTCCTTCTGCCACAGTATTAATTCATTAGTCGCCATCGGTGTTCTTCTCTTTGTTGACCGTGTGTATCTTCCTGAGTCGGCATCGGTTCACTTCACGAAGACGGTGGAAACCAAGGAAATACAATGCTACGGCACTTTAAATAATTCTCGTAAAACTTAGATACTTCTCACTATTTTTTTATTCACAACACAATAATACTTGCTGTTCTCGTCGCACAAACCATAATTACTAACTATATGGCTGCCTTTCCGCACACTCCAAAAATTACGTCCATCCTCCACAAGGCAACAATCGAAAGTGTCCCTTAGCTCCTACTTGGAGTATGAAACAGTAGAGAATCCAATGTGAACATTACAAAGATTATAATCTACATGCTTCTCAATTTAACCTTTGGCGCAGCCTTTAAGGTATTGTATGTCTCTGTGTCGGAATGTATCATGTGACCTACAAACTATCTATATTTATGTAAATATAATTTGTAAACTAAGTCTAAGTTAATAACTACACTAAAACTAATGCAAATACAACAGCCACAGCTATAATCTACTATGCCACATGGTACTAAAACGAGCTACTTACGAGAAAAAGGGTACTACATGGAGGAGTAAATGAATAAATTATTAAATACATGAGAGAGAAAAGCTGCACTAATCTGACAGCAGGCAAGAAGCATAAACATAGTTAAAATACTTGTCATTGGAAACGACACAAGTATAAACACGTTATTTTGTTCAAAAATGGTTCAAATGGCTCTGAGCACTATGCGACTTAACTTCTGAGGTCATCAGTCGCCTAGAACTTAGAACTAATTAAACCTAACGAACCTAAGGACATCACACACATCCATGCCCGAGGCAGGATTCGAACCTGCGACCGTAGCGGTCACGCGGTTCCAGACTGAAGCGCCTTTAACCGCACGGCCACACCGGCCGGCGTTATTTTGTTACCAGATATTCTTTTTCTAGGAATCTTTTTTTATGAGTGGGTATGAATGTATGCCCCCCCCCCCCCCATGAACCATGGAACTTGCCGTTGGTGGGGAGGCTTGCGTGCCTGAGCGATACAGATAGCCGTACCGTAGGTGCAACCACAACGGAGGGGTATCTGTTGAGAGGCCAGACAAACATGTGGTTCCTGAAGAGGGGCAGCAGCCTTTTCAGTAGTTGCAAGGGCAACAGTCAGAATGATTGACTGATCTGGCCTTGTAACAATAACAAAAATGGCCTGGCTGTGCTGGTACTGCGAACGGCTAAAAGCAAGGGGAAACTACGGCCGTAATTTTTCCCGAGGGCATGCAGCTTTACTGTATGATTAAATGATGATGCCGTCCTCTTGGGTAAAATAGTCCCCCATTCGGACCTCCGGGCGGGGACTACTCAAGAGGATGTCATTATCAGGAGAAAGAAAACTGGTGTTCTACGGATCGGAGCGTGGAATGTCAGAGCCCTTAATCGGGCAGGTGGGTTAGAAAATTTAAAAAGGGGAATGGATAGGTTAAAGTGAAATATAGTGGGAATTATTGAAGTTCGGTGGCAGGAGGAACAAGACTTCTGGTCAGGTGACTACAGGGTTATAAACACAAAATCAAATAGGGGTAATGCAGGACTAGGTTTAATAATGAATAGGAAAATAGGAATGCGGGTAAGCTACTACAAACAGCATAGTGAACGCATTATTGTGGCCAAGATAGATACGAAGCCGAAACCTACTACAGTAGTACAAGTTTATATGCCAACTAGCTATGCAGATGACGAAGAAATTGAAGAAATGTATGATGAAATAAAAGAAATTATTCAGATTGTGAAGGGTGACGAAAATTTAGTAGTCATGGGTGACTGGAATTCGGTAGTAGGAAAAGGGAGAAAAGGAAACGTAGTAGGTGAATATGGATTGGCGCTAAGATATGAAAGAGGAAGCCGCCTGGTAGAATTTTGCATAGAGCACAACTTAATCATAGCTAACACTTGGTTGAAGAATCATAAAAGAAGGCTGTATACATGGAAGAAGCCTGGAGATACTGACAGGTTTCAGATAGTTCACATAATGGTAAGACAGAGATTTAGGAACCAGGTTTTAGTTTGTAAGACATTTCCAGGGGCAGATGTGGACTCTGACCACAATCTATAGGTTATGACCTGTAGATTAAAACTGAAGAAATTGCAAAAAGGTGGGAATTTAAGGAGATGGGACCTGGATAAACTGAAAGAAATAGAGGTTTCACAGAGTTTCAGGGAGAGCATAAGGGAACAATTGACAGGAATTGGAGAAAGAAATACAGTAGAAGAAGAATGGGTAGCTTTGAGGGATGAAGTAGTGAAGGTGAAACGTCCCCTTTTGAACAATTACAAATGACTGTGCTTAACCTAACACACAATATTTTTAGCGCAACGCAATCTGACTTTCAAAAAATCCCTACGAAAGAATGGGCCCTGACTAACAGTAAACTATACCTTTCACAAATCACTTACCTCATTGGGGGACTGATGACCTTCGCTGTTTATCCCCCTTAAACATCCCAACAACCACCACCACCACTTACCTCACAAAAATCTTCGCTACTCAAGCTACTGCAATACAGCGAGCGCCACTACTGCCAGCTAAATAAAAGATTCAAACTACTGAAGGCACTAACTACTGATAGGGATAGTTAGCAAATGAAAGATATTAATAGAGAACAAACAATGTATTTACCTTGATATCATCATATATAAATATAGCAGTTCATGACAAATTTCAAAACTCCGCCATCTCTCTCCCCACATCCACCACTGCTGGCGGATCACCTCCAATTGCGCAACGCAACGCGCTGTTCACAGCCAGCTGCCTAACACTACAATGGCGAGTATTACAACAATGCAAAGCAGCCACAGACTGAGAGGTGGCGTTACCAATAAAAAAACCTAAACAGCCTACTTACATAGGGCTATGTAAGTAGGCTGTTTAGGTTTTTTTATTGGTAACGCCACCTCTCAGTCTGTGGCTGCTTTGCATTGTTGTAATACTCGCCATTGTAGTGTTAGGCAGCTGGCTGTGAACAGCGCGTAGCGTTGCGCAGTTGGAGGTGAGCCGCCAGCAGTGGTGGATGTGGGGAGAGAGATGGCGGAGTTTTGAAGTTTGTCATGAACTGCTATATTTATATATGATGATATCAAGGTAAATACATTGTTTGTTCTCTATTAATATCTTTCATTTGCTAACTATCCCTATCAGTAGTTAGTGCCTTCAGTAGTTTGAATCTTTTATTTAGCTGGCAGTAGTGGCGCTCGCTGTATTGCAGTAGCTTGAGTAGCGAAGATTTTTGTGAGGTAAGTGATTTGTGAAAGGTATAGTTTACTGTTAGTCAGGGCCCATTCTTTCGTAGGGATTTTTTGAAAGTCAGATTGCGTTGCGCTAGAAATATTGTGTGTCAGGTTAAGCACAGTCATTTGTAATTGTGCAAAAGGGGACGTTTCAAAGGCAGCAGAGGATCAAGTAGGTAAAAAGACGAGGGCTAGTAGAAATCCTTGGGTAACAGAAGAAATATTAAACTTAATTGATGAAAGGAGAAAATATAACAATTCAGTAAATGAAGCAGGCAAAAAGGAATACAAACGTCTCAAAAATGAGATCGACAGGAAGTGCAAAATGGCTAAGCAGGGATGGCTAGAGGAAAAATGTAAGGATGTAGAGGCTTATCTCACTAGGGGTAAGATAGATACTGCCTACAGGAAAATTAAAGAGACCTTTGGAGATAAGAGAACCACTTGTATGAACATCAAGAGCTCAGATGGAAACCCAGTTCTAAGCAAAGAAAGGAAAGCAGAAAGGTGGAAGGAGTATATAGAGGGTCTATACATGGGCGGTGTACTTGAGGACAATATTATGGAAGTGGAAGAGGATGTAGATGAAGATGAAATGGGAGATACGATACTGCGTGAAGAGTTTGACAGAGCACTGAAAGACCTGAGTCGAAACAAAGCCCCCGGAGTAGACAACATTCCACTGGAATTACTGAGGGCCTTGGGAGAGCCAGTCCTGACAAAACTCTACCATCTGGTGAGCAAGATGTATGAAACAGGCGAAATACCCTCAGACTTCAAGAATAATGTAATAATTCCAATCCCAAAGAAAAGAGATGTTGACAGATATGAAAATTACCGAACTATCAGTTTAATAAGTCACAGCTACAAAATACTAACGCGAATTCTTTACAGACGAATGGAAAACCTAGTAGAAGCCGACCTCAGGGAAGATCAGTTTGGATTCCGTAGAAATGTTGGAACACGTGAGGCAATACTGACCCTACGACTTATCTTAGAAGAGGAGGGGCAAACCTACGTTTGTAGCATTTGTAGACTTAGAGAAAGCTTTTGACAATGTTGACTGGAATACTCTCTTTCAAATTCTGAAGGTGGCAGGGGTAAAATACAGGGAGCGAAAGGCTATTTACAATTTGTACAGAAAGCAGATGGCGGTTATAAGAGTCGAGGGGCATGAAAGGGAAGCAGTGGTTGGGAAGGGAGTGAGACAGGGTTGTAGTCTCTCCGCGATGTTATTCAATCTGTACATTGTGAAAGTAGTGAAGGAAACAAAAGAAAAATTCGGAGTAGGTGTTAAAATCCATGGAGAAGAAATAAAATCTTTGAGGTTCGCCGTAGACATTGTAATTTTGTCAGAGACAGCAAAGGACTTGGAAGAGCAGTTGAACGGAATGGATAGGGTCTTGAAAGGAGGATATAAGATGAAAATCAACAAAAGCAAAACGAGGATAATGGAATGTAGTCGAATTAAGTCGGGTGATGCTGAGGGAATTAGATTAGGAAATGAGACACTTAAAGTAGTAAAGGAGGTTTGCTATTGGGGGAGCAAAATAACTAATGATGGTCGAAGTAAAGAAGATATAAAATGTAGAATGGCAATGGCAAGGAAAGCGTTTCTGAAGAAGAGAAATTTGCTAACATCGAGTATAGATTTAAGTGTCAGGAAGTCATTTCAGAAAGTATTTGTATGGAGCGTAGCCATGTATGGAAGTGAAACATGGACGATAAATAATTTAGACAATAAGAGAATAGAAACTTTTGAAATGTGGTGGTACAGAAGAATGCTGAAGATTAGATGGATATAATTTATAAAGGATGGGGCCCCTCCACGCCCACACCAACGTGGTGACCAAACCAAAAGTTCTACTGTGACCTCCGTAAACATGCTAGTTTTTAAATCAGGCGTCACAGGATGCGGGCTGTGATGTTATCCATGCGTCTGGGTAAGATTACTCATTAACATGGTCCATCAGGAGATAGAAGTGGAGGAAAGCGATTGAAGGGTAGCGGTTGTAAGGGCAGAGGAAAAAAAGTGCCAAGGCCAGCGCCAAGAGAAAAAAACCTCTGCGACAGTAGGACGGGTAGTAAGCGCAGTAGCGGCTTGCTAGCTGCGACAGAGCATGCAAGGTGAGGTAAGGGTAGCGTGAGGTATCGTGCATCGTTACCTATGTGCTGCGTGTTCGTTAGCTGGGTCAGTCCGGGTGCTGCGGCTGGGCTCGCTTGTAGTCTCCTGGGCCGGCCGCAGTGGCTTTCTCCCTGTAACATAAGAGTTCGGCGCGGCAACGCATGCGTTGCTGTTAGGCCCTCTGCTGCGCCTTGTCGTCAGTGACTTGGTGCAGCTTCATGAGGCTGGTGCAGAACGGCGGCGATCGGCTACCGTTCAGCGTCCTCCTCTACTGCACGGCGCAGGACTTCCGCAGTGTAGCTTCGAGCAGCTCCGCATGTTCAGTGAGCTGCGCCGCTTGAGCGTCGGAGAAATGCACGCCGTTTGCCCGCGCTTGCGCGATGATGGCTGCCTTTCTCGGTCCCTTGGAGGGGCCGCTCCCGCAGCGGTCGGCGTCGCCACCGGTTCCGCTGGGGCGACGGTTTTCTTCTTTGCACCCTTCACCTGCGGTGCTGCTGGGGCGACCGCTGGGATAGGCGCGCGAACGTCCTTCTGCGAGGTCGCAGGAGTGTTCGCAGGTACGACTGCGCTGAGGCCTTGGGCGAAGACTGCTCGTAGTTGCCTCAAGGCCTCTTCCTTCTCAGCAGCCACCGCGGCTGCGAAGGCAGCCCTCTCCGCCGCCATGACGGCTTTGAGGGCTGCCGTGGCCTCATTGACGGCGGTGCCGAGTTCGAGGTCACATCTCTTCACGGGAGAGCGAGCTGTGTCCTGGCTGCCCGTTTCCGAGCGGTCGTCCCTGCCCCTGGCAGGTGGATCTGCTACTGCGCCGTCCCTCAGCTGCGCTGGGCTGTTCTGCGCTCTACGCCGTTTCCGACGTCGTCTTCGCTTCTGCCGCTGCGTCGGTGCGGCCGTGGCCGCCTCGCCGCCCCCGGCAAGGTTGCGGCTTGAGAAAGCTGCACAACCGCGCCAACTGGCGACGTGCGGGCCGTCACACCGGACACAAGTCAGCAGAACGTTGCTGCCGCGGTCGCAGGCGCGGCTGTCGTGCTCGCCTGAGCACTTGAAGCACCGCGCCGCGTTGCGGCAGTACTTCGCAACATGGCCCTCGCCCTGGCACCTGAAGCACTGGGGCTGAGGGTCCATGGCGGTCGGGAGAGCCTCTGTCGTAACCGGGAAGCCCAGCAACTTCCGCAAGTCGAAGATGTCGCTCCCGCCGTCGACCGTTTGCACGGTCACGGCATAGAGCGGCGCCCTCTTCCTGTTGGTCCGGTTGTGCAACCTTGCGGTTGCATTACCAAACCCGGCTCGCAGCAGCCCTTCCCGGACCGCTGCCTCATCGTAGCACCAAGGTAACCCCCTGAGGAGTGCCTTGGTCGTCTTCATCCTTCCTACGGAAGGTGCCTTCACATGCGCCGGCGGCGCGTCGATGATGTGGTCGGCCACTGCGACCTTGATCGCCGTGTGGTCGGCCACGTTTGCAGCTCGAACGCAGATCAGCGAGCCTGTATCGACAGACTCGTAGACCACCACGTTCCGAGCGCAATTCGTCATGGTGTCGAACAGCGCTGTCCACTCGCCTTTGCACTTGACATACAAAGGGGGGACAGGCCGCAGCTCGTCTTCTCGGGAGTTCCTTGCATGGTCTGCAGACTCAGTGAGTTGCACAACCGAAGGACCCTTCGTAGTGGCAGGTTTCTTCTGCGCATCCTTCTTTCCCATGCTGCGAGGCGCGGAACACGAGAATCTGCACGCGTTGTGAAAACAACGCACGACAATTTGCTCTCCGCGGCGCCCACAGCACAGAAACCTCTTCACGAGCTGTCAACGGCCGAGTAAGCGTAGCAAGCAACGGCAGCGATGCGCTCGCCTCGCCAGCTCAGGGCGCTCTCCGAAGATTATATGGGTAGATCTCATAAGTAATGAGGAAGTATTGAGTAGGATTGGGGAGAAGAGAAGTTTGTGACACAACTTGACCAGAAGAAGGGATCGGTTGGTAGGACATGTTCTGAGGCATCAAGGGATCACCAATTTAGTATTGGAGGGCAGCGTGGAGGGTAAAAATCATAGAGGGAGACCAAGAGATGAATACACTAAACAGATTCAGAAGGATGTAGGTTGCAGTAGGTATTGGGAGATGAAGAAGCTTGCACAGGATAGAGTAGCATGGAGAGCTGCATCAAACCAGTCTCAGAACTGAAGACCACAACAACAACAATGAATGTATGGGCAAACCGACTGGCGTACAGGAAACCATCACAAGCAGGGCTCAGCATCAGTACATCAGTACCTCTGCTTAATCGCATATTCCCTTCATTGAAAGTGGAACATGCAAATCACCAATTCCAATATATATATATATATATATATATATATATATATATATATATATATATATATATATATATATATAATGGAAATGTTGATTTGCACATTTCACTTTGTACAAAGGGAATATGTGAATAAGCACAAGTACTGATGACGAACCCAGCATATGATGTAGTTACAAGTATTTTGTGGGAAAGGATTTTATGAATGGTAAAATATAACTAGGGAACCCTAGTATATCGGTATATGCACCTGCAAAAGGAAAAAACAAATGTTACTGCAAGGAGCACCAGAAAGGCAATTTTATAGAATGTTATGACGAGAAGTTATCAAATGAAGTGCTAATACTTTGTTGTATTAGAGTGTCTTAGCTGTACTTGCTGAAAACGCTAAACGCATCAACTGTTACAAGAATCAGTGTTGTTTCACATGTTGTACATGAAAGAGAAACAATTAGTTGGATAAGTAAAATACGTTTGCAGTTTGCATACGAGAACTTGTCCTGTATTGAAATACACCTTTCAAGAAAAAATATATATATACACACACACACACACACACACACACACACACATATATATATATATATATATATATATATATATATGTGTGTGTGTGTGTGTGTGTGTGTGTTAAAACGTTATAGTGCAACGTGCAAGAATACATAATAATAATAAAATGTCCTGTTGAATCCACACATGGGTGCAGCGAGACAGTGAGCAGATGGCATGAGCAAAATGTTGACAATCATTAAGTCCTGGTTGAAGATATGAAATAACTTCTTGTTGAAATAGTTTTACCCTCCTTTGTGAATAGCAATTCTTTCTAATGTTTTTACTCTCTGTAGTATACAGGCTCTTGCCCTGAACTCCGTAGAAAGCTGTGTGCTCCGCAGTAAACTACAGTTGATGGAAGTGAGTCCGTTAATTTTTTCGGGATACAGAACAACACGATAGTGCACAGATACGTTCATCAGGATGGCGAAACTTGTCCTTGCCTGTAAGACTGAAACGTAGAATTGTAGTATAGTTTTTATATGTCTGTTCCTAAATGTAAACCAGTATGTAATTGTGCTGAAAATATTATTTTTATTCTATTTATTGTACTGTATGTTATATATTCTAACGTTGTTTTTGTTGTGGTCTTCAGTCCCGAGACTGGTTTGATGCAGCTCTCCATGCTACTCTATCCTGTGCAAGCTTCTTCATCACCCAGTACCTACTGCAACCTACATCCTTGTGAATCTGCTTAGTGTATTCATCTCTTGGTCTCCCCCTACGATTTTTACCCTCCACGCAGCCCTCTAATACTAAATTGGTGATCCCTTGATGCCTCAGAACATGTCCTACCAACCGATCCCTTCTTCTGGTCAAGTTGTGCCACAAACTTCTCTTCTCCCCAATCCTATTCAATACTTCCTCATTAGTTATGTGATCTACCCATCTAATTTCAGCATTCTTCTGCAGCACCACATTTCGAAAGCTTCTATTCTCTCCTTGTCCAAACTATTAACCGTCCATGTTTCACTTCCATACATGGCTACACTCCATACAAATACTGTCTGAAATGACTTCCTAACACTTAAATCTATACTCGATGTTAACAAATTTCTCTTCTTCAGAAACGCTTTCCTTGCCATTGCCAGTCTACATTTTATATCCTCTCTACTTCGACTATCATCAGTTATTTTGCTTCCCAAATAGCAAAACTCCTTTACTACTTTAAGTGTCTCATTTCCTAATCTAATACCCTTAACATCACCCGACTTAATTCGACTACATTCCATTATTCTCGTTTTGCTTTTGTTGATGTTCATCTTATATCCTCCCTTCAAGACACCATCCATTCCGTTCAATTGCTCTTCCAAGTCCTTTGCTGTCTCTGAGGTTCGCCGATGACATTGTAATTCTGTCAAAGTTTTTATTTCTTCTCCATGGATTTTAATAACTACTCCGAATTTTTCTTTTGTTTCCTTTACTGCTTGCTCAATATACAGATTGAATAACATAGGGGAGAGGCTACAACCCTGTCTTACTCCCTTCCCAACCACTGCTTCCCTTTCATACCCCTCGACTCTTATAACCGCCATCTGGTTTCTGTACAAATTGAAAATAGCCTTTCGCTCCCTGTATTTCACCCCTGCCACCTTCAGAATTTGAAAGAGAGTATTCCAGTCAACATTGTCAAAAGCTTTCTCTAAGTCTACAAATGCTAGAAATGTAGGTTTGCCTTTCCTTAATCTTTCTTCTAAGATAAGTCGTAAGGTCAGTATTGCCTCACGTGTTCCAGCATTTCTACGGGAGCCAAACCGATCTTCCCCGAGGTCGGCTTCTACTAGTTTTTCCATTCGTTTGTAAAGAATTCGTGTTAGTATTTTGCAGCTGTGGCTTATTAAACGTACTTGTAGGAAATTAAAGTTTGTGAATCCAGAAAATTGTGAATGATCAAAAGCTATACCCAAATGCTACGTGGAAAATTACACGTGAAAATGCCTTGGTGTATGTCGAGTGATAAGTGAGATGTCGTTAGAAAATAGTTGCTGATCAGCACATTAACGAAGAGTGGTTGAACGTTTTAAGGATCTTCATGAGTATAGAAGACAATGATGAAAAAGGAAGAGGATAATCTGTTTACTTACCATACAGACTTCTGTAGCTGGTGTACAAAATCTATCGTATGTCTTAGGAAGCAATACTTTCACCCGATGCCGACAAGACACCAATCAGTATAAACTGGTCCCGGTTACTAACCGTTCGCTTTGCTGGCGCAGACACTACTGAGAGCGGAGAGACCGCGCTAAACAGTAGGATTTGGGAGGGTAGCGCGAGCAACAATAACGAGCAAAACGCCTTCGCGAATTTGAATAAACAAAAGAGAATCCAATGTGAACATTACAAAGATTATAATCTACATGCTCCTCAATTTAATCTTTGGCGCAGCCTTTAAGGTATTGTATGTCTCTGCGTCGAAACGTATCATTACAGTACAATGAAGTGACCTACAAACTAACTATATTTATGTAAATATAATTTCTAAACTAAGTCTAATAACTACACTAAAACTAATGCAAATACAACAGCCACAGCTATAATCTACTATGCCACATGATACTAAAAACGAGCTACTTGCGAGAAAATGGGTACTACATGGAGGAGAAAGTTTTAATTACTGATTGAATAAAGAGATTTGTATGAAATGAAAATTGTATTAAACGCCACATATAAAGTTTATGAGATAAATAATTCAACTTGGAAACGTTCGGAAATTGGATATGTTCAGACTTAGCAGTCTTGCTACCCGCATTTCACATCACTTTTAACTTTTGTTTGTAGTATGCGAGTTATTCAAAAAAGATTTTGAACAGACACACACTTTCAGAGGAATAGTCACTAATAAAGGATAAAATGAAAGTTTTAGATATAAGTACATTTTCAGTGCATGTGAATAACCAGTAACTGTAATATTTATCTAAAATTTGTGTAAATATATATGGTCATGACATACATATCTCCTGTCTGCCGTAATCCACAAAGACTGCAATATTTCTTATGGCAAATGGGGAGCCAGTACAGTGTATCGTTAAATCGTCTAACACCTACTGAAGGCTAACATCTATAATTATATGATTCTTTTTGACGAACACTGAAAGTTCAATCAGTAATAAGTATGTAAGAAAAGACAAACAATTAATAATATTTTAAGCCCTACTTCTATTAAATTTGAAAGAAACGTTATAAGTTCTTTGATCATAAAGTATCTGTCTCATGGAATAATTATTATTATTAGAATTAGATTACGCTTTACCTCACGCCGCACTGAAAGTTATGACAGTATATGAAGTACTACGAACTTCAGACTATGCGATTTGGTGTTCTTCTCATGAACATTATGGAAGTTGCTACATGGCAAACTTTTTTTATGAGTAATAAGTACGATTTAATATATCACGGATGTGAAAAAGTGTACCAGTTGTAATGTACCAAGGACATAGTTGCAACAGAAACAAAATTATCTATTAATGAAATACGAGAACTCCAACAATTGACTCGGGAATCATCTGCAACGAATTTTGCAAAATACATCTAACTACGAGGTGAGTCACACCGTTGTTCCATCACTATTACCACTGTACTGTATAAACTACATGATACCGGCACCTCTGGTTCGGTAACACATTGCGCCATCCATTCATTCCACGAATTCAAAAAAGCTCTCTATATTTTGAATGCGACTGTGGAGAAAATCACACTGCAAATAGCCTGGCAAAATGCCTTTTCGGAGTTTAATTCTCTGTCGCCATACCCGTCGGTCTGTCCAAATGCTCTAGTTTTTGCAGTTCAGATTAGCGCAATTCGCACATGCTTGCACATTTACTGCTGTAGCATATTCAGGTCGGAAACGCGTTCTGCAGCTGCACCTGGTTTACTACACCCAAATACGTATCTAGCAATACGTCTCCAACTCTGCAATTCACAATAAAGTGTCTGGCAGAACATTCATAGAATCACATTTAAGCTACCTTTCTACCGATCCACTCTCGAACAGTGCGGTATAAACTAACTCCTACATCCTTCCGTGCGAGCTCTGACTTCTCTTGTTTTATTATTATGATCGTTTCTCCCTATGTAGATGGGATCCAACAAAATATTTTCACACTCTGAGGAGAAAGTTGGAGGTTGAAATTTCATGAGAAGCTCATGTCGCAGCGAAAGGCGTCTTTGTTTTAATGACCGCCACTCCAATTCGTGTATTATATTTACGAAACTCTTTCCCCTGTTTCGCTATAAATGAAAATGAGCTATTGATACTTGCAGTTTTTCGATGTTATCCGTCAATACTTTCCGATGCTGCAGCCCACTACAGATACACATGCCCAGCTGGCCCTGAGACCAGCATGTACCCCATGGAGCGCGCGCCATTCAAACGCCGTTCGCAGCCGTACAGCCAGGCCCTGACTCCCTCTGATTTTCATCTGTTAACTTACATGAAAGCCTATGAGGATAGCATTCCTTCACAGACTAGCTGCAAGGCAGAAATCGCCGGTGGCTGTCTTCTATGACAAAGATACTGGTAAGTTGGCACCACACTGAGACTGTCTAGAGAAAGGTTAGAAGGTGTACGTAAGGAAAACGGAAACACCACGATCAGTCTCTGAAGGCCACATGATAGTGGACCGACCGACGTGTCATCCTCAGTCACTCATCAGTGGACGCTGTGTGGAGGGGCATGGGGCCAGCACGTCACAATCCCGATCGCTGTCGACGTTCCGACACTGGAGCCACTACCTCTCATTTTGGCATCTCCTCAACTGGCTTCATTGAGGTGAATGAACGCCAGTCCATTGCTCCCATCAAAGAAATATCCCTGGCTGTATCGGGAATCGAGCCCAGATCACTATGTCGCAGAAGATGCAGCTAAATTTCGTAAGTAAAACATTTGTTATTATCAGTGAGTGGGCGTGCGCACGTGTGTGTGTGTGTGTGTGTGTGTGTGTGTATGTATGTGTGTGTGGAGCCTACGGACTCTCAAAAAGGAGGTTATCAGCGCATTTTCACTGTGGTTTCCTTTTAGATATCGATCGAAGGTTAAAAGAAAAAACCCTTCATATTAATGTTCTAGATGCATATTTGGTGTAGTACAAGAACTATGCAGAGAATTGGAGCAAATTTGTCTCTTTAAGCAAAGACGGGAAAGCAAAACGGCGAAATAAGTATGTAGAAGGTCTACACAAGAATAATGTACTTGAGAGCAACATTATGGAAATGGAAGAGGACGTAGAGGAATATGAGAAGGGAGAAATGATATTGCGTGAAGAATTTGACAAAGCGCTGATAGACCAAAGTCGAAACAAGGCCGCGGGAGTAGACAACGTTCCGTTAGAGCTACAGATAGCCCTGGGAGCGCCAACCACGACAAAACTCTTCTGTCTGGTGAGCAAGATGTATCAGACAGGCGAAATACCCTGAGACTTCAAGAATAATATAGTAACTCCAATTACAAAGAAAGCAGACTCTGACAGGTGTGAAAATTACAGAAATATCAGTTTAATAAGTCACGGCTGCAAAATACTAACACGAATTCCTTACGGAAGAATGGGAGAACTGGTAGAGGCCGACTTCGGGGAAGATCAGTTTGGATTCCGGAGAAATGTTGGAACACGTGAAGCAATACTGACCCTTACGACTTTTCAAAAAAGATAGGTTAGGGAAAGGCAAACATACACTTGTGGCGTTTGTAGACTTCAAGAAGGCTTCCGACAATGTTGACTGGAATAGTCTCTTTCAAATTCTAAAAGTAGCAGGGCTAAAATACAGGGAGCGAAAGGCTATTTAAAATTTGCTCAGAAATCAGATGTCGGTTATAAGTCGACGGGCACGAAAGGGGAACTGTGGTTGAGAAGGGAGTGAGACAGGGTCGTAACTTATCTCTAATGTTATTCAATCTGTATATTGAGCAAGCAGTAAAGAAAACAAAAAAAAAAAAAAATGGAATAGGAATTAAAGACCAAGGAGAGGAAATAAGAACTTGGTACACAGCATTTTTTATATAACATCGTAGTGACTGTTACACATGCAACATGTGACGTAAAAAATATTGAAGTGTGTAATCTCCATTGTAGGCCAAATTTTCCTGAGAAACATGGACTGATGAATAAATCTGAGCAGATTTTGTTCGTGGATTGTTAATCAATCAGCGTTTAACATCTGGACTTCTACATTTGTCGTTGTAGTGTCTTACTGAACGTTGTAAGCTGTAAAGTTACAACGATAGTTGCTTAAGCGTTAGAAAATAGAGCATGAAAGGGAGAAAAGTCTAATATTCTTGACATTTTCTCATTGGATGTGACAAAGGGTTGCTGGCAGCAGAGGCAACTGGAAAGACGTGTTGTGTGTGAGGTATGTGAAGCGTAAAAATCACTTCAGAAAATAGCTTTTTACTATCATGTAGGAAAAAGTCTGATGAAAAATAGCAATGGGCGCCGATGAAGGACTTTTTTATGGTTTACCATATGGTCAATACCATTGTATCCGATTACGGGTATGTAATGAACTGTGAACATTTAACCTATGTGAGACCCTTGAATTGTGTGAGCAATGTTCGGGAAAAAAGAAATGAAGCTTAGTATTTAACGTCCCAAGAACTACAATTCGATTAGAGATGAAGCAGAAGTTACGATTTGGAAGGATATGGAACGATATGAACTGAGATCATCAACGGAATTTTTTTTTGTAACTGTCCTGATGAAAGAAACGGAAAACTTAAATCAGGATAACACGATAGGCATTTAAACAAGCATGTGATAGCCGAATAGAAAGAAAATAGTGGATGGGTATAACAAAAAAGCCAAGGAGAGTCCTCAAAACGTAACGTTATGCATCTGGTTGTACAAACGTGTTTTGTATTACGAATAGCATCAGAGGGTGTGCCCATGGCAATTTGGCATCTGTTGCCAACATATGAGACGCCTTGTGAAGCAATATAAGAAAAATGGCCAACCAAACTGCTTAAAATGTTAAACACTCATCTGCACTCTTATTTTCAAAAAAGAACCTATCCAGAGGCTTAGGAGGATATCTATCCGTACTGCACTTACTCTAACCTTAGACCATCAACCATTTATCTTATTCCCTTTTTACCGAACAGCCATCAGGATTTTTTTGTGGCTGAAAATTTAACATTCGGACTGACGACGTCTTTATTTCCATAACACCAAACTAAACTCCGCCCGAACAGGCCCTGAAGGTCCAACAGTACCGACCGGCCGCCATGTCATCCTTTCCACACAGGCGTCGCTGAATGCGGATGTGCAGGACATGTGGTCAGCATACTGCTCTCACGGCCGTATGTTAGTTAACAAGACCGCTTTATCTCTAAAGCAGCAGATTTTTGTAAGTGTCGCCTCCAGAAACTGCCTGTGCATCATCAGACTGCATTAGTTAAAGTGAGAGAGTGTATTGTTGAGTAATTTCCCTCTTATGTTTTCCTGTGATAGTCAAGAAGCCAAGGACAAACGGTCTAATAACACGTAAAGCTCTAATACAAATGAATTAGAGCTTACCACGATAAGTTTCAGAAGGAAATGTAATTCAATAAAACAACTAGTACTCGTTGTAAGGGAGCCATCTAGAATCGCACACAGTAGCAGTAAAATAGATAGTGATGACCTACACATGGTATGTGCCGCTGTGGGGTACTGTGTAATACGCAAGAAGCACTTCAGGACTACCAGAAAGGTATGTAAATCTGTCAGTGAGAGACGATACAAAAACAATTAACAAATTATTCAGTGTCACACATAAGTCACTCAAATTGTGTATTCACAGAAACTAAAAATTAAGCCAGCACAAGCAGAAACATACGAGTATATGGTTTTAACAAGGGTCCAGAGCGACAATCTCTAATATTCAACGCATTTAAATCAAGAGGATACGACATCAAGATTACGATAGGATTTAAGATGATAAAAATGAGTTTTCTTACATGAATGAAGGGCAGTGGAAATTATTTGCGTGCCTCTCCTCTCCAGTAGCTCACATAATTGTTTTTGTTTTAGCGCACTGCGAACTAAAAACCTCATTCATAGGAAGCTACTCGCTTTTATAGCATCACCAAATACAATAAACATTATGAGTAAACAACATTCTTTTTAATATTATACACTTTAACAACAGTTTTCCTTAAGAATGTTTTCATTGGCATCACCTCCGAAACACAATAACACAAATGAATAGACAACACAGTACAGATCACAAAATTTAAATCCCCACAAGGAAATTTCGTAAGATGCGAAAGAAAACTGTACATGAAAGGATATCTTCCACCAAAAACTAGGCCTCAAAAATCCATGAAGATGAGGTAGATTGGTGGAGTGAAGCTCGATTCCAGAATCTGATAATACGAAAGAAGAAGCAGGTGTGATAAGACTGAGGAACAAGGAATACAAAACGCTCCCAGTAATGTCTCAAGTAGTTCATCCTTAAGAAAACTGTCACTCAGTTTATGAAATCCTAAGGAAGGAATAGAATCAACCCTTAATAGTTTGTGTTGGCTTTTCACTTGACGAGGAAAGCATTTGATAAGTGAGCTTTTCTACTTTCAGAGAGCGCAAGAGAGATAGAATCCATAGCAACAGAAATAGGTTCAGCTATGTGAGTGTAGGATATAATTTGTTTGCAGGTCGTCGCAGTTGGCGCATTTTGTTTGTAGGTTACATACTGGGTGTCCCTCACTAACATCGCCTCTTCGCTATCAGAACACTGATATTAGAATTACCCAAGTGTAACCATTAGAACAATTTGGTATGGTAAATACTACAGCACTGGGAGCAGATCTGAAAGCACTGGAGAATGGATACAGCATGGCTAACACTCGCTGTCCTTATTCCTTGGTCAGACCGGATCCTGTTGGCAGTATGATTGCAGTTCCTCCTTCTGCGTTGCCTGTATTGGCAGGGTATAACCATTTCTCGTCGATGACACTACGCTGTATTGGCTGAAATGTTTCGGATGTTGGTACGCATATACCTTTATGGAAGTATTGTGGTTATTCGTGACAATTAGTGATTTAAGGGTTTCCTTGACTGCTTGGAATACTTATGATATTCTCTGGATGGTAGATTTATTTTGTGATCCTGAACTGCTTGTTGTAAACGTCAATCGTCAAAAGCTTCACAATTTAACTGAGCACCTAAAACGACAACTGAGAGTCGTTTTGTTGATGACGGCGAGATAACAACCTCCTCGACGGCAAACAACAATCCAGAGCGACCTTTGTTACCGTATTTACGCGTAACTAGTGCGCACATTTTTTTAAAGTACGAAGACCTGAAAATTGGGCTGCACATAGGGTTCGATGGAACATTAGATTCGAGTACAACCTTGAATCGTCCTCCGGCATTTTTTCTCTATGTGATCTGCAGTAGCAAACCATTTATTAAACTCTAGCAAGAAAATACAGGTACAATATCAGTGAATTAAAGAAAAGAAGACGTAAATCGGGTAAGAGGTTATCGAGTTAAAAGAGCTGGTATATATTTCCAGTTCTTAATTCTGTTCGCAGGAGTCAGAACAAAATCCATTACTGCCACGAAAGAAAATTTTCTTTTGTTGTCGGTTCAAATAGAACGTGTCGTTCCTCTTTTTTTGTTTTTTATTTGCTCGTTGAAATATGTGTACTGTCCCGTACATTACAACGCACTGTTGTACTTCACAACCTCGTTTCATTATTGTTGGCCTATTACAGAACTTCGCATTGTGTTTGCATTAGGTAGTCGTGAAATGAAAGACAAGCAGAGAAGACAGAATATCGTATGAAGCTACTTTCAAGCGTAAAGTAATTCTTTGTGCTGAAAAATAAGGTACAGAAGAGCAGGAAAAGAGTTCAACGTATCTGACAGCAACGTTCGCTTGTGGAAGATACAAAAATTGGGATTATTTGCCACTACAGCTATTAGAAAGAAATTAACTGAACCTCGCAAAGGAAGACATCCTGACGCTGAAATAAATGTTTTGGAATTCGTCCGAGAAATGAAAAAAGAATGGGCAACCTGTGACCAGAGACACCACAATAAAAAAAAGCAAACGAGGTGGCTTCAGCTCTTAATATACCGAAGCCAGAGTTTAAGGCTAGCCGGGGATGGGTTGATCGCTTAATGAAACGATCGGGCCTATCTCTGCGATGCCGTACAATAATGTGCCGGCCGTACAATAATGTGCCGTAAGATTCCAAAGGGTTTTGAGAAGAGACTTCAAGAATTTAAGCGGTATGGCATGACACTTCGAAAAGACAGGAATTTTTCGATGGGCCAAATACTCAACGCTGATGAAACTCCAGTTTCGTTTGATATTCCACATGATTACACGATTGACGAGAAGGGTACAAAAGAAGTTACCATCAAAACACCTGCGTGTTTTTTAGGTTAGATGGCCTTGGGCAAGTACAGAATGGGCAACAGCCTCAACGGGTGCGGGGCAAAGTCAGGACATGCGGGGACCAAGCAGCAATCGGTACTGTAATTGTCAACTGTCGAAGCTGCGTTGGTAAAGTACCGGAACTTCAAGCGCTGATAGAAAGCACCGAAGCTGAAATCGTTATAGGTACGGAAAGCTGGCTTAAGCCAGAGATAAATTCTGCCGAAATTTTTACAAAGGTACAGACGGTGTTTAGAAAGGATAGATTGCATGCAACTGGTGGTGGAGTGTTCATCGCTGTTAGTAGTAGTTTATCCTGTAGTGAAGTAGAAGTGGATAGTTCCTGTGAATTATTATGGGTGGAGGTTACACTAAACAACCGAACTAGGTTAATAATTGGCTCCTTTTACCGACCTCCCGACTCAGCAGCATTAGTGGCAGAACAACTGAGAGAAAATTTGGAATACATTTCACATAAATTTTCTCAGCATGTTATAGTCTTAGGTGGAGATTTCAATTTACCAGATATAGACTGGGACACTCAGATGTTTAGGACGGGTGGTCGGGACAGAGCATCGAGTGACATTATACTGAGTGCACTATCCGAAAATTACCTCGAGCAATTAAACAGAGAACCGACTCGTGGAGATAACATATTGGACCTACTGATAACAAACAGACCCGAACTTTTCGACTCTGTATGTACAGAACAGGGAATCAGTGATCATAAGGCCGTTGCAGCATCCCTGGATATGGAAGTTAATAGGAATATAAAAAAAGGGAGGAAGGTTTATCTGTTTAGCAAGAGTAATAGAAGGCAGATTTCAGACTACCTAACAGATCAAAACGAAAATTTCTGTTCCGACACTGACAATGTTGAGTGTTTATGGAAAAAGTTCAAGGCAATCGTAAAATGCGTTTTAGACAGGTACGTGCCGAGTAAAACTGTGAGGGACGGGAAAAACCCACCGTGGTACAACAACAAAGTTAGGAAACTACTGCGAAAGCAAAGAGAGCTCCACTCCAAGTTTAAACGCAGCCAAAACCTCTCAGACAAACAGAAGCTAAACGATGTCAAAGTTAGCGTAAGGAGGGCTATGCGTGAAGCGTTCATTGAATTCGAAAGTAAAATTCTATGTACCGACTTGACAGAAAATCCTAGGAAGTTCTGGTCTTACGTTAAATCAGTAAGTGGCTCGAAACAGCATATCCAGACACTACGGGATGATGATGGCATTGAAACAGAGGATGACACGCGTAAAGCTGAAATACTAAACACCTTTTTCCAAAGCTGTTTCACAGAGGAAGACCGCACTGCAGTTCCTTCTCTAAATCCTCGCACAAACGAAAAAATGGCTGACATCGAAATAAGTGTCCAAGGAATAGAAAAGCAACTGGAATCACTCAATAGAGGAAAGTCCACTGGACCTGACGGGATACCAATTCGATTCTACACAGAGTACGCGAAAGAACTTGCCCCCCTTCTAACAGCCGTGTACCGCAAGTCTCTAGAGGAACGGAGGGTTCCAAATGATTGGAAAAGAGCACAGATAGTCCCAGTCTTCAAGAAGGGTCGTCGAGCCGATGCGCAAAACTATAGACCTATATCTCTTACGTCGATCTCTTGCAGAATTTTAGAACATGTTTTTTGCTCGCGTATCATGTCATTTCTGGAAACCCAGAATCTACTATGTAGGAATCAACATGGATTCCGGAAACAGCGATCGTGTGAGACCCAACTCGCCTTATTTGTTCATGAGACCCAGAAAATATTAGATACAGGCTCCCAGGTAGATGCTATTTTTCTTGACTTCCGGAAGGCGTTCGATACAGTTCCGCACTGTCGCCTGATAAACAAAGTAAGAGCCTACGGAATATCAGACCAGCTGTGTGGCTGGATTGAAGAGTTTTTAGCAAACAGAACACATCATGTTGTTATCAATGGAGAGACGTCTACAGACGTTAAAGTAACCTCTGGCGTGCCACAGGGGAGTGTTATGGGACCATTGCTTTTCACAATATATATAAATGACTTAGTAGATAGTGTCGGAAGTTCCATGCGGCTTTTCGCGGATGATGCTGTAGTATACAGAGAAGTTGCTGCATTAGAAAATTGTAGCGAAATACAGGAAGATCTGCAGCGGATAGGCACTTGGTGCAGGGAGTGGCAACTGACCCTTAACATAGACAAATGTAATGTATTGCGAATACATAGAAAGAAGGATCCTTTATTGTATGATTATATGATAGCGGAACAAACACTGGTAGCAGTTACTTCTGTAAAATATCTGGGAGTATGCGTACGGAACGATTTGAAGTGGAATGATCATATAAAACTAATTGTTGGCAAGGCGGGTACCAGGTTGAGATTCATTGGGAGAGTGCTTAGAAAATGTAGTCCATCAACAAAGGAGGTGGCTTACAAAACACTCGTTCGACCTATACTTGAGTATTGCTCATCAGTGTGGGATCCGTACCAGGTCGGGTTGACGGAGGAGATAGAGAAGATCCAAAGAAGAGCGGCGCGTTTCGTCACTGGGTTATTTGGTAACCGTGATAGCGTTACGGAGATGTTTAATAAACTCAAGTGGCAGACTCTGCAAGAGAGGCGCTCTGCATCGCGGTGTAGCTTGCTCGCCAGGTTTCGAGAGGGTGCGTTTCTGGATGAGGTATCGAATATATTGCTTCCCCCTACTTATACTTCCCGAGGAGATCACGAATGTAAAATTAGAGAGATTAGAGCGCGCACGGAGGCTTTCAGACAGTCGTTCTTCCCGCGAACCATACGCGACTGGAACAGGAAAGGGAGGTAATGACAGTGGCACGTAAAGTGCCCTCCGCCACACACCGTTGGGTGGCTTGCGGAGTATCGATGTAGATGTAGATGTAGATGTGAAAAACAGAGCGTAACAGTAATGCTGACAATAACAGCATATGGGAACAAACTCCCTCCTTTTTTGATCTTCAAGCGAAAAACAAATACCAAGATTCCAAAAAATGAAAAGCTATTCCCTGATGACGTCATTGTTCGGAGTCAAGAGAAGGGATGGATTACTGAAACTTTGACGCCTGACTGTCTGCGAAAAATGTGGGAACTCCGTCCTGGTGGGCTTTCCAAGGAAACATCAATGATTTGTCTTGATGCGTTTCGTGGTCATCTCACTGACGACGTAAAAAAGATGATCCCAGTGACCTTGTTATTGTCCATGGAATAATAACTTTTGTATTACAATCCCTGGACGTTAGTTAAACAAACCTTTCAAAGGTTACGTTCAGAAACAGTACGAAAATTGGTTTTGTGAACCAAACCGGAAGTGGCTCCGACAAGAAAAATTAAGCGTGTTGTACCCTACAGTATTGTGCACTGGGTTTCAGTTGCCTGGAAACTCATCGAAGCACCAGTGGGCGTAAAGTCATTCCAGAAATACTGTATTTCAAATACTCTGAATGGCAGTGAATATGATGTGCCCTGGAACGACACCGAGGATGGCGGGGAAGGAGTGAATGAATCTATTTCTGATGTAGACACCTCCGAGGATTCCAGTAATGATGACATTAGTGAATAACGATGGGTAACGCCTTCAATTTATATTATGTTTCTTTGTATGTCATGTAGGTAATCAAATTAGGCGTTCTTTTTCAATAATGTAAATATCACTTATTACCTTAATGAGTAACTTAGAAATAAATTATTGTTGTTTTTCGTAGTATGTGTATACATTCAATACTGTTTGAAATAAGGTTAGCATTGTAAAATAAATGTCAACGATACAAAAATACCCTACTAGCGATGTGGCAAAATTCCTTTTTTTATTAATTTAATTTTTAAATTAGGAATGCGCACTACATTTGATGGCGCATTAGATTCGCGTAAATACGGTATGTGTGCTTATTGGAGTCACTGCGTGATCCTGGAGTTTTGATCTTCCATTATAATGCTGCTACTGATGTCTGAAAAAGTCCCATCCGAAAATAACATTATAATTACGTTCTGTTAAAATGCGAAATCCGAGGTTCTGTTTTCTATCACTGATAATTGTTCTTCTAATACATGTTCCTGTCGGCTGGATGTATTTCTCATTTGTCGACATTCAGCGAAATTGCTTTCGTATCACAGGATATAGTCTTCTTTAGTTGACGACGATAAACTTTCAGATTACTGAAAAGAAATCTTATCATGAATTCGGCACTTAGGCGATCAGCTTGGACCTCTGCACGACTACGGGGAACGGCTACGGCATTTTGCGAAACTACCTCTCCTAAGTTAATGCGAAGCGTTCCATCCCACAGGTCAACTACAATCGTCTGATGTTGACTGACGTCAATGCAACTGCTTTGATTGTTGGTTTCTGGCGGTACAGTAATCGACGAACAGTCCGTCATCCTGAAAGTAGTGCACAACGTGTCCAAGGCGTTCACAGTGGTTGGTTGATTTGTGGGAAGGGACCAAAGAGCGAGTCATCGGTCTCATACCGTTCGGGAAGGATTGTGAAGGAAGTCGGCTGCACCATTTCAAAGGAAACATCCCAGCATTTGCCTGAAGCGATTTGGGGAAATCACGAAAAACCTAAATCAGGATGGCCGGACGCGGGTTTGAACCGTCGTCCTCCAGCTCAGAGTGGAAATTAACTGACACCTTATGCTCTGACCTTCCAATGTCCGTTCTTCTTCGGGGCGTGATACTTGGCACAGAGGTTGGTTGTACCTGCGTTGGTAGGATTCTGGGTAGTCGTTTGACTGCTGCAGTATAAGTCCATATTGGCCGAGTCCTCTCTTCCTGGTGCATTATACTTGTAAGGTTGCAAACAACCTCACACAGTATTTTTTGATTATATCCCCTTCCCTCTTCATTTATTTTTTTAAAGCCACAATAATAATTTCTATATAAAATAACGTAAAAAGCTTCACCTGTTTCTTAAAGAGAAGAGCTCATGCCATCGATAAAGTGATGTCGCTCAATTGTTTATTTCGTCACTCAGTACTGTCTTAAGTTACAATGATGAACCGAAGGAAGAACAGGATTCTCTTTAAGTGCATAACTGGCGAGATAATTATCTGTCTCGGTTTTGAGGCTCTTCTGGCATCCATCATACCTAAAGTTTCTCCATGGCATGGAGCCTGCCTTGTCTAAATGGTTCAAATGGTTCTGAGCACTATACGATTTAACTTCTGAGGTCATCAGTCGCCTAGAACTTAGAACTAATTAAACCTAACTAACCTAAACACATCACACACATCCATGCCCGAGGCAGGATTCGAACCTGCGACCGTAGCGGTCGCTCGGCTCCAGACTGTAGCACCTAGAACCGCACGGCCACTCCGGCCGGCCCTGCCGTGACTAACTCATAGTGTAGCACGAATCTGTTTAAGTAACTGGACCATGATAGTCTAGTGATAAAATGTAATCTATTCAAATTAAGGCTTATATATGGGAAATTATTCTGCTAATTAAAATTAATGAAGTTCATCTGACTTTACATGAACAAGACAGCAAAACTGTTGTGTACGTAGTTCCGCGTATTCAGCGCGTATACAACTTTCCCACTAGAGCGCGCCCCGCTAAGCACAACAGCGCAGGCGCAGCGCTCGTCCGTCTCCGCACTACGAGATGGCGCTGCCATAAAGACGGACCAAATTCTGCTTCCGCCGATCCGCGTATTAATATGTAATGCAGCCAATGAGATTGCTGCTGACGTAGAACCTTTTCTCCTCGCGGATCACACTCGCGCAGTGATACCTGAACGCGCGAGGTATTATAACGAGTGTACAAACCTCCGATTAGTCAGTCTGCATTTGTCTGTAGTCAAGTTTCAGTCTGCGCCTAATAAGATTATTATATTCCTGTACATAGCTATGAAGAGAAATGTATAGACACTTTCTCAAGTATCAGAGATATGTGAGAATAAGATTAACGTACCAAGACCAAAGGAACTTCAGATTGTCAATTGCATCCAGAACCAAGTTAAGTAAGGATTATACTTGTTATTAAAAGTTCGTCACCGTCAATCTGCTACTTTAAGCGTGCAAGTGGCATTTCTATCGTCTGACTGAACGGCAGAAGATAAACACGCCACAATAAGACCACGAGACATATTGCTGACACTCGCCTACTCCGCTAGAGCGACAAGTCAAATATCTGATGGTGTGTGTACCGAAGGTCTTACAGTACGCACACCACAAAAACTGAACGTATTTTATTGAATTACCAATCGTAAGCTATAGTAGGACAAGAGTCCTACTTCCTTGACAGTCATATTCTATCTGTCGTGAATGGAAGTGTAATATACCTTAATTACTTTCGCGACCACAATCACATGGTAAGAACGTTGCTTCATTGATTGTTAAACTGCCGATTCCACATATTCTCGTACCATCTGCCTTAGCACGTAGTCAAACATCTGTCCTCGGTGATGCTTTGCCAATCCACGTACGGGAATATCGGATAATCGAGCAGGAACTAACTTCTGTCCCCGCGCTGTCCACCTCGGCACCAGCTGCGGAGTCCACCACTATCCTTCCTGCGTGTGTCGCTGTCCAGCGGTACCGTACCGTGCGCCCTGTCTTGGTGATCACAGTTACTTGAAAGCAGCCACACCATGTTCGTGCTCGCCCTTGCGGCCGCAATTCCGTTCCTCCAAGATAACTCCCTGTGCTTCCCCTCTACAATACTCAGATAGCGATTGTGTAGACCGGCTGCTTAGCTTGTGTTACTGAAAAATACCCAAGAAACTATGGTTGGACCCTAATCTAGCTACGTCTTTACTTCAGCAAGCTCAAATGCGTATTTTGTTAATATGAACTGTATATAAATAAATATTAACAAATGAAGAAGATAAGTCTTACGAAAGCCATCCTCCATGGTCATCTTATTCCTCTCCCACAACACACCTGTCCTGAAAGTAACTCCACCCCCAATGTTATCCTCGCTTCCCCCAACCTCCTTGGTCGTATTGCCGTGGACGTCCTCGATCTCGCTCGTAGTGACCACCTCCCCATACTTCTCATCATCTCCTCTGCCCTTGGCCCCCCTGCAGCACCCTGCCCAGCTGCCCCACGAAAGTCTGTCAACGATTACCACTGCGCCGACTGGGATGCCTACCGGGAATGCATTGCCTCACAGGTCGAAAGCCACCCCCTCTCCTTTCACCATCCTTTTTTGTGACTAGGGAGTGGTCTCCTTACTGCGCTTCAGGAAACGCTAAATGTGGATAGATATGGACATATTTTACAGCATCGTGTGCTGCACACGGTAGAGGAAGATTTCGGAGACGAAGAGTGTATCACATGAGCATGCATTCTATCATAAACCAGCACCTGCGAAGAAATGATCTGTGCGCGCTAATATTTCAGAAATGGAATGGCCTGGTCAGTCTCCAGACCTGAACACAATGGAACACCTTCGGGTTGAGGGTAATACAAAAGGCATGTACCATAGAACAAATAGATTGAATCAGAACTCTACGGATAAACTTTAAGAGGTCGTACTATGACCAAAATAAGGAAAAATTGTCCAGTAAACATGGGGATTAGCACGTATTCATCATCGATATTATGAAAAAAACTTCTTTTATTGCAAGCTCTTTGCTGTCCACATTTTGAGAGGAGGTATTAAGAACAAAAACAAGAAAAAAGCACATGGGCTCTAAAGCGCATGCCTTATGAAGCCCGGCCGGAGTGGCCGTGCGGTTCTAGGCGCTACAGTACGGAGTCGAGCGACCGCTACGGTCGCAGGTTCGAATCCTGCTTCGGGCATGGATGTGTGTCATGTCCATAGGTTAGTTAGGTTTAATTAGTTCTAAGGTCTAGGCGACTGATGACCTCCGAAGTTACGTCGCATAGTGCTCAGAGCCATTTGAACCATTTTTGAACCTTATGAACCATGAACACTTGTTCATCTTCGCTACTGCGAAACAAATTCCATTTACTGAAAAAGTGCTCGTAGATCTCAGGGCATGTAATTTAGAGCCCTTGTTACAGGGTATTTTCTTCTTTCTTTGGTCCATATTACCATCTTTTAAAGTTTGTAGGTGTATTCCCGATTCCCCTAGTTGTCCTTTGGGATATAATTTTCAAATCACCTCGCACACGACGTAGTCGATCTTTTTAACGCCCGAGACCGCTGACAAGACAACTATAATTCTCCGTTTTCATTGAGCAGATGCTACATAATCACAGTATGTAAATCGTTCAACTCCTGAGGGACACTTCACTATGCATGGTATAATGAAATCGGATGATGATTTATGAATACAAACCTATTGATTTTGCAAAGCAGGAAGACTGTAATTGTAGATACATATTCATGAATGTAGGACTACTGCCACTGTGTGCTGCAATTAAAATTCACTGTTTGGAAAATACAAATTTCCATACTGCAGTTTTCTCAGTGAGCAACATCCACAAAGGTAGGGCTCTACTGAAGCTTTAAAGTGTAATTATAAATCTCCCTTAGTAAACTATAGATATTCGTACCATATTTTGAGCAATTAAGTACTACCGTTGTTCACCATACGTCTTTGTTTTGAATAACACTTCTCATGGATATACACTGCAGCTTGCGCTATGGTGTGCCACGTTTAAGCCTATTTAGACGCCGAGAGAGGACGTTAGGTAATTCCTTCTGTCGCCCAGGCACTCTTAGTGTGCAATTTCAAGCTCTCCCCAAAACACACATTCCTATGTACTGCTTGCCGGCACGCAGACTTGTGGCCTACAAGGTATGCAAAACTTGTATGACTGTTGATGTTGCAAAATACGCACGTTACGTGTTCCCTCTATTACTTGAATCACTAGAGGATACATAGAAATTAAATCGAGGAAGGACTTAGTTCAAAAATGGCTCTGAGCACTATGGGACTCAACTGCTGTGGTCATATGTCCCCTAGAACTTAGAACTACTTAAACCTAACTAACCTAAGGACAGCACACAACACCCAGCCATCACGAGGTAGAGAAAATCCCTGACCCCGCCGGGAATCGAACCCGGGCGTGGGAAGCGAGAACGCTACCGCACGACCACGAGATGCGGGCGGAAGGACTTGCTGTGAAAGCTTATAGAGAGCAGGAACATAATTTAATAACAAACTAAATTCAATTGGATGTACAGTGGCTTCATAAAGCAATACATGAGCAAAAAGCAGTTATCCAAATACTCATGCATGTAACATCAAAGCAAAGATCCAAGCGGTCCAAAATATGATGCAGCATGTGAGTACCCTCGCAAGCGCTTGTCAGCAGTAAAGAACTAGTGTTAAGTTCAGTAAGTTGCTGGAAAAATTTTGCATATTAAATACCAGTCACATGAAACTGTACACCTGCGTACCACGACGATCTTCCCCAGTAACTTTGCAACGACACAATTTTAATATCGGGCCATAAACAATTGGAAGACAACTAAGAAACGTCTGTGCTGGAAGCACTAATCGTCACCATTCGGCGATCAGTGATTCAGAAACTATCATCTAGATGACTGGTGTAATCGGCAGCAATCGTGGACACCTATGAAGGCGTTACGTATGAGGATACAAGAAAGCGACGACGCGTGCTGCCGTCGTCGGAAAAAAATAAGATTTAAAATCTTAATAATGGGCTCGTCATGCAGTTTATCTGACTATATTGTTGACATAAACTCTAGAAAACATGTAATCTCTCTGTCACAAAACCCTTAGCCATGTAATCTTTCATAATGAGTTCTGACACGAAATGCGGAATGCACCCCTATTTATCACCTCTATATGGTGTTGTGAACTCTGTTATTACTTTTCTTCTGTCCAAAATGATGATACGCATGACGCACCCTCGAGTCTTCCTTATGTTCTGCTTCATTGATGTTCCTATTCTGGTACAATAGACGTGTCCTCGCAGACGTATTACTGAGTAACATAACAATTTATAGGATGTATCAACGCGTCAGTGCCCGAGAAGATTCAAGAACGACAACCCGGATTCTATTTGACGTCAAGCCTCTACAGAAACCAGAGGTCACACAGGTGTTCCAACATAGAATGACGGAAAATAACCGCAACATCAAAAAATAATTTATGTAGACAAGTGGGACGTTGGGAGTACCTTCTTCTAGATCACATATAGAAGTGATTAACAGTGCAAGATTACGGGTTAATGTAAGTGCCAGATAAGCCATTACAGTTGTGAAATGCTGGTACATTAATAATTGGTGTAACCACAAGAATGTTGAATCTAAGCATGCAAAAGTGCGTGCATTGTGTTGTACAGGTGCCGATTGTGAGCTATTGGGGTAGAGTTCCATACCTGTTGCACTTGGTTGGTAAATACAGGGCGTTAATGGTACTGTGGATGACGCCGCTAGTTGTTGTTCGATGATGTCTCGTATGTGCTCGATTGGAAACATGTCTGATGATCGACGAGGCCAAGGCAACATGTCGACACTCTGTAGAGCATGTTGAGTTACAACAGCGGTATGTGGGAAACATCTACTGGAATGCTGTTCTTGAGTAGCAGCACGAAATCGCAGCCCAGACCATAACTCCAGATGTACGTCCGGTGTCTCCGGCACCCTGACAGGATGATTGCAGGCCCTCAACTGGCCTTCTTCTAACCAACACATGGCCATCACTGGCACAGACGCAGAACAGCTTTCATCAGAAAACACAACAGACCTCCACTCTACCCCCCAGTGAGCTCTCCCTTGATACCACTGAAGTCGCAAATGGCTTGGGGTCAGTGGAATGCACGCTACGGAGAGTCTGGCTTGGAGCTGCACTTGACGTAACCGATTTGTAACAGTTTCTTGTGTCACTATGGTGAGATCTGCCGCTCAGATTTCTGCTGCAGGTGTAGTAACATGCGCCAGAGCTATACGCCCAACACGACGGTCTTCCCTTTAGGTAGTGCCACGTGACAGTTCGAAGCCCAGTCTTCCTGCTACCGTATGTTCTCGTTGCTGTCATCAATCATGCGCAGTAACTACATTCCTGTCAAGTCTTTCTGCAGTATCGTAGAAGGTACCACCAGCTTCTTATACACCTATTACATGACCTCGTTCAAACTCAGTGATGTGTTGGTAAAGGCGTTTTCGTCCCCCTAACAGCAACTCAGCACGTGCAATGTCAAAGGTAACTAACGGTCACTATAGTTACAGCGTGTATTTAAAGGAAACCTGATTTGCTTCCTCATAGTGGCGCTACTAGCGCCACTTTCATGGGACTATATCTATAGGAATTATTAGTGTTTCCATTTAATTTAATTAAAATTATTTACGATAAAAATTTATAGCTACAAATGAAGGAAGAAAAGTACTGAGATTTTAGACCTATTTCACAAAAATAAAGTGAATTACCAAGATACAAGAGGAAAGGCAGATATTTTATTAGACGAAGAACACCAAGTAGAATGTTCGGATGTAATTTTTCTTGAAAGTGGTTATGCAAAAATTACTGGTTATGGTGAAGCAAACGATGCATTCCTAGAATTAGAAGAGATAAATAAACACAGTAGAGCGAAATATATAAAAAAGATGCTTAGGGCAAATATTAAATGTTGTGTGGAAGAAAATGATTCAAATTATAGTGAAGAAAGTTAAATAGATAATGATGATTATTGTCTAGACAAAATTGACGTTTAAATTTCTAAGAAGACTGATTAAAATTTCTTTACTGAAGTTTTTGGAAATCAGGTACTTCCTATTTATTAGGTTTAACACGTAATGAAAATAAATAATTAAAAATAAAAAAACATGTTTTGGTTGATAAGGTTCTTTATGAAAATATAAAGGGCATCTGTGTTAGGTAATGGAAGAATTATAGGAACGTAAATATGTGAAAGACATACTTTTGGAGGGTTGCATTCGTATGTATTTTTTAAAGTTTAACGTTTGATATTAACATGAATGTTAACATAAACATTAAACACAATGGTTTAATATTGAACTTTTTTTAGGAATTAATGAAATTAATTATATTATGTTGCATTATATAAACTTTCTATAATATACTATAATTAATTTCATGAAACAGGTTATGCAATAAAAACATGTCATGTACGCCCAAGGTATCCACTTCCTACTCTTAAAAAACAGACGAGCACAGGAAGAAAGTGTATTCCTGGCCAAGAGAAGTCTGCTAGTATCAAACGTAGGTCTTAATTTCATGGAGAAATTTCTGAAAATGTACGTTAGGATCACAGCGTTGTATGGTAGTGAGACATGGAATGTGGGAAAACCGGAGAAGAAGAGAATGTGAGCTTGTGATATGTGGTGCTACATAAGATTGTTGAAAATTAGGTGAACTGGTATGGTAAGGAATGAGGAGGTTCTCCGCAGAATCGACAAAGAAAGGAATATATGGAAAACAGTGACAAGAGAGAGATCTGAACTGTAGGACATTTGTTAAGATATCAAGGTGGGCCCCAGTAAGGTGTCGAGTCTCCAACGTTGGAAGAGGACAGACTGTTAATCTCATTAGGTCAAGCTTACCCACCTGGGATGTTAAAGCCAGGCTGTGAGAGGAAGGAAGAAAGACTGGGCTTCATGTCGTGTGGTCTTCATTTCTGCTGTCGCTGTATAAACACACCCAGTGGCTGTCCGCATACTGGACAGTGAATGCCGTGCCAATCTTACCGCCCACCGGAAATAATATGAGCATGACAGGAGGATGAGGAGGAAAGGAATGAGGAAGTTCTGAGCAGATTTGGAGAGGAAAGGAATATGTCAGTTCCGATAGGGTTGTTTGGGGGAGGAGACCAAACAGCGAGGTCATCGGTCTCATCGGATTAGGGAGGGACGGGGAAGTAAGTCGGCTGTGCCCTTTGAAAGGAACCATCCCTGCATTTGCCTGGAGTGATTTAGGGAAATCACGGAGAGCCTGAATCAGGATGGCCGGACACGGAATTGAACCGTCGTCCTCCCCAATGCGAGCCCAGTGTGCCAACCACTGCGCCACCACGCTCGGTATGAACATAACATTTTCGTTTTATGTCATAACTTCAGAGCCCCACACACAGCGGTGCTACTCGTCTAGTGTGGGAGTCTCAGTTGCATTTCGGTCTAAAATCTAGTTTATCCAATGAGATTGTGTCGTGTCATTGAGTGTAAGGTGTACATGGGCTGACCAATCAGAGTAACACTGCTGCAGTCCTGTGTAACCTTGTAGTGGTAAAAGGTGGATGTAGTAGCAAAACGTGGCACATCTGCTGTTTCTTCGTCGATTTTTCAGAAGATTTATTACATATCTCATTCATCATGTTGGCGATAGCTTGGAGAATTACTGGAAGGCTGGAAATTGCTCAGGAGGAAGGAATTTTTTGGGCACTCTGGGGATGGAAGACAGAGAAATCGAGAGAAACTTGGGGGTGGCGCATAGGAGGAGACGGAAATTGACTACAATCTTTGGCTGCTTGGCTCACTTCGCTGATCTTGATGAGATATGCTTTTGCTGGCCGCAGTAGCGTAGTCAGTCATCCGGGCAGCTCGATTCTCTTATGTTCCTAGTATGCCAACTGTGTTGCTTATTTAATTCGAATTTTTTTCCCGGTAATCTCGTACACGCAAGCTACAAAGGTAAGGATATCTTAGCTCTAAATTCTCTATGTGGTCTTCATTTCGCATGATACCTCCCACAGTGTTATGGTCACTTCTTTAACCTGATTCACATTTCAATTACTCTTGTTTCTATAATGACATCTGATTAACTTTTGTGAAACTTGAGAGTATAAGCGGACGTATTTCCAGATACCAAGATTTCCCTACAATTTCCTGGTTAGGGAATCCATTAATTATTAATTATTAAATGTAACTGAATATACCATCCAGCTTTGCTCTGCTATGTCAGCATTGTCTTCGTGTAAGTGGCTTTGGTAAAGCATCGAGCATTGTACGTGCTTTATTTAGGTGACATGATGCTACTGTACAGAAGTAATAAGACTAAAAAGCTGTGAGATCCCATCGTAGTAGGACCATCCCTGATTATATACGAGATATACTGAGTTTAATTAATACACCAAGAAGAATCAACAATGACGTAAACTTCATGTGATTCAAAGGACATTCAGGTATTATTGGAAACGAAAGAAACCACAGAAAATTAAAGAAAGCTTTACTTGAGGCAAATACCAAAGAATTAGGTGGCAATGTGTACACCAACAATTACCGGAATAGTGAAACACGGAGTGGACAATAATCCAAAATAACGAAGGAAGAAATTATGCCCGAATTCAGCTGTGATTGTTTTGGGACACCGTAGTCGGAAGGAGAAAGAGTGAACAGCACCAGGGTTTCATAATACGATCTCAGTAAGGACATGGACGTTATTCTATTCACCTGTATGAAATGAAATTATTGTATTCCCCAACGTGCAGTCATGATAGGGACGCAGAAACTGGACCATATCACATAATATTAGCACACATTAACTACCGAACAAAAGAAATTATACGACAAATTGTACCAGCTGAATGAATCTACTGCTGTCCTAATTACGAATGGTGAAAGGATGTATCACATCATAGAACTCTACCAAAAAGACTCAGACAAAAACACCTAATTCCTTTACACTTATATTTGTATATATAGCGATAAATATATGTATATGTGACATGTAAATTTAAAAAAAATGGGTAAATTGGAGATTTGTAAACAAAATCTGACTCTTGAGTTGGTGAACAGCACCTAAAACCGTCCAAATACGAAAAAATAACTGGAGATTGTGTTTGTTGGAAGAGACGTACTTCACGACCTTTAAGCAGAGGAAATACACTTAGGTGACAAAAGTTAGAGGATACCTTCTAATATCCTAAAGAATCTCTTTTCGCCCATCGTAGTGCAGCAGTGCAACATGGCATGGACTCAGCACTTTGGAAGTAACATAGCGCATTGTCATTCACAAAAATTAAATTGTTGTTTGGGAACGTGAAGCCCATGAATGGCTGCAAATGGTCTCCAGGTAGCCGAACATAACCATTTTTAGTCAGTGATTGGCTCAGTTGGATTGGAGGATCCAGTCCACTTCCTGTGAACACTGACCACAGAATTATGGAGCCACCGCGATTTTACACTGTACCTTGTTGACAACTTGGGTCCATGACATCGTAGCGTCTGAGCCACACTCGAAATCTACCATCAGCTCTTAGCAACTGAAATCGGGACTCATCTGGCGAGGTCATGGTTTTCCAGTCGTCTAGGATCCAACCAATATGTTCACGTGCACAGAAGAGTTACTCCTCGTTAAGTCGTTGGTTGGTTGGTTGTTTGGGGGAAGAGACCAAACAGCGAGGTCATCGGTCTCATCGGATTAGGAAAGGATGGGGAAGGAAGTCGGCCGTGCCCTTTCAAAGGAACCATCCCAGCATTTGCCTGGAGCAATTTAGGGAAATCACGGAAAACCTAAATCAGGATGGCCGGACGCGGGACTGAACCGTCGTCCTCCCGAATGTGAGTCCAGTGTGCTACCACTGCGCCACCTCGCTCGGTTCGTTAAGTCGTGTTGTTAGTGAAGGCACTCTCAGAAGTTGTCTGCTGCCATAGCCCATTAACACCAAACTTCGCAGCAGCGTCCTCACGGATAAATTCGGAATACTTCCCATAATGATTTCTGCGCTTATTTCACGCAGTGTTGCTTGTCTGTTATCACTGACAACTCTACGCAAACGCCGCTGCTCTCGGTCAATAAATGAAGGCCGTCCCCCACTGCGTTGTCCTTGGATAGAGTTGATGACTGAAATTTCTTATTCTCGGCACACTCTTGACACTGTGTATCTCGGAATACTGAATTCCTTAACTATTTTCAAAATGGAATGTCCCATGTTTCTAGCTCCAACTACCACTCCGCGTTCAAAGTCTGTTTAGTTCCCGTTGTGCGGCCATGATCACGTCGGCTATCTTTTCACATGAACCACCTGAGAAAAATGGCAGCTCCGCCAATGCACTGCCCTTCTATACCTTGTGTGTGCGATACTCCCACCATGTGTATGTCTGCACATTGGTATCCTTTGACTTCTGTTACTTCAGTGTAAACACAACCTGTTCCTACATTTTTATTTGGTACGACTCTCGACCTACTTATCTTTAAACTATTTTGGCTTTGTGATAATTTCTATGAAGGCTGCGAGGAACCAGTTGGTGTCCATTTGTTGATTTACTGATTGTTAGTGTGTTATATCTTTTATTCCAATAACTGGATGTTTGGATATTTTGGAACACCGTTACAGTGCCACAGGAAATTTATCGTTGGTTTCGGAAGAGACACAATTTTAATGACATTTCGCGTTTTTCCATGTCACAGACTGTCCCGTTTTAGATTGTTTTGTAAATGTAGTAGCGTGGAGAACTGAGCCCAGAAACCCCAACAAACATTTTCTTCCGTACCAATGATGCAGTACATCCCGTAACTTACTTCGTACGCCGTTAATCGTGAGAGGATGAGCATTGCGTCGATGGACGCGGAAACTTCTTCATAACTTCGTGTCGATGGTAAAATGTGCCGTGATTAATTATTAGTCATGCAGATCTTGATACGAATTGATGGTATATGGCCGAATGTCAGGGTGCAGAGAAAGAACAGAAATTCATATGAGAGGACATTTTGCATTATTTTTTTTAAAAAAAACTTTATAGCGGTACTGCAGAATGACACACGATTACCTCATTCGACGAAATGATCCACCGGAATGCCGTGTGTTGTATAATACTCACACTATGTCGTTACTGAACATATTGCCTTTAAATGTGTTGACAAGAGCGAATGATAGGTGATTTTCTAACGTCTAAGTACTCTTGTGTTTCAGGATTGTCTGTTCATTCTGTTAGTTGTGTGACCATTGTGAAATATTTATGCGCTATGAATCGGTACAATCAGAGGTCCTGATGAATGTTTGTTGAAATATTCTAATGGCTGTATTCATGGGTACACGGTATATGTTTTTAATTTTAACAGCAGTCACTTGTGGCATCGTTTTATTCGGAACAGACGCGATGACTAAATCCATCTACCCATCTACTACAAGAAATGATTCTATCGAGACTGTCTTCTCCGTTGATCAGGTTGTCTCCTACTCGTATTTGATGTTGCCTGATAATCCACACTACCTCATCTGGATGAATATGTGATTAGTTTCTGAACTGTGTTGCAGTTCATGGAGAGGCTAGTGGAACTGAAGCGCCCAGCCATCGTAAATTTGTAAACTCTTAGACAGCGGATGCGCCTATTCTTTTTGGTGCTATTCTGTTCGGTGCTCCATTCTAAAAGGGTGCCTGGTTTGTATTCATACAAGGAGAATTGAAAAAGTGAGTTACATGTCATTATTGCAAGCCAAATTCTTATTGAATGCTGCACCAAACAACAAAGTGATACTTATTTATCTGACGTTATTTTTCAACTTAATCACTAAGGCGCTGTAAACAACGGTTAGAACCCGCCACCCCATAAGAGCTATTCGAGCGCTTCTGTGGGAACGTGCTCGTTGTTGGAAAATCTCTTTCCCCCCAGGTGTTCTTTTAGCTTGCTGAACAGCTGGAAATGGCGTGGTGCGAGATTTACGCTTACCGATCAGCATCACCCACGTGTGTGCGGCCTAGGTCAAATTGTCGGCACCATCTCGCTCTGGCTGAATGCGATACTGCATTTGATCCTGATATCGCGCAGAATTTCACAGTGAATCTGTGCGGAATTTAGACGTTTTGCCTACAAGAATCGTACCGTAACCAGTGCTTCAGCATTGGAGCAATTTTTTCCACTTGGTGCGCCCACTGCCACACTGCCATACACCTCTTATACGTAACGCAATAGGATGTGTCTGCAGGAAAAACTTAACATAGATTGTCCTCCGACAATGCATCACATTCGTTGACCTATGGTCGTTGGGTGGGACGACATGTGTAACCTATTATCTGAAGCGCCTATGTATACTGTCGAATTTCGTAAAATCTAATCATCCTTAACCTAACCTGGCTGAAAGACCACTTTCACTTACAGAGTTCTTAAAATACTGGCAGTTTCGGCATATACGTTTCCCCTGTACAGTAAACAAGTGTGATCGACTTTGATAATTCATTTCTAGAACTGTCGATGTATATATTACTTCCTACTACGTATAGGTCGTGAAAAGGCCATGGAGGTCACATGGAGGTTTACCATCAATCGTTCTTCTCACGAACCATCCGCAACTAGAACAGGAAAATGCGGAAATGGCAGTGATACACAGAGCACTCTCCGCCATACATCATAACTTTGCCTACGGAGTCTAGATGTAGAAGTAGAATTCACACAAACCTTGTGGTTGGGATGATGTTTTGAAATGCAGAGCTTTCTTAATCTAAAGTCGTGTCAGTCTGCTTTTCATGAACATGGCCGCTACTACGCCTGTAAACAGAATTTCTAAGGGCGCTCATGAAATGCCAAGGACGTAGCAGCTGTTTACTCGCAGCCACAAATGACGATAGCGAGTGTCAGTGACGTAGGTAGTAACAGACCTCTCTGTGGCGCTAATCAGTGATACACGCTGGTGATGAGAAACTTCATCTAGCATGCGCAGTTAATCTAGGCGGTTGTGGAGGGTTGCTGACAGCTTGCAGCACTCAGGTGTTGCTAGGCGACATGTCTTACAGGCCGTTGAACGGGCGCCTTAATGAGGTCCTGACGTCACCGTGGAACCTCTATGACGTCTCACCGGCAGAGAGGCTCGTTTAAAAGGACTCAGAGGGTAAGCATGCCATATCGCTGCTTCCCGATCATTTCTTGCTCCGTCAAGTTAAGTATGGCGATGTAATTACGATTGTAAGTTTTCCTTGCTTTTTGTTTGAGTCTACTCCTCATACAGCAGATATTCTAATGAAGTCCCATTCATCACATCTTATTCTGTTACTTGGTAAAAGGACAGCCAATCATATGGCTGTAGCAAGAACAGATCGAATGATGTAAACATTATAAATATAATAAAATAACCAGAAAACGTAACACCACAGAAACAAAACACCCAAATAATCGAATAAAGGCAAAGCTGAGGAGAGAACTGTAAACAAAACAACTCCTTCATCAGAAACCACAAAGATAAAGGAATCAAAATAATGGATAGTAATAATTAAATTACTGAAGAGAAAATTACAATATAAAGTGACTACAGCTATAAAATGAGATAGAAGGGACATTACAGTGTCCATGGATAGAAAGTAGTACATAACTACAAAGGCAATTAAAAGGACAACGTTGAGAAACCAAAGTATTCCATAACGCTCAGGTTCCAAATAACACTAAAAATATCGAAAAGCTACAGATTAAACCAAAGATCAGGTTCCAAATAACACTAAAAATATCGAAAAGCTACAGATTAAACCAAAGAAAGCGACACAAAACATGTTAATTACTTTATTAAATACAGCTTCAGATATGACTGTACACGAGTAATCAAATTATCTGTTCTCTCAAAAACTGACAGTCATCACACTCGTGATATACAAACTTTGCAAAATACTTTTGAATAAATTACTATAGCAAAAAATATAGGATATAATAACAAGAATGTACACAAAATAGATGGAAACATTAGGAAGCATATGCAAACAGAAGAGAGCAAAGCCAGCAAGAATAGTCCAGATGTATTCACGAACAACGGACAATGCACTCTGGACCTCGAAATCTCGAAGTTTAACACAAATAGGAAATGGCGTATCCATATTTTATATACCAAAACCACATAATACACAGTATAAGTCTCGTCTTTACAAAACAAGGCATTAAAATAGTTTTTCAAACAGATAATAAAACTGGAGATGAACTAAGAAAGCAAAAATAGAAATAAAGTAGTGTCGTTCACGTATATTCGAATTAAAATATAGAAATTGGAACTGTGAATACTGTATACGGTAAAGACTAGCATAAATTATAGTCAGCTACAAAGAATATATAGGAGTGAGCGAAGCATTCCATATATGCAGAACACCTAGTGGAGGAAAACCAAAACCACCTCAAATGGAATCGTCCCTCATGCAACAGAAAGAGTATTTCACGTAAAAGCTCACATATTATGTGTATAAGGGGTATAAAAGGGAAAAAGCTGAAGGGTCGTAGAGGCACCGACAGAAATATCACTTTTCCATTGATACACAAATTAGCGTAAAATAAAATCTACAGAAGAAATCACACATAAAATGAGATCACATTAGTGTCTGCACTATCTCATCATTCTCCCCTCCTCAACATCCTGCTCCAATGCTACCTTCTACAGACCATAAATTCCTATTAGCCCTCCATTACCTTATCAAATGCACGATAACAGAAAAAACAGTGTTTTGAAATGTAGATGAGCGAAAGCTTTCGTACGAAGAAGTTCGAGTTCAGTAATGCTTACAGAAGAGCCAGTAGGCATAAAAGGAAAGATGAGACCAAAATTAAAGAGCTTAATTTACAAATTATTATTAAAAGGAAAACAATTATTAAGGTAACCTAAAAATACCACTATGGAACATAAAATGGGTAAACGCATATGAGTAAAAAAAAAAAAAAAAAGTATTCAGCGTTGATCAAGTAATTATCATAATAATCATTTTCTCTGTAGTCCACTGAAGGTGCTTATGGGCATAAAGTGACACATGCTAGCTTAAAAAGAAAAAGAGAAACCAATAGCAAAATACGAGTAACAACTATCCCTACCGTACCTGTAAGACAAACTGCATTGAACTAGCAGGTGGTTTGAATGTCTGCAACCATTAACGACAGCCATAACTGAAAATAAATGTAGGTAATTATCTTCTCTAATTGACACTGTACCAACAAAAAACGTTTATATAAAGCTTAAGAAGAACTTAAGTTGAATTCATCGATCTTATAAATGCATTTCCTTCAGTAAAATAAATAAATGAACGTGAAGCCTTATTAAATGACGAGTGGCGACTTGTAAATGTAATTTATTTAGCTTCAAACATGTCACGCTTTTGAGTTCTTTTTCAGACACATTACGGTGTTTAGAAAATAGCCACGAACTTACTATGCAGAAACACCAATGGACGGTGCATTAAAGAGGAAAAGTTTCTTCAAGGGAAGGTAATGCAAATAAAATGGACAACGTCTTGAGAAAGTTTTTAATGCCATGAGTTGTTCGGTGTTCCTTGAATGAGAAACCCTTTCTTCCCGTTGTTTCGAGGATAGTGGTCCAGGAGGGCCTGAGTGGCGAAGTTACTGCTCTGTGATATCACAAGCCTGTTAACATACTTGCTAGGGCGGACACTAAAGCATCGAACGTCTTCAGAGGCATCCGCGCATCAGCTGCAAGTTATAATTTGTGCTGCTGTTATATTGGCAACGCAAGTCTGTCCTCAACCGAAAGGGCACCGTTCTTTTTATCATACTTATTATAGGTATAGCGTAGACGCGATTAACGTATGTGTGAATAAATGAGAAGTATTCGAAAAGGAAACAATCGTTGGAAGAACAAATGCACCACATAAATAATAAAAAAAAACGGGAAAAGCATAAACACAGAGTGCTGAAGGAAATAGAGGAATTGCACTATTAAGCAAAGGGGAGATCTGATAGGTGGAAAGAATGCGTTAAGATACCTGCGAGGGTGAGTAACTGTCTGATGACATTACATCAGGTGTCGATTCGGAAGCCAAAGGGAACTCATAGTTAGAATAAAAGTTTTCAAGGTCTTTCGAATATCAAACAAGGCCGAAGGGATAGAAAATACTTCTCCGGATTATCTGAAATCATTGGGGAAAGTGTCGGATATTCGGAAGTCGGAAGAATATGATTCACACAGCCCTAACAACAAAGGCAGATGAAGGTGTGAACTCTTGCACAATCCGCGTAACAGCTCATGCGTCCAAGTTATTGGCAAAAATGTATACAAAAGAGGGGAATAGAAAGTTGAAGATCAGTTAGATGGTATGGTTTTAGGAAAGATAAGTGCAGTCTTAACTCTAAAGTTGCTATTGATAATGAGGTCAAAAGATAAGGAAATGCCGTCCGCCGCGATAGCTGAATGGTCAGCGCTACGGATTGCCGTCCTAAGGAACCTGGGTTCGATTCCCAGTGGGGCCAGGGATTTTCTCCGCCCAGGAACTAGGTGTTGTGTTGTCTTCATCATCACTTCATCCCCATCCGGCGCGCAGGTCAAATGTAATAATAGCTGCACCAAGACGGCCGGACATGCTCCGTAATGGGCCTCACGGCCAATGACGCCAAACGCTCATTTCCAGAAGGAAATACCGACTCTTTCACAGGATTTATAGACATAGGAAAAATGGTTCGTCAACGTAAAGTAAAGGAATATATTTCAAATTTTCAGAGATACAGGTATCAAGTGTAGGGAAAGATGACTGACACTCATGTGAAGGTATGCCCATAGGAAATAGTACACCAGAACCGCACTGTTGAAATTAAAAGGGATTCAAGGCCGGGATGTATCACTCTCTCGTACTTGTTAATTTGTGCGCAGTGAGGAAATGAAAAGAAAGTTCAGGAAAGGGTTTAAGAACAAAAGTGAAAGGATATCAATGATAAGATTAGCTGATAACGTGGCTATTGTCTGCGAAAGTGAGAAAAAATGTAACGGGATGGAATGAAAAATCTAATGCTCATAGATTATGGATTGAGAGTAAACTAAAGAAATTCGGGAAGTAATCAGGAGTAAAAGATAAGCTTAACATCAAAATGGGACCACTTAATAGGTGAAGTGAAGAAATTCTATTTCCTATTCATGCAGAATTAAGCAAGGAAGATAAAATAAGTTGACTAACACAGGCAAAGAAGGCACTACCAGAAGACTGCTAGTGTGGAACATAAGACTAAATCTGAAGGACTCTTTGAGAATGTACCTGTTGTGCTCAGTAATGTATGCTTTTTACCTCTGAAATATTTTACTCAAGTGGATGCCGTTATTATTAAGCTATTCTGTAGTGATGAAAGTTCTCGGGAAAAATAATGGCAGTAGTTTCCTTTGGTTTCTGCCGTTCACTGTCCCACGTATCAAGGCCATTTTGAACAAAAATTGGCCGTTACGCCGCGTCGTTGTAAAACACCAAAGCAACTGAATTGCCGCCCTGAAGAGGACCGCAGAACGTCGGTCGCAACGTCTGCGGTTTAGCTTACTCGGTGATTTACAATGACGCGGTTTAACAATTAAAATTATTTTAATGAAAATGACAGCCGTGGAAGCCTTACGAACTTATATCAAAGCTATGCTAGCTGATGTCACATAGCCACCACAGCATACCACGTAGACTGCTGCCCTTCCAACTACTGAAAAGGCTACTGCCCCTCTTCGGGGTAGTTTTTATTTTTGTCTACAGATACTAGGCTATGTTGGTGCATTTCATTACCATGCGAAGCACAGCTGATGAACTGTTGTCGAGCCTTCTGGCATTCGCAGCTCTTGCTCAAGGAGACGGCATTTCTGAATGACAAGTGCTGTATGTCTGAAGCGATGACTTGACAAGATTAGCGACTGCCGACTTTGTATCTATTTATTAATACAAGCAGTGATGATCTATCTTGTGAAGTGACTCACTCAGGTCTTGCAGTCCTAACTTATAATGTGTCAGTTGAGCTTCCTCATGTAGGTAGTTCGATTGAGCTTCCTCATGTACGCAGTTCAATCACTTCTTAACAGCTTTCGTTATTGTGTAACGCCCTTTTCTCCCCTGCATTCACCGAAACGCTCATTTGCTCGAAAAGTGTCAATTCAAAAAACGTTCCAGATTATTTCATAGGTTGCCACTATCTCTCAGAATGTGCAAACGCCATGTTTTGCCATGGTGTAAGTCTGCCGAGGTGATGTGACTCACCTTGTCATTTTTTGCGCCCTTAAGCAAAACAAAACAAACGCCAAGTCATTCGCAGCAGAGTGGATATAAACAGCTGTAAGCCAGCCATCAGTATTGTGTATGCTACTCAACTTTCTTTTGGCTAGGGGTGGTAGGAGCTAGAATGGAATCAGGATTCTAGCCGGTCTATGCATCTTGAATTCCCCAGAAGCAACAATGCGTGCTATACGCTAAAAATGGCGAAAAATATCAAGGTCGAGAATCTGTATAAGTAATCACGGCCGGTAATACCTGAGCTGCAGTGAACCAAGTTCATAACTGTAAACGAAATTTTAAGCAAGTAATTCAGAAATGGTTCAAATGGCTCTGAGCACCATGGGACTTAACCTCTGTGGTCATTAGTCCCCTAGAACTTAGAACAACTTAAACCTAACTAACCTAAGGACATCACACACATCCATGCCAGAGGCAGGGTTCGAACCTGAAGCGCCTAGAACCGCACGGCCACACCGGCTGGCAAGGGCGAATTAATCCACCGTTATCGCTAGGAGTAATTGTTGTTGGAAAATAAGTACTTACATATTTTTCTTTTTTTCGTATAGTCTTCCTGACTGTTTTGATGTAGCCCGCCACAAATCTCTCTCCAGTGACAATCTCATTATCCGACAGTAGCACTTGTATCCCACTCCGCTAACAGTTTCTTGGATATAGTCCAGTCTCTCGCTATACTCATAAACCGTCTACTGCTACTCGATGGCCGGCCGCGGTGGCCGAGCGATTCTAGGTGCTTCAGTCTGGAACCGCGCCACTGCTACGGTGGCAGGTTCGATTCCTGGCTCGGGTATGGATGTGTGTGATGTCCTTAGGTTAGTTTGGTTTAAGTAGTTCTAAGTTCTATTGGACTGATGACCTCAGATGTTAAGTCCCATAGTGCTCAGAGCCATTTGAAGCATTTGCTGCTTGATGTCTTAAAACATGTCCCATAATCCTGTCCCTTCTATAAAATGATTTCCGTATTTGCCCTAATGGCAGATTCTGCGAATATGCTCCTCATTTCCTACCTTATTAGACCAACTAAATTTAACGTTCTTATGTACAAGAGATCAACAAGAAAAAATGGAAGCATCACGACAAACTGATAGCATAAATGCAGATTCTAGTCTCGTCAGTAGATTCCGCTGTTTTATTTGATTTGGATGATTTGGGCAACCACATCGTGATATACCATGCATCCGTTGGGTACGCCGCAAGGTAGCGTTAATGCCAAGGATCATGAGACTATTTTGGCAGTGACACTGTGTTCCAAGACGACCGGCCTCGTTTCACACAGCTTGCACCGTCCAGGACTGGTTGTGTGAGCACGAGGATGAATTATTGCATCTCTACATTATTGACCCTTTGTGCTCTACTTTGGAGACAATCATATGTGATCTCTGTCCACCTCCATCATCGTTGCTAGAAGTTGTCGCTATTTTGTAGGAAGAACATTATAAATTCCCTTGAGAGCTTACGGAACCTGTATTTATTCACTCCGAGACGACTGGAAGTGATTATGAAGGACAACGATATTCCTACCCCATATTATGCATTGTGTTTGTATTGTGTATTGAACAGGGAACCTAGAAACGATGGAGAGGGTTATTGTGCGGTTCGGACCCCAGTTGTGGGCTACACCCCCTCTCCCTCCTCCACGGGAACGTCTCATACCAGACGAGTGTGCCCCAAACGTTTGTGTGGTAGAGCAATTATGGCGTACGCATATGTCGAGACAATGTTTGCGCAACAGTCGCCGACATAGTGTAACTGAGGTGGAATAAGGGGAAGCAACTCGCATTCACTGAGGCGGATGGAAAACATCCACAGGCTGGCCAGCATACCGGATCTCGACATTAATCCGCCGAGCGGATTCGTGCTGGGGACTGGCACGCCTTCTCACTCAAGAAGCAACGTGTTAGACTGTGTGGCTATTCAGGCGGGCTTATATCACATATTATTAAGGTAATGTGTAGTGTGCTTGATTTTTCTATATTTTTGACCAACCCCTACAGCACCATGTCTCATAAGGTTCTTCTGTGCAGATTCCACTATTAAACTATATTCTCACCTATGTTCTTTAACAATATGTTCGAGTAAGTCGAATTTCAGTGATTACACATACGAGGAGTTATCATCATTAGACAGTTTGTTGGCCACAAACTGGTAGTACATACACTATGTAATTTTTGACAGGTTCTTGGTGAGTGATTACTTACTGTTTAATGTTGCAATTCTAAATTCTTTCCGTTGCACCTACATTAAACAAATGTGTTTTTCTACGACTATTTATTTATTCATTAGTGATCAGACTACACTTTTAATTTCTCTTCTGGGTCATTAATAATTATATATTAGAGCATAGACCAACAGTTCAGGCCATTATGTAACTGCTCATGGTACAGAACTACATTTTTGTTTGGGTTCTATGGCTCAATCATTAAAACCGGAACCCTTGTATGAACACTTTCTTGTTCGTATGTCTGTTCAGACCCATTTTTCCCAGCAATAGTTGAAGTATAAAGTTGAAATCTGCATCAGATCTTAAGGCCTTTGGTCCCTCGGCGGTCTAAAAGTTAGAGCTTCCAAGTAAATGAAATCAAAAGATATGTAATATATTATAATGCTCCACAAAGAATCATGAAATGTATCCAGAAGCAAGGTTTGACAGTGAAAGTGAAGGAAAAGTCGGAAATCTGTCAATCTGTAATTACACCAAAGAAAAATATTTTCTGTCATTTGGTGTCTATCTATCTAACTGTCCGGCTGTCAATAACACGTTTTCTTACGAACGGGTGGAGGTATAAAGTTGAAATTTACTTCTAATATTAAAGTCTTTGGGCCATCAATGTGTAAAAAAACTGTGAGCTTCTAACTCAATGCAATCAAAATATACAGTCACTTATGTTACACATTTTGATACTTGTAAACTTGGTCATCAAAACTCTTGGATGGAATACCTATATACGTAATAAAATTTCTATGGAACACTGTGAGTGCAAGTTTCACATGCACTTGTCTGGTTTTTACACGACATGCACCTCACATCTGGTCGACCCTGCCATGATACAGAACATATCTAATCTAATTGCTTCAATGAGAGTTGTCATTATGTCTCTTAAAAACTTCATTTTATCTACAAAGGTAATTTGATTTTGGGTAACATTATATTTACACTTTATCCCTAGCTTTGGTGAGGACAGATACAATTGTACACTAACAAATACGAGTCATTCTTTTGCAATTAGATTTACTGGCCAATATATATTTGTGTACTTTGTGGGGCTTAGCAGAATATGGATCAATTACTCTGAATGTAACTTACAGTAATGACAAATTAGCAACTGAAGTTAGGATACTTTGAACTTATACTGTAGCTTCTACATCACTTGAATGAAAGTTAAGATGCACATGGTTCAACAGCTGATAATAAGGTTGACCAGTACTCTGTGTTAATGTATAGTAACTAATGCATTGCGAGACTTATGTGTAAACAATTGCATTTAGTAATAATATTCTAGGGTCGAACATTTCTGTGACTAGATTGTTTGCTCTTTTGGAATTAGTTAAATTCTGGAGGTGGATGATAAACTTAATTGGCTTTGAGATATTAATCTTACAGTTCTATTTGTAATTCTGATGTGAATCTGAATTGTTGGTTTGTGATGATTTTGTGGAAAGCAGCAGAACTCAATTTATGTATGTGGTTTAAGAGTCCATTCTATAATGGAGTCATTCCATGTTAATTCAGCGGAGTAAAGTAACATTTTCAACCTGACCATCTCATATTTCTTTCAAATTTGGTGCTCTCAGTGATCCAGATAAGAGATGGAAAAATACAAATTTGAAGGTGTGTTACAACTGTGAAGAAAGTTATAGGTCTCTAAAATTTGGAATTAGTACGAAATTTACATGCGTCTGTCACAACATAGATGACTGCAATTCTGGTTCTAATTCAGTGACAACAATGAAAATGTTACCATTGGAAAGCTAACGAATAGACCTTTACAGTCATCCACCACATGACAGCTTTTTGAGAATTTTCATACTAGAAGTCAATGACCTTGGCCTTTGATTTTTAATATCCAATAACACCCTATACTCAATTTTTTTGAAAAAATATATTTAATTGGTCCAATATGTTACTATAAATACGGTAAATATCAAGATGATGCACCAAAGGCATCATGCACAGAAAGATATTTTGTCAGCATCAATACACTACCGAATTGAAGAAGGTAACACACATATATGAAACACAAAGCATGATAAAGCACAATCCATAAGTAATATTGTACAGAGATATGGTTTACATTATTACAGTGGTATTATCAATTATTTACATTACATTACATTATTTACATTACAGTTGTAATGGGAAGGCAATGAAAACTTATTCGATCACTCCTCAAAATTCTCCAACTTAAATGTTAATGTTTGCCAGATCTGATGCAGGGAGGTTGTATGTCCTTCCAGTTGGTGTCACTGGATCCAGTTTTGTGATAATGTCTCATTTTCTGATGACACAAGTGTCTGGTTTGCCAGGAAACACAAGTGATGGAGATGGTCCATGCGGATGGAAGAAGTTGACCACTACTTCATATATTTCTTCACATGTTTGTAAGACATATGCAGCCCACCAATGACTGTCATACAAACAGGCAACAAATCCATGTATATTTGTTAACAGCATTTCTTTCACCATAGCAAGAACTGACTCTTCTGTACTCACTAAAGAAGCGGTATATGTCTTTGGCTTTACTAAACATTTGTTAACAGGTATTACATAATGAAGCTTATGTGTACCTGGATGTTCTTGTAGTTTTAAAACGATGTTTCCGCTTGACCATATCTTCATCATGATGGGAAACCGGTGTTTAATAGAAGACATATGAAAGAATATTTTCCTTGCAGCAGTCAAACAAGTGTCATGTCAAAATACAAATTTCGTAATGTCGCTCGAGGCTCGCGCAGGCCGCTGTGGCCGAGCAGTTCTAGGCGCTTCAGTCCGGAACCGCGCTGCTGCTACAGTCGCATATTCGAATCCTGCCTCAGGAATGGATGTGTACGATGTCCTTAGGTTAGTTAAGCCTAAGTAGTTCTAAGTCTAGGGGACTGATGACCTCAGATGTTAAGTCCCATAGTGTTTAGAGCCATTTGAAACAACAGAGGCTGGTAAATCTTGACAATCTGTTTACAGTCCCTGCTACCCCCTCACAAGGTCCTTTACCATGCGCTGTAGCAAAAAATGCCGTTCTGCTGTAACATCGGTGTATCTTCTTGATGGTAGGGCTGATTCATGAAGTTCTTTCTGTTTCTGTATTGGGCAGCACATCCATCCGATAAGTAATAAATGTGCTTTGGATTTGAAAACTGACATTTTATGAAATAGATGAAATTTGTCTGGAAAGAATAAACACACACTGTATCATGCTGAAGGCAGTCACATATTTTCACATATGGTACATGCCGTATTTCATTAGTGCTGTAGTAAGCTACAAATGGGTGCATTCTAGCCTTTGAATTAATATAGTGGAATCCTTGTACCCTATCCTGAATGATGAAGGAGTAACTTTCTGCAAAGTCACAAAAACAAGAAACTCGTTTACCTTGAGGCCTTCTTAAGTGATTTGGCAGAAGTGCGACTGCTGCTGGGAGATAAAAAAAGTGCACCAGGAGCTGGTTGAACCTCGATGCTAACACCTCAATGAATTCATCTGTTAACTTTGTTATAGCCTCTATAACTAACCTACCTTCAATTAACGAAGACTTACGTGCAGTTTCGTCAATGCAGCTCTTACCAGACAGACCATACAGATATTCAGTTAGTCTTGTCATGCCTGGGCAATAGGGACATGAACCTAAGAAACATGCTGCTAGTGCTGGATTACGTGTAACAAATGCCACAGTGTGCTTGTTTGATGGTAATGTGTATTCATCACTCCTTGTTAGCGTTTTATGTTTACAACCCTCAATCATTAACTTGAAATTATGGTTCAAGACACACCCACAAACAGGATGTCTAGCACACAGTGCTTTCGCCACAACTCACCAAATCTGAAGAATCCAATATTTATATCTAGGTATTTATTTTTGAAATATGCACACAGTGTCTTAAGGTTGTGCAACACTAGCTGCTTTAGTTTATGTATTGTAATTCCGTTTTCTTTGACAGACACAGTCGTTCCTTCCTGGCATCATATGGCTCATATCATGATCACAGTAAAAATCACGCACACACTAAACAGATTTCTCACATAATGTCTTACATGGCTTTGGATTTGGTGTCACTAATATACCATGTTCTGCTACTAACTGTTTTGCTCTATGTACCATGTAGTCTGAAGCAGAAAATTTTTTCATCTTTTCCTTATACTTCAATTCTTTAGAAGTACAGTTAGAATTTTTGTTTTGTCTGAATTGTGAAATTTATCTTTGAGCTCGGTGATGATTTTCAGTTTCTCTATTTTCACTCTCTTCTTTTTCCGGTTGTGCCATATAAGTATGCTCTAACAAAGAGACTATTTATTTCTGCTTTTGCTTTGGGTACTTTTTCTCACTCTGAAGCCTCTTTTTATTCACAGGAGATTCACCTAAATACTGAAGGCTACTATTTAAAGCATCTAGAGCCAGATCTGATGCTACTTCACCTTCACTTAAATCGGCTCTGGAAGTACCTGGCACAAATGAGGCTACATCTGTAGTGATTGTTGGGTTTTACGATATTCCGTTCCTACATTTACTGCAAATTTTTTCACCTAACAGTACGTTAGAATATTTGATTATCATCCACTCCTGAACATTCCTTATATTCTTCTGCACTCTTGCATGACCTTCTTCCCTAAACGGATTGCAGCAATAGAATTTTCACTTGAAATCCATTTTTTACGAAACATTACTTTATGACACATGTACACTGCACTTTGTTAAGCAAGCCACAGCCACAAAACACAAAACAAAATTTGCATCATATATAGAGATCAGTGGACTAATGGTGACTAGTTGAAATAAGAGTCTCTTTGTGACTGGCTATTCACTAAAACAGGCTAATATTGATTGGTTGAAATGAAAGACTGTCTGATTGACTGTTCACTAAAAGAGGCTAATGTGGATTGGTTAAAATAAAAGTTCTCTCATTGGCCGTTTACAGCTAGAAATATGAAAGAACTGGTCTGAATAAAAGTAACCGCTATTGGCTGGTGTTATAGAAAAAACTGGATACATAGCTGCTTACTGCAAGTTGATGGTGTACTTTAGTTGTCAAAATAACTTTTTGTCCCATCTTGGTGTCTACCTTATTTATAGGAACATGATGGAGCAGTTAAATATATTTTTTTCAAAAGAATTGAAGATTGGGTGTTTTGAGATATTAAAAGTCAAAGATCAAGGTCAATGACTTTTAGTATGAAAATTATGAGAAACCTGCCATGTGGTGGATCAATGTAAAGGTCTATTCGTTAGCTTTCCAATAATACAATTTTCAATGCTATAACTGACTTAGAACCAGAATTACAGTCATTTATGTTGTGATACATGCATGTAAATTTAATACAAATTCCAAATTTTCCAAATCTGTAACTTTCTTCACAGTTGTAATACACATCTGCAAATTGGTAGTTTTCCATATGTTATCTGGGTAATTGAATGCACCAAATTTGAAAGAAATCTGAGAGGGTCAGTTTCAGAGGTATGTTAAATTGACATGAAATGACCCAGTATGACATGCTGATAGAATATTGTGAATTGAAAGAATATAGTTTGAAAAACTGGTGCATTGCATAGGAACTTGTGATGTAATCAGGATTAAATTTCTAAAATTTAAAGATGCAATGAAAGTGTATATCTTCTCTGAAATTACATGGTAGTAATGTGTTATCAAAGAGGCAGATAGTTTTCAGAGTAGTACAGTGTGGAAACAATACAAGCATTCTATGGTAAGGTGGTGAATATAGTGTATGCAGTGGTATAAATACATATTATTGTCTAAGCCCTTTCAGTTGTAACATGAGTCTTAGAGATGAGCTATTCTAGGAATTTCAAGTAGATGTATCTATGAAGTGTCATACTATAGCTTTTGGAAGCTGGGTAATGCAACTGTTAGGTAATTAAGCTTGGAGCTCTGGTTATTGTGATGGCTACATTTTTCAAGTGCAAGACACTGAATTTATTTTCATTCTAATAATAGTCCTTTATTCAACCCCACAGACGATCTTGAATGTGCATGACTGATGTCGTTTTCCTTTACACTTTGTGCACTTGGGAATACTGCCAAGGAACAAGACGCAAATCCATCATTGAAATATGTGAGGGTGAAGTGAAGACATCCGAATATTGTTGCAGTTACACAGTTTTAACTGACTGTAGTTGAAATTTAGTTTAAGTGAAGAGATGTCAACAGTTTGCAGTGGTTCGTATGTATTCCTGACAAATCTACTCAAACTGATGTGGCATACTCACCTCAGTTATGCGCACTTCAGAGCAAAGAAATGCCTTCACGAACTATGTAAGTCATGCTATTTGCAAAATGTAGAGAAACGTTTCTGTAAGGTCTAGGTTTAATGCAAACCCCCATTTAAAGGCGAAAATCCCAAGGACCTCTCATCATTGATCTTTATTTCCCATCATTCCAACGAAGTTGAAAGAACTTACTGTAGAGATTTGAGTCGGCCAGAGTAGCCGAGCAGTTCTAGGTGCTTTAGTCTGGAACCGCGCGACTGCTACGGTCGCAGGTTCAAATCTTGCCTTGGGCGTTGATGTGTGTGATGTCCTTAGGTTAGTTAGGTTTAAGTAATTCTGAGTTATAGGGGTCTGATGACCTCATATGTTAAGTCCCATAGTGTTCAGAGCCATTTGAACCATTCCTAGGGATTTGTCAAGTCCTCTTCCAAGAACGAGGTAAAGCAACTGTTATGCTTTTGTCACAGTAGAATTGACTTCCAAATTTGTGTTACTCATGCCATTAAGGAGAGCTAATAGACTTTCATACAAACTTTCCTGCATCACTTTCTGCATTAAATATGTCATGTTGATGAAGTCATCTGTGTGCTGTAATCAGTAGTACAGATAAATGGTTTTGCAAGTGTCATGTAGATTGTAGAATGATACCCACAATTAATATATGATTGTAGCTACTGACATGTAGCCCATCTGCGTGTCTCATGAAAGAGCTTGGTATATTGTGTAGATTTTGTTGCTAATATTGCCAAAAATCGACGGCCTATTATGTATACATCTTTTTGAAGAAATCAGAAAAGAAATTCCAAGAGATTTACATCCATAACACCAGTTCTACTTTTAAAAATCAGCTAACAGTGTATAAAATATGGGAAACGGTATTGCTGCCACTTTCCATCAGGTTGAGATGTGGTGCTGTAGTAAGGGTGGCATTGGAAAATGTTACAAAGACTGATCACAGGTGCAGGCTTTTGACAAACAAAGGAGATCACCAAAGAAGTTCAGAGCAGGAGGGAAGGTGCTAAGAAGGTCGCACAAACAACCTAGCAAACGACACTTCTTGGTACATACATTTTTACAGTGTACTTAAGTAATTATAAAGATGCATCTAACCACAGCTGTAGTCAAAACCCTTCGCAGGAAGAGGCTTCGTGAATCTCATTACAACAGCAGCATTAAGATATTCAAGGAATATGGATGTGAATAGAGATTACAGGACCTTGGTTTACTTATATCATTATATGAATTATGTCTGATGTGTTCTAATATCTGCAGATGAATGACTCATTATTAATAATGTGGTTACTATATCATGTTAGGAATGATCAAGTAATTACAAAGAAACTTGTGAAAATGTGAGGTTTGACAATAATATGAATGGATATGAAGTCAAATGGAAAGGAAGTTGTAAGTAAGGACCATAAGGAGATGAGGTGGTGACATATTTGGTATTAAATGAGTGACTGATGGAGGAGGAGGTGTAGGATTTGCTTATTATTAAACTTTATTCGTTGGTAAAATTCTCTGTGATTAGGTAAGTATGTATGTAATTTCACTTAGTTTTATTTTATTTTATCCATTTCTGTCACTTTTATCCATGGCTATACTATATTTAAAAAAAAAAGAAAAACTACCTTCAGTCACAACTGTGATTTTATTTCATTGCCTTATATTCCGAGCTCTGGGTTCTTCTTCAGGTGCTTTGACAGTCTACATGAATTATTTTCCCAGATTTAGGTTAATTCTGGTCCCTCTAAGATCACATTGATGTATTACAAACTGGTTACATTGTGAATATAAGTTTACAAAAGTGATACGAATCGAAAAATAACATATCGTTTTTAGTGGTTAACATCGTTTTTGAAGTACAGTATACACATGCATACACTTTTCGATCTGAAGCACATTTTGTAAACAGAAGTAAAAAAAATCAAAGAATTTCAAACCTAAAGATGCTCCACTTCTACAAATAGGCAGATGTTACAATTCAAAGGAAATACAAAGCTATCATATTGCAACACGGAGTTCTGCAAGAGTTAGTCTGCGAAAAACAGGATGTCTCTGTAAAGGCAAAAGCAGAGGGTGGCCATCAGCAGCTGAGGATCAGGTTAAGCAGGTGAGGAATTAGACTAAAGACTGGACTTGTGCCGTGCGACTAACGACATATACATGGAACTTTTGTGAACATAGCACAAAAATCTTCTCGAGTTGCGGTTTCAGTACATGTAATCATAAAATACCTTACTTCAAAAGAAATGTTCCTACAATCATCCGAAAGTGTCTAGATCATTTTGAAAAATCCTGTACATTTTTACAAGGTTAGAAATGTGCTCCTCTGACATGTGGCCATTTCGTGCAGCTACCATCCGACATAGGAAGGTAAGCAATCTGGTCGAAAGTGTTGTACAAGTCCAGATTTCTGCAAGTACGATCGCGAAGGTTAGACCTAGTAGGTTAATTAATGTGTGGTTGACATTTAAGGTGGCTGTTGCAGTGATAGTGATGGGTAGTTGAAAATTTGGTATCGAAATATCGCACTGGGTGCCACTGGTCAGTAACCCATGACCTAGTAGTTCTTTGCACAGATTGCTATTGCCGCATCCTTACACGTAACAGGAAAATATGACTACCACTGAGCTTGCTGTGGAACATAGCCAGTGCATAATACTCCTTGGGAGAATTGTGCTTTACCTGTGATAATCTCCTTACGACATTCCGTCGCAGTTTTCTGGGAGCAGAGCAAGACGAACTCACACAACCTGGGGATGGTGTGTACGCATTGTGTAAGACAGAAAGTGATTTACGTGACTCAGCAGTGCAGTAATTCCTGCATGGAGAGCAGTGTGTAGGAACTTATGGTCTGATACACCCTTTCATTTTACAGAAAGAAACTGGCTTAGCAAAAAGTCTTTACTCCTAAAGCTAAATGCCCACAACTAATACCATAACATATACACACTTCTGCCCAAATGCAACATTTTTGCAGCTGAAGACCGCAGGATATAAAGAACCACTTGCGCATCTACTTAAATACATGATGCTTTGAGAGTCGACGACAAAAAAATTATTCATAATGATTGATAATTAGTTGCAGCTGAAACAGCTAGCAATCTTAAAATTTCACGTACTATAGAAAATGGATCATGAAGGAGACTAGTGTGACACAAATTGTTGTTACGACAAAGGTTACACAAAGTTAATACATACCAAATAATACAAGGATTGCTGTGTCTAATCACCAGGCTGGCATGACACACACTGTCATCAGAAAATTATGTACCTGTAAATAACTGCATTGATAGCCTTGTAAAGGTCTATGAACATTTATTTAAAAAACCCTTCCAAAACATGCAATCCTAATAGAAAATATGACACACTCAGCCATTATACCATTGAACGCACATTATACCACTGAAAACACTTAATTCCTATCCAAATAAATAAGGACATCATAAATTTATACAATAGTGTTGTACCAACTAGCATCTACCAGTGAAGAGTGTTTATCCCAAAGTAGTGCAAATTAAACACTGTCACATAGCACCAGTCTAACTCTGTGTATTGCATCGATGTCAGAACAGGCAGAACACTGACTGATGTTACATTCTGTGGCTCACAGGGAAACTATGTGGCACCAGATGGATTTGCAGTTACGGTGTAATAACTGCAGCAGAAGAGTAATTGCACCAAATGTTATTTGATGTATACAGAATGTAATAACAATAATTTAACTAAAGAGGCAGACATATCCTAGATAACACACCTCACAATAGTAACATACATTCGTATTTCAAAGGGACTAAATACCATTAGATAGCACGTAATTTTTAAACAATGTAGTTCAGAACAATTATAACATAATTTATATTATGAACGATATTTATCAATAAGTTGTCACCAAGCGACTACATTTAAGTATCCAATATTAATTGATATGAAATCTACATAAGTAAAGAGTGACCCTGAGAAACACTTGTTCCATTGTCAAATTCTGAGCGAAATCGGTTGTAATTCAGAAGCTTATAAATGAAGTGCATGCTGGAATTCGTAACAACAAAGTTCGCCATGTGAATATTATACAGTTCAAAGACACTTATGAAACTTGAGTATCATTTTAAATATGACTTGTAGCACATGGCCTAGGTGGATTACAGGATTCATGACATTGAAGTAACCATTGTAAGCCATCACAACGTAGGAACAGTAGACAACTGACCGCTAGTGTTGTACCTGCTAAGGTACAATATGTACAAAGCTCAAATCGAATCACATTGTCGTATGCGTCACACATAAATATGAAGATACATAATGTCCACATCTTTTCATTTCTTTGATAGAACATACTCATATAAGATATCGTTGTATATATGCTCCACATTTTCACTGTTTTGTGGTGGACTCTTTTACTTCATCCATATGCATGTGGGTGTAATGTATTCATTCTAAGTTTCTTAGTACATAATGAATGAAGCAACTGCTTTATTAGGTGTGACATAAAACTGGTCCCAACTTTGGTACCAATTGTGTCACTGTTTCTGTGGGCTGGGTAGGTATTGCAGTCATGGACAGAAAATGAGAAAATGATCAATTATTATTAACATGTAACGGTATCCTGTAGTGTTTGAACAAATAGTCTAAATATGTCAATGACAATCAGCATAAATGTTTATTTGCCTTTGGTATTGTCTGAACTGTCATATTTTAGTGACTGAAATTCCACTCTTTGCGTGAATTAAGTACAATTTTTGACATAATGATTGGCCTCTTGTTTGTGTGGCATAAACCAGTAGTCTTGCACAACTCTGCTTTCAGTAGCTCTGCAGCGTCTGCATCTGGCCACAACTGAATCATGAGTCTACCTGAACACTTTGTTTTGTAAATTCGCTGGTACCGATATGCATAAACCACATCTTGTCGTCTGTAAAGTACGCTATCTTATTTACTGAACTACGCAAGCTTGCTGAACCACAAGTAGTCAGGGTCGAATCTTTATACTCCTCACCATTCTTCCATGTCCATCCTGGTACATTCTGTGTCACTTGTTTTTGCGAATAAGATTACTCCACATATCAGCAATAGAATTTTGTTCAGAGTAGCAAAATAATTTTTCTCTGCCTAGCAAAGCCGTCTCGATGGACATGTTTTTAGACATTATTGCCTATTTTCCTATACGCATAAAGTGCAATCTATGGCAAAGGTGCTGGCAACAAACATCAATCTAAATTTCATTTGGTAACACAGGAATGCAAGAACTTTATTTAATTCAATAAATCTTTTAATTCCACTATCTGTTGACTATTGAAACTTTACCTTCCTTTGTGTGGGGGATTCTGCAGTTTCAGCGTATTTTGTAATAATTTTCTATAATAATTGACTAGACCTAGATATAGCTGCAATTCCTCTTCTACACTGGGTGTCAGGAACGAGTCACGCACTGATGTGTACACCACTGTGGCTGATAACATGATCAAAGCGACTGTCTTCTTGTAAGATGAAATGGAACTTTTTTAAGCTGAGTGTTAATGATGCTGTACGTAAATGATCACAGGCTTCACATAAATGCATTATGTCCTCCAGAATGTTCTTGAAGTACACAGTGACGTTGTTTAAATAGGCCATGCATTGCTTCGTTTGTAATCCCAGCAATACACCATTTAAAACACAATGGAAGGTTTAAGGCATGTTTTTCAGTATAGAACGTATGTGACGATATTGACAGTTACCAGAGAGAGTTGGGAATGCTGTAGTGGGACGATTTTCAGACACTACCACTAACTGATTGCATCCAATTCATAGGTTTATATCGACACTGGCCTAGATTATCTAAAGTCTCTATTACGTGAGGCATAGGGTAGACATTTGTTATTGTTTTTTAGTTTAAATGGTAGTTACAATGAAACTTACAATAGATTGTGATTTCTTTGGGACCACAACAATAATCAAATCTTTTCCATGATCCCACGTGGAAGTTGTTAATGTGATAGGTTGTAAATGCTGAGGAACTCAAAATGGTTTCTGATCGACTCATTCCCGTTGGGAATACAAAGTTGATTTAGTGGAGTGGCAGGCAATGCTCCATGTTCTCCCTACCCAAACCCTCTAGGTGTGATACTTCCCTGCTTAATGCAGTTAAAAATACAAGGCTTTCCGGGAGATGCATAGACTCATGTAAAGCCCTACCTAACTCATCCTCTTTCAGTGCCTGAAGTTGGCTATCAAAGTACCCCATGATATATGCTCTTCATAAATTAAGTTATAAATGCTGGCAGGTACAAGTCTGCCTCATCAGCGTTTTTTGTGCGTAGGATCAATTAGATTGTGTAATGTGATGTGATTTTCCTATTCAATCATTATCAGGCAAAGGCTTAACTCTACAGAAAGGGTTAACTGGCAGGTCAGGTCCTACGTCAACCCAGATTAACTTTCGGTTGAGATCATGAGAGGTAACTTTAAAGGACCTTGTTCGCTATTCGGGTAGCCGCTCCTGGCCCAGGAGTAATCTTGGCGACAGTGATGGTATTCTGGCTATAAAACGGTGATGGCCCGATCGGTCACGAAATTGAAGCGACGTCGAAAATAAAACATGTTTTACTTGCAACATTTAGCTAAACCATCCTGCCGTTTCTCTGGGTATACGCCCACCAACTTGGACATGAGTGGTAGCGTGGTACCAATTCTCTATTACCTCCATCACCGAAGGCAAGAGCCTCTACATTCCGGGAATCTCTACGCTCGTTTGTAGTTCCTGTCTCTTCGAAAATGTTTGCCTCGTAGCCAACGGTACATGTGAGCAAAGAGATGAAAATCAAAGGTAGACATGTCTGCGATATATGGTGGGCGATCAAACACTTCCCATGGAAAACGCAGCAGGAGCCTCGTTGTTGCTACTGCAGTGTGCGGCAAAGCATTTTTGTGGAGGCCAGTGTCTGAGGCAACATACCTCTTCAGTCGGTCTGATCGTTCTCGGCAGGCGATTTTCTCGAATCGCCTGATGCACTCACTGAAGAGGATCATCATTTGACGCTTGGACACTCGTTTTGTTCGCGGAACGCCAGCATCATTTATATCCTGCTTCAGAGCTCCTCAACCTTTGCTACATTTTACTGTCATATATTACAGCTACGTTATGTGGGCTGCATGAAATCAGGCGAACTCCGAAGCATGAAGAAATCGAATGATAGCATGCACTTCAGAGTGTCAAGGTGCGCACGTGGCCGAGGCAGGCGCAGCTCGCACAGAGGATAGTGGAGAGCCAGAGCCGCGCTTTAGGGAGGTCAAGCCTTCCTCTCTAAAAGACACAAGTCGCGGTCGGTAAACCGGTTGGCGAAATCGTTACTCTAGAAGCATGCACTCTAGTTTCGAAGACAATTCAACAGCTGCTGATGGCAGCTGACCACCGTATCGACACCCACGACAGAAGACTCCGAGACGAACGTGCTAAAGGACGTGCCGATAAACGTGAAAAAATGCCATGTACCATTAATAATGGAAAGGACATCGCACCTAATGTAACGGAATCGACAGAGTTACCAAATTCGTCATATTCTGAGACACCGAACATGTCGGATAACGACGATGTTTCACCACAAATTCAGCACGAGGTCCCACCTTTTCAACTTGTGGTCCAAGAACTATCGGGAAGAAAACTCAAAAACCTGCACGAAGCGGAGGACATCGCGAAACGACAGCACCCTCTGCCCACCTCAAACAAATAAGCACCGCTACATCCTGACGATGGTCAGATGGAGGTGTCAAAAGAACAGAGCCCTGCTGGAACGAACAACGGGTCACACCCTGCACTGACTCAAAACCTTCCGATACCAGCAGCGAGGATACCACCTTTTGTTGTTGTTGTGGTCTTCAGCTCAGAGACTGGTTCGAGGCAGCTCTTCATGCTACTTTGTTGTGTGCAAGCCTTTTCATCTCCGAATAACTACTGCACCATGTATTCTTCTTCATCTCCTTAGTGTTTTCATCTCTTGCTCTTCCTCTACGACTTTAACCCCCCACGCTTCCCTCCAATACTAAATTGGTGATCCTTCGATGCCCCAGAACCTGTCCTACCAACCGACCAGTCCTTCCATTCAAGTTGTGCCACAAATTCCTCTTCTCCTCAATTCTATCCATCTTATGCTCAGCATTCTTCTGTAGCACCACATTTCGATAACTTCCATTCTCTTCTTGTCTAAACTTGTCATTGTCCCATTTTTCGCTTCCAAACATGCCTGCACTCCATGCGAATATTTTCAGATAAGACTTCCTAACACTTAAACCTATACTCGATGATAAAAAATTTCCCTTCTTCAGAAACGTTTACCTTGCCATCATCACTGTACATTTTATATCCTACCAACTTCGACAGTCATAAGTTATTTTGCTTCCCAAATATCTGAACTAATTTACTACTTCAAGTGTGTCGTTTCCTAATGTAACTTTCTCAGCATCATCTGATTTAATTCGACTACATTCCGTTAACCTCGTTTTCCTTTTGTTGATATTCATCTTATATCCTCATTTCAATACACTGTCCAGTCCATTCAGCTGGTTTTCCAGGTCCTTTGGTGTCTCTGACAGAATTAAAATGTCGTCGGCAAACGTCAAAGTTTTATTTCTTCTGCCTGGACTTTAATTCGTACTCCAAGTTTATCTTTTGTTTTCTTTACTGTTTTCTCAATATACAGACTGAATAACAACGGACGTAGGCTACAAGCGTGTCTCACTAACTTCTCAACCACTGCTTCACTTTCATGCCCCTCGAGTCTTATAACTGCCTTCTGGTTTCTGTACAAATTGTAAATAGCGTTTCACTTACGGTATTTTACCCCTGCAGCCTTCAGAATTGGAGAATATTCCAATCAACATTGTCAAAAGCTTTATCTAAGACTAGAAATGCTAGAAACGTAGGTTCGCCTTCACCGAGGTCGGCTTCTACCAGTTTTTCCATTCGGCTGTAAAGAATTCGTGTTAATATTTTGTAACAGTGACTTATTAAACCGATAGTTCGGCATGTTTGCACCTATCAGCACCACCTTCCATTGGAATAGAACTATTACATTCTTCTTGAAGTGTGAGAATATTTCGCCTATCTCGTACATCCTGCCCATCAGATGGAAGAGTTTTGTCATGGCTGGCTCTCCCAAGAATATCAGTAGTTGTAACGGAATGTTGTCTACTCTCGTGGCATTGTGTTGACTTAGATCATTTAGTGCTCTGTCAAATTCTTCACACACTATCACACCTCCCATTTCATTTTCATCTACATCTTCTTCCATTTCCATAATATTGCTCTCAAGTAAATCGCCCATATGTAGACTCTGTATACTCCTATCTTTCAGCTTTCCCTTCTTCGCTTAGGACTAGTTTTCCATCTGAGCACTTGGTATTCATACAGGTGGTTCTTTTTTCTTCAAAAGTCTCTCCAGTTTTCCTGTAGGCACTATCTATCTTAACCCTAGTGATACGCGCCTCTATATCCTTACATTTGTCCTCTAGCCATTCGGCACTTCCTGTCGATGTCATTTTTTCGACGTTTGTGTTCCTTTTCGCCTGCTTCATTTACTGCATTTTTTATTTTTTCCTTTCATCAATTAAATTGAATATCTTTTCTGTTACCCTTGGATTTCTACTAGCCCTCGTCTTTTTACCTATCTGAAGCTCTGTTGCCTTCACTACTTCATCTCTCAAAGCTACCCATTCATCTTCTACCATACCTCTTTCTCCTGTTCTTGTCTGTCTTTACCTAATGCTCTCTCTGAAGCTCTCTGCAAGCACTGGTTCTTTCAGTTTACCCAGGTCCTGTCTCTTTAAACTCCTACCATTTTAAAGTTTTTTGAGTTTTAGTCTACAGTTCATACCCACTAAATTGTGGTCAGAGTCCACAACTGGCACTGGAAATGTCTTACAGTTTAAAACCTGTTTCCTAAATTTCTGTCTTACCATTATATAATCCGTCTGAAACCTTCCAGTGTCTCCAGGTCTCTTCCACGTATACGACCTTCTTTCATGATTCTTAAACCGAGTGTTTGCTATGATTAAGTTATGCTCTGTCCATAATTCTTCCAGTTGGCTTCCTCTTTTATTCATTACCCCCAGTCCATATTCATCTACCACATTTCCTTCTCTTCCCTTTTCCACCGTGGAATTTCAGTCTCCCGTGACTATTCAATTTTCGTCTCCCTTAACTATCTGAATAATTTCTTTTACCACAAAATACATTTCTTCAATCACATCGTTATCTGCGGAGGTAGTTGGCATGCAAACTTGTAGTACTATGGTAGAGGTGGGTTTCGTGTCTATCCTGGTTACAATAATGCGTTCACTATGCTGTTCGCAGTAGCTTATCTGCGTTTCTATTTACACTCCTGGAAATTGAAATAAGAACACCGTGAATTCATTGTCCCAGGAAGGGGAAACTTTATTGACACATTCCTGGGGTCAGATACATCACATGATCACACTGACAGAACCACAGGCACATAGACACAGGCAACAGAGCATGCACAATGTCGGCACTAGTACAGTGTATATCCACCTTTCGCAGCAATGCAGGCTGCTATTCTCCCATGGAGACGATCGTAGAGATGCTGGATGTAGTCCTATGGAACGGCTTGCCATGCCATTTCCACCTGGCGCCTCAGTTGGACCAGCGTTCGTGCTGGACGTGCAGACCGCGTGAGACGACGCTTCATCCAGTCCCAAACATGCTCAATGGGGGACAGATCCGGAGATCTTGCTGGCCAGGGTAGTTGACTTACACCTTCTAGAGCACGTTGGGTGGCACGGGATACATGCGGACGTGCATTGTCCCGTTGGAACAGCAAGTTCCCTTGCCGGTCTAGGAATGGTAGAACGATGGGTTCGATGACGGTTTGGATGTACCGTGCACTATTCAGTGTCCCCTCGACGATCACCAGTGGTGTACGGCCAGTGTAGGAGATCGCTCCCCACACCATGATGCCGGGTGTTGCCCCTGTGTGCCTCGGTCGTATGCAGTCCTGATTGTGGCGCTCACCTGCACGGCGCCAAACACGCATACGATCATCATTGGCACCAAGGCAGAAGCGACTCTCATCGCTGAAGACGACACGTCTCCATTCGTCCCTCCATTCACGCCTGTCGCGACACCACTGGAGGCGGGCTGCACGATGTTGGGGCGTGAGCGGAAGACGGCCTAACGGTGTGCGGGACCGTAGCCCAGCTTCATGGAGACGGTTGCGAATGGTCCTCGCCGATACCCCAGGAGCAACAGTGTCCCTAATTTGCTGGGAAGTGGCGGTGCGGTCCCCTACGGCACTGCGTAGGATCCTACGGTCTTGGCGTGCATCCGTGCGTCGCTGCGGTCCGGTCCCAGGTCAACGGGCACGTGCACCTTCCGCCGACCACTGGCGACAACATCGATGTACTGTGGAGACCTCACGCCCCACGTGTTGAGCAATTCGGCGGTACGTCCACCCGGCCTCCCGCATGCCCACTATACGCCCTCGCTCAAAGTCCGTCAACTGCACATACAGTTCACGTCCACGCTGTCGCGGCATGCTACCAGTGTTAAAGACTGTGATGGAGCTCCGTATGCCACGGCAAACTGGCTGACACTGACGGTGGCGGTGCACAAATGCTGCGCAACTAGCGCCATTCGACGGCCAACACCGCGGTTCCTGGTGTATCCGCTGTGCCGTGCGTGTGATCATTGCTTGTACAGCCCTCTCACAGTGTCCGGAGCAAGTATGGTGGGTCTGACACACCGGTGTCAATGTGTTCTTTTTTCCATTTCCAGGAGTGTATTTTTTCATTATTAAACGCACTCCTGCGTTACCCTTATTTGCTTTTGTACTTACAACCCAGTATTCACCTGACCAGTAGTCTTGTTCCCCTGCGATCGGACTTCACTAATTCCCCCTATATCTAACATTATCCTATCCATTTCCCTTTTTAAATTTTCTAACATACCTGCCCAATTAAGGAATCTGACATTCCACTCTCCAACACGTAGAACGCCAGTTTTTTTCTGCTGATAACGACGTCCTCCTGAGTAGGAGGGCAATACATTATTATTCAGGGAAGTACCTACTATTGGACAGAGAAGTGAAGAAACTTGTCGCAAGACCAATAAGGGTGTTTTATAAGGGCGATACAATCAAGTATCACTTTTCATCATTGGGTGACCAGAGGAATGGCCTGCAGTGTTAAAAGGATTAAATTATTCCATTTCTTACCCACCAATCACCAACCGAGAAGTCTCTGAAAGTCGTGATCAAGTACCTTTCCAGCGAAATAACAGAAAATGAGGTAGCACAAACTCTGTACAACACTGGTTTCCAACAAGCCTTATTCCACCTGTTTAAATCGAGAGATAAGAAAACCAGTAAACTAATATCATTGAGACTCTGCTGTGTGACCCTGCTCGCAGGCCCAAAAAGCGAGTCAATGTATGATATCTAACGTCTTTTAACCACCAAAGTGGTGACTGAAACATATCACTCAAAAGAGGGACTTCCACATTGCAGAAGATGAAAAAACTTTCTTCCATGGTCCATTTATTGCCACCTACCACCTCAGTGTGTGAATTGCATGAATCTCCGCCCTTCCAAGGCTTGCCTAAAACCTGCAAACCAAAAAGCAAAATGCATAAATTGTGAATGCAATCATCCCACTACATGGCGAAGGTGACCCAATTCCATGAGGGATTGAGGACTTAGACTGTACAGCAACTAGCAGCACACACCAGATAACAACCGGTAGCTATCCCCATTCAGTTGAATGTTTCCAATGAAAAGGAATTTCTGTGTTTACATCGAAGAAAAACACAGTCCATAGCCACTGACAGGAGAAGATATTTACCATCATTCAAGAGACCATACGAAAATTTAATGAAGCACCGAAGTCCTATCAAAACCACTCGTTTCAGCAGATGCAGCCATGAATATATTCGCCCTCGGTAATGGCCCATAAACCAACAGGGACGGATAACCTTTCACTCTCCATCTTCAACGCAAACGGCGTTTAAAATAAGGTGGAACTCGAGGATTTCCTCAAGCATTTTAAGATCGACATTCTCTTCCTGACAGAAACGTACCTCCACCCCGCACAACCTTTCAATTTATGCAACATTGTCGGCTACTAGAAAGACAGAGCAAATGGCCAAGGGTGTGGCACGGCCATACATATCAGCTGATGGATCACAGACGTTCCTCTCCTATTGTTACAATTTACAACTCTGGAAGCTACTGAAGTTAATACATCCATCCATTTTGGCCTGTGCGGTGTATCTTAGCCCTCAGAAGCCGCTCGTCGAGGATAGCTTCTGTAGCTATTTACTAGACATGAGAGAATTTTGCTCAGCAGGGACCTCAACGCCAAGCACTTCGCGTGGAATGCACGCCGTACCAACCCATGAGGCAACCAGCTATGCAGCTTGGAGGAAAGACTGGCACTCACTCCGTCTTCAGGCCACAAGTGGCCCATCGGGACCATCCGACCGCCATGTCATCCTCAGATGAGGATGGAGACAGGAGGGGCGTGTGGTCAACACACTGCTCCCCCAGTCGTTATAATGGTTTTCTATGACCGGAGCATCACGAGGCTGAGTGCTCCCCGAAAAATGGCAACAGCGCATGGCAGCCCGGATGGTCACCCATGCAACTGATGGCCACGCCTGACAGCGCTTTACTTCGGTGATCTGATGGGAACCGGTGTATCCACTGCGGCAAGGCGGTTTATGGCAGAGAAAAGACTGGAAGCCACAACATTTGGGTCAGACGATCCCGCTCACGTCCCATACAATTCAGCCAACAGACACGACGTGTTGGACATAGCTTTGGTGAAAAATCTAAGACTCGATCTGCGCCTTCAAATCATTAACGATCTGATATATGAACACAACGTAGTGGTCGGTATTAAAACAGAGACACTGGAACATCTATGTCTTGTACTACAATTGAGACCACTACCAGGCGTTCTGTAGCAACAATGTTCGCTCCACAGCATATTTATCAACGACAGTCTTCATAGAGGAGGATGTCTCTACATTGAGTGGAAAGATTCGAAGGGCCTACCGTCAGGCTATTTTCACAACTGAACATTGTACATTCTACAGTACAGAGTTTCCACCACTGCTCCAGGAACTGAAGAACTTTAAAAACAAGGCACAAAAACGCTGGCAGCATAACTGTAACCCCGAGGACCACCGAGAACTTAAGTGTCTCTCTCGACAGTTACATTACGAGGTTGTTGAATTCCGCCAAAAAAAAATGGGATGATAAGATGGCTCCTCTAACGTTACACATGAGGGGTGAATGAATCCTGGTCCAGGCCTTTAGAAACCAAAAAACCTGTGAAAGTAGCGCTTCTGGAACCAATGGGCCCATTGGTTCCTCCATTGAGCAAGGCAGAACTTTTTGCCACCATGTATGGGGCACAAAATATCTTAGCACATGAGGACACCCCTGAAGAGAAGGAGGTTAGAATATGACGCTAGGCAGAAGAGGTCTGACGGGTGGCACGACTAAAGGAGCCCCTCCTAACTACATCGACGGAGGTCCGCTCGATTATACTACAACTTGGCAACCACTCAACCACCGGACAATACAGCATAACAAACGAACAGGTGAAGAAGTCCCGCAAACAACTGACGCTGATAACCACATTTTTGACACTGGTCTCTTGCTAGGATACTTCCAATCTGATTGGGTGATTGGTCGCACAGTACACTGCCACCGAATGGTCCATCGCCAACCGCAGAACAATCGCCCATCAGCCTCCTGCCAACACTCTCCAAAGTCCTGGAACGCTCCATACTCCAAGGTCTTAGCCCACCAATCACTGAATTGGAAGTGATATGTCCAGACCAGTTCGCTTTCCAGTCCCTCATGTGGGCCAAGCTCCAGCTCTTCCGGTTTACAGAATATGTAGCATATATTGTGAATATGGGAATTGTACATCAGCGGCTTATCTCGATGATGAAAAGGCATATGATAGAGTATGAAAAACAAGCTGCTCACCAAGCTGCATAAGGTCTCCACCATCCCAGACCACTACATGAAGATTATCGACAGCTATCTTCAAGATAGGCGCTGCTTTGTCCGAATTGATGGTCAGCAGTCCAGCAATCAATGACTCTCTGGGAGTATCCCTCAAGGCCATTTTCTGTCCCCGATTCTGTTCATCTTGTACGTGAATGACCTGCTGCTACTTTCACAAGTCGTCTTTGTGCAATTAGAGGACGATGCAGCGTTCCTTACCATCAGCCACAGAGTCGATGCAGCGGAACGGCGCCTCCAATGTCAGCTTGTTCTTATTCGGTTATGGACAGCAGCGAACTGCATTACACTGAATGCAGAGAAGACGCAGGCTATTATGTTTACTCATCGTCGACCCGAACTCAGAGGCCATCTCACACTGCACAGTATCACACTCCCTAGGACAAATGAGATAAAATACCTGGGAATGGTATTGGACTGGGCACTCCTCTTCAAGGATCATGTTAAAGGAAAACGCAACAGTATCAAGCATCTGTTCCACCATTTATGCGCACTGATGTCGAGTCAACATATGAATGTGAGGATCAAACTACAACACCACCGAGCAACGATCCTTCTGCCAATCTTATATGGATGCTCCTCCTGGGAGATTACCTGTAACAGCAATCTCAAACCGTTGGAAAACCCTACAAAACCCATGCCTGCGGAAAATCCCTGGAGCAACAGGCTGGGCAGGGATCACGGATCTCCATCAGGAACAGCATACGGAGACCATCAGTGATTTAATCGTATCATCCAGAGAAAAACAGCTCGCTACTTTTGAAACCACATCTTCATTCTACTGGGCCCGTCGCACCAGAGAGGTGGCATTGCATCAGAGTTCGCCGCGCCATCATCGAATGTGAAGTTGGCTGGAACAACACGTCACATTAAAAGAAATAAAGTAGCCAACACTTTAGGAAGATCGAAGGACCTAGTGACCAGTACTCTTCTCACGAGGGAAGAAAGAGAAAATTACACCTTCACCTTTTACTCCTAGGAAGTCCAGTCGCGAGGTGCTAGTAATTCCGTGACGCCATACAAAGAAAAAAGGTAAGAAAAAAAAGACACTGCACACATGGCGAGGGGCTGTATTGTTCTAAACATCTTTACATGCTCACTGTGGACTTAGAACTCTGACTTTGAAAGGGAAAATAGCCCCTCTACTTTTGTGCGTCTATATTAAGTGAGTGTGTGTGTGTGTATGTGTGTGTGTGTGTGTGTGTGTGTGTGTGTGTGTGTGTGTGTCGGGGCCGGGCGCTGTGGCCGAGTGGTTCTAGGCACTTCAGTCCGGAACCACGCTGCTGCTACGGTCGCAGGTTCGAATCCTGCCTCGGGCATGGATATGTGTAGTGTCATTAGGTTAGTTAGGTTTAAGTAGTTCTAAGTCTAGGGGACTGATAGATGTTATGTCCCAAGTGCTTAGAGCCATTTGAACCATTTGTGTGTGTGCCTGTGGCTATTATGTTATACGTTTGTGGTCTGATATCGCTTCGAGCTTTCTTTCGTGAGGCATCCTAATAATTATCTTATTTATACCGCCTCAGTCGGAATATATATATATATATATATATATATATATATATATATATATATATATATATATATGACCGGTGATGAAAGAAAAAAGACTGAGAATCGCAAAAGGGTTTTCAGACATCTAGTCGGAATGATTTTCTTTCCTCCAAGCACCACTCTCCGCAGAGTGTGACAATACGCGCATTTCTAGGATGCTGTTGTGAGCATTTCCAGTCAAATACCAATACTCGTATCTCCATCTAAATTCGAACCGTCTGCTTCATTGTGGTGATATGTTAGAGTCCTTAGGTTTATGATGGTAGTTGACCCTTTGAATAGGTTGTCTAGAGAGATATGGAAAAGACCACTGTGCCAAGCGGTAGAAGGAAGATTTCCTGTCATTCTCTGTGGCAATGAAGCCAATGTGTTATCTGGTTATAGTATGAATCCTGAATATGGATCGTAAAGACCCAAACATTTTCTCAAACTGTGGCCTCTGCAATCAACAAATTCTTCGAAGGCAGGAGAGAGACAGAATTGGGAGCAATTTATAATCCGTGGCCGTGAGCATAGCAGCAGTCGCGGATGCCTTGATTAATCACAAAATTACTGTCGAATCCTCGTGATATTAGCTTTTCCTCAGCAGAATTGGAATCGAATGGTCGAGTGAATCTTCTTCAGATTTACCAACATTTCAGCTACGCAGTTCTGGGTTCACTAACACAGAACTTAGTTTCAAATTCGATCGGTCTGAACTTGGGGCATGTAAGTTACTACGAGTTTTGGGGTAATACTCCAGTTTCACACAATCTAACTTGTAATTATTTGTAGCTCTGCCGACAAGTAAGCACCCACCTAAAACAGAGTTGTTTTTTAAAAATAAACTGTTTTACTGCTGTGTGCTGACCACAGTCAATTCAACATTACATTAATGCAGAAACAAATTTCTTGACTATTGATCATAGTAATCAAACATCCATAGAACTCTTGGAAAGGGGCAGACAGTCGATTTTATTGCTGGCTGTAATATTTTTATATCACGAGTCGGCCCGTGGCAGCCTCCATATTGAGACATCGTTCCGATCAACAGACGAAACAAGGGAGATCCGTAACTTTCAGTGGCTTGGGGCTAACGAGGTTCGGGAGTGTCGTCATTGTCTGACAGATCACTATGTCGCAATGCAAGACGACACACGTCACCTCTTTTTTCTTAGATTAAGAAACTTTCGTACATCGTTCATGACTGACAGCTATAAGGCGTCTGCTGCCTTTCCTTATGCTCTGCCAGTATCATATCTGGTGACGATCTCTCGTCAAATATCGCACCATGTAACTAATATCCAGGTCTACAACAGATCTAGGTTACTGCTTGCATTTTGTACTACCGACTGCCCCCCATTGTTGCCTTTTCACAGCTCAGATTTCTTTCATTTCGGTGGGATGGTTTCATTGGAATAAGGTTCATTAAAAGTTCTTTTTGATAATGTTGTAACCCATTTACGCAAAGAGAGTGATTACCTCAAAGTAGAACAAGCTTAACTCATCACCCCAATACTCGATTACGTTCCATAACAATTTTCCCAATTTTCACGCTGAAACTTTACATTTGCACATGGTAAACATCTGCATTTTGTTCAATTCCGTCTGCGCCGTTAAATTAGCCGAGCGGTCTAGGGCGCTGTAGTCCCGGTCTGTGCGGCTGGTCCCGGCGGAGGTTCGAGTGCTCCCTCGGGCATGGGTGTGTGTGTTTGTCCTTAGGATAATTTAGGTTAAGTAGTGTGTAAGCTTAGGGACTGATGACCTTAGCAGTTAAGTCCCATAAGATTTCACACATATTTGAACTTTTTTTTTTTTTTTTTTTTTTTTTTTTTTGCGCCGTTAAGCTTTGCGCGCCTCTATCTCCAATATGAGTCTCAGTAAACTGTTTAATAGACCTGTCCACAAATGGTACAGTGTACATAACTCTCATCGGATACCCGCCACCTCCGATGACCATTTCACACATAAATAAATCTGCTCTCAAATGCTGCAACACGCGAGACGGGTTTCGGCTATTCAAGCTGCGGTAATTTTTTTTATTTTTATCCTTTCATTTTTCTCAACATTGATACGTGGGCATTTCTTAACTGAAACAGTAACACGGAATTTTCTTTCAAGTACAATGTATAATTTACTGGAAATATTGCTTAAACCTGTGCCATTACCTTCTGAGTTAAAATATAATTTATTGCACTTTACTTACACCCTTTGTGTCGACGATTCCCTACAAGGATGCCACAACAAATATTCTCTATTCGAAGCACCTGCTTTCCCTGTACCAAAGAAAATTTACATCTGATTCATGTTCCAGTGTGATTATTCTCATCCCAAAGTTATTTAAAAAATAATAACTCGGACCCTACCACGTCAATGTAGCCAAAAATCTATTACCCGCTGACATTACCATAATTCCAGTAAAACACTTCTTTGTGAACATGCGTCAGTTCTGGACAATCGGTAAAAGACTACACCTAGTTTCACTAAAGAAGCAAAGAACAACACTTCTCCCCCGTTCTCTAAATAATTTCAGAAAGTGCTGCTTATGCACTGAAAGTTCTCTCATTTCTGAATTTTGGTTATTCTCTCGAGCTGCCTGTCTGGTGTAACAGCGGCGTATTCAACCAGGTGTCATACCCTTTACCTTTATTGCTGTATTTGGATGCCATCTGAAGAGGCTGTCACTTCTAGTCGTCCCACTTGTGCAATTCAAAATAAGTAAATAATTAGATAACAGTAGATGTTACTCAATTTTCTGTATTCTCGATTCGATGCTGACTACGGCTGATGCGAAAAAAAAGCCGAAGGAGTCTTGCAAAACATAAATTTGGAAGTGGCATGCTACAAGGTAAATACATACCCATCAGTCGTAAATAATTCCTCCCAAGCTAGACATCAGTTGGGGGCACAACACGTTTGAGTGGCAGCAAAATGGGGAGGCATTAAGTGACCAACGAGCCGGGACCGTTGCTTGCAGCAGACGGCACTGCTGCGAAGGCAGCGGGCCCTGATTTCCCCTGGGCCGGTCTGCTGCTACCTGCTACCAGCCACCTGCCCTGCTTGCAGTTGCTCATCTCTACCCCTGGCTGCCCCGTTGTCCTTCCTGGTTCCGGACCCTGCTGTGAGAATCAGAATTTTATTTTTTTAGTGATGGGCTAAAATATTACTTTTCTATTACAGTTATTCCGGTTAATCTGACATTAGCGCAACCGCTTCATTCAAAAAGTATATCCTTGATCCAGCCCCAATTCCAGAAAAAAAAGCAAAGGATGACCGGTTTCAAGATTACTGAACTGTCAGTTTAATATGTCATGGGTTAAAAATACTGATTCAAATAATTTACAGAGGAATGGAAGAATCGGCACAGCCCAATCTTGGAAAGATAATTTTAGGATCCGGAGAATTTTGGAAAATACGAGGCAATACTGACCCAGTGACTTCTCTTAGAAGACAGGTTGAAGAAAGACAAACCTACATTTATAGCATTTGTAGATTCAAGGAAAGCTTTTGACATAGGCAGCAGAGCCGAAATACAGGGAGCGGAAGTTTGTACCCATCTTCAACAGAAACCAGACTGCATTTGTAAGAGTAAGGACACGAATGGGGAGTAATAGGTGGGAAGGAAGTGAGACTAGGGTGTAACATATTTCCGATGTTGTTCAGTCTGACACAGAGCAAGTAGTAAAGACAATGAAAAAAAAATAGAGAAGGAATAATGCTTCCAGGAGCAGAAATAAAACTTCTGAATTTTTGCCTTTACTATTGCAATTCTGTCTGACACAGCAAAGGACTAGAAACGGTTGAGTGGAATTCACAGTGTCTTGAAAGGAGAATATAAAATGAGAGTCAACAAATGCAAAGAAAGGTAATGGAATATGGGTGAATTACGTCAGACGATGCAGAGAAAATCAGAATAGGAAATGAGCCACTAAACGAAGTAGACGAAGTTTGCTCTTTCGGCAGCAAAATAACTGATGACAGTCAGTGTAGGGAGGCTATTAAATGCAGACTGGCTAATGCAAGGACAGAACTTGTGGATAAGAGGAATTAGTTTAACTCAAATACACATGTTCATTTTAGAAAGTTTTTTCTCCAGATATTTGTCTGAAATGTAGCCTTCTATTGAAATAAACCTTTGCGGATAAGCAGTTCGTACAAGAAGCGAGGAGAAGCTTTTGAAATGTGGTGCTACAGAAAAATGACGAAGGTTAGATGGGTAAATTGCATAACTAACGAGAAGGTCGTTATAACTTCGGGAAGAAAAGAAATTTGTGCCATTAGCTGACTAAAAAATCTAGCAGTCGATGTTATCCATTCTGACACATTCATAAATCAAATTACTAGAGTTCTTCTTTTTTCAACCTCAGAACGGTCGCAAAATTAAAACCCAGTGAAAATCTGGTGAAATTTTTCCACAGATGTGTTGCAAAGTCTCTAGTATGCCCGCCTAAGTGTCACGTCACACTTTTCAGTCCTGAGCGCACAGTGAGCACTTAAATATGTTTACACAATGGAGCCTTCCATCAAGTGTGAAGTTATGCTGAAGGGTTTGCCTATTTTCACGCAGCCCACGTAAGGTAACGGTAATACGTTTTCTTCTTCGAAGAAATTCTCGGCCACACGTCAACTTCTAATGCAGGAAACGAGCTATAGGGAATGGGCTTAAATCACAGAAAACTGCCTTCTATGGCAACTGCCTCACAACACCAACAACAGTAGAAAGTTTCAGAACTGTCTTATGTCGGTATCTAGTGCGCATTACTTCGTGACATTCTAAAATAGGTCACTAGACTGAAACGCCAGCTTGGAAACATCCTAGGTGTACTATCCTCAAGGTACCACAGTCTCTCTTACACTGGTCTTAGTAAAATATGTTGACAATCTAATTTTATACATATAGAAGAAATTAGAAGCGAGACTTTTACTATAATTCAGACAGTAAATGTGGCTTAAGTATCCAAGCTACAACAGTTCAGTTGCCATGGTGAAGGACTGAACCTGAGTTTCCACGAGACCATGTGTGATGAGAGTGCTAAAATGTTGGTAAGAGCACCAGCGAGAGTTCAGGTAGAATGGTTATTGGCTATAGTCCATATAGGATACGGTGGCCGATGTGCAGTGACAAGTTTTCGTCCAAAGCTTTGGGTAAGTTGATTCGTTTGTTCGGAAAGGAGGCAGACAAGAGTTTTTCATCTTCGGCCAGTCTGTGATGACGGAATCTAGGTGCGCATCAAGCAACCTTTCTCAAAAGATTTCATGGAAAACAGTAAAAATCGTAGAGGTAGACCAAGAGATGAATACAGTTAGCAGACTCAGAAGGATGTGGGTTGCAGTAGTTACTCCGAGATGAAGAGGGTTGTACAAGATAGAGTTGTATGAAGTCTTTGGACTGAAGACCACAACAACAACACCCTGTGGCACCGCGAGCATTGCACCAGTGTGCACAAGTGCCAGAGGCAGTGGGAATCTCTCCTTCAATCTAGCGCGATGTGGAATAATGCACTTCGAAACACAGATGCGATAGAAATATGACAACTAAAAGTGCAGTCTGGGATCCAATAGTTAATTTTCCATACCAACCTCTTAAAACATAATACCGCCTAGTATGCCGTTAATTCGATATTTCTACATATATTGTAAAGGGTAATGCAAAATAGAAAAAAAATTACACATGCCATTGAACAGCCACTGATTCCGACGTGGCTAGCACTGGTAACGAAGAGTCCACGGATGTTTGTGGAATTTGCCACAAATGGTTCAAATGGCTCTGAGCACTATGCGACTTAACTTCTGAGGTCATCAGTCCCCTAGAACTTAGAACTAATTAAACCTAAGTAACCGAAGGACATCACACACATCCATGCCTGAGGAAGGATCGAACCTGCGACCGTAGCGGTCGCTCGGTTCCAGACTGTAACTCCTAGAACCGCACGGCCACTCCGGCCGGCAGCAATTTGCCACAAAGTGCACTCATACAAGTGAAGGTAGAACGTGATTCCTGAAGTTCGTCAAACTCAGTCTATACTACTTGTTCCTGCACCATCTGCGTGTTACATACTCTTTGTCAAGAACGGCAGAATATGTTCACAACTTGCTCTTCCACGAGCGCTCCATGTCGACAGCAAGATGATGTGTATCCTCGGACAGTGGGAAAGGAAACAGTCGAAATACTTGAAACTCTAGTTTCGTTCTGTGAATTTTGAAATATTTTGAAGGTCCCGAATCACATACAGCCAATGAGTTCATATACATAGGACATAGCTGTGATTCATTTCTACGTTCATGGGTGGGTAATTCATTGATAGAATGAGACACAGTGTTCTTAGAACTAAGTACAAACTTCGACCAACAGATGGCACACCAAGTTGGATGTTACTGACATCACAGCTGCAAAACTTGATAAGTTTTTGTAAAGATAACTGTGAATTCACATTAACTTGTTGTTTGTAACAGTTGCATTCTTTCTTGGCTACACCTATATTCTATCATCTTCAGTGTCACATTCCTGTACTACAGCACGTATTTTTGGATTATCATGTTATTTCTGTTATTTATTTCGTATCAGTGAAAAATGCAATTTACATGGTTCCGACAGATCAGCGTAAATTAACTTTTGACTTTTTCAGTCGATTCAGTGTTGGATTTTCTTTCCATTAATGAGTTTATCGAGCATCAATGTTTTTTAAAATATTTAGTTAGTATATATCTTGAAAACCAAACACATCTACAAAGTTTTCATAATTTTAGTTTGGCCTCAGCATACGAAATGCATGTTTGTCAGTAACAGATCATTAGAAACATTGCTTTCATGTATACCGTCATAACAGTTATGAGATTTTCGAGTTTTCCATACATCTGAAAATTCATCAAATTTAACTCGTCTCTTCCCACATTTTCTCTAGAAGTCATTTGATTGCGTCTATCTGTATATGCAGGCTGATCTCAGAAATTGCTGTAGGGATGTCGATCCGATTGACTAACGGATACAATGATTCACGAGGAAGGGTTTTCTATATAACTGATGGCTATTTTATACGAACTATCAGTTTATTAAGTCACGGTTTGCAAAGTACTAACACGACTTCTTTACGTACGAATGTAAAAGCTGGTAGAAGCCGAAATCGGGGAAGGTCATTTTGGATTCAGTAGAAGTGTAGGAACACGCGATGCAATACTGACGCCACGACTTATCTTAGAAGCAAGGTTAGGGAAAGGCAAGCCTACGTTAATAGCATTTGGATACTTGGAGAGAGCTTTTGACAATGTTGACTGGAATACTCTCTTTCAGTTTCTGAAGGTGGCAGGAGCAAAATCCAGTGAGCGAAAGGATATTTACAATTTGTACAGAAACCAGAAAGTATTAGAAGAGCCGAGCGGCAAGAAAGGGAAGCAACAGTTGAGAAGGGAGTGAGACAGGGATGTAGCCTATCTCCGATGTTATTCAATCTGTACATTGAAAAGCAATAACGGAAACCAAAGAAATATTTGGAGTAGGAATTAAAGTCCAGGGAGAAGAAGTAAAAACCTCGAGGTTTTCCCATGACATTGTAATTCTGTCAAACACAGCTAAGGACTTGGAAGAACAGCTGAACGGAATGGACAGTGTTTTGAAAGGAAGGTCTACAACAGCAAAACGATGATGATGGAATGTAGTCGAATTAAGTGAGGTGATGCTAAGGGTATTACATTAGGAAATGAGACACTTGAAGTAGCACAGGAGTATTTCTATTTGGGCAGCAAAATAACTGATGATGGTCGAATTAGAGAGGATAAAAAATGTAGACTGGTGATGGGAAGGAAAATGTTTCTAAAGAAGAGAAATTTTTTAACATCGAGCATAGGTTTAAGGGGAAGGAAGACTTTTCTGAAATTATTTGTATGGAGCGTAGCCATATACGAATGTGAAACATGGACGATTAACAGTTCAGACAAGAAGGGAACAGATACTTTTGAAAAGTAATGCTGCAGAAGAATGCTGAAGACTAGGTGGTTAGATCACATAAGTAATGAGGAGATACTGAACATAATTGGGGATAAGAGGAAATTGTAGCACAATTTGACTAGAAGAAGGGATCGATTCGTAGCAGATGTTTTGTGCCATCAAGGGATCACCAATTTAGTCCTAGAGGGAAGGGGGGAGAGTAAAAATCGTAGAGGGAGACCAAGAGATGAATACGATAAGCAGATTCAGAAGGATGTTGGTTGCAGTAGTTACTTGGAGATGAAGAGACTTGCACAGGATGTAGTAGCATGAAGAGCTGCATCAAACCAGTCTTTGGACTGGAGACCACAACAACAACAACTCATACATATTATCTGAATTCTGATGAATTAAAGTTAAGCTTTGGAGACGATGCCACTGCCACTTTGTCAACAGCCGCCATAATTTGAAAGAACAGCAGTAATTCAAGAACGCAGCGAGCAGGACTTAATTTGCATCTGGCGTTATGGTCTAGCGGCACAGTGTGTGGCTGGCACCTGAAAGGTTGTGGGATTGAGTCCCAGCTGGGTCTGCCGTGTCATGAGAGAGAGTGTGAAGGATACGTCGCTCCAGGAACAGGGAGATGTCTTACCCCCATCAGTCGACGACTCGATGTGTGGAAGATTCCGTGGGGTGCTCCGACAGCTAATATATAGAAGCTGTAAGTGGTGCAGAGTACGGAGCTCGGTAAGGATAATTAACGAATCAGGACTGAAAATCTAATGGATATGTCTGGCGGGACTGAGGTTTGCATCAGGTCATGTTTTTACACCCGGCGTTTAACCTAGGTTTCACATCTCAGTCAGGCAGAGATATGCATTTCTAAATATGACAACAGTTTGATTACCCATTTCTGGTTCCCTCGGATTAGCAGTCGCAATTCGCACTTTCAATTCACTGCAGATTTGTCAAACAACGGACAGAGACTATCTCAACTTTGAAGTATCGTTATAAATATGACCGACAAGGAAAAGGCAACCAGCTCATCATCAAGCTGTGATGTGAGACTTACGATTTTAAATAACGAAATATTTTAACCAGTAATTTCCTTTTAATCGCCTGAGAACATTTGCAAAGCAAAACAACATACGAATGAAAAGTGTGTGACGTTTCATTTTTTACGCGACGAGTAGAAAAAAGATTATCTGAAAAACTACTTCAGCATCTTTGCTTCTTTACATGCGGTACGTTCTTTCAATATCACAGCATATGACTCAGCTTGCAGCTTTCAATCTCGCTTGAATCAAACCTAGATGTGTTGGGAGAAAGTCTGCTATACAGTCCGCAACAAAGAATTGCGGCAGTGACTCTAAAAAAAAAAAAACGCAGCACAGTGTTTACAAAGCTTCAATAGACGAGTGCTGTAACAAGCATGTGTGGTTTATCTTATTTTTTCTCTTATTTTTGTCACTTCAACCAGTCTCCCTTACACAATGTATCATTCACACGCCCATATACCTATGGTTCGCATACAATAGGTACCCCGGACGTAAACATATTGTTTGGATCGCCATCCTTGCAATGAGATGTCACTCCAAACACCAATTGTGCAACATGAAACACGTTATATTCACTCCTGTAGGCAACTTTCCTGCCGTACGCTAGTTACATACCTAAATTATAAGAATGTGATGATGCTGAATCACTTAACGTTGCTCTCTGAAATGTATTCATTACTCTTTGCAGTGGCCTGCAAGCAAAATACGGTGTGCCACACAAGATGTCTGGCGATAGATACTTAAACCCACCCGTGAGAAGCCGGGCCAGGTCCCTTGTTAACTGTCGAAGTATTTACCTCTATGTCACGCCGTTATTCTAATTTCTGGGCAGTTAGTAGTTAATTATTTATGATGAAATAGGAAGCACTTGGTGAGCCGGTACGGCTTGCTGTTTAATTTAATTTTGTTTTGTTTTTGAAACCACCCGCCTTACCAGTACTCGACACGATTTCAGTATCGAGATCGAACTGGAGTCTCTGGTCGCCGCATATCTTTGGAGAGCTGGCTTTTCGCGCGCCCCGAGACGACAGAACGAGGAAGAAAGGGGTTGCGGGGAGTTAGCTGTGGACTGGGCGTGGGGAGCGATGTCGGTGTCGCAGGACAAGGCCGCTTGGTCGTTTGGTCCCGCGGAAGCAGCCGGTTGGGGACGGAACGCCCTGGGCTCCAAGATCCCAGTGTGGAGGACCGGTGCTGTGCCGTTGGCGTTCATCGTGTGGTCATTCACGGGCTGAGAAGTAAGTTTTTGGTTCTGTCCTTGGATTCCGACGAAGAATTACGGCAAGTTTGGTGTATGAGGTGAACGTAAGAATTCTAAAAGAGGCACGTTGGTGGCGCATATATCAGACTTGTGATCGGTATAAGCTTTGCTTCGGTATTGCAGTCTACAGTTAGAGCGCTGCTTGGGAAGAGAGCGTCGATATCGGCATTGTCATTTACTTAGCTGCTTTAAAGTAAATGACTGTTTTGGATCGAAGGTGGATCAAGTGAGGGACCAGATCATTGCTTGTCTTATTATAAAACTTAAGTCGGACCTCAGCGTGTTAAACTCTGTTATCTACAGTTATAACGAGTAATTTGACACTCTTATGTAATCCACGGACGAACTTTGGAGGTACTGTTAAGTGTTTGTAGTAATGGAGAGATTGACTGTGGACGCTTATGAATCGAATTAATTGCAGTTCACTTCTTATGTATTTTACGGCCCTTCTTGTCGTGGCGAAATCCCCGATAGTATTTTCATAATTTAGCTTGGGACGTCATTCTATGGTTTGGTGTGGCGTTTCCATGAGTTAAAAGCCTCAGATACTTTCTTGCTGCCTCTGCTGAGGTTGCCTTGCAACTATTGTTGAGATTAGCCTCTTGTCTACCACACCGTGTGTGGTAGACAAGAGTGTGTTCAGTAGTACCGCATCTACCCCCTCGCCCGTTTTAAGATTTGCGAGCCGCATACATATCGACGTATAGTCCTAGTATGTAATTTGTTTAAGTTGGTTGCACCCAGTTTACGTTTTGTACATCGTGGAAAATCTTTGCCGTAAGGCATGTGATCCTGAATGACAGCACGGTGCACAACATTTCATGACCACGACTAAATCAAAAGTTAAGTATTGTATTTTTTTACCCACTGATCTTAAGAGTTGATTTGTGTGTTTTTTGATTTATTTTGAAAGGAAAAGGTTTACATACCTAGTTAATTACAACATCTAAGGTACATGTACCAAATAACGCCTGGTTCCTAGTAAGGCCCACTCTCATTCTCTACGATAGAAAGTTTGAAAACAGCGCTAAATGTCTTCGGTAGTCATAGCTTTTGACATATAGTGGTCAAGGGAACAACTATTTCCGCACGTGCTCTCATGCAGGCCATTTTACTTTCAGTTCTGCTACGGCGTTCAAAGAAGGAGGGCTGCTTCTTATTTTCACGGTACGTTTTATCTAATGCAATCGTTTCGGTTATGAAGCATTTTTACTAGTAAATATGTATTTATGAACAGAAAAGTGTGCTGTATTAAGATAGTGGCATTATCTTCCTAATAATAAGTTACTTTTTTAACAATAAACGCACACGCGTTTTATACCGGTTGTTCCCAATAAGGCCCATCCGTGGCGCTCCCATCACAGCCCAGGTGCGCTTTATTAGGCACCCTGTCGTAATAGAGCTGTAAATATCGAGAATGCATATTTAATTTTAGTGTATACTGAGAAACCTCACGTATGACCTAATTGCTATCTCTACATTAAAACTAAATTATTTTATACATTTCCACTGAGCTATTATTTGGTTCAAAAATGGTTCAAATGGCTCTGAACACTATGGGACTCAACATCTTAGGTCGTAAGTCCCCTAGAACTTACAACTACTTAAACCTAACTAACCTAAGGACATCACACACACCCATGCCCGAGGCAGGATTCGAACCTGCGACCGTAGCAGTCCCGCGGTTCCGGACTGCAGCGCCAGAACCGCTAGACCACCGCGGCCGGCTATTATTCGGTCGTTGGAAGCAATGACAAAAGAAAACTTCTCAAATTCCTTCTTGGTAATCTTTGTGACAAGAAATTCCGCATTTAGATCAATAATTTTTGTAGCTGTAATTAATGTACGGTACTTTAAAGAAATATATAATCAGTTTTACAGTCCTAATTCCGAAACGTCAGGCTGATTGGAAATGTTTGTTTTTAGATGGAGCCACAGAACAAAAAGAGCAACATGGGATGTAGATGCCTGTCAGAGCCGCTTCGAAAGCATACAGGATCTCTCGACGCACGTTACGCAGCCACGTAAGTTCTGGACTGACAACGAAATTTTTGGGATGAAAAATTGTTTTGGACGAAGGTCAGGAAAGAGAACCTTGCCAAAGAATGCTTCTACTCGCTAAAGTTGGGTATCCAAGTACAGGAAAAGTGCTCAGAAAATATGTATATTTTGTGAAGAGAATAGTGTGCAGAATCCTTTTAATCTGATGAAGAGACTGGCTCAAGCTCTTCGTACGAAGACATCCAGACATTGCAAGAAGGAAGGCACGACACTGGAATCCAGGAAGAGCTGGAAAGCTAAACAATATTATTGTAAATGATCTTTTTCAGAAACAAAACGGTGTTGACCGAATTGGAGGTATGTGACAAACCCCACCTTACCTACAATATGGACGAAAAGGGATTCGCCACTCTCTCCACAAGTATCCTGAAGTTTTAGCGAAGAAAGGTGAGACACTTGGAATTTCATATCCCCAGACCATGTGGAAAATGTTACCATTGTCTCATGTGGGAATGCAATTGGACAGGTTATTCCTCCTATGATACTTTTCAAAGGAAAGCGACACAAGCCAGAATGGGAAGACTATTTGCCACCTGAGCCAGCAGTAGAAATGAAAGAACAAGGGTCAAAGAATACCGTGACATTCATCAAATGGATACATAATTTTGCCAAATGCCAGCCTGCAAAACATATTATTTAGGTATTTGATGCAGCATCGTCACATTTTGACCCTGAAATTTTGCGACATTGCTGAAGAGCACAACATCAGACTTTACTGCTTGCCCAGCCACACAACGCGTGAGCTGCAACAAATCGATAAATCAATATTCCAGCTGTTTGAGTCTTACTTGGATGACAAAGTTCAGCTGTACTGGTCTACATATGAAAGGAAAGAAAACAGAGCAATTAATAGGTCGTTGGGAAGATCTTCAGCAAGATGTGGCGAAAAGTAGCAATCCCAGTAAATGTCATGTATGGGTTCTGTGCAACAGGGGTTTAACCTTTTGACCCAGAGGCTATTCCAGGCACTGAAATTGCTCCCTCTCTTCTATCAGAGCGTCCTGGCCCAGAAGAGGACATGAAAACTGCTCATGAAATAGGGAAAATGCCACAGACTCTATCAGTCCCAATGGCTTCCCAAAGGAAGAGAGGACAGACCCACGATTCTAGTTCGTCAGAAAGCAAGGCTTAATCAGTAAAGGATACCAAGTGACCTCAGTCTTGAAGATAGTGACACAGCTGAAAATCTCGATCGTTTTTTCAAGGAAATTTGGTAAATCCCAAAGCTGAAGAAAAATAGTTCTAAGCACTATGGGACTGAACATCTGAGGTCATCAGTCAGCTAGACTTAGAACTACTTAAACCTAACTAACCTAAGGACATTACACACATCCATGCCCGAGGCAGGATTCGAATCTGCGACTGTAGCAGCCGCGTAGTTCTGGACTGAAGCGCCTAGAACCGGTCGACCACAGATGAAGAAACAAAAACACTATGGAAGAAGACATTAAATTACAAGGTGCAAGTCATGTATAAGGCAATGTTCTCACAGAATCAAAAGAAGAATGGTACCTACGACAGCAGTGGGTCTAAGGAAGATGCAAGCCGCAAAAATATTTCACTGTCAGTAAAGAATAATGGGAATAAAAAATGCAAAAATAAAGACCCCACTGAAGCAAGCAGCAGCTCTGCCTCTAAGAAAGTGTTGCCAGAGGTTGACTGGTTTTGTCACATGTGCTGTGTATGGATATTCGAGATGAGATGTTGCTAATTATGTATGAAATATTTGCATGGAGTTTGTGCAGGGATGACACCCAAAGACGTTGTGCGAAACTTCCTGTGCCCCACATGTACAAAATGATTTAAATAATCCAAACCAGTTTCACAAATGATTCATGTGTTCTTTGAAAATGTAATGATTCGAAATATTATTCCTATTACGATAAGGAAACTTACTGCTGTCAGAACAGTTTTGATTGCTACGTAAATTCAATAGTCTGAAGAGTTAATAGGCAGTAAGGACCAATAATTCTGTATGAAGAATTTGGAAAAACAAGTAATTATAAACGTCTATGTACCGTCTCATTCCATTTACTTCTGAAATAAAATGACATTGCAACTCTAGCAGTGTATTCAAACCATTTTCCTGCCATTTACGTGCCCCAGAATGTTAATAAGAACAAGATGTGGTTACAGGCCATATTAGGAACAAAGTCCCCTTAACAAGGTGCATTTGCAAAAGTTAAACATTTTCTTTAAAATGAACTGAATATAGGTGTTGGATGTTGCATGTACAATCTTGGAATTTAACCACTTACACATACGCAATACGAAATTCCTAAACGTTAGATGGGCCTGATTTGGTACATGTACCTTATGCTTAATTATTTGTCGTAATTCATTGGGTGTCGTAGGTATCACATGAAGTGTTTAAGAGGAAGGAAAATATTTTGTGATATGGTGTGCATCACAGAGGCTACTGGAGTGGTGTGACAATGGGGTGCAGCAACACTCTCCATTGATGCCAGATGTATCCAAGATGGCAGCAATGACGTCATCCAAGATGTCAGCCTGTAGACTTGGCAACCACACATGACATGATAGAAGATAGTGGCCATGACGTCAGCTGATGATGCAAGTACCGCCTCGTCCTAGGAAATAGTGGGAAATGGAGAGGACCTGTGCTATATTTAAGTCTTTTTTTGGGTGTACTATTTATTTAAACAATTAGATGGAGTACCACCATCAATTGTAGTCGCTAAGGGATCCGGAGTCCTACTGACCTAGTGCACAGTACCGCCACAAAGAGGGCATTATTGTCTGTTCCATGATATACTCCAAGACGGCAGTCTGTGATGGGAGGAAGTGGCAGCAAACAGTGAGGACGCCATGGGGTCTAGAGTCCAACTGACCTAGTACCTATTACTGCCACCAGAGGGCAGTGTCATCCATTCTGTGATGTAATCCAAGGTGGTGTGGGAAAATGGAAGGATACAATGTGGTCGCCATGGGGTCCAGAATAAAACTGAGATAGCAGACAGTACCACCACCATAGGGCACTGTCATCTGTTACGTGATGTAACCGAAGATGGCTGTCAGGAGGGGAAAATGACTCAGCCAGCACTGGGCTGCTGGAGAAAGGAAGAAGTATACTTTATTTATTTTACAACAATTTATTTAGGGATGGATTTTAGATAGTATATTTATCACATTGATACAAAACCCACCCTCTGACACGCTTGGGGTCACGCCACACAGCCTACACACCTGTAAACTACTCATAAATTACTGAAATAACACTCTGCAGACACACAAACAACTCCTAAACTGCCGAAGTAGTTTCAAAATACAGCAAACAGACATGCACACTGCTTAAATAATGCAGTAAACTGATGTGCAGACACGAAATCAACACTTGAACTGTCCAAATAACTCATAGCACAGCCTACAGACCTGCTCTAAAAATAATGCAACAGTGACGCAAACAATCTGTGCAGGCACTGCCCGCCGCCCTCTGTCCACTGGACCGCACAGGAGGCTACTGCACACACTCCCAGAAGTTGGGATGTACCGTGTGACGGTACGTCACATAAATGGACATTTGGAGAAGGAAGAAAATTATAAAAATAAAAATTATATAATTATCTCATGATGAAGTGCACCCACACACACATATACATGAATACCATGATAACCAACAGCCCCTGCAGATCTACGCCACGACCATCAGCTGCCAAGCCATGCACAGGTGACAGCTCGGGTCCCTCAAGCATGAGTCGGCAGCATCCCTTTCATACTTGACACCCGCAAAATTGCTCTCAAAATACATGAACACCTTGAGAGGGATGCTGACTCGACCAGACGTGAGCAAAGACCACTTTGTGGAGCGCAGATACACCAAGGGCGCGCGTGCATCGACACCGCCTTGAGTCACTGCCGGACGCAGGCCAGCATGAGCCGTTATTCTCACGCCGATGGTGCCAACAGCGAGCTGGTTGAAGTTGGGTCTATTTCTGGGTAGATAGTAAGAGTTTTTGGAGAGTTGTACTGACGTCTCAGAACTCCGAGGCACGCTCACACTGACCCCAAACGCGAGACGCCTCTGGGCGGCATACGTGTTTATCGTTGCTGATGCCATACCTGCGGATACTGATGTCACAGAGTAGCACATGGTGCATTCTTCTCAGGCATCCTACTGCGACATGCAAGCTGCTTCTAGGTGAGCCCGTGTACCCAGCATGGCTGACGCATTGAGCAAACTGTTTGTCCTGCTATCAGTGTATGTGCCAGAAATGTTAAATGTTCTTACCACTAAAGCCTGTGCATGCTCGCAAAAACTCTGTTAATCATAAAAGCTTTATTGTTGTTTGGAAAGAGATCACTCTCTAAGAAAAGACGTTGGGATGGGGAGAAATCAGAACAATTACAGAATCAGAATTCGAAGCATTATCATATGGAAAAAAATGGCCGAAATTTTCGGTATCCGAAAGCTACAGGTCTGGAAATGTCCAAATGCCACAGTGGTGGTTGCGTGATGGCAGCCCCACCAGCGATGGATGGCCTCCTTCAGTTTGTCTTTGAACACTTGTTTTTTCAGAACTTTCCGCACATACCTATCATCCATCATGTTCAAATCAGTTTCTAGACACTTCTATACTCTGGCACAAAAGATGCCTTGTGAATCAATAGAGAATTATGATAGCATTTTATACAGATTACCATATGGCACAGACAACTAAACCCTGAAACGTTGCCTACAGATCACGAAATACTCAACGACTCTTACTCAGTTACACTGCTCTCCCACTAAATACAGGAGCTTGAATATTACAGCGCAGAACAGATCTCCAACCCAGCAATATATCACCACATACCATGTTGCTGTGTAAACATACAATCTGTATACTGAACCATACAAAATCAGCCATTTTACATCATTCATACATATACCACAGAGACCGACAGCACTGTATACAATCATCGCACATATTTCCCTGCGAGGTCGGTGGTCATCTTCCCCCAACGGGTGACCAGAGCGTCTTCAGTGGACTGAAGTCACTCTCAGAACTGTTCTACAAATTTGGCCTCGCTACCCCTTGGCACAAATACGTTACTGTTTCTCGTCGGGACCTGCTTGCCTGCTTTTTCTACATCCATCTCCAGACTCTGGAATTACAAGAACACGTGTATTTTCATATGGTTTGCCATAATATTATACTATTTTCGTGGTACTTCTCGATATCAAATACACACCAGTATCCTACGGAAAGTATGTGCAACATAGTTCCGAAGATACAGACTGGAAATTAATTTTCGACAAACCTGAAACTCTAGCTTGGTGCGGTGTGCTGTAAACCACTGACTAGAAATCTGTGAAGACATTTATGCAAGAACTCAAAAAAAGTAGAGAAAACTGATATTTCACTCACGAATACCGATGTTGGTGATGTAGCAGATTCGAAATCATCTCTATAATTTACAAGGTCAACTAAGGTGTTTCTCATATCTACAGAACTGGCAAACATGTCTTCCACATGCTAGATGCACACACCACAATCGAACATCACTCAACTAAATAAAGGTGCGAAATATGCAGAAGCACTCAACTGAACAATTTACATGGGAAGGAATAGTGTTCCAGCTCAAACACACCTCCACATTCAATCTTGTCAAATTTCCACTCCATCACGAAAGCTATCCAACACGTACCAAGTATTAGTTTGCTGTTCGGTCGTCTAAAGGACAACACGGTTAATTCGTCTACATCCCCACATTTCAACAGGCCTCTCCATTTGGACAGTTCTTACCATTAATGGGAAACGTGAATCATGGAATCACAGGTCACTGGTGCTGCACTCCAAGCACACACAAGTAGAATTATCATACTAAGAAATCGGTCACATATATATTTTATCCTTATACTTACAACTAAATGTACGATCGCGGTCTCAGCTGAACAACATTCGGCAATGAGAGAAGTATAGGAAGTACACCATGCTGACAGGTGTGGTTCTGAAAATAGAAATATCAGTACAATTCTTATGATTTGACATAATCTTCCCTTTGCTATCACAGTACTCGACGTAAAAAAAAAATAAAAAAAAAAAGGTTCAAATGGCTCTGAGCACTATGGGACTTAACATCTATGGACATCAGTCCCCTAGAACTTAGAACTACTTAAACCTAACTAAGCTAAGGACATCGCAGAACATTCGACGTCAAATCCATACCATCCTTATGAATGGACATACTCATTACCTTTGAACATGTCGGAAGACAAAGACATACTTTATAAGCCTGATGATCAAGGCGAACCTATCATGCACCCTCTATTACTAAGTATAATACTTTGTCAATGACTGACCGCTGTCGATTCGAAATAATACTGACCGAAAATCAACGATGGCTGGACATGCCTCATCAGTTTTTCTTGGAAGTGTTACCACCGTGTCTTAGGAAGAGAGGTTTAATCGTCTTACAAAACGCCAGGTAAGCCTGATCCCAACAACTACTGTATGTTACTGAAACAAGCGGTCTTCGTTCCACATGTTCACATAAGTATCCATGTTAAAAGTTGCATCAGCTGTATAAATCCACGTATGGCATTACCTAAGAATCACGTGGTTTTTCCAGACAAATATCAAGACAGTAATCGCCAGTGTGTATATTATCACACCAGTAGTCTGGTTACACATAACCCACGATGCAACCTCGTCATAAAATCGCTGAATTCTGAATGTGATTCGGCTAAGAAACGTGGCAGGAAACCGCTATTTGCAACCCCCTCATGCCTCTGCCACTAGATATTTCTCCAGTATTTTTAAAGTATTTTTTCTCGATACCATATCAGAGGTTCTGTGATATATCCACCGAGTTATAGACGATGACTGATTGACAAGGATCACAAACAGTAGTAGATGGTGTGCTGAATGAGGTCGGAAGAAATGTACACTAGTTTTCCAGATATCTGGTGCTGCGCTATCAGCAAGAAGTGATATGTATGATTTGAAATCAAGTCTTTTCCTTCAACCACATACCTGTGTTAGATCCTATGGAGAAGTCTTTCAATTATTACAGCCACAAGTGAATCATATTTCTTGCAATTTCAAATCTCGAAACTAGTCACATTTCTCCAACCTATCTGCTAGAAATTTACCCGTTATGCATCGTGCAACTGCCCCATCAGACTCTCCACTACCATCCCGGCAGCTCTGCGCACGTGATCGTTACAATGTAAGTTGGAACTGAGTAGGGGTCGGAGTAAAGTATACCTACAACCTTCTGCAACCCATGTAGAAAAATGCAAAGCTGAGTTACTGTGATAGAACTGTGTTTTGACCATTCGATGGAAACGAAGCCGGCTCCTACAACACGGGGTAGTATAAAAGACAATATGGGAACTGAGGGAAGAACGTGGATTTTGCTACTGTATTGTTGCGCTTCTCCATACTACAAGCAGGTACTATAGATCCATGTTCCTCAGGGGCCATTCACTTCTATCACCCCAATATTCTATCATCGTTATTCTATTCCATCCACCAAAGATAAATTACGAACTATAAAAATTCTACTAACTTCATCTGACAGAGACCATGATAAAAATTTTAACATATCTCTCTCCTTCTATATATATCGAAAACAAATACCGCATGTGTGCTGGTATTTAGTACATGTGACGATCCTATTAAATATACAGGTATTGATCCAACGCATAGACCAGTTTAATTTTTCATCACCTCTACTGTAGGAGGATGACCGAATCCCAGACACCATATTGTAAGTCGCAAGGGACGCTCCCTGTGACGCTGCGTCGTTTTTTGAAACGATGTTTTCTTCTGCTGTAACATGCTATGTTCATTGTCATACATTTTGATTTTCCATGAGGACCCAGCAAGCTCCATTCATTCACGAGACATGGAATGTAGTGGTCTACTTCTGGTATTTTGGAAATTAAATCGGTAACGCTGCTGCAGGGCAAGTTGGTCTATGAGAGTGTGAGGGACATCTTTGTCTCTAATCTTACCCTAAGACTGCGAGAATGCTCTGTGACTCCCATCAGCATAGAGATAGATCGTAAATTAAGCACTATGCTCAAAGTGTTAGAAATACGTAGTGTCCTGTCTGCTATGCTTTGATGATGGATGTGTTCGAGAATCAACAATGCATGGACATACTCCACAGTCATCTATGCACATTCGCAATAATCCTTGCAAAGTGGGGAGAGAATGGTTTAGCTATGATACTGGAATTGGGAAACCTGCTGTCACATCATTGGTCATTGTTGAAATTACTGTGAAATTGGTAAAATTGTTCACATAATCAACTGTAATGCTTATTATTTCAGTACATTGGTGGTGTCTTTTCCATCCCATCTTCCCACTGGTGCACTGTTGGTTACCACATAATGGTTGACTGACATCGCTTGTTTGAGTTGGAGACAGAGTTTTGATGGAGGGACAACACCACTTATGGGGATGGATAGCATCGAAACAGTGATCGCGTACATGACTGCAATGTCAGCAGTCAGTCGAAATGGAATACAGCGCCATCGGCCGTTCCATCACTGTGAAAGATGGGTTTAAATGTAGATGTCGTGAATCACCTTTGGACGGTAGTTTGGAAACTATCCACAACACTGCCAATCTCTTCCAGTTTCCTTATGTTGTAACTGTCTTTTATTTAAAATTATCCAGGGTCCGCTGCGTGTTACGGCAGGCGCAGTAACAACATGATTTACATCTAGTGACATCTAGTTTGAGGTGAGAGGCAATGGATCATAACGTGTTAATGTCAGTTTAGAACCTGACACAGATGTCAAAGTTGTGGCAGAAAAACAAAATGAACGGTGGTGTACAAAGTGTGTTACAGCAGAAAGAAACAATGTTTCAAACAATGACATAGGGTCACAGGGAGCATATCTTGCAACTTACAGTATAGTCTGTGGGATACGGTCATCCTCCTACAGTATAGATAATGAAACTTTAAACTGATCTGTGCACTGGATCTATACCTGTATATTTAGTAGGACCGACACATGTGCTCAAAGCTGGCAAGCATGTGGTACTTGTCTTCGATATATGGCAGAAGAGGGATGCAGTAAAAATCTTATCGAGTTCTCTATCGGATGAAGTTAGTGCAGCTTTTACAGTTCGTAAATTTTCTCTGGTGGATGGAACAGAATAACAGTTTACAGTTCGTAAATTTTCTGTGGTGGATGGAATTGAATAACGATGATAGAATGTTGGGGAGATAGATGTGAATGGCCCCTGAGGAATGTGGATCTATAGTACCTCTGTGTAGTTTTGAGAAGCACCACAATGCAATAGCAAAATCCTAGTTCTTCCCGCAGTTGCCGTACTGTCTTTTATATTACCTTGAGTTACAGGAGCAGAGTTCATTTCCATCGATTGGTCAAAACACAGTTTTGTCACAGTAACTCAGATTCACCCTTTTCTACACGGGTTGCCCGATTTACATTGGAATGACCACGTACACAGAGCTGCAGGGATGGTAGTGCAGAGTCTGATGGGGCAGTTGCAGGATGCATGTGGGCTACCTAAAAGGAGGTGGGAATTTTAATGCAGCACTTAGATCTGAGGAAGGCGGCTCATTTCGAGTGCCAGAAATATGATTCTCTTGTGGCTGTAACCATTAAAAGACTTCTCCATAGAATCCCACACAGGTATGTGGTTAAATGACTTGATTCCAAATCATACACATCACCTCTAGTGCATAGCGTAGCACTATACATCTGAAAAGCTAGTGTACATTTCTTACGACCTCAATCAGCACACCATCAACTACTGTTTGTAATCCTTCTCGATCAGTCATTGTCTATAACTGAGTGGATGTATCACAGAACTTGCAACATGGTATAGAGACAAAATACGTTAAAAATACTGGAGAAATATCTAGTGGCAGAGGCGTGAGGGGGGGTTGCAAACAGTGGTTTCATATCACTTTCCTTCACCAAATCACTTTCAAAATTCACTGATTGTATGACAAGGTTCATCGTGGGCTATGTGTAACCAGACTGCTGGCTTGATTATGTACACTCCAGTGATCAACTTCTCCGTATTTGTCTGGTATAACCATATGATTATAAAGCCGATATAGCTTTTAACATGGATAGTTATGTGCACATGTGGAACAAAGATCGCTTATGTCAGTAACATACAGTAGTTGTTGGGATCAGGTTTTTTAACAAATGGCAGTTTGTAAGACGATTAAACCTTTCTTTCTAAGATATGGTGGTAGCACTCACATGAGAAACGTATGGGACATGTTCCACATTGTTGATTTTGGTCAGTATTATTTCGTATCTTCAGCGATCAGTTATACATAGTAGTAGATGGTGATCACATGGAAATTTGACAAGATTGAATATGGAGGTTTGTTTGTGCTGGGACGTTATTCGCTCCCATGTAAATTGTTTGTTTGAATGCTTCTGCACTTTTCGCGCCTTTATTTAGTTGAGAGAAGATCGATTGTGGTGCGTGCATCTAGGATGTGGAAGACACATTTGCCAGTTCTGTAGACGTGAGAAATACCTTAGTTAACTTTGTAAATTATAGGGATGATTTGGAATCTGCTACATCACCGATATCGGTATTCATGAGTGTAAATATCAGTTTTCTCTATTTTTTCGTGTTTCCGCATAAATGTCTTTGCAGATGTAAACATTCTCTAGTTAATCAGTGTTTTACAACAAGCCCGACCTAGCTAAAGTTTATGGCTTGTAGAGAAATAATTTCAAGTTATATCTTCGGAATTATGTTGCACAAGAGATCGATAGGATACTGCTGTGTGATTGATATCGAGAAGTACCACGAAAATGGTATAATATTATGGCAAACCATGTGAAAATACATGTGTTCTGGTAATCCCAGAGTCTGGAGATTGATGTAGAAAAAGCAAGCAAGTAAGCAGTTCTGTACCAGAAACAGTAAAGTGTTTGTGTCTAGGGGGAATAACCCCAAATTTGTAGAGCAGTTGTGAGAGTGTCTTTGGTCCACTGAGGGTGCTCTGGTCACTCGTTTGGGGAGGATGACCGCCAACCTCACATGGAAATATCTAGTGCTGTGAGAAGTACATACGTTGCTCTCTGTCTTCATGGTATATGTATGAATGAAGTAAAAGGGCTGATTTTGTATGGCGCAGGATACAAATTCACTGTTTACACAGCAAAATGGTATGTGGTGATATATTGCTGTCTCGGAGATCTGTTTCGAGGACTAATATTCAGGATCCTGTCCTCAGTGGGAGAGTAGTGTAATTGAGCAACGGCCTTTCTGTATTTGACGATCTGTAGGCAACTTTGCAGAGTTTAATTGTTAGTGTAAAATGGTGATCTGTACAAAATACAGTCATAACTCTCTATTCATTCACAAGATACCCTATGTGCCAGGACATAGAAGTGCTGAGAAACTGATTTGAACATGATGGAGGCTAGGTATGTATCGAAAGTTCTGAGAAACCAAGTGTTCAAAGACAAGTTGGAGGCCATCCACCTCTGGTAGGGATGCCATCACTCAATTGCCACTGTGGTATTAGGACATCTCCTGTAGTTGTAGGATACTGAAAATTCTGGCCATTTTTTTCGCTTCTGTAAGATAGTGCTTCGAATTCTGTTCGTTGAATTGTTCTGATTTCCCCCCCTCCTCCTGAATGTCCTTGCTTAGAGAGTGCTCTCGTTCCAACCAACAAGGAAGCTTATGTGAGTAACAGTGTTCATACGAGCATGCAACAAGCTTTTAGTGGTGAGAACATTTAAGGTTTCGGAGATGTACATTGATAGTAGGACAAACATTTTGTGCAATGAATCAGCTATGCTGGGTACATGAGCACAGTTAGATGCAGCTCGCATGTCCTGTTAGGATTGCTAGGAACAATGCCCCCTGCGCTATTCTTTGATGTCAGTATCCAGAGGTATCACATCAGCAACAGTAAACACACATGCTGCCCAGAGTGTCTCGCATGTGGGACCATCGTGAGCGCAGCTTGGAGTTCTTTGATGTCAGTATAACACTCAAAGAACTCTAACTGTATACCAGAAAATAGACACAACTTTCACCTGCTCACTGTAGGCAGCAGCGGTGTAAGAGCAATGGCTCTCAGTGACCTGCATCTGGTAGGGGCCCATGGCTGTGTCGACACGTGCACGTCCTTGTAGCATCTGTGTTCTGCAAATAGTTCTTCCCACCCATCTGTAACATCAGCAATGGTCCCTAGGAGATCACATATTTCGAGAGGAATTTCTCAGGTGTCATGTATGAAAGAGGTGCTGCTGCCTCGTGCTTGACGGCCCCGAACTGGCACCTGTGCATGGCTTGGCAGGTGATGGTCACTTCGTTGGTTTGCAGGGGCTGCTGGTGCATCCCAACTTCTGGGAGTGTTTGCAGTAGCCTCTTGCGCAGTCCAGTGGACACGATGTTTGCATGTCTGTTGCATTATTTTGAGAGCAGGTCTGTAGGTTGTGCTATGCATTATTTGGACAGTTTATAAGTTGGTATCATGTCTGCACATCAATGTTATGCATTATTTAGGAGGAGTGAGCAGATCTGTTTGCTGTGTTCTGAAATTATTTCGGTAATTTAGGAGTTGTTTCCGTGTCTGTAGAGCATTATTTCAGTAGTTTATGAGTAGGTTAACGGTCTGTAGGCTATGTGGCATGACCCCAAGCATGTTAGAGGGTGTGTTTTGTATCAGCATGATAAATATATTATCAGAACTCGATCCCTGAATAAATAAAGCACACTCCTTCCTATCTCCAGCTGCTGAGCACTAACTTGAGTCATTATCCCCTCCTGACAGCTATCTTGTGTTACATCACAGAACAGTGAACAGCACCCCCTGGTGGTGGTAATGCATACTATGTCAGTTGTACTCCAGATCACATAGTGACAAATTGTTTCCCTCCATTTTCACCCACTATCTTGGATTACATCACAGAATGGATGAGAGCATGATCTGCTGACAGTACTATTTACTAGGTCAGTCAGACTATGGATCCCATGGCAACCACTCTGTTTCCTACTATTTCCCCCCACCCCAGACCTCCATCTTGGATTACGTTCCAGAATGGATAACAGTGCCCTCTGGTGGCAGTACTGTGTACTAGGTCAGTTGGATTCTTGACCCCATGGCGGCTTCACTTGATGTGGTACTGCCTTTAATTGTTATAATAAATAGTGCATGCAAAATAAAGACTTACGTCCAGCGCAGGTCGAGCCCTCTGCCTGCCATTTCCTAGGACGAGGTGGCTGTCGGATGACTTAGGTTAATGGAGGTAGTCCAAGCGCCCTTTCTTACTTGTCATTTTCTTAGGATAGTAGAGATAGGTGAATTGGGCTATCTTCCCTCCAAAATTCAAATTTCCTGTCCATCCTTAGGAAGTGGTGGCAGTCAGATGACTTAGGTTAGTGGATTTAGCCCAAGTGACCTATCTTCCTGCAATTTTCTTAGGCTAGTAGAGGTTGCATTGCCATGATGTAATTTGAACTTCCCACAAGGGGGCGTGGTAGGTGACAAGTCACTATACCCGCAAAAGCCGCCATCTTGGATAAGAGTACTTGTGTCATCAGCTGACGCCATGGCCGCCATCTTGGATGCCATCATGGGCTGTTGCTAATTCTACAGGCCACCATCTTGGATGACATCATCGTTGCCATCTTGAATACATCTGGCATCAATAGAGAGTGGATCTGTACCACTCTTGTACCATTACTTATGGGGTGTGAGTGCACATTGACAGTAATCAGATTTTATTGCATTTAAGTTCTTGTTTTAATTAAAAGTTTGTGATCAATATTTTATTGCTTTCCGTGATCACAGGCGATGTCTAGGAAAATTTTGCCACGTGCCATTAGAATCTTTTATTTAATGTTCCTTTGTGCAATTCATATCTTTTTCCTTTGCTTAAAAAGTGATTTTGATTTTTAAACGTTGAAAATACATTCTGAGAGGTGTTCTTTGATCTGTATTATTCAAGAGACTGTTGGTTAAATAATGCCTCAGGAACTTTCATTAAGAAATTATATTGAGGATCTTGTTGCTCATGGTATCGAATGTTCACTTACTATTTTAAAATCAAGTTAAGAATGTTGTAAAATTTCAAATGTAAGAAAAACTTTTATTAGAGAATCGGTGCCTGCCTGTACTCCCTACAACTTCAATGCATTCACGGTACTGGCCTTCGTAAATTGCCTGATGTTTTCCTCAGTATCCGTCCCAGCTACCTGTGGGGCCATGTCGCTTAACATTGGTTAGAAAGAACTAGTTACAGCATATGCATAATGGTATGTTGACTGGTATGTCAACAAGAACATTGATGAGTTGATGCAAACTATATATGGTTTAGATGCACGAATCCATACATCTTGGTCACAAAACTCATCCCCTCATCGTGAATAGCAGAAGACGATTTGTGAATGTATGATACATATTATTACTCATTTTTCCACAACTCACTTACAATTTACGATTAACCTAACATTTCTGGTTCAGTTCTTATATTCTTTCGGCTTGTTGTCAAGAAATGGATAGATTATTTTTAACACATAACAAAACCTAAGTTTCTAATTATTGATTCCACTGTTGAAATGTTCCACAACATACTCGAAGAACTTCAAGCTATAAACATTACATCAGTTTTGGGGCAAACGTTCATTAAAGAACTTGCATGAACTTTTTTTTATCATATAATGCCCCACTGTCATTCAACAAAATTCATTTCACGTATCACTTCGCTTTTACTCTAATTGAAAAAATCTGAAACAGTCTCAAATAATGAAAATTTGGTAATAAATGATAAAAAAAGGATACCCCACATGTATACCTGCGACGGTGCAAGGACAGCGAACCAAGGAGAGCAGGTAGTGAAGGATATGCCTTAAGGAAAGCACTTTGCTGTGAAAAAAAAATGAACAAGAGCCAAACTAAAGGCAGGCAGTTTGAAACGGCTCCCCTGTCAAATGAAAATCTGCTGCTGTGTAACAGTCAATTCAGTGTCTGCCCGTCTCGTGCGATCTAACATGCAAGGCATCGTCCGTCCACTAGGTGGTCGAGACCCAGCTGCCTTGGACTGTTCCACTCTAAAACGGCAGCAATATTAAGGTCATCCAGAATGTGAGGTCGGTTCCTGTGGCGGTTCACTGCAAGTTTCAACTGATCCAAACCACGCTTTGCCTGATTAACGCCTGTACGTAACGCAGGCCTCTCCATTCCGTGGATTCCTGCCTCTGGTAGCTCTCCACCTGTGCCACAGAGTTAAGTGTGAACTGCACGGTAACCATGCACAGGTAGATCGCACGAGGTGGGTACAGTGTGATGGTGCATTATCTTGTTGACATATGAACCCATTGTCCTATAGTTGACTATAGGGTTGGATAACAGGTTTGAGTATCATGTTTTGATACCCACTTCCATCATTACTCCCATGAAGCGATTTATGAAGGTGAGAGAATTGTCAGAAGGGACTGCTGTGGTAGCACGATTCTTCCCGTGTGGGCGACATCTCTGGAACTATGACGCCACGACATGTCTTGTCAAACGATACTACCACGGCTGCAGTTTGTAGAGATGAGATCTTGCGCTTTATTTTTAAAATATAATTGCATCTGAGTTTCATCTGATGAATGACTCTCTAACAGAGAAGCTGAACTGTATAACATTTCATGTTATTTTTAAGGAATTCGATATAAAAAAGTAATTTTATTGCGATATATTTTAGTATGCTGCCCTTTGGGATTTATAGCAAGGCAGCGATGTACATTCTTCTTACTCTTCGATCGAGCAATTGTCTTCCTTTCCGTGAAAGGTCGGACATTTTCAAACATTACTTCTGGATGATTATTCATAGAAGACTGCCGTTTCTCCTAATAAGCGCAGCCGCCACTATGTGGAAGCATGATCTGCTTGACAGTTATTGCGACTTTTAACATAATGTTAGCATGTTAGCAATCGACAATTTATACTGCTCAAAAGAGGAATGAAAAAGATACCAAAGGCAAAAAGAAAGCTTTCTCTTTACCATTTGATAGTCGTTACTAATCCCCACAGATTTATACGTTCGCAGAATTAGCTGGTGTAGAGTGACGAGTTTGTTGGAAACAAAATTGTTCTCGTATCACGTAATTTCGACAGTCACGACCACGGTCGAAGGGACACTGTATTTCATGTAACATTCATTTATTAAACACGTACCTTATATTCAACGAGACTCGTGAACTACTGGACGAAAACCTGCTATGTAAGGACATCACTCATTTACTTGGGGCGTTTAACTCTCTGAACTTCAGTTCGACCGTACGTGTTTGTGACAAAGGAATGCAGGTCTAAAATCCCCATCATTCCTTGCAGAGCTTCAGAAGACCCATCATCGGATGGTGCTCGGGGAAGTCGTGCTATACAACTACACTCACAGGATGGGTAGCCAGTGTAAGATGTTACAGCATCTCTTGTTCTGTATTGCAGAGATGGAGGGACGCCACAAACATAAGAGTTCCACTGATGGAACATTGTTAGTTTTCCGCTATACTTTGTATGCGTTCCATGGGGTCATATTCTTGGAGTGGAAACTTTTGGTGTGCACTTTATGGACGTGCCTCATTTCCATCTACCATGCACTTCACAGTGCTTTGCTGAGAATTAACGTAGATGTAGATGGATGCAGATTTCGAGGACTGATTTATTAACGGAAGTAGTATTGACCGTTTGAGTACGAGAAATTAGTAATGAGCTTATGACTCAAGTACGTGCTATAAAGACAAAATCTGAAGAATAATTTTTGAGAGGGAAACAGAAGCAAAGATATACATACCTCTTGCATTGCATGAAATTTTTATTTCTTGATGTTGATGGTGCTGAAGATAGTTCAGACGCCATCTCCTGTGGATAACGAGTGTACAAGTGTGGGCTGTTATTGTGAAAAAACACGATAAATGAGGATAATAATTGGTGGAAAATGGAATTATGTTCGTGGAAACTGCGACGCTCCGGAAGATGGAACACTTGAGTCCTAACTTTTGGGTGGTGTGTTTGAGATAAATGATTAGTATAGGACAGACATGTGGTATCCTGAGATTCAGGATTCTGATCCTCCTCCGTGAGCCTAGCTCAGTTAGTGATGAGCATTAACAGAAATTGGAACATGAATCTAGAAGCGGTCTTGATTATGGGACCTCAAACCACAGAATACCAGGTGATTTCGAACCCGTTACAACGCTATATCTCCTGCAAATGGGTTTTTCTTACGGTAACACTTTCTCTGCAACAGGGCATGCCAATGAAATATGATGTGCTTGTGGAAACAGAAGGTATAACTTACATGTGCAACTGCGACTACACGTTACTGAAGCAGTCAATGAAGTGTGATTCCAAGATGAAATGACCGAACTTCACTTAATTGATATTAATATACTGTGTGGTAGCTAAGTTTAAAACTTACATGCTGTCGAAATAAACAGAAAGAAACGGACAGTTTGTGAATACTGTTTTTCACAGTGATTGATCAAAAACATACTTTAACGTAGGATATAAACTTTTATTTTGTTATGAAACAAAATATTTCCTTCTTTAGTTGTATAAAACATATACTGTGTTAAGAAATGCATGTACAACAATTAGGGGTAAACATAGAAGAAGGAAAAGAGCTATTACACAAAATAAATTATACAAAGGAAAATTCTGAGATGATAAAGTAGAAAAAAATTCGAGGAGAAAACGCTAGTTTTCGATATTTGTGAAAATAATTTGAGTGCTAACAGTGACTAAAGGAGCTAAAGGAGAAACTTGTGCATAGTTGTTCTGTGTACCTGCAGGTTGTGTGTCTATGTATTTTAACGTTATAGAAGAGAGAGGCACACAGAAACTCAGAGAGAGAGAGAGAGAGAGAGAGAGAGAGACAGAGAGAGAGAGAGAGAGGATGCGGGATGTCGGGTGGGGGTGGGGAGGATCTGGGAGCCGGAGAGTGAGAATGATACGTCCCTCCAAATGCCGTTTATGAATGTTAAATAAAGATATGTTGAACGTGTATTAAACACGACGCCTTCAAACAGGTTTCAAATTAGCCCTTCAGGTTCTCAATAGCAGTAAATTAATAACGGCACAACATTTCCTCATCTATTTTGCAGCTGAACAACACTGTTCAATGGATTATGCGTAATTGCCAATTTGTGACTCATTCAATTGCCGTTGTTAACACGTAGACCACGGGCTATGTACTAATCGCTTTATTCATCGTTGATAATCGAAAAGTGGCACTGCTGACGCTAATATCACGGTTTTCTTTGGACAGCACCCAAATATTCCTACTTGCTAGGTCACGCATTGTACGTTGATGACTTTTTAAGTGAACTGTGCTTATTGAAAAAGGCTTTTCTTCGATTGACCTTAAGAAGACTTCAGAGCATTATCAAGCAAATTTGGTGCTGTAGTATAAACACTTCGCCTCAGCACTTGTACACACTGCAAGCCATTGTATACGCCAAGAATTGGAGGAAAGTGTAGATCACACTCAGAAAGAAAACGTAAGTACTTCCTTCTGGACCGAAAGTGTGAAGAGTTACTCAGATCTCTCGTTACATCATGGAAAGTATTTATGTCACCAGAACGGAAACAGAACTACACCTCCATTCTTTTTTTTTTTGTTTACACACACAGCAGCCCGGAAACGGTCCAGAGTTAAAATAAACGATGCCATTACCTGCGCTCTGTGACATTCATGAGGCCTATCGCGACTGACATTTCATTAACAGTTTAGCCCGTATGAATATAATTAATCATTTTACACTGTAATCTGCAATATGCTACTAATTAATTTCAATTACCTCTTTCACAAACACGCTGTGAACGTATCGGGTGTTTAACTCTTATAGTGCAAAAAGACAGTGAACCTGGTTCAGTATTGACGTCTTTATCCTTGTGATACCTTATATTATATGGTTTAGGGACCATACGTCGTAGTATCTACACACAGAAAAAATATTTAGGGTAGCAAGAACCAAACTCTGCAACAAGAAAAGTAGATGTTAGTATTACTGGACTTCCATTTCCTGTTAATTAGCATTATTAAATTACACAGGCATCTAATATTTCCTGTTGTTTGGAAACGATGTCTGTTCCGAAGAGTAATGAAAATCCAGATAAGGGCAGATACAGTAATAACAGAATCGTCATCGTGCGACTATTTTCGCACGATAACGATCGAAAGCAGTTTTCATAAAAAGGTATAAATAAGAAGTAGTTACTGAAACTGGGAACAAATAAGCAGTTATAATTTTAGATGGCAAATCACTTAAGAAAAGTCGCCAGCTCACTATGTAGCAAAAATTTCTCTATGATTATTAATTGCTTACAGACGGTACTTACAAATTAATCGCCGCTGAACTGTAATCAGGCGAGAACCGAATCAAAAGCAGACTCGAGCTCAGATGTAAAAACACAGTTAACACCATGACTTAAAGTTATCAGAAAACGAGCATAATAAGGTTTACTCGATACATACACGTAAAAGTTAATGGTTTGCAAAGCAGTTCGCTTAATGAACAAATTTGCGTTTTTCACTGTAATAGTAACAGTTACTGATATTAGAAATGCAGTTGTTCATAAATACTTGTTTATTTCTGGAAAATTCTGGACGTTTTATTTAGCGAAGATTATGTAATATAATACTACATTCTTATGTAATTTGCAAATGTTAACAGAGTTTGTAGTGCGCACAAAACGTGAAATCTATTATTCGAAGAATTTTTTTATTCAATATTTATTCAAATAACGCTTTTACGCTTTCACTGTTAATCATTGTTCTTTACCTATTCGTTCCGCCAAGCAACAAAGTTTATTACTGTTAAATGGCAGATTCGAATACTCCTCAGTTTTGTAAAATGCATTTCTCTATCTTAGTTACCGAAATTAAATAAGCTCATCAGTTTCTATTCGTTACTATTCTGTGACAGGTGATTTTCACGGAATCAGTAATGGTGACAGGATAGAACCCTATCAGGTAAATGATTGAGCTAGAGTTCATTTACACTGCGACAGTTGCTGCACCAAACACGCTGTTATTCAATTAGGAAAAACTGATACGCTGGCTAAATTTGTACGATAAAAACAAAACTGGTCGGTTCTCTCGTTGACGAATTGCTGCTGGTGTGATCTAAGGCATTATTCGTCGACGATGTGTGGCAACAGACTCCTCTTTATCGTCGCTCCACATAACAAGCGTGGGATCACAGTACTTCCCCTGAATATTAATTCCCCTTTATGACAGATTGCTGTGCCCAGCTACCATCGTATGCCTGGGCGTAAAAATCTTGCCCTTTATTTCTTACATTCCTGCGCACCGCCTCTGCGTTTGACCACTTGTCACTAGCAACTCTCCCTGCCGACTACTTCTGCTCGACTCCGCGCTTAAGCGCCCAGCGAGAATGCTCTTAATTAAATCGTATTCCTTGGCAGTATACAAGAGAAGACTTCCCTGACTAGGCCGGCATTTTTACTACATTATAATTGCAATATCGTTTTTAGTTAGTTCCTTTGAATTTATTATTTGACATTTCATTAGACAACAGTAATAAAAGGTACATATGCCAGAAATTAAATCACAGTTACTTTATGGCCACAGAATTAATTATGCGAAAAGTTCGTTAGGCACTCTATTGTTGGGTTATAGTTAGACTGCAGGTAGTATAATGTGTCATTACAACTGAGGCAAGGGTGTCGAGATGAGCATAACTTTTGGTCTACGTACAAGAGCAAGTTAAAATCTTGTCTGACTGATGCAATGATGGCTTTGCTGTCAAAGGCACTTGGTATTTCTTTTGTTGGTACAAACTGCACAACGGTGGAAGGTCCATGTAAAATTCACCTGTCTCATAATTTTATAACACGGTATTTAAAGTAACAGTGGATAAAACAGAATAGATTGTGACTGGCCACGAATGCATCAGAACAGAAGAAGATTATGTTAAGATACCTATGTTTCAAGTTCATAGAGAATTCTTAGTAGTTTAAGCCCAGTTAGTACGCATATGACATTACTGACTTCGCCTGATAATTGTTGTAGATTCTGTCCACCTTCTTCAGCTTATGCCGTAATAGGTCAAGTTACTCTGACCCCTTTATAAATGGTTAATTCCTTATAGTAATCAACCAAGCAAAACACTCGTGTACAATATCTGTATAATGTGCAGAGTTACACTAATATATTGTAAAGCAGACAAAAGACGATATACTACTGACTGCAAATTATGCGTATGAAGAGAGGCGGTTTGATTTTAATCCAAAGAAATGTACTGAATTCGTACACTGGACGCACTGCTCATCGATTTACTTTCGCGAGCTGAAAATTACAGGATATCGAAAGAACTTACTTACATAGCTACTCTCGCGAGACATATGAAGAGGAAAGTGCAGCTAAATTAGGTCGCGTGCACAGGACCGCCTGTTATAGGTCTTTGAAGACCTGGGACTGATAGTAATTGACGAACACGAATATAAGTTCTGGGAGAAAACATTCATAATCGGTCAGCGTCTATTTTAATTTACCCAGACTGTGTTTTAATGTTGTACGAAAAAGACTGACTTATAAAGTGGACTCGCTAAGTAAAAGTATACAAACTCCACCAATAGAATGAAGAAGTCCACTACCAAAGGAGATATTACTGGTAACAGGTACACAATTCATGTAACATTAGTAGAAGAGATAAAGAAGTAATTTTACTCACTACTCGTATTCGTGAACTTCAGTTCCATAAAGAAAGACAGCTATCACGTAACATTTTGTACAAAACGTGAGGATAGTGCCGGGCGGAAAGGTACTAAGATACTTGAGGTGCTAACAGCTGAGAGAGGGAACATAAACCATTCTACAATAGCTGATATAGAGAGCTTCGGCAGATATCTCCACCCACATCAATATGAAGCTCAAACTCATTTGATAAACACTGTGCTGACGTTCACGCTAGCTGTCAAAAAAATGAATAAATGTGTACCGCATGAAAGACATGTCGGAAGAAGAATGAATTGTTGTAACGCCGAAAAGTATAATAGCAAAGCGTTCCTTACCTGCAGCATGTGCGTGCCGCCTAGATCTGCATCTTCCCAGATCAGAAATTCTAACATGACGGCCTAGAGTCAAAACGGCACTTTCAAACTTTCACCGGCCAAAAAGTGATTGGTCGCTCCTCCAAACAACTCTGTAAGACATTGCTGCTACTCCGCCGCATGACCCCCAAAGACAGTCACGCAGGGTCTGCTATCGACTGAATCACGTATACATCTTTGGATATTTCGTCGCATTTACCATCTTATGGCTTGTAACGAAACGAGGCGTAATAGCAATGTTGTTTCATCCTGAAGACTGAATTCTGTCGACTGAAAATGCTTCACGAATGATGAAGATGTTCGACTACCACACGAATTCGAAAGAGACAGATACAGATACAGAATTAATGAATGCAGCATTAAAAAGCTGAGTTCAGTGGATAGCGGACACGACCTCATGATGTGCCTCTTAGATTAAACCAGTAAACCTCTGAATCCTTAAACTCCCATGTATGAAACAGCTTCAGACTTCTGATTACTTTGCAAATGAGTTAATTTGTTAAATATTTAGCGGTGAACATATAAGCGACAGATGTTTAGGAAGGCTTTGAAATTATGTTTGGAGGTTGCTCGAAATCTCTAACTGCTTTCATTATCAAATGGTTGAAATGGCTCTGAGCACTATGCGACTTAACTTCTGAGGTCATCAGTCGCCTAGAACTTAGAACTAATTAAACCTAACTAGCCAAAGGACATCACACACATCCATGCCCGAGGCAGGATTCGAACCTGCGACGGTAGCGGTCGCTTGGCTCCAGACTGTAGCGCCAAGAACCGCACGGCCACTCCAGCCGGCCTCATTATCAAACACTGGATAAGTATAGTCTGTGTAATTATAGCCACGTTTTAAACACAAGTCTTTGTCATTGCGCTTTTGAACCATGGGTCGTACAGTGATGTAATTTGCCGCTATACTAGTAACGTGTGTACTCGCTCTGCAAAAGTTTTGCGAATAAAGTTTGTGATAAACACGAAATAAGTTAAAAGACATCCATGATGCGACAGTTTTGATGCGTGAAAAGCGAAAATGAAATAAGAAGACATTTTTTCAGTTCATTAGTATGTGATGGATGTCATCGATAAATAGTTTTAAAATGTTTGAAATTATGTGTAAAATTTGTTGTAAGTAGCGAAGTGCTCTCATTCTCAAATACTGGATGAATATATTCTGGCTATTCTCCTGACGAGCTACTCACTGGAAGATGTATACAAAGTGTATAACTATAATATTTGTCTCTCTGTGTTTAACAATTCACTTAAGATTCTATCTCTTAATAAGTTCATGATGACATCATTTCACATTTTTAAATTCGGTTACTATTTCTACGGAGCAGTAATCTCCTGTTTCTTACGCTTTCCTCTTGAAGGCGCAGGGTCGGCATGGTTATTTACGGATATGACATGGTTCATTTAAGGGATTGCTGGACACCCTTCCTGTCGCCACCCCGTAACCCCCAGGAAGGAATATGTCGGCGTATAGTGTTATATACGTGAAACTGAGTGACATTTATCTATCTGTTTGCGAATCGCGAACCTGAGGTGGGACTTGCGTATCAGTCCCATACTCACGTAGTGGGAACTGGAAACCACCTAAAAACGGCATCCAGGTTGGCTGGCACACTAACCTTCGTCGAGAATCCGCAGAGTAGATTTGATCTATTGCCGGCGTACCTCCCTGTCCCACAAGCGGCGCCTTAACATGGCCGAAAATCAAAATTTTGTTGCCCCTAGAAGGAGAGAGTTAAAGGAGGCAGCTTGCAACTAGATCTACGTTCTGTGCCCAGTGATATCTACATCTACATCTACACGATTATTCTGCAATTCACATTTAAGTGCTAGGCAGAGGGTTCATAGTGACATCTACATCTAGATCTACACGATTACTCTGCAATCCACATCTAAGTGCTTGGCAGAGGGTTTATCGAACCACAATCATACTATCTCCCTACCATTCCACTCCCGAACTGCACGCGGGAAAAACTAACACCTAAACCTTTCTGTTCGAGCTCTGATTCCTCTTATTTTATTTTGATGATCGTTCCTACCTATGTAGGTTGGGCTCAACAAAATATTTTCGCATTCGGAAGAGAAAGTTGGTGACTGAAATTTCGTAAATAGACCTCGCCGCGACGAAAAGCGTCTTTGCTTTAATGACTTCCATCCCAACTCGCGTATCATATCTGCCACACTCTCTCCCCTATTATGTGATAATACAAAACGAGCTGCCCTTTTTTGCACCCTTTCGATGTCCTCCGTCAATCCCACTGGTAAAGATCCCACATCGCGCAACAGTATTCTAACAGAGGACGAACGAGTGTAGTGCAAGCTGTCTCTTTAGTGGACTTGTTGCATCTTCTAAGTGTCCTGCCAATGAAACGCAACCTTTGGCTCGCCTTCCCCACAATATTGTCTATGTGGTCTTTCCAACTGAAGTTGTTCGTAATTTTTACACCCAGGTACTTAATTGAATTGACAGCCTTGAGAATTGTACTATTTATCGAGTAATCGAATTCCAACGGATTTCTTTTGGAACTCATGTGGATCGCCTCACACTTTTCGTTATTCAGCGTCAACTGCCACTTGCCACACCGTACAGAAATCTTTTCTAAATCGCTTTGCAGCTGATACTGGTCTTCTAATGACCTTACTAGACGGTAAATTACGGCATCATCTGCGAAGAACCTAAGAGAACAGCTCAGATTATCTCCCAGGTCATTTATATTGATCAGGAACAGCAGAGGTCCCAGGACGCTTCCCTGGGGAACGCCTGATATCACTTCAGTTTTACTCGATGATTTGCCGTCTATTACTACGAACTGCGACCTTCCTGACAGGAAATCACGAATCCAGTCGCACAACTGAGACGATACCCCATAGGCCCGCAGCTTGATTAGAAGTCGCTAGTAGGAACGTTGTCAAAAGCTTTCCGGAAATCTAGAACTACGGAATCAACTTGAGATCCCCTGTCGATAGCGGCCATTACTTCGTGCGAATAAAGAGCTAGCTGCGTTGCACAAGAACGATGTTTTCTGAAGCCATGCTGATTACGTATCAATAGATCGTTCCCTTCGAGGTGATTCATAATGTTTGAATACAGTATATGCTCCAAAACCCTACTGCAAACCGACGTCAATGATATAGGTCTATAGTTCGATGGATTACTCCTACTACCCTTCTTAAACACTGGTGCGACATGCGCAATTTTCCAATCTGCAGGTACAGATCTATCGGTGAGCGAGCGGTTGTATATGATTGCTAAGTAGGAGGCTATTGTATCAGCGTAATCTGAAAGGAACCTAATCGGTATACAATCTGGACCTGAAGACTTGCCCGTATCAAGCGATTTGAGTTGCTTCGCAACCCCTAAGGTATCTACTTCTAAGAAACTCATGCTAGCAGCTGTTCGTGTTTCAAATTCTGGAATACTCCATTCCTCTTCCCTGGTGAAGGGATTTCGGAAAACTGCGTTCAATAACTCCGCTTTAGCGGCACAGTCGTCGGTAACAGTACCATCGGCACTGCGCAGAGAAGGTATGGACGGCGTCTTGCCGCTTGTGTACTTTACATACGACCAGAATTTCTTCGGATTTTCTACCAAATTTCGCGACAATGTTTCGTTGTGGAACCTATTAAAGGCATCTCGCATTTAAGTCCGTGCCAAATTTCGCGCGTCTGTAAATTTTAGCCAATCTTCGGGATTTCTCGTTCTTCTGAACTTAGCATGCTTTTTCCGTTGCCTCTGCAACAGCGTTCGTACCTGTTTTGTGTACCAGTTCCATCCCTTACGAAATTATGAGGTATGAATCTCTCAATTGCTGTTGCTACTATATCTTTGAATCTGAGCCACATCTCGTCTACATTTGCATAGTCAGTTCGGAAGGAATGGAGATAGTCTCTTAGGAAGGCTTCTAGTGACACTTTATCCGCTTCTTAAATAAAATTATTTGGCGTTCGTTTCTGCTGTATTTGGAAGAAACCGTATTGAGCGTAGCTACAACGACCTTGCGATCACTAATCCCTGTATCAGTCATGATGCTCTCTATTAGCTCTGGATTGTTTGTGGCTAAGAGGTCTACGTCTACATCTACATTTATACTCCGCAAGCCACCCAACGGTGTGTGGCGGAGGGCACTTTACGTGCCACTGTCATTACTTCCCTTTCCTGTTCCAGACGCGTATGGTTCGCGGGAAGAACGACTGTCTGAAAGCCTCCGTGCGCGCTCTAATCTCTCTAATTTTACATTCGTGATCTCCTCGGGAGGTATAAGTAGGGGGAAGCAATATATTCGATACCTCATCCAGAAACGCACCCTCTCGAAACCTGGCGAGCAATCTACACCGCGATGCAGAGCGCCTCTCTAGCAGAGTCTGCCACTTGAGTTTATTAAACATCTCCGTAACGCTATCACGGTTACCAAATAACCCTGTGACGGAACGCGCCGCTCTTCTTTGGATCTTCTCTATCTCCTCCGTCAAACCGATCTGGTACGGATCCCACACTGATGAGCAATACTCAAGTATAGGTCGAACGAGTGTTTTGTAAGCCACCTCCTTTGTTGATGGACTACATTTTCTAAGCACTCTCCCAATGAATCTGAACCTGGTACCCGCCTTACCAACAATTAATTTTATATGATCATTCCACTTCAAATCATTCCGCACGCATACTCCCAGATATTTTACAGAAGTAACTGCTACCAGTGTTTGTTCCGCTATCATATAATCATACAATAAAGGATCCTTCTTTCTATGTATACGCAATACATTACATTTGTCTAAGTTAAGGGACAGTTGCCACTCCCTGCACCAAGTGCCTATCCGCTGCAGATCTTCCTGCATTTCGCTACAATTTTCTAATGCTGCAACTTCTCTGTATACTACAGCATCATCCGCGAAAAGCCGCATGGAACTTCCGACACTATCTACTAGGTCATTTATATATATTGTGAAAAGCAATGGTCCCATAACACTCCCCTGTGGCACGCCAGAGGTTACTTTAACATCTGTAGACGTCTCTCCATTGATAACAACATGCTGTGTTCTGTTTGCTAAAAACTCTTCAATTCAGCCACACAGCTGGTCTGATATTCCGTTGGCGACAGTGCGGAACTGTATCGAACGCCTTCCGGAAGTCAAGAAAAATAGCATCTACCTGGGAGCCTGTATCTAATATTTTCTGGGTCTCGTGAACAAATAAAGCGAGTTGGGTCTCACACGATCGCTGTTTCCGGAATCCATGTTGATTCCTACATAGTAGATTCTGGGTTTCCAAAAACGACATGATACTCGAGCAAAAAACATGTTCTAAGATTCTACAACAGATCGACGTCAGAGATATAGGTCTATAGTTTTGCGCATCTGCTCGATGACCCTTCTTGAAGACTGGGACTACCTGTGCTCTTTTCCAATCATTTGGAACCCTCCGTTCCTCTAGAGACTTGCGGTACACGGCTGTTAGAAGGGGGGCAAGTTCTTTCTCGTACTCTGTGTAGAATCGAATTGGTATCCCGTCAGGTCCAGTGGACTTTCCTCTATTGAGTGATTCCAGTTGCTTTTCTATTCCTTGGACACTTATTTCGATGTCAGCCATTTTTTCGTTTGTGCGAGGATTTAGAGAAGGAACTGCAGTGCGGTCTTCCTCTGTGAAACAGCTTTGGAAAAAGGTGTTTAGTATTTCAGCTTTACGCGTGTCATCCTCTGTTTCAATGCCATCATCATCCCGGAGTGTCTCGATATGCTGTTTCGAGCCACTTACTGATTTAACGTAAGACCAGAACTTCCTAGGATTTTCTGTCAAGTCGGTATATAGAATTTTACTTTCGAATTCACTGAACGCTTCACGCATAGCCCTCCTTACGCTAACTTTGACATCGTTTAGCTTCTGTTTGTCTGAGAGGTTTTGGCTGCGTTTAAACTTGGAGTGAGGCTCTCTTTGCTTTCGCAGTAGTTTCCTAACTTTGTTGTTGTACCACGGTGGGTTTTTCCCGTCCCTCACAGTTTTACTCGGCACGTACCTGTCTAAAACGCATTTTACGATTGCCTTGAACTTTTTCCATAAACACTCAACATTGTCAGTGTCGGAACAGAAATTTTCGTTTTGATCTGTTAGGTAGTCTGAAATCTGCCTGCTATTACTCTTGCTAAACAGATAAACCTTCCTCCCTTTTTTTATATTCCTATTAGCTCCCATATTCAGGGATGCTGCAACGGCCTTATGATCACTGATAACCTGTTCTGCACTTAAAGAGTCGAAAAGTTCGGGTCTGTTTGTTATCAGTAGGTCCAAGATGTTATCTCCACGAGTCGGTCCTCTGTTTAATTGCTCGAGGTAATTTTCGGATAGTGCACTCAGTATAATGTCACTCGATGCTCTGTCCCTACCACCCGTCCGAAACATCTGAGTGTCCCAGTCTATATCTGGTAAAATGAAATCTCCACCTAGGACCATAACATGCTGAGAAAATTTATGTGAAATGTATTCCAAATTTTCTCTCAGTTGTTCTGCCACTAATGCTGCTGAGTCGGGAGGTAGGTAAAAGGAGCCAATTATTAACCTAGCTCGGTTGTTGAGTGTAACCTCCACCCATAATAATTCACAGGAACTATCCACTTCTACTTCACTACAGGATAAACTACTACTAACAGCGACGAACACTCCACCACCGGTTGCATGCAATCTATCCTTTCTAAACACCGTCTGTACCTTTGTAAAAATTTCGGCAGAATTTATCTCTGGCTTAAGCCATCTTTCTGTACCTATAATGATTTCAGCTTCGGTGCTTTTTATCAGCGCTTGAAGTTCTGGTACTTTACCAACGCAGCTTCGACAGTTTACAAATACAATACCTATTGCTGCTTGGTCCCCGCATGTCCTGACTTTGCCCCGCACCCGTTGAGGCTGTTGCCCTTTCTGTACTTGCCCAAGGCCATCTAACCTAAAAAACCGCCCAGCCCACGCCACACAACCCCTGCTACCCGTGTAGCCGCTTGCTGCGTGTAGTGGACTCTTGACCTATCCAGCGGAACCCGAAACCCCACCACCCTATGGCGCAAGTCGAGGAATCTGCAGCCCACACGGTCGCAGAACCGTCTCAGCCTCTGATTCAGACCCTGCACTCGGCTCTGTACCAAAAGTCCGCAGTCAGTCCTGTCGACGATGCTGCAGATGGTGAGCTCTGCTTTCATCCCGCTAGCGAGACTGGCAGTCTTCACCAAATCAGATAGCCGCCGGAAGCCAGAGAGGATTTCCTCCGATCCATAGCGACACACATCATTGGTGCCGACATGAGCGACCACCTGCAGATGGATGCACCGTGTACCCTTCATGGCATCCCGAAGGACCCTTTCCACATCTGGAATGACTCCCCCCGGTATGCACACGGAGTGCACATTGGTTTTCTTCCCCTCTCTTGCTGCCATTTCCCTAAGGGTCCCCATTACGCGCCTGACATTGGAGCTCCCAACTACCAGTAAGCCCACCCTCTGCGACCGCCCGGATCTTGCAGACTGAGGGGCAACCTCTGGAACAGGACAAGCAGCCATGTCAGGCCGAAGATCAGTATCAGCCTGAGACAGAGCCTGAAACCGGTTCGTCAGACAAACTGGAGAGGTCAAGTGTGTTTTCGCAACCATTTACAATTCGCCTGGGTTTCGTGGACTAACTGCTCGAAATAATTTTCGGAGAATGCGTTTAGGACAATCTCGGAAGATGTTTTCTGCCTACCACCGGTTTTGAACAAGTATTTTTGCAACATATCGAGGGAAGGTTGAAGTCCCCACCAACTATAATCGTATGAGTGGGGTATTTATTTGTTACAAGACTCAAATTTTCTCTGAACTGTTCAGCAACTATTAGTAATATATTCTGACGGAAAAAATCGCAGCACCAAGAACGACATGCGCGACGTAAACGAAAGTTGGTAGATGCGTTTCTACATCTGACAGATGGCGTCTATTTAAATTTTGTGTCAGTCTCATGAGAACAGCGTTAGTAGTGTCACAATGAGGTTACAAATCAGATTTGCTTTAAATACACTCTGTAATGAAAACTCCTGGCACATTAGAACTATGCGCCGGACTGAGACTAGAACTCGTGACCTTTGGCTTTCGCGGGAAAGTGCTCCACCATCTGAGCTATCCAAGCACGACCCACGACCCGTCCCCAAGGCTTCATTTCTGCCAGTACCTCGTCTCCTACCTTCTGAACAAGCTGTAATGTCGTGAGCTTTAGTTACGTTTGAGACGAGACGAGGGGACTTGGAGTTAGTGAAGAATACCATGTAGGAGACAAAGACACTATTATCAACACTAGGGCGACGAAAAACTGGATGTTCCTTCTGTGATAATTCAGAAAGACTTGGCAGGATTGTAGTCACTGTGCATGACTGTTGGAGCGGCAATCACGAGAATGAGCGATCGCTAGAAGACCACGCTCCAGTCGCTCGCGTGGCACTGCCGATAAGTAAGACCACCGTGTTCCACGTATAGCTCTGTCGGTTTGTACTGCATCTGCAGCAGCAATATGAATAGAAGTTGGTATCACAGTTACACAACGTGATGTTGCAAATCGGTCACGACAAGGAGAGCTTCGAGCAAGACGCCCTATAGCATGCGTTCCACATACTGCAAACCAGTGCCATTTGCGACTTCAGTAGCGTCAAGTGAGAACTCATTAGAGAGCATGGTGGAGGCCAGTTGTGTTTTCTTATGAACGCTGGTTTTGCCTCGGTGCCAGTAATGGGAGTGCGTCGGCTAGAAGAAGGCCATTCGATGGTCTGCGACCAACCTGTCTGCGTGCTAGACACAGTGGAACTACTCCTGGAGCTACGCTCCGGGATGCGATTCCGTACGATAGCAGGATCATTCTCGTGGTGATGCCACGAATCCTGACTGCAAATCGGTACGCCTATCTGGCGGTTCGGCCTGTTACGCTGCAGCTCATGAACAACATTCCAGTAGATGTTTTCCAACAGGATAACTCTCGCCCACATACCGCTATTGTAACTCAACATGCTCTTCAGAGTTTCCACATGTTGCCTTGGACTGCTCAAATGGTTCAAGTGGCTCTGAGCACTATGGGACGTAACATCTTAGGTCATCAGTCCCCTAGAACTTAGAACTACTTAAACCTAACTAACCTAAGGACATCACACATATCCATGCCCGAGGCAGGATTCGAACCTGCGACCGTAGCAGTCCCGCGGTTCCGGACTGCAGCGCCTAGAACCGCAAGACCACCGTGGCCGGCGTGGACTATTCGATCAACAGGTCTGCGTCCAGTCGAGCATGTAAGGGACGTCATAGGACCACAATTCCTGTGTCATCCACCAGCAGCCTTAACGTCCCTGCATTGAGCGACCAAGTGCAACACGAATGGAAGTTCGTCCCACAAACTGACATCCGGCACCTGTGCAACACAATGTGTGCACGTTTGGACACGTACATCCAACACGCTGGCTGTTACACTGGTTGTTAAAGGACCAGTGTTTCACTATTTCGATGGCTTATCTCGCGCACACTTGCCTATGATCTTGCAATATCAATCACTTACATATGTTGCCTAGACAAATGTATTCCCGAAATTTTATTACTTTACATCTGTTTGGTATGGCGTTTTTTTTCCGTCAGTGTAGATATTGAAAACACAGAATAACTGGCTCCTCTTCTAGCCCCAGTTTACCATAGGCAGTGGCAAAATGCAACAGGCCCACATGACTGAAAAGTTTCAGGTCATTCCAGTCTATTAGAATCTCTCAATTACCCACGTTTGTAACTTTGTTTGATAACATCTCAGGACCCATGAAGCTCCCCACGAACAATCACATTTGAGAGGATATACCCTGTAATAATGACGACTGAAAGCTGTTAAAATGGTGGAAACGTATATGCATGTGTAATGTGTTTGTGATCTAAGAGACAGGCACAGTTTGGCGTGCATTTTGACAGCCAGGAGGGTATGTCGGCCATGCTGGGCTGAACTGACAAGAGCTGTGCAAGTCCCGTGGTTATCAGTAGATGGCGGCAACCTTTGAGCTTCAGTGATTGGCGGAAATCGCCAGTATAACTACCATGTCTTCGGAACAGGTAGCAGATCCACGCGTGCTGTGGCCGGGTAATGGAGAAAACCTTAGCACCCCGTTGTTCGCGAGAAAGGTGGAGAGGGTAACTGCCATGGCTGAATTCAGTGGCCCGCATAAGTATTAAACAATACTAAATCCGATAAAAACTGAATCTGGCTATGCTGAGCAGTCATTAATGTAGTTATATTGACTAAATTGTCAAGTCTCTGCCAGCTCATATCGACGAGTTTCGTCACACGACCCAAGACATAGATATCCTTGTAATACTTCCGTCGGAGACCTGGCTCAGACCAAGTACTCTCATAAATTCGGTAAATCTAGGTGCCTACATCTTTCCATGATACGACAGATTTAACCGACAAGTGGGTGGATAAGGGCGTATAGAAGTTATGATTACTCATCTACTGTGCTACACACATGCAACCATAATGAAGATAAACTAGTGGAATAGATCTCAACGTATAACATGAAGTGTCCGTTATGTGTCCTCTACAAACCTCATAAGGTAGGCAGGTTTTCCTGTTTTGAATCTGCTCTTTCAAGTCTCTAATCGGCATACGGGCATATAATTATAGCTGGCGACATTAATATCAGTTTTCTGGACGATAGTCCATCCAGTGCTAAATTAAAGCGGATGGTGATGTTGATGTCTTTTCAAATAAATCCTTACTTCATCTTGCTGCTACCCATCATATGAACAGTAGTCACACTCCCAAACGTATATTTTCAACGAAATCCACCAACAGAATTATCTGTACTTCTCAAAAATCTGCACCTGGCATGTCCGCGCAAGACACCATTTTCATGACATACTCGCTAGAATGTTCTAAAAAGAAATCTCATTTGACAACGTACCGAGACTTCGAACGTATTAATTTACCTGAACTTGCAAGTGGGGCGCAAAAAATTGCATGGGGGTCGTCTTCGTTTCCTTTTTCGGTCATAAAGGGAAAACTTTATGGGGCTAGTAACGAATTTTATAACATATATGCTCCATTAAAGACCGGAAAAGTAAGAATGAAACCAGCATCTTGACTAACTAAGGAACCAAAACAGCTCATGAATTTTAGAGACGCTGCACACTGTCCATAAAAACTACGCCCCACTCCTGAAAACTATATTACATATAAGCAGAAGCGTAACAGTCAGTCAAGATGTGAGAAATGGCCGGCCGGAGTGGCCGAGTGGTTCCAGGCGCTACAGTCTGGAGCCGCGAGACCGCTACGGACGCGGGTTCGAATCCTGCCCCGAGCACGGGTGCGTGTGATGTCCTTAGGTTAGTTATGTTTAAGCAGTTCTAAGTTCTAGAGGATTGATGACCTGAGAAGTTAAGTGCTATAGTGCTCAGAGCCATTTTTGTGAGAAATTCAAAACTCATGCATGTCTGTACATTAACCGACAACAGAAATAAACCAGCTGTCTTATAGAAAAACCTGCATGGTCTTAATATAGGCTAAGTAAAAGCTGCAGCTGATTCTACTGTCCAAGCCGATTAAATGAACCGGTACATCGCATTACGTACAAAGACTCATCAATTACTTCAAGGGGACAAAAGACTGTAGCCACGTAAAATTGATCTAAAGCATGTTACTTGCAGCCCCGTAAACAAGCAATCATGCGTATCCGATCACCATCTAATGGACATGACTGCATCACAGTCCAAATTATGAAGCTTATTGTTGACCCACTACTACGCACTGCAACAAATATGTTCAACTAGTCGATAACGATAAGTATTTTCCTTGAGGCCTGGGAAGATGGACTAGATAAGCCTTTACTTAAAAAGGACGCCCACCACCACATCCTCTGATTATTTCAGACCTATTTACATTCTTCCTACACTAACGAACTACCTAAACTGCAAAAAATCTACTAGTCGAATACTAATCAGGCTTCCGTTAGCATCGCTGCAATACATCTGCCTTAATAAGGTAAGAGACGACCTAAAGCTTGCCGTGGACGCGTAAGAAGCAACAATCATGAGCTGGTTAGACGTCAGAAAAGCATTCGACACCGTCGAGTACGAAATTTTACTTGCTAAATTTAGCAACTGAAGTATCTCGTCTAGTACGGTACAATGGTTTCGCTCATACGTGACATGTCGTCAGCAATGCGTCATGCTCGGCACCATAAAGCCAAAAGTACCAGGCGTCCTCCAGCGTTCCGTGTTAGGTCGTACACTCATTTCATTGTACGTAAATCATATGCTCTCACTCTCGTCCTATTGCAAATACCGCATGTGCGTTGGTGACCTCCTGCTGTATTTAACTGAAAAACCTATAAACCTAAAGACGGTTTATGACAGTGTCGGTACCGACCTGTGTGTACTATCAAAATGGGCGCTGGATATTGGGTTAAAGCTAAGCTTATGCCAATCCCAAACTGTACTGGTTGGTCGTTCTAGGCTCATTTGCCTGAAAAATCGGGAATCCTCATCTTAAATCCTAAATGCGATGAAAATAAACTTCTCCCCTTCAACAAAGAGTCTAACAGTAACGATAGACGTAAATCTAAATTGAACTAGTAAGTAACTGTAAGTACAGAAAGGTATCACCATCTCTCCATGCCCTACAAAAAATATAATCTCATCCTCCTGACCCGAAAGAAAAAGTTGGTCAAACTGTTATTGATTACAGCCATGTTATTCTTCAAGACCTCTTTCAGGAAAGCTCACGGCTCCTGGAACTGGTTATGAGTGGCTGTGTTCATTGTGTCTAGGATGTTAGACTCCTTGATCACATTTCACCATCATATGCACAAGTATCCTGGTTCTATGCAGACAAGCGCAGAGATTTCATTAGCCTCTGTCTACTGCATTATCTTATCAGTGAATATTGTCCCTCATATCTCTCCTCACCCTTAATGCTCTCGTCTTAGCAACACGGCAGGAAGTTCTTATCATAACAAAATCCTTTCCGTCCACTCCATCATTCAGTCACATTCTCGAAGTCCTCAGTGGTTGGAGAGGCTCTGGTTGATACGGATGAAAAGATTGTGGCTGGCTGTGGTGAATCAAAACCTGTACTTACAAGGGAACTGACAGGCTCAGCTGGCAATTTAAGGGAGCTGCTTGAAAATATACTCGACGTTAATTGTGAGCAGGGAATGGATTTCATAGCAGATGCTTTTCGTGGAGATATTGAGTTAGATACCCCAGTAATAATCAGTATTTATTATGTCTAGGCAACAGAGCGTGAATCTAAGCGTTTTTATCGGCAGGTATGGAAGGAAAGGTGCATGTCGAAGTGACGTATTCTGTGCAGGCATTGATTCTTCTAACAGATGTTTTAGAGGTGCTTTTGAAGTAAGTACAATGTAATCGACTTCAATAGAGGCCACTGTAAATTATGTGCAAGTAACAGAGCCTGAACTCTCTGACCCTGTAGGTGGAGATGTACAAGAATATATGTGCTCAAATGATGTAACTGAGATTAGTTGTGAACAGCCAGTGGTTCCTGTTTAAATGTTGCTTCATGAGTAATTGATAAAATATGCCCCAATCGCTAGATTAAAACTAAAATGCATTAAGAATAAATTTTCTCTGTGTAAATAAATCTATAAAGTACGGAGAAAAGGTCACAATTTTATGTAAGAAATGTATTATTTTCCTGTTGCGATAAAGAATGTTCATATATATAAACTGTAAAGCTAGGTGAAGGCAGTCACGTAATTTCTTTTGCACAATATATAAAAGCAGGAGCTCTCGATTGTTTTCCATTATTGTTTCACAATATGTAAATGCCGCTCTAGTATCTTTAACTTTTCGTTAAATAGTTACGCTGATTTTATTATAATAGCCGTTCTACAATTAAGAACCTACTTTCCTCTTCCATTAATGCCAATCTCAATTTATTATGTTGCACTTTATAACTTTATCAGGCTGCAGCGAAAGAGAATTTCCGATGAATTGTTTGGTGGCCACAGCCGAACGCTGCTAGTGTTCAATCGCCATTTATTTTATCAAACATTTATTTCAGCGTCCCTGGGATCTCTTTTACGGATCTTTTCTATCAGTATCCGAGCAAGGTAATTACGGAAACTGCGTAATTATGAGATCGGTCACTGGCCTCTAAACAATGCCGTCGGTCAACGTTCTTGTCGGTCTAATGGGAATCTGATGCTGAATGGCGGAATATAATATCACCATCAATAGATAAAAATTCTTAATGCTCCATTTTAGCATTTCAACAACTTTGCCTCAGTAGAAGTGATAAATATATTATTTTTTTAAATACCAGTAATATAACATAGTCTCAGGGGTTTTGGTTGATGGTGAATGTAATCTAGGTGCATATGGTTATGTGGTGTCAACTGTCAGTGATCCACTGAATGAAAATTAAGTAAAACGTAACTGCATATAGTATTAAAATTAGCCAGATGAACTGCAGAAGAGGTAATTTAAAGCTAAGTAATGTTTTAGGATATATGGGGTTGTGTTTGATGCACACACCTATTGGGAAACCTTTCACAACAGTAAGCACATGCCATGAAGCAAATTTTCATGATTCAAGCAAAGATTACTTTCTGCAGGATATGAATCAAAACTCAAAAGCTATATTTATGGAAAGAGTGATGGGTGGCTGTGATGAGATTTGGGAAAATAGAAGTGAAGTTTAAATTGTTTCTTACATAGTGTTTGGGCCAATATGTGTGAATAGGCACTGGAGGCAGCCTAAATAAACTACGTTTCAGACTGATGTTCTGATGGTACCAGTATACACGAGGGAGAAGATGTACAGTCAACCATTTTGGCAGGAAGAAATGAAAAAAAAAAAAATCAAATCTGGAAACACCATGTAAATTTGAAATGAACAGCAGGAAATAGCTGGGACAGAATTTGATAGACTGAAATGTATTCTAACTGTGATGTAATATTGGCAATAACTAATCAAACAATCACGACTAAGAGATGGAAGAAATGCAGATGGAATAACTCTAATAGGAGGAAGTTAAGTGAAGGAATATTTTGTAGGAAAGCAGAAAGTGATGGGAGTAAATTTTTACTGGGGGTTTATTGGACGAGGACAATAATAAGTTGAAAGCACTGAAGACATGGTGTGGATTTGACATCATTAATATACGTAGTAAATCAGAATTCATCTGTGGTATCTGAAAGGATAAATGTGTGCTGCGATGAGATGAATGTTTGTGGGAATGTCAACATTAATAAACTGATTTAGGTTACGACATATCACATGCAATTGAAAATGATGCCATTTTGTGCAGGCAGCAAGATCTGTGTTTCAAATTATTGTGTGAATGAAGATAATACGTGGAGGTACGAGCTCTCGTTACGAGATTGAGGTTATTCGTGTGCAAGCAGCAGGGCCTGTGGTTGATGTTTCTATGGACTGAGATATATAGGGAAGTATGTGATCCAGCTATTGTAGTCTCCTGTGTACAATTGTTGTGGCCTACAGAATATATGGTTGAAGGGAATTATAAGCAGAAATGGTTCCTGTGTCAGGTGTATTATGTGATGGTGTTCCTTTTGTGCATATAATGTTTTAATGGTAAAGGCTGAGGAGGAGACATTGAAAGCTAATGAATGAAATTGTCTTAAATTGTGGGAGTGAATGCGTTGTGCAGGCACATATATACTTTAACGAAAGCCAGTAGCTGAGCAGCTGAGTGATGACAATGAAATACTTGCTGGAATAATTATTTTGTTGGGGGAAAATGGATGTGTATAATGGCAAAAGCTTTTACACTGATAGTAAGGTGACTAACGCAAGAAAGGCTCATGATTTTCCTAATAGCACAGTTGGTAATGATGAGTATAGGATACATAGTTTCCTATTTAACTGATTAATCGTGAGCAACAGATGGCTGTGGGTACCAGTAAACTGAGTAGTGAGTGGATGGAAGTGATTGTGTGTTAAAAGGTTTTGAAGAAGCAGTGTAAGTGAGGGACCATTCCCGCAGCAGAGGTTTATAGGCAATAAGTTAATGAACTCAGAAAATGTCTATGAATTTAATAATTCTCTTGCGTTTAGGTTAAAATTTTAGGAGTTATAACGTCATATATCTGTTATTGTAGGGTTCAGGTGTTACTTTGTTGTATATATAAATTATGTTTAGTCTAAAGTTTTGGAGGGGTAATTTTCCTATAGGGACGTGTATAATTATGATTTTCATTTATTGTGGGCCGTTGGATTTAATAATTTTTGGTTGGGTTTACCAAGCGTATTTTGTGTAACGTGAGTTGAAAACTTATGTCATGCTAACGACAAAGGGAGAAAAACTGTAGTTCTACAAGCTGCAACAGCTGTAAATACTATCTAGTAACTGAAGGTTTTTAATTTGATTCTGCAAAGCAAATGAGTTGAAGTATGGACATATCTTTTGGTGCGTAGGTGGTCCAGCCGCTAAACAAGGAAAGGCCAGCCGATAATAACGAAATGGAATTGAAGTAGTTTCACATCAGTGATATGAGGTCTTAAGGGATTTTTTATTTATGTACGAGTGATTTTGGTTTGAAGGGTTGTGTATTCACTGGGGTTTGGCTCAAAATGGCTCTGAGCACTATGGGACTTAACATCTGAGGTCATCAGTCCCCTAGAACTTAGTAACTAACCTAAGGACATCGCATACATCCATGCCCGAGGCAGGATTCGAACCTGCGACCGTAGTAGTCACGCAGTTCCAGACAAGCGTCTAGAACCGCTCGGCCACTTCGGCCGGCCACTGGGGTTTGATAGATACCAGTACATTGTTGTGTAGAGTGTTATATCGTTTTTAATTCATTGGAATTAAGCTTGTTGCAAAGTAATAGAATATAGCAGCTAATCTTTTTGTTTTTTTAAAGGAAGAATTAAATTTTTCCTCGTGCTTGTTCATGACACCACTGACTTGTTTAACATTTTGAGAATTATTTACGCTACATCTTGATATCATTTTGGTTGAAGAAACTTTGTCTCAATTTAGTTAGGTTTCAGTGATTTAGGCGATCCTAATCTTGTATTCGTTGCGAATACTGTTGAACCGAGAATTTACTTGCAAAACCTTTTCTTAAGAATTTACTTTATTTACTAGCGATTCATCAAGAACATTTAATCACACTCTGTGAGCGTGGAAGCAGTTGCCAATCGGTAACTGATGACACAATTTAATTTTTTTTAACAGTTGAAAATTTTATTCCTAAAAGCCTTTTTCTTTTTGAAACAGATTTAAAAACTAATCAGAAAGCACCCTGTAAATATCAAGTTACAATTTATTCAGAGGGAGAAACACTTTTTTTATTATTTTTTTTTTTATAGTATGAGCTTTCGGGCTGAGAACCATGCCGCTTCCCTTCAACACGGCCGTAGTTACGACCGCTCACAACAACTTCTGAAAGATTACACTGGTGCAAATCTGCGACACACCAGATTACTTTAAACTAAAAATTTTAACAATTCACACAAACACCTGAACTATGCACCCCATAAGAGGGATGGAAATGGTACAAAACACTCACATTAAAAATTTTCCACCGAACGTGCAACTTTTTTTAAAAGAACTCTTACGGTGGAAGGGTGGCAACTTTATATACTAATAAGACCATTTAAATAAAATCCATGAAATTCAGTTTTACATAGAATGTACCAACATGCCCTACACTACGCATATACCACCTCGCAAGATGATAGGCAAGATAAAAACATATTTCAGGAATTCGGCCTTTACACCTTAAGCAATAAATTCGTAACACCGAATCCGACAAACATGACAGTGGCACCTATTAACGTACGGCAGATTGACAGGGGGATTACCGAACAACCCGAACCCCAGATTGCTCTAACCCGCCCCAACTCCACAAGGGAAAACGGACCACCCAATACATAAATAACCACCGGGTGGGCAAACGGAGAAGAATGGTGGGACGACCCCAAAACAAAGCAGTTGGTGACCTCATCAAGACAACAAGTAGAATTTAACAAGTAAATGAAACAACATATCTTCAATCACTTAATTTCTAATAAACTGCGATTCCTGGCTAAGATCTGGCGCAGCACCCCCAACGCTCTCCCGAACAGTCCACTGCCAGCCGCTTCACTGGACGCAGGAAAGCGCCCATCTCCCGTCTCACGGCGTCGCAGCTCGCCCCGGTCAGCCCGATGTCATGGGTTGACCCCTGTTGCTCTCGTGTCGGCCGCGAAGCCACTACCCCTTTGTATACGGCGCGGCCCACTGGACTCACTTGTGGACCTCACATGCGCCGACGCTCAAGGCGGTCGAGTCATCTTGTGTCTCAGCGCGCGACCGACCAACCGACCGATCCAACCGCAAATGACCGATGCCCAAGCAGACTGGAGGCCTAACGCGCAGACTCAGTAGCACTCCGACGACAGACAAACACTCACTGCCGCACAAATGTGAACGAGAGAGAGAGAGACCAGCAACTGGTGACGCGAGACTGACCCAGCCTCACTCCGACTGACCAACTGACCAGACTCGCCCAACTGACCTCCTGCCGAGCTCATAACACCCCTTAAATGCATGCGAACAGGCAACCTTTCCCCTTTCCCACTAGAAGGAGACACCAAAGCTGCGACTTCCATAGCGGGCCACGCCACCGCCAGAAATGGCTTCACATAACGCGCTGCGGCGCGCTCTTCAAAACAGCAATTTTTACCACGGCTCAACTGTCAGTTAGTGTTTGTCACGATTCACTCTAGCATTTAGTCTAGTGTCGAATCAGGATGGTAAAGGATGTGGGTTTCGAATCAACCAGTCTTTAGTAGCGATGCGCATGTTAATAATAGATGACTCATTGTGTGAATTTCGTTTCTTGCTTGCAGCATGTTTATTGGTTGGCCGGAGAATCTAAAATAGCTCCAACGGTCTGAGCCGTATCACTGAAACGAGCATGTGATGCACATAAAAAGACAGCCAAGGTGTGTGATAAATGTTTTGTCTGTGCGACGAAATAATATATACGAAGTATGATGATCCAAGTGACTCAATTGGTAATTTATGGGAAAAGGAAACGGACAATATGTAGAGTAATATCATCGTGATGCTGCCACCGTAGAAAATTAATTGTGATTTTTTTTGTTTATTGTTTTCCAGAAAAGCTGTACACGTGTATACACACAAAAAACGCAGGAGTTCAGAACATTAGTTTACTATGATGAATTTTGTTTCTTTATTTTACATAAGAGTTTGTTCTGAGTTTTTGGCATGTGCAGAGATACAGATGAATAGATATGTTTAGGATAAAGTTTGAGACAGAGAATGCTGCCACATAAGTCACACGATAAGTTTTCTTAAATTGTTTATTTATTTAAATATAAGAATATAATATTGTGGATGGAACTTATTGTTTTGTGCTACTTGCAACACCTTTCGCTACATGTACAGAGCAGTGAGTGAGGCTACTGAAAGGGTGCAAGCTCAGAAGAATGATTGCAAACTATTACAAGGTCATATACAGCTATGTGCACATGTTCTGTTTGTGATGTAAGAGAGAGGTGCAACTGTATGGAGGCAAGCAGGGTCAACAATAGACAGCAGCGTCCTTTGAGCCTCAGTTATAGGCAGGTACTGCGCGTTTCAGAATTATCGCGCCGCAGAGGTGCTAGAAGGTACGTGCATGCTCTGGTCGGATGACTGGGAAAACCCAGACAACTGGGCCTTGGCGAAAAATAGGAAGAAGGTAACCGCCATCACTTAACTAAGTGATCGGCATAAATATTACGACTGAACACAACAAAAACTCAAACCAACTAGTTACTGAGTAGCCAGTAATATGATTATAGAGATCAAATTGAGACAAGTGCGTGGGTAAGAATGTGTCCTTGATTGAAATAGTAGTTCTTAAGTTATTTAATGTTAAAACTTGTGTTTATAAAATAAACTTATGAAATTAGTATCTCGACAAGGCCTTAAGCGTTTCTCACAAACGGGGTGTCAGCGGTTAATTCTCATTGAGCATTATCAGGAGATCATGGTAGATTTTTGTAAACAGTAAAGATCTAAAATTGCAGGCTGTAAGGTGTAGTTAATGCCTAGAAACCACCAATTTTATTCAAATAATAATTAAAGCATTTAGCATAACGACAGAATTACTAAGGAAGCGTAGATAGTGATACATGAATGTACTTAGTTTTCATTGTTCAAATTTATTAGCAACAAAACAACATAAAGTAATGTTTACCTTGACAAAATCGTTAATTCTGTTCAAACTATTTATCTTAGTAAGAATCAAAGAACGGCAAAGCAAAGCTGAGTAAACTTACGTACAAACACATGTATGATACATCTGTATAACATTAAATTTATAGTTTTTAAGTATGTTGCGCAAGTCGAAAGTGTTTGCGCTTGACTCACATCGAGGGAAGGGCTCAAATGGGCTGTAAGCATCTTGTGCCTGCCATATCATTCGCTGTCCACGGAGCAGACGTTTCTTAGTACTACGAGAGTGTGTGTGTGTGAGCAGCAGTAGGTTGTGTCTCGAAATTTTTCTGAGTGTATTCCGATGTGTCGTGAATACACTAAAATATTTTCAGTTTGTCAATTTCACGTTAGACGATCTAGTCTGAACTGTAAAACTTTACCGTGGGTATTTGCAAGTGATCTGCACTCTTTATTTAACTAGTTATAGATTCCAGGACTTTAAACTAGCGCTAAAACAGGTTTGTTTTATTTTAGAAGATTTTTCCACAAGATTTTATGAAACGTAATGTGAGATACTGCTCCAGTCAGGTTTAACCCCTCACTCTTATCAATAACCTTTGTGATAACTGCAGGTGCGTGTTTGTGAGGCAGCTGAAGTGCTGACATTGCTGCTACAAATCTGTAGGATCTTAGAACTATTGGCGTCGAATCTCGAAATGCTAAGACAGAAGTTTTTTGTCCAGTCACACTAGGAAATGTATCAACTAAAGTCACATTTTTAGTGGTAGATAACTTGATAGTAGGCTGTATTGTAGGTACTGAGTCCATTTGGTGAGAGAACAACGAAAATAGTCCCCTCCACAGGCCAGTGCCACACGAAAGTAGAGCGTATGAACATCACAGCAGACTTGATAAAATCAAAGATAAACCATGGAAAATACTACCAAGAATTAAAAATTAAACTAATTAGTAGTCAGACTTACAATTCAGACGTCCTGCATCTTGATGCTGTATGTTCATCTCAAGAAATTGTTAAAATCAATTCGAGAAACTAGCTTGATAAATATTTTTTTCAAATATTCAGATGTGTTTGAAGAAAATACCAGAATTATCCATCGTTATCAGCATAATGATGGTGGGTTTCAATATAAAACATACTGCTGCATCTCATACTCCATACCGTGAACCAAGCAGGTTGAAGTTGGCTACGAAATTTGGAAAATATTGTCTTCGAACAACATAACAGAGCCACCAATATCGCTTCATTGTAGTAAGAAAGGATACAATGTCAGATTGGTTCTAGATGTAAGGAATATCAGCGAAATTATTATCATAGCTCCAGTTTATGACGTCAAACTTCTTGCAAGTACTGACTTGCGTTCCTCATACTGCCATTTAAATGTGGCAGAGGAGTCATACAGGTACATTTCGTTGGTCTACACATGCCATAGTTATCAACTGAAAGTTTTATCATTTGGAGTGGCTGGGCACAAATAAAATGTCTTGGATATATATCAGCACCTTAGTGAATCTTACTAGATGAAGATAGACTCAGTTCCATAGAGAGTGTGAGCTGCTGCACGTACGAGAAAACAGTTTATACCTTTTGGTGGATTAACACCATTTTATACACAGTTTTTACTAGTTTATTGTTGAACAGCTTATTCACAGTCTATTAAAGAAACATGCACAGATTGTTTGGTCTAGTGAATGTCAGCTTTTAACATTGATTTTATTACACCATTGTGATATGGCAGTACACTTCTGTTTATCCAGTGGAACACCATACACTGATTTAGGTCCTTGTCTCTTTCAGATCAAAGAGACTGACAAGAAATTTACTATTTGCACCACGCGTTTTGCAGTCAGACTTTACCTGACTGTGAAACGGCATATGCCACATCAGAGCCAGAAGCATTAGCAGCTGTGCGGGCGTGTAGAAGGTTACAATTTACCCTATCTGTGAAACACATAAGAGTCAACTGTGACCATCAAGAATTAAGCTTTCCTCGAAGCTGTAAGCAGGTTATCCAGATGGTCTTTATTCTTTCAGGAATACAACTTAGAGACCTAAAGGGAGAGCGTAATATTGTGGCGTATGCTCTTTTCTGACTTCTGCAAGCCTTATCAGGTACATCAGAAATTACAGAAGAACCTGTAAATCTTTCCGTCCTGATTGTGAAGGATACTACTCATAGGAAGTACTACTTAGACATGGACACATGGATGGAGTCATAGCAGGATACTATTTTCATGTGTAACAATTTCAAACAGTAGTTTTTGCACAACTCTCCACCCAATCTTGTGCAACATTATGATAATCACAACAATGTTTAGTTCCACTGGGGTAATCCGTTGTCAGATCACTAGTGAGTGTGAATTCCAGCTGATTGTGAAACGAATTTAATTTGGTATACACGCAACACCAGGATCTGTTCGGAGTTTCAAATGTGTTCATAAGATCAGTCAATTTTAATACCTTCAAAGCAAAAGAAGAAAGATTCAGCAAGTGTTAAAAACTTCCACTACTTGTAAGAAAACTAAACAGCCAAATGGATGCTGTCGCATCGAATGGCATCCGATTCCATCTCCTGAACCCTTGCAGATCACGTCAATTGTTGTCACAGGTACGTTCGGGATGATCTTGGGGTATGTGGGTGGGTGAAGTACACAGCAGCACTATACGGCCGGTTTTCCATAACTGTTAAGTAGTATACCACGAAAAGTTCTGCTAGCTCTCCAGTCATCCGACGACATGTACAAGAGAACTTAACAAAGTTCAGCAAACCTATGTCCACATTGTTTGATAATCTAACAAATTTCAACAGCAAATGCTGGAGAACCTTCTTACAGAATCACAATGTTAAACACGTTCTTATATCATGTTAGCATCCTGAAAGTAAGCTGTTGTGAAGACCTTGAGGCAGTTCAGTAGAATTACCTAAACTTGTTTCCTGAGTAAACTCGTCAACTTGATTGATTCCCTGCCACTGTTTGAAGAGGTAACAAATAACTTGCCTCGCACTTTCACGAATTACATTCTCAACGAGTTAATGTTGAGCAGATTAGAAACGAATCAGTGGGTCAATCCACTTCCTCGGATTTCCACTTTCTTGTCATAGGACAAGAAAGTGAGACAGATACTTATCACATTCAAAGTTAGAGCTAACAAGTGAAAGATATAGTGTGACAAAGGTCTGTCTGGAGTACGAAAGTTTCGAGTTGGAGAAACGGTACTTCTGGGAAGTCACATCATGCCACTATTCGTTTCACAAAAAATTAAAGGTCGTCAGAGTTCACATTAAGAACCTATTTGTTAGCAATTCCAAAAGCAAACAATATCTGAGGGTATACCTCTGTAAGGACGTATATACAGATGTTTAGGTGATAAGATTTCTATGTTCTACTATTGTAAGAATTGTAAAGATTAACCATTATTTTTTCTTCCAATAAGAGCTAGTGCATAAGAATGTGGGCTGACGTTTATTTTAGTAAATGTTTTAAACCATATAACAGATGGCTACGTATCTGATGCATTCAAATATGCCTCCTAAAACCCTGGATATCATTGATATTCAAAGACCTACTACAAAAGGACAACAACGAGTGTGTAATTTAATTTGCGCCCAAGGCGTTTCATGTGTGTACTTGCTGTTGAATGTTACTGCCAAGAAACTTTTCGCGCTATTCCGAGATGATAAAACAAATGAAGGTATTTACTTTGTGTGTACACACGTATACAATGTTTTCGTTACAGAATGCAGTTCGTAAGTTGTTTCTGCTCTGAATTTGTAATCTGTTAGGTTTCATGTACAAAAGTACGTTTTGGCATTCAGATTGTAACAAATTATTTCGAAGACTGAGGGTATATGCATAAATAATGCAGTTCTTTCTTACGTGACGTTACAGTAAATACTGAGATATTCGATTACACCTTTCTTTTAAGTTTCTAGAGTTTATGTTCTGAGACCTAATGGTAATAGACTTTAGCTATGAGCCTTGAGCTCAATAGTTTGCTCGTAATCTATCTGTTTGACAGGAAGTATCATCCAGTGTGTGAGTTATGGCTTAATTTATTTTTTCTTTCTTCGTGTTTTAAGCATTGGCTCAGTTTCGAGCATACATTTTGGCACTGGTAACTATTACGGAAATAAGCAGCTCTATCAGATCCACCTTATTCTGCCAGTGATACGTATGACATGTGTCCTAGGGTATGCTAGGCAAAGGTGTGAATGTGAATTGAATCGGCCGGCCGGAGTGGCCGAGCGGTTCTAGGCGCTACAGTCTGGAACCGCGCGACCGCTACGGTCGCAGTTTCGAATCCTGCCTCGGGCATGGATGTGTGTGAAGTCCTTAGGTTAGTTAGGTTTAAGTAGTATAAGTTCTAGGGGACTGATGATCACAGCAGTCGAGTCCCATAGTGCTCAGAGCCATTTGAGTCATTTTTTTTTATTATTGAATCTTGAAGCGGAGGAACGAGGAATGTAAAACGGAGGGAGTAGAGCGTATCAAAGGTATGTACCATTTTTCTTTTGCAGAATTCTTATTAATGTCCTTGGGGATTTGACCCCTGCTAGCAATCTTAAAATTCACTGATAACGAAATTGTTGTGCTATGAACAATTTCTGTGAATAAAAACGAGAAAATGGCTCCAAGCACCACGGAACTTAACATCTGAGGACATCAGTCCCCTTGACTTAGAACTACTTAAACCTAACTAACCTAAGGACATCACATACATCAATGCCCGAGGCAGGATTCGATCCTGCGACCGTAGCAGCAGCGCTGTTTCGGACTGAAGCGCGTAGAACCGCTCGGTCACAGTGGCCGGCTAATAAAAAAGAGAATAAGTGAAAGTTCATTGCAGTGAAAACAACATTTCAGTAAATGCATTTTATCTGAAGAAAACAGATTTAACTTGTATCTACTGAAGAATGTGTTTTGCCACGTGGCAATGTAATGCGGCGCAACCGTCATATGTAGGTATTTCCCCGAAAATTGCATGAACGCTCACAACAGTTTGTTCACCCGTCGCTAGGCAGATTGGATTTTGGGCAGCTTTGGATTAACTGATCAGAGTAACAACAACACAAACCCTGTCTAGACAGATTATTATACGGAAGGTACCAACTGCTGATTCAAACCGAAAAGTGTATAGGATGAATGACTCAACTCTGCAAGTACGCCAAATGCATGCCTACGTGAAATTTGTGGACAACTATTAAGTGACAAAAGCGCGTCACGTGGTAGTAGAGGAAAGACTGTAACTCACATCTACATCTATATGGATACTCTTCAGACCACAGTTAAGTACCTGAATAGGGTTCTTCGAACAACCCTCACAATAGTTCTCTATTATTCTAGTCTTGAACAGCGCGCAGAAAGAACGAACACCTATATCTTTCCGTGGGAACTCTGATTTCCCTTATTTCAATATGATGGTCGTGAATGTCTGAGTATAAGTCTATTATATCCCATAATTCCTTTCTCTCTTTTATGTCTTACATGTTCACTTTTATATTCTCCTTACGTGTAAAATATTTGAAAGCACTAATGAAATATTCCTGGGATGTCGGCGGAGTAAAAAACGGCATTTTTTTGTGTTCACTACTTGCTAATTTCTGGCGCTATACATAGAACAGTTCAGTAGGCTGATTCCCTTACAGAAATTCCACAACAAAATTCACCGAGAGAGATGACATTCACATATGAAAACATATTGTACATGTAATGTGTTTACTGCGAAATTCGGAAAACTATACATATTTTGTTACTAATTTGCATTATTAGCACATCGAAAGGGAATATCGGGAATAGGTTTCCTCAGAAATTGCTTTAAAAACTGCAAAAATGGAAAATTCTTGTGCACCGTCTGTTGCGGTGCCTTTCGTCTTTCCCCTTTGCCTGTCCGCTGTTGGCTGTGATAACCAGAAAGTAGATTCACTGGTTGGGAGAGGACGCTACCAGCAATTGGAATAATGAGGACTCGTTACGCGAGCTGCAAAGAGTCAAGTGGTACAGTTGAAAGGCTCCCAACGAACTGCAGAACGCCACTGCAACGAACCAAGTGTGTCAATGACCCAGGAGGGTAATCTCTCAGTTTCGCCTTAAAAATCATCCGTGTAGTCTTCAGTAGGATCTGCGTAAGAATAACGAGTTAGATAGACTGTAAAAAGATTTATTTTGATTTTAATAATACTATTTTAATAACTATAGTTAATGGCAGCCCTGTCATTTTCCAAGTGATTTGTTACATGGTACATGATCTCTGCGCTCTCTGAACGTTGTGTTCCGAGAATCATAGATATATTTGACTGGAAACAGTTAATGCGTACCAAGCAATTGCTTACTTAAAATTTTATTAAATTATTTAGTGTAGCTTTCATTGAATGAATTGATTGAGTAATGATAGTAGAGGTACACTCAAAAGTTTATTTTACTGTCTTTTATAGTGTTTTTTTTTCAAAATAAATTTTTAGTTACTTCTGCCAATTTAAAAAATGTCGATTTAAAATTTCTGTAATAAGTAGTCGTCATGTGTTTGTTAGAGTTTGTGTGTAATGGCACTTGATAGATGTTTCCAAAGAGGTATATGTAAGATAAAAAAGGAAGCGATGCGTTGCAACGGGGATGCTGCTACATGAAAGAGACGCGATTGTCACTTTGTTTTAAGTTGGCGGAAAGAGACGCGTCTGTGGCATGCCCTGACGAAAATAGGATGCGAACATTTCATCACTGCTCCTATTGTAACAGTTTTGTTAATAATATAGGATTCTGGTTTACTATAAATAACGTCAAGTAAAAGACAATGCCGTCTATTTATTTGACGAAAAGTTTATCTCACTACATTGAAATACGAGTTTCTTTCATTAGGTGACACGGACAACAGTTAGCAACATCTACGACGCCTGTATTCAAGACGACCATCGCAGCATAAAAAAGAGGTAATGTTTCCCACCGAGAAGGAAATACAATTAACAACGTTTACAGTTCAATTCCTTAGAAAGGTTGTTTCAGATATGTTTTATGGTGTCTCTTCAGAAGCTGGCCTTAAAAGCATTTTATTAACTTCCTTTTATGACTTCTCAATTAAAAGTCATAAAACATTTTCAGTTCAAAAACTGTAATTCATTATCCAGTCCGTAGTAAAAATCAGGATATAATACATGTCTGGAAATTGTTATGAAAGGTGTATTATACTCCGATATTCAGGCAGCGACGTAACTAGGCTACGGCAAGTGGGTCATAGTGCTCGAAGCCCCGAACTCGAGGGTCCCTGGCATCTGAAAGGAAGAGACAAAGAAAAATATCAATGAAAATGGAAAAACCTTCACAATGGAGCAGTCATTCTGAAGTGAAGATATACATAAAAATAATGCTATGTGTACTTCGCTCATGCACTAGTAAAGGAAAGTAGGGTTGATGGCCACTGATGCGCTGAATGACGCAAGTCTTTGCACACAGTATTAAAAACGATGTCTTGCAGTGACTTGAAACTAATCAATATCAGACCGAAATCAGGCACAGTCTTTCGAATTCTATCGAAGCAGTCACTGTTCAGAGAGTCTTCTTAGAGTAAACTATTAACACTTGCTTGAGATCACTGCGTACACAATGGCGTAAAATGTCATATGCAAATGATACCGACTACTATTAGATATGTGCCACTGAAGTGAAACATAGCGTTAACAAGCCGGTTGTGCCAGCATCGTTTGAGAGCGTTGGCACCAGAAAGAATTAACAAAGCAGCAACTGGAATTTCAATGACTTCTGCAGATTCAGTACTAGGGAGACGAGAAACCAAGAAAATGTAGGCGCACTTTGCAGGAATTGAGGCTACAAACTGAGTTCACGCAAAGACGAAAGTAACCTATGTTACTTAATTACGGGTAATCGAAAACAACAATTTTAAATAGTATTTCGCGTCATATATAGGAAATGTAAGAATTGGAAAATGAATTAATTTCCTGAAAAATATACTGCTTAATGTTTGACAATAGTCTATAATCATTTGACATTCTTAAAAATATATATTCATCACTATGAAACGTGCATGAAGAAGACGCACTTGACTTGTCTAACACTCTCTGTGCACCGATTACAGAGAATACTTGGCATGGAAACCTAGCGAGAGAGTGAGATTTGTCTGATGATACGAGATTTATGGAATTTATCTCCTCCAAAAGAAACTGGCACAGATAAACGTCAATAAACAGTCTGGACGACAGAAGATCTGAATATTCATTAAACATAAATGACTGTGAAAATTAGTGTAAAGCATATGGAGAAAGGTGCAATCTATTTGACGCCTGCGTTTTGTGTGTCTTACATTGGAAGAACTCACATATCTGTTGATCGCTTACCTCTTGACTGTCTTTGTTGTACCGTGATTTTACTGCCTTTTGTGAATTTCTTAAGTTATTTGTGACTGCTGGCGGATAAATTCATGTTGCTAAGAGACGACGTTAGCCTTCGCGGAGAACCCTTTATAGTTGAGAAATATTTCTCGTTGATGTATGATGTTTACTCTAAGACGATACGCGGACAATAATCACCGCATAGTTAAGGAAGCTACCAAGTGAAAATTATAGTGACGGTGCGGAAAATGCCTCAGATGATCCGGTGGCTCTGGTTTTTTTGTCATCCTTTTTATGTAGAGTGGAGGTGGATAGAGAATCTGGAATATTATTATATTCATGTTATATTATTATATTCATATAATAATTGGAGGAAGATAGAATGGTTTAATAAGTTGTTTTACCGATAGAAATTCAACCGGGAAAGGTTACTTTCACATGTGAACAAATATATTAAGAATACTATATACATTTCGTTTGTAAGCTGAATCGCTACCACATCGAAATGCAATACCAAGAATGCGGTTTCTTCCAAACTGCTTTAAAAAGTGCGCAGAACTATGCAATTAGAAGGGTAGATCCATCAGACGTATTGCCAAACACTGAGTTAAAACGAAATAGAAGCAATGGCAGGACATAATTTCCGCTGGGTAAGCAATGAAGACTTGCATCGTTACGGCGGCAGCCTTCATACAGTTCACCGGTGACAGTCAATAAAATGAAGATTAAGAACTGGCTTCTTAGTATGGATCCAAACCGATTCCATCAGCTCCCATTGTTTTATTTAAAGGTGGCACGCCGTTCTCTCACTTAAGCTACGCTGTCGGTCAGATTAATATTCATATTTCAGGTCATGATCTCCATGTTGCCTCGTACTACATTTCGTATATGTGGTTTATGGCATTTTTACATGAGGAAATTGTGGGCAGAATGTTCATGTACCTGCATATGTAGCCTTTAGCGGGCCGGAGGGGTCGTAGTGGAGGCAACAGAGAACATGGGGAAAGATGGATTGTGGGCCATAAATATTGTGTCCAGCGAGCTGGCTCTGCGAGTGATTTGGGGAAGCAGCACTCTGTGAATTGTACCTGCAGGACTTCGGGCTGTTACACTACACTCTTCCCGCATAGGGTCGAAGCAGGAGGGTGCCGGCTCGCAAACAGTTTACCTAGGGCAGGCGATAGACCACTGAAAATGTGGCCAGTTGGCAGAATCTGAGTGGAGGAAGCCATCTAAGAGAGACTGCTGTAATCTGAGCGTTTGTGCAAATGGTAGAACGATGAAAAAACTACAAACAGTCTCATGTAAGAATCTGGGACGATACGAACAGAGCGGCTGGTGCACGTGTTTAGTGGAGACATGACTGTTCCTCCCCTGAAGCCAGGAAGTCGGCAGGTTCTTTTAGTGGGCGGCAAAATCGTATATTTCGAGGGCACGACTGTCCCTTGTAGGTAGACTTTTTTGCTGAAAGACGGCCATACTTACCATGAGTACGATGCCTCCCTAGTCTTCTTCTTTTTTTCCGACAAAAGAGATTTTGAGTCGCTAATTGACTCCTCTTAGTATGTGCGAAGCAGAGGCTTGCTCTCCCAGCGTTGGAACCCCAGTGCTATGTCTGGAGTGGCTAACAGGCCAGTAGAACAGTCAAGAGGAGAGATTCAATGCGTACTGGATAGTTCGATTGCTATGTACAACGTGGAGGAGGTTTCTTTTCTGCAAATTTGGCTCCAGTATGGAGACGAGGTGAAAGTGATTGTGATTCTTTGCCTTCTTCCTCTTCTGGTCCTCCCCTGGTGCAGAACTCCAAGTCTTTCCCTAGTGGGCGAGACTTGTGGTCTGCTACTTGTGGTGGACGTAGAGCCAGTGGCAGTTTCCAACTACACCAACAGTGGAACTGCATATCATCTCGGATATACCGTGTGTCACAAGGGTGAACTTATTCATCCTGAGTCAGCCGTCTGACCATGCACAGACATGCCTGAGAGTCAAACTGGCTGGCCAGACCAGCGAACAGGTGAACCTCACAATCAAATCTGCTGGGTCTTCAGGGCTCTGATAGGTAAGTTAGCGGTGTTCTAATTATCAGGACGCCATTGCGCGTAGTTTGCAGTTTTCGTGGATGATTCAGAATGTTACAGCTGTTGATGCGCTCCACTCCTCGCCCACAGCTTGCGGTTTTCTGTTGCTGCCTGAATCAAGGTGAATGGGTAAAGTATTTATGCACCGGCGTAAGGTTCTTATCGAATATTCACAGCTCCTTGTTCTCCATGAACCATAATTTGTGGTGCACATGGCCGTAGTCGCTTAAATTTGAACAGAAATGGGCCTTGTAGTGGATTCATGTAAACAAAGTCGGATTGTGTTGTAAGAAGGATTAATTCAGGGGAGAATTTATATAGTTCTCACCCCAATAAATGCTTTGCCAATCAAACATTTCCCTTTTAATAATTTTTGTTTCTTATTTTCTTGTAAGTTTTATCCAATCATTGTAAGTACGAAAGGATTAATAAAAATTGGTCATTATTCGTATAAACTTATATATGCCACTGTTCTTATTCATACTCCCACAACTATTCACCCTTCTTATTTCCTTTTGTGGTAACACTTAGGTACACCAGCAATTCAAGATACGATGTTATTGTATGAATGAATTAGAATATTAATTAGAGTCCTGAAAGTCATTGCAAGCATATGCAAAAATGGTGCCGTGAGTAAATTCACTAGTTGCGTACATAAAAATTAAGGATGTAGCTCACGATTTGAAGGTTTCTGAGAAGATAATACTTTTCTTTAAGTAAACATAATAACATTTAGCATCACTTGGACATAGATTTATGATAAAGCAAACGTCCTGTTGCACTATCATCTCACTCGTGATAATTGGAGTGGACGATACTCAGCAATATATATACAGCCGATCTGTCGCATCCCGACTTGCGAAGTAAAGCAGATTACTGAGTACCTGATGGCTCAACACAAAAGTTTTGTCTCAAGTACAGATAGTGTTGAGGATCAGTGGACAAAGTTCAAAACCATCGTACAATATGCGTTAGATGAGTATGTGCCAAGCAAGATCGTAAGAGATGGAAAAGAGCCACCGTGGTACAACAACCGAGTTAGAAAACTGCTGCGGAAGCAAAGGGAACTTCACAGCAATCATAAACATAGCCAAAGCCTTGCAGACAAACAAAAATTACGCGAAGCGAAATGTAGTGTGAGGAGGGCTATGCGAGAGGCGTTCAATGAATTCGAAAGCAAAGTTCTATGTACTGACTTGGCAGAAAATCCTAAGAAATTTTGGTCTTATGTCAAAGCGGTAAGTGGATCAAAACAAAATATCCAGACACTCTGTGGCCAAAATGGTACTGAAACAGAGGACGACAGACTAAAGGCCGAAATACTAAATGTCTTTTTTCAAAGCTGTTTCACAGAGGAAGACTGCACTGTAGTTCCTTCTCTAGATTGTCGCACAGATGACAAAATGGTAGATATCGAAATAGACGACAGAGGGATAGAGAAACAATTAAAATCGCTCAAAAGAGGAAAGGCCGCTGGACCAGTTCGATTTTACACAGAGTACGCGTAGGAATTTGCCCCCCTTCTTGCAGCGGTGTACCGTAGGTCTCTAGAAGAGCGTAGCGTTCCAAAGGATTGGAAAAGGGCACAGGTCATCCCCGTTTTCAAGAAGGGACGTCGAACAGATGTGCAGAACTGTAGACCTGTGTCACTAACGTCGATCAGTTGTAGAATTTTGGAGCACGTATTGTGTTGGAGTATAATGACTTTTCTGGAGACTAGAAATCTACTCTGTAGGAATAAGCATGGGTTTCGAAAAAGACGATCGAGTGAAACCCAGCTCGCACTATTCGTTCACGAGACTCAGAGAGCCATAGACACGGGTTCCCAGGTAGATGCCGTGTTTCTTGACTTCCGCAAGGCGTCCGATACAGTTCCTCACAGTCCTTTAATGAAGAAAGTAAGAGCATATGGACTATCAGACCAATTGTGTGATTGCATTGAACAGTTCCTAGATAACAGAACGCAGCATGTCACTCTCAATGGAGAGAAGTCTTCCGAAGTAAGAGTGATTTCTAGTGTGCCGCAGGGGAGTGTCGTAGGACCGTTGCTACTCACAATATACATAAATAATCTTGTGGATATCATCCGAAGTTCACTGAGGCTTTTTGCGGATGATGCTGTGGTATATCGAGAGGTTGTAACAATGGAAAATTGTGCTGAAATGCAGGAGGGTCTGCAACGAATTGACGCATGGTGCAGGGAATGTCAATTGAAACTCATTGTAGACAAGTGTAATGTCCTGCGAATACATAGAAGGAAAGATCCCTTATCATTTAGCTAGAATATTGCAGGTCAGCAACTGGAAGCAGTTAATTCCATAAATTATCTGGGAGTACGCATTAGGAGTGATTTAAAATGGAATGATCATATAAAGTTGATCGTTGGTAAAGCAGATGCCAGACTGAGATTCATTGGAAGAATCGTAACGAAATGCAATCGGAAAACAAGGGAAGTAGGTTACAGTAAGCTTGTTCACCCACTGCTTGAATACTGCTCAGCAGTGTGGGATCCGTACCAGATAGGGTTGATAGAAGAGATAGAGAAGATCCAACGGAGAGCAGCGCGCTTCGTTACAGGATCATTTAGTAATCGCGAAAGCGTTACGGAGATGATAGATAAACTCCAGTGGAAAACTCTGCAGGAGAGACGCTCAGTAGCTCGGTACGGGCTTTTGTTGAAGTTTCGAGAACATACCATCACCGACGAGTCAACCAGTATATTGCTCCCTCCTACGTATATCTCGCGAAGAGACCATGAGGATAAAATCAAAGAGATTAGAGCCCACACAGAAGCATACCGACAATCCTTCTTTCCACGAACAATACGAGACTGGAATAGAGGGGAGAACCGACAGAGGTACTCAAGGTACCCACCGCCACACACCGTCAGGTGGCTTGCGGAGTATGGATGTAGATGTAGATGTAACGTTGTATCATTTAGGAGTGACACACAACTACACTGAATAATTTACTGAAATTGACGCTACAAAAATTAGCCCTCATGCACTAAACAATACAGTTTTAATGAGATGCAGAATAATTTCATGTTGCGTAGAGAGATAGGTACAGTTGGGGATTTGGGAGATGTAAAAGCTGCGCTTCGCTTACTGCCTTATTGAGTGTTTGTAATGAGTATTGTGTGTCGGTCGCTATATTGCTAACGTTATCATACGTTACTTGTAGGATAGGGAAAGTCAGTATTATGCACGTTGACCATCCAGGTTATGTGCCAAGTTGATACTCTTAAATTAGTGTAGTAATGACTTTCGAAACACGAAGACATGAAAAGTATATCGCTATTATGACTGAACCTCTTCGTTTCAACGTCATTATGAGTGGCGCATAAGTTTCAATTGGAGGAGGAAACCGGCTGTGCAGTTTCAAACGAATATCAGCCATATTCCTTAAGCTGTTATGGGAGATGACGGAAAAACAAATTATCGATAGTTAGAAATGAATTCGAGCCAATATTCTTCCAAAGATGAGACCAGTGTCTCACCAGCACGCCACCTCTTTCGGTCTCCCCTAATTTCATATTATATCCTAAGAGCGACATTACATTCAGTCGAGAGATGTCACTCATGTCAAAACTTTAGAAGTGTCTTTCGAAGATTTTAGAGTGAATGATTAACACAACAAGTATGACCCATAGAGTTACTAGTGTGCAGTGATACTAAAAGACGAGGTGCCAAAATGAAGAGTTCAGAAAAATTTGCCAAGTTCTATAGACTGAGATGAGATCGTAGAAAGTAGGACCCCTCCGCTCTTGACACAAAATGTTGGAATCGTCCTCTCTTCGAGATGTTATATTACAGTCTCTGAGACTGCGCTCGTAATAGTGGTGTTCACAAATTTCGGGGAAGTGTAAGTGTCTTGTGGGGTTCAAACAACATATGACCCCATTGTTAAGGCAGCATCAGTATTAAACATCTACATCTACGTGATTACTCTGCTATTCACAATAAAGTCCCTCGCAGAGGGTTCAATGAACCACCTTCATGCTGTCTATCTACCGTTCGACTGTCGAATGGCACGCGGGGAAAACGAGCACTTAAATTTTTCCGTGCGAGTCCTGATTTCTCATATTTTATCGTGATGATCATTTCTCCCTATATAAGTGAGTGCCGACAGAATGTTTTCGCAATCGGAGGAGAAATTTCATGAGAAGATCCCATCGCAACGAAAAACGCCTTTGTTTTAATGATTGCCACTCCAATTCACGTATCATGTCTGTGACTCTATCTCCCCTATTTCGCAATAATACAATACGAGCTGCCCTTCTTTGTACTTTTTCGATGTCGTCCGTCAGTCCCACCTGATGCGGATCCCACACCGCACAGCAGTACTGCAGAATAGGGCGGACAAGCGTAGTGTAAGCGGTCTCTTTGGTAGACCTGTTCCACCTTCTAAGTGTTCTGCCAATGAATCACAGTCTTTGGTTTGCTCTACCCACAATATTATCTATGTGATCGTTCTAATTTAGGTTATTTGTAATTGTAATCCCTAAGTATTTTGTTGAATTTACAGCCCTCAGATTTGTGTGACTTATCGCGTAATCGAAATTTAGCTGATTTCTTTTAGTACTCATGTGAATAACTTCGCATCTCTCTTTATTCAGGGTCAATTGCCACTTTTCGTACCATACAGATAGCGTATTAATATCATTTTGCAAGTCCTTTTGATCATCTGATGACTTAACAAGACGGTAAATGACATCATCATCTGCAAACAATCGAAGACGGATACTCAAATTTTCTCCTATGTCGTTAATATAGATCAGGTACAATAGAGGGCCTATAACACTTCCTTGGGGGACGCCGGATATTACTTCTGTTTTACTCGATGACTTTCTGTCTGTTATTACGAACTGTGACCTTCCTGATAGGAAATCACGAATCCAGTCGCACAACTGAGGCGATACTCCGTGGGCACACAGTTTGATTAGAAGACGCTTGTGGGGAACGGTGTCGAAAGCCTTCTGGAAATCTAAAAATATGGAATCAATTTGACATCCCCTGTCGGTAACACTTATTACTTCATGAGTATAAAGTGTAAGGCAGGCGCACAGCAGTAATACAATCTATTTTTTTAGTAAAATCCATTGTTGTTTGATAGAGTGTTGCTGTGATGTTTCTTAGATAACATACAAAATATGGACTATTATTGAAGTGTGGTGTTTTTGGGACAAGTCTCGCCTCGACCGAAAACAAACATGGAATGCACATATCCTTTTCATTCACCGTGTAGCCCAAAAGCGAGTATAACTACTAACACACTGCACCTGCTGTCCATATCCTTCAAGCATTATTCTCACCTATAAATGTCGCATCCGTCCCATCCTCAGTTATGCGAACATTGCCTGGATATACGCCTTACATAAATTCCGTAAAGACGTGCACAAAGCGCCACAATCTGCATCCTCCTACCTCCCCACAATTCGCATCGAATTCCAACTCATCCGCTTTATGCACTGGCTTAGCTTTCTAGAGCACATTCATATCCAATAAATTAATTGCAAAATGCTTTCCTGGCATATAGTACCCCACCCACTAATTACCAGTCCATGCATCCTGCTGTGCCACTAAATGCACGCTCCACCTTCCACGCTCCTTCACGCGTTATCAGTATTGGTCCGCTGAAATTTTAACCAACTCTGACTCACCAACGATGAAATCTATCCTTCTTTCCTAGCTTAGTCACAACGCTCCATCTCACACCACCTTTCCATTTTTCCCTCATCCCTCTTCCTCCACCTTGCTGAATTTTAGCCGGTACGTGCAGTGATACGGGGCCCCATGGTCGTACTGGTCATTCCGTTTCCACTATAATCATTTTCATATATCACGCATCACCATTACATCGTAGCATCATTCACAGTTTCATCAGTGCTTATGCATTAACTCAGAATCCGTTATAAAGAGTAAAATGTCATCAATATTGTCAACCAATGTGCTTTCTAAACTTCTTTATTGTCACCCGTTTTAATGTAAAGTCGTAGACAATAAATTATCATTTATTGTCATGTGCTTCTACGTATTTTAAAACATCTTTTCAATTCTTGTTACCTTTGACTGAAGAGAAGTTTTGTCCACTGCGAGCCCGCCACTTCGTTGGGAACTGAAGTAGCAATGCAGAAGAAACATCAAGCTAAACAGCTTTTAACATTAGTTGACAATATTTTGTCCTGTTTCCGGTAAATTACAAATAATCATCTCGTGAACAGAGGCAGAGAATGAAAATGAATATTCTATAACTCACAGGATGACTTGTGACGGTCACAGTGTTGAAATATTTCAGCGTGCAAAATTCTACAAGTTAACTGTTACCTGTTGCCGAACGTGGATAACTACAGCATGGAAAGTTGGACATTTGCTATGGTCACTTTTCCTAAATAAATGTTGTCATCTATCAACTATTTTCTTCAGTTATGATGCATATAAGCTGCTGAAGGATATTTGTGGTGATAAGTGTACTTACTCGAGGTGTTATTTTTCTTGTTAGTTTTAGCATTTGAAGCCAACGGCCTTGCTGAAATGCTCATACCAGTTCTCCTCAGTTCACTGACATGGTTTGCACCTGGAATGCTGACAGTCCTGGTATGCCAAGCAGTGTCGGCAAGCGGGGTGCAATCTGTCCTTGTGAGGCCATTTGAGGAGCTACTTGACTGAAACGCAAAGGCTCTGGCCGCGAAAGCAGACAACAGCTGGGAGAACAGTGTGCTGACCACTTTCTCCTTCATATTCGCAACCAGTGTCGCCTATCGGCTGAGGAGGACATGGTGGTCTGTCGGTACCGTTGTGCTTTCCTAGCCCTGTTCGTACGGAGTTTAATTTTTAACAAGTGTTATTGAGTAGTAGTCACACATGACTACTGAAACTGTCTGAAACTCCACAAGTGTGGGAATATAGGGTGTTACCTGCACAATTTGCGAACTGTGCATTCATATTCAGTCAAGGTTTAAATGAAAAAAATCTAAAGATTATTCCTGCAGAAACAGTAAGCAGGCCTTTAGATGACCCGAAACTTGTCATGGATAGACAAAAGGCGACCATCATGTGCTTCTTAGACTTCAGTAAAGCTTTTCGCACTTGACTTCCGGAGTATTACTTGCCAAATTTAACAGCGTATATATCGCGCCAAATTCAGCACAATAGTTTCCCTCGTACCAGACAGCTCGCCGGCAATGTAACATGCCCGGCACCATAAAGTCCTAAAGGGGTAGGTAGTATTAGGCGTCCTCCTGAGCTCGGTATCAGGTCCTGTGTTCTTTTATTGTAGGTCAATGGTATTTCACTTGTTTTGTCCTACTGGAAATACCGCACTTCTACCCCAGTCCTATCTAAGAACGAAACCGATAAACTTGAAGACAACTATCGAGAATTTCAATGCTGGTCTGTGTGCATTATCACAAGGTTTACAGAATAGAAGATTAAAGCTAAGCCCATTCAAAACCCAAGCGGTAGTGGTTGGACATTCCAGGCTCATTACGCCGAAATATCGGGAGCCTCTAACATATTAAATTCCAAATGGGACAAATATCAACTTCTCGCCCTCAGCAAAGAGTCTGGGAGCAATAGCAGAGGAAAATCTAAATCGGATTCAACGCACAACTGCAATGTGCAAGACGACGTCACCTTCTCTCCATACCCCATAGAAATACAAAAGGATCTCCCTTTTGATTTTAAAAAAGAAACTTTTACTTCCAGTTATTGATTACAGAGATCTTATCCTGCAAGGTCTTTCTCAGGAAATCTGTTGGAGCCTGAATTGTGTACAAACGTCTGTGTACGATATGTCTCTCAGACTGTACGTTCCTCTTGCGCTCAGCAATCTTCTCTGTTCGCAGACGAGTGCAGAGATGTCCATTCACTCTCCTCTTTTTTTTTGTCCACATACATTGCCCCTCATATCTCTCCTCAACCTTAACGTCCTCCTCTGAACAAAATGGCAAAATCACCCATTCTCGTCAGAGCAAAATCCTTTCTGTCCCATTCCATTACTCACCCACTATCTTAGCAGCGTCGTTCTGCACCGACTACAAAGCACTGGACTACGGAAATGAGCACAGACTGCGCGACTATGCACTTGGGCGTTGTAACATACAGCAGATATTGTCAACTGCTGTGGCGAGAGTCCAAAAGCTGTCAGAGTAGAAAGAGGATGTATTATATTAAAAAAAAGAATACGTTGACGTTGGGCGTGTTACTCTGAAATGAAGAGGCTGCTTTCAGACCAGTTAGAACACTGTTGGTCTAGCGGTTCTAGGCGGTCAGTCCGGAGCCGCGCGACTGCTACGGTCGCAGGTTCGAATCCTGCCTCGGGCATGGATGTGTGTGATGTCCTTAGGTTAGTTAGGTTTAGGTAGTTCTAAGTTCTAGGTGACTGATGACCACAGATGTTAAGTCCCATAGTGCTCAGAGCCAGCCAGAACACTGTTCAATAACTCTTTACCGATAGGACTCGTACGAGAATGGAGAAGGTTAAGACGGCGGCTTTTGAACGTCGGTTCCAAATAGTGAAGCACCCAGACGACTCTAGGTACACATGATTGCTTAAGATACATGTGTAACATCGAGATTTTTGATAACGTCGGGCTTTCGTATGATCAGTCACGGTGGGTTGGGATTGATTCTCATCAGTTTCTCTGTCATAGGTGTCCACATCGATACCTGCCGTCACAAGTTAAATAACTTACTTCGACAATTGCAGTCCAAGATCTTATACTTTCAGAATGTTTACTGTACCCACCAATAACGCTAAACCCATTTCTGTCTCTTTAAAACTGGCCGGTAATCTGCGTCGTATCCAAAACCACATTGTACGATAGAATAATTGAAAGTTTTAACTTTCGTTTTAGCTTCCGACGCAACTTATCCCAGATTCTCCTTTCTGTGCAAGACTGATCTCTGTCACACTATCAACACTACCCATATCTTTGTCATTAATACGTATTTCTGTTTTTTTTTCCTTCCATTGGTTTGCTAACAGTACCTATTAATTTACCGCTCTTTCTCTGATCAGTCAAATTCTGCTTCACATTTTATTCCTCCTGTGCTATTGTCATATAAATCTTTTAGGTGTCATTACACACTTTCGACAAAAACATAGTGAGGAAGTTGCCTATTGAAATACTTATAAGACTAACAAATCTGTATTGGCGTATTTTCGTTCTGTACCTACTAGTATCCTTGCCATTTTAAATATTTTATCCTCTACTGCCTTCAATATTTGATCTGCAAATGCTACACATTTGTCCGATACTGTATGAGCCATTTCCCCTTTTTCAGTCAATTGTTGCCTAATACTCCCTCTAAAATACTGAAAAATATCTGGTTCTTTCAGCTTATCCGGGTCCCATCCTCTTCATTTCCTACTTTTTTTGCTGTTCCTTCAGTTTTAATCTAGACTTCATAACCGATACATTACAGCCAGAGTCAAAATCTCCCCGAGAAATGTTTTACCATTTAAAATCTGGTTTCTATATACCTGTTTTGCCGCTATTTAATCAGCATTACAACTTCCAAAAGGACGAGGCCTAGGATAAATCCTTGGGTTTCACGAAAGATGCTTACTGTAATTGAAGAAAGGAGAAAATATGCAAATGAAGCATGAAAAACGGAATACAAAGGTCTAAAATGTGAGACTGACATGAAATTCATAATGGCTAAGCAGGAAGGACCAGAGAACAAACGCATGGGTATAGAAACATGTATAAAGAGGGTGAAGGTAGATCCTCTTTCGAGAAAAGAGAAGCAGGTATGTAAATATGAAGAGGGTCAGGTGGAAAACCAGTACGAAGCAAAAAGGGAAATCTTGAATGTAGATAGAGTATATAGAGCGGTATACAGGGGAAGTAAATTTAAAGATAATATTATAGAAAAGAGGAGTACGTAGATGAAGATAATATGGGAGAAGAATTTCGCAGAGCACTGAAAGATGTCAGTCGAAACAAGGCCTTTGGAGAAGACATAATTCCCTCAAACCTGGCGATATTTATGGGAGAGCCAGCCATGACAAAACAATTCCACCAGGTATGCAAACTATACGAAACGGGTGAAATACGTTCAGGACTCAAGAAGACTGAGATAACTGCGAATCCAAAGAAAGAAAATGCTGATAGATGCAGTTGAAAATTGACGACACGAACTATTTACAGAAATGCTGCCGGGTGTAGTTGCAAATTGATGACACGAATAATTTACTGAAGAAATGGATAACTAATGAGGAGGCTCTGAATAGCAATGGAGAGTGGAAGGGGTTCATTACGTAAGAGGTTTACTGTTCACTACGCTACTGGAGCAAATGTAATTTCGATGTATTGCTCACACGTTGCCTGCGGTATAAAACATCTCTGCTGCAATAGAATCGCAGGTCAGAGCAGTGTCGGCAGCAGTAATAATCGCTCGCTCCTTGAGAGCAGTCGCAATAGTTCGTTGTTATGGAGCAGTCGCAATAGCTCGCTGTTACGGAGATGTCGTAGTAGCACGCCGCTACTGTACAGCTGCTAGCCATGTAAGGGCAATAGCAGTCCCCGCTGGTACGGCGCAGTTCATTGCCATGTAGTGTAAGGTAAACCTCATTATTAAATTTGCCCTCTGAGAAGTTAACATGAATTTGTTTCAATCTTTTTGTGATTTGTCCAGCACTAATTAAGTCAGACTTGTAATGTTGCATTTCTTATGTAACGGTTTGCAGAAATGTTTTCAATAATAAGGTTTTTCAGAACATAATTTTTACCAGTCATTTACTCGAATTTAAATATTTTACAAATTTTCCCAGATCATAATCATGTGTTGTTTGATAATCAGAGGACCAGCTATGCAGCTGTGTCAACAGGCAAAGTCAGTTTTTTCCAATTATGCAAATCCCAGACAAATAGTGTTCAGTAGTAGCAGATAAGGCAGCATTGCACTAAGCTGTGCCGTTATGAAGTAAGAATTTTTTCAGCTTACTCAGGTTGATTTCACAGCGCTAGGACGTGGCGCTGCTTACGTCCAAAATTTATGTTTCAATTGACAGTCAATTTTGTACCTGAAATTTCTATATACGGGAAGGTTATACTTGGCACATCCGGCCAGGATCACATTTTTGAGAATTTTTTGAGAAGAAGTCAGCTATATATCTGCTCTTACTTAATTAGTGTTAAGTGTAGTTTGAATCGGGTGCAATGTATTTGCTAATTTGTTATTTTTTTCACAGATCATTGGCAATTTATTGCTCGTTGTGGTCATTGTACTTGCCCCATTTTGTGTCCGCTTTGTCTTTGTTTGATGTTGTGTTCACCTTTGACTTATGAAAATGATACGAAAAACTGCAAACAGTACATCGCGAAGTGCAATGAATGAAAACGCCGCATTGAATGGTTTGACTGATAATACAAAAGATATTCAGTTGGAAGTACTAAATTTACACAGTGAGCAACCAAATGTTACTAGTAAGAACGGGCTTTTTACTCGAAAGATTTATTTGGTTCCGATGTAGTGACCAACATTGCATAACCAATCAGCAAACCTTTTCATGAATCAGACAGTGACCAATGCTTACAAAACACGTACAAAATGCTGATACACTATCACATAGCACAGTAAACAGTCGCTAATTTTGGCGTTAATCAAGTTGTGGCAATATTGCTGCAACTTAATGAAAATTTCAAACAGTCGAATGAAAAACAAGACAACAATTATAAACCACTTAACAAGCGACTTGATTAGTCGAATGAAACCCACGACAGGTCGATCAAACAAACCAATGAAAATTTCAAACAGTCGAATGAAAAACACGACATATCAATCAAACAATCCGATGAAAATTTCAAACATATTAATGGAAAACTTGACACCCCTATTGAACAGCTTATTGAACAGATTACAGCCGTTGCCAAGCAATGTAATGAACTAAAAAACAATTATGTGAAATAATTAAGTCCTATGCCAGGAATAGTAGAGAAGAAATCATATCCGTAGCACAAGAAATAGCAACACACTAATCCACAACAAAATCACTTAGAGATAAAATCAACGCTGTCACTAAACAATGTTCAGAACACACAACACGGTTACCCGATGAGCTTAAAGCAGTATCAGCAGAACTTCAATGCCCTTTGGATGCGAAAGTTGAAGAGAAATTTAAACAACAGGACAACCAACTTGACAAACATTTTAATTACCACCTACAAAACAGCGAAACACGTTACCACAAATTCATACAAGAACATAACAAAAGTAAAGAAACAAATCATGCAAACAATTACTACACAGAGACAGGAAGATAACCATAAGTTGTTCGCGAAAGTAAAAACATACGTAGACGCCAACATTGGTACAGTATCGGATGAAATTGACACATTCAAACAATCGAACACAGAATTGCGGAATGAACTTACCGATTTGAAAACAAAAACAGACACTAATATTCAGACCTTAGAAAATAAATACACAAAAGACTTTCAGACAGTTACTAGCAGAATTGAACAATTGGAATTAGTACAGCATCCCAATACCATTACAGCAAACATTAAGAAATTTAATAAAACTACGTGTGAAATCCAAAAACAAATTGATGTTTGTGACACCAGGAATGACAATCAGGTAAAAGCACTAACTGAAAAATTTGATGAATTAGCCCGTAGAGTTGACATTATCGAGAACAATAATGACACTAAATCAGACGATACGTCACCAGTTTCCTTCAATCAGACACCCGAATTTCAAAATATGCAACAAAAAATCTGTGACTTAGGTACATCAAATCATATGCTACGTCGAAAAATGTCATATTTACAGCATGAAGTGACAGAATTGAAAAATATTTAAGCCTCTAACATCTCATAGCATACGCCACATTCTGAACATTTGTCACACTCCCACAGCCAGCACAACTTAGGTAGACTACAGGGAGTACATGACTTAGATTCCGAACAGACGCAGACAAAGATTCTTCTTTTGTCCGCCCCTCGTGGTCTCGCGGTAGCGTTCTCGCTTCTCGAGCACGGGGTCCCGGGTTCGATTCCCGGCGGGGTCAGGGATTTTTCCTGCCTCGAGATGACTGGGTGTTGTTGTGTTGTCTTCATCATCATCATTCATCCCCATTACGGTCGGAGGAAGGCAACGGCAAACCACCTCCATTAGGACCTTGCCTAGTAAGGCGGTGCGGGTCTCCCGCATCGTTCCCCTACGCTCTGTAAAGAAGCATGGGACTTCATTTCCATCACAACCCTGATCTTGCTCAAACATTTCGAGATGATAATTTTGACTGCAAGCACTATTTATCCGTTAAGGAATTTAACATATTTAAGAGAGGGAACAGAAATTCACCCCTTGGACTGGATACAGCAATTTACTTTTGCATTCCCACCAACATTGCCCGTAACACACAAGCTAGAATTTATTTGCAGCTTTTTGTAAGATGAACTGGCAACTTGAATGAGGCTAAATGCGAGACAATGTTACTCAGTAGAAGAATTTTAAAATGCTTTTCTGTCAGCGTACTGGTCGAAAACGACATAGTGCGGTATCAACGATCAGTTAATTAGCCTGCCGAATAAGAGATTTATTACAGCTTTTGGAAGTCCAGCAGTCAGATTATTCATTCATAAATAAAAATCTTCCACAACGTAACCAAGGCCAACAGGTATATAGTAGCTACGACCAACCACGCTATTTTAATAGCAAAGAAGCTAGACGTTCCCGAAATGACAAGAACTACCAGCACAACTTTAATGACAGAATTTTAATCATCAGTATGTATAAAATTATCAGTAACCGCAGACACATTTTGGCAACAATCGTTGCTTTTCCCCCAACAGCAACAACACCAGCCATTTAACATACTTATCCAACAATGCAATTGCCAAGGTCAGTCAGCCTTTAATGTTATGTCACCTACACACACAGCATCGACTACACCGAGTAGTAACGCTCAGCAGCAAGGAAACCAGTACATACAGAAAACCCATTATTTCAGCTCTCATCGCAACTCACCGTATAATAGTAACTATAAGCCGACTGTCTGTATATTTGTTGTTAGCTTTAAAATTGAAGGACTAATTAGGCATGTTTTGCGTAAATTCGGAAATAAAAATAATATTCCAGTAATGCTTTTAATACTAGAGCTGGAATAGATAGTCGACTGAAGTTCAGCATCAGATAGGGCAACAAGTCAGTGACAGCACCCCGCCAACACATTAGGTATGACCGTCTCTGAACGCTAAATAAACTAACAGTATCGCCACACTGGGGAACGTATTAACAGTTCACTATTGGTGATGTTAGAACAGTGAGTCAGTCGATGTGACATCTGTGATCCTGGCCGCAGTTGTTAAGCCAGAGAGCACACGAGGGATCTCAGGCTCTCGGGAAGAGTCTGCGAGTGGACAGGGCTAGGAGAACAAGCAGGAGGGAGATGGAGAGAGAGAGAGAGAAAGAGAGGCAGAGTGGAGACACTCCGACCGGTGCCCTCTGCTAAGCTGGGCTCTTCCCCGCCGACCGCGCGACCGACGGTTTTAATGGCTTTCTCGTGGAGGGAACACGGAACAGCCATTTGTCCCGTCGCTAACTGAGCGCAGCAGGGACTTCCGACGGAACTACCTGCTCTCAGGGATCACCGACGAATAGAGCGAGGCGCACAGCTCGTTAATGAAGACAGCCCTGCGTAGCACTGCGGCATCTGTCTCAGCGATGCCATAATTTCAGCCCTTACCATCGTAATTAGACGGTTGACAGTTTCATGCTCATTAATCGACATTGTCATTGCTTCTAAGCACCGGCTCAGCAACAACAAGAACGACGGATAGAAACTTTCTACGACTTCGTAATTAGGGATGGACCACCAGTAGCTAGTGTAGTTAGTGATACTGAAAATCCGTATCTGATACTGTAATGTGAAAACCTGTTTTGAGCAGGCTAAAAGCAACAAAAGTTTATCCAACATTGTTGAATGATTATACGGAGTTCCCTTTTTCTTCTTTTTTTGGGACAGTTAAGAAATACGCAACAGAATTCGGTGTGGCTTTTCACATCTTGAAGATGATGTAAATGATAGATGTCCTCCAAACGATAAAATACTGAGAAGGTGCGCAACATATAAATGGAAAATAAATTAGAGAAATAGTTAATGATACAGCTATATCAGGAAAAAAGGACTTTAAGTAAATTACTGATTATGAGAGAACTTTTTCAAAGATCGCGTCACATTTTAATGGATGTTAACTAACAGCAGATAAGAAATAATATATCACCAACATTATTATCGTTTTTTGAATAAATAATCCCACTAATTTGTCGCACCTGCCTGCAACAGTGCTTGAGATGTTTGACTGACAATTTATGCCAACGACGGAACAGCAATTAAAACAATGGGATGCAGTCAATCGCCCAACGTAAAAAAATGCTGTTCCATCTGTCGAAGGCTTATTGGCGAGTGAGATTAAAAACGGAATAGTCTTCCTCATTATGATGAAAAGTGTAAAGTCTTACGTAGCGAATGCTATGAAGTTCTTCTCGAGTAATGTCCGATTAATAAATGTTTCGCTGCAGGCGCTATTAGCAAAGGCGCTAGCGTCGGTAGTCTGCTGCCATAGCACATTAACGCCAGATTTTGCGGCATGTCATAATGGATACATCTGTCGTACGTCCCACATTGATTTTTGCTGTTATTTCACGCAGTGGTTCTTATCTGTTGGCACTGACAACTTTACGCAAACGCCGCTGCTCTCGGTCGTTAAGTAAAGGCCGTCGGCCACTGTATTGTCCGTGGTGATAGGTAATGCCTGCAATTTGATATTCTTGGCACACTCTTGACATTGCGGATCTCGGAATATTGAATTCCCTGACGATTTCGGAAATGGAGTGTTCCATACATCTCGTTACAGCTTCCATTTCACGTTCAAAGTCTGCCAATTCCCTTTCTGTGGCCATAATAACGTCGGAAACATTTTAACATGAAGCACTTGTGTCATAATGATAGGTCCGCTGCCGGCCGTTGTGGCCGACCGGTTCTAGGCGCTTCAGTCTGGAACCGCGCTGCTGCTATGGTCGCTGGTTTGAATCCTGCCTCAGGCAAGGATGTATGTGATGTCCTTAGGTTAGTCAGGCTTAAGTAATTCTAAGTATAGGGGACTGGTGACCTCAAATGTAAGTCCCATGGTGCTTAGAGCAATTTGAAACACTTGACAGCTCCGCCAATGCACTACCCGTTCATACCTTGTGTAAGTAATGCTACCACTATCTGTAAATGGCATATCGCTATCCTATAACTTTTGTGACTTCATTTTATCTCAGCTATGACAAAGGAACAGCAGTGGGTATTATGAGGCAAAGACAATCAAGGAAGAGAGATATTGTTTAACGTCCGTCAAGTATTAGGGCATTAAAATGCAAGCTGTGGTAGGGAAAAGATGGCGAAAGGATATATTCTTGCATAGGAATTATCATTGCCTTTAATTTAGGGAATATCGAGCAGAGCTAAACCCGGTTGTCAAGATGATCTGAACTGTCGTCATTCCGATTGTGAGTCCCTGATCGGCCCTAATCACACAACTACATGCGTAGTGCTACACACGGACTGTCTAAAATTGCAATACAGTTTGTAAGATTATTAAGTAGTATGCATGGTCTCTAAAGCATCAGGCTGGGAATGACTAACCTTCGTTGGTTCTTCGATATGATAACGAGACTACTACAACACAAACAGAATTCGAATAATTTACTGTTATCCTATTAAGATGTGCAATTAGACAGCAGTGTGAGTCTGTATCGGTTTAATCCCAGATTCGGGTGCACAACAATTCTGATGTACATCACAACGTTAGGCCACAGGACTGCATGAGCTACATAGTTGCTTACTCCATGTCTGCAGTTGCTAGACACTTTCAGAAAGCTCAATCCAGAGAGACCCCTATCGAAAGGAGCAGATCAGAAGGACTTCCTGCACACAGCAGATGGTGCAACATACTGGCGGTGAATTGAAAGAGTGGAGGGATCTCCAATATCTGGGTAGAAGGCGAAAGTGGGAGTAGTAGGGTAAGCGCAGTATCTGCCATATTTTGATATCAAATTGAATCAAAATTAATGAAATTGATCACTTAATTACCCAACCACCACCCCAGCCGTCCCCTACCCCCTGGTCGTTCACGGCTGCCTGAAGTGATTCCACACTGTCCCTGCTAGTGCCCGCCGTTCTGTAAGGGAAACACAGTAACACTGCAAGAATTGCATTTAACGTTAACACATTTCTTATAATAGAGCTTCTATTGAAAAGGTAAGCACAATCGTGACAGTAGTATGTGTCCTCTTTCTACGAAAACAGCACAGTCCATTTTTTTTTTTTATTTTATGAACAAAATTGGTATAGTTTTTACGTGTGATTATAGGATACAATTTGCATCTCATTATTTTGTAACATCAAACGAAGTGCGCCACTGCCTACGCGAGTTGATACTGCATAAAATCGGTAAAATAAACTTCCGCTATTTTGCTGCGTAAACTACCGATCAGCACATAACGTCCTCGTTATTTCAAAACCGTTATCGAAGAAAAGAAAAGGGGAGAATTTAAACTCCAATGAGAAAACATCAATGTTAAACAATTTCTTTCGGTTTGGTGAACAAATTGCACGACCTGAGAGCGTCTCTCGCATTCAAATCAGCGTCTGTAAATAAACTTTCATGCACGTGTGTATTAATTACATTTAAGATATGTGAAATAATATTAGAGATTAGAATCTTTAACACCATTTAGTCTCATGACAGAAAAAAACAATGTTATTTTACTTTCGACAACAAGCTAAATGCTAGAGGACGTTGCTGTTTTGTACACTATGACAGGTCTCGTTTTACCAATGCTATACAAAATCACACTGGCGTTTACAAAGCAAAATGTGAGAGCCTGTCTTATAACAGACACTCCTAGAACAATTTATGTGTCTACCTCTTCTAATAGGTCAAAATCAAATACCATTTGCACGCTTTTGACATTTTTGCTCCATAACTTCCTTCTACCAACATGTTTGTAAAGTTTCTATCATATAACAGATCCTTATTTCTAGTTTTGTAGACAATTTGATCATCAAAGCCTGTTTCACACTATCTACTCACATGTAGGAGAAAATACTATCACTTATCAGTTCCACAACGAACTGTAATTCAAGTAGTGTCTACACAATAATTTGAGTTTATGATGTATGAAATAACACAGGACTTACGCTGACACCTATTTTTTAAACATGGAATCGTAGTTATAATAATAAAAACAGTCGTGATCCCACAAGAACCGATACAGCCGATTTCTATTAGTTTTATGAGCAAAATCGCAGTAACTTCGAGAGAACAACTTGCACACAAACTTAAACAGTTATATCACGTCTTGTAAGAGAAACCTTCTATGAGATTTAACCACGACTCTCTCATCCAACATATCAAAAACAGATACCGTCTGCGTGTTGACGTAGAGTATATTACATATGCACGTATTGCTTCACTGGAGCAGGTGACTAGTGGTCGCAGTCTCTTGCACAGATCTGCGTATTGTTTTATCGAGTGTACTGGAAGAAGACCGTATCCATTAGACTACCAATCACAATACAGGGTTTCTGTATTGTAACTTCATAGCAGTTTAATTCATTGTTTTTTCGGCTGTAACATATTCAACCAGTGTCCGACTAGGTGGTGTCCCCTACATTTAATCATATGTTCCAGAGTGACAGTGTTACGCCAAAACTCCATCCGTCTCAAACTCATGGTGTCAGCCAGTCACTATGTGGTTATCAACAGTTTACCAGTGGATGGACAGGGTGCGAAAGACACCGTTGATATGGGATGATGTACTACAATATGGACTACAGTTGATAATGGGATCAATTTTACAAATTTCACCTGTTATTCTGTAATTTCGGCGCCAGCCAGTGACACAGCATTTTGCTACAAAATTGCTGTACCATCGCTGACTCACCCATCCACTACTTTTCAAGTACCATATAACATGCGGCAGGTGCAGGTAGATGACTATGCAGTATGTCCATTTGGTTATGTACATCAAAGAATACCAGTTGTTCAGTAGTTTCAACGCCAGCCAGTAACACGACTGAATGCTTCCCAATTTGCGCATCATCACTAAATCACTCCTCCACTACTTTGCATGCATCATATAGTAGACTGCAAATACAGACTGATGACTATGCAGTACATCCATTTGGCCATATACACCAAAGTACAATGCAGGATAAATTTGTCCAATATCAGACAAACATCCACACTGTAAGATTCCAACCACTATCACTATGATGAAAAAGTTTCTATATTCTTCTGGTGTCCAAGGAAGGAACCGTCAGTGTATATTCACCGCTCGACTTCTTATAAACCAAATAGAATGAAGTCAGGAAACTGCTCTACTGCCTGTTAAGAAATTAATGGATCTTATACATCTTTTTAAGTCGGAAACGTACGTACTCTCAATCACACTTCCGCGATAGTCACGCTTATCATTAGTAGGAGTAGTACCAGTTTAGAAGATTGTGACTATGTCTCACTAGTAAATAGAGCGAGGTAAATCCGACATGAATATTTCTGATAGCTAATTTACTGAGGCATTACTCACGCCCTGCTGCACGAAAATGCACACGAAGAAGCAGCAACACCGTATGAGGGAGTAAGAACCACGATCAGTAGCAGACGGACATGTAACAGGCTTCTTGCTGTTTACTGTAGCATCACCACAGCTCTGGCCACCATTCCTCTTGCACAGCAAAGTCCTTACCTAATGTTTGGTAGTTTTGCTCATATGTAGGATAATATATCGATTTCGTCCTAACACCAAGTCTCTCGACTACACCACCCTCACATTATTAAAAGTGGTATATGTGACATCGGTCCACTCTCCTAGAAAACACTGTAGGGAATGGCTTATGGCTGATAAAAACGTTGTTTCTTCTCCTTATAGCTTAAGGAATAAAGTTGTATCTGAGAACAAACCGTAATTCAGTAATATTTATATCCAACTATTTATGTGAGAACACAGTTATGGATTGATATTCATATGCGCTTCCACTTTAATATGGCGCCTCTGTGTAATACTAATGTCGCTTTTCTTGAAGTATGGTACAAAAACCTACGTCCTTGCACGGAGAGGAGGAGAGTTAAAAATGAATGAAGCTAGAGCATAATTTTTAATGTTTCCTCGTCCTGAGTGACCGTGTACCCCAACCACCTCAGTTCCCCTCATTTCATGGTACTTTTTCAGGAAATTTATGTAATTTTGTTAGTTTGTTCGGGATTTTAGGTATTTCGTCGTATTTCTCTCAGTCTTATGTAATTACCATCAATTTGTCGTAATTATACCAGGTCTTCCTCGATTTTTACCTATTCGATGGCATTTATCATATTTGTGCGATGTTTTAGCTTATGTATATGGTCATATTGCTAGAACACGCGTGCATGTTTGATTTTATCCCTTTCAGTGGCTATTGATTCTTCACCAATGAAAGAACTTATTTTTCCGTTTATCTTGATCAAATGGTTTACCTCAATGTGTTTTCTGAAAACAAAGAATTTAGATAATGGTTGTGAAAAATATAATAATTTCATCTGACAGTCTTGTGATACTCCAGTTACATATAACTAAAGAATACCGTCAACAACTTACAGAAATATTTAGTGCACACTTCAAGTGAGAAAATACATTGCAACAAATTTTTTAATGTGAAATTTCACAAAGCAAATGTTGTTTCGTTCAAACAAAATATTACATGGGATTTCGAACATTGAGCTGGTCTTCTGCAAGTGCATTTTTCTAATCTGCATCTCTGCTCCATCACTTCAATGTGAAACGTCCCTTAGAAAAATTATACATGACTGTGCTTAAACTGACACACAATATTTTTTAGCACAACGCAATCTGACTTACAATAGTCCCTACAAGAGAATGGCCCTGACTAAATTAACCTATACGTTTCACAAATCACTTACCTCACAAAAATCTTCGTTACTCAAACTACTGCAATACAGCGAGCGCCAATACTGCTAGCTAAATAAAAGATTCAAACTACTGAAGGCACTAACTACTGATAGGAATAGTTAGCAAATGAAAGATTTTGATAGAGAACAAACAATGTATTTACCTAAATAGTGTTCAAAAGTCATAATTTATATAGCAGTTCATGATATCCCTTCTTACAAATGTACTGTTTCTGATGGACACACTTCCAGATCACCCACTCTCAAAAATCCGCCATCTCACTTCCCCACATCCACCACTGCTGGCGACTCACCTCCAACTGCGCAACGCTACGCGCTGTTAACAGCCAACTGCCCAACGCTACAATAGCCAACAACAATGCAAACCAGCCACAGACTGCACACAGCACAGCCAGTGATTCTCATAGAGAGCGCTACGTGGCGTTACCAATAAAAAAAATCCTAAACAGCCTACCTCCATGCTCCCCACAAAAAATTTTACAAATTGTTTTGGGCAGTGGCCAATACAGAATTGAAAAAATTATCATAATTATAATTAAAATAACAAAGAAATCAAATGCACACACTTATTGATACAATGTTGGTCAAAAGCTAAAATTTTCTCACAGTCCATAAAGACAGTCCTGATCATTCATCATAATAGTAATTACAGTTTTTTTCACAAATTCTCATTAGTAAAAGAAATTGCACACAGAAGTAGTGGATTTCCATGCAGTCTTGAAGAAGTAGTGTTGTCCTTCCAACGGAAGGACAGTGCCGACTCTTGACATGCAGACATGTAATGGGCCACAACAGAGCAAACCCACAGCAGAGTCAGTCGAAGTTTTGAGGAATAACGGTAAGTAGGTCATCACAGAGCAGACCCACTGTAGTCCTAGTAGAGATTATGGTATTGGTGGGCCACCAGAGGTGCAGACCCACTGCACTCCTTGTAGAAATAATTGTATTGGTGGGCCATCGAAGGTGCAGACCCACTTCAGTCCTTGTAGAGATGGCCAGCAGCCATCTGTTGCGACTGTGCAAGTGCACAATCACCATTGAAGAGTCTTGCGGACAATATAGCAAGTCCATGAACCACCACTTGTGCACTCACAAAAATATTTTTTTTTAAAATGTCCTTAGAACCAGCAATGCTTTTAATCAGTCCCTTGCTGAATTATTAACACACGTGTGAGCACTAACAGTCCTCTTTTTTTCACATATTGTGCATATACTATGACCAACAGAAATGTTTGCAGTGAAATGAATGCTTACAAGTTACTAAATTTGATAAACTGGTGTCAATTACCATTTTATAACATGAGAATACAATAACAAAGGTACAAAATACATAATTAAAGAACATAACAATACAGATAACATTTGTAGTAAAAGAATCGAGATAACATATACATCAGTGTTACAGGAATTATGACATAAGTACATACATAAAAGATCAGAATAACTTTTGAAACGTCAACTTCACACATGAACAACAAAGCAGAACAGATAAATAATGTCTAAACATCTTTACAAAGTAAATAACATAGTATTAGAAAAATTCTACAACATAACTCTCATCAGCTAAACACATAATGACAGGAAATCCACAAATACACAAGGGTACACAAACACATAGAAGAATAACACAAGAGGAAAGGGCAGGGTTTGTTTCCAGTGTAACATTTGATACTGCAGTCCAACCCAAAACTTCATTCCATAGATTTTTCGTCTTATTTCAATATTTGTTTCCACCAAATAAATCCAATCCAAGCATGCTTTCTGTATTTATATGATCACATATTCCTTACCCCATTATTTATTTTCCACTATCTTACCTCATCATTTATTTCCAAGAAAATCCTACCTAAACCTCTTGTCCCTAAACCCTACTTTTTTGTTCATATCCTCTTTCAAAATACTTTTTTGGCCAAACCATTTTCTTATAGCTTCTCAATGCATTTCTTCCAATTCATCACAATTCGTTCTCTCATATAGTGTACCCCATCTTAAGCTAACTTAAGTCTACTGAGCTCAGATATGTATACTAACTGATGAGGCAATGCAGCAGCACAAAACAATTGACACCAACAGCAATGACAATAAAATGCAAATTGGCAATGCAAGCACCAGTAAATTTAAAATAATAGAGGAAATGCAATATTACAACTAATATGAGCCAATGTGCATCAACAAGAAAAATAAATCAGTAGTAAAACTGGCTGAGCAGAGTAATACAAAGTGACATTCAGTAGCACTATGCATGGCAAACAGCAGCAGCAAATGCTATAACTTATACCTAAACATGGCAATGCTCAAGCAGAAAAAATATTACACTAAAGACAACAATGTAGATAAGGTTAATGTCTATTCACATCTTAATGTCTATGTAGTTAAAGTGGTGCACCACAAAAACTTATTCTACAAAAAATTACCATGTACTTGGAAAGAAAATTATATATACAGTTACTGTTATTAGTCCCTTCTTGTTGTTCTTTCCTTTCCAAGTGCTTCTTTTTCGAAGAATGTGGATCATAAAATTATTATTTAATAGATCTGGTGACAGAAAGTGTTAACATTAGCAAATGCATTTAATTTTATTTTATGTAACCAATGCTGCAACACAGCTGGAAACCAGATATCAAATGAAATAAGCAAATATATAAAGCAAAGCTTAAAAACATTAAACAATAGCCATGTGGCATTTCATAAGTCAGTAGAAATTCTCTCAAGTCTCGTAGAAAGACACTTGTCTTAATCAGGTGTGCAGATGTAAGAATATTTCCCATCAATTCATTAGGCATTTTAGTAAATATCATAAATTAAGATCTCCACAGTATAATCATATGTTTTCAAGTTTAGATGTGTCGTGTTTGCAATGCTTTCTACAAAGAAATGTCAATAGCGAGGATAATGGCCTCCTTTTTTCTCCACCTGTGCCTCTGAAATGCTCACACTAATGGTTTTTTTTCCAGACGACTGTCGCACAGCTGGGTGCTTACAGTGCATTACGTCAAAGTGACCTACTTTCCTTACCGAAATATTTACGAAATCAGTTTCCGCTACAGTGACAGTTTGATAGAAATAAAATTTCACAGATCGAAATATTTGCGTTACAAATCTGTAGAAACAAAATCCTATAAATATAACAGTGTCAAAAAATTTTCGCCGGCATTGTGATACATTCACGCATTTACACACGTTTCATAACTCTTAAAGTACGATTCTTGGTTTCCAACATCCTTTTTCACAAGTAAGAGTCCCTAACCACTCCACATTATTCCTTACCTTATCATACATATACATATTGGTCGACACTTCTTCAATATTTCATCATAATAAATATGTAGCATATTCAAATTCCTCATATAGCATCAGCTTATTGATCATAAACATACCTCAACAGCATAATACACATTGTCATCATAATAATATCATAACATCTCAGTCAATTCTCAAAATCGTTGTAGCCTCCTCCATTAATTTCAAAACCTAAAGAAAATTCTCTGCTCATTTCAATATTGTCATCTACCTCAAACGTACTTTAAAATCATGATCCCATACCAAATACATCATACAGAACTCTCGTAGTATTACAATGGTTCCGAAAAAATATGAACAGTTCACAAAGTACAGACAAAATACAATTTCATAGGTGTGAAGTTACCCAACTGTGTAATTGCGTAAACATGTGTCACTGATGTAGTAAAAAACAACACGTTTGTCCCTGTCAGTTAAATGATCAGATAGCTGTATAATTTGTGTGTTAGAGAAATATGGTACCGATGTGCAAAGTTGTATAAGCAAATACCATATTAGCTAGGGCTCCTTGTGCTTGCCAAACACATGGTACACAAAGTAGGTGTGTACCCCCTGAGGAGTAATGTAATTATACCCTCAGGTGTTACAGATTACAGCAATGGAATGAAATGTATCACGGAAAATTCTCTTTCTAATTCAAAAGTCTTGAAAAATAAATGGTTTAAGTACAAAATTAATCACTCAATTGCGTGTCCTGTAGCGCTAAATGTGCGTCTTGCTGTAAGATAATTCTGAGGAAGTGTCTTAGTTATCGTCCTCTGTAAGCAAAGTTCTGCTGAAGTCAATGTACTTACCTCATCATAAGCGAAAGTGAAATGCTTTGCGTATAGATGCCGTAGTTATTACGTACCTTACCATGATCAAGAAAGTACTATAATGCAATGTATTGTTGTGCTACGAAAAAGGCTGTCTCATTGTAGCTATACCACAAAAGTTACTACTAAAACATGTTTTACTTTCCAGAATAATACAGAAAAACTGTTCAGATATAAAACAGATACACCACAAAAGCAACAATGTAAATTGTGTCACATATTAGTAGCGTCATGATATAATCGTGTAGCTATCAAAGAAACCAAATGCTAAGACATCTTTAATCTCACTGAATGTACTTCAAATAAAGAGTATCTTCTCAAGTACCAAAATGTTGCATTAAAATCTCATAAGCAGTATATGTTCTAAGTATGTAAGCCTGATAGTCGCTATGTAATCGTGCAACTAACAAGCAAGAATGTACAAATAACTGTTCACTATAACAATGCATTCGTAATTTCCACTTAAATAAGTTCTCTTGGTTCTTAACTGGATATTTAACTTCAAACATTGTTGCATGGTAACAGTTTCTTAAGTCTGACAAAGCATACTAGTAATGTAAAAATGAAAAGTTTTATGGCAAAGACTAAGTTAAAAAGCAGATTATCTCTCAATAAACGGTTTTACATGTGAAATGTGGTGTAAACCTTTACTCTTCCTAGTATGCAGAGTTTCAACTTGAACGCAATTATCATGCGGTATACGTCCGTAAAGAACACTGGAATTTTTCTCAAGGTTAGCGTCTACGTTATTTTTCGCTGAGCCAGCTGGCGCACGTGGCTGCCTGCGGTGCGAGTCATTGTCATTGTCTGTCTCTGTGTTGGCGTGCTTCGTTATTGGGGAAATTCACCTTGTCGAGAGTGACCTGCCCCGTTTGTATCCCGCCACTTCTGAGGCTCCCAGGTAGATGCTATTTTTCTTGACTTCCGGAAGGCGTTCGATACAGTTCCGCACTGTTGCCTGATAAACAAAGTAAGAGCCTACGGAATATCAGACCAGCTGTGTGGCTGGATTGAAGAGTTTTTAGCAAACAGAACACAGCATGATGTTATCAATGGAGAGACGTCTTTAGACGTTAATGTAACCTCTGGCGTGCCACAGGGGAGTGTTATGGGACCATTGCTTTTCACAATATATATAAATGACTTAGTAGATAGTGTCGGAAGTTCCATGCGGCTTTTCGCGGATGATGCTGTAGTATACAGAGAAGTTGCAGCATTAGAAAATTGTAGCGAAATGCAGGAAGATCTGCAGCGGATAGGCACTTGGTGCAGGGAGTGGCAACTGACCCTTAACATAGACAAATGTAATGTATTGCGAATACATAGAAAGAAGGATCCTTTATTGTATGATTATATGATAGCGGAACAAACACTGGTAGCAGTTACTTCTGTAAAATATCTGGGAGTATGCGTGCGGAGCGATTTGAAGTGGAATGATCATATAAAATTAATTGTTGGTAAGGCGGGTACCAGGTTGAGATTCATTGGGAGAGTGCTTAGAAAATGTAGTCCATCAACAAAGGAGGTGGCTTACAAAACACTCGTTCGACCTATACTTGAGTATTGCTCATCGGTGTGGGATCCGTACCAGATCGGTCTGACGGAGGGGATAGAGAAGATCCAAAGAAGAGCGGTGCGTTTCGTCACAGGGTTATTTGGTAACCGTGATAGCGTTACGAAGATGTTTAATAAACTCAAGTGGCAGACTCTGCAAGAGAGGCGCTCCGCATCGCGGTGTAGCTTGCTCGCCAGGTTTCGAGAGGGTGCGTTTCTGGATGAGGTATCGAATATATTGCTTCCCCCTACTTATACCTCCCGAGGAGATCACGAATGTAAAATTAGAGAGATTAGAGCGCGCACGGAGGCTTTCAGACAGTCGTTCTTCCCGCGAACCATACGCAACTGGAACAGGAAAGGGAGGTAATGACAGTGGCACGTAAAGTGCCCTCCGCCACACACCGTTGGGTGGTATCAATGTAGATGTAGATGTAGATGTAGATGTAGAATTCAGGTCTGTCGTTACGATCATATCGTCTGTCATCATGTTGGTAGATTCCATAGTTTCTTTCTTGTCGGTCAGGTGGTGGAGAATTTCTCCCTGAATCGTAACTGCGTGCTCGACCATTGAGTCTAAAGTTATTCTGTCTCCCTTGATAATAATTGTTTTTGTTCCCATATTGTCTGTTTCTCTGATTGTCTCTGTGATAGTCACTACCACAGAGAGGTGATCTTTCCCTGTAATTATTACTACTCTGCCAACGGTTGTCATGCAGGTGGTGTCTGTTTTGGTCACGATTTGCGTTGTAGGAATAGCCTTGCCGTGTCCAGTTATTATTTATTTCGTCGCGGATTTGTGACGGATGTGACCTGTAATTGTTGTGTTCCTGTCTTTGCGTCCCGCGATTGTCAATGTCAATTTCCAATTCTTGTAAGAGTCCCTGAAAAGCTTCAATGTCATCTTTGCAACGTCCTGCCAAAATAATATGTCGTAAATGTCAGGCAATTTGATTAAACAAATGTGGATGAGTTCTGAGGGGCTGTATGGGTTTGAAAGATACTGATTCTTATGTAACATGTCTTCGAAATATTTGACAAGACTGGAAAACTCAGATTTTTCGAAATGTTTCATCATTATGATGCTATGTTTTACTCGGTCTTGTGTAGCTTGAGACCAATATGCTGAGAGGAAGGGATGATAAAATTCTCCTTCACTGTGGCAATCGTGAATGACCGATCGCATTCTTACAGCTGGTTCATTCTCTAAATAGCCACACATATATTCTAATCTGTGCTCTAATGACCAGTTGGGAGGAAAACTGATAGAATTGATGAAGCCACGCTTGTGGATGAATGTCGTTGGCGGAATTCTTAAATGTTTTGAATTTACGTGTAGTAATAAACAGCTTATAGTCAAAATCATCATGTCGGCGAGTCGCATACCGGTCATTGTTACTTCGTTTTGGCGGTTCCATCTCAAAATTCGGTGTACCTTGCGAATTTCTTTCATAATTTCCTAAGTACCCCGTATTATTATATTTTGGCTGCTCCGTATTTCTATGTCCCTGTTCCCGTATTGGAGCGCGAGTGTCCTCTGAAATACGTAATTCTTGTATTACCTGTGTCAGCTGATCTTGTACTTAACGGATTTCTCTTTGGTGTTGCATATTAATATGATTCTGATTTTGTTTGAATTTCCTAATTTTTTCGCACTCTTCGTGCCATTAAGGACTATCGGTTTTGTGTCATTCAGATTACCATCTACCTCTGTAGATAAATTATTTAGCTGATCCTAAAGTTCAACTACTTTCTCTGATAATGAACTAATTCGGTTCAAATGGCTCTGAGCACTATAGGACTTAACATACATGATCATCAGACTAGAACCGCTAGACCACCGCTGCCGGCTGAACTAATTTCCTCCATGTGTCTTTCTGAACCAATTTTCAGAGTATCTACTGTGTCCTTTAAGTTTTCCTGAGTTTTTGCAAATTGCGTAACCGAATCGGTAGATGCAACTGAGTCAATTTTAGCTTGCAAGGCCTCATGATTTTCATGAACAATTGTTTGCAGTTCTTTTATGGCTGCCTCATGATTCTGTAATGCATTTTCATGCCGCGAAAAAATAGGTTGAAAATGCTCACAAATTTGTGTTTTTACGTCATTGCAGACTTTTTGACATTTCGATTCGATTTTAAGTAACTCAGCAGTTAAACCTTCACGTGTTTGTTCCAGCGTTTGTTCCAATGAGTCTAACTTTTGAAGCTGATGCTGTGTTTGTCTCTGATTTCGTTCCATTGTGTCTAACTTTTGAAGATTTTGTTCCACTGTGTCTAACTTTTGAGGATATTGTTCCATTGTGTCAAACGTTTGAAGCTTTTGTCCCATTTGTTGTATTAATTGTAACAACAATGCACTGGTGTCTGAAACATGTTCCTCAGTGCTTTTCGGCAGTGAATTTGCACCGGCAACATTCACGTTTTGACAAGCAGAAAATGTGTCTTGACTTATTTGTGAAAACGGCGAGGCCCCGAAACCTGAATCTACAGTATTCGCGAGATTGTGTCCTGTCATTTCGGATTCCTGAGGCGAGCTGTTGCCGACCGATCGATCGATAATGCTTCCCTGTTCACTAATTGTTTCACTGTCTACGCCATTATTTTCCGCCCGCTCCATTTCCCTATGCACAATTACCAAATTACTACTTCGAATGTCTGCTAATTAATTACACAGTGGTGCCGATAACATACGCTCGTCGTCACTATTATTTCTCAGTTTACTTTGGAGCCTAGTGTTACGTTTTGCACACGCCACTATTGTCACAATATTTCACACGATAAAACAAAAGCACAATTTTAAGAGCACAAATAAGAGAGCACATTAACATAGCACTGGAAATAATATCTAGTTAATTGCAAGTGCAGCTGCGAAATACTTGGTGCAAATCTACATGCATGCGACAACTGTTTTACTGTACAACAATGAAAGACTGCAACTACAAAGGAGATTCTCTCTACAATTCACTCTAGCAATAAACAAAAGCTACACTAATTACACAAACTACAAGAAAAAATCAGAAGATTCCAGTGAGGTATCCTCGGCCAAGGGTCGACGTATGAAACGTCCCCTTAGAATAATTATACATGATTGTGCTTAAACTGACACACAATATTTTTTTAGCGCAACACAATCTGACTTTCAATAATCCCTACAACAGAATGGCCCTGACTAAATTAACCAATGCGTTTCACAAATCACTTACCTTACAAAAATCTTCGTTACTCAAACTACTGCAATACAGCGAGCGCCAATACTGCTAGCTAAATAAAAGATTCAAACTACTGAAGGCATTAACTACTGATAGGCATAGTTCGCAAATGAAAGATTTTGATAGAGAACAAACAACAGTATTCAAAAGTCATAATATATATAGCAGCTCATGACATCCCTTCTTACAAATGTCCAGATCACCCGCTCTCAAAAATCCGCCATCTCACTTCCCCACATCCACCACTGCTGGCGGCTCACCTCAACTGCGCAACGCTACGCGCAGTTAACAGCCAGCTGCCCAACGCTACAATAGACAACAACAATGCAAACCAGCCACAGACCGCACACAGCACAGCCAGTGCTTTTCATACAGAGCGCTACGTGGCGTTACCAATAAAAAAACCTAAACAGCCTACTTACATATGTAATGTGGCCAATGAGAAAACCCGTCTTATCTGGCATCTAATACTGGCATCACCTCTCTCTGAAACGTTTTTACTGGATCCGATGTGGGTTCTTCAAACTCACTTTCAGTCAATCGTGGAGTCCTCTTTTCCTCCAAGTGGAGCTGATTTTCTCCAATATAATTAAAGCTTCAGCTAACTGGTTTCTGAACTTCAGCAGATCCATTTTCTCTTTACGTCCTTTTCCTTCGACATCCACATCTCTCAGGTACTGCAGCCATGCATTGCATATGGAGAGATCTACAATGTGGAAAATTACTTTTACAGGCCACTTCTTAGTTTTCATGCGTATTCTGCACACAGAGATGAAAAACTCGATTTTTTCAACGCCGCCCATAAATTCACAGTAATTATTAACGATGACTGATCTTATGACTTCCAGATGTTACTTCTGTGCAGCACTCCACCTCTTTACTTGACGTATAATGTCTGCACCATTGTAAGTGAGAGTGGCAGCACTTTATTGTATCAGCGAACGAAACAGAGATCTTCCTCTGTGGTCTCGCAAACGTCAACAGGTCCTCATCCTTCCTTCTTCAGTTCCTACTCGGATCTTAGTGGGGACTTTTGTAACCAGTTAGCTTTGATGGTCCCAATGGAAAAGATCATTTTCAACAATTCACACACCAGTGACATAGTGTAACATAATTAGTGAAATTTAGTTTCTAAAGCCTTGTGGAATGTGTTCACTCAATGGCACCACACCAAGGCCCAGGTACTTGTACTCACTTCAAATTTCCGTACTTTTTCTCCGATATATTTCAAAATCATATACAATTCCGGAAACTCCACAACGAACAAAATGTTTTAGACCAACAGGGTTTGGTTTACCAGGAACAAATTGCTTCAATACAGTCGTTCCTTTGAAAGGGAACGTTTACTCCTGAATGCTTTACCTTCCTTCTTGTTTCAGATTGAGAAACGGTTCCCTGATTCTATTTAGCAGCGGTCTCACCTTCCAAAGTTTATCTTCCAGAGAGCCACCTTCCATATTGTCGACTAAATGAATATGACTCCTCAGATTATATATTCTGTTCACAGAAAATGTGTCTCCAATCGAAGGTATTTTTGTGTGAGACTCTCAATATTTACGCAATCGGAGAAATCCTGATGTACTCATCAGTATATGTACTCCAATCAGTTTTCGTATTTCAGAGCAGGTACATGTTACTGGAACTCAATTTTTCTGCACTGAATACAAATTTGTTTGTTCTGAAAGCAATTCCAGAAATCATACGTGAAGTATACTGAAAAATATTCCGCTGGGCTACCTACTTCTACATCAGTTGTAACATGTAGACCACCGAAAGTAGTATCGAGGGGTGTGAAAATAATTTTTTCCATTTGAAGTTAACTTGCGGCTGTTCATTTTCTCCATGTGGAAGCACTCCCACTGTGCTTCTGCTGTATCTCCAACATTTTCAGTTCCAGACCATTGTCTGAGAGCTCTGAAAACTCACTGTCACTGAGCTCTAGTAGAGTCTGCTCAATTTCATTGTTAGAAAGTTTCGCCATATCAGAGTCTGAAAAATTAAAATGTTTACTGAAATGTGCTATGTGATGTGTGGAAATAATCAGATTATCCTTTATATATATTAAGAATGATTAGCTTTCAAAATTTTTTCAACTGAAGATCAAAAATATAACCTGCAAAAATTAGAATGTCTATGCAACACGAATACACGTCGTCACAATGGTGTCAAATGACAACCACCAGATTTGAAAAATTATAACTAAAAATGTAACAAAATCATTCATCAAAATAACACACACACACACACAGTAACCTTACCTTTAAGAAACTTGTAACACCATTGTCTTCCATAAGTTTTCTATAGGCTCTAAATAGAAAGGAAAAAAATGTGAAGAACATCCCACACACAACAGCACACGTAACACAGCATGGCAAACATTCGACTGTTGACTTCGCTATTCAAAGGAGACGAAAGCGCTCCATGTGGCACACGTGAGTACTAGATTATTGTCAGCCGCCACCAGGGTGACAAAAGGCAGACATTCTGTGCTTCCACTCTGCAGCTGGTGAAACGTGATAGTGTCAATTGACAACACGATGAACGAAAGGGAGGATATTTGCATGTCCTACACACCAGCCTACGACAAAATCCCAAGAATTCCAATCTTCCCAAAGATCTACATGCATTCATTTGGAACACGAAGATCATGAAATGTAGAGTAACACTCACATCGTACCTTGATGAGACTCAACGAATGGTTCAGATTGGAAACTGGTAGTATGGAAACAAATCCATGTACTGCTACGACATATCAGAGAGCTTGTCTTCAGAATCATGTAGCGATGCACTTGATGGAAACTCAAAATCTGATACATTTATGCACATTCATGTGACTTCCAGTCTACCATGTAGTGATCAGCAACAAGGGCTGACATGTTACAGAGTGGATTTCTACAGAAGCACTGATATTGTTTCCCAAAAGTATATGCTGTTATTGCTTACCAGATGAGCTTCGCTACTTTCATTTACACCTTCTAAATCCAACACTTCCCACAACCGTGTCAGGGCGTCTACAAACTGTGTATTTTCTTATCCTAGTAATACGTTATTCGTCAGTTGTCAGTGTGTCGACTGCACTTAAAATCCTGAATGTGAGAGTTTTCCCACCTCGTCCCTACTGAGTGTACCGCCCCCCCCCCCCCCCCCCCAGAAATGGTTAGAAAGTTATGCATTGGAATTGAAACCGCCCGCCAGTGACAGCTCTAAACGCACATGCATATAGAGACTTTGCTTGCATATTACCAATCGCAAAGTCTCGATTTCAACCAGTTTTCGTTAGTTTAGACAGTGCTATAGCCCCGCAAACAGCGAAAAACGCTTCGCTAAACGATTCTGTAGGGGATGTAGGCACATTTATATCCTTCTGCTAAACGACATAGTATCTTCGATGCAGGTTGTATTACCGATATGTAGTAACAATACTGTCTAGATTGTCCAGAAATAACAACAAACCAAGGCTGCTCACTGCACTCCTTTTATTCCTCTTAAAGATCCATGATAACGGCACGTAATTTTCCCAACTCCGTAATTTGTGTGTTGGTTGGAGGGAGACAGTCCTTCGTGAGTATTATTCTTATGCACAGTACAGATCATCATATTAGTTGGACGGTATAGTACTAAACTCGAATGCATTCAGTGACTCGCAACCAAATATTCTACAATTGCAATGATAATGTGCTTCATTTTCTTTGTGTCTGTCTCTCTGGAAGTGTCATAGATGGCTGTCGTAAACCTCACCCAGTCCTTTCGCTGGTGGATCCACCTTTGAGCCATTTCCCAGAAATATTGCATTGCGGACCATCCCCTGGACACTGTTCCCGATATAATGCATCGCGGATTCTCTGGAGTGGGGACTGGGTAGGGTTTATTGAAACCATCCGCAGCTTACACTTGGACATACGCATACAAAAAATGGAGCAAATGCATTGCATCTATAGGATATTTTCTTATGAGTGACTGGGCCCAGTCGACTACAATACTATACCGTCCGAATAATGTGATGTTCTGCACCGCACGTAAGATTATTACTCATGAAGATCTGACTCCATCCGGTGGACATCTAGCACACAAAATAGCGGAGTTGGGAAAATTGTGTGCCGCTATCATGCACTTTTAGTAGACATAAAAGGAGGTGAGGTAGGTGTAGTGAACTGCCTTGGTTTGTTGTTACTACTGGCGAATCTAGACAATTTTGTTCTAAATATCGGTAATACACCTTGAATAAGAGATGACGTATTCTTTAGCAGGATGAATTTAAATGTGTTAACATAACCTGCAGAATAGTTTAGCGAAGAGATTTTCGCTGTTTGCGGGGCTGTAGCACTATCAAAAATAAGGCACAAGCGGTTGAAATCTAGACTTTGCGATTGGTAATATGCATGCAAAGTCTCTATATGGGCGTGTGTGTAGAGCTGTCACTGGCGGACGGTTGCGATTCGAATGCATAACTTGGTAACTGGTAGTAAATAAATTACGTTGCCTGGGGGATGCACTCAGTAGCTACGAGGTGGGAAAACCCTGACGTTCGGGATACTAAGTGAAGTCGACACACTGTCAACTAACGAATTACGTATTACTAGGATAAAAAATACCCGAAACACACAGTTTGTAGACGCCCTGAAACGGTTGTGGGAAGTATTGAAGTTGAAAGGTGTAAACGAAAGTAGCGAAGTTCATCTGGTAAGAAACGACAACATATACTTATGGGAAAGAAATATCAGGGAATAACTAGAAATCAACTCTGTACACATGTCAGCTCCCTGTTTCAGATCCCTACATGGTAGGTTGGAATTCAGATGAACTTGTAGAGCTGTGCCATACTGTGAGTTTCCATCTAGCACATCGCTACATGAGTCTGCAGACAAGCTGTCCGATGTGTCGCAGCAGCACACGGATTTCTTTCCAGACTACGTGTTTCCAGGAGGGGAGTACTTAGGATTTTGTAGTAGACTGGTACATAAAATAAACAATTATCCTCGTATAAAATGAAACAACGCATGGGTGTGTCAGCAACATGATCATATAGAAACGAGGAAATATCAAAGACTAAGAGAAAATGACATAAAATCTGTAAAAATCGAGGAAAACCTAGTATAATTACGACAAATTGATGGGAAATAAGTAAATACGAGTGAAATACGACGAAATACGGAAAATCGCAAAAAACTTGCAATATTACATACACTGACTGGGATTGCCTAAAATTAGAGAAAAAGTACCATGAAATGCTAGGAACTGAGGTGTGTTGGGGTTACACGACACTCAAACGCAGAAAAGCTCAAAAAATTTCTCTGGCTTCATTCACTTTTAACTCTCCAGCTCTCCATGCAAAGCAAGTGGGATTATGTAACACGTACTTCAAGGAAGTGACGTTAGTATTTCACAGAGGTGCCACATTAAAGCAGGAAACACATATGAATCCTAATCCATAACTGTGTTCTCACAGATACCGGTGGATATATATATTACCGAATTAAGGTTTTTTCTCAAATCAATCTTACTCCTTAAGTTATAAAGAGAATAAGCAATGTGTTTATCAGCCATAAGCCAATTCCTAGAGTTTCTGTAGGGAGTGGACCGGTGCCACATATACCACTTTTAATAATGTGAGGGGGGAGGGGGGGGGGGGTGTGTAGACGAGACTTGGTATTAGGACGAAATCGCTGTATTATCCAACATATGAGCAAAACTGTCTAACATCAAATCAAATGGCTCGAGACATTATGGGACTTAACTTCTACTTAAACCTAACTAACCTAAGAACATCACAGACATCCATGCCCGAGGCAGGACTCGAACCTGTGACCATAGCAGCAGCCCAGTTCCGGACTGAAGCGCCTAGAATCACCCGGCCGCAGCTGCCGGCTACCTAACATCAGATCAGCACTGTTGTGCAGGAGGAATGTTGCCAGAGCTGTGGTGATGCTACAGTAAACAGCAACAAGACTGTTACATGTCCGTTGACTACTGATCGTGGTGCTTACTCCCCCGTACGGAGTTGCTGTTTCTTCGTGAATATTTTCGTGCAGCAAGGCGTGGGTGATAACTCAATGTATTAACTATCGATAATATTCATGTCGTATTTTCCTCACTCGATTTCCTAATGAGACGCAGCCACACTCACCAAAATTGATACTACTACTATTAATGATAAGTGTGACTAATGCGGAAGTGTGATTGAGGATACGTACTCCCCCGTACGGAGTTGCTGTTTCTTCGTGAGTATTTTTGTGCAGAAAGGCGTGGGTGATACGTCAATGTATTAGCTATCGAAAATATTCATGTCGTATTTTCCTCACTCGATTTCCTAGTGAGACACAGCCACACTCACCAAAATTGATACTACTGCTACTAACGATAAGTGTGACTAATGCGGAGGTGTGATTGAGGATACGTACATTTCCGACTTAAAAGGATGTATAAAATCCATTAATTTCCTAACGGACAGGAGAGCCGTTTCATGACTTCAATGTGTTTGGTTTATAAGCAGCTCGAGTGGTGGATATACACTGACGATTCCTTCCTAGAGCACTAGAATAGCGCATAAAAATGTAATTTTATCATTTAAACTTTTTCACCATAGTGATTGTGGTAGGAAACTTGCAGATTGGCTTTATGCTTGATGTGGGAGAAATACGAGAGCTATTTGGAAAGTGAAGAACGATTGGTGGCGAAATGGAAACCACTGTGAAAATCCGACGAGGCTTTTCATAAGACGTTTTGGGCAGTCTCTAGTATGCCCATCGATCGCATCAAGACTCTCCTTTCAGTTGTGAGCGCACTGTGAGCGAGTAAAGGTGCCTAGAACAACAATGCCTCCCGCCAAGTACGAGGGTCCGCTGAGAGGCTTGGCCATAATGAACGCAGCCCACCTACCACAAGTTCCACGCACTTCCTTCTTCACGGCAATTCTCAGCTGCACTCTTCAGGGGCAGTGAAGACGCTCCTACAGCCTTTTAGATGGGAAGCGTAAGACCACCCACATCTCAGCCCTAATTGGCTCATCCTGAATATCATCTCTGTTCACATGAAACGCTGGATACGAAGAACACTTTGACACAAGCTATTCACTATAGACCAGCGAAGAGAATTACCGGAAAGCACAGGCGGCTGCCTTCTATGACGATGGTGTTGGAAATTTGGTATAACTCTCCGACAAATGTCTAAGTCGGAGCGGCGACTAAGCAGGGTTAGTACCTAGATGGTGCAGCTTAATGGTTTTCACTGTGGTTTCCATTTCACAACCGATCGTTCCCTACTTTCCGAACAACCCTCGTACATCTTTCATCACAGTACTAAGAGCGTTGAATTCCGCACAACTGATACTTCAGAACGACTCGGCTTTAACAATATAGCATATTTTTGTGCAGAACCATGCAACCGTAGGAGTGTGTTTATGGTCTATGATCATTCCTCTCATGCCAGTACGTTCTTGGTACTGACTCCAGAAAGTAGAATAATGGTTCAGAATTCATAGCACGATTGATTTACGTGAAATGATTCAAACCCCGTTTCTTTATAGCTCCATTTATGTGCAAACTGCTCTTTTCTTCTTAACTGTATGTAACATCACTACTTACATCTCTGCAACATTGATGTCCACTATACACCGATAAGAGGTGCTACCCTCCTCAACACATACGCATCTAGAGCGGTCTTGTACATTTTGATGGATGTCATGGGTAAGATTGGTGTTGCAGGGAGGATTGTTCAAGGATAATGTGGGAGCGATCTGTTAATTTCCCACTTTATCCTAGGAATGAGAGAATACTCTGAGACACCCATCCATGTAGGAAAAGATGGCCTACCTTAATCGTAAATTCTACGTTATTGTCGTTACGCTGGAATATGTAGATCACCTAGTTGTATTGGTATAGGACGCTATCTGGTATACTTCGGTGTATATGGCCGAATAGACATAGTGCAGTCATGTATCTGCATTCGCCATCTAGTATATGGTAGTTGCAAAGCTGTGTAGAGGTGATTTAGCAATTATGGAGAAAAATTAAAACTATTCTGCCTCGTCATTGGCTGGTAATGCAGGAGTAGGATTAATAATGAAAAAGAAAAATAGGAGTGCGGGTAAGCTACTACAAACAGAATAGTGAACGCATTATTGTGGCCAAGATAGACACGAAGCCCACGCCTACTACAGTAGTACAAGTTTATATGCCAACTAGCTCTGCAGATGATGAAGGAATTAATGAAATGTATGGTGAGATAAAAGAAATTATTCAGATAGTGAAGGGAGACGAAAATTTAATAGTCATGGGTGACTGGAATTCGAGTGTAGGAAAAGGGAGAGAAGGAAACATAGTAGGTGAATATGGATTCTGGGTAATAAATGAAAGAGGAAGCCGTCTGTTAGAAATTTGCACAGAGCATAACTTAATCATAGCTAACATTTGGTTCAAGAGTCATAAAAGAAGGTTGTATACATGAAAGAATCCCAGGGATACTAAAAGGTGTCAGATAGATCATATAATGGTAAGACAGAGATTTAGGAACCAGGTTTTAAATTGTAAGACATTTCCAGGGGCAGATGTGGACTCGACCACAATCTAATGGTTATGAACTGCAGATTAAAATTGAAGAAACTGCAAAAAGGTGGGAATTTAAGGAGATGGGACCTGGATAAACTGACTAAACCAGAGGTTGTACAGAGTTTCAGGGAGAGCATAAGGGAACAATTGATAGCAGTGGGCGAAAGAAGTACATTAGAAGAAGAATGGGTAGCTCGGAGGGATGAAGTAGTGAAGGCAGCAGAGGATCAAGTAGGTAAAAAGATGAGGGCTAAAAGAAATCCTTGGGTAACAGAAGAAATATTGAATTTAAGTGATGAAAGGAGGAAACATGAAAACGCAGTAAATGAAGCAGGCAAAAAGGAATACTAACGTCTCAAAAACGAGATTCACAGAAAGTGCAAAATGGCTAAGCAGGGATGGCTAGAGGACAAATGTATGGATGTAGAGGCTTATCTTACTAGGGGTAAGATACATACTGCCTACAGGAAAATTAAAGAGACCTTTGGAGAAAAGAGAACCACTTGTATGAATATCAAGAGCTCAGATGGAAACCCAGTCCTAACCAAAGAAGGGAAAGCAGAAAGTTGGAAGGAGTATATAGAGGGTCTATACAAGGGCGATGTACTTGAGGACAATATAACAGAAATGGAAGAGAATGTAGATGAAGATGAAATGGGAGATACGATACTGCGTGAAGAGTTTGACAGAGCACTGAAAGACCTGAGCCGAAACAAGGCCCGGGGAGTAGACAACATTCCATTAGAACTACTGACGGCCTCGGGAGAGCCAGTCCTGACAAAACTTTACCATCTGGTGAGCAAGATGTATGAGACAGGCGAAGTACCCTCAGACTTCAGGAAGAATGTAATAATTCCAATCCCAAAGAAAGCAGGTGTTGACAGATGTGAAAATTAGCGAACAATCAGTATAGTAAGCCACAGCTGCAAAATACTAACGTGAATTCTTTACAGACGAATGGAAAAACTGGTAGAACCCGACCTCGGAGAAGATCAGTTTGGATTCCGTAGAAATATTGGAACACGTGAGGTAATACTGACCTTACGACTTAGCTTAGAAGAAAGATTAAGGAAAGGCAAACCTACGTTTCTAGCATTTGTAGACTTAGAGAAAGCTTTTGACAATGTTGACTGGAATACTCTCTTTCAAATTCTGAAGGTGGCAGGGGTAAAATACAGGAAGCGAAAGGCTATTTACAATTTGTACAGAAACCAGATGGCAGTTATAAGAGCCGATGGGCATGAAAGGGAAGCAGTGGTTGGGAAGGGAGTGAGACATGGTTGTAGCCTATCCCCGATGCTATTCAATCTGTATATTGAGCAAGCAGTAAAGGAAACAAAAGAAAAATTCGGAGTAGGTATTAAAATCCACGGAGAAGAAATAAAAACTTTCAGGTTCGCCGATGACATTGTAATTCTGTCAGAGACAGCAAAGGACTTGGAAGAACAGTTGAACGGAATGGACAGTGTCTTGAAAAGAGGATATAAGCTGAACATCAACAAAAGCAAAACGAGGATAATGGAATGTAGTCAAACTAAGTCGAGTGATGTTGAAGGAATTAGATTAGGAAATGAGACACTTAAAGTGGTAAAGGAGTTTTGCTATTTGGGGAGCAAAATATATGATGATGGTCGAAGTAGAGAAGATATAAAATGTAGACTGGTAATGGCAAGGAAAGCGTTTCTGAAGAAGAGAAATTTGTTAACATCGAGTATAGATTTAAGTGTCAGGAAGTCGTTTCTGAAAGTATCTGTATGGAGTGTAGCCATGTATGGAAGCGAAACATGGACGATAAATAGTTTGGAAAGGAAGAGAATAGAAGCTTTCGAAATGTGGTGCTAGAGAAGAATGCTGAAGATTAGATGGGTAGATCACATAACTAATGAGGAGATATTGAATAGAATTGGGGAGAAGAGGAGTTTGTGGCACAACTTGACGAGAAGAAGCGTCCGGTTGATAGGACATGTTCTGAGGCATCAAGGGATCACAAATTTAGCATTGGAGGGCAGTGTGGAGGGTAAAATTCGTAGAGGGAGACCAAGAGATGAATACACTAAGCAGATTCAGAAGAATGTAGGTTGCAGTAGGTACTGGGAGATGAAGAAACTTGCACAGGATAGGGTAGCATGGAGAGCTGCATGAAATAAGTCTCAGCACTGAAGACCACAACACACAACATTGGCTGGTGTTGAACTTAAGAAACAACTGGTATACTTTGATGTATATGACAAAATGGACACACAGCATAGTCATCTATCTGCACTCGCCACCTGGTATAGTGGATAGGTAATTTAGCGATGATACAGGAATTGGGAAGCAATATGTTATGTCATTGGCTGGCGCTGAAATCGCAGAACAACTAGTAAATTTGCTAAAAGTGATCATGCTAGGAACTGTGGTGCGTGTTACAGTGATTCATTCCATATCAGTGGTGTCTTCCCCATCCCAATCGTCCTCTGGTATGCTGTTGATTACCTCATAATGACTGACTGACATCACTTGGTTGAGATGGAGGGAGCCTTGGCATAGCACTGGATATCTGCTACTTGTCACTGTGGTGTATGGGAATAAATATAGAGGTCATCATCTACAAACAGTTGTTTCGAAGCCATCCTCAGTGCTGCACACTCGCTGTGTTTCCATATGCTGCTTTGCCTACCACAAGCTTTCAGGCTCTTTTCTTTTCATCAGTAAGATAGCAGTATGTCTTTTTATTTCCACTACCTCACATGTGTTGCGAACAGCACTTTCTGGCGATGGTCAACACTGGGACGGTAGTCCTGTACACGACTGCAAAATGTGGAAACAATGTTCATTCAAACAGAACACAAAGACATCGGCTACCCCAACACTGTGGCTTGGCAATAACTGCATAGGGCATCAGCTTCGGATAGGTATTTTCAATGCTCTACAATACTGCAAACTCTTCCAGTTTACATCTGGTGCAATGTCTTGCATATTTTTGTCAATGAGCGACATCCCCTCTGTTTCTTGTTTCAAACAACCTATGTGTTGTGGGGAGCTGCATAATTTACACCATGCATTGCTCAGCTTTCTGTGAGAGCCAATGGATCAAAACATATTAATGTCGGTTTAGCACCTGACACAAAATCGAAGTTATGGTAGAAAAATAAAATGTATGGCAGTGTACAACACTGTAGTCATACACTGCTTGAATGTGTTATAGCCAAAAAAAAAAAAAAAAAAAAAAAAAAAAGCAATCTAATGAACTGCTTATGAAGGAACAATACACGAGACCTCTATCTGTTGCATGATTGAAACTTTACAGACATGTCAGTAGACGGGAGTTATGGAACAAAAAGATCAAATGTAAGCATGCAAACGGTATTTGATTTCGATGGATTGAAAGAGAGACACATGGTAAATTCATACCGCGAAATGAGGCGACTTTGGGACTGGTAGGGTGATTTTGTGACAAGGGTCTCAGTTTTCGTATTTTAAATCTTGCGCCACAACTGCTCGTCTCAGGAAGGAGGTGTACCATACATTTCGTTTGTCCGACAAGCCGCACCATGTAGTAGAAGGCAGGTGGAGCTTCAGCGCACATGTAGTTCCTTCCGACGCCAAAGCTCAGCAACGCTATTATTTACATTTCTGTAAAATGAGGGAAACTTTATACCGTGAAAATATTTCTGTTAAAAAAAAAGAAAAGTACTCCGTCGTCAGGCCACGAGTGACCTACCGGGACCATCCACCGCCGTGTCATCCTCAGAGGAGGATGCAGATAGGAGGGGCGTGGGGTCAGCATACCGCTCTCCCGGTCTTTATGATGGTATTCTTGACCGAAGCCGCTACTATTCGGTCGAGTAGCTCCTCAATTGGCATCACTAAGCTGAGTGCACCCCGAAAAATGGCAACAGCACATGGCAGCTGGATGGGTTTCTGTTAAAAACACATCTAAAAAAGGTATGTACGTTTGTTTGTTAATATGGTGGGCAAAATATTTTAGAATGCCGATTAAATGAAGCCATATTTGTTGAACATATGAGACGAAAACTGAAATGCATGATCTTTGTGTAGTGAATTTGTGACACAACAACATGTCACGAAATCACCCCACCATAGTCCTGTGTTAAATATTATTACGTATTTTTGTCGTTGCTGCACGGAAAGGATGATGAGGACTTATAAAAGGAAGTTGGGTGCAAGAGTTTATAAAAATTACTCTTTAGAGATGTTAGATAAGGCCGCTACAAGGCAGGCTCTTACGACTTGTTTTGTAAACGCCAGTGTGCTATATTATAGCAATGGTAAAACGCGACCTGCCATAGTGTACAAAACAGCAGCATCCTATTGAATTATGGCTTGTTGTTGTCGAACATAAAATGGTTACGTTTTTATCTAACAAGTGATTAAATGGCATGAAAGATTGCAATCTGTAATTATATTTCACTTGCCTGAAATATTTGTAATACACACGTGCATGACAGTTCATTTACAGACACTGATTTCAATGCGAGAGACGTTATCAGGTCACGTAATATGTCCACCAAGCTGAAAGGAGTTGCTAAACATAGAATTTTTTCTTCGAAGTTTAATTTATCGCTTTTTCTTTACTTTCAGGACGGGGTCGAAATAAAAAGGACGTTCTGCGGTGATCAGTAGTTTTCGTAGCAAATTAGTGGAAGCTTTTTCCCAATTTTACGCAGGGTGGACATGAGTAGGCCCCTGCAGTCTGATCATTTGTAGTCTGCGGTGGTTCATATCGTTGGATCTCGCAAAATAATGAGATGCGAATTGTATTCTACAGTCGAACATAAAAACTATACCGGCTTTGCTCATAAAAGAATAATGAAATGGACTGCGCCGATTTTTGGTTAAAGAAGACTATCGTCACCATTGAGTTTACCTTTTTAATAGATGCTCGATTATAAGAGATGGCTGTGGACCACCATCAGCAAGATAGAACACACCCCTATCCCTATCTATGGATAGGAGAGGGAGGGATGAGGTATGAGGTGTGTTAAGGTTCCCTCTGAGACGATTAGTTTGTGAGTGATGACCACCCGTTCATTACAAGTACTGTCTTTTCACAACTATTTCCATGTGTAATTAGAACAGTGAAGCATTTTCCATTAGTTGTGGTGGCATGCATTGGCTTCAATTCCTGGGCTCCAAAGTGGTCATCAAACAGGCATATGTAGCGAACTCTAAAGTCATACAGCGATAGACAGACTCTTCAACTGTATACTTACCGTTAATACACTTACTAAACATGTCTCTGCCCAAATACCATCATCTCGTAGTATGCACACAATTCACACCAGAAGTAAATAATCATAGTACCTCCCACTCCAGCTTCTAGATGAAGGGTAAAGTTTGAGTGCATTTGCTACTAGTTTAAAGTTATATTGTGAAATGTTTTCCCAGCAAGGTAGCCCCAGTTACATGGTCATCAATTTTAAAGTGGTATTGCTATTTTAGGAAGTAGTTGTGTAATGCTATTTATGTAGCTGCATAATTAGCATGAACCTTTGTGATTAATTATGTAATTAGAACTGATCTTTACTTCAGCTTCCCAATCGCAGTATTTAAAGTACCTTTCTCGCCTGCATCTGGGCAGTTTCCATGTGTGGGCTTTCCATCCACCACAATGACCAAGGTTCAAGCACCAGAAAGGCCATTACCATTTTTAATGTCCCACCAATTCCTAGGTTGGTGTGATGTGGCACGTCAGCACAGCTTTGGGACAAAGAAATTCTCGGCAGAATTCTAAATTCCCGCCAAAGTTCGAAAATCCCACCAAAATTCGAAATTCCGCAAAAAGGTATGTGGGGAGTGGAGGAACTGTGGAGGGGGGGAAGTGCCAGGGACGTAGGTGGGGGTGAGGAAAACCAACGACGTTATTTGGAGGTGGCGGTGGCGGCTAATTTAATTCATTTGCATATCAATTTGGTAAAAAATTTGGCTGACATCGCCCTTACCCTACTACTCATACTAGAGGGGTGCTTTCAGAACTTCCACTTTTTTTGTTTTGTCTCATTAGTCATCTGACTGGTTGCATGTGGCACATCATGTATTCTTCTCCTATGCCAAAACTTCATTCAGAGTAGCACTTGCACCCATCGTACCCAAATATTTCTTGGATACGCAACACTCTCCGTCTTTCGCTAAAGGTTTTACTTTCTACGGCTTCCTCTCGTGCTGCTGAACTTATATCTCGACTCTTAACATACATCTTATAGCCATTTTATTTTACTACATCAATATTTTCCGCACATTCATTTCCTCTCTAACTATTTGGGGAAACTTCTCCCATCTTATCAATTTTAATAAATCTCAACGTCCCTCTGTAGCATCATGTCTCAAATGCAGTGATTCTTTTCTCCTCCTGTTCTCTCACAGTCTGTGGTTCACTTCCATACAATGCTGGGCACCAAACGTACATTCTCAGAAATTTCTTCTTCACATTAAGGTGTGTGCTTGATGTGTGTAGACTTCTGTATGGGAGACAAGGCCTATTTTCCTGCACTGATCTGCTTCCTCTGTCCTCTTTACTTCATCAATCATGTGTAATTTTCCATCCGAAGTAACAGACGTCTCAATTTGTTCAGACGGTTTGCCACCTTGGCGAAGGGCTTCATTGTACTCTTTCACCAGTCCTTGACGTTCCCTGGGCTTAACAGTGGAAATCCACTAGCACTGATAGTAATTGGGCAAACTGAGTGCACTCAGGGGTAAAATAATGATGCTACTATTGTCAACCAGTGTGAGCTAACATCCCAAAGATATTCGGACTCGCATGCACTTCCTCTTCATTGAAATGTCTTGGCTCAAGGTCGTGTCGCATTACACGCCCTAAATTAGACACTTGGGACCCTTTGATTAAATTGCCTGGCAGATGGCAAGTTTGCGAAATTGTAAGAAACATACGTTAATATGACGTATGACAACAGTAATAATAATATCAGGAGCTAAGGTAACGACCCATAAATGATGTAGGCCACACAGTTGCGATATGGTTAGAGTAATGTTTATTCAGTCAGCAAACTAATAGCAAAAGTGGTCGTATTTAAAATTACTATCAAAATCGATGGCATATCCATTTCACACCGTGCGATCACAATCTCATCGCGAATTACAAGTCCAATACTCCACCTCATGAGGTAGTTTTGGATATCAACAACAAGGTGTGTGTGCCTGCTGATGCAGGCTGTGGTGCGATCTCCAGAGGAAGATTCGTAAGCGGACAGGAGTAGCGACAACTAGCGGCTCACAAATGTGTGGTTGGCGTCTGCATTGCAAGGCTGAGCTTGGTTACACCGCAGGTTCGGTCCTACCTAAACAGCAATACTGAGACTATGGATCGACTGCAGAGTTACAAGATGGGTGAAGATAAGAAGGCACAGTCTATTGTATTATTTCCGACGGCCCTGCAAAACAATTTATGGGAAAAACTACATGAGATTCAACGATCAAGATAATTTGATAAAAATATATATGAGTTACGATGGACAAGAGAAAAATAATTGGAACAATTACAACCACTTTTTTGCTACGCATAGTGTGTTTAACGCACAACCTCTGCAAGAAAGAGAGTTGCTATGTTAAGACATGCAACCAGTCAGATGACTAATGAGACAAAACAAAAAAAGTGGAAGTTCTGAAAGCACCCCTCTAGTATGAGTAGTAGGGTAAGGGCGATGTCAGCGATGTTGTCTGTGCTGTGTGGACTCTGCATCAGGAACACAGACTCATCTTTAACGGCAACGGTCAAAAGACGTATCTTCCAAGACACTGCCAGCCTATACGTCCTCTTGTTCGACTAAGGAAACCACTGGTGTCTCTTCAGCAGTCAGATTCCGAGAACTGCATCCTGCAATGGGTCCATCCGTTTGGCATTCCAGCTGTGGGCGTGTTCTTCCACCAACAACGACTGACGAGATTGTCTCTCATAATTTTACTGTTTGGGTCGAGCTCTGTGACTGATATTCTGCCTCCTCCACCAAGCATGAACTTCACATCCAGTGTCAAGAAGCGGTCATTTTGGAAAATCACACCGTAAGAAGTAACGCAGTGTCCCTGACGCCAAATGTGAGCTATGGTATTCATCTTATCTCCCTCACCCACATCACTGGTTTAAGACTATTACTGTAAATGCATAGTATTCCTTCATACGTCCAGCTGTGTGGTATCGAATCAAAATATTCCTATCACCACGACATTTGACAGTTTTTCTGTCTACCATATCTCCTCGTAATACCGTGATATCCACTGATATTCCTCTTCACAAATTTCTGTTCCCAGGGAAAATTTACCAGAGTGTGAAAAATTTTACACACGAAACATTTTGACAACTCATAAAATATAAGCGAAATGGACTCCAGACTTTGTTAAACTCAGTGACTGAGGGAATACTACAGAAGATAGGAAATACACGCACACACACACACACACACACACACATATATATACACATAGAGTGGATTGTGGTTAGTGTGAGGAGTCGGGGCAATGGCTGTGGGAGAGAAATGCCAGCAACGACTCTCGTCGTCCAGTCGCAGCACAAAGCGGCACGTTCTTTAATCTTCCGTCCCGCTGCCTAATGGCCGAAAAAAAGGAGGAACGAGGGCTCCAGACTACAAGCCTGGCTGAGAGAAATTCGCTGCGTCGTGCTTATCATTCCAACAGCCGAAAGCAAATCGCAGCTGTAATTTAAATATCGCACGGGTCAGGGGAAAAAGGTTTTCAGGATGTCGGCATGGGCTTTAACCGAAAGCGTTCTGCTGATACAAGCATGCGAAAGACATCTGTAACTGGGGCCTTTAGCAGTATGCCCTGAGGGTCTAATGCAATTCAATTACGAAACTCGAAATGCTTTCGCGGCAGCGCTACAGTTCGGTTCTGACTTGACTTTATGGTTTGTACCACGAGATTTCTTTTTGTTCTGTGCGGTTGCAGTTTCAAGGTAATTGTTTCTCTCACTTTGATGTATACGGGACTGACTGATACACATAGAAAACGCTAATATAAAACTTATGTAATATTTCTGTCCCACTTTAAATACCGACACTTTCATGATGTTAATTGAAGGAATGTTGTTGGAGGTATACGACTTACCTTTACACCTGCACGTTTATTCGAATTAGGACTGTTCTGCATCTACATCTTAAGAAGAAATGTCGATCAAATACAACTCAGAAGCCGATACTTAAGGTCTACGCTCTTGTTATACTCATGCGTATTACCAGGAAGGTGCTATATTTATTTAATTTAACAAACATTTTGACTATAGAATGGTACCTATACAACAGTGTGTACTTTTAACGGTTAACGTTTTCATTCGTGGAATTGAAACTGTCGTTTTGAATGTGTGGGAGCCGTAGTTTTATTAAGACAACCTGTGATACTAAAATTTAATAGTAAGCAGGGAGATTTGACACCAACAGAGGAGAAGCGAATAATGATTCAGAATGCTGAATGTTGAAGTTCTAGCTTAATTTGTTGTGCTACAAAAATGTGCTAGCAGTAATACTGAGTACAACATATTAGTAATTATTAATTGTAATTGTTTGAAGGTGAATGTAACTTTCAATATGTCATGTGATTAAAGTGACTAAAATATTGCTCTACAATTTGGAAACGTAACAGATATGAATGACGATGAAAGTAGAACATAATTATCATTATGTTGAATAGCAACATTGTGATTATTACACTATCGGTAGAGCAGGAGCAGCAAAGTCTGGCGAGGTCAGAAACGGCTCTGCCATTCCTTGCTACTTCTACTTCATTTCACCAGCAGAGTTCATCCAGCATCAGTTACAAAGAATAAATGAGAAATCTGGAGAACGGGCCGACAGGGCTACAGTCGAATGCCGTCAGTGTCGAGGTAAGTCAGGACAGCGAGGAAAATTGTGGTCTCATGTTATCTTTCTGAAATTTAATGGCGCGGAGACGCCGAAATTTAAGTCCCAGAGACCACCCTTAAGACCTCAGATACTGTCTAAATTACCAGCTATGCGCATCATAAGTGATTATGTTGAACAGCCGACGGCATCCCATGCCGTCACGGCAGATGTTGGGCCCATATGATGGTGAACCATCCCACATCCCACATTCCAACATTCGTTCTCTTCGGAACCTCTACGCACAGACTCATCTGAAAATACAACGGGTGCCGCATTCGTGTCCAGAGTTGGCACTTAGTGCACCACAGTCGGCAAGTCTCTGTCCCGTATTGCCGCGTCAAGGGAAGCTGTACTCACAAGTGCTGCATTCTTCGTCACACTACCGCTAGAACTGTTTTACTGCAAAGAAGCTCATTTTCTGACTCATTATACGTGTCGTCGCCGTACGTTTTGCATGGCAGAGCGAAAATTATGTCTGTTGTCTCACGTGGGTCTATTAATATCCTGAATGACGTTTATGTAACACTTGCGGCCCCATTGATTCGATATTCGCATTGCAGTCGTGGGACTCTAAGCGTTTTATCACGACCCCATTATGTGCGATGAACTACTGCTTCGACGTTCTGCAAAACAACATTACATACTAGGAAGCGTGCTACAGCATGAAGTCCAGACGCCATTTCAGAAAAAGACACATTCAGAGTGAATGAACTCTTATCCAGCAAGCAAACAGCATATCTGCAAGGCAGCATATCTGAAGGGTGAAGTTGGCCAATATTAGAGGTCTGGCTAGGCTCCTGCAGGGGCTGAGTAAACAAGAACATCTGAATGAATAATCGCCGCCCAGAGATGACACCTGGCCTCTACAGCCTTTCCTCACTTTCGGCTCGAGGTTACTGCTTTTGGGTAAGTACTGACCAGCAAAATCCCATATATACTCCCCCAAGGCTCCCCCCCTTCCCCTCCCCCCAAGTGAGACGGTCATTGTCAGATGCTCACCAACATTCTCTGCACACGACCATTTAAGGTTGTGTATGTGACGCTGGATGTTTGAATTTAAACGCCGTATTTGCTGGTGTGGCACTTGGTGACCACGAGATATTCAGGCAGCCAGGATCAGCACCTGACACACACTAGACACATTAAGGTGTGTTATCTTCACTGATCCCAACGGTCGTCGCTACTAACACAAGCTGACCTCCGAGCCAGTAGTTTCTTTTTCCTCCCTGATATCTCAACAGATATCCCATTAACCTGTCACTTCTTCTTGCCAGTGATTTACAAATGTTCCTTTCATCGCCGAATGTGAGGACAACCTGCTCTTCTTTACCTTGTCAGTCCACCTAACATTCAAAATCATTCTGCAGCACAATTTCTCAAATGTTTAGATTTTGTTCCGGCTTTCTCATATTTCACTACCGTAAAATGCTGTGCTAATAACGAGCATTCTCAGAAATTTCTACCTCAAACTAAGGCCTATATCTCATACTAGTAGACTTCCCTTGTCCGTTAAATTCATCTACTTTTGTGACCATCAGTCCTCATGTCAAGTTTCTCGGTGGTCTCATGTCTGCTACTTTTCATTGCTTTCGCCTTCTTCGATTTACTCTCAATAAATGTTCTGTACTTATTACTCTATTAATTCCATTCAACACAACCTGTAATTATTTTCACTCTCTTTGATGACAGCAGTGTCATCAGTGAATACTGTAACTGACAGCCTTGCACTCTGAAGTTCAATCCCGCTCTTAAGCCTTTGTATTATTTCCCTTATTGCTTCTTCGACGTACGGATTCCACAGTAGGGGTGAAAGACTACATCCCTGTCTTACACAGTTTTCAATCCTAGCACTTCGTTCTTCCTTTCACTCTTATTGTTCCCTCTTGTTTCTTGTACATATGGTACATTACCCGTTTTAATCTATAGCTTACCGCTATTTTTTTCAGAAATTCGAACATCTTACATCATTTGACATTGTGAAGCACTTTATCCTGGTCGACAAATCCTATGAACGTGTCTTCATTTTTCTTAGTTTTGCTGCCTTTATTAACAACATCAGAACTGCCTTTACCTTTCCTAAAGCCGAACTGATCATCTTCAAACAAATCCTCAGTTTTCTTTTTCATTCTTCTGTATGCTATTCTTTTCAGCAACTTGGATACTGAGCGATAATTCTCGCATTTGTCTGTTCTTGCCATCTTTCATATCAAAATAAATAAAGTTCTGCTGTAAAATGGGGTGTTTATTAACGGTTGGCTAAGCGATTCCAGTCACCGTCAGCTCCACAATCCACGTGCCGTCTAGGAAGCGGCACCTTTTCCTGACTTTTCGTACTTCCATCACTGTTGGGGTTAACTCGCAGCGCCCAGACAACCATCACGAGCAGCAATATTACAGAACGATAAACAAACCAGGGCCAGTTGTGACTTTTGAATGATAAACTCGCTGCATTATCATTTCCTGTATTCATAATGAAGGCTGCGTTATTCTTCACCACTTGGCGCGGTGACGCTGGAACGTTAATCATTTGCATATCCAAGCATGTAGCAGACTTAGGGCAATTTTACTCTTTCTGGATGTTAACCTTCATACTGTTACTATTTTAGTAGACCGATGTGGTAGAAAGTTATGTTTCTCCGAGTTATGTTTCTCCAATTTTCATTGTACGACGATAGCCAGGTAAGCAACATGGAGGTCTTAATCTACTTTGTGCACCATTACAAAACAGGTGAATATTCCTGTCGTCTGTCTGTTATCGGCTCCTAGAACACAGATGGAAAATTATTACGGTCCTTGAACGAGAGAAAATTTTTAGAGAGGGTGAACTCTGTTTCATGGAATACAAATCGTCTGTGATACAGCGCCAGTTTCGCAAACACGCTATCTGGCAAATATTAGATGCTGGTGAGCAGGCAGATTAAGTCCTCCTAAACTTCCAAATGGTATTAGACATTCTTCTACACAGTCATATTTTAATGAAGATGCGGTAATGTGAGGTAATACCACAATTGTATGATTAACTCTAAGAATTATTTACCACCAGAACTCAGTACACTATACTCGGCGATGAATACTCAACAGAAACGAAAGGGCTTCGAGTGTTCCTTAATGAAACTCAGTACAACGGTAATTAAGATCATTAGTCTTTTTTCAGTATATTGTACAGAATATATTATTTACTACAGTCTGCAGCACTGTCACGTTGTCCGCAAGAAAGTATATACGACCATAACGATATCCAGTACGACTCAGGCATTATCGTCACTAATTGTACCAAATGACCGCTGCCTTAAAATGTGGATTAAACAAGGTGAAGCCTAATATTAAGAGAAAGAAGTCAATACCATCCGACTACGCTATCATTTATACACTTATGTAGCCTACGAAATCTTTAATGTGTCTATGAAAAGCACTACAAAGGGCTGTGAGATGGGATGGATGGGCGTAACCAGGGCTGAACTGTGTTGTAACTGTTTTGGGAAAGTGTGGCGTATCGATGGGAGAAACTCAACACAGGGCGCTGGTGTGGCCATTTGTAGCGTACTGCTACAGGGTGAGGGCAGACATAAAATATGATTAGGTATTCGCTTCTAGCACCGTAGAAAGTTGGCATTCTCACATGTAAGCCTAACGAAAACTGTCAGGGAACTTAACTCGCGAAAACTGGGAAGTAATAAGATTTATTCTCCTGAAACGCTGCCCCTATCTTACCAGACTCGGTACCCGAGTAATGTAATCCACTATGTCAATATAAACGGTGTTGTACTTGCAAGGCTAGTAACGTTCTCATGTGGGATGCACAGGTAAACAACAGAAACGTTTTACAGCTGCAACCTGAGTCGCCTACCTGTAGCTCTGTGGCGCACCACTTCTTCCACCGTGGTGCTACCAACGCTAGAAAACGCATTACTGCAAGACAACTCAATACTGATCCAGCGGTGGCACACCGCTATTCAAAGTAATACACGTCTGGCAGAGCTTAGTTTCTGTTATGAAATGTTACTTCATTTAGTCGTACTGTTCAGTACCTATTGCTGGGGTTAGAAGCTTAAAAGTGGCAACTATTTATTTACAACTTATACAAAAAGACACAAATTTCAATGTTTTGCCGTCGTTCAGAGTGGCCGCCCGCATTGTGTATATCCCGCTGCCAGCGGTGTGTAAGTGCCAGATTAATCTCTGTAACAGCTCTGAATCGAGTGCATCCTACAACTTAACAATCAGGTTTAAGTCACAAGGGCTCAAGTCCGAGGAGTGTGGTAGTGTAGTACAGCACTTCCTAGCCCCCGCTATTTAACAAATCAGACACTACCTGCGCTATAGCCACCCAAGCATTGTCCTCCAACTCGATGGTTGCCGCTTCGTTCTCTAAGTTGGTGGCAGGCTGCGTTCAAAAAATGAACAGCTTAGAGAAAGAAGAGACGACACTTTCTGCAAGACCTATCATTTTGTCAGATAATGCTAGCAAGCTCTGACTGATCTGTTCCATCGATGGCGCTAGGAAGTGCTGTACCAGCTACCACATTCCCCAGATTTACGACCTTGTGAGTTCGATTCCTTAGAGGATGGAAGCAGTTGATGGCATTCGCTTCCCAACTGTCACAGAGACTCCTTGTTCATTGCACCGCTTCTCTCTGTCAATAAAACTGGTTCTGCTAAGGGTATACTACGATTCCCAAATCGCTGTTAGCGGGTTATATACAATGCTGGTGGCTACTTTGAATGTCAGTAAAACTTTGAAACATGTACTTAGTCCGCATAAGTTGTAAGTAAGAAGATGCTACTGTTAAGGCCCATTCCTCGCCCACATGCTAGAGTCTCTCTCCCATCTAGTTCACACAAGTCTAGTGACCGATTTTTCTTGAGCATTAAGATATATTGTTAATCGCTATGACAACGTAGTTCAGATATCATGAACTTCGCGATCAGCTTACATCACGTAGCACTCTACTTTCGCCATTGATCCTGATAGTTAAGATCACAGTTCGTTGCACATGGCGTAAGCAACGTAGCGCGGCAGATATTCAGGAATTACCTCCAACACGAATGGCTTCGAAGTAAAATACGGAAGTTCGTGCCTGTCCCGTTATGTGACGTATTCATAACCATACCGACCATTGAATAGTTATTACTGCCGTAAAGAGAACTCTTATCACCGCGGCTTGGTCCAACCTCGGACTATCGAACCGACTCTCACGGACCTCCCCAACTAAGTCTTCACAAAAGAACCATCTAAGTACACCTAACGAAAAACGTCATGGTATCAGCGAACCGTCGATAGCAACGTACGACTGTACACTGCTTACAGGGAGACGGAGCACAAATTCTACTGCAGTTTCATGTCATGAAAATAGTGTAAGGGATGTTAGCCCACTTACCGATGCTAGTTCCTTTTACAAGAATATTCTTTAAGGGGAGTAACTACATCCCTACATACAGTGTTGAATTTGCAATATGTATGACCTGTTTTCTCAGAACCTTTGACAGATAGAGATCTGAAATTTTTACGACGTGTAGTTTCACTCCTTTCTGATTACTGAACCAGAATCACAATAGACAGACAAATAATTAATTACTTATGATTTTATTAAAGTTTATGTTAATTTTTTTAAATCCGCTTTTGATTTTGTAAGTAAAAAACCATTACAGGAAAAAATGTTTTGGCAGCAGCAGTGTAGTAGGAGGTAACATACCGTACAGTTATATATACGTATCTGAAATAGTTCCTGAGGTAATGGGTCAAATTTTTGGAAAAGTCATTTTCTGAAAATCAGGTTTAAACGTTTCATTTGATATTAGCTCCTGTTCTTGATCATCCTGCAAACCTAAAAGCATCTTCCTTTTCCTCGCTCTTGCTTCTTTTGTCATTTTCTCTGCTGCACGCTGGGCTCTCATGATCCTATTCGCTGGAAGGCCTCCAGTGTGTTGCCTCCAGGAGTGATACAAGGTTGTTCTAGTACCCTAACTCTTCGCTTATTTCTGTCATCAAACGTTATCACAGAGTCACAAGCACCCAAGCATGTGTGTTCATTCCTACAAGGACATTTTTTGGTATGGGGATCCAAATGACATTATTGAAAGACTCAATCGATTTTTGCGTTCGACCATGGAGACATCTGGAAAGAAGTTCAAGATGAGCTACCTCTCTATAAATTGGGTTAATAGCTACCATCACTGGGGATGGTGTGCTATTTTTGTGCCTAAATTGTTCGTCTGTACTCGCCACCTGAGATTCGCAGTACCTGCACCATCAATCAGCACCAGGTGAGCAAGGACCATGCATAGGTGTATCGCCAGTGGGTACTTTGTGGAAGAATGTAGCCCACACTACTCTTTTCATCACTTGTAGGTCACGTGTATTGTTTCTTATTGCCATTTCATAATATTGGTGGAGTTCGTCAACGTTTGTGTCTGTAAGTCTTCCTTTACCTTTTACAGTCTCTAAAAAATGCATGTGCAATACCGCCATTTCTGTTTACACACTGCATCCAGCCTCTCAATACGAAATTTAACGTAAATCAAAGGAATAAACAGCTGCAAATCACAACCATACAACCTTCTGGAATAAATAGTTCCAGAGATGGCTGGATTTCTTTTACTCTTGTTATAAATTGTACACACGAACCTTCCTCGTGAATTAGTGTACCTACTAGGGAAAAAAATGTCAAAATCCATAATGTGTATCCTGAGATTAGCCTTCACATACAGAAAGAGAAATGCATGGGGGATTTTAAGCAGTGGGAAAGAGTGTTCCACCTTGGAACACTATTCAGACTTTCGCCTCTAGCTAGCCCTGCAAGAAAAGTGTAACATAGTTTACAAGCCCAATTTTAAATGGCTGAATTCACTTTGTATGTGCGGCAGCATTCTTCTGAAATTACAAAATTTGCTCCAGAAAACCAAAGTTTTTCCAAATGTGAAAAACTGTTCCAAGACTCAACTTGGTCATGTATCTAGGACCAAATTCTATACAAATTTAAAACTGTTGCAATTCTAAAATCTTGTAATAGTGTGTTAATCGTGTACAGGCTATAGACATGTTGCACAAGACTGGACCTTCTTGTTCTTAGTTTTAAAACCAGGCAGCAGTATCTTGCAAGATATGATTCGAGTGTTAGGTTATTACTTTTCATATGTGGTACATGCCTCCATTTACAAATATAAAGGTATGTAAATAACTGTTTTGCCCAAACATTAGACTGAGAAGCCATCTTTTCTACACATTTACTAACTATTCTAGATGTTCTAGAAGTAGTTCAAAATTTTACAAATTTTTTTCTTATGGTGAAATAACCCATATCCAGGAAGGACTTCAGGTTATAATGTATATTAGCAAATTTCAGTTTGGTCTTCGATAATGAACACTGAAATCACTCTTATTCCTACAGAAGCGAATGAAATATTAGCTGATAAGCAAATACAAGTACTGTATTATGACAATTGTGAAATTATGGGATTGGAAAGATGATTTCTCTTTTTCAGCTGAAGATTGCCATGCAGAGATTGTTGAAACTGTATTGAAACCAATTTCAGGCGTTACGTTTCAAAATGTTGGACAACTTCCAAAATTTTTTGAGGCAAAAAATGCCTCAAAATGCAGCAAAACTGGTTGCTTTTCCAAGATAGGAACCATGTGCGTCAAATGTGAAAACTGGCTGCTATTCCAAGATAAGAATCATGTGCATCAAATGTGGAATATTTTGTGTATTTCGAAAAATAATTCTTGTGAAGTTTATCAGAAAACGTACGATAAAGATTTGTTTACTAGTAGTATCAGATTAATATTTCCCAATAATTATTGCACAATTATCATTTACTTGCATTTATGAAGTGGTTTTAGAGCATGAATAAACACCTGTATCGCGTATTATACATTTCAGAATGTTGTTGTTGTTGTGGTCTTCAGTCCAGAGACTGGTTCGATGCAGCATCATCACAACTGAATAACGTCTGCAACGTACATCCTTCTGAATCTGCTTAGTGTATTCATCTCTAGGTCTTCCTCTACGATTTTTACTGTCCACGCTTCCCTCCAATACTAAATTGCCTCAGAACATGTCCTACCAACCGATCCCTTCTTCTAGTCATTCCTCTTATCTCCAATTCTATTTGGTAACTACTCATTAGTTACCTGATGTACCCATATAATTTTCAGCATTCTTTTGTAGCCACATTTCGAAAGCTTCCATTCTCTTTTTGTCTAAAGTAGTTATCGTACATGTTTCACTTCCATACATGGCTACGTTCCATACAAATACTTTCAGAAAAGAGCTACTGACACGTAAACCTATACTCCATGTTAACAAATTTTTCTTCTTCAGAAATTCTTTCCTTGCCGTAGCCAGTTCATATTTTATATGCTCCCTAGTTCGACAGTCATTAATCATTTTGCTTCCCAAATAGCAAAAATCATGTACTAATTTAAGTGTCTCACTTCCTAATCTAATTTCAAAATATTAACATTACAAATCCTATTTTTTGTGTGTATTACCATATGCAGTGTACTATTTCAAATAAAATACACACATTTCTGAACTTTTTTTTTATTGAAGAAAGGGGAAACAAAATACAGTGAGACGTGAGGTCCACGTATGTGGGCTTCTGTTCATGCCTCTGCGAGTGATCAAAATAATAATAATAATAATAATAATAATAATTTCATTTGCATTTGAGTCATGATCGTGTATTAGATTTCCGGATTATAAGAAAAGAAAATTTTCCAGCAATCTTTTTTACTTCAGGAGTGGCGAGGTTAAAGAGGCAGAACGGTTAAGCAAAGGTAAAAAACAAAGCAGGAAATAAATAATTCGCAGGAGACAGATATTTACACGGGCAACGAATATTGTCATAAAGAGGCAGGAGGCCCCAGTCATTTTGCGCGCTGGTAACTCATTCGTAAGACCGCTTTTCCTTTTGTGGCCGTTTCACAGTAGGATTTTTTGTGCTGAGAAGCAAATGGCTTTTTTTTCCTCCACTCGCTATGATGGAAGACACGTTCGCCAGCCTCCCTCGCTCCCTCTTCTTCAGAGAGGCGAAACATTTTCGACCTTCCCCCACGCAGCCAATTTCCGCAGAGCTGGCACCGGAGTGCGGCTTCCAGCACACCGCTGGAACGCCGGGCACAACGAGGTACCGCAGGCGCTGCAAATGCAGCAAAGAATGCGGCGGAGGCGGCCGCCAGGCACGGCAGTTGCCACAGTCGCATTCACGCGTTTGCCACAGCCGCGCACTTCCCGCCGCATTGATTCCGTGCGTCGTTTGGCAGCTTTTGTTGGTACAGAGCTGCGGCTCCGCTGGCTCTGGCGTGGAGGAACGCGACGTAACCCGCTCCCCTGTCGTGTTTTCCCAACCGTCAACCATGCTTCGAGCTACCAGTCTGAACAATTTTCTTTTCTTCCTCACCGCACAATTTCCATCCCCCTTCACAGAGAAGACACGAAAATAATACACATAAATTATTACTCCATTTATTGTACGACGCTTGCTTTCGCTGTAATCAATTAGAATCGTTGCTCCTCCATTCCTTACTATGATTTGCAAATTGTAAGTTTCACTAAAATCTCGATTCACTTGAAAGAAATTGTAAATGAAGTAGGTGCAGATAACACACAAAAGAGCAAATTAGTTCTATATCATTGCTGTAATTTTTACTATAATCATAATGATAATGACCGTATGGCATTGGTGGCCGGGAGACCCCTCGCGGGGCGTTTCGGCCGCGGCTCCACAAATTCTTTAATGCCACTACGGCGACTTGCGAATTAATGAACATGAAATGATGATGAAAGACACATAACACCTAGTCATCCAGAGGCAGAGAAAATTCCTGACCCCTCCCGGAATCGAACGCGGGACCCCGTGCACGGAAGCGAGAACGCTACCGCAAGACCACGAGCCGCCGACTATTTTTTGCTTTGAGTAGCGGATATTCAAAAGTGATGTTTACCACAAATCTTACCTGTAGCAGAAACGACGCACCTTGAAAGAATTATCCAAACTGACGGAAAGCCGTGGATGTAATGCACATGTGCAGAAAAACGAATCATTACAATTTCAAAAAAGACGGGTGTTTTGTTTAAGAGAAAGAGCTTTACAAATTCAGCATGTCAGTAACGCGGCCGCGTGGGATTAGCCGAGCGGCTTAAGGCGCTGCAGTCATGGACTGTGCGGCTCTTCCCGGCGGAGGTTCGAGTCCTCCCTCGGGCATGGGTGTGTGTGTTTGTCCTTAGGATAATTTAGGTTAAGTAGTGTGTAAGCTTAGGGACTGATGACGTTAGTAGTTAAGTCCCATAAGATTTCACACACAGTAACGCGTTCGTGCACCTTTGGCCCATATGCAAGCTCTTTTTCAGGTCGGCATTTATTGACAGAGTTGGTGGATGATCTCCAGAGAGATACCGTGCCACAGTCTGTACAACAGGTGCCTTAGATAACCAAAAGTACGAACTCATTGGAGGGCCCTGCCCATATTGCTCCATATGTTCTCAAGTGGGAAGAGGTCCGGTGATGTTGCTGGCCAAGGTACGTTTAGAAAACCACGAAAGCAAGCGCTAGACACTCTGACCGTATGCAGGCGGGCATTGTCTTAGCGAAATGTAAATCCAGGATAGCTTGCCACGAACGGCAACAAAACGGAACGTACAACATCGTCGACGTACTGCTGTGCTTTAATGTAGCTGCAGATGTGAAGCAAAGGGGTCCTCTTATGAAAAGGAATGGCGCTCTGAAACATCACTCCCGGTTGTCGGTCAGTATGGCAGGCGACCGTCAGCTTGGAATCCCACTACTGTCCGTGGCGTCACCAGACTAGTCTTCTCTCGTCCTCGAGGTTCAGATTGAAGCGCGACTCATCACTGCACACAGTTCTACTCAAATGAGATTCTAGGCTGAAGAGGAGTCTGGAGACGCCTCGCATAGCGATGGGATACCAGCCCGCCATTCCTAACCTCCATAATTAATTTTAAGGATTGCAGGTCCGACTTTCTGGACCATCAGTTTCACACACAATTGCCACCCCACACATGGTCACAATAGATCTCTGCAAGGAACTGAGCAAAAAGGATATTATAAGTTTCGAAGGTTGGAGACGAGGTACTGGCAGAGGTAAAGTTGTGAGGAGGGGACGTGTGCTGTGCTTGGGTAGCACTTCTCTGCAACAGGCAAAGATCGTGAGTTCGAGTCTCGGCCTCATACACAGTTTTAATCTAACTGGAAGTTTCAAGGATATTAAAGTTGGTGCTGTCACACATAATGGTATGTTATTTTATTTTCTCACAAATGTCCGCGTTTACAGCATTCAGACACAAATGTGTAGCAACGTTTGCTTTTATCGCGCTTACAGCTTATGAGCAAGATAGTTGAATAAGCCAACTTATCATTTATGTCTTCCTATTATAACTTTCAAGTCTACTGTAATTTAGTAAAAACAAGACAAGGAAAAATTTAAGAGTAGGTCCATCTAGCATCTATGATATAAAGTATCTAATCAATGATTACTCCAATTTGCAATTCAGCGATTAATTTTACATCTCCCTCAATGAGAGCTGAAATATTTAATCGGTAAATATTGATGCCACCATTCAACTTACATAGTCCTCTAGGGCTTTTATAGTTTCGGCTAATGGAATTGTCTCTTTATTTTTCGTTTGGAGTAGTTTTCTATTATAGATTTTCGTTTTCGTGCGATCGGATAAGGATTCATACTATCGAATACTACTTTTTCACGCAAATACATATAAAAATATCGACACAGCTGTGAAAAAACAATTACATGAACACTGAATACGATTAAGGCAGCATTCAGTTGTGTAAAATATAAAGTATCAACATTTACACAGAAACATGATCATGCTTTCATATCACAACATTAATTCTTTTGCATTTTGTTGAACATAATTCTCAAAAGGGCATTACGTCTTATTAAAATAAAAATTTGTGTCAGTAATTAAATATTCTTCCCCCCATGAACCATGGACCTTGCCGTTGGTGGGGAGGCTTGCGTGCCTCATCGATACAGATAGCCGTACCGTAGGTGCAACCACAACGGAGGGGAATCTGTTGAGAGGCCAGACAAACGTGTGGTTCCTGAAGAGGGGCAGCAGCCTTTTCAGTAGTTGCAAGGGCAACAGTCTGGATGATTGACTGATCTGGCCTTGTAACAATAACCAAAACGGCCTTGCTGTGCTGGTACTGCGAACGGCTGAAAGCAAGGGGAAACTACAGCCGTAATTTTTCCCGAGGGCATGCAGCTTTACTGTATGATTACATGATGATGGCGTCCTCTTGGGTAAAATATTCCGGAGGTAAAATAGTCCCCCATTCGGATCTCTGCTGGCGGGGACTACTCAAAAGGATGTCGTTATCAGGAGAAAGAAAACTGGCGTACTACGGATCGGAGCGTGGAATGTCAGATCCCTTAATCGGGCAGGTAGGTTAGAAAATTTAAAAAGGGAAATGGATAGGTTGAAGTTAGATATAGTGGGAATTAGTGAAGTTCGGTGGCAGGAGGAACAAGACTTCTGGTCAGGTGACTACAGGGTTATAAACACAAAATCAAATAGGGGTAATGCAGAAGTAGGTTTAATAATGAATAGGAAAATAGGAATGCGGGTAAGCTACTACAAACAGCATAGTGAACGCATTATTGTGGCCAAGATAGATACGAAGCCCACACCTACTACAGTAGTACAAGTTTATATGCCAACTAGCTCTGCAGATGACGAAGAAATTGAAGAAATGTATGATGAAATAAAAGAAATTATTCAGATTGTGAAGGGAGACGAAAATTTAATAGTCATGGGTGACTGGAATTCGAGTGTAGGAAAAGGGAGAGAAGGAAACATAGTAGGTGAATATGGATTGGGGGACAGAAATGAAAGAGGAAGCCGCCTGGTAGAATTTTGCACAGAGCACAACATAATCATAGCTAACACTTGGTTTAAGAATCATGAAAGAAGGTTGTATACATGGAAGAACCCTGGAGATACTAAAGGGTATCAGATAGATTATATAATGGTAAGACAGAGATTTAGGAACCAGGTTTTAAATTGTAAGACATTTCCAGGGGCAGATGTGGACTCTGACCACAATCTATTGGTTATGACCTGTAGATTAAAACTGAAGAAACTGCAAAAAGGTGGGAATTTAAGGAGATGGGACCTGGATAAACTAAAAGAACCAGAGGTTGTACAGAGATTCAGGGAGAGCATAAGGGAGCAATTGACAGGAATGGGGGAAATAAATACAGTAGAAGAAGAATGGGTAGCTTTGAGGGATGAAGTAGTGAAGGCAGCAGAGGATCATGTAGGTAAAAAGACTAGGGCTAGTAGAAGTCATTGGGTAACAGAAGAAATATTGAATTTAATTGATGAAAGGAGAAAATATAAAAATGCAGTGAGTGAAACAGGCAAAAAGGAATACAAACGTCTCAAAAATGAGATCGACAGGAAGTGCAAAATGGCTAAGCAGGGATGGCTAGAGGACAAATGTAAGGACGTAGAGGCCTATCTCACTGGGGGTAAGATAGATACCGCCTACAGGAAAATTAAAGAGATCTTTGGAGACAAGAGAACCACTTGTAGGAATATCAAGAGCTCAGATGGAAACCCAGTTCTAAGCAAAGAAGGGAAAGCAGAAAGGTGGAAGGAGTATATAGAGGGTCTATACAAGGGCGATGTACTTGAGGACAATATTATGGAAATGGAAGAAGATGTAGATGAAGATGAAATGGGAGATATGATACTGCGTGAAGAGTTTGACAGAGCACTGAAAGACCTGAGTCGAAACAAGGCTCCTGGAGTAGACAACATTCCATTGGAACTACTGACGGCCTTGGGAGAGCCAGTCCTGACAAAACTCTACCATCTGGTGAGCAAGATGTATGAAACAGGCGAAATACCCTCAGACTTCAAGAAGAATATAATAATTCCAATCCCAAAGAAAGCAGGTGTTGACAGATGTGAAAATTACCAAACTAACAGCTTAATAAGTCGCAGCTGCAAAATACTAACACGAATTCTTTACAGACGAATGGAAAAACTAGTAGAAGCCAACCTCAGGGAAGATCAGTTTGGATTCCGTAGAAACACTGGAACACGTGAGGCAATACTGACCTTACGACTTATCTTAGAAGAAAGATTAAGGAAAGGCAAACCTACGTTTCTAGCATTTGTAGACTTAGAGAAAGCTTTTGACAATGTTGACTGGAATAGTCTCTTTCAAATTCTAAAGGTGGCAGGGGTAAAATACAGGGAGCGAAAGGCTATTTACAATTTGTATAGAAACCAGATGGCAGTTATAAGAGTCGAGGGACATGAAAGGGAAGCAGTGGTTGGGAAGGGAGTAAGACAGGGTTGTAGCCTCTCCCCGATGTTGTTCAATCTGTATATTGAGCAAGCAGTAAAGGAAACAAAAGAAAAATTCGGAGTAGGTATTAAAATTCATGGAGAAGAAATAAAAACTTTGAGGTTCGCCGATGACATTGTAATTCTGTCAGAGACAGCAAAGGACTTGGAAGAGCAGTTGAATGGAATGGACAGTGTCTTGAGAGGAGGATATAAGATGAACATCAACAAAAGCAAAACAAGGATAACGGAATGTAGTCTAATTAAGTCGGGTGATGCTGAGGGAATTAGATTAGGAAATGAGGCACTTAAAGTAGTAAAGGAGTTTTGCTATTTGGGGAGCAAAATAACTGATGATGGTCGAAGTAGAGAGGTTATAAAATGTAGGCTGGCAATGGCAAGGAAAGCGTTTCTGAAGAAGAGAAATTTGTTAACATCCAGTATTGATTTAAGTGTCAGGAAGTCATTTCTGAAAGTATTCGTATGGAGTGTAGCCATGTATGGAAGTGAAACATGGACGATAAATAGTTTGGACAAGAAGAGAATAGAAGCTTTCGAAATGTGGTGCTACAGAAGAATGCTGAAGATTAAATGGGTAGATCACATAACTAATGAGGAAGTATTGAATAGCATTGGGGAGAAGAGAAGTTTGTGGCACAACTTGACCAGAAGAAGGGATTGGTTGGTAGGACATGTTCAGAGGCATCGAGGGATCACCAATTTAGTATTGGAGGGCAGCGTGGAGGGTAAAAATCGTAGAGGGAGACCAAGAGATGAATACACTAAGCAGATTCAGAAGGATGTAGGTTGCAGTAGGTACTGGGAGATGAAAAAGCTTGCACAGGATAGGGTAGGATGGAGAGCTGCATCAAACCAGTCTCAGGACTGAAGACCACAACAACAACAACAATAAAATATTACGATAATAATTTCTCTTGGTCTCAAAGTGGGAAAAAATTACACTCTCGGTTGATTCTGTTTGATCTGTTCTCCAACATTCTGTCAAGTCTCCGGCAAAACCAAGGCAAACCCATGAATATTTCTGAACGCCTAGCTGGTACATTTATTATTTGGTTTACATAACTGCAGAATGGTGACATATTTAAAGAATGAACACGCGTATTAAAGCGTTAGTCGACTGAAACATGGTTTAAGAGTTTGTGTAAATAATGAACACTTCCATTATTAATGACTTACATAACTTATTTTGCCTAATTAGTATAGATGAATAGAGTAGGTGAATTTACTTTTATATAAGTTTTGGAACAAATAATATGTTTTACGGATGTCTCCTACAATTATATAATTAGTGGTCTATGACTGTCGATAATGTCATGAGCATTATCGCATCGTTGCCATTGTTGCTTCGCTGGACTAAGCCGGGGTATGATGTCTTTCAGAATGGTTTCAAGAAAACAGCTCTTGGCGAATACCATCCAGCATAGTTGTTGGCAGGCGCACATGAAAGCATCAAACAGTAAATATCAGAAATAAATCAGGGGGGAAAATACTACTAACCCGTTAAATGGGTTTCAACACATCTTATGAGAGATCTTTGGTTTAGTGATAGCCGGGACGGTAGCTCAGCGTTAGCTACCCTCTGTAATAAAAATAACTGAGTGAACGGATCACCAAACAACCTGAACGGGTGTCATTAGACATCTGCCCCGATCATATACAACGAACAAAATAGAACAAAATGAGATCAACAAAGAATTTAAAAGAGGGGTGGCACCTTTCATTAGCAATCGAAAGTTCCTTGGTCCGGGGTTCGAAGCACACCACTGTTTAAATTTTTAATAAAAATCATCAACAACGACGACCGAAGACTTCCAGAGTAAGAAGTCACCCTCATTCAGCCAAAGGTCTAGTCAAAGAGGGTGGAGGAGAGGACAGAGCTTTAGGGAACTGTCTTTCCATTGCGGAGAGAAAATTGCACCTAAAGGCAGAATATACAGCAATGATCAACAATATGAGAATGTAGAGGGAAATGGGAACCACAACATTAAAGACACATAATGTGTATCCAGACGACATGTGGCCAGTAATATCTACACTGGCAAAAGTTTCCCCATTTGTATCTCCGGAAGGTGACGGCCAAGATGGATGTGGCCACGAGAAAAAGATTAAATAAACAATGAAAGAATAACGTTCTACGGGTGGGGGCCTCGAATTTCAGAAGTATAAACGTAGTAGGGAAGCTAGAAAAACTGAACGGGAAATGCTAATGCTCAGTCTACATACAGTGGCCCGCAGTGAAGTGAAATGGAAAGACGACAAGGATTTATGGTTATATGAGTATAGGTTAATATCAACAGCAGCAGAAAATATTATAAAAGGAGCAGGAAGGAAGGTAAGGCTGAGAATGACTTATTGTGACAGTAAATCAACAACGAGAAAAATAGTTGAGGTGTACATGGCAACGACGCAAGCAGAGGATGAAGAGATACAGAAAGTATATGAGGATATTGAACGAGTAATTCAATAGGTATAGGCAGATGAAATTGTAATAGGCATGGGAGACTGAAATTTGGCTGTATGGCAGGGAGTAGAAGAAATCGTTAAGGGCTTGGTAGTTGGAACGAGAGAGGAGAAAGACTAATTGAGTCGTGAAATTAATTTTAGTTAGTTATAGCGAATACTCTGTTCAGGAATCACAAGAGGACGACGTATACTTGCAAAAGGCCGGGAGATACGCCCAGATCTCAGATTGCGTCATCAGTCTGAGATAAAGAGATCAGCCAAATTTAAGGCGTACTCAGGAGCAGATATAGACTCAGACCGCTGTTTGGTGATGATGCGGAGTAGGCTGCAGTTTTAGAGATGAGTCAGGAAGAAAGAATTGCGATACAGACATACTGTGGAATGAAATAACACACTTGAAATTCTCTGACGCCACAGATAATGCGATTACGAATATCTCAGTACACGGTTTAGTTGAAGAAGAATGGGCATTTCTAAACAAAAGTTGGAAAGAAAACAATAGGTACAAGAAAAGCAGCTATGAAGAAAGATGGATAACAGGCGAAATACTTCAGCTAATCAACTGAAGAAGTGATTACAAAAATTTTCAGTGAAATTTAGGGCTACAGAAACACAGATCATTTAGGAACGAAGTACGGAAGTTGAGGCAAAATGGCTACGTGAGAAAACTGAAGGAATAGAGAAACGGCCTCTAAGAAAAATTATATACATGACTAAGCTTAAACTGACACATAATATTTTCAGCGCAACGCAATCTGACTTTCAAAAATCCCTACAAGAGATTCGTCCAGACTAAATTAACCTATACGTTTCACAAATCACTTACCTCAGAAAAATCTTCGTTACTCAAACTACTTCAATACAGCGAGCGCCACTACTGCCAGCTAAATAAAAGATTCAATCTACGGAAGGCACTAACTACTGATAGGGATAGTTAGCAAATGAAAGATTTTGATAGAGAACAAATGATGTATTTACCTTAATAGTCATAATATGTATAGCAGTTCATGGTATCCAGTCTTACAAATTTGGAAACTCCGCCATCTCTCTCCCCACATCCACCACTGCTGGCGGCTCACCTCCAACTGCGCAACGCTACGCGCTGTTCACATCCAGCTGCCGCTGCCCAACACTATAATGGCAGACAACAATGCAAACTAGCCACAGTCTGCACGCAGCACAGCCAGTGATTTTCATACAGAGCGCTACGTAAAGTTGCCAATAAGAGAACATAAACAGCCTACTTACATAGCCCCCATGCTCCCCACAAAAAATTTTACAAATTGTTTTGGGCACTGGCCGATAGAGATTTGAAAAATTTTTTCGTAATTACAGTAAGAAAGATATCAAATGCACACACTTATTAATACAATGTTGGTCAAAAGCTAAAATTTCCTCACCGTCCATAAAGACAGTCCTGATCATTCATCACAGTAAAATTGCAGTGTTTTTCTCAAAGTCTGAGCAGTAAAAGAAAATGCACACGGATGTAATGGATTTCCATGCAGTCTTGAAGAAGTAGTGTTGTCCTTCCAACGGAAAGACAGTGCTGACTCTTGACATGCTGACAGGTAATGGGCCACAACAGAGCAAACCCACAGCAGAGTCATTGGACGTTTTGAAGAATATTGGTAGGTAGGTCATCACAGAGCAGACCCACTGTAGTCCTGGTGGAGACTACGGTATTGGTGGGCGACCAGAGGTGCAGCCCCACTGCAGTCCTTGTAGAAATAATGGTATTGGTGGGTCATCAAAGATGCAGACCCACTGTAGTCCTTGTAGAGATGGCCAGCAGCCATCACCATCGAAGAGTCTTGCAGAGAGTATAGCAAGTCCATAAACCACCACTTGTGCACTCACAGAGTTTTTTTCTAATTGTCCTTAGAACCAGCAATGCTGTTAACCAGTCCCTTGCTGAATTATTAACACACGTGCAAACACTATCAGTCCCTACTTCTCACATATTGTCCATATACTATGGCCAACAGAAACGTGTGCAGTGAAACATAACTTACAAGTTACTTAATTTGGTGAAATGGTATCAATTACAATTTTATAACATAAGAATACAATAACAAAGGTACAAAATACATCATTAAAAACATAATAATACAGATAACATTTGTAGTAATACAGGCTTTACAAAAGAATCGAAATAACATATACACCAGTGTTACAGGAATTATGACATCAGTACATACACAAAAGACCAGAATGACTTTTGAAACATCAACTTCACACATGAGCAATAAAACAAAACAGAATAAATAATGTCTAAACATCTCTACAAAGTAAATAACATAGTATTAGAAAATTTCTACAAGATAACTTTCATCAGCTAAACACATAAAGACAGGAAAATGACAAATACGCAAGGGTACATAAACACATAGCGGAATAACACAATGGAAAGGACAGGGTTCGTTTTCTGTGTAACATTTGGTACTGCAGTCCAACCCAAAACTTCATTCCATAGATCTTTCCTCTTATTTGAACATTTGTTTTCACCAAAACATCCCATCCAAGCATGCTTTCTGTATTTTTATGTTCACATATTTCATACCTCATTATTTATTTTCCATTATCTTACACCATTTATTTCCAAGATAATCCTACCTAAACTTGTTGTCTCTAAACCCTGCTTTTTTTTGTTCATATCCTCTTTCAAAATACTTTTTTTTGGCCAAACCATATTCTTATAGCTTCTCAATGCATTTCTTCCAAGTCATCACAAATCGTTCTCTTGTATAGCCTACCCAATTTTAAGCTAACTTAAATCTACTGAGCTCAGATATGTATACTAAGGAACGAGGCAATGCAGCAGCACAAAACAATTAACACAAACAGCAATGATAAAAAATACAAAAGGCAAAGCAAGCAGCATAAATTACAACTAATATAAGGCAATGAGCAGCAAACAAGAAAAATAAATCTGTAGTAAAACTGGCTTAAAAGAATAATGCAAAGTGAAATTTAGTAGCACTATGCCCGGCAAACAGCAGCAGCAAATGCAATAACTTATATCTAAACATGACAAAGCTCAAGAAGATAAAAATATTAGACTAAAGACAACAATGCAGACAAGGGAAATGTTTATTTACATCGTAATGTCTATGTAATTAAAGTGGTGCACCACAAAAACTAATTCTACAAAAATTTACCAAGTACTTGAAAAGAAAATTATATATGCAGTTACTGTTATTAGTCCCTTCTTATTGTTCATTCCATTCCAAGAGCTCCTTTTTCGAAGAATGTGGATCATAAAGCAATTATTTAATAGATCTGTTGACAGAAAGTGTTCACATTAGAAAATGGATTTAATTTTATTTTATGAAACCAATGCTTCAAGACAGGTGGAAACCAGATACCAAATGAAATAAGGAACTATGTGCAAAGTAAAGCATAAAACAATCATTCAGTAGTCATGAGGCATTTCATAAGTTAGTAGAAATTCTCTCAATTCTCATAGATAGACACTTGTCCTAATCAGGTGCGCAGATGTAAGAATGTTTCCAAGTTATGAGCGTGACGTATTTGCGGTGCTTTCTACAAAGGAGTGTCAATAGTGAGGTTAATGGCTTCCCTTTTTCTCCACCTATGCTTCTGAAAGGCACACACTAATGGATTTTTTTCCAGGCAACTGTTGCGCGGCTGGGTGCTTACAATGACCTACCCTCCTTACCGAAATATTTACGACGTGAGTTTCCGCTACAGTGACAGTTTGATAGAAATAAGATTTCACAGGTCGAAATATTTGCGTTCCAAATCTGAAGAAACAAAATCCTATAAATATAATAGTGTCAAAAAAATTTTCGCTGGCATTGTGATACATTCACGTATTTACACACATTTCATAACTCTTAAAGTATGATTCTTGGTTTCCAACATCCTTTTTCACAACTCAGAGTCCCTAACCACTACTCATTATTCCTTACCTTATTACACATATACATATTCATCAACATGTCTTCAATATATCATCATAATAAATACATAGCATAATGAGATTCCTCATATAGCATCATCTCATTGATAATAAACATACCTCAACAACATAATACACATCGTCATCGTAATAATGACATCATAAAACCTCAGTCTAATCTCAAAAACGTCGTAGCTTTCTGCAATAATTTCAAAACCTAAAAAAAATTCTCTGCTCCTTTAAATAGTATCATCCACCTGAAACGTATTTTAAATATCATGACCCATACCAAATACATCATTCAGAGCTCTCATAGTATCAAAATGATTCTGAAAAAATATGAAGAGTTCACAAAGTACATACAAAATACAATTTCATAAATGTGAAGTTACCCAACTGTGTAATTGCGTAAACATGTGTCACTGATGTAGTAAAAAAAAATGTTTATCTCTCAGTTAAATGATCAGATAGCTGTGTAATTTGTGTGTTAGAGAAATATGGTACCGATGTGTAAAAGTTGTATAAGCAAATACCATATTAGCTAGGGCTCCTAATGCTTGCCAAACACATGGTACACAAAGTAAGCGTGTACCCCCCCCCCCCCCCCGAGGATTAATGTAATTATACCCTCAGGTGTTACAGATTACAGAAATGGAATGAAATGTATCACGAAAAACTTTCATTGTAATTCAAAAATCTTGAAAAATAATGGTTTAAGTACAATATTAATCACTCAGATGCGTCTTCTGTAGCGCTGAATGTGCGTCTTGCTGTAAGATAATTCTGTGGAACTGTCGTAGTTATCGTCCTCTGTAAGCAAAGTTCTGCTGAAGTCAATGTACTTACCTCATGATAAATAAAAGTGAAATGCTTTGCGTATAGATACCTTACTTATTACGTTTATTGCCGTGATGAAGAAAGTACTGTACTGTAATGTATTGTTGTGCTACGGAAAAGGCTGTCTCATTGTTGCTATACCACAAGAGTTACTACTAAAACATGTTTTGCATTTCAAAATAATTCAGAAAAACTGTGCAGATATAAAACAGATACACCGCAAAAGCAACAATGTAAATTGTGTCACACATTAGTAGCATCGTGATATAGTTGTGTAGCTGTCAAAGAAACCAAATGCTAAGTCATCTTTAATCCCACAGAAAGTACTTCAAATAAAGAATGTCTTTTCAAGTAAACCAAAATGTTGCATTAAAATCTCATTAGCAGTACTGATAAATGTTCTAACTATGTGAGCCTTATAGTCATTAAGTAATCGTGCAACTAACAAGCAGGAATGTACACACACAATAACACTGTGTCGTCTGTTCACAATAACAGTGCATTCGTAATTTCTGTTTAAATAAGTTCTCTTGGTTCTTGACTGGATATTTAACTTCAAACATTGTTGCATGTTAACAGTTTCTCAGAGTGACAAAGCGTACTAGTAGCGTGAATTGAAAAGTTTTATGACAAAGACAAAGTTAAAAAGCAGATTATATTTCAATAAGCGGTTTTACATTTGAAATGTGGTACAATCTTTTACTCTTCAAAGTACTCAGAGTTTCAGCTTGAACGCAATTATCATGCAGTATACGTCGGTAAAGAACACTGGAATTTTTCTCAAGGTTAGCTTCTATGTTATTTTTCTCTGAGCCAGCCGGCGCACGTCGCTGCCTGCGGCGCGAGTCATTGTCTGTCTCTTTGTTGGCGCGCGTTGTTATTGGAATTAGGAGACCTATCTTCTACATATTCGCCTTGCCGAGAGGGCCCAGCTCTGTTAGAATCCCGCCAGTTCTGATGAAATTCACGTCTGTCGTTACGATTATATCGTCTGTCGTCATGTCGGTAGTTCCTGTAGTTTCTTTCTTGTCGGTCATGTGGTGGAGAATTTCTCCCTGAATCGTAACTGCGCGCTGGACCATTGCATCTAAAGTTATTCTGTCTCCCTTAATAATAATTATTTTGGTTCCCATATTGTCTGTTTCTATGGTAATCTCTGTCATATTCATTACTACAGAAATGCGATCTTACTCTGTAACTGTTATTACTCTGCCAGTGGTTGTCATATGGGTGGCGGCTGTTTTGGTCACGATTTGCGTTGTAGGAATAGACTTGTCGTGTCCAGTTATTGTTTCTGTCGTCACGGAATTGTGACGGATGTGACCTGTAGTGATTGTTTTCCTGTTTTTGCATCCCGCGACTGTCTGTGTCGATTTCTAATTCTTGTAAGATTCCCTGAAAAGCTTCAATGTCGTCTTTGCAACGCCCTGCCAAAATAATATTTCTTAAATGTTCAGGCAATTTCATTAAGCAAATGCAGATGAGTTCTGAGGGGCTGTATGGGTTTGACAGGTACTGATTCTTGTGCAACATGTCTTCAAAATATTTCACAAGACTGGAAAATTCAGATTGATCGAAATGTTTCATCATTATGATGCTATGTTTTACTCGGTCTTGTGTGGCTTGAGACCAATATGCTGAGAGGAAGGCATGGTAAAACTCTCCTTCACTGTGGCAATCGTGAATGACCGATCGCATTCTTACAGCTGGTTCATTCTCTAAGTAGCCACACATAAATTCTAATCTGTGTTCTAATGACCAGTTGGGCGGAAAACAATGAGAGAATTGATGAAGCCACGCTTGTGGATGAATGTCGTTGCCAGAATTCTTAAATGTTTTGAATTTACGTGTAGTAATGAACAGTTTATACTCAAAATCATCATGTCGGTCATTGTTACGTCGTTTCGGCGGTCCCATCTCAAAATTCGGTGTACCTTGCGAATTTCTTTAATAATTTCCGAAGTGCCCTGTGTTATTATTTTGTGGCTCTTCCGTATTTCTATGTCCCTGTTCCCGTATTGGAGCGCGAGTGTCCTCTAAAATATGTAATTCCTGTATTACCTGTGTCAACTGATCTTGTACTTCCCGGATTTCTCTTTGGTGTTGCGTATTAATTTGATTCTGATTTTGTTTGAATTTCCTAATTTGTTCTCACTCGTCTGTGTCATTAAAGACTACCGGTTTTGTGTCATTCAGATTATCATCTACCTTCGTAGATAAATTATTTAGCTGATCCGAAAGTTCAACTACTTTCTCTGATAATGAACTAATTTCCTCCATGTGTCTTTCTGAACCAATTTTCAGAGTATCTACTGTGTCCTTTAAGTTTTCCTGCGTTTTTGAAAGTTGCGTAACCGAATCGGTAGATGCAACTGAGTCAATTCTAGCTTGCAAGGTGTCGTGATTTTCATGAACTATAGTTTGCAGTTCCTTTATGGCTGCTTCGTGATTCTGTAATGCATTTTCATGACGCGAAAAAATAGGTTGGAAATGCTCACAAATTTGTGTTTTTACGTGATTACAGACTTTTTGACATTTCGATTCGATTTTATGTAACTCAGTAGTTAAATCTTCACGTGTTTGTTCAAGTGTGGTGTCTAACTTTTGAAGATTTTGTTCCATTGTGTCTAACTTTTGAAGATTTTGTTCCATTGTGTCTAACTTTTGAAGATTTTGTTCCATTGTGTCTAACTTTTGAAGATTTCGTTCCATTGTGTCTAAGTTTTGTAGCCTTTGTTCCATTTGTTGCATTAACTGTAATAACAATGCACCAGTGTCTGAAACATGTTCCTCAGTGCTTTTCGGCAGTGAAGTTGCACCGGCAACATTCACATTTTGACAAGCAGAAAATGTGTCTTGACTTATTTGAGAAAACGGTGAGGACCCAAAACCTGAATCTGCAGTAGTTGCAAAATTGTGTCCTGTCATTCCCAATTCCTGAGGTGAGCTGTTGCCGACCGATCGATCAATAATGCTTCCCTGTTCACTAATTGTTTCACTGTCTACACCATTGTTTGCCGCCCGCTCCATTTCCCTATGCACAATTACCAAATTACTACTTTGAACATTAGTTAATTCATTACACGGTGGCGCTAACACAGTGCTTTCTTCTTCACTGTCATTTCTCAGTTTACTTTGGAGTCTAGTATTAAGTTTTTCACACGCCAATATTGTCACAATATTTCACACGACAACACAGAAAAGCACAATTTGAAGAGCACAATAAGAAAACACATTAACATAGCATTGAAAATGATATCTCGTTAATTTCAAGCGCAGCTGCGAAATACTTGGTGCAAATTTACATGCATGCCACAACTATTTTACTGTACAACAATGAAAGACTGCTACTACAAAGGAGATTCTCTCTACAAATACGCGCTAGCAATAAACTAAAGCTACACTAATTACACAAACTACAAGAAAAAATCAGAAGATTCCAGTGAGGTATCCTCGGCTAAGGGTCGACATATGAAACGTCCCCTTTGAACAATTATACATGACTGTGCTTAAACTGACACAGAATATTTTTTAGCGCAACGCAATCTGACTTTCAAAGATCCCTACAAAAGAATGGCCCTGACTAACATTAACCTATACCTTTCACAAATCACTTACCTCACAAAAATCTTTGTTACTCAAACTACTGCAATACAGCGAGCTCCACTACTGCCAGCTAAATAAAAGATTCAATCTACGGAAGGCACTAACTACTGATAGGGATAGTTAGCAAATAAAAGATTTTGATAGAGAACAAATGATGTATTTACCTTAATAGTCGTAATGTATATAGCAGTTCATGACATCCAGTCTTACAAATTTCAAAACTCCCCCATCTCTCTCCCCACATCCACCACTGCTGGCGGCTCACCCCCAATTGCGCAACGCTACGCGCTGTTCACATCCAGCTGCCACTGCCCAACACTACAATGGCAGACAACAATGCAAACTAGCCACAGTCTGCACACAGCACAGCCAGTGATTTTCATACAGAGCGCTACGTAAAGTTGCCAATAAGAAAACATAAACAGCCTACTTACAATAGAAAAAGGAACAATTGTCGGAAGGACTGACGCAGTAGACAGAAATGTAAAAACAACGTTCATAGAAATTAAAAGCACAGTCAGTAATATTAACACTGCAATGGGAATTCTACTGTTACATGCAGAGGACAGAGCAAACAGTTGGAAAGAGTGCACTAAGGGCCTCTCGATGAGCGAGTGCACTTGTATGGTGGCGTAAAGAAACAACAAACAAGAGACAATAGGGAAGAGATAGAGAATTCAATATTATAATAAAAATTTAGAAGAATTTCGAAGACGTAAAATCAGGGAAGGCAGAAGGTCTACATAACCCTCCTTCTGAATTTCTAAAATCGTTGGGGTAAGTGACAACAAAATGACTGTTGACGTTGATCTCCACGACGTATGAAACAGGCGATATATCTTCAGACTTTCGGAAAAACATCAGTTACACAATCACGAAGATTGCTGGAGCCTACAAGTGCGAGAATTGTCGCACAATCAGCTTAACAGCTCATGCATCCAAGTTGCTATCAGTAATATACAGAGGAACGGAAAAGATAACTGAGGACGTCTTATATGACGATCAATTTAGCTTTAGGAAAGGTAAAGGCACCAGAGAAGGAATTCTGACTTCGCCCTTGATAATGGAAGCAAGAGAAAAGAAAAATCAAGGCAAGTTCATGGCATCTGTCGACATGGAAGAAAAGGTCGACAATGTATAATGGTGAAAGGTGTTCGAAATCGTAAGAAAAATATTTGTAAGCTATAGTGAAAGACGGATAATACACAATATGTACAAGAACCAAGGGGCAAATGATAGTGGAAGAACAAGAACGAAGTGCACGGTTTAGAAAGAATGTAAGAAGAGATCTAGTTTATGACTTCTGCTGTTCAGTCCATACATCGAGGAAGCAATGACAGAAATAAAAGAAAGGTTCAACAGTGGAATTAAATTCAAGATTAAAGGATATCAATGTTAAGATTCGCTGATGACATTGTTACCGTCAATGAAACTGACGAAGAACTGCAGGACATTTTGAATTAAATGAACAGTCTGATGAGTATAGACTGTAGATTGAGAGTAAATCGAAGAAAGAGGAAAGTAGTGAGAAGTAGCATAAATGAAAACATCGATAATCTTAACATCATAATTGATGATCACGAAGATAAAGTTCAGGAATTCTGCTATCTAGACAGTAAAATAGCCCATGACAGATGAATCAAGGACACATAAAGCAGACTTGCAGTGGCGAAAATCGCATTCTTGACCAAGAGGATTCTATTAGTGTCAAACATAGCTCTTAATTTGAGGAAGAAATGTCTGAGAAGGAAGGTTGGGGCACAGCATTGTATGTCAATGAGACTTGGAACCGGAACAGAAGAGAATACAAGCATCTGATATGTGGTACTATTCTTTTTCAGGTCATCAGTCTTCTGACTGGTTTGATGCGGCCCACCATGAATTCCTCTCCTGTGCCAAGCCCTTCATCTCAGAGTAGCACTTGCAACCTACGTTCTCAATTATTTGCTGGATGTATTCCAATCTCTGCCTTCCTCTACTGCTCCCTCTAGTACCACGGAGGTAAATTCCCTCATGTCTTACGTGCGGTTCTAGGCGCTACAGTCTGGAACCGAGCGACCGCTACGGTCGCAGGTTCGAATCCTGCCTCGGGCATGGATGTGTGTGATGTCCTTAGGTTAGTTAGGTTTAATTAATGCTAAGTTCTAGGCGACTGATGACCTCAGAAGTTAAGTCGCATAGTGCTCAGAGCGATTTGAACCCTCATGTCTTAACAGGTGTCCTATCATTCTGTCCATTCTCCCTGTCAGTGTTTACCACATATTCCTGTCGTCTCCGATTTTGAGCAGTACCTCCTCACTCCTTACCTTAGCAGTCCAAATAATTTTCAACGTTCTCTCCTATATTCCGGTTCTTCTACAATCAATGTTTCACTACCATACAATGCTGTACTCCAGATATTATCAGAAATTTCATCCTAGCATTAAGGCCTATGTCTGACAGTAGCAGACTTCTCTTGACCAGGAATGGCCATTTTGCCAGTGCTAGTCTGCTATTGATGTCCTGCTTACCCCGTCCGTCACTGGTTATTTTGCAGCCTAGGTACCATTAGATAGTTCATTCCATTCAGCATATCATGTAATTCTTCGTCATTTTCACTCAGGATAGCAATGTCATCAGCGAATCGTATCTTTGTTACCCTTTCGTCTTGAATTTAGTTCCACTTCTGAGGCTTTCCTTTATTTGGATCACTGCTTCTTCTATGTACAGATTGAACAGCACGGGGGAAAGACTGCATCCCTGTTTAACACACTTTTTAATCCGAGCTCTTCGCTCTTGGGCGTCCACTCCTAATGTTCCCTCTTGGCTCTTGTACATATTGCATATTTCGCGTCTCTCCCTACAGCTTACCCCTACTTTTCTCAGAAATTCGAACTTCTTGCACTATTTTACGCTGTCGAACGCTTTTTCCAGGCCGACAAATCCTATGAACGTATCTTAATTTTTCTTTAGTCTTGCTTTCATTATCAACCGCAACGTCAGAATTGCCTGTCGGGTGCCTGTACCTTTTCTAAAGTCAAACTGATCGTCATTTGGCACATTCTCAGTTTTCTTTTCCATTGTTTTGTACATTACCCTTGTTGGCAACATGGATGCATGAGCTGTTAACCTGATTGTGCGATAATCCCCGTTGTGCGATAATTCTCGCACTTGCCAGCTCATTCAGTCTTCGGAAAGTCATGTGGTATATCGCGAGACTCAAACATTCTACACACCAACGTGAAGAGTCGTTTTGTTGCCACTTCCCCCAATAATTTTACAAATTCTGAGGGATTGTTATCTATCCCTTCTGCCTTATTTGATCTTAGGCCTTCCAAAGTACTCTCAAATTCTGATTCTAATAATGGATTCTATATCTCTTCTAAATCGACTCCTGTTTCTTCTTCTATCTCATCAGACAGATCTGCCCCCTTACAGAGGCGGCCGGCCGTTGTCGCCGAGCCGTTCTAGACGCTTCAGTCTGGAGCCGCGCAACCGCTACGGTCGCAGGCTCGAATCCTGCCTCGGGCATGGGTGTGTGTGTGATGTTCGTAAGTTAGTTAGGTTTAAGTAGTCCTACGTTCTAGGGGACGGATGACCTAAGATGTTAAGTTCCATAGTGATCAGAGCCATTTGAGCCTCATAGAGGCCTTCAATGTGCTTTTTCCACCTACCCGCACTCTCCTCTGCATTTAACAGTGGAATTCCCGTTGCAACCACCTTGGCTTTAATGCCACCGAAGGTTGTTTTTGTTTTCCTATATGCTCAGTCAGTCCTTCCGACAATCATTTCGTTTTCGAATTGTTCAGATTTTTCTTGAAGCCATTTCGTCTTAGCTTCCATTCACTTCCTATTCATTTATTTCCTCGGTGACTTGTATTTCTTTATTCCTGAATTTCCCTGAACATTTTTGTACTTCCTTCTCTCATCGATGTACTGAAATATTTCTTCTTTTACCCATTGTTCCCTCGCAATTAGCTTCTTGATACCTACGTTTTTCTTCCCAACTTCTGTGAGTGTCCTTTGTAGGGATATCCATGCCTCTTCAACTGTGCTGTCTATTGAGCTATTCCTTATTGCTATATTTATAGTATTAGAGAGCTTCAAGCGTGCCTCGTCATCCGTTAGTACTTCCGTATCCCACTTCTTTGCGTCTTGATTCTTCATTACTAATCTCTTGAACTTCGGCCCACTCTTCATGACTACTATAACGTGGTCTGAGTCTATATGTACACCTGGATACGCCTTGCAATCCAGTATCTGATTTCGGAATCTCTGTCTGGCCATGATGTAATCTACCTGAAATCTTCACTGTCTTTCGGTCTTTTCGAAGTATACCGCCTCGTCTTGTGTTCTTCTATCATTCCTTGTCCTAAGGCCATATTTTTCTGTAACGATTCCTTCTACTCCTTCCCCTACAACTGCATTGCAGTCCGCAATAACTATTAGATTTTCATCTCCCTTTATGCACGGTATTACCTTTCAGTATCTCCATATTCTTTCTCCATCCCTTCATTTTCAGCTTGCGGCGTCGGCATGTTGGTGGTATCGTTGTCGTTGTGATAGTACCTAAGAATGTTGAAAACTCCGTGAACTGATAAGTTATGGAATGAGGAGTTCTCCACAGAATGGAGGAAAGGAATAGAAGGAATGCTAGGATATCTGTTAAAGCATCAGAGAATAATTTTAATGGCACTAAAGGCAGGTGGTTGGACGCATCAAAAAAGTCACAAGACTGGTAACTCGAAAAAAAAAAAGAGTCAGCTGCCATGTCTCTCCATAAACCCTTTACTCCAACGTAAACTGTAATCAATAGGGATTCGGGAGACTGCAGTCTGCAGCATAAACATTGTGATACTATCACTGACTTTTTTGGAACATTGTTCATAAGCAATCGGATTTTAATCCAAAACCTCTCAGCTTAACTTGTATTTGGGAAACTGTTCATAAATCCGCAAGACCAGTCATTGAGCGTCCTTGCAGGGTATTAATCACAGCGATTCACATAATATTTTCACACACGACTTCAGAACAAACAACATCATGTGGCATTTTGCATTTGTCAACTTCCATTGTATTAGTGCACATGAGCAGTAACGTGTATGTTCACAGGGCATGGACATGAGACATTTGAGCACATTCTCCATGATTGTTTAGTAATTCGTATTCGTGGTAAAAGGTCACACTCAACGTTCGTGTGTTGACATCATCATGTCACCAGCATATGGTAAATGAACACTCAGTCTTTAACGTGAGTAGCTGAAATTTTGCCACCAGCTGTTTCATTGGTCTAACAGTTTATTCAAAACTGTTTCATTCCATTCATGCAAGATTGTGAATATTGTTGATTTGCATATACAGGGTGAGTCACCTAACATTACCGCTGGATATATTTCGTAAACCACATCAAATACTGACGAATCGATTCCACAGACCGAACGTGAGGAGAGGGGCTAGTGTAATTGGTTAATACAAACCATAAAAAAACGCACGGAAGTATGTTTTTTAACACAAACTTACGTTTTTTTAAATGGAACCCCGTTAGTTTTGTTAGCTCATCTGAACATATAAACAAATACGTAATCAGTACCGTTTGTTACATTGTAAAATGTTAATTACATCCGGAGATATTGTAACCCAAAGTTGACGCTTGAGTACCACGTGTATCGGAGAGCACCGAATTTCGTAGGGATCCAAAGGGAACGGTGATGCACCTTAGGCACAGAAGAGACTGGAACAGCACATTACGTCCACATGCTAACACCTTTTTATTGGTCTTTTTCACTGACGCACATGTACATTACCATGAGGGGTGAGGTACACGTTCGACGGGCGTTTCATAGAACGTGGAGGACGCATAAATTGGCCAGACCGTTCTCCTGATCTTACAACTCTGGACTTCTTTCTGTGGGGTAAGTTGAAGGAGAATGTGTACCGTGATGTGCCTACTACCCCAGAGGATATGAAACAACGTGTTGTGGCAGCCTTCGGCGACATTACACCAGATGTACTGCAGCGTGTACGACATTCATTACGCCAGAGATTGCAATTGTGTGCAGCAAATGATGGCCACCACATTGAACATCTATTGGCCTGACATGTCGGGACACACTCTATTCCACTCCCTAATTGAAAAACCGAAACCACGTGTGTACGTGTACCTCACCCCTCATGGTAATGTACATGTGCGTCAGTGAAAAAGACCAATAAAAAGGTGTTAGCATGTGGACGTAATGTGTTGTTCCAGTCTCTTCTGTACCTAAGGTCCATCACCGTTCCCTTTGGATCCCTACGTAATTCGGTGCTCTCCGATACACACCATCGAACAGCGGAGGAGTGGTACTCAAGCGTCAACTTTAGGTTACGATATCTCCGGATGTAATTAACATTTTACAATGCAACAAACGGCACTGATTACGTATTTGTTTATATGGTCAGATGTGCTAACAAAACTAACGGGGTTCTATTTAAAAAACGTAGGTTTGTGTTAAGAAACATACTTCCGTGCATATTAGCCCCTCTCGTCACGTTCGGTCTGTGGAATCGATTCGTCAGTATTTGATGTGATTTACGTAATATATCAAGCGGTAACGTTAGGTGACTCACCCTGTATAAGTCAACACAATTTACGCCATATCACCCCGATACAAAAATTCAGACTGCCACCCAATTTTGAAACATTTTTAGTACATAAGCACAAAGCGGTAGTACGAAACACAACTAGCCTTAGTAAACCAACATCCGTTATGTCTTAGGTTACAGTCTACACGCCTGCTTCAGAATGCTGGGTTCATGGACACACCAGTGTCTAATAATTGTGCATATGCATTTTTGCTTTGACAAGTGCGCGTGCTATTCACAGAGTGTTCCCACACTCTGTTACGTATTCTGACGAGGAACCATCAGTATTTGTACGAAGTTTAGTAAATCTGAGAGGTTAGGTATATCTGATATGAAGGCAATTCCCCAGTGCAGATTCATGAACTCAGAGGAATATGATTCTTCCTCGTCCGTCACAATCGATTTAGCTTCAGTCCTTCAAAACCCAGATACGTTCCAAATTAATTTCATACTTCATTGGTGAGAACCGTTACGCCAACAGTCTCTGTATATGTCTTAATATGTATGGTTGCGGGCCTCGGCTGTTCAGTGCAGAATGTCAAATCTAAATACCTCCCACCCGTCTAAATTTTCAAGATGCTAATTTATTCAGCAACCTGTTTCGGTGATATATTACGCCACCTTCAGAGCCCCTGACCGACGTATATGAAGATTCCCACCTCCGGTCCAGCCAAATAGAACCACCATTCAATGACTCTTATCCATAAGTTTTTGAGACAGTGACACTTCAATCATCATCTGCCGTACCAGCCATTAAGCTTTGCACTTTCCATGTGGTGTGATTAAACGACCAACAAACTTAACTTTTTCAAGCCCAAACCTCGATTTCCAAGGGCTGTCAATGCTGCTGACCTTAAGAACCTGTTTAAAACTTCCACTATCGGACAGATATGATATGACCATGTTTCTGTTACTGTCAACATATTATCCTCAAACAGTGTCACCTGGTCTTGGAGCTCAGTTCCTAGGACACAGTCAAATGCTGATACACAAGAACTCATATAAAGACCAAACCACGAAGCCTTAACTTGCTAACTGTTGTTGGCATTATTAGTGGCAGTATATTTTCAGTGTTCTTTTGTGAAGGGAATCTGTAGTCCGAATCGCGTGGATTTGCACTCGTTTAATACTTTACTCAATGGAACCTACGTATAAATTCACCTGTGTTCGCCATTCATGTTCACAGGGGCATAATAATCGGTTGAATACCTCTTTCATCTAATACTAACCCTTGCCCGCCAGGTTAGCCGTGCGGTCTAACTCACGGCTTTGCGGAGTGGGAAGGTGTGCCTGTTCCCCAGCACGAATCCGCCCGGCGGACTTGTGTCGAGATACTTTGAGTCTCCCGTCTGTGGATGGTTTTTAGGTGGTTTTCGATCTGCCTCGGCGAATGCGGGCTGGTTCCCCTCATTCCGCCTCAGCTACACTATGTCGGCGATTGCTGCACAGACATGTTCTCCACGTAAGCGTACACCACGATCACTCTACCACGCGAACATAGGGGTTACACTCGTCTTGTGTGACACGTTCCCTTTGGGGCGGGGGGGGGGGGGGGGGGGGAGGGGGGGAAGGGGGGGTCCACCGGGGGCCGAACCCTGAAATAGTGGTGCTGTGTGGGCGGCGGAGGGGAGAAGAGGACAGAGGTAGTCGTCTTGGGGTTGTAGACCTCTGCGGCTGCAGCGGGGATGGAGCCTTTCCGTCGTTTCTAGGCCCCCGGTTAACATACAATACAATACAATAAAACCCTACATTTTCACTGCGTTTCGCAACTGCATGACGTGGACTGCAATAGGGCTATCTGATGGTCATATTATGCCCCAATCAAGCATCTTCCATCCTTCTTTGTCCGCAGGAGGTCTTTTTGATCATAGAATGCTATGGGAATTGTGGCAGCACGTTTTGTGTGACACAAAATTAAGGTGATAGTGATAGTCACAGGTTGCACAAGGCTTGTCTTGAAATACATATGAAAACCTAAGTAAAATATTTGACAAGTCAGAGCATTTACTTTCTTCTAAACATACTGACGGGTAACTTAAGAATCTACATCTACATCTACATGATTACTCTGCAATTCACATTTAAGTGCTTGGCAGAGGGTTCATCGAACCACAATCATACTGTCTCCCTACCATTCCCCTCCCGAACAGCGCGCGGGAAAAACGAACACCTAAACCTTTCTGTTCGAACTCTGATTTCTCTTATTTTATTTTGATGATCATTCCTACCTATGTAGGTTGGGCTCAACAAAATATTTTCGCATTCGGAAGAGAAAGTTGGTGTCTGAAATTTCGTAAACAGATCTCGCTGCGACGAAAAACGTCTTTGCTTTAATGACTTCCATCCCAACTCGCGTATCATATCTGACACACTCTCTCCCCTATTACGTGATAATACAAAACGAGCTGCCCTTTTTTGCACCCTTTCGATGTCCTCCGTCAATCCCACCTGATAAGGATCCCACACCGCGCAGCAATATTCTAACAGAGGGCGAGCGAGTGTAGTGTAAGCTGTATCTTTAGTGGACTTGTTGTATCTGTGTCCTCCCTTGTACAAGGAATGGTCTGTAAGGAAGTCTCGAATCTGGTTGCAAATCTTGTTTGATACTCGTTAAGCTCGTAGTTCTTTCATTAAGCGTTAGTGCGGGACGATGTCAAATGGCTTCTTGAAGTCGACCTGAGCGTTATTGTTTACAGTGCATTTGGTCTCGTGGAGGAAGAGAGCGATCTGAGTTTCGTGAGATCTATGTTTGCGAAACTCACATTGATTTTTATCGAGGTGATTCTCATTTAGGTCTGTTATTATGTGCATGTGTTCTACGACCCTTCTGGAAAAAGAGGAAGGACTTGCGCTTTTTCCAGTCGTTATGTATCCTTTGTTCCTTCAGCAATCCACGATAAAGTGCTGCTAGAAGGTGAGTAAATTCGCTTGTGTTGTCTTTGTAAAATCTTACAGGCACCTGATCTGGTCCTGATACTTTTCCATCACTAAACAACAGCAGTTGTCTTTCTGTTACTCGATCGCTTAGCTCAATATCCGCCTTTTCAAAGAACGTACTATGATTGAAAGGATGTGTCCTATTATCATCTACCATGGTGAAACAACTTCCGAAGAAAAATTTCAGTATTTCGGTCTTATCTCTGTTATCTTCTGTTTCGGTGCCAATGTGGTAATTGACTGACTGAATAGAGGATTTTGGGCTGCTTTCAGATTTTATAAGACCAAAACCTCTTCGGGGTCTGACTCAGATCGGTTGACAAAATTTTGCTTTCAGAGCCTTTAAACGCTTTTTTTATTGTTCATCTTACACTCATTTTCTCTTCGTTCAACTTTCGTTTGCCAGCTAGAATCTGACATAGGTTGGCTCTGTGATGTAACTCTCTTTGTTTATTAGGATTGCTATTGTGGCTCTTACTATAACCATTGCTGCGTTGCTCACCCTGCGCGTTATTTTAGCCACACTCGTGGCAGCCCAGATAACGGATTCCTGTTGTTTTATAGCTGTAATGGTTTTTAGTTGACCACCTGTTGTAGCAATTGTACCCTCGAGCTCACGTCAACTGTGTTGAGGACCACCATAAATTCCTTTAAATTTTATTTTAATAGGTGGATTAGCTTCCGTGTTGTAGCCGTTGCAACTTTGAGCACCAGGCCATCTGAGTTGAGGACCATCACAAATTTCTCTACATTTTATTGTGATAGCTACACAAACTTCTCTCTTACATCAATGTGCAATTTTGCCATTATTATTAGTAAAGCGTCACTACTATACTGCAGCTTGTCCCAGTGCTGCATGTTGATATACTTATCATACTACCGTCGTCGGCTTCCATGACAGAGATTGAAGGGTTCTGGATGGGAAACTTCTTTCCTGAATCATTCTTGATACAGTTTCACCAATACGTCCCCAGAAATCATATTGCTATCATAGTATGCACTACAGTATTGTAATGCATATGTAGCTCAAAGTGCAGTGTCCCTGTATCTGTATCCTTTCACATATTACACAAGCATGATAGCACCTCAGTATGAACCAGTAAACACATCGGGATAAATACTGTTCATACTCTGTAGTAAATGTCTTGAATTGTCAGCATGTAACTAAATTTCCTTCCATAAGAACCAATATGTAGTTCGGCGCAGAATCGCCACCTATAGTGTTTGTTGTAATAAATATATGGTCGGCTTACATTACTCACGCTTCTTCTAATTGAACGTTGTTTGGATCCTTTTACATTCGTATTTGACTTACTGTCATGTACAGCCAGTTTATCTTTCGTTTAGTAAATCTGTCCACTTCCTAATGTATAAGCGAGAAATTGTGTCCTATTCTGTGTAGCTCATGTATTGCTGAATCTGCTGAATCATCACGTTTATTAGAGCTATGATCTATAGTTGCCCGACCTTTAGTATCTATTATACTCACAATCTTTTCATTCTTCACGAATTTCCAGTTTGCAAAGCCAGCTACAAACAGCTTCTTTTTGCCATTAGAACTGTTCGTTTATTTTCTGTTCCAGTTCAAGAGATAGTTTGCTAATGTAGAGACAACTGGTGAAACCTTTCGTATCATTTCGCTAGGTATTTTGTCTTGCTTTTCAAAAATTTCGTAATTCATATTTGTTTAGGTGTTTCAAACTTCCTGCCCCATTTCTTCTTGATCAGCCGACATAGCTTCTTGCTTTGGTAACATAGCATCTACTTCACTCAGTACCTTGAACAATGTTCCATAAAGTTGTTCTATTTCATGGAATATTTCCGTTTATATTTGCTTTTGTTGATTGCTTTGGGCAAACAATTTCTGCATTTCGTTATACATTTATTTTGGCTGTCATGCCCATTGCAGTTTATACTGCAGTTTTTGGAATAATAATAGTAAAGTTAAATAAAATTCTCAGAAATCATTGAGTTACCAATTACACAATAATCACCTAATCCTAATGTACGTGTATTGGATTAGTAACTCAAGAATGAAGCCCCAGCATTTTTCACAAATAAGAAAAATTTAAGAGTATATGCCATCTTGGATTCGTAAGATCAAATTTCCCCAAAAAGTATCTATTACTACAATAACAACGAATCTATCAAGAAAATTTCCCTACATCTACAAACTAAATTTTGAACGGTTATGTAATAGAACTTGATTGCAAGCAAGATAACCCACTGAAATAAGTAAGACATACTTTTGTGTCTTTCATTTCTACTCCACTGACTGAGGCCTATGACAAACTTTGCTCTCCCTATTATTTCCTTCCTCCAATCATTTTCTCCGTGTTGGATGAACAGACAAGAAAACAACATTTTCAGTTAAAATACTGTCACCAAGGAGATAATGCAACATGTCGTCTATTTTGTAACTTATTTCACTTCATGCTCGTTTCTCGTTCTGTTTAGCATATGTACAGTACACATACTTTCTTTCCCTTCTGATAGCCAACAATAAATACATTTATTTTAATGCTGTTATTTGGAGTTGTGAAAATGACTTTTGCAGCTCGCATGTCCTACTTGCTGAACCATTAATTCGACAACGTTTACTATACCACAAAATACCCTAATAAATCTCCATATGGAACAGAATGAACAATGATATTAAATTACAATGAAATGAATACCCCTAGCTACATACAGGCGTTGATAAAAGTCAACAGGGACAAAATGTGTGCCCCGACCGGGACTCGAATCCAGGATCTCTTGTTTACATGCCAGACGCTCTATCCATCTGAGCCACCGGGGACACAGAGGATAGTGCGACTGTAGGGACTTATCTTTGACACGCCTCCAATGAGACCCACATTCGCAACTTATTGCCCCGCACTATATTTATTGTGCCCCTGCCCATTATACTCATTACTCGCGGCCATTTGCTCAATCCCGGAAGAGTTCAGCCACTGTTTGTGCATCCGCACAGAAGAAGATGGTCAAATGGCCGGTGAGCCTTAACATATATATATATATATATATATATATATATATATATATATATATATATATATATATGGTATTTGTTCTTTCCAAAATGTACGCCAATGTTAACGGGTACGGGCACCGAAGATATAACTGTACGTGAGTTGGGAAGCAAGACCAGAATAAGGCTTTTCCAGAAGACGTTTTAAGCAATTGCATTACGTTTCCACACTAACTCAAAAAGTTCACCGAAGTCTCGAGACTAATAAGTAGCCTCTTCAGAGCATATCTTGTTCAGAGGTAAGCCAGACTAAAACAACACAACATCCCGGTCAAACCTATCCTTTTCTATGGCAGTGAGGCTTGAACATTGCGTAGGGATGACGAACGGAAACTAACGAGCACAGAGATGAAGTTTACGAGAAGAATCGCTGACTACACACTATTCCTCAGATGTCAGCCAAGAGATAAAAGATATGTAGGAAAACAAGCAAGATACTCTAGCACGACAATACGGCTAATAATAGGAAGAAGAAGAATAACAATAAGAATGCGAGCCACCTAGATAGCCGTGCGTGTTAAGGCGCCGCTTCTGGGATGGGAAGTGCTCCAACCCTGGGTTGGATCCACCTGGTAGATTAATTCTAAGTCTGGTATGGTAACCAGCCTGAATGTGCCTTTTAGCAATCTTTGGCTCACTTTCACAAGGATCACACTACACACAGACAGTTGGAGGATACATATTCCAGCCTGAGAATAACAGTTTGGCTATAACAAGGGTATCTACCAAACTAACCATATCACATTCATTAGTAATAATCATGACGAAGTTGCAGCGATGCAGGAAAAAGATACAACAAATTACTGATGATGAACAAGAAGAAGAAGAATACATTACATTGTAATAACTGCTTTACAGTCACAAAAACAGTGGTTAATTTAGAGGAAATACGTAGTTTAAAATTCACTTTTGTAAATATTGTGTTACTGACTCCAGTTTATTCCAGCCTATGTTTGCTAATAATTCTGGTACGTTTCAGAAGTTAGAAATGTCAGAAACAGATAACTAGATCCCATGAAGGTAAACAGACACCCTTGCAATACCGCTACACTTTTTTTTCAGTAAGATAAGCAGAAAAACAGTAGTTGTAAGAATTAATGATTTTCTTCAGTTAAAATTTGATTTGCTGGAGAAAAAAAAACTGTCACCAATCAAGAGCGAGATCAAGAATAAAGTACTATGAAAAGGTAAGTGTAGGTAGAGCGAAGGCTACCAAGTCCGAGAAAAAAATTTATTCCTGTTCCGATTTGTATTACTACTCGCGTTGGTGCTCATACTCCAAGTATTCAGAATTGCGTGAATTTTGTGACTGTTAGAAAGATTTTGAACTTGCTTTCCTTAGAAAATACTCTGTGAGATGTATTGTGTGTAGCGACATTGCAAGCAGTTATTTCATCCAAAGCCATTCATTTAAAGCAATGGTGTATCCAAAGGTACTTTGGAAATAATGTTAATATAACCAAGTGCTGGGAAGGAACGATCTCATATGTAAATATTTTACGAATACCCATGCAGAAGTTGCGTACCAAATGAAGAGGTAAGCTGGACAATATCTCAGAAATTTGTCAGTGGTGGAATCACTCTAATTATCTGAGGTGTGTGAAAGTGGGAACAGTTAACTTACGTCATGAATGATATGAGCGAACAGGCACTACAAATAGCGAACACGATCCTAATAATAGGTCAACTAGCAGTGGCGGCAGAGGCTATTGTAGTTTCTCTAGCGAAACAAAGCCAAACTTGACAGGCGATAGATAGCCTTGCACTTGCGAAATATGGTGGCAACAACGGCGAGTTAACCAGTAGAGTCCTACTTATTCGTATTCGAAGGTTTGCCACGTCACAGACAGGCAGAGCCACCACATATTAACTGGAGGAGTTGGACTTACAAGTGGAGGGTAGTAGATGAAGATGGAGAAGGATAATAACCTTTCTACAGCTTTCGAACGCGGAAGCTTCAAGCGACCACAATAAGCCTCAGAATACTGGTCATCGGTGGAGGCAGTGATGGGAATGTTAAAATGTTGTTTTGTAACGACAAAGGTGACATATGAATAGATTTATATCAGAAGGAGCATAAGTGTATTAATCAGCCTGCAAATGAGTTCCAATCAAATAACAACCAGCTGTGTTAACACATGTGTGAGATATAACTGTTATGACTGTATTGAACGCCTATGAGTGTGATGTCCGCAACCTTCATATAAAAATAAGTTTGTGAATGTGTTAACATATTTGATACGGCACTTGCAAATTGCAGAATGTTAGGAAGAGTTGGCACCATGTCCAAAGATATATACAAGCCAGTTTGCCTTTAAACTTGGAAACGTAGATATCTTCAGTTTTTGTGAGATATACACCACGTTTTTCAGTAAAGGAATACACATTAATTGATACACCAAAATTCTATTCAGATCACCAGTTTAATTGGATACTGAAATGTAATTTTAATTTCTCATCAGCATTTAATCCTTTTTCATAAGTCCAGTCTCGGAGAATCCCTCTGCATTTTCTCGTTAAACGATCTAATTTGCTTGACCTTTAGAAACGTTTCTGGTGTCCCTTTTGCGTAAAAATAGAAGTGTGTTTTGTTTTTATTCTATCTGTGAATCAAAAATAATGATTGTCTGAGTAGGTCACGCTTGTTAAAAGATAACTTACTTACTGAAAGTCTTACTTAAAATTCTGTAAATCTACTTACTTGTGTTTTAGCATTCTTACAATACATTTTGATATTTTTCACTAGTAATTCTATGATTGTATGAATTGATGTGACTTTCTGCTATTATTAGCAAAATTAATATTAACTGTTTCATTATACTAAATGTTCTATGTAAGTTAGAAAATGGCAAGAGTCAATATACGCCTCTACAGTTTTCTATATTAATTGTTGGAAACATGTTTTAAAAAAAACTCTTTCAATAATATAACTTCAGAATTCATTCTCAAGGTTGGCCAAATATATTTATCGAAAATGGAAATATATCCATTAACTCTTTCTCTTGAGGTTCATATTATTTTGCTATATCTGCACTGAAAATTAGTAGAATATCAAAATTTCGTTTATCCCCTCTCTAATAATGTAGTAATTACTACATAGCCGGCTGGAGTGGCCATGCGGTTCTAGGCGCTTCAATCTTGAACTGCATCACCGCTACGGTCGCAGGTTCGAATCCTGCCTTGGGCATGGATGTGTGTGATGTCCTTAGGTTAGTTAGGTTTAAGTAGTTCTAAGTTCTAGGGGACTGATGACCACAGATGTTAAGTCCCATAGTGCTCATAGCCATTTAAACCAGTTTTGAAATTACTACATATAGTTTTCATTAAATCACCTTGTCACAGTTTGCAACAGTATTTCAACTTTAGTGTTTTAACTAAGACACTAAGCTGAGTGAGATTCGTAAGACAGAAACTAAGGATCACCATTTTCTTGTGTTTCTATAAAGAGCAAAATTGAAATCCGATTATGTACTGCCTTTCATCTGGTGTAGCCTATCATATTTTTTAAAAAGGAAAACATATATAATAGAACATATAAACCAATTAATCTTTTATCTTTTTATCAAATGTATGAGTAAATAAACATGATTGCTTAAAATCTGTGTTATCTTTAGATTTCTGTTAAATGTTTCCAATTTGCTCCAAACTTGAATAACACTTATATGCTCACTGTCTAGTCTGATTTGGTACAGCTCTCAATATCTTTCATGTTTAGCACTGACGTGCATTTCATATATATAGAAAACATTTTAACTTCCTTACAGCATTTATAGACCTTAGTAATAGTTTCTCTATGAGGTCACTCTCTAGAAAAAGAGTGTTCTTAGTGTGTAAAGTTTACCATAGATGTACTTACATAGCTACTTAAGTTACATGATTTCTGTATGCACACAGCATTTTATAATCATATGTGTCCCTACACTCCATTTTATAGTATTTAAGTACACAGTCTTAACATTATGAAAAGTATCTGGCTTCTGTTATGTTACAGTGAAAACAGTTACCTTAACTTCTTATAACATCATATTTATTGCCAACTTTAGTCTCTATGTATGAAGGATAAGAAGTTAATATTATTTTTGATTCAATATTATGATCTTTGAGCAATAAATTTAAGAGAATGATTTTTAGTGATAATATAAAATATCGTTAGTTTAATCTTAAGTATATATGTTTCTGATTGTGTGTAGAACTGACAGTAATGATTTTGGGAAAAAAATAATTGTTCATCAACCTAAATTAAATTTACATGTTTCCCAGTTTTTTGCTGGATATTTGTGAGGATTTTGAACACATTTAAAAGTATTCTTTTATTCCGAAATTCGTTTTCCATATTTCATGTCGTTTTTAAACTCTTCAATAATAGCATGAAATTTTATTGAAATCCGATAAATCAGCCTGCAAAAGAGTTCCAATCAAATAACAACCAGTTGTGTTAACACATGTGTGAGATATAACTGTTATTACTGTTTTGGACACCTTATCTTTTTGCCTTATCTTTCACGATGTTTCTTGCATAATTTGTAATTATTTGATGCAGGATGTCCTTGACCGGAAGAACAAGAGTTCTTAAGATTCTGAAAGAAAGATTTACTATGGGTTGTTTTTAGGCTCTGGAAGTTGTTGCTTTAAGAAATGAATAGAATTCGAAATTTGGCAAAAACCCCATATTATCTCTACTAATAGGGAACAGCGCTAAGTAATGTCAGCTCTCGATGCTACAGCACCGGAGTTACAGGGGAATTACGTAATGTAATTCATTTCAACTGCCCAAGGAATCGCCTATCCGCTGCCATTTGCACCTGTACGCCTCCCAGTAGCAAGGATCGATGGACCTAGGCTCCAATACAAACTGGAGGAACCTAGCAGCTTAGTAAAGGTCGATGGTCATAGACTTCCTCTTTCTCACACAGATAAACCTGATAGTCCCCAAGTTATCTGTTGTATAATGCTGGTTGTTTGACTGAATAAGTTCTATAAAGTTTGTCTTAATATATCCAAGAATGTAACGAAACCGATGGAAACAAAATGAGCAAGATACACAGGCCTTACCTGAGGTACTTGTCTGTCCCATGAACTCAGTGTCTCTGTATCCTTCTCATTGAAGATGCTACCAAACCCCAGGGCAGACACAGCTTGTGGCCATGACTTCCACTTTGGGCTTACACTGGAGGCCTCCTTAAATGATAATATGACACAAGATATCTCTATCACAACACAGAATTTAGTACATGTACTTCAGTTTTCTATCTTCCCACGCTGAGAGAAGAGGAAAACTGGCATCCTTAGTTTATTACAATTAGTGTGTATGACGATATGGAATACGTTGCTATAAGATGAAGTAGACAAGAGGACTGCATTCATATTAATGTTGAATTGACATAAAGGAGGAAGAAATGAATTCTACAGATCTGCAACAGCTTCTAGTATAAAAGATAAGGACACCCATACGGACACTGTAGAAAGCAACCTCGAAAAACTACACACACTGAACAAGGGACACAGAATGTCTCTATATGAAGAACTAGAACTAATACTTCAAGGTTGCTTTCTATATTCTCAAATAGATGTCCTGTATTTTTCATATTAAAGGCTGTTGTAAATCTGCAAAAGCTTACCGTATAAAGGATACAAGACATCTCTTTGACAATTTGGAAAGCAGCTTTGAAACACAAAATACATTGAACAAAGGACACAGAATGTGTCACATAACACCTAGAAATCCTTATACACAGAAAGAAAGTTTGGGAATGTCTACTCAATGACAATAGTAAAAGGGTGCACATATCTACATTCAGCTGCAACCCATTTGCCTGCATCTTTTAAAACAAAACGAAAACATAATTAAGTATACAAACATTTAATAACGACTTTTTTATCAAATGTGAATAAATGAATTGTGTATGTCTCAGTATTCTGGTGTTGCCCATCATAAAAGAAAAACACGTATAATAGAGTGTATAAACTAATTAATCTCTTATCTTTTTATTAAATGTATGAGTAAATAAACATACATGTAATATGTACAACATCTCTGAAATGACAATGTAAATGTAATATTCAGTGGGCAAGGTAAATATCAGGCTGGAGTCTGCAGACGTTTCCTGACTCCAATTGACTGTCAAAAATGTGAACGGTCCAAGTACACTTCACTGTCAGAAATTTAAGTCTTTTGACATGAGAAGTCCCTTTTCTAAAAAAAACTATTTCTTCATTAGTAAAAAACACAAAGTAATCTCTACTTCCCTCGGTCTGCTACTGTGAAAAGACGTGTATACTCTTCTCGACACCATCTACGTAAATAAACGATTTTACATCTGAAGGTGATGGTGGGAACTATGGAAACACGTAGGAGCAAAATAAACAAATGACTAAGGCAGAGAGCGTTTTATTTATATGTCACTAGTAGTTATTACAGAAGAAAGGTACGTAGAAACTATGACATACAGATCTTTACAGAATAATTTAGTTACCTCGTCTACTTATTATTTGCTCTTTTATACATTTATTGAAAAACATACCACAGGAGGAATTAGAATTTTTAAAATGTTACAATGTTCCTTTTCATTAGGAACTGTTTTACTCTCTGAAAGTGAAAGGACATCATTTTAAAAAAGTTATAAAGCCAGAGTACCTATGTTGCAACAAATTAAGATAAATTTGGCTTTTATATGAAACATAGACAACGAAATAGATCAGTATTGAATATATGACTTGCATTACCACTCATTGGTAGCTCGAAGTGTCCTGCTGTACTTACAAACAGACGAAGCATTCATACACAGATGAGTTGTGGTTAGGGGCTGGATATGTTGTGTTATACACCAGATTGACTGTGGAAAGTAGTCTATAATGATATTATATTAACATTATTTTTATAGGTAACTAAAAATAGCATGTTTTGAAATGATGAATACGTGGTGTATACCATTTTAAGCTTTAAAGTTCTTAACAGTATTGTACTATTATTATACTACATACGTCGTTTTCTTCATACAGACTTGCATCCAGTCACAATGTATCTTTTAGATGGCGAAGAAGTAATCTATGCTGGCTGGAGCACAACACAGTTTATATCAGCTTTTTGGTGGTATGTACAACAATGTCTTACCTACATCATGAGGCACAACGTAAAGAAATGAAAAAAGTGGCATTTTCAGTTCAATTTTGCTTTGACTTACATATTCAGTCAGGCACAGCATTAGCCATCCGAGACACAATAAGAACAGGGGAGTCATCGATATTGTGACTTTTACGAGTTCCTTGCCAGGAACGAATTATATCATCTGTATGCCTTAATAGTTTAGTTTCTTGTGTTTCTGCGTGTTTCCTTAATATCTAATAGCGACAGTTCTCGCGTTTTCGTTTGCGTCGTAAAGTAAACCGATTTTGCGACATGTTACAAGTTCCTAATCAGGGGCGAATTACTAAGTTTCACTTGAGTGCTTCGGTAGTTAGGTTTTTGAATCTCCGCCTATTAATCTAATTTATTGGACATAGTTCCTGCCTTTTCGTCAGGGTCTACAATATAATTCCGTAGCGCGAGTCGAAAGACGTTTGTTTGTTTTGAAAGCTAGTGACCGCTTGTTGGTGTTAGTCAGCCAGTCAGTCAGGCAGTAGTAGCTGGCCGAGAAAGAAGCAGCAACAGGGAAGTAACCGATTTTGTGACTTTTACGAGTTCCTAACCAGGAGCGAATTTTATAACATTATCTGTGTGCTTTAATGGTATCTTGAGTTCCCGCTTGTTTATTTAACATCTAATAGCCCCACTTCTCGCGTTTTCGTTTGCGTCGGAAAGTAAACCGAATTTGTGACATATTACAAGTTCCTAATCAGGGACGAATTACTAAGTTTCACCTGAGTGCTTTTGTAGTTAGGTTTTTTAATCTCTGCGTATTAATCTACACTCCTGGAAATTGAAATAAGAACACCGTGAATTCGTTGTCCCAGGAAGGGGAAACTTTATTGACACATTCCTGGGGTCAGATACATCACATGATCACACTGACAGAACCACAGGCACATAGACACAGGCAACAGAGCATGCACAATGTCGGCACTAGTAGAGTGTATATCCACCTTTCGCAGCAATGCAGGCTGCTATTCTCCCATGGAGACGATCGTACAGATGCTGGATGTAATCCTGTGGAACGGCTTGCCATGCCATTTCCACCTGGCGCCTCAGTTGGACCAGCGTTCCTGCTGGACGTGCAGACCGCGTGAGACGACGCTTCATCCAGTCCCAAACATGCTCAATGGGGGACAGATCCGGAGATCTTGCTAGCCAGGGTAGTTGACTTACACTTTCTAGAGCACGTTGGGTGGCACGGGATACATGCGGCCGTGCATTGTCCTGTTGGAACAGCACGATCCCTTACCGGTCTAGGAATGGTAGAACGATGGTTTCGATGACGGTTTGGATGTACCGTGCACTATTCAGTGTCCCCTCGACGATCACCAGTGGTGTACGGCCAGTGTAGGAGATCGCTCCCCACACCATGATGCCGGGTGTTGGCCCTGTGTGCCTCGGCCGTATGCAGTCCTGATTGTGGCGCTCACCTGCACGGCGCCAAACACGCATACGACCATCATTGGCACCAAGGCAGAAGCGACTCTCATCGCTGAAGACGACACGTCTCCATTCGTCCCTCCATTCACGCCTGTCGCGACACCACTGGAGGCGGGCTGCACGATGTTGGGGCGTGAGCGGAAGACGGCCTAACGGTGTGCGGGACCGTAGCCCAGCTTCATGGAGATGGTTGCGAATGGTCTTCGCCGATACCCCAGGAGCAACAGTGTCCCTAATTTGCTGGGAAGTGGCGGTGCAGTCCCCTACGTCACTGCGTAGGATCCTACGGTCTTGGCGTGCATCCGTGCGTCGCTGCGGTCCGGTCCCAGGTCGACGGGCACGTGCACCTTCCGCCGACCACTGGCGACAACATCGATGTACTGTGGAGACCTCACGCTCCACGTGTTGAGCAATTCGGCGGTACGTCCACCCGGCCTCCCGCATGCCCACTATACGCCCTCGCTCAAAGTCCGTCAATTGCACATACGTTTCACGTCCACGCTGTCGCGGCATGCTACCAGTGTTAAAGACTGCGATGAAGCTCCGTATGCCACGGCAAACTGGCTGACACTGACGGCGGCGGTGCACAAATGCTGCGCAGCTAGCGCCATTCGACGGCCAACACCGCGGTTCCTGGTGTGTCCGCTGTGCCGTGCGTGTGATCATTGCTTGTACAGCCCTCTCGCAGTGTCCGGAGCAAGTATGGTGGGTCTGACACACCGGTGTCAATGTGTTCTTTTTTCCATTTCCAGGAGTGTATTTTATTAGAAACAGTTCCTGCGTTTTCGTCAGGGTCTACAGTAGAGCTGCGCAGCATGTGCCGATAGTCCGTTTATCTGCATAGTTCAGTTTTCCACGGCCTTTAGTATGGACAGGGACTACGATTGTTGTGTGTGTATGCAAGACGAGTGGGTGATACTTCGCTCTCAGCTTCAGGCTGTGATGGCTTCGGTTACACAGCTTCAGACTGCAGTGGATGGGCGCCATTGTTGTGGGCCGGCCATGGGAATCCAATGTACGTCCAGCACGTCCGAGTCCTCCGATCGGTCCTCACTGGTGGCTAGCCCAGTTACTACTCGCACTGAGATTGAACTAGGTCGCCCCGTGGCGTAGCAGGCGGCGAAAGACTTTCCAGGAGGCCGCACGTAAGTCCTCCCCGGTCTGTCTGACAAACAGGTTCCAGGTGCTGTCCGTGCTGAGCCAGATACTGTCGCCTGTCCTGTTTCAGAGGATACCTCTCACCCTACGAGACCTAGAAAATCACAGGTGGTGGGACTGTTGATAGTAGGGAGCTACAACGTTAGGTGCGTTATGGGGCCCTTCAGGGACATGGCTGCCAAGGAGGGAAAGAAAACACACGTGCACTCTGTGTGCATACCGGGTGGATTCATTCCAGATGTGTAACGGGTCCTCCCGGATACCATGAAGAGCACAGGGTGCAGCCAACTGCAGGTGATTGCTCATGTCGGTACCAATGATGTGTGTCACTTTGGATAAGAAAAGACTCTCTCTGGTTTAGGGGGCTAACAGAAGTGGTAAAGGCGCCAGTCTTGCTTGCAAGATGAAAGCAGAGCTGACCATTTGTAGCACATTCGACAGAAGCGATTGCGGAACTCTGGGTACAGAGCCGATTGGAGGCTCTGAATCAGACTCAGACGGTTCTGCGAGCATGTAGGCTGCAGATTCATCGACTTGTGGCAAAGAGTGGTTCGGTTTAAGGTTCCGCTGAATGGGTCAGGTGTCCACTATACGCAGGAGGCGGCTACACGGGTAACAGGGGCTGTGTGGCGTGGACTGGGCGGTTTGTTAGGTTAGAGGGTCTCGCGAAAACACAAGAAGGGCTTCAGTCACAAAGGGTGCAGGGCGAACACAGGAAGAACTTAGATACAGGAACCATAGGTATAACAGTTGTACATTGACGTAGCTGTGTTGTGAAAGTACCAGAGCTCCAAGTGCAAATAAAAAGCACTGATGCTCAAATCATTATAGGCACTGAAAGCTGGCTCAGCCGAAATTATTGCCAAAAGCCTACCAGTATTCCGAAAGGATAGGCTAAACACGATTGGCGGTGGCGTGCTTGTTGCTGTTAGAAGTAGTTTGTCACGAAATTGAAGTAGATAGTTCCTGTGAGTAAGTATGGGCAGAGGTCATTGTTGGCAACCGGAATAAAATAACAATTGCATTATTTTACCGACCTCCCAGTTCAGATGATACAGTTGGTGAAAAGTTAAAAGGAAATTTGAGTTTGATTTCAAACACGAACCCGACTCATACGATTATAGTTGGTGGTGACTTTAATTTACCTTCAATATGTTGGCAAAAATACATTTTTAAATCTGGAGGTACACATATAACATCATCCGAAAATGTGCTAAACGCATTCTCTGAAAATTATTTCGAGCAGTTAGTTCACGAGGCCACGCGAATAGTAAACGATTGTGAAAACACACTTGACCTCTTAGCAACAAATAATCCTGAATTAATAACGAGCATCAAAACGGATACAAGGATTAGTGAACACAGGGTTTTCGTAGCGAGGCTGAATATTTAAAACCCCAAAACATCCAAAATTAACGAAAAATATACCTATTCAAAAAAGCAGATAAAAATTCCTTTGACGCCTTTTTGAGAGACAATCTCCACTCTTTCCAAATTACTAACATAAGTGGAGACAGGTGTGGCTTGAATTCATAGAAATAGTATCGGCAGCAACTGAGAGATTTAGCGCGGACTTCAATGCGAGATGGTTATAACAGTTTCCACAACGAAACTTTGTCTCGAAAGCTGGCAGAAAATTCAAAGATATTCTGGCCGTATGTGAAGTATGTTAGCGGCAAGAAACAATCAATGCCTTCTCTGCGCGATAGCAGTGGAGATACTATCGCAAGCCGTGCTGCCAAAGCACAGTTACTAAACACAGCCTTCCGAAATGCCTTCACAAAAGAAGACGAAGTAAATATTCCAGAATTCGAATCAAGAACAGCTGCCAACATGAGTATCGAAGAAATAAATATCCTCGGAAAAGTGAAGCTACTTGAATCACTTAGTAAAAGTAAGTCTTCTGGTCCACAAAATCACTTAATAAAAGTAAGTCTTCTGGTCCACACTGTATACCATTTAGGTTCCTTTCAGAATATGCTGATGCATTAGATCCGTAGTTAACAATGATATATAATCATTCGCTCGGCGAAATATCCATATCTAAAGACTGGAAAGTTGCACAGGTCACACAAATATTGAAGAAAGACAGTAGTAGTAATCCACTTATTTACAGGCACATATAATTAAGATCGATGTGTTGCAGGATTTTGGAACATATATAGTGTTCGAACATTATGAATTACCTTGAAGAATACGGTCTACTGACACACAGTGATCATCGATTCAGAAAACAACGTTCTTGTGGAACGCTACTTGCTCTTTATTCGCATTAATGTTGAGTGCTGTAGACAAGGGATTTCAAATCGATTCTAAATTTCTGGACTTCCTGAGGGCCTTTGACACTGTACCACACAAGCGGCTTATAGTGAAATTGCGTACTTACGAAATATCGTCTCAGTTATGTGACTGGATTTGTGATTTCCTGTCAGAGAGGTCACAGTTCGTAGTATTTGAAGGAAAGTCATCGGGTAAAACAGAAGTGATTACTGGCCTTCCCCAAGGTAGTGTTATAGGCCATTTGCTGTTCCTTATCTATATAAACGATTTGGAAGACAATTTGAGCAGCCGTCTTAGGTTGTTTCAGATGATTCTGTCGTTTATCGGCTAATAAAGGCATCAGATGATCAAAACAAATAGCTAAACGAGTTATAAAATATATCTTAATGGTGCGAAAATTGGCAGTTAACTCTAAATAACGAAATGTGTGAGGTCGTCCACATGAGTGCTAAATGGAATTCGTTAAATTTGGGTTACAATATAAATCAGTCAAATCCAAAGGCCATAAATTCAACTAAATACATAGGAATTACAGTTACGAAAAACTTAAATTGGGAGGAACACACAGAAAATATTGTGGGGTAGGCTAACCAAAGACTGTGTTATGTTGGCAGGGCACTTAGAAAATGTAACAGATCTACTAAGTAGCCTGCATACACTAGGTTTGTCCGTCCTCTTTTAGAATACTGCTGCGCGGCGCGGGATCATTACCAGATAGGACTGACGGGTTACATCGCAAAAGTTAGCACGTTTTGTATTATCGCGAAATATGGAAGAGAGTGTCACTGAAATGATACAGGATTTGGGCTCGACGTCATTAAAGGAAAGGGGTTTTTCGTTGCTATGGAATCCTCTCACGAAATTCCAATCACCAACTTTCTCCTCCGAATGTAAAAATATTTTGTCAACCCCGACCTACATAGGGAGAAACTTACACCACAATAAAATAAGGGAAATCAGAACTCGTATGGAAAGATATAGGTGTTCGTTCTTTCCGCGCTCTATACGAGACTGGCACAATAGAGAATTGTGAAGGTGGTTCAACGAACCCTCTGCAAGGCACTTAAATGTAATTTGCAGAGTATCCATTTAGATGTAGATGTAGATAGAGATTGATGAGAGGAATGTCTTTTTACAATCACCTGCTTTCCAAACTGTATTACACCAATACTTGTTTTGCAAATCAAACTGCCTTTTCCTGCTGCTAATTACTTTATTAATTCCATACGCATTTCGCCTTCTCCGTTCTAAGGCATCATCAGTGGGATCTACAACGATACAGTTTTGTTAGTTATAGATTATCAAACAGTTCACTTCGCGATTTTTTGTAAAAATGTAATTACTTGCTATTTGTTGATCTGCGTTTCCTCACATCTGTCTGGAGGTCGCAATACCACTTTTATCACTGTGATAAAAGTGGTAGTGTTAGTTATAGATGATCAAACAGTTCACTTCGCGATTTTTTGAAAAAATTTAATTACTTACGATTTGTTGATCTGCGTTTCCTCACATCTGGTCTGGAGGTCGCACTACCACTTTTATCACAGTGATAAAAGTGGTAGTGCTAGTTATAGCTGATCAAACAGTTCACTTTACGATTTTTTGAAAAAATTTAATTACTTACGATATGTTGATCTGCATTTCCTCACATCTGGTCGTGGGGTCGCACTACCACTTTTATCACAGTGATAAAAGTGGCAGTGTTAGTTATACAGGGTTATTACAAATGATTGAAGCGATTTCACAGCTGTACAATAACTTTATTATTTGAGATATTTTGACAATGCTTTGCACACACATACAAAAACTCAAAAAGTTTTTTTAGGCATTCACAATTGTTCAATATGTGCCACTTTAGTGATTCGGCAGACATCAAGCCGATAATCAAGTTCCTCCCACACTCGGCGCAGCATGTCCCCATCAATGAGTTCGAGAGCATCGTCGATGCGAGCTCGCAGTTCTGGCACGTTTCTTGGTAGATGAGGTTTAAACACTGAATCTTTCACATAACCCCACAGAAAGAAATCGCTTGGGGTTAAGTCGGGAGAGCGTGGAGGCCATGACATGAATTGCTGATCATGATCTCCACCACCACCGATCCATCGGTATTCCAATCTCCTGTTTAAGAAATGCCGAACATCATGATGGAAGTGCGGTGGAGCACCATCCTGATGAAAGATGAAGTCGGCGCTTTCGGTCTCTAGTTGTGGCATGAGCCAATTTTTCAGCATGTCCAGATACTCGTGTCTGGTAACGTTTTTTTCGCAGAAGAAAGAGGGGCCATAAACTTTAAACAGTGAGATTGCACAAAACACTTTAACTTTTGGTGAATTGCGAATTTGCTGCACGAATACGTGAGGATTCTCTACCGCCCAGATTCGCACATTGTGTCTGTTCACTTCACCATTAAGAAAAAATGTTGCTTCGTCACTGAAAACAAGTTTCGCACTGAACGCATCCTCTTCCATGAGCTGTTGCAACCGTGCCGAAAATTCAAAGCGTTTGACTTTGTCATCGGGTGTCAGGGCTTGTAGCAATTGTAAACAATAAGGCTTCAGCTTTAGCCTTTTCCGTAAGAATTTTCAAACCATCCGCTGTGGTACGTTTAGCTCCCTACTTGCTTTATTCGTCGACTTCCGCGGGCTACGCGTGAAACTTGCCCGCACGCGTTCAACCGTTTCTTCGCTCACTGCAGGCCGACCCGTTGATTTCCCCTTACAGAGGCATCCAGAAGCTTTAAACTGCGCATACCATCGAAGAATGGAGTTAGCAGTTGGTGGATTTTTGTTGAACTTCGTCCTGAAGTGTCGTTGCACTGTTATGACTGACTGATGTGAGTGCATTTCAAGCACGACATACGCCATTTTGTCCCACTGCGCTCTCGAGCGCTCTGGCGGCAGAAACCTGAAGTGCGGCTTCAGCCGAACAAAACTTTATAACTTTCTCTCCGTATCTGTAGTGTGTCGTGACCATATGTCAATGAAAGGAGCTACAGTGAATTTATGAAATCGCTTCAATCATTTGTAATAGCCATGTAGATGATCAAACAGTTCACTTCGCGATTTTTTGTAAAAATTTAATTACTTACGATTTGTTGATCTGCGATTCCTCACATCTGGTCGTGGGGTCGCACTACCACTTTTATCACAGTGACAAAAGTGGTAGTGTTAGATATAGATGATCAAACAGTTCACTTCGCGATTTTTTGTAAAAATTTAATTACTTACGATTTGTTGATCTGCGATTCCTCACATCTGGTCGTGGGGTCGCACTACCACTTTTATCACAGTGACGAAAGTGGTAGTGCTAGATATAGATGATCAAACAGTTCACTTCGCGATTTTTTGTAAAAATTTAATTACTTACGATTTGTTGATCTGCGATTCCTCACATCTGGTCGTGGGGTCGTACTACGAACTTTTATCACAGTGACAAAAGTGGTAGTGTTAGATATAGATGATCAAACAGTTCACTTCGCGATATTTTAAAAAAATTTAATTACTTACGATTTGTTGATCTGCGTTTCCTCACATCTGGTCTCGAGGTCGCACTACCACTTTTATCACAGTGATAAAAGTGTTAGTGTTCCTTATAGATGATCAAACAGTTAACTTCACGATTTTTAGTAAAAATGTAATTACTCACGATTTGTTGATCTGCGTTTTCTCACTTCTGGTCGTGGGGTCGCACAACAACTTTTATCACAGTGACAAAAGTGGTAGTGTTAGATATAGATGATCAAACAGTTCACTTCGCGATTTTTTGTAAAAATTTAATTACTTACGATTTGTTGATCTGCGATTCCTCACATCTGGTCCAGAAGTCGCACTACCACTTTTATCACTGTGATAAAAGTGGTAGGGTTAGTTATAGTTGATTAAACAGTTCACTTCAGGATACTTTGTAAAAATTTAATTACTTAGGATTTGTTGATCTGCGTTTCCTCACATCTGGACTGGAGGTCGAACTACCACTTTTATCACTGTGATAAAAGTGGTATTGTTATTTATAGATGATCAATGAGTACACTTCGCGTTTTTTTGTAAAAATTCAATTACTTACGGTTTGTTGATCTGCGTCCCCTCACATCTGGTCTGGAGGCCGCACTACCACTTTTATCACAGTGATAAAAGTGGTAGTGTTAGTTATAGATGATCAAACAGTTCACATCGCGATTTTTTGTAAAAATGTAATTATTTACGATTTGTTGATCTGCATAGCCTCACATCTGGTCGTGGGGTCGCACTACCACTTCTATCACAGTGACAAAAGTGGTAGTGTTGGATATAGATGATCAAACAGTCCACTTCGCGATTTTTTGTAAAAATTTAGTTACTTACGATTTGTTGATCTGCGATCCCTCATATGTGGTCTGAAGGTCGCACTACCTCTTTTATCACTGTGATAAAAGAGGTTGAGTTAGTTATAGATGATTAAACAGTTCACTTCAAGATTTTTTGTAAAAATTAGTTACTTACGATTTGTTGATCAGCGTTTCCTCACATCTAGTCGTGGGGTCGCGCTACCACTTTTATCACATTGACAAAAGTGGTAGTGTTAGATATAGATGACCAAACAGTTTACTTTGCGAAGTTTTGAAAAAATTTAATAACTTACGATTTGTTGATCTGCGTTTCCTCACATCTGATCGTGGGGTCGCACTACCACTTTCATCACAGTGACAAAACTGGTAGTGTTAGATATAGATGATCAAACAGTTCACTTCGCGATTTTTTGTAAAAATTTAATTATTTACGATTTGTTGATCTGCATATCCCCACATCTGGTCGTGGGGTCGCACTACCACTTTCATCACAGTGACAAAACTGGTAGTGTTAGATATAGATGATCAAACAGTTCACTTCGCGATTTTTTGTAAAAATTTAATTACTTACGATTTGTTGATCTGCGTTTCCTCACATCTGGTCGTGGGGTCGCACTACCACTTTTATCACAGTGACAAAAGTGGTAGTGTTAGTTATAGATGATCAAACAGTTCACTTCGCGATTTTTCGTAAAAATTTTATTGCTCAAGATTTGTTGATCTGCGTTTCCTCACATCTGGTCGTGGGGTCGCACTACCACTGTTATCACAGTGACAAAAGTGGTAGTGTTAGTTATAGATGATCAAACAGTTGACTTCGCAATTTTTTGTAAAAATTTAGTTACTTACGATCTGCGTTTCCTCACATCTGGTCGTGAGGTCGCACTACCACTATTATCACAGTGACAAAAGTGGTAGTGAAAGTTATAGATGATCAAACAGTTCACATCGCGATTTTTTGTAAAAGTTTGATTACTCACGATTTGTTGATCAGCGTTTCCTCACATCTGGTCGTGGGGTCGCACTACGACTTTCATCACAGTGACTAAAGTGGTAGTGTTAGTTATAGATTATCAAACAGTTTACTTCGCGATTTTGTGTAAAAATGTAATTACTTACGATTTGTTGATCTGCGTTTCCTCACATTCGGTCGTGGGGTCGCACTACCACTATTATCACAGTGACAAAAGTGGTAGTGTAACTTATAGATGATTCAACAGTTCACTTCTAGATTATTTCTAATAATGTAAATACTTACGATTTGTTGATCTGCGTTTCCTCACACCTGGTCTGGTGATCGCACTACCACTTTTGTCACAGTGTTAAAAGCGGTAGAGTTAGTTATAGATGATCAAACAGTTCACTTCAAGATATTTTGTAAAAATGTAATTACTTACGATTTGTTGATCTGCGTTCCTCACATCTGGTCTGAAGGTCGCACTACCACTATTATCACTGTGATAAAAGTGTTAGTGTTAGTTATAGATGATCAAACAGTTCACTTTACGTTTTTTTGTAAACATGTAAATAATTACGATTTGTTGATCAGCGTTTCCTCACATCTGGTCGTGGGGTCGCACTGGCACTAGTATCAAACTGCAAAATGTGGTAGTTTTAGATATAGATTATCAAACAGTTCACTACACGATTTTTTGTAAAAATGTAATTGCTTATGATTTATTGATCTGCGTTTCGTCACATCTGGGTGTGGGGTCGCACTACCACTTGTATCCCAGTGATAAAAGTGTTAGTGTTAGTTATAGATGATCAAACAGATCACTTCACAATTTTTTGTAAAAATGTAATTACTTATTATTTGTTGATGTGCATATCCTCACATTTGGTCTGGAGGTCACACTACCACTTTTATCACAGTAATACATTTGGTAGTGTTAGTTATAGATGATCAAAGAGTTCACTTCACGATTTTTTGTAGAATTGTAATCCTTTTGATTTGTTGATATGCGTTTCTTCACATCTGGTCTGGAGGTCGTACTACCTCTTTTATCACATTGATAAGAGTGTTAGTGTTAGTTATAGATGATGAAGCAGCTCACTTATTGATTTCTTGTAAAATTGTAATTACTCACGATTTGTTGATCTGCGTTTCCTCACATCTGGTCTGAAGGTCACAATACCACTATCATCGCAGTGATAAAAGTGATAGTGTTAGTTATAGATGATCAAACAGTTCACTTCACGATATTTTGTAAAAATGTAATTACTTGCGATTTGTTGATGAGCGTTTCCTCACATTTGGTCTGGAGGTCGCACTACCACTTCTATCACAGTGACAAAAGTTGTAGTGTAAGTCATAGATGATCAAACACTTCACTTCGCGATTTTTTGTAAGAATTTAATTACCTACGATTTGTTGATCTGCGTTTCCTCACATCTGGTCGTGGGGTCGCACTACCACTTTTGTCACTGTGAAAAAAGTGGTAGTGTTAGATATAGATGATCAAACAGCTCACTGCGCGATTTTCTGTAAAAATTTAATTACTTACGATTTGTTGATCTGCGTTTCCTCACATCTTGTCTTGAGGTCGCACTACCACTTTTATCACAGTGATAAAAGTCTTAGTGTTAGTTATAGATGATTAAACGGTTCACTTTTAGATTTTTTCTAATAATGTAAATACTTACGATTTGTTGATCTGCGTTTCCTCACAACTGGTCTGGTGGTCACACTACCACTTTTATCACAGTTATAAAAGTGGTAGAGTTAGTTATAGATGATCAAAAAGTTCACTTCAAGATATTTTGCAAAAATGTAATTACTTACGATTTGTTGATCTGCGTTTCCTCACATCTGGTCTGGAGGTCGCACTACCACATTTATCACAACAATAAAAGTGGTAGTGATGGTTATAGATGATCAAACAGTTCACTTCACGATTTTTTGTAAAAGTGTAAATACTTACGATTTGTTGATCTGCGTTTCCTGACATCTGGTCTGGAGGTCCCACTACCACGTTTATCACAGTGATAAATGTGTTAGTGTTAGTTATAAATGAACAAACAGTTATTTCGCGATTTTTTGTAAAAATGTAATTACTTCCAATTTGTTGATCTGCGTTTCCACACATTTGGTCTGGAGTTCGCCCCACCACTTTTATCACAATAATAAAAGTGGTCGTGTTAGTTATAGGTGATTAAACACTTCTTTTCACGATTATTTGTAAGAAAGTAATTACTTGCGAGTTGTTGAGCTGCGTTTCCTCATATCTGGTCTGAAGGTCAAAGTACCTCTTTTATCCCAGTGATATAAGTGTTCGTGTTAGTTATAGATGATCAAACAGAACACTTCACGATTTTTTGTAAACATGTAATTACTTACGTTTTGTTGATCTGCGTTTCCTCACATCTGGTCTGGAGGGCGCGCTACCACTTTTATCACAGTTATAAAAGTGGTAGTGTTAGTTATAGATGATCAGACAGTTCACTTCACGATTTTTTGTGGAAATGTAATTACTTACGAATTGTTGATAGGCGCTTCATCTCATCTGGTCGTGGGGTCGCACTACCAGTATTATCACTGTGATAGAAGTGTTAGCGTTAGTTATAGATGATCAAACAGTTCACCTTACGATTTGTTGTAAAAATGTAAATTATTACGAGTTGTTGATCTGCGTTTCCTCACATCTGGTCTGGAGGTCGCACTACCACTTTTATCACAGTCATAAATGTGTTAGTGTTAGTTACAGATGATCAAACAGTTCACTTCGCGATTTTTTGTAAAAATATAATTACTTACGACTTGCTGATGTGCGTTTCCTCACATCTGGGGTGGAGGTCGCACTACCAATTTTATTACAGTGATAAGAGTTGAAGTGTTAGTTATAGGTGATCAAAAACTTCACTTCACGATTTTTTGTAAAAATGTAATCAGTTACGATTTGTTGATCTGCGTTCCCTCACATCTGGTCGTGGGGTCGCACTACCACTTTTATCACTATGTTAAAAGTGGTAGTGTTTGTTATAGATGGTCAAACAGTTCAATTCACGGATTTTTTGTAAACATTCAATTACTTACGATTTGTTGATCTGCGTTTCCACACTTTTATCACGTTGATAAATGTGTTAGTGTTAGATATAGATGATCAAACAGTTCAATTCATGATTTTTTGTTAAAATGTAATTACTTACGATTTGTTGATCTGTGTTGCCGCACATCTGGTCTGGAGGTCACACTACCACTTTTATCACAGTGATTAAAGTTGTAGTGTTAGTTATAGATGATCAAACAGTTCACTTCACTCCTCTTTGTGAAAATGTAATTACTTACGATTTGTTGATCTGCGTTTCCTCACATCTGGTCTGGAGGGCGCACTACCACTTTTATCACATTAATAAAAGTGGTACTGTTACTTATAGATGATCAAACAGTTCACTTCACGAATTTTTGAAAAAATGTAATTACTTACGATTTGTTGATGTGTGTTGCCTCACATCTGGTAATGGGGTCGAACTACCAGATTTATCACTGTGATAAACGTGGTAGTGTTAGTTATAGATGATCAAACAGTTCACTTTACGGATTTTTTGTAAAAATGTAATTACTTACGATTTGTTGATCTGCGTTTCCTCACATCTGGTCTGGAGGTTGCAATACCACTTTTATCACAGTGATAAATGTGGTAGTGTCAGATATAGATGATCAAACAGTTCAATTCATGATTTTTCGTAAAAATGTAATTACTTACGATTTGTTGATCTGCGTTTCCTCACATCTGGTCGTTGGGTCGCTATACCACTAGTATGACAGTGATAAAAGTGTTAGTGTTAGTTATAGATTATCATGCAGTTCACTTCACGATTTTCTGTAAAAATGTAATTACTTACGATTTGTTGATCTGCGTTTCCTCACATCTGGTCTGGAGGTCGCAATACCTCTATTATCACAGTGATAAAAGTGGTAGTGTTAGTTATAGATGATCAAACAGTTTACTTCACTAGTTTTCGCAAAATTGTAATTCCTCACGAATTGTTGCTCTGCGTTTCCACATATCTGGTCGTGGAGTCGCACAACAACTTTTATCACTGTGATAAAAGTGGTAGTGTTAGTTATAGATGATCAAACAGTTCACTTCACGGATTTTTTGTAAAAATTCAATTACTAACGATTTGTTGATCTGCGTTTCCTCACATCTGGTCGTAGGGGGCATTACCACTAGTATCACAGTGATAAAAGTGTTAGTGTTCTTTACAGATTACCATACAGTTCACCTCACGATTTTCTGTAAAAATAAAATTACTTACGATTTCTTGATCTGCGTTTCCTCACATCTGGTCTGGAGTTCGCACTACCACTTTTACCACAGTAATAAAAGTGGTAGTGTTACTTATAGATGATCAAACAGTTCACTTCACGATTTTTTGTAAAAATATAATTACTTACGATTTGTTGATCTGCGTTTCCTCACATCTGGTCTGGAGGTTGCACTACCACTTTTGTCACTGTGAAAAAAGTGGTAGTGTTAGATATAGATGATCAAACAGCTCACTGCGCGATTTTCTGTAAAAATTTAATTACTTACAATTTGTTGATCTGCGTTTCCTCACATCTTGTCTTGAGGTTGCACTACCACTTTTATCACAGTGATAAAAGTCTTAGTGTTAGTTATAGATGATTAAACGGTTCACTTTTAGATTTTTTCTAATAATGTAAATACTTACGATTTGTTGATCTGCGTTTCCTCACAACTGGTCTGGTGGTCACACTACCACTTTTATCACAGTTATAAAAGTGGTAGAGTTAGTTATAGATGATCAAAAAGTTCACTTCAAGATATTTTGCAAAAATGTAATTACTTACGATTTGTTGATCTGCGTTTCCTCACATCTGGTCTGGAGGTCGCACTACCACATTTATCACAATAATAAAAGTGGTAGTGTTGGTTATAGATGATCAATCAGTTCACTTCACGATTTTTTGTAAAAATGTAAATACTTACGATTTGTTGATCTGCGTTTCCTCACATCTGGTCTGGAGGTCCCACTACCACTTTTATCACAGTGATAAATGTGTTAGTGTTAGTTATAAATTAACAAACAGTAATTTCGCGATTTTTTGTAAAAATGTAATTACTTCCAATTTGTTGATCTGCGTTTCCTCACTTCTGGTCTGGAGTTCGCCCCACCACTTTTATCACAATAATAAAAGTGGTCGTGTTAGTTATAGGTGATTAAACACTTCTTTTCACGATTTTTTGTAAAAAAGTAATTACTTGCGAGTTGTTGAGCTGCGTTTCCTCATATCTGGTCTGAAGGTCAAAGTACCTCTCTTATCCCAGTGATATAAGTGTTCGTGTTAGTTATAGATGATCAAACAGAACACTTCACGATTTTTTGTAAACATGTAATTACTTACGTTTTGTTGATCTGCGTTTCCTCACATCTGGTCTGGAGGGCGCGCTACCACTTTTATCACAGTTATAAAAGTGGTAGCGTTAGTTATAGATGATCAAACAGTTCACTTCACGATTTTTTGTAGAAATGTAATTACTTACGAATTGTTGATAGGCGCTTCATCTCATCTGGTCGCGGGGTCGCACTACCAGTATTATCACTGTGATAGAAGTGTTAGCGTTAGTTATAGATGATCAAACAGTTCACTTTACGATTTGTTGTAAAAATGTAAATTATTACGAGTTGTTGATCTGCGTTTCCTCACATCTGGTCTGGAGGTCGCACTACCACTTTTATCACAGTCATAAATGTGTTAGTGTTAGTTACAGATGATCAAACAGTTCACTTCGCGATTTTTTGTAAAAATATAATTACTTACGACTTGCTGATGTGCGTTTCCTCACATCTGGGGTGGAGGTCGCACTACCAATTTTATTACAGTGATAAGAGTTGAAGTGTTAGTTATAGATGATCAAACACTTCACTTCACGATTTTTTGTAAAAATGTAATCAGTTACGATTTGTTGATCTGCGTTCCCTCACATCTGGTCGTGGGGTCGCACTACCACTTTTATCACTATGTTAAAAGTGGTAGTGTTAGTTGTAGATGGTCAAACAGTTCAATTCACGGATTTTTTGTAAACATTCAATTACTTACGATTTGTTGATCTGCGTTTCCACACTTGTATCACGTTGATAAATGTGTTAGTGTTAGATATAGATGATCAAACAGTTCAATTCATGATTTTTTGTTAAAATGTAATTACTTACGATTTGTTGATCTGTGTTGCCGCACATCTGGTCTGGAGGTCACACTACCACTTTTATCACAGTGATTAAAGTTGTAGTGTTAGTTATAGATGATCAAACAGTTCACTTCACTCCTCTTTGTAAAAATGTAATTACTTACGATTTGTTGATCTGCGTTTCCTCACATCTGGTCTGGAGGGCGCACTACCACTTTTATCACATTAATAAAAGTGGTACTGTTACTTATAGATGATCAAACAGTTCACTTCACGATTTTTTGAAAAAATGTAATTACTTACGATTTGTTGATGTGTGTTGCCTCACATCTGGTCATGGGGTCGAACTACCAGATTTATCACTGTGATAAAAGTGGTAGTGTTAGTTATAGATGATCAAACAGTTCACTTTACGGATTTTTTGTAAAAATGTAATTACTTACGATTTGTTGATCTGCGTTTCCTCACATCTGGTCTGGAGGTTGCAATACCACTTTTATCACAGTGATAAATGTGGTAGTGTCAGATATAGATGATCAAACAGTTCAATTCATGATTTTTCGTAAAAATGTAATTACTTACGATTTGTTGATCTGCGTTTCCTCACATCTGGTCGTGGGGTCGCTATACCACTAGTATGACAGTGATAAAAGTGTTAGTGTTAGTTATAGATTATCATGCAGTTCACTTCACGATTTTCTGTAAAAATGTAATTACTTACGATTTGTTGATCTGCGTTTCCTCACATCTGGTCTGGATGTCGCAATACCTCTATTATCACAGTGATAAAAGTGGTAGTGTTAGTTATAGATGATCAAACAGTTTACTTCACTAGTTTTCGCAAAATTGTAATTCCTCACGAATTGTTGATTTGCGTTTCCACATATCTGGTCGTGGAGTCGCACAACAACTTTTATCACTGTGATAAAAGTGGTAGTGTTAGTTATAGATGATCAAACAGTTCACTTCACGGATTTTTTGTAAAAATTCAATTACTAACGATTTGTTGATCTGCGTTTCCTCACATCTGGTCGTAGGGGGCATTACCACTAGTATCACAGTGATAAAAGTGTTAGTGTTCTTTACAGATTATCATACAGTTCACTTCACGATTTGTTGATCTGCGTTTCCTCACATCTGGTCTGGTGGTCGCACTACCACTTTTATCACAGTAATCAAAGTGGTAGTGTTACTTATAGATGATCAAACAGTTCACCTCACGATTTTTTGTAAAAATGTAATTACTTACGATTAGTTGATCTGCGTTTCCTCACATCTGGTCTGGAGGCTACACTACCACTTCTATCACAGTGATAAAAGTGTTAGTGTTAGTTACAGATGATCAAACATTTCACTTCAGGATTTCTTGTAGAAATGTAATTACTTACGATTTGTTGATCTGCGTTTCCTCACATCTGGTCGTGAGGTCGCACTACCACTTTTATCACTATGTTAAAAGTGGTAGTGTTAGTTATAGATGGTCAAACAGTTCAATTCACGGATTTTTTGTAAAAATTCAATTACTTACGATTTGTTGATCTGTGTTTCCTTACATCTGGTCGTGGGGTCGCACTACCACTTTTATCACTATGTTAAAAGTGGTAGTGTTAGTTATAGATGATCAAACAGTTCGCTTCACGGATTTTTTGTTAAATTTCTATTACTTACGATTTGATGATCTGCGTTTTCTCACATCTGGTCGTGGGGTTGCACTACCACTTTTATCACTATGTTATAAGTGGTAGTGTTAGTTATAGATGATCAAACAGTTCACTTCACGGATTCTTTGCAAAAATTCAATTACTTACGATTTGTTGATCTGCGTTTCCTCACGTCTGGACGTGGGGTCGCACTACCAATTTTATCACTATGTTAAAAGTGGTAGTGTTAGTTATAGATGATCAAACAGTTTACTTCAGGGATTTTTTGTAAAAATTCAATTACTTACGGTTTGTTGATCTGCGTTTCCTCACATCTGGTCGTGTGGTCGCACTACCACTTTTATCACTATGTTAAACGTGGTAGTGTTAGTAATAGATGATCAAACAGTTCACTTCACGGATTTTTTGTAAAAATTCAATTACTTACGATTTGTTGATCTGCGTTTCCTCACATCTGGTCGTGGGGTCGCAATACCACTAGTATCACAGTGATAAAAGTGTTAGTGTTAGTTATAGATTATCATACAGTTCACTTCACGATTTTCTGTAAAAATGTAATTACTTACGCTTTGTTGACCTGCGTTTCCTCACATCTGGTCTGGAGGTCGCAATACCACTACTATCACCGTGACAAAAGTGGTAGCGTTAGTTACAGATGATCTAACAGTTCACTTCACTACTTTTTGTAAAATTTTAATTCCTTACGAATTGTTGATCTGCGTCTCCTCATATCTGATCGTGGGGTCGCACTACCACATTTATCACTGTGATAATAGTGGTAGCGTTAGTTATAGATGATCAAACATTTCACTTCAGGATTTTTTGTAAAAATGTAATTCCTTACGAATTGTTGATCTGCATTTCCTCACATCTGGTCGTGGAGTCGCACTACCACTTTTATCACTGTGATAAAAGTGGTAGTGTTAGTTATAGATGATCAAACAGTTGACTTCACGGATTTTTTGTAAAAATTCAATTACTTACGATTTGTTGATCTGCGTTTCCTCACATCTGGTCGTGGGGTCGCAATACCAATAGTATCACAGTGATAAAGTGTTAGTGTTAGTTATAGATTACCATACAGTTCACTTCACGATTTTCTGTAAAAATGTAATTACTTACGATTTGTTGATCTGCGTTTCCTCACATCTGGTCTGGAGGTTGCACTACCACTTTTATCACAGTGATAAAAGAGTTAGTGTTAGTTACAGATGATCAAACATTTCACCTCAGGAATTTTTGTAAAAATGTAATTACTTACGATTTGTTGATCTGCGTTTCTTCACATCTGGTATGGAGGTCGCACTACCACTTTTATCACAGTGATAAAAGTTGTAGTGTTAGTTATAGTCGATCAAAAAGTTCACTTCACTCCTTTTTGTAAAAATGTAATTGCTTACGAATTGTTGATCTGCGTTTCCTCACATCTGGTCGTGGGGTCGCACTACCACTTTTATCACTGTGATAAAAGTTGTAGTGTTAGTTATAGATTATCAAACAGTTCACTTTACGAATTTTTGTAAAAAGTAATTACTTACGATTTGTTGATCTGCGTTTCCTCACCTCTGGGTTGGAGTTCGCAGTACTACTTTTATCACAGTGATAAAAGTTGTAGTGATAGTTATAGGTGATCAAACACTTCATTTCACGATTTTTTGCATAAATATAATTAGTTACGATTTGTTGATCTCTGTTTCCTCACATCTGGTCTGGAGGTCGCACTACCACTTTTATCGCAGTGATAAAAGTGATAGTGTTAGTTATAGATGATCAAGCAGTTCACTTCACGAATTTTTGTAAAAATGTTATTACTTAATGATTTTTTGATCTGCGTTTCCTCACATCTGGTCTGGAGGTTGCTCTACCACTTGTATCACAGTGATAAAAGTGTTAGCGTTAGTTATAGATGATCAAACAGTTCACTTCAGTATTTTTTGTTAAAATGTAATTACTTGCGATTTGTTGATCTGCGTTTCCTCACATCTGGTCTGGAGGTCGCACTACCTCTTTTAACTCAGTGATAAAAGTGTTAGTGCTAGTTATAGATGATCAAACAGTTTACTTCACTAGTTTTCGCAAAATTGTAATTCCTCACGAATTGTTGATTTGCGTTTCCACATATCTGGTCGTGGAGTCGCACAACAACTTTTATCACTGTGATAAAAGTGGTAGTGTTAGTTATAGATGATCAAACAGTTCACTTCGCGGATTTTTTGTAAAAATTCAATTACTAACGATTTGTTGATCTGCGTTTCCTCACATCTGGTCGTAGGGGGCATTACCACTAGTATCACAGTGATAAAAGTGTTAGTGTTCTTTACAGATTATCATACAGTTCACTTCACGATTTGTTGATCTGCGTTTCCTCACATCTGGTCTGGTGGTCGCACTACCACTTTTATCACAGTAATCAAAGTGGTAGTGTTACTTATAGATGATCAAACAGTTCACCTCACGATTTTTTGTAAAAATGTAATTACTTACGATTAGTTGATCTGCGTTTCCTCACATCTGGTCTGGAGGCTACACTACCACTTCTATCACAGTGATAAAAGTGTTAGTGTTAGTTACAGATGATCAAACATTTCACTTCAGGATTTCTTGTAGAAATGTAATTACTTACGATTTGTTGATCTGCGTTTCCTCACATCTGGTCGTGAGGTCGCACTACCACTTTTATCACTATGTTAAAAGTGGTAGTGTTAGTTATAGATGGTCAAACAGTTCAATTCACGGATTTTTTGTAAAAATTCAATTACTTACGATTTGTTGATCTGTGTTTCCTTACATCTGGTCGTGGGGTCGCACTACCACTTTTATCACTATGTTAAAAGTGGTAGTGTTAGTTATAGATGATCAAACAGTTCGCTTCACGGATTTTTTGTTAAATTTCTATTACTTACGATTTGATGATCTGCGTTTTCTCACATCTGGTCGTGGGGTTGCACTACCACTTTTATCACTATGTTATAAGTGGTAGTGTTAGTTATAGATGATCAAACAGTTCACTTCACGGATTCTTTGCAAAAATTCAATTACTTACGATTTGTTGATCTGCGTTTCCTCACGTCTGGACGTGGGGTCGCACTACCAATTTTATCACTATGTTAAAAGTGGTAGTGTTAGTTATAGATGATCAAACAGTTTACTTCAGGGATTTTTTGTAAAAATTCAATTACTTACGGTTTGTTGATCTGCGTTTCCTCACATCTGGTCGTGTGGTCGCACTACCACTTTTATCACTATGTTAAACGTGGTAGTGTTAGTAATAGATGATCAAACAGTTCACTTCACGGATTTTTTGTAAAAATTCAATTACTTACGATTTGTTGATCTGCGTTTCCTCACATCTGGTCGTGGGGTCGCAATACCACTAGTATCACAGTGATAAAAGTGTTAGTGTTAGTTATAGATTATCATACAGTTCACTTCACGATTTTCTGTAAAAATGTAATTACTTACGATTTGTTGACCTGCGTTTCCTCACATCTGGTCTGGAGGTCGCAATACCACTACTATCACCGTGACAAAAGTGGTAGCGTTAGTTACAGATGATCTAACAGTTCACTTCACTACTTTTTGTAAAATTTTAATTCCTTACGAATTGTTGATCTGCGTCTCCTCATATCTGATCGTGGGGTCGCACTACCACATTTATCACTGTGATAATAGTGGTAGCGTTAGTTATAGATGATCAAACATTTCACTTCAGGATTTTTTGTAAAAATGTAATTCCTTACGAATTGTTGATCTGCATTTGCTCACATCTGGTCGTGGAGTCGCACTACCACTTTTATCACTGTGATAAAAGTGGTAGTGTTAGTTATAGATGATCAAACAGTTGACTTCACGGATTTTTTGTAAAAATTCACTTACTTACGATTTGTTGATCTGCGTTTCCTCACATCTGGTCGTGGGGTCGCAATACCAATAGTATCACAGTGATAAGGTGTTAGTGTTAGTTATAGATTACCATACAGTTCACTTCACGATTTTCTGTAAAAATGTAATTACTTACGATTTGTTGATCTGCGTTTCCTCACATCTGGTCTGGAGGTTGCACTACCACTTTTATCACAGTGATAAAAGAGTTAGTGTTAGTTACAGATGATCAAACATTTCACCTCAGGAATTTTTGTAAAAATGTAATTACTTACGATTTGTTGATCTGCGTTTCTTCACATCTGGTATGGAGGTCGCACTACCACTTTTATCACAGTGATAAAAGTTGTAGTGTTAGTTATAGACGATCAAACAGTGCACTTCACTCCTTTTTGTAAAAATGTAATTGCTTACGAATTGTTGATCTGCGTTTCCTCACATCTGGTCGTGGGGTCGCACTACCACTTTTATCACTGTGATAAAAGTTGTAGTGTTAGTTATAGATTATCAAACAGTTCACTTTACGAATTTTTGTAAAAAGTAATTACTTACGATTTGTTGATCTGCGTTTCCTCACCTCTGGGTTGGAGTTCGCAGTACTACTTTTATCACAGTGATAAAAGTTGTAGTGATAGTTATAGGTGATCAAACACTTCATTTCACGATTTTTTGCATAAATATAATTAGTTACGATTTGTTGATCTCTGTTTCCTCACATCTGGTCTGGAGGTCGCACTACCACTTTTATCGCAGTGATAAAAGTGATAGTGTTAGTTATAGATGATCAAGCAGTTCACTTCACGAATTTTTGTAAAAATGTTATTACTTAATGATTTTTTGATCTGCGTTTCCTCACATCTGGTCTGGAGGTTGCTCTACCACTTGTATCACAGTGATAAAAGTGTTAGCGTTAGTTATAGATGATCAAACAGTTCACTTCAGTATTTTTTGTTAAAATGTAATTACTTGCGATTTGTTGATCTGCGTTTCCTCACATCTGGTCTGGAGGTCGCACTACCTCTTTTAACTCAGTGATAAAAGTGTTAGTGCTAGTTATAGATGATCAAACAGTTCTCGATTTTATGTAAAAATGTAATTACTTACGATTTGTTGATCTGCGTTTCCTCACATCTGGTCTGGAGGTCGCACTACCACTTTTATCACAGTGATAAAAGTGGTAGTTTTAGTTATAGATGATGAAACAGTTCACTTCACGATTTTTTGTAAAAATGTAATTACTTGCGGTTTGTTGATCTGCGTTTTCTCACATCTGGTCTTGGGGTCGCACTACCACTTTTATCACTGTGATAAGAGTGGGAGTGCGACCTTCAGACCAGATGTGAGGAAACCGCAGAGCAACAAATTGTACGTAATTACAGTTTTACAAAAAATCGAGAAGTGAACTGTTTGATAATCTATAACTACTAAAACTGTATCGTTATAGATACCACTGATGATGCCTGGGAACAGCAGAAGTCGAAACGCGTATGGATTAAATAAAATAACTAGCAGCAGGACAAGGCAGTTTCATTTGCAAAACACATATTTATAAGCTTGCTGCGGAGGATGGCCACACATACAAACTTGGTATTACAGCAAACTTTAGATATTTACATGAGCTGTCAGTGATGACAACTGCACCACAAATGAAATTGTAGACGACAATTGCTCTTCAGTGCATATAAAATCGAATATGAACTGCAACCATTCGATGCAGTTCCGTTGGCACTGCGACTTACTCACTGCTTAGTTATCGTTCTCGATCATATAGAAATCCAAATCCATGCTGATGAAATTGTCTCGGGCTGTCATCCGGGTAGCTGCGTCGAAATCCGCGACGTTTTGATGAGTGTCATTCTCATCATCTTCTGGTGAAGTAATGATGTACCGCGGTCGTCTTCTATATACAGGGTGAGTCGCGTTAGACGTAACACCCCGTTTATTCCGGGGGCGATTACACGTATCGGCATGCGGTTTTCGGCGAATCAAAGCGTACTATGGTGCACATACGTTGGTACATGCACAATAATCACAACGTTTAAATTGACGGAGATAATGAGGCAAGTACATGTTTTTTAAATGAGCGCTATACTTTTCTTACCATCATTGGAACGCTCTGGAAAAGACGCTTATAGTGATGTACCGCATGTTGCTATTGTGATGCAAACTTTGCTTAAAAGAGCGCGGATGAGGATTTACCTATGTAGCGAAGGCCGTGCATGCTGCCCAGAGCACGGCAACTCGGACTGCGCGTCCCGCGAGGTGTGTTTGCAGTCTGCATCAGCTTCCGACCGCCTCTACCTTCAATCGTACAATATTTTACAGCGTCATTTAAGCGAAGTTTGAATCACATTAGCAACATGCGTTACGTCACTATATGCGTTTATTCCAGAGCGTTCGAATGATGGTACAAAAAGTATATCGTCTCATTTAAAAACCATGTACTTGCCTCATCGTCTCGATCAATATAAACGTTGTGATTATTACGCATGCACCAAAGTATGTGCCCCGTAGTCGCCGAACGCCGCTTGTCGACACGTGCAATCGCCAACGGAATAATGGGAGTGTTACGTCTTACACGACTCACCCTGTATAGCAGCTGGTCAGCGGCGCGGGCGACCGTTCCTCCCCATCACTCCTACCGGCGCCTGGCCTGTGGCTGGTGGGCCGGCGGGGGGGGGGGGGGGAGGGGGGGGGGGGGAACCGCGCGGGGCCGGACGACACCGCCGCCTGCCGCGATAGTCTAGCTTAGAATCGCGGGGCGTTAGCGGCTGAGCACGGTCGCGGCGTATAGCTGCTATTGCAGGGATACATATCGAACTTACATGGTAGCCCTCGTCACTGTTGACGAGATTGTCATGTAATCTTATTTCGACGGATTCCTTGATGACGCTCTTCCAGAAGCCACTGGCTCGGAAAAGCATTTTTGTTTCTTCAAATTGGAACGTGCGTCCCTCATCGAGGCTGTGTTCTGCCACGGCCGATTTGTCTCAGCCGTACGCATCTAATGTGTTCCTGGCAGCGTTGCGAGATGCAGCGTTACGTTTGACCAATGTACTAGAGCCCACACTCGAACGGTACACTATACATACCGGGAACTTGTAGCTGCAATTTGTCCTTTACCGAGTCCAGTAACTCCTTCGTTTTAGGAAGTGGTCGAAAAATTGCATTGATGTTGTTTTCCCCTTTATTCTCGCACTTTTGGCTGACGGGAGCCCAACGTAAGGGATAAAGGCGAGTTTCTTTTCCTCTTCCTCTTCTTTGTGGACGACTGTGTCACATTTTTTCTTCCTCAATGCACGTCTAATGTGCGCTTCGCTGTACCATTCCGACGAAACACACCCTTAAGGTGTTGTAGCTCAGCTGGACGGCTGCCTTTTTCACAGATGGCTCTTGCTCTGTGAACCAACGTCGTTACAACGACACTCATCGAAACGTCGCGGATTTTCAGCGCGGCTACCCGCACGGAAGTCCGAAAAGATTTCATCAGCAGGATACACCGAGAAAGCCTGCATTCACATACGCTAATTCATTTTAAAGGTTTCTGTTGTATTTTCTGTCTTAGCCTTTCTGCACTACTGGCCATTAAAATTGCTACACCACGTACATGACGTGCTACAGATGCGAAATTTAACCGGCAGAAAGAAGATGCTGTGATATGCAAACAATTAGCTTTTCAGAGCATTCACACAAGGTTGGCGCCGGTGGCGACACCTACAACGTGCTGACATGAGGAAAGTTTCCAACCGATATACAAACAGTAGTTGACCGGCGTTGCCTGGTGAAACGCTGTTGTGATGCCTCGTGTAAGGAGATGAAATGCGTACCATCACGTTTCCGACTTTGATAAAGGTTGGATTGTAACCTATCGCGATTACGGTTTATCGTATCGCGACATTGGTGCTTGCGTTGGTCGAGATCCAATGACTGTTAGCAGAATATGGAATCGGTTGGTTCAGGAGGGTAATACGGAACGCCGTGCTGGATCCCAACGGCCTCGTATCACTAGGAGTCGAGATGACAGGCATCTTATCTGCATGGCTGTAACGGATCGTGCAGCCACGTCTCGATCCCTGAGTCAACAGATGGGGACGTTTGCAAGACAACAACCATCTGCACCAACAGTTCGACGACGTTTGCAGCAGCATGGACTATCAGCTCGGAGACCATAGCTGCGGTTACCCTTGACGCTGCACGACAGACAGGAGCGCGTGCGATGGTGTACTCGACGACGAGCCTGGGTGCACGAATGGAGAAACGTCATTTTCTCGGATTAATCCAGGTTCTGTCTACAGCATCATGATGATCGCATCTGTGTTTGGCGACATCGTGGTGAACGCACATTGGAAGCGTGTATTCGTCATCGCCATACTGACGTGTCACCCGGCGTGACGGTGTGGGGTGCCATTGGTTACACGTCTCGGTCACCTCTTGTTCGCATTGACGGCACTTTGAACAGTGGACGTTACATTTCAGATGTGTTACGACCCGTGGCTCCACCCTTCATTCGATCCCTGCGAAACCCTACATTTCAGCGGGTTAATTCACGTTGCAGGTTCTGTACGGGCCTTCCTGCATACAGAAAATGTTCGACTGCTGCCCTGGCCAGCACATTCTCCAGTCTCTCACCAATTGATAACGTCTGCTCAATGGTGGCCGAGCAACTGGCACGTCACAATACGCCAGTCACTACTCTTAATGAACTGTGGAATCGTGTTGAAACTGCATGGGCAGCTGTACCTGTACACGCCATCCAAGCTCTGTTTGACTCAATGCCCAGGCGTATCAAGACCGTTATTACGGCCAGAGGTGGTTGTTCTGGGTACTGATTTCTCAGGATCTATGCACCCAAATTGCGTGAGAATGTAATCACATGTCAGTTCTAGTATAATATCTTTGTCCAATGAATACCCTGTTATCATCTGCATTTCTTCTTGATGTAGCAAGTTTAATGGCCAGTAGTGTATATGTTGTCACTCAATTTTTTCCCTGCAAGTTTTTTAAAATGTTTTATTAGATACTCACGGTCTTTGTGGTGTATTTCTCATAATTTGTAGGTGATAAAAAAATGTTATATACCTGAAATAGTTTCCATTAGCATCATAGAAATACATTAGGTATTGAAGAAAGGAAAGAAAGTGTCGTACGTGCTGAGAAATTTTATGTCAATGACATAATATTGCCAAAAACACAATCTTTCTTCTGTGCTTTCCATGCCTTTCGAATCGGCAGTGCAGTGATTGTTGTGAGTTTCGTAGAATCTTCGTAAGGACTGCAAAAGGAATATTGAACTCGGTAACGACATTTTCCTTCACTGATAATTTCATTCCCCCTTTGTGGAATCCGCTATGACAGTAGTACATAAGGAGAACGTGGTGGTGGATTAAAAATGAATAGGGTTGTGACATTTCTCAAGCAACTACTGTGTACTCCTACGCCTCTGGTGTCAAACATGGTTTACAAGTTTCTAAGGGAAGTGCTCGCGTTGTATGCCTTAAAGAAGCAGGCGCACAGAAACAGGGATAATTAAATTTACAACCGTGGAAACTGCCTCTTTGTCACGTTGCCACCATTAACTGTAAGCCAGCCAGTAATTAAGTCACCGTTTGTTTGCAGAATGTCGTTTCATTCGCGCGTCGCAGGAGACGAGACGTAATTCGTGTTTGCACGGCGCCAACCGCTTGACGCTTTTGTCGCCTTCGTTTCCAACGCCCACACAACGCATCGCAGGCAAACTGGGGCGATCGTTGACACTCAGTATCATTGATATCAGTGGATCTACTGTGTCAAGGCTTTGATATACATGCTCGACACCACAGACTGGTCTTCATCTTCTCTCTCATCATGTAGTTTAACTCATGTTCGAGTGTATTTTTCACTCTGTATTCGTTTGCCCTGTTGTAAGAATAGGTGGAAATACATGGGGTTCTAAGCGAGCTATCACTTTCGTTGCCATCGAGGACAACGATTTGCAGCAGCAGAAACATAATTTTCGCGATGTTTTCTATGTTTTCAAAACTACTCGCTTAGGAATTTCCACCAAGTTTTTGTTGTGGCTAATATTTCGTCTAATCAAGTAAACCAAATGCATTCAACAATAACGCAAATTCTGCTAAACTGAATTAAAACAAAGAATGACATTAAAAACATTAAAAACACTAAAAAACATGAAAACGATGAGAATAAAAAGAGAGAAGCACAAGAATGTTTGTAGACGTAGACTACGCAATGTTTCAATTTCATTGTAACTAAGTTAGTTTTAGTAGAACAATACACAATTTTGTGTTCTGTGGATAAGGAAAAATATTCAGATGCAAATACATATTGTGTCGGCTGTTCACAGAGGGAATGTTGCAATTCCATTTGAGGTATATTCAGGAAATTATGAATAACAAATCCCAAAGAAGAGTGCATGTACTGGATTTGCAGAGTTACCGTTTTGACGGCTTTAACTACATAGTGCGCAGAGTTTCTGAATTTCACTTACATCATTCTGGGCATCCTTTCGTGGCTAAGAACATTCTTACTGTGTGCCCACAGTGTCCCGACTTTATGATATAACAGGTGAAAACAGAGGAGAAACTTATAAAGTTAAGGAGCTCCGTTCGTTGGATTCTCTTGTAATTGTGACATGAGAGCTAATAAAAAAGCTCAGACGGTTTCGGAAAATTCCAGAAGGAACTGAAAGATAAAAAAGCTAAGGCGGTAATTTCACTTCAAAGCAACGTGATAAGAATGTGAAGTTAGGAAATATTATTTTGCTGTTTTAAGAAACCCTTGCGAGTGTCCCAGTGGGAAGGTGTCTTCTGTGAACTATCGTTAGTTTACGAGTATGCTGGGAGTACGTAACATAACAAAGAAGGAAAGGCGGAACGACATAAGTGAAAAATCTCTTTGTGTCGCATGGCAGATTAACAAATTTCATACAAAACACTTCTTTTACGACTATTTTAAATAGCTGTTTTCGTGTACTGTAGTCGTTAGAATTCATTATTATAGTCATCCCGTTATCATATAAGAAGCTTTAGATATCGTCGATGAGCGGCCTGCACTTACGTTTTGAAGCTAACTGCATGTATCTGAAAAAAGAACACGAAGTACAGCGAAATAAATAACATCTATTCAAACAATATAACCATGTTTTGTCCATTGCACGTCGCTTGTGTAAATTTTTCCTAATTAAGTAACATATAATGTTCATTTTCATTTTCTGCTAAGTTGTACTGAATCAGAAGGTGAATTTTCAGGTTTTCCGTTTTAAGAAATCTGTTGCTGTCGCTGAAGATAGTTCTCTACCTGAAAAAGCTCCTTTCCACATCGCAGGACGACACGGGCTTATATCTGAATGCGGCGAGGTCTTTTGCGAGCCAATTTTGGTTCGTTGTGTTAAATTGTTGTAGGATTCCCAGAAAGACTAATTCTGTACTTTGTAGAATATCTAGGATTCCGCTAGAGAATACTCAGCAGTTGGTTGTTCACTTTCTAGCCACATGACAACGAGCTCGACCCAACTCACTCTGTACACGTTACGCAACATCCACGGCGTCCCACAGTTGAGTGCCAAAAGCATACAGCCGAGTGATAACTTCTGATAAAATTTAAAACTGTGAGTTGATGTATACCAAGTTCTCAGACAAGATATCTGTATAGAACTTTTGACAGTTTGACAGAGCTTGATTCATCAGTTCCAAGCTCACGAAAGAGTGTCTTTATTTTGGTGTAGCTGCTGCAGTAATCCTCAGCTCTGTTAACCGCAGAATCCCATCGTGTATAGACAGGCTGAGGGGGGAGAGGCATTGAAGGTGCTTGTTCCTTGACTTTCTGCAACCGTAGTGGAGCTTTCACGTAGATTTTCTTGTCACAGAAAATTCATTTGTTCCTTCAGGATAATTTGATCGAACCTCTTCGGCTACTTTATATAAATCATTTGCAAGGGACGTGACACGCTTCACACTAGTCTAGAGAATCTGAAGCCACTTGGCTCCTTTAGCCACGTATGAAACAGTACGTGTTTCTGGCCGTGAAACCTTCTCTGCGTTCACGCCATTCAGCCACAGTAGCTACTTAGAGTTGCCAAACAAATGGCAGAGGTCGGGCTGTTTACTCTCGAGAGAGTTTCACATCTCAGGAGCCGTCAAATTTTTGAAGAACCAACAACAACATTTGCAGCGTAACATCCAATCACGTCGGTTGTTTTCATGCACGGGCACCCCAACTCATTGGTCAGTAACACTAATTTGTATTTTGTAGAGGACTTCCCCGTAGAAGACGAATAAACAGTTCTTTCACGGCGTAGATTCATCTGTAACTGAGTGTGTTGTGTACTACTGCAAAACTATCTGAAACGTGGATTCTTCAGCTTCTCCAGTGGGATGTTGCGAGACACCATCATCTCACACGGGCATGTCCCTTCGAAAAATAGCATCTGTCTGTTGCGATTTTCAGCACTTCTCTTCACACAGCTGCTATGTTTGACGGTTTTACAGTTCTGTGACACATTAAAAAGCTTTTCTGCAGTATCTTTAACTTCTCGTAGATTATAAAAAAGTATTTTCATGTCAGTGAATAACAGAGACACACGCTGGACACACAGTTCAAAAATGATTCAAATGGCTCTGAGCACTATGGGACATAACAGCTGTGGTCATCAGTCCCCTAGAACTTAGAACTACTTAAACCTAACTAACCTAAGGACATCACACACATCCATGCCCGAGGTAGGATTCGAACCTGCGACCGTAGCAGTCGCACGGTTCCGGACTGCGCGCCTAGAACCGCGAGGGACACACAGTACACTGCAGCATTTGCTACGAAAGCGTATCACGTAATTACTAATGAGTATCACTCAAATGTGAGGAGGACTGGTGTAATTGCTACATCCCCACACTAGACGTGATCCATACGTGGTACATCAGGGGAAAGAATTTAGTGACCATTTACAATCCTAGGACTACGTCGACGACAGGCAACAGCCGCCATGTATGTAACTCTAGCAATATTATATTACTATAAGGTTTGTAAATAGGTGCGAAAATAATCACATATGACATAATCACATGAAAATGCTGTACAGAAATGTTTACAGATCAGCAGAAGAACTAAATTCTTCATACGTAAACAGTCATAGTCTCGCTAGTGTCATGATACTATAAAATGCGACCTTAGAGACCGAGCGTCGTATACCAATAAATCGATTCTCCGAAAAATAATTATCAACGTGATTCAAAAATGCAAACAACACTCGCTCAATGATAGACAGAAAAACAGGTCGCACGTACCTGGTAAGAGGGCAAACAGTTAATTTATGACTGAAGATACATATCTTCCACGGGAAAATTCATTTTAAAAGTGAGAAATGGGGAAAATCACCAGCCTGTGGGCTAGTCTAACGGTTAGCAACTCGTGCGACCACCTTTGCCTGAAAACTAGCATCGTATTTAAGACGAATGCTCCAGCGACAGTGACCGTTGGAAACAAATGGAAGCCGTGGATAGTCCACATGCTGCCGGTATCAGAATACGCTGGTGGTTTATAATTGTGACAGTGTGTACCACCTGTAAAAGACCTGTAACAGCCAAAGCAACAAAAGAGTACTAAACTTTATTTATTTTATATGTCTGTGAGATGCTGTATACGGTCTTATTGAGTAAAAAAGTACTTTTAGTAGCAAAAAGGCAATAATCTCAGCAGATGTTGGATGTTAAGATTCGACCTCAAATCCACAAAGTCGATGACAAATCCAAAAGTCAGTTAATATAGTAGCCCAATACTTCTGAGAGGAACTGTAGCAGCCTATCTCCACAGCGATCTTTTGTAATGTCGATTGCACTAACAGGAAAGACATTCTGAACCCAAAATACAGTAACTTGGATCATGTTTCCCATCATGATCGGACTCACTGAAAAAAATCACCGTTCTGACAACATGTGTAGTGTTATATTATGATAGATGTATCACAAGACAGATTCATGTAGTCTTTCGTATAAAGCAGAAAAAAGAGCTTGATCAAGCAATGTCTTTTGTAAAGTTGTTGACAAATTTCGTAGTACTGACTAGTTTTCGCTGTAAGCACTCCTTACTAAGCGGATGACTTCTGCAGGAAATCACTAGCGTAATGCTATACTTGTAACTCGTAGGATCAATTACCACGCCCGAAAACACTACTGAGAACCAACACTCAGAGTTGGACGTAGAAGTTCCTCATAGTCGCATGACTGCACACTTTATAAAATCTGTAAGATTGTTACAAAAAAAAAAAAAAAAAAAAAAAAAAAAATGTTCAAATGTGTGTGAAATCTTATGGGACTTAACTTCTAAGGTCATCAGTCCCTAAGCATACACAATACTTAACCTAAATTATCCTAAGGACAAACACATACACCCATGCCCGAGGGAGGACTCGAACCTCCGCTGGGACCAGCTGCACAGTCCATAACTGCAGCGCCTTAGAGTGCTCGGCTAATCACGCGTGGCAATTGTTACCAATAACACTGTTTTGTGATCTGATACATAGATTTACTATATATCTTTACTGTACAGTAAGAAGCTATCGGCTTTAAACAGGCTATTCCATCATTCGTATGGTTGTCCAAGACCGCAATGCTGTTCCCATGGCAGTCTCATTCCATGCAGAAGTCGTAGTTTAATGTTATGTAATAGGTATATGTGTCGTCACTGCTCTCACTATATATACTTGTCACAGATCTTGACTGACTACCATATCGCTATAATGATTTTGGCTTTTCCAAGTACATCTGCGACGCCAAGTCTATCACTTCTTCTGTATAAATGCCAGCAAAATCCATTTAGTTTTTCTTCAATTTGGTTTACGACGAGCATTCTCTCTCTCTCTCTCTCTCTCTCCCTCTCTCTCTCTCTCTCTCTCTCTCCCTCTCTCCCTCTCTGTCTCTCTCTCTCTCTGTCAAACTTCAGCGCAGATCTCAGTCAATTAGGACGCAGATTGCGCAGTGATTCTAATAGGTCGCTCATCTTCATAGCTTTATAGGAAGGCATCCAAGAGGTTTCCGCAGACACTTTGGTGTAGAGTTTATATCACATTCCGACCACACATTAAGACAAATTCAGATATCCTGTGTGCCCAAATAAATTTTTTATAGAATTTATGAGACTTCCACATTTCTTGATAACAATCCATTTTCTCCATACATAACTGTACTCCTCCAAATGACAACACTAAGCTCCAACACATGGATTGCTGTTGGAGATGTTGTGTAGACGTTATTCTGCTGTAAACACATGAGCTTAACGGTGCTACATCTATTTGCAACGGAGATTTTCCGCCCTCTCTTTCCACCGCTGCCGGAGGCGTCATAGGAAGCAGAGGCGGCAGCGGCGTTGGATCTAAAGCATTATGATCCGCCTTTCGGACTATACCTCAGAGCATACTTGGGAGTATCCATGCATAAAGTAATAAAAGACTTTTTTGTATAGATGGACCCACCCAACCACTATCCAGCTGTTTGCATAAATGGATTCGACCAAGTCGTAACACATGCTGCATCCGCACCTAATAATAATATCCCCGGACGCTTTGAGTTATGAATCCTGCATTACAATCCATCTCCGAATCCATAGCAGAAAACCGCTGCGGCCGCCGCCCACATTGCCGCTTCCGATGAAGCCTGCGGTGAGTGGAGGGAGAGAGCAGTGGATCCCCGCTGTACACAGACATAATACAGTTACGCTACGTGTGTTTACAGCGGAATACCATCAACACACAACTTCCAACAGCAAGCCATATGCTTTAGCGTTAGTGTTGCCACTTGGAGGAATAAGTACAAATACACTCCTGGAAATGGAAAAAAAGAACACATTGACACCGGTGTGTCAGACCCACCATACTTGCTCCGGACACTGCGAGAGGGCTGTACAAGCAATGATCACACGCACGGCACAGCGGACACACCAGGAATCGCGGTGTTGGCCGTCGAATGGCGCTAGCTTCGCAGCATTTGTGCACCGCCGCCGTCAGTGTCAGCCAGTTTGCCGTGGCATACGGAGCTCCATCGCAGTCTTTAACACTGGTAGCATGCCGCGACAGCGTGGACGTGAACCGTATGTGCAGTTGACGGACTTTGAGCGAGGGCGTATAGTGGGCATGCGGGAGGCCGGGTGGACGTACCGCCGAATTGCTCAACACGTGGGGCGTGAGGTCTCCACAGTACATCGATGTTGTCGCCAGTGGTCGGCGGAAGGTGCACGTGCCCGTCGACCTGGGACCGGACCGCAGCGACGCACGGATGCACGCCAAGACCGTAGGATCCTACGCAGTGCCGTAGGGGACCGCACCGCCACTTCCCAGCAAATTAGGGACACTGTTGCTCCTGGGGTATCGGCGAGGACCATTCGCAACCGTCTCCATGAAGCTGGGCTACGGTCCCGCACACCGTTAGGCCGTCTCCCGCTCACGCCCCAACATCGTGCAGCCCGCCTCCAGTGGCGTCGCGACAGGCGTGAATGGAGGGACGAATGGAGACGTGTCGTCTTCAGCGATGAGAGTCGCTTCTGCCTTGGTGCCAATGATGGTCGTACGCGTGTTTGGTGCCGTGCAGGTGAGCGCCACAATCAGGACTGCATACGACCGAGGCACACAGGGCCAACACCCGGCATCATGGTGTGGGGAGCGATCTCCTACACTGGCCGTACACCACTGGTGATCGTCGAGGGAACACTGAATAGTGCACGGTACATCCAAACCGTCATCGAATCCATCGTTCTACCATTCCTAGACCGGCAAGGGAACTTGCTGTTCCAATAGGACAATGCACGTCCGCATGTATCCCGTGCCACCCAACGTGCTCTAGAAGGTGTAAGTCAACTACCCTGGCCAGCAAGATCTCCGGATCTGTCCCCCATTGAGCATGTTTGGGACTGGATGAAGCGTCGTCTCACGCGGTCTGCACGTCCAGCACGAACGCTGGTCCAACAGAGGCGCCAGGTGGAAATGGCATGGCAAGCCGTTCCACAGGACTACATCCAGCATCTCTACGATCGTCTCCATGGGAGAATAGCAGCCTGCATTGCTGCGAAAGGTGGATATACACTGTACTAGAGCCGACATTGTGCATGTTCTGTTGCCTGTGTCTATGTGCCTGTGGTTCTGTCAGTGTGATCATGTGATGTATCTGACCCCAGGAATGTGTCAATAAAGTTTCCCCTTCCTGGGACAATGAATTCACGGTGTTCTTATTTCAATTTCCAGGAGTGTATATACCCTGGCTGGGTGACGGTTCTGTATCAATGTTGAATGGAATACAGTAAAACACGGAGTTACATCTGGCCGTGTAAGCAATAAAAACATATTTATACTTTGTAGGCTTACATATGGAAAAAATGAGTAAATATCGAGAAATGTAGGAAGTATCAAAAACTCTGTAAAAATACGATATGAGCACACAGGATATATGCATTTGGCTTAGTGTGTGGTCGGAGTGTGACACAAACTCTAGGTCAAAGTGTCTGGGGAGATCTCTCCTATACTCTCCTAGAAAGCTATGGAGATGAGCGATCTATTAGAATTACTGCGCGATCTGCCTCCGAACTGACTGAGACCTGTGTTAAAGAGTGAGAGAGAGCAAGCTGATCGTAGACTCCGTGGAAGGAACTATATGGATTTTGCTGTTGTTTACACAGAAATATAGGTAGACACGGCATCACAAATGTAATTAGAAAAAACAAACTCATTATACCGATATGGTGATCGGTCAAGAGGACGTGTAACGAATAGATATATCGATTAGTAGTGACGGCATATGGACCTGTTACGTAACATCAAGCTACGACTTCTGAATGGAAGAAGACGGCCGGGAAAACAAGAGTATATGATTGTGGACAGCCGGCCGCGGTGACCGAGCGGTTCTAGGCGTTTCAGTCCAGAACCGCGCGACTGCTACCGTCGCAGGTTCGAATCATGCCTCGGGCATGGATGTGTGTAATGTCCTTAGGTTAGTTAGGTTTAGTTAGTTCTAAGTTCTGGAGGACTGATGACCTCAGATACTAAGTCCCATAGTGCTCAGAGCCATTTGAACCATTATTGATTATGGACAACAATACGACTGTTGGAATAGCTTGCTTAAAGTCGATGATCTTCTATTGTAGAGTAACGATGTGTAATAAATTTATATGCCAGATCACAAAACAATATTATTGGTAACAACCTTATAGACTTTATGAAGCGTCGACATAGACGACTATGGGGGCATTTTACATCCTACACGGCAAAAGAACATTGTGTTACTAGGCTGGAGGCTGCAATACACATTTTCAGAATGGATCCTATATTTGTCCTAGTATACGACTGTTCAAGTGATTTTGAACACAAACAGTATTTACAATGTTCTCCACTGTACTCTGTAACAGTCACATCTATGTGGTGTCAACTAACGGGTAACTTACAGAATAGCTGCAATTTGTCTAATGCATAATAAAGACATCCGAACATTGACTGGTGAGCAAGTAAGTCTACCAGGCTCTCAAGATTGAGAAGCTCTGCTCTGTCAGACAATAGTTTTAATTATGTATCTCTAAGATATGTGGAAGTTAAGAACATAAACACAAAAAAGACAACATGCGTATTACAGAGAAATGCTACATAAATGCAGGAGATATATACTTTTCTCTGTCCCGGACATTCTCTCCACAGTACTGTCAGATAAGGATATCGCCGAATTAGGACTGGAATCCACAAACAAAGTTATCGTACAAGTTGTAAGAGGGGTGTTCTCCTAGGCAGATCTGCGTGGAAGGTCACAGCTGCTGTCATAGCTGAATCACCAGGGACACTGTAATGGGGCACCACCCACCAGTCCTTATCTCACCGATGCTAGGTCATGTGCCTCACTACTGAATCGCCCATGGTCGGCGACTGATCTGTCTGTAATACTCCAAACTCTTCCTATCATAGCCCGCTGGTTGTAACAAGATTTGAAAAGTTATTACTTATAACCGAGATTGTTCCTAACTGTTCATCAGACATCTTACAATACTGAGTATGGTACGCGCTATTTAAAACAAGACTGGGGGATAAGGATGTTATTTATGGTTTCTAAAACCACCAAAAGATTCACATTTCCCAAAGATTTTTGCGGGTAAGTTATGAATATTTGGGAAAAAATCTAGTGAAAGTATTCTGATAATGAGAGAAGAAGCTTAATTGATTGTGGTGTAGAGATCTAGTGGAGGTAATGTGTCGAGTGGACACATATCAGGTAGAAGAAAGTGCAGTGATCCTATGTGACAAAAAGCGCCTTCACCTGTACCCAGCCGTTGTTTCCTATCATCGAAATGAATTATCATCATCCTGTGGCTACCACATGCGTACAAAAGATGACATATGAGACACAGAAGTGGCCAGTACTCAGACAGGTTTGGGGAGTTAAGGTAGATAAGGGTGACATTTAAAGTTTCACATATATTCCTGACACTCAGGTCGAACAGCCGGTTATGGAACTGTATTCCTTTGCTCTTAGTTATTTAACATGGAAATGAGCAATCCAGGGGCTGCCCTACACAATAATAAAGAGGCGACGGATAATATAAAATTACTGACATAGTCTGACATATTACTGAGCTAGACTGATGTGGTATCGGCCCACCACCGTCTGAAGACTTAATGTAGATAGACTCGGTGGAAGCACATACAACCCCACCAGAGTGGACTGGAAAGGTATTACACAAACTACCAAGAGAGGTACTGATAGTGCTGAAGTTTGGTATCTGGAAGACTGTCTATTCGTAGAAAGCCAATCAGTATTGAAAATTTTGGTGCTAGTAAATCTGAGAACGCAAAGAACACCTACGCATCTTCTCTAGATGGTCTGGTTGGTAGTGATAGACAATGAATTATACCTTCCTTATATGTGTAGGAGACACTATTTGTCGAGAAGACCTAGACAATTACCTATTAAAATTTTCGTGCTGGTAGTGATAGACAATGAATTATACCTTCCTTATATGTATAGGAGACACTATTTGTCGAGAAGGCCTAGACAATTACCTATCAAAATTTTCGTGCATGTATCCCTAAGATCACTCTGCGTCAGGCTACGTCATATGGTATTAATCGCGACATCCTTTCGGTTACTCCACCTGTAATTAGAATACATAAGTGTTACATTTTTAGCTTGATGTGTACCTGGTGTGGAAGACTATAGTTTCAGCTGCTTATTTTGTAATGATAGGATGTAATACCTCGATCCTACACTTAAAATACGACCATGAGGCCCTATAATGGTTTATGGAACAAGTGCTGAATGCCTTTACCGGATGGGAATATTTCTATCTTAGCTTATCCTCCTGTATTTTTAAAATACTGGTAGACATATAGTCCCTACAGCAAAATGTCTCTCACACAAAAATCAGATCTAAGGAAAGATTAACTAGTCTATCTGTAGGAGGCATATTTTCCCTTATTTTATGTTGGCTACGAATCTTGGGTTTCAATAGCCCTTTCGACTGTGTAGACTCAAACTGTCGTAACAAACCCGGCATTACGATACAAATTTCTTGGAGAAGTCCGACTTAGTAAGGAGGATAGATGAGTCACTGCTCAAAGCTGGCCGGCAACCTTATAAAACACATTGGTTGACCATAGCTCTGTTTTTCTTCTTCGTAGGAAACTACATGAGTCTGTCTTCTGATACATGGATCATAATGTAACACTAAATACGAGAGTTAGTCAATTATTAGCCGCAAAGTAGTTATAAAATTTTATTGTAATCAAATAGGAAACTTACAAGAACATCATTTTTCAACATAGTCTCCTTGCCTTTCAACGCACTTGGTCCATCGTTGTACAAGCTTCCTGATGCCCTCATAAAGGAAGGTCCTCGGTTGAGCTGCGAGTCAGGAAAGCACCGCTTGTTTCACTGCTTTGTCCGAGGCCAATGAGGGCGCCCTTAATGCCTGTTTGATAGGACCAAACAAGTGATAGTCAGAAGGGGCAAGATCGAAACTACATAGAAGACTATCTGTTACTTCAAATTTGAGTTTCTAAAGCGTTTCTGCAGTGTGGGCAGCAGTATGCAGACGGGCAATGTCATGCAACACAACACCTTTTAACAGAAATCCTCGGAGTTTGCTTCGAATTGCAGGCTTTAGCCGGCAGTAAGCATCTCACTGTAACGTACACAGTTTACTGTTGTGCCCCTTTCCCCGGAATGTTCCAGTACTGGCCCTTGTGCGTCCCAAAAAACCGTAAGCATCAGTTATCCTGCGGACGGTTGGGTCTTGAACTTTTTCTTGGACGGCGAATTTGGATGTTTCCATTCCATACCCTGCGTTTACTCTCTGCCTTGTAATGATGGATCCACGTTTCGTCACCAGTAATGATCCTGTCTAAGAAGTTGTCCCCTTCGTTACCATAGCGATAAAAATGTTTTTTGCAGATGTACAAGCGCTTTTGTTTAACCAACTTTGTGAGTGGTTTTGGGACCCATCTTGCACAAACTTCATGAAACCCAAGTCTGTTGTGGATGATTTCGTAGGCAGAACCATGACCAATTTGCAGACGATGTGCCACTTCGTCAATAGTTAATCGTCTGTCTAAGACAATCATTTCACGTGAACGCTCAATGGTGTCTTCATTTGTGGCTGGAAACGGTTGTCCGGCTCCTTCATCGCGCATAACGCTAGTGCAACCATTTCGGAATTTTTTAATCCATTCGTAGACACTTTGTTGTGGCAAAACACTGATCCCGTACTGTACTGAAAGTGTTCGATGAATTTCGGCCACTGATACACCTTCCGACCACAAAAACCGGGTCACTGGACGTTACTTTTCTTTGGTGCCAATAGATAGCGGAGCAGCAATGATTAACAGCATGGCAGCGACAACAAAACGCCAGCCGATGTGGCCGATCGGCTCTAGGCGCTTCAGTCTGGAACCGCGTGACCGCTACGGTCGCAGGTTCGAATCCTGCCTCGGGCATGGATATGTGTGATGTCCTTAGGTTAGTTAGGTTTAAGTAGTTCTAAGTTCTAGAGGACTGACGAACTGAGATGTTAAGTTCCATAGTGCTCAGAGCCATTTTTGATAACAAAACTAACCTAGCAGATTGTTAATTACAAAGATATAACAACAAATAAACGAAGCACGCGTCATCAACGTAAAACGACAGCACTACCAAAATAAACAAAATTATAACTAAGTTGAGGATAATAATTGACTTACCCTCGCACGCTGTCAGAGTGCTTTCCTTTTCAATTAGGCCCATCACGATGGGGAAATATGATCCAAGTTACTGCATTTTTGTCTCAGAATGTTTCTACCCTAGTATATCCGACTTTATAAAGTATTGCTCAGCAGGTACACTGATACCATACCTCTCAGAAGCATTACGTTCCGAAATTACCTGATCAGCGGTTTTATCATCAGCAACATTGTGTTGTCACAGGTTTAACGATATGTGACAGGCAGATTTGAGGTAGAATCTTTACGTCCAACATTTGCTGTTATTACTGTATCGATTATAAATATGGTGTGCTACTAAATAAACACAAATTAATTTTCGTACGCTTTCATTGCTCTGACTGTTACGGGGCACACACTGTCAACAGTATCAATCGCCGCCTTCCTTTGATACCAGCAATATGTGTGCCACCATGGATCGTGATTCTTTCCATCGGTCAGTGGAGCATTCGTCTTAAGTGTCGGCAATGATTACTAGGCAAAGGCATAGGCAAATTCTTAGACTAGCCCGCAAGTCGGTGATTACGCCTCCATCTTAGTTTGCACATGATAATTCCTGCTGTTACTTGCAGCCAATGAGATGGATCTTCCCCCATCTATCACTGTGCGTATTTAGTTCCCATTTTGAATCACTCTGGCAAGTGGTCATTGGAGAATTGGTTTACAGCTGGACGGCGTTCGGTCTCTGAGGTAACATTTTGTAATATCTTGACCTCTACGAGTCTATGACTTTGAATGTAGGAAGACTTTACTTATCTTTCTGCCCTGTCAACATTTCTCAGTCTCGTTTGCGTGTGGCGATGTATATCGCTATTTCCATACCTATTGACGAACCTTAGGGCAACGTTATATTGATAGTGTTACATATGTGGCAGTTCTTGCCTAGAGATGACATAACACTGGGATTGTAAATGGTCGCTAAATTCTTTTCTCACATGTACCGGGTACAGATAACGTCTAGTGGAGGAATGTGGCCATTCCAGCAATTATTATCGCGATTAAGGGATACTTATTATTAACCGCGTAAACAATCTTTCGTAGCAAGTGCATCAGTGGGTGGTTATGCAACGTGTGTCTGGAATTCTATGGATCGTCGAAATTACATACCGTAGTCGGATTTTCCCGAGGTTACTGTGCGAGGCTTATAGCAATGTCGCTTGTATTTTCAGGACTTATTTTGTTACGGATCATCATTTCACTCGGGAGGCCACCCAGTTGAAAACTGAGTCACTCACGCTAGTTTCATAAAACGGTTGGAAGGAGTGAGTTTCTGGTTGATCTGAAAAAAAAAGATATGTATGGCGCTTAAACTATTGAAAACGAATATCCGAAAATGAGTCTACTTACATGTCTTCCGACTGGATTGACTAGGAGTTCCATAATGAAATTGCAGAGCGGGCAGGCAAGTGTTTGGCGTTTAAACTGTTAGCAGTGTTTATCTGCAAAAGCTCCGACAAGTTACGACAGGTTTTTGCAGTGGCGGGACGACCGCTACCTGAACGACTGAGCGCCCATTGTGACAAATACTATGTCTGAGGTGATTACACGTATATTGTGCTAACTTCTCTCCGACTTCTGGGAAGATGTTGTGGCGTATTGTTAGACAGACATGTGGATCTCTCCCATACGCGATTTGGTGATCACCATCGTACTAAGAGTTGCACACCGTACCGGCATTATCCAGGGAATACAGTGGAGGAGATCCTCTAGGTGTGTACCGTTGTTTGATATTTCCACCTACGACTTGGGATCTGTTTGTCGTTATTGCCGCGAGCGCGAGATCTCTCAGCCAGAACTTATATAGCTGTAATGTTAGGCCCCAACCGAAATTGCGTCGGTAATTGCTGGGCATTTTGTCCGCGAATATCGTCTTTCGCGTCTACACAGCCACATATCAGTGTCTGACAGGGGTGACAACTTTTCGCTGGGTTTCGTTGCAGGTACCAGACGACTCTCTCTAGCGGTATGCTACAAATGCAGTATGTTTGTTTTGCGGCATCAGAATTTTCCTATGAGATCACATAATCCAGTATGTAGTGTGGCATATATTATACAATTTCTTAGACTTCTAGAATTCTCCACGATGCCACTATTTATACCAACGTGTTCGTTTCTAACACTACGACATTACACACTAGTAATTGAGCAGTGGCTTGACAAAGATACATAAATTGGGACGAAAGCTGACAACAGTGAATTCGACAGTACCCAACGCGACGTCGTACAGCTAGGCGACGGAACAAGAAACTGTGAAGCAATGTCGTAAAATAACACGACGCGAAGTTAAACTCGAGTAACCGGGTACACTGCGCAACTGTAGGAAATGCGAAAACTGAAAGGTCTTACATACTATCTGTCTGGGTGTGGCGTCTTCTGGTGCATCGAAATATTAATCACATTGAACTCAAATGACGTAATTTGTTATTAACAAGCATTGTTGTTAATAAGAAACTCAGCATATCTTTTTGGTGCCCTGCTCCAGTGTGTCCCAGTTTGGGAGGTGTGCGTAAGTATCAGTGATACCTAATTCTGCATTTCAGTTGCCTGCGAGAGCATCATGACGTTAACATGACATTGGGAACTGTCTTACGTAAATGGACGAAATACGTAGAATTTTGCATAACCAGGTAAAAATATACGAAATTGAGGAAAATACGAAATATATATATAAAACTGAGTGTACTCTCATATATGCCTAGGTGAAGTCTCTGCAGGTGTCAGGTAATAATAATATTAACAAATACACCTAAAGCGACATAATTTGATACAAACGTTTACACATAAACTATCCCTATTCTCCAAAGGGTGTCCAGTTATTTAACAGGAAAATGGGTCAAAATACGTGAAACTGAGGAAATACGAAAAGTATTAGAAAATGAGAGTATTTAAGTATGTCTTTCTGTCTCCTCTGCTGGTGTCGTAATATTGGTATCAACAAACAGAACTCAAGTGACGTGACTTGACGCAATTTGTTATTAACAAGTATACTTATCCTCTCCCAATGCTGTCCATGTCCTGAGTAACTCTTCCGACAGAAGTGTTCCAGTTATAAGAGAAGAAGTTGTTGACGGGGTGCATGACCTCATTCATCCACAGGGGTTGGGAGGGGGTTGCCACCTGTTTTAACCACATGATCTTAACCACTTATAGTACAATAGCCTGAGTGATCTCCTGGGAGATTTTTATGAGCTTCCAGTCTTTTTCTGTGGGAGAGGGTGCGGGGAAAACAAGGAGCCCAAGCAGGTAAACTGACACTGGATTAACTTATGCTATCACTGGAATTCGCTGATATCAGCATTCTTTGATAAAGAACTGATACTGCTATGCTACTCCTCGTCTCCTGAAGCAAATGTCCCAACGGCCATCGCTCAACGATAAGCACGCAGCCTTGTTCCAAGAGACTCTGTGAATTGTAAAGTTAGTTTTCTATATGTGAAATCTGATCGCATGTTAGCGATTCTTATTTCTGTGCAGTGTGGTGGAAGGGCTTATTTGTATTATATCAGAGTAATTTCAAGGAATGATTTACTTGTTTTTGCTGGGTTCGAAATGGAAAGAGTGCCTGAGCAGTACTTTATCTGAAGGTGAAGAGTGATTTTTTCCTGATGAATCAGGCCATATTTTTATTTGAAGAGAAGTTCTAATACAGCTGAGCAATTGCAGAAGGTAAGTTATGTGTATTGTTCGTGCCAGTCGTACCCAGCGTTTCATTTTCATTGACGGTAGCATATGGGGAAGAAATCAATTTCTCTCATCATGCCTGCATTCCTCATAGAGCCCTTTTTTCCCCCGATTTGAAAAAAGACAGAACCTGCATGGGATGCCAACAACTTCGAAATGAAAATAGAAGTTGTAGATAGGTAAAGTCCGAGAAGAGACAAATCAGGCCAAAGACAGATGTCTTCAAAATAGCAAAGACTTAGGTCGGTATCTTTTTTCTGTAGTATCACTATTTAATTCGGATATCTGAATCTTGCGAGTGGGCTTCTTCTCCGAATGTAGATATGTGAGCATAACCCTGCGTTGGCGACACCTTTCCAAAATCTGCACCGTTTTTTTCTTCTGTGCCAAAGATATTTTTCTTCTTTCTTTTGCTGCATGTAGTACGCTGCAACTAGAATTGCTTGTAAGGAAATAACAGGATACGAATATTTCTGCTTGATGCCTCAGAGAATCAGGTTTCTTGAAGCGACTAAAACATATTCGAATACTTGAAGTATCCACACTGAATTTTCCATATCATTGCCACAGCTAAAATCCCTACAGTTGTGCTCTTCTGGGAAAAACAAGCTATACTGCTTAGCTACCGATTATGTTGTTGGAATAATCAATGTCGGCATGTCTAGATATTACGTTACCGTACTATAACAGACACCATGCGCTGCAAGAAAGTAGTAGATGTAATGTTCAGACGAAAAGGTGACACTGTGAATTCAGTATAGTCTCTGCTAAACACCTAATGTTATCCAACGTTTCAATGTAGCATGATGCACAGAATAGCGCAGACGTGATTCACTCTGGAATGCAGCCCCCTCACCCTCTTCCATCCCACCCCTTTCATATCGCTGGTGGACAGAAGCAATTGGCGGCAGTGTGTAATGCTACCATCCATTGTACCACCAGCGGAACGATTTTCGGATACAAACAATTCGTCACCAACTGATTTAATCTTTTCACTTTTTCATACTGCGATGTGCATCCGCATTTATACATTTAGCGCTGTATTGCGATGTTTTATTGTGAGTATTTAGCGTTGTAAACACAATACTTCATGTTCGAATTGCGTGCCCTGTGCTATCGAGAGAAGCAGACTAAGCTTCCGCTACTTGCAAATATAAAATTTACGTTTTTTTCAAATTCCAGAAACGTTATCTTCGCAATGTTTATGTGTATATTTGGTATCTATTGCTTTTCAGCACCTATGGCCAGTTTATATGGCCTGTTTATCGTTTTCTATTGGAAAGTGGTCGAGGGTACATTATACACCAGTGATGTCGTCTATTATAGTTTCCAGCAATTTTTAGGGAATATTACTTCTACATGATTGATTGACAATTCATACAGTAAACAGTTGTTTAAATTTAGGCGTAGGAACTATTACAATATATAACTGAATGATAAGTCTAACAGTCCGCTGTAGCTATATAACTTAGATAGAACAACAAGAACTATCACCGAGTTCCCTACTGCGGTCCATTTTCAGAAACAATAGGTTAACTTATAAAAAGCATAACATAACCCCTACTTTTTTTTATCCTGGAGAATGCATGTGCCAATTACAGACATAGAGAACAGTCAATCAGCAACCCACACAAACAAACAGGGGTTTATTGAATTTCCTGCAATGACTAACTACTTGGTTAGCTTATTACAGATTCCTTATGTTGATACTGCGTGAAGGTCATCTGATATCTTCAATGTATACACTGTTTAAATGATACAAAAATAAGTAGTTCATCATAGTAACATCATTTTGTTAGTATTATCCAGGTTCAGTTTTACACTACTGGCCATTAAAGTTGCTACTCCATGAAGATGACGTGCTACAGACGCGAAATTTAACCGACAGGAAGAAGATGCTGTGATATGCAAATGATTAGCTTATCAGAGCATTCGCACAAGGTTGGCGCCGGTGGCGACACCTACAATGTGCTGTAATGGGAAAAGTTTCCAATCGATTTCTCATACACAAACAGCAGTTGACCGGCGTTGCCTGGTGAAACGTTGTTGTGATGCCTCGTGTAAGGAGGAGAAATGCGTACTATGACGTTTCCGACATTGGTAAAGGTCGGGTTGTAGCCTATCGCGATTGCAGGTTTTCGTATCGCGACATTGCTGCTCGCGTTGGTCGAGATCCAATGACTGTTAGCAGAATATGGAATCGGTGGGTTCAGGAGGGTAATACGGAACGCCGTGCTGGATCCCAACGGCCTCGTATCAATAGCAGTCGAGATGACAGGCATCTTATCCACATGGCTGTAACGGATCGTGCAGCCACGTCTCGATCCCTGAGTCAACAGATGGGGACGTTTACAAGACAACAACCATCTGCACGAACAGTTCGACGACGTTTGCAGCAGCATGAACTATCAGCTCGGAGACCATGGCTGCGGTTACCCTTGACAGGAGCGCCTGCGATGGTGTACTCAACGACGAACCTGGGTGCACGAATGGAGAAACGTCATTTTTTCGGATGAATCGAGGTTCTGTTTGCAGCATCATGATAGTCGCAACGGTGTTCGGCGACATCGCGGTGAACGCGCATTGGAAGCGTGTATTCGTCATCGCCGTACTGGCGTACCACCCGGCGTGATGGTATGGGGTGCCATTGGTTACACGTCTCGGTCGCCTCTTGTTCGCATTGACAGAACTTTGAACAGTGGATGTTACATTTCAGATGTGTTACGACCCGTGGCTCTACCCTGCATTCGATCCCTGCGAAACCCTACATTTTAGCAGGATAACGCACGACCGCATGTTGCAAGTCCTGTACGGGCCGTTATGGATACAGAAAAAGTTCGACTGCCTCCCTGGCCAGAACATTCTCCAGATCTGTCACCAATTGAAAATAGTCCGGTTCGTCACAATACACAAGTCACTACTCTTGATGAACTGTGGTATCGTGTTGAAGCTGCATGGGCAGCTGTACCTGTACAAGCCATCCAAGCTGTGTTTGACTCAATGCCCAGGCGTATCAAGGTCGTTATTACGGTCGGAGGTGGATGTTCTGGGTACTGATTTCTCAGGACCTATGCACCCAAATTGCGTGAAAATGGAATCACAAGTCAGTTCTAGTATAATATATTTGTCCAATGAATACCGTTTATCATCTGCATTTCTTCTTGATGTAACAATTTTAATGGCCATTGGTGTATGTAATACAGAGAGTTGAGTCTATTATTTTGAGTGGCGACCGCAGTTCCGTAGCAGAGCAGTAACAACGCGCCTCTCGTCTCTTCCGAGTTGCTCGCGTTACTTCAGTTCTCTTCACCGCTGCAGCACGTAGACGGCAGCCAACGCACACCTTTAGACAACACACTGGGAGCTCGTAGCTACTGTTGCCAGCTGCTATGTTCCTGATGAATACACATGAGCTTGTCGGCTTTCGATAAGTTTGACTGGCATCACAAACTTCTTCCTTTCGTTCATTGGTGGCTCCCATAATAGTTAAAAGTCATTTTCAGTAGATTTCAATACATTAAATTTATTAGCTTTCAGCACTAACTTTCTTTTATTCTTCAATTACTACAGGAACTAATGCTGTATTGTATAAATCTATGAGGCATTGTGTAGAGCTTGGCTTAGTCCAATAGGAACGTATTTTACTGTGTAAATTGACGATGTTCGTGAATGTTATTCTGTAACTACTGCCAATACCACATGACATAACATTTCTAAATAACCTTCTTTCGGTACGAACTTACAAATCTTATTTATTAAAAGTGTATAGTCCCATTCCTTGTGGAACGTACGTGATCCACATCTAGTTGCCTAACTAGATGTGTGATATTTCTTCCCTGGTCAACTGTATTCATCCAGTACTTGAAGATATCTCAGATAACTTGGATTTATCTTTATCAAAGCATTAATTTAAAAAATTTCTGTACTAGTATTCACCAGCTTACGAGCTGTGAAACCAGTAATACGTGTCTGTACTCGACTTAAATACAGCTACAGCGGACTATTGGCATTTTCATTCAGTTTTATATTTTAATAGTTGTAACACCTATACCTGAACAACACTTTATTTTATGAATTGTCAGTTAATCATGTATAACTATTCAATTTTTGGCTGCCTTAGTTTTAAAATTATCTGTAACATTACTTTTGTCAAGAGGTCGGCCTTCACTCGTTTACACCATAAAACTTTGAAATGAACTGGAAACATGCATCACAAATCTGGAGAAGTTCTGATAAAATAAGTAGTATTTCTCCTTATAACGTTTTTTTAATATTACGAAATTACAATATGAATGAGGACAAGTCACTCTATCCCTTAATTTTATATTCAGTGCTATTTCTTGATGGTGCTATTACACCCCAGATATCATTTCCCCTGAGACGACAGCATGTTATCAACATGAGCAGGCATTCATGGCACCATATACATTGTTAATGCGTGCAGTATCTTTATGGTCGTTCTCCTACGAATAATATTTTGGTTATTTAACAGTAAATCTTGCAGTAGACATTTGGGCGGGGAAGTCACATGCAGCTTCCAGGGAGAGGAATATCTCAAAGCACTCACTGGGGAAACATTATTGGTCTCAAGAATTTCTCACACAAGTGTGCAGACAATACTTTCGGCCGAAGAGTCAAAATATTACCTATCTGTATCTACCTATTAGGCGCTTCTGGCCAGATCACCAGATCGGGGACAGGGGAAAAGGAGTGAAAGTAGGTCGCTTGGCCGAGGCATTTCGACCGTGTTGTAAACGCCCATTACGTACAGAGCTGGCATCCATGAATATCTGCCAGTTTCTGTGTTCACTTTTGACTAGACCCTATACAAGAGCAATCAGGTGGTGACGTTCCTTTGCCTGCCGAGTTTTTCTGAAGCCTCGGGCATTCGGAAGAGTTTTAGGATGTAATGAAACACTTACGATGGCTCTCTAATGGTCCACGTTGTGACACAAAAGCATTTCTCTTAGTTCAGCTGAAATCCGTCGTCCGATATGCTGTAACATTTGGCCTGTCAAGAAACTGATCTCTGTGATAAATGTGTTGTTCACTTCAGAATTAAACGAAATCTCTGAAAACGTGCTGTCTAAAGTGGCTATGGAAAACACGATTCTGGACCACAACTTTTCCTTCCTGCGCAGGGATTTAAGAGTCAGGGGTAAGCTGCTTCTCCAGCAGGGAAAAGAGTATTATTACCTTTGATTAGGATTAGTCGTGATGTTGAGCAGACAAGCTAAATGGGAGTCATGGTACTTGTGGAGTCTTGTGACTGGCATGAAGCCTATGTGAGGGGTGGTCACATTGGTGCACTTTTCGTGTTTAATGAGTTTCGAAGGAAAGGTGACGAGGGGAGAAATGGCCTTCTGATTCAGACTACAGTTTTGAAAAGAAATTCCGGTATTTACTCTTGTTAAGAGTTGGCTTCACTTGGGACACAAGTCCTGAGTGTGACTTCACACTGACACTGGTATTGACTGCGGAGCCTATGGCGAAGTCTTAGCTGTACCAACAGTTTGGACCTCAATCATCTCAGTCAGTTCACTGTGCCAAGGACAATCTTATTCACATCAGGTCTGCTTTCATGATGTTTGATCTCCTTTGTGCGCACTGCTGTCAAAATGAGTCAAATTGTTCCATGGTATGACCAGCAAACGGTAGTTCACAAGCTGGAATCTGCCGAGACTTCGAGGCTCCAGTAGAGGCTAATTGGTATCCGTCTGATAGATCGCCTGCCCGCGACTTCGCATATTTCGTGGCTGCGTTAACGAATTACAAGCAGCGCACATCGCTGCTCGACCTACAAATGCGCCATGACCGTCATCTCGGACAGTGCTACGCATCCAGAAAAGGTGACAGTATTGCTTCTCCAGCTTGTTAGGGCAAAGAGAATCACAGTGTCGCCATTTGTTCTCAGTAGTCTAAGTTCTGTGCAGAATACATTAAAGACTGTTCAGTGCTAGATAGTTTCAGACTGCGTTATCCATGTTCTGAGCCAGGGCATTTCGATTACATATATAGACCCAAAACTTTTCCAACCAACCGCCACACAATGGAGTGCTAATATGCTGTTGTCGTGCCGCCACTTGAAGTTGGCGTTCGGTGTGGCCGAGCGGTTCCAGGCGCTTCAGTCAGGAACCGCGCAACCGCTGCGGTCGCAGATTCGAATCCTGCCTCGGGCATGGATGTGTGTCATGTCCTTAGGTTAGTTAGGTTTATGTGGTTCTAAGTCTAGGGGACTTATGACCTCAGAAGTTAAGTCCCATAGCGCTCAGAGCCATTTGAAGATGGCGCTAATTCCTCCTGCGAGTCTTCATACATCACTGGCGAGCGAGGTGTGTATCTAGCGAGAGCGATGAAGGAAGTGAGGGTTGACAGATACGGACCGGAATCGCCGGACATGTTGTGGCTCTTGCGTCAGTGTGTGATTCGCACCCAATCTGACGCATGGCTTTGGAGTCCTGGGCGGGTTGTTGTACGCTAAGGTGACCACTATATTAAGAGGTTTCCTGGCAGTAGATTTTTCTATACATGAACTGTGGAATTTTCTGCACTTCTGTGGTGCTCTGTCGTGATACTATCTTACAGCTTGTGGAATAAGCGTAAAGTAGAAGATTTTGTGAAGACTGTAGTCTGAGGTGTTGCAAAACTGTGTTTCCTGTAAATGTCGAACTCCAGTAAGGCTGGTGCACTGGGCTTCCCATAATGTGCCGAATTTTAATCAGTTTCAGCTCACATATTTTTCTGTGGTTTGGCCATGTATCAAAATATCACGCCATTTTGGAACCAATGTAACGTGAGGTGGTGACTTTTAGCCAAATAGGCCAATCTGTTAGCGACGGAATTCGAGCAGACAATTACTAAAGGTATTCTTTTCATGAAGTTTATCTAACACTTCCTGAACTTCTTCACTGCTTAAACTGTTGTCTATTTTAATGGTGTTCACGTTAGTATATTTGGCGATCGATCACCTTGAAAGTTGAAACTAGTGAGCTGCTACAAACTTGACTCTTAGGCAAGATTTAATTGCATTAGTTGATTGCTAAGCTATTCACTGCTTTTTGCTTTCTATCTCTGTAGGTAACTTTATGGGCCTCTGTTAAAGTAAATCTTAGCTGGGGATTAGAAACAATATTTTGTTTCATTAAAGGGGCCAGTTACATTTGATAAATATGTGCTCATGTGGAGAACTGAGTAGCGTGTGATTGTGAGTTGTGTGCTTGAGTACATAACTTTTTCATGAATGTTACTTATCATCATCCTGAACATGGAGTCGTCATGTAAACCTATCTTTTGCAGAAATCTGCTTAACTGATGTGAAGTCCTAACACATGTGGTACCATAGAGAATTGTAACGGCCTTCTTTTATGGCTTTCAAACTGTGAACGTTGACTACACATTCAGAGTTTACATCCAGTTATGATTCTGGAATAAATGTATCAGTATTTCTTTTAGTGGCTAAATTTTATCTATTTACATTAAACACCTTGTGTTTGAACTGGCACCAAAGGTCAATCAATTGCTCCACCCTTTACTAACATCCATCATCCTCCTACACTTATTATTTGTTGCCTCTGTTTGTGTAGCCAACAGTTCGTGATTTCTCATCTCGCTTAACTTCTATTGTTTGTCCTATTTTATGATTAAAGAAACTCTTGCAATTTTTATAAAAGACAAACTCATATTGGTACATTAATCACCCACTAATGATATACTGCTAAACTGCAGTTAATATCCACACACTCGTCAGCCACTGTGTTCTTTCAATATACTTATGAAGTGTGGAAACTGATGGTCAAATTTTCAGACATATTGTAATATACTCGAGGTTCCTGAATTAGTGTTTAATGACTTTTTACCTCATTGCGAGACACGTACCGACATATTTGACGCTGTCTCAAAAACACACGGAAGCTTTTCCCCTGCTCGACATGGCTCTGTTTTGTGACTGTTATATACTCCACAATTCTTAATTTTTGCTCAACTTCCTCTAAGTTTTGTTTGTACATTTTTCTTCTCACATCTCTATGGGAAATGAGCTGTAGTGAACGTACGACGCATATACCTAGCTCTTCTGTAGCCAAATTGTGCTAATAGCACAACCTATTGTCAGTTGCAGCAGGCTGAACGGTTCCCATGAAGCTCTCCACTCTTGCGGAAACCCAAGCTGAACTGCTTTGCCTTTTGGGCTTCAGTACAGGTGATGCTTCAGTACAGATTCTTAGTTGCTTTAATGGTTGCGGCGCAGACAGGAGCCGGCAGGCTGGAAGGAGAACTTGTACACCTTTGAGAGTGTCAAGCAAATGATAATGTAAGTTAAGTTGGAAACGACAGTTTAGAAATATCGTTTAGAGGAACTGGAAAAGAAAAATGAGAATATGTTGTTGTGGTCTTCAGTCCTGAGACTGGTTTGATGCAGCTCTCCATGCTACTCTATCCTGCGTAAGCTTCTTCATCTCCCAGTACCTACTGCAACCTACATCCTTCTGAATCTGCTTAGTGTAGTCATCTCTTGGTCTCCCTCTACGATTTTTACCCTCCACGCTGCCCTCCAATGCTAAATTTGTGATCCCTTGATGCCTCAAAACATGTCCTACCAACCGATCCCTTCTTATAGTCAAGTTGTGCCACAAACTTCTCTTCTCCCCAATCCTATTCAATACCTCCTCATTAGTTACGTGATCTACCCACCTTATCTTCAGCATTCTTCTGTAGCACCACATTTCGAAAGCTTCTATTCTCTTCTTGTCCAAACTAGTTATCGTCCATGTTTCGCTTCCATACATGGCTACACTCCATACGAATATTTTCAGAAACGACTTCCTGACACTTAAATCTATACTCGATGTTAACAAATTTCCCTTCTTCAGAAACGATTTCCTTGCCATTGCCAGTCTACATTTTATATCCTCTCTACTTCGACCATCATCAGTTATTTTACTCCCTAAATAGCAAAATTCCTTTACTACTTTAAGTGTCTCATTTCCTAATTTAATTCCCTCAGCATCACCCGATTTAATTTGACTACATTCCATTATCCTTGTTTGGCTTTTGTTGATGTTCATCTTATATCCTCCTTTCAAAACACTGTCCATTCCATTCAACTGCTCTTCCAAGTCCTTTGCTGTCTCTGACAGAATTACAATGTCATCGGCGAACCTCAAAGTTTTTACTTCTTCTCCATGAATTTTGATACCTACTCCGAATTTTTCTTTTGTTTCCTTTACTGCTTGCTCAATATACAGATTGAATAACATCGGGGACAGGCTACAACCCTGTCTCACTCCTTTCCCAACCACTGCTTCCCTTTCATGCCCCTCGACTCATATAACTGCCATCTGGTTTCTGTACAAATTGTAAGTAGCCTTTCGCTCCCTGTATTTTACCCTTGCCCCCTTCAGAATTTGAAAGAGAGTTTTCCAGTTAACATTGTCAAAAGCTTTCTCTAAGTCTACAAATGCTAGAAACGTAGATTTGCCTTTTCTTAATCTTTCTTCTAAGATAAGTCGTAAGGTTAGTATTGCCTCACGTGTTCCAACATTTCTACGGAATCCAAACTGATCTTCCCCGAGATCCGCTTCTACCAGTTTTTCCATTCGTCTGTAAAGAATTCGCGTTAGTATTTTGCAGCTGTGACTTATTAAACTGATAGTTCGGTAATTTTCACATCTGTCAACACCTGCTTTCTTTGGGATTGGAATTATTATGTTCTTCTTGAAGTCTGAGGGTATTTCGCCTGTCTCATACATCTTGCTCACCAGATGGTAGAGTTTTGTCATGACTGGCTCTCCCAAGGCCATCAGTAGTTCTAATGGAATGTTGTCTATTCCCGGGGCCTTGTTTTGACTCAGGTCTTTCAGTGCTCTGTCAAATTCTTCACGCAGTATCTTATCTCCCATTTCGTCTTCATCTACATCCTCTTCCATTTCCAAAATATTGTCCTCAAGTACATCGCCCTTGTATAAACCCTCTATATACTCCTTCCAGCTTCCTGCTTTCCCTTCTTTGCTTAGAACTGGGTTGCCATCTGAGCTCTTGATATTCATACAAGTGGTTCTCTTCTCTCCAAAGGTCTCTTTAATTTTCCTGCAGGCAGTATCTATCTTACCCCTAGTGGGACAATCCTCTACATCCTTACATTTGTCCTCTAGCCATCCCTGCTTAGCCATTTTGCACTTCCTGTCGATCTAATTTTTGAGACGTTTGTATTCCTTTTTGCCTGCTTCATTTACTGCATTTTTATATTTTCTCCTTTCATCAATTAAATTCAATATTTCTTCTGTTACCCAAGGATTTCTATTAGCCCTCGTCTTTTTACCTACTTGATCGTCTGCTGCCTTCACTACTTCATCCCTCAGAGATACCCATTCTTCTTCTACTGTATTTCTTTCCCCCATTCCTGTCAATTGTTCCCTTATGCTCTCCCTCAAACTCCTTACAACCTCTGGTTCTTTCAGTTTATCCAGGTCCCATCTCCTTAAATTCCCACCTTTTTGCAGTATCTTCAGTTTCAATCTGCAGTTCATAACCAATAGATTGTGGTCAGAATCCACATCTGCCCCTGGAATTGTCTTACAATTTAAAACCTTGTTCCTAAATCTCTGTCTTACCATTATATAATCTATCTGATACCTTTTAGTTTCTCCAGGATTCTTCCAGGTATACAACCTTCTTTTATGATTCTTGAACCAAGTGTTAGCTATGATTAAGTTATGCTCTGTGCAAAATTCTACAAGGCGGCTTCCTCTTTCATTTCTTCCCCCCAATCCATATTCACCTACTATGTTTCCTTCTCTCCCTTTTCCTACTGACGAATTCCAGTCACCCATGACTATTAAATTTTCGTCTCCTTTCACTACCTGAATAATTTCTTTTATCTCGTCATACATTTCATCAATTTCTTCATCGTCTGCAGAGCTAGTTGGCATACAAACTTGTACTTCTGTAGTAGGCATGGGCTTTGTGTCTATCTTGGCCACAATAATTCGTTCACTATGCTGTTTGTAGCAGCTTACCCGCACTCCTTTTTTTTTATTCATAATTAAACCTACTCCTGCATTACCCCTATTTGATTTTGTATTTATAACCCTGTAATCACCTGACCAAAAGGCTTGTTCCTCCTGCCACCGAACTTCACTAATTCCCACTATATCTAACTTTAACCTATCCATTTCCCTTTTTAAATTTTCTAACCTACCTGCCCGATTAAGGGATCTGACATTCCACGCTCCGATCCGTAGAACGCCAGTTTTCTTTCTCCTGATAACGACGTCCTCTTGAGTAGTCCCCGCCCGGAGATCCGAATGGGGGACTATTTTACCTCCGGAATATTTTACCCAAGCCGGCCGAAGTGGCCGTGCGGTTAAAGGCGCTGCAGTCTGGAACCGCAGGACCGCTACGGTCGCAGGTTCGAATCCTGCCTCGGGCATGGATGTTTGTGGTGTCCTTAGGTTAGTTAGGTTTAACTAGTTGTAAGTTCTAGGGGACTAATGACCTCAGCAGTTGAGTCCCATAGTGCTCAGAGCCATTTGAACCAATATTTTACCCAAGAGGACGCGATCATCATTTAATCGTACAGTAAAGCTGTACGTCCTCGGGAAAAATTACGGCTGTAGTTTCCCCTTGTTTTCAGCCGTTCGCAGTACCAGCACAGCAAAGCCGTTTTGATTAATGTTACAAGGCCAGATCAGTCAATCATCCAGACTGTTGCCCGTGCAACTACTGAAAAGGCTGCTGCCCCTCTTCAGGAACCACACGTTTGTCTGGCCTCTCAACAGATACCCCTCCGTTGTGGTTGCACCTACGGTACGGCCATCTGTATCGCTGAGGCACGAAAGCCTCCCCACCAACGGCAAGGTCCGTGGTTCATGGGGGAGAATAAGGCAAATTAATATACAGAAAACTGTGAAAGTCTGCTGTGACATTGTAATTTCGCGGCACGTTTGTTTTCCCACTTGCCCACTTGCCAGCCTGGGTCACCCGCTCTAATATGGTTAGAGAGTGCGTGTGGCAGCGAGCCGGCAAAGGTAGGCCCACGCCATCCTTCGCGAAGCAGGGTGGCACAGGATGGGAGACGGAAGCGTGGAGCGGAAGCAGCCTTATCTACTTGAGCCAGAGAGGTGGGTCGCTGTGGGTAGCAGTGGAGAGGGAGTGGGTTCTGAGCTCGTGCAGGTTGGTCATTGACCGTGCTTGTCTGGATTATCGACGTGGCTGGTCAAGGGACTGTCAGTTTTCATTTTCTGAGTGCGAGACAGACCAGACTGGCGGTTTGTTGGTGACAACCAATCGAAACAGACGCTGGGGAAGCAGAATCCTACGCAGCCGAGAGCAGCGTGGAAGCAGCAGAGTATACTGCAGCTGTCGGCACAGGACATGGCCACCTGTAATGCAGACATTGTCGAACTGTGGCGTCAGATGTGTCTTCCTCGCGGCGCCCAAGAAGAAACGATGGCTCATAGATAGGAGGAAGGACAGTGGAGAGTTCCGGGTATGACATTAGAGTGCAGACCATAACGTGACTGGTGTTTTTGTGCTGCCATTAAAAGTTGGCAAGTATTGGTAATTGTCAGAGTTTTTACTGACCTAAGTAGAGACCGGTGCTGAACACTGGGCTCAATGACCTCATGTTGTTGTGGAAGTGCACGGCTGTAGCGTGAGGGATTTCACTGGGTCAAAACTGTGTCTGAACGCCGAGACTGTGGTACTATCAAATATACCGTTGTTTGGATTTGAAACACGGTGAGGCCGTTGTGAGATTATTGTGTGTTACTAATGACAAGTCTTTGTACCTTTGCTTGTCTATGAATTTTTCTTGTAACATTATACAGTAGTTTGCATTTTCATGTAGATTTGATGTCCTGTCGACTGTCACTCCCGGATACAGCTGAGGCGCCAGTAGTAGAGAATTGTAGATCATGCTAGAGAGCCATTACGCTTGTTCCAATTTTTCATGGTGCCATCTTATAAAGTCATTTGCAGGCACGACCAGTATCGTTGTATTTGTACTATTTGAGACTGTAACTTGGGATAAATTTTTATCGTCTGGTTTGGTGCCCACTTTGGAGTTCGGATTATTTTGTTACGGAGGTAAATATTTTGCATGTTACATTTGTTATCTGAAGTTAACCTCTGCAAGGTGTGTCCACAAGGGTTTGCTATATTCATATGAGCTCCGTTTTGTAAACTGTTGCTTAACAAAACAGACACCGATTAAAAACTCACGCTTGCACAAGTCTCAGCTCAGCTCCACTCCCATCCAAATCCTTTGTCTCAGTGGTATGAAAAAATATGAAACATCATTTTTTGTAGGTAGATCTCACACTTCGTCATGTAAATGTCAGATAACGCAGTACATTATCGAGAAAAAGAATGCCAAGAATCTCAGTTTGACTTTAAATCTGTGTATAATTCGAAGAGGAATAAGAAACACGAACTTTTAATCCTGAAAATAGCGGTGCTACAGTAGTAATATTAATTAACAGCTACAATTCGACGTATGAGTAACGAGACGCGCCTAGAGACGATGGAATATCAGTAGTAGCGATTTAATCTGACAAAATTGCAGTCCGAAATGAAACTGCGAAATTATTTATAGAATGTCTTTAGAGAAAGTCTGTTCATAAAACCTGGAAAATTGCATTCCACAAAAGTAGACAGGAAATAGCCGCAGAGCTACAAACCAGTCTGCCTGTTCTTTACACTTTACAACATATTCGATATGGGAATGAGAAAAATAGGAATTTCATCAAGCTTACAAGTGGATATAGTAAAATTTATCGCATCCAACTCAAGTTGAAATTAAGAGATGGAACAATGTGTGAAGTATAACACTTTATCTGGAACTCATGGATTCCGACAATATTTTCATTCCGTTTCGTCATGGAGACGTGTATTCATCTATATGTGTGTGCTACAACTTGCATTAGACTCCATCAGAAGCCTGGACCTTTAGAAGTAACTGAAGAGAAATAAGGTAAGGAGATTCCTTGTCACCAGAGCTATCCTGAGTTTATTTTTATTTGGTATCTCTTCATATATATGCAGGATTCATTGCAGATTCAAGACGCTAATTGGTTCTAAAATGGTTCAAATGGCTCTGAGCGCTATGGGACTTAACTTCTGAGGTCATCAGTCCCCTAAAACTTAGAATTTTTTAAACCTAACTACCCTAAGGACATCACACACATCCATGCCCGAGGCAGGATTCGAATCTGCGACCATAGCGGTCGCGTGGTTCCAGACACGCTAATTGGTATTAGACAGTTTTTCACTACACTTTCAGAAAATATGAAGAGACTGAAAACAGCTATGCGCTATAGTTATCTTATTTTCATTCCTTGATGTAGAGTGTCGTGTTTATCGATAAGAGCGAAATTTTATGGATAAAAGCAGATATCAGTAATTCCTACTACAATAAGGATGTACTAAATGAAGATTTATACTAAAGAATGATCCCCTGTACAATTTGACAACCGATTTGTGTTTAGTCACAGCGTGGTGGGCAGTGGAGCAAGAAAATGATTACGAGACATCGTAAAAAGTATTGCGTATGGCAGGTAGAAGGAAACGTGCAAATATTACTGCGTATTAAAAGTACGAGCCCTTTGACAATCCTCTTAATCTCTTAAATATTTGTCTCACAGCTGAAGAGAGATCTCTCTCATCAAAAAGTTTAAACTGTAACCCCAAGCCAAGATTAGGACAGGAAGATGTAAACACACTTACAGTAGAGTTGAATTGCGCTAGTGATGTAGCATAGCTTCCCACTCGCAAACAGAACGACCTCACAGTCAAAGTCATAAAGGCTTTAACAACACAGTTAAATTCAAAAAGTAACTGTAATAATAAAATCATGAGTCTGTAAACACCAGGCATGGACACACAGGTACTCGTAAAGCTTCAAGTGAAGGACAAATCCATTAGTTTCATACTTGGCAGAAGAGAGCCCTAAGGCTCCAATAAATGCTATTCTAGCACAAAGGTTGAACATTCTATACATGTTTCAGTCGTAGCATAGTTTAAAAAATACATGTGAGTTCGCGAACAAAGTTAAGGAGGATACAGTAATCAGTAATACCACAGATGTACCAAATTTATATACTAACGTGTCTCTTCATGAGAAATTAGAAATGAACCAGAAAAACCTTACAAAGAATAAAATATATCACAGGAAAAATGGCAGAATTAATGGAACTTTTAGAACTGACGGTGTCTTACAACTGTTTCACTTTTAACGGCAAGATGTTTTACCAACCTGAAGGGGAAATTCCTTTAATTTCCCTAAATTTTGGAACACCTGCATTTCACGAACCGCTTTGCAATAACCAGCAGACTTCTGTACATTTATCGCTATGTGTCTAATGATATTTTGTTAATTAAAGAAGATCAAAACAATGTTAATGAGACAACAGAAAGAAAGAGTGGTATTCGCCTAGAAATTATGTTTATAGTTGAATATTTTCATGAAAATAAAGGAGTTGCCAATAATTTCGACATTCGGCTTACACGAGAGCCGGAGAAACACCATTTTAGAGTGTACAGAAAACCTCCTTGTGCAGAGATTATTACTGATTCAAAGTTTGGCACTGAGACAGTCAAGATGGTATTTTCGATCTATGATTAATAACTTATTACAACGGTACTTAAGCGAGTAAATGAGGAAGAAAGAAATCACTACTACAAAAGAACTTCCAGTTGTAACTAAAAAGGCAATAACAGCGTGAAATCTGGCGTAATGCAGGCGAACAAGAAAATAAGGAAATTTTGTAGAAGTCAATGTGATGTGAAGGAGGACGTCAGAAGTAGTATCAATCCGTAGTATCAATTTCTGTATGCGGTTTAAGACTAATGACATTCTTCGCTTCACAAAAATGCATTGGGTGAGCAAAAAAGCCTCTAAATTCACACAGTCCCTGGATATAAACTTAACTGTGGAAGCTGTCCAAAAGCTTTCTTAGGCCAAATAGGCAGGACGTTTGAAACACGTTTCAGAGATCACGCTTGAATTCACAATAGAATAACAGAGTTTCGTGAATATCTTCTAACGTCTAAGCACTCTTTTGGGATCACTAACATGTGTTGGACGTGGGGCATCTCCTGACAATATTGGTAGAAACTGAGATTTCTGTCACACCGTTTTTTGCCAGGTAACACATTAAACACGCAGAATGGTTTCATGAAGAGTGCATGTTTCGATGCTTCGTAGGCCTCTTACAATCGTCCACCTCGACACAGCGCAAATGTAATCAACAGCCCCCCCCCCCTTTCACCCAGAAGAGACAACGGCGGATCATCGGTTCACACCCTATCGCCCTAGTAGCACGCCAGGGTACAAACTGCCTTCCATGCATCTTATATAACTGAAAGCTGTATAGCACTGCAAAGCTGAAAAAAATGCAGTTAATTGTAACTATCACTTTCTGTTCCCCGTAATTTTAGTTGCTGCACATTGTTTCAAATTTATAATTTCATTGTTTTGTACATTTTATAGTTTTGTGTATCCTATTTTTACACTTTTTACGTCTTAAAACGCTTTATTAAGTTTCAATTACCTTTCGTAATTCCACTTATATTATTTTCGTATTTTATACCTTTTACAGTTTCCGCATCCTTTGTCCTACGCTCTGAACATTTCAACGACAGCTCTTATATAATTTTGCTTTTGTAATTCTGGTCCACTTACTATCATTTCTTTTATCAAATTTAAATCCGATATGCTCATAACATACTTCCCCGACTGCTCCACATCCTTAGTATTTTGAGGACAATTTATAACATAATCCCACTTTTTACGATTTTAGTGTAAGATGCTCTTTTCACGGCAGCTGCTATAATGTTTTATCCAAAGTAAATCTGTTACACTGATGAAAACCTTCCCACTCGTTCTCCATATCTTTTTTCCCTCTCCAAATCCTTCTCGTTCCACATGTCTACCATCCTTGTCTTCACCCTTCCCCCACACCTATTCTCTCCCTCCAACAGTTACGTATTTAAACCATGGATCAAAGTTCCATACCACACTATTCAGTCTGCACTTCTGTTACAGACACTCTAGTTTATTGACGCAGCTGCGTAGGTAAATTCAAGATTTATACACAATACTTTTCCACTTATTGTACACTAATAGCCATTTCATATTTAGTTTTACTTTGTTTTTAAATCTGAAGGAAACTGAGGAAAGTCGAAACTAGCCATAACTTTAAAAAATGTGAAGCAGGGACTGCAAAATAAAGACTAAGTTACAATCGTTTTATTTTATGGATTAAACAAATGTAACTTCAAATTGCATCCTAATAATATCATTACTTTGAGCAGCATCCTCTATAATTGCATAACAACAGTGTCTCACTCACTCGTAGCTTTTTTATGCCTTTAGGTCTTTTCAAAAATTGAGTAAAAATAGTTTAACTACTTTGAAATCTTGAGAGTGTCAGAAATTGGCAATCACTTTTAGGTCTACATCTATTTCAGTGTTCTCAACACATTTTGAAGTGCGCGGAAGAGGATTTTAATACAACGTATGTGGCTTTCTTCCCTCCGTATACCTGTATGGAGCGTCGGAAGAATGTTTAAAAGCATCCGATCTCGCTGTAATTAGCCTAATCGTCAAATAATTTACGCGAATGCAACCAGGTTACGTCGTCGACAACCGCCAATATCTCGACAGTTTCACACCTGTCATTGTCAGAGTAAAACTGCAGCAACTAAGCTGCGTGCATATGTCGAAACACTGGCGGTTGTCAACGACGCCACACGGCTTCGTTTCCGTAAGTTCTCTGAATTATGTATAGGGCGGGAGGAACTCGGGTCTTACAGTGTAATCGCACAGTCGGGGTCCGTATGGGAACAACACTGAAGATGCTGTAGCAGATTCCCAGATTCTTTATTTAATAATGATTCTTGAAAGTTCATAAGTATATTTTTGCAAGACAATTGGCGTCTAGCTTAAAAAGTATGTTACTTCAGTATTAACGCGAGTCTCCGTGAATTATCCAAACCACTCACCATTCATTTACACCTTCAGTATCCAAAGTTTGACCTATTTGTTGTGGGTCCTACACAGGTAAGTAGTATACTTATCTAGACTGATTACATTTTCCTACTATCATACCAGCGAACCTGTCTGTCATCTGCGTTATCTACGCCGGGGTCTATACTATCATTCCATTTCATATTTTTACAAATTATTATACCCAGGTATCTTTGTGAGTTGGCTGGCTCTATGTTTATACAATTTTTGACGTGCATAAAGTTTTCGTTATCCATGTCGGTTGGTAAGGAGGAGGTAGTTCTCTTCGAAGTATGTAATTTAGTTTGAGCTCATAATAAATCCAAATTCCTACCCCACATAGATGTTAATGATATTGGACGCCAGTCTCAAAAAATGGTTAAAATGGCTCTAAGCACTATGGGACAACATCTGAGGTCATCAGTCTCCTAAACTTAGAACTACTTAAACCTAACTAACCTAAGGACATCGCACACATCCATGTCCGAGGAAGGATTTGAGCCTGCGACCGTAGCAGCGCCGCAGTTCCGGACGGAAGCTCCTAGAACCGCTCGGCCGCAGTGGCCGGCGACGGCAGTCTCGTGGATTTATTTTGTCACCTTTCTTGTACACTGGTATGAATTGTGGCTTCTTCTAAGCACTTTTCACATATTTCTTTCTATGGAAGACAGGATCATTATCGTTAAAAGAAAAGGGGATGTCTGAGACGCTAGTGTGTAGAAAACGACGGAGCCCACTAGGCCCTAGGAATTGATTTGATTTTTTGAGACATCAGCTGTTTACATCGCCACCGACACCTCTGCCTATAACCACCACTTTACACCGCGATGGGTAGCCGAGCTGTCTAGGTGTCTTGTCACCGCCCGGACGGCTTCCCCCGTCGGAAGTTCGAATCCTCCCTCGGGCATGGGTGTGTGTGTCGTCCTTATCTTAAGTTAGTTTAAGTCAGACTAAGCAGTGTGTAAGCTTAGAGACTGATGACCTCAGCAGTTTGGTCCCATAAGACCGTACCACAAATATCCAATTTGCAACAACTACTTTCGTTATGATGCAATGTTAAATTGGGGAAGTACTCCTGGATTTTTCTTTCCAAAAGAACATTGGAAAGTGGAGTTCAGCATTTATGCTTCCGCTTTTCAGTTCTCAGATCAGTTCCTTTGGTATCTAATAGTCTACTTCTCATTCACACAATCAAAAGCGAAATTTCCGCTTATTCTGGAGATGCCACAGCTCGTTCATTATGACTCATTTCGAATCTGGTTAAGAATATTGTATCGTTGCCTACAAATTATTTCGCGACAGGTGTCCTCTCTAACAATGGGTGTTCACACGAGTGCTGAATGGTTTTCGAGAAAGGAAGCGTAGGTGACACTGGACACTACGTTTAGTGGCATTGAAAGCTACGTTTGTCAATGAGGGCTTCAGATTTTGTCCTTGCGAGAGCGAAGCGTGTTTCATTCAACATCTTTCTCTCTCTATAGATCTTTGCTTTCTTTTACATCTGTCACTCTCGTAACTGTAGCTTTTGTATGAGAGGATATCCACAAGTGAATGTAAACTAAATTTTGGCAGTAATTTCGTTCACGCCATAAAGAGGCATCGCTGTTAATTCCAATAAAATCAGTTAAGTGGAAATTAAAAACCCCACAATCACGTTAGACTCCATATCACACGCAAATAGCGCTGTAGGAAAATTTATCCGAGAGCCTTTTAACAAAATATTCGTTGTAGTTATTGTTTTCCTTTATGACAGAAATAACGAAGCTAAAACTGTAACTAAATGTATATTATTAAATTTAATAATTAGTTATATTACATAGTAAAATTTTGTAATATTATTAAATTATTTTTTATTTAAATTTAAGCTTACGACACTGGCATTTAGCTGCAGCTTTAGCTGATAAGTTAATGTAATTTAATAAATAACAACAATGAGTATATTTTTAAGTATTACATTAGCCTTTTACATTGATAACTTACTTATAATTTCTGCGGAATCTAGCCGCACCGCCAGATCATGATAAACACGCACTACAGATAGACCAGTAAATCTTTCGTCTCCCGTTTCATTTGTACTGTGAATTTTTAACCTGTTAAGAGTGGTGAGGCGTGTTGCAGGCGCCGCAGCGCACACTGGAAGTGCGACTAATACGGTCAGAAACACTTTTTTATCAAAGTATAAAACGGTTCATCGAGTGATCAGTAGCTTCTATTGCTGTGACCTGTTTTTGCGCTACATATTTCCAGTGACTGAGTCATTTCTCACATTCTCTCAGAAATAGTTACTTTACATTTTCGCTTATAAGTATTTGTGCTATCTTTCTAAGACTTTGTTTCATTACCGATTTTCTCAGACAGAAGCGTCTGATCCCCTTCACATGGTTTAAAACGAGCATCCGTTCAATAAAATGGATAAATACGTTTCCACGGCAAAATATTTCGGCAGTTTCCCTTGGAGTATTGCTGTGCTGGGTTTGCCTTCCAGTCCTTGTGGGAACGAATACGTCGCTTGGACTCGTCTGTTTTGTCTGCTCGAAGAGCATCGAGAACTGAATTTCATTGCTGATATTTTGTGATTATTTTGTTTTCACGTAAAAGTAAATGTTTGTCCAGTCTACGCTGATCTTAATTTCTTTGTTTAAGATCGCTACACAAGAAATAATCTTTTCTTAGTATAGCTAGTGACACAATAAACTGGCTATCTTCTATGGCATGCAGTTGGCATGCTTTAGTGGCGTGATATGCAGGAAAAAAATTCTGCATATCTTTTGACAGGCCCGTGTTTTTCGGTCCAACGTGTCTCAAAATGCGAGATAGTGTTGATGAGATGCGTTAATTTGTCTCGCAATGGAGATTATCACAAAAAGTTTACTTTTTGTAGTTCCGATACAAAAAAATATGCAGGATTCATTGCAGATTCAAGACGCTAATTGGTTCTAAAATGGTCATAAGTCCCCAAGAACTTAGAACTACTTAAACCTAACTAACCTAAAGACATCACACACATCCATGCCCTAGGCAGAATTCGAACCTGCGACACTAGCGGTCACGCGGTTCCAGACCGACACGCCTAGAACCGCTGGGCCACACCGGCCGGTAGTTCCGATACAGATTCACATCATACGTATCACGCATGAATGTGCAAGTACTAAATTAAGTACGCCAGACAGAGTACGAACTGCGATATGGGGTATTCGTCTGTTGGTCTGTAGTTATTGTTCTCTCGCCTGGTAACCGGCCACCCATCACTGCTGCGCCGTCAAAGCCTTGCGCAATCATTTTATGCATACCTTGATTATAAAATAAGAGAAGCGCCATATTCACTGTTGCCAGCGCTTCAACCGAAACATCTTCTAACTAAATAAATTAAAAAAAGGAAGTCCTCCCTGCTACTCGATTTTCTAAATAAGCAGTCTACGTGTCTCCAGTTATGTCTTGTGCTTCGTAAGGCAGCCAGCGAAAACACCTCCTCTCTGACGTTTCTAAGTACTTGCGCGTGGGTAGCATTACCACAGTGTTCAATTACTTCATTCTGTATTCCTGAAGTATACGTAGCTCTACCAACGATTTTTTCAGTGAAAGAGGTATTCTTAAGTGGTTCACCCCCGGCTCGTACACGAAAACTAATTAGTGCTCAGAATGTACCATCATTATGTGCGGGTTCGTTTATTCCAATTTTTCCAGAATTATGACATCTACTTAGGGCAATTACCTATCTTTCGCAACGAAGAATTGTTTTGACAATACCTTTTTATCTATTTCTGTTCTCTTCGGCACTTATGCTGTTTTCCACTTTGATGCACTCCGTAACATCAAGCGCTTTGCCTTCCGCAAACTTTACAATATTTGTTGCCAGCTCGACAGCGAATTTACAATATTTCGTACCTGCATCGTGATCAAAGCTCTCTAAAGGTTTCTTCTACGAGGTTCATTTCAAAAGTTCTGCGCACTGTAAGGTAGAAATGAAGCAAATAATTTATTTTGTAAAATACATTTACAGCCCTTCAATATAAGCTCCACTCTTGCTCATGACACCATCCCAATGTTTTGGCAACTTCCGTATTCCGGATAGGGTACTTTCATTGTTGAGCTGACTGATTACTACGCTCCCCTCACAGGAAGTTTTGTCATCCGCACCAAAACTTTTCCATTCTGACGATTGAGGTTTCAGTTCTAGCTGAAAATCTCGTATCCAAGTTTCAGGTGCAACAGTTCTTTTCAGAAACTGTTCTCCCTCTGTTCGACAGCGCTGAATCAATTATTCTGACATTCTTTTGCGACTTGCTTTCTGCTCTTTACTCAGATAATGCAGAACGGATCTGGCATCACATGTATCATCTTTAACGTTTCAGTTATGATTTTGGTTCAAATGGTTCAAATGGCTCTGAGCACTATGGGACTTAACTTCTGTTCTCTGCCTCGTGATGACTGGGTGTTGTGTGATGTCCTTAGGTTAGTTAGGTTTAAGTAGTTCTAAGTTCTAGGGGACTGATGACCATAGATGTTAAGTCCCATAGCCCTCAGAGCAATTTGAATGGGACTTAACTTCTGTCGTCATCAGTCCCCTAGAACTTAGACCTACTTAAACCTAACTAACCTAAGGACATCACACCCATCCATGCCCGAGGCAGGATTCGAACCTGCGACCGTAGCAGTCCCGCGGTTCCGGACTGCGCGCCTAGAACCACTAGACCACCGCGGCCGGCAGTTACGATTTTGTAAACTGATGTGACACATATACTGGCCACATATGCAATTACCCAACAAGTTTTTCATTAAACTTTTCTCGAAATGAGAGGAGTAGTCTCTTGCAGTTGGTTGCCTTCTACTTATTCGGTTATCGTCAGGGCTTATCCGACCTTCGCGGAAACTCGAGCAGACCACCGTGATACTGTAGCTGGTTGATATGAGGGAAGGCAACCAAACAGTGAGGTCATCAGTACCATCGCATTGGGGAAGGAGGGGGAAGGAAGTCGGCTGTGCCCCTTTAAGGTAACCATCCTGACATTTGCCTGAAGCGATTTCTGGAAATCACTGAACACCTAAACCAGGGTGGCCGGACGCGGCTGTTAATCGTCTTCCTCCCGAATAAGAGTTCAGTGTGCTAACCACTCCGGCACCTCGCTCGGTGTGATACTGTGGCACAATCCACTACATTAGGGCTTCCCAACCTTTTCAGCTGGCAGATCCCTTCTTCACTCGAAAATCCGTGGTGGACCCCTAGTCAGTCTCAGAGCACAGTAGCTTTAAGTTTCAGAGCGAAACCCATGGGAACTGAAAGCTTCTTAATACAAGTGCCATGTTCCCGATGACCCCCTTCCCCCACGAAGTATCAATAGTCTTTGGTTTAGAGATGAATGAAAACAATTTGAAACTAAACGATCCAATTTGAATTTCCACAGTGTCCAGACACATACTATTGGATTTACTCCCTTTGCTCAACACGCTATAGCCTGATTAAAATTACCTACTAATTGACATTTCACGCCGGCCGAAGTGGCCGTGCGGTTAAAGGCGCTGCAGTCTGGAACCGCAAGACCGCTACGGTCGCAGGTTCGAATCCTGCCTCGGGCATGGATGTTTGTGATGTCCTTAGGTTAGTTAGGTTTAACTAGTTCTAAGTTCTAGGGGACTAATGACCTCAGCAGTTGAGTCCCATAGTGCTCAGAGCCATTTGAACCATTTTTTGACATTTCACGCGTTGGAGATGCCTTCTTCCAAGAGCAATCAACGTCACGTCGAAACTGTTCGCTGTTGAGAAGCTGCCGCTTGTGGTTTGTTAACTTCCACTATTTGGCTACTGTTGTGTAAGGAGCATGCACATTTCGTAAGAGTCGTGTGTGTGTGTGTGTGTGTGCGTGCGTGTGTGTGTGTGGTTTTTCGTGAAATCCGAAGAGAAATGTTCAAATGTATATAAAGTCTATGGGACTTAACTGCTGAGGTCATTAGTCCCTATCACACTATTAACCTAAGTTTACTTTCCGCTAAGGATAACGCACGCACACACACACACACACACACACACACACACACACACACACACACATGCCCGAGGGAGGGACTCGAACCTCCATCGGGAGCGACCGCGCAATCCACGACGACATGGCGCTTTAGTCTGCGCGGCCATTCCGCGCGGCTTTGAAGAAAAGAGGCAGGCATATGATTCGGGATACAAACACATCACGAAAGGAAAGAGGCCAAGGAATTCATTTAAAGGACTATTGTGACATCTGTTGTGCAATGTGTGGGAATACATTCACCCACTTTACATGCGATCCCAAAACCGGATTTCGTAAGCCGATCTCCCAGTTCTGCTTTTGGTTGGTCAGGTAAACACTTCAAAATCGATTTTCGAAATCTGCTTTCATAAAGCCGTTTTCCATTTCTACAATCGATTTTCGCGCCCATGTAAACAGCTCGGAATGTCTAGTTATGTTTACGTCTTTGCTTATCTACTGAACGGTAGCTGTCAGTCCATAGCCGGCAGCTAGCAGGTGGCGTCGCAACAGTGTACTGTCAGTTGGTAGCTGGCAACTGGAAGGTGGCGTGGCAACAGTTTAGCCACAGCTGACAACTTCAACTAGTACTTGGACACTATGTCGTGGCAGTCAGCCTCGACTGTAAACAAATTAGATAAACAAACAAACAGACACTCTTATTTCTATATATGAAGACAAAGCATTTCACAGATCGTAAGACTTTTTTTCTCAAAGGAAACAATTCTGGCAGAGGAGGTTTACTTTTTACAAGGTGGCACGTGAAAAGTCCTCATTTGTTTACGCTCGTAGGCAGCACCAAGTAACTGTAATTGAAGAGCTGGCCGGCCACATTTTTAACTGAGAGGTCGGAATATATTACTAAGAAAATAAATTAGCTTCAGAGACCATTTTAATTTTAGTAACAAAAATATCAATGCCAACAGGATTCAATTAATAATTATTTTGTAAATGATAGAAGACAGGAACAAAATTCCTACAGAGCTATAGTTCAGGTATGATCACTGAACATCCACGAAGAAAAATGCTTTCTTCTTTACTATAGATGAGTCTGTAGGAGTAATAATGGAATCCTAATGTGATGGTTGAGAGTGCCTCTGCTGGCACAATTTTGAAAAGTTGGGTTCAATTCTTGATAACTAGAGACGGATGTCTGGTTCCGCATCTAGAAAGCTTCGGTACTTAGTTTTGTGGGCAGCATAGATCGAGAATCCAGATTCAAACATGTATGTTGTGGCAAACGGAAGAAGTACACGTTTTGCCTTTTCTACAAGGGGGTAGTATTTTTTGTTATCCAAACGGATCCAAAAGTGTGAATAACCGTCAATGTGAAAACTTGATTTCTAGGTAGGATCTGTGGCAATTTATATCAACAACTCATATTCATTTGATGATAGAATGTTCGGCTTTTGCCGCGCGGGATTAGCCGAGCGGTCCAAGGCGCTGCAGTCATGGACTGTGCGGCAGGTTCCGGCGGAGGTTCAAGTCCTCCCTCGGGTACTGGTGTGTGTGATTATCCTGAGGATAATTTAGGTTAAGTAGTGTGTAAGCTTAGGGACTGATGGCCTCAGTAGTTAAGTTCCATAAGATTTCACACACATTTGAACTTTTTTTTTGTTCGGCTTTTTGGATACAGTGAATGGGTTGACCACCCATTCGTATTTCTGCAGCTTCTCATTTTCTGGTGTTGGGAAATAATGCTCCATCAATGACATCGGGCTTCAGAGACGTTCCAGGATTTGATGAAACAAATTCTTCCCAAGCGCCAATGTTTTGTTTTTCAAAGACTCTTTGAAAAGAAGAAAACACTCGACCTCCCTCTCCTCGACACTCTATGCCCAAAAACTGATTTATCTCTTGAATGCTCGAACTTTGTCGATCACAGTGACCTTTGTTTCACTTTTCCCTTGGAGTGAAATATTCATTTCGTTCATTTTGGAGAAAATATCTGACAAACAGGCGAGTATACACCGGCAATTTTCGTCATCAATAAGGTCTGCTAATTTGGTGTTATGATGCAAAAGGAAAGCTAAGACTTCCAATCTTAATTCGTACAGCCGAGAGAGTGCATTCCGACGTGAGAGCCACCTCACTTCTGTGTGGAGAAGCAGGGAATGATGAAGGCTTCCCATATCTTCACACAGTATTGTGAAAAGTCTTGACTTCCCCACAGCAAACGTAAGAATAGCTTCTTCAAGATGTTGAATGATGTTTCAAGAAATACACATTGAGTGCACAAATTGAAATTTCTTGTCCTTCGCTGCTTTTTCGATAGGGGATGCAATTATCGCCATTCGTGTGACTACCGGCAATTAACGGTCTGCTTTTTAGCAGTCCATCTCTGTAGCTGAGTGGGCAATGTAGATGGGTGCCTTGCGAAGGACCCAGTTAGATTTATGGTACTGTCAGGATTTTTTGGTTGAGAAACGAATGTAGTACTGCTTGCACAAAATAACTTGGCCCCTCTGTGGTCAGGTGGTCAGAGGAAGTCGGCTGACTTCGTGCCGCTCCGGAATATTTACGCGCGTTGCCTACCTAGGTATGTAACAGTGTTGTTGTGCGCCGAAGCAGTAAGTGACTGTTGTAGGTATAGTGTTGATCTATGTGCTTTGTTCTACGTAGTAATTGTTAATATTATTTACAAAAGTGAGCGAAGATGCGATGCCTAGTCCTTCTAGTGACTCGCGATAAGGTTTCATGTTACTTCTGCGACGCATTTATGCATATCACAGTCGTTTCTTTTATATGCTAGAGGGTGGCTTGTTGCAGCAGCCAATGTGCCATGAGCCGAAGGCAAACTTCCTCCTCTAGCATGTTCTGCTCATACGCCACTCTGAACACTTTCCGGTACTCCCCCCCCCCCCCCCCCCCCCCCGCCTTCCCCCCGTAAGACCGGTAGACTATCACTATCACTGACATGCCATTCACAGTGAAGTTGGCAAGGTCCTATACTTTCTAAAGAGGAGACAGTATCTTTGTGAGAGGATCTACGTGACATTACCTTGGCATCTCAGGTATAAGATTCTCTGCAGTTCGCAATAAGCACCCATTTTTGGTTACCTCAAACTCTTGACAGCAGTAAGAGCGATTTCCTGATGCTTACGAGCAGCTGCTAATTCGTCCTGTAACTGAAAGTAATAGTCACAGTGAGGTTGCATTGTGGCCGATGAAAAGATTTTCAGGACAGTAAACACGTATTATTTGATTAAGCACTTAACATTATTACTGCACTCATCACTGTTATTTGATTAAGAACATAACATTATTACTGCACTCGTTCACTGTCTAATTGTTTCTTTGCAGACATTAGCAACCTCAATGTAGTCCTAAGTCTACGTTAATGTCTAGATTTCTTCGGCTGAGTCATAGTATAGTTATTTGATAATAGATTTATTAATGTCAATTTCTTGTTTTTATTTGCTATCATTACGTCCTTTTGTCGTAGTAGTTCAGACGGCGGCAGTATTGTAAATGATTTTGGATGCGATATACAATACGGAAGAAATGAAGATTAGTGTTTAACGTCCCTTCGACATCGACGTCTTTAGAGACACAGCACAGGCTTGGAATGATTCGAGAGGTGAAGGAAATCGGGCATGCCCTTTCAAAGGAACCATCCCGCCATTTGCCTGTAGCGATTTAGGGAAATTACGGAAAAGTTTTATCTCGGTGGTAGGAAACTGATCTGAACCGTTGTCTTCCCGAATATCAGTCCAGTGTGCTAACCACACCGCCACCTCGCTCGTTACTTAAGGAATACTGTCGTTATGTGAATTAAATTTTGCCAGTAATTATGCAGCTATCAAGCACAGTAGGGTACTAATTCGGAAAGAGCTTCTCTTTAAGTCGCATGATGTAGTTTTGTTTCACTTCGTCACTTTATTGCGGCTAACAATTGCTGCGTTTATTTGGGAATACATTTTGAATTTACTTGGAGTTCGCCTTACAAGAAATCTCGTCGGCATACACCACGATTCCATCAACATCATCAGCTATCCGAGAGTACTGATCCATACAGATTACCCTTCCATAGATTACCTAGGTTGTACGTTATTCCTGTTCAATATTAGTTATTAACCTTATCTAGAAATTGGAAAGCCTGAATGGTGGTGTCATCAATCGATCTGCTCCACATAAATCGAACCTGGAATTAAGCCTCCAGCAATTTAATCTTTCTTGCATCACAGCTGCTAGTCAACATTGCTGAAAGTTTTTTTCAAACGAGTCTTTCTGAAAAGTAGTGTCACCGAATATTTTATGTGAAAACTCTTACAGCTTTCTAAATGAAACAAACTTTATGGACACTGTTCATCTTTATTCTTCATATACAGTTACCGTGGCGAGGAACACATTTCTCCAAACAGCAGACCAGTCTCTTGATACCGTAACTGTATGGTTTTCTTTATTGGCGGAGACACAATCTCACCTCTGATTTCACCACTTCATCACTATTAAAGATAAGTACTAGAAGATGCTCTTCAAGTTTTGGAAACTGATGAAAATCGGCCAAGTCAGGGCTGTATAGAGTATGATCGAAGACCGTGAAACCAAGACGTCTGAATGTTACAGATGTCGCAGCGACTGTGGCTGGCCTGGCATTGTTATGATGAAGGCGAGGGGCTCACTGTGTAGAACAAATCTTCAGATTCGAAGTTTGATTACAGCGCGCTGCTCCTCACTTGCCGACGTAGTTGCGTTATGCAGCACCATGTCACACGCTTCAATTCGGAGCCTTCAGACGGGCTGATATTTCTTTCTCAGCAAAAACATCAGATTTGCCATGTCCAGCATCTTTCTGTAGGGTCTTGTCCACTAGTCTTATATAGTGTGCCTAAAGGATGCTTCGTTCTCCCAGTGCTATGCAGCAATTCAAGCAAATAATATCAACAGTTTTATTTCAATAAAGCAGATCTGACAATACTTAACTTGAATGTTCAACAAGTGTCGCAAGCGATGGACGACATGCAATCAATAATGTTATTCGCTATAGACAATGTCCAAACAAGAAACGGATATGGATCAGTAATAACTGCTCTCATAACACTCTCTGCTAGGCCATGCTAATACTCTGCGAATTCTTTCTTTTTCTTTTCTTTTGCTGCCGCCCTTATCCCGCATTGTGCGCAGGGTCGGCGGGGTTAAGTACGGATTTGGCATGGTTAATTGTAAGGGGTGGCCGGATGTGCTTCCTGCCGCCACCCCACACCCCCCAGGAAGGAATTAGTGTACCCCAGCTGTCTGCGTCGAGTGTAAATCGTGAAATAGTGTGAATGTGTTGCAAATGTCTGCGAGTCGTGTAACTGAGGTGGGAAGTGGGGACCAGCCCGGTATTCATCTAGTAGGATGTGGAAAACCGCCTAAAAACCACATCCAGGCTGGCCGGCACACCGGCCGTCGTTGTTAGTCCGCCGGGCAGAATTCGATCTGGGGCCTGCGCGCCTACCCGAGTCCAGGAAGCAGCGCGTCAGCACTCTCGGCTACCCTGGCGGTTTGCTAACACACTGCGAATATTGACCACCAATGTCCGGCCGAGGCTGGCAGAGCGGTGTTTATATTCAATTCGGCTCGATGCCGTTCCTATCGTGATGACGTCCTGGTCAGCGAGCTATTGGCCGACGTCGTCTCACTGCCTTCTATTCTCTTACGTTCTTCTTCTTTGTTCCGGTGCTGTGGTTACGCCAGGACACTTTCAAAGTCTGAATGTTTCGTTTTGTAAATCGTCTTGAAATTGCCGTGTGTTCTGGATACCTCATATATTAACTACAAAGATATTCTTTGTGTTTTGGCACATATTCCGTATGCACCTTTTTTACAGTCACAAATAGTTTTTATCCGGAAGAAATATTGATAATGCATCCAGAAAGTGAATGTAGATTTTGTGTAAAATCTTTAGGCTAAGATGGCATAAAGGAAACATAGATAACTAGTTCGACCGTTTCTGGTCACCTTCAGATCAGAGTATAAAAAGTTGTGTCTACGAAAAGACAATCAGTTGACAGAGTGACTTCTTATTTTAAACACAGCTTCTTATGCTCCCAACTGAAGCTGACCGGAAACTGTTGGAACTAGTTATCTATTTTCCTATACACTGTGTTGGCTAAGTTGATTTTACAAACAATCTGCAGACTGGTGTCTCTACACTAAAAATATCCGGTAACTAAAGATGTTAAGTGCCAGGGGGATGTTAACCAACATGATTGCCTTTCTTGTAACTTTGTTGGTTATGAAGATAGAAAAAACGGCACCTCGTTTCTAAATAACTCTCTACATTATTTATTCGGTAATTCATTTCCTCTTCACAAGATGGGTTCAAAAACTATCACAATGTACCTATCACGTACATATATCGGTATTAAAATCATAACACGAAACTGATCTCAATTCTCCTATACTAACACACAATAACAGGTTAATGAAACACGTCCACTTGCTGGGACTGAAAGTAAACAAACGGACACAAAGAAAATATATAATGGGCATCCGGTCAACCATCTTCAGTTGACGCTTTGTGTGAGTACAATCAGGTTTAAGTAGTAACATTGTAGTCGAAAGTCTGAGGACTCTAAGAATGTAGCGATTGGGAACTTCAGTAATTTTATCACATGAGGTGGCAGCTATGACTCTTTAAAGCGCTTCACACCGTTCAAAATTAAAGGAAGCCATTAACCACAAATTTCGTTTTTCTATTTTTTTGCATTAGAACTGCAACCGACCTCTCTAAGATTCTTTCTTAGTGCTTTAAGCACACTATCGGGAAAATATAATAAAGAGATTCACATTTATATTGTGAAATTCTGAAAATCTATAATTTGTTTCGCTTTTCTCTCAGTGACTTATCGCTCATATTTTATTGCTGCACTGTGGTTATAAAAGAATCACTGTTTTGTCTTCATTATTGCTGACATTAGTTGTCTTTGAGTGAATGGAAAATTCTTAGTTGTTCCAAATTACACCAATTTAGACATGGAATTACAAAAATAAAACAAATTAAACAAGCCTGGAGAGAGAATAAGAATAACGCGGTGCTGACAAGAAAGACATCCTTAAACTAATCATGCTAATACGAATAGTACCCACGCCGACCCAGCATCAATGCTGGACAATATCAGAAGGAAAAGAAAGGAGAACTGATTACAGTACTACAAAATGATATTCAAGACATCCGTACCTTGATCATCTTTGCTGCACGGCTGGTCCATGCTAATGTTAACAAGAACCACCTCAGGCCGTATTTTAAAATTGTTCTTTATTAAGCACCACTCGTTTCGTGGATCATTCTCAAGTGCATCTACATTATCCTCGTTACGTAGAAATCGTTTGCCAAGCGTAGTTGTGCATAGCACGATCATCAAAGAGCATTATCTCGCGATGGGTAGCAACAAAGCACACCAATACAAAGCAATTAATGGTCCAGCCACATATGTACAAATGTGTTCGGGAATGCAATAACTTCCAGTCTGAGTTAAAAAAAACACGGTTTCTAGCTTACGGCTCGGAACGCGATGATAGCACGACTGTCTCAATTGATCTCTGTATTTTTAGTTAGTCTTAGGAGCGAAGTGACCCGTTTTCCCGCGTCATATTAGGGAGTGGAACTGGAAAGGGAATCGCTAGAGGTAGTACAAGACACCCTCCGCCACACGCTGTATGTAGCCCTGCGTGGAATGGATGTAGATTGTAGACTCACGATTAGAGTATTCGAGATATCAGTCTCCGTATCGCTATTCAGTTTTAAGTTTCACAGTATAACTGAAGGCGAATGCCTGAACGGTTCCTTCGAAACGGATACGTCAGCCAGCACAGTCACTGGCTGGGAATATGTCTTCGTTAACAGGAATACTGTGAGCACATTCCGTGATACGCAGTCGATATAAAGGAACTTGAAGATAACTGATAAAGCAATGAAGTAATGGATGTGGAAGTAGAAAAACAGCACCGTTCTTTGCGATATTAGTTTTGCCAGTGTTAAAACTTAAGAAATGGTATTTTTGCATCGTAAATGACAGCGTTTTAGCATAGAATCTTGACAAGTTATGTGAAGGTTACCCGCGGAAGTGGGGTAAACCTGCACTTTGAAACTGAAATAGAATTTAGGTCTACCAGCTGTTGGGTTTATAGATGCATCGTTACTGGTAATGTTGTAAGAAATGTAAAAAATTACTACCTGCATACTTATGAACACTTTTATATTTATCACTTTTGTTCATTAGTTATATATAGCACGATTCAGACATTTTCGTTTCTGCACTATCTGTGTCAACAACTAAAACATCATTTTAGATTCACCCAATAATGGCAGTTACACGTAACCATTTCGGACATGAAATTTTAAATTCATCGGTGTGTATTCACAAGAAATTCGTAACGAAAGCCAGCGATGTGTGTTACATTTTAACGTGAACTTTGTGATATTAGGTAATACATTCTGTAGAGTCAATTTCAATCCACTGCAGCCTTGTATCGTGTCTGCCGTTTGTCGATGTTGGCAGTGTGTTTCTTTCATATTATGCTGAGGTGTCCTCACAACGTCTCCTTTTTATCAAAAAATAAATCCACAGGTTAAATATGCATAGAGACTTGATGAAAATGTGCTTCCCAATAGACTCGTGCAGTTGCAAGTTTTCAAAACTATTGGCTATCTACAACCGATTGAGCCATGTAAGACTATGGGCGGTCGCCGTACACCAGTCACGCATGTAGGTGCATGCCTCAACAAGTGCATGCGAGTTGATTCAATGCACAGCAATGTTCAAACTGGGCACCTCTGTTTCTGTTTGGGGCAGGCTATAGCCCCATGCTGAGATGGACGTCGACAAATTGTTGCTCGAAGTAACAATTCGGTAGCGAGAGAGACCGAAAGCTTTCATCGTTAACTAATGATAAATGTCAAAAAAATGTGAATGTTTATGTGTGCAGCCTCATACCTTCGTTGCAGTGCATAGTACAATTCTCAAGGCAGTCAATTCAACTAAGTACCTGGGTGTTAAAATTACGAACAACTTCAGTTGGAAAGACCACATAGATAATACTGTGGGGAAGGCGAGCCAAAGGTTGCGTTTCATTGGCAGGACACTTAGAAGATGCAACAAATCCACTAAATAGACAGCTTACACTACACTCGTTCGTTCTCTGTTAGAATATTGCTGCGCAGTGTTGGATCCGTACCAGGTGGGATTGACGGAGGACATCGAAAGGGTGCAAAAAAAGGGCAGCTCGTTTTGTATTATCACGTAATAGGGGAGAGAGTGTGGCAGATATGATACGCGAGTTGGGATGGAAGCCATTAAAGCAAAGACGTTTTTCGTCGCGGCGAGATCTATTTACGAAATTTGAGTCACCAACTTTCTCTTCCGAATGAGAAAATATTTTGTTAAGCCCAACCTACATTGGTAGGAATGATCATCAAAATAAAATAACAGAAATCAGAGCTCGAACAGAAAGGTTTAGGTGTTCGTTTTTCCCGCACGCTGTTCGGCAGTCGAATGGTAGGGAGATAGTATGATTGTGGTTCGATGAACCCTCTGCCAAGCACTTAAATGGGAATTGCAGAGTAATCATGTAGATGTAGATGTAGATGTAGATGTAGATGCATCCAGAAAGGGCACTTCCATACACCTTACAGATGAAATGTATGTGGGACGGCCAGATTTAAGATATAGAGATAAATGCAACTTAACTGCTCCAAGTGGTCAAACGATAATGGCACTATCAAGACGCAGACAGAACAGGAAGGCAAAGGCTCATAATTAACGACATAAGAACTGTGGTTATTCGGTTCAGCTACAATAAGCCAAAATAAAGGGCGGAAAAAACTATTGAAAGTAATAACAAATATAAAAAAACTTATGAACCAGTTTTTTCTGTAGAGACGAACTTTAAATAATTCATGGCAAGGTCCTCTTTATTATGCTGTTTCTTTCCGTAAGTTTGTTATTTCCAAAAGATAACCGTGGCGTTTAAAATATTTTACTTATTCAAATCGATGCCACATTGTTAAAGTGAGACAGCGCACTCTAAGAATAGTTCACCAACAGTGGAGTCCTACCGTAATGGGATTTCTCCATTAAATTCTTTGTTATCTGCAGAAGCAACTATTCACTGATTCAATTAAAGCCACGTGTGATGAAAAATCAATCTGTTCTCTATGGTTGTGTGTACTCCGGCTCCATCAGCAGTTATGGGAAACTGAGGATGCCATACGGTCCGCAACTCAGGAACAGCAGTGCTTGCACAGTTTGCCGGCAAACAATCCACCTTGTTACTAAGCCAGGTAAAATGTTATTACAGCGGGCTTCCTGGGAAGTTGGCTAACTGCCACATTCGCCTCGTATTACGCTCCGCTGTCCCTCCGTTAAAACCTCGCTCGCGTGCCTCCCCCCTAAAAGCTTCTCATCCGAGTCGTATTGCGCCGTTCAGCTCGGTGGTATTCCAGCAGAAGCAACGAGTTGGCGCTGTGCAGGACTAAAGTGCATACGGCTCCCACCACTGGACGCTATATAACTCGCCGTACATGTCTGTTCACAACGCTCCGCTCACGTTATCAAATTCTCCTACTGCTAGATCCGGTTTTAGACCTGGGGCAAGAACGAAGGGAAGAAGCAGCAACTCGGAGAGAGCAGACGAAGGTTTTTAAAGCTTAGTTCTGCAGATTGAAACCCTAAGCAAACAGCTCCCCTCGATAGAAGTAGACTATTACACCTGCTGAAGCCATGCAATATCATTTTTAAAGAGCAACTGTCTGTGGCATCCCCCGCTTCAAGAACTGCACTTTCAGAGTTTACATAGAGTAATATAAAATCTCGGCTATATTTAGCAGTTTGTCATCTTGTTATACCGTAACATTCCTGAAAGTGTTTTGAGCCACTAGTACCTCAGACATTGTTATCGTGACGTGCTACACATCTACATCGAGGATAGCTGTAAATTTATCAGAGGTGAGTGGAGCAACATTGTTTAGTTTTCTGACACCTTATATACCTTCTTGCAAAAATCCGTATGCTGAACTTAGTAGCAGAACAAAAATTAATGTCAGTGCCGGAGACAGCGCGAGTAATGTTACCAACAACAGGAATTGGAAGCAACAGTGTCACCTGATGAAATGCGACACCAACTCCGGTACTTCACGTATTAGGTTCAAATGGTTCAAATGGCTCTGAGCACTATGGGACTTAACAGCTGTGGTCATCAGTCCCCTAGAACTTAGAACTACTTAAACCTAACTAACCTAAGGACATCACACACATCCATGCCAGAGGCAGGATTCGAACCTGCGACTGCAGCAGTCGCGCGGTTCCGGACTGCGCGCCTAGAACCGCGAGACCACCGCGGCCGGCGCACGTATTGGGGATGTGTGTGTTGCGACAACCATATTTTCCTTGCCTTTATTTAACTTGTCATTCTCTTAATATGATCATTCAAATTTGTTCTGTTTTCATGTATTTTATTTCCTAATTGACAGAGTTATTCCTAGTGTCATCAATCTTAATTATCTTTAATCCACTATGTGTTTTCACTGCTCTGAGAAATATCATTTCTGATCCCTTAATTCCACTCTGTTGTTGTTTATTTTTGGTCCATTACCCACGTCCTTAAACAAAGGAGGAAAATTCATTGCCTTGTGAAATTTCAATAGTATCTCTTGCCATATTTTGTTTCCAGGTACCTACTGATTGTGCCATATGTATTTGAGAATTTCGCTAATTTCTTCTGTGTATCAATACCATATTACTGTGTAAGGTCGCACCCTAGAGAGTTCAGCGTCTAGCTTGATCTAATATTTCTTTGTGAACAACAGATGTAGATATTTAGAACTATTGCCGTAAAAACCTATGGTTTCCGCCTTTTCTGTTGATATATTCGTAAATGAAATTAGTTTCGTGCACCATCCTCTTCTTTCTCCAGTAGTGTCAGTAGTGCCTTCGATTCTTTTATTCAGTACTCACTTTCTACTGAGGTATTACATGTCATGCATATTATTCGGTCGACTTTCCCGTCTAGCTGATCCAAGTCGCAACTCTCTGCTGCTAGGCGGCTCCGGATTGTAGCGCGGAATGAGGTAGTGTGCAACTTAACTATGTCATTGCGAGAGCAACTGTATGCTGTAATCGAGTTTCTAACGGCAGAAATCTTCGACCACGCAAGAAGCAACCTCTCCTTCAGTGTGAAAATGCCAGAACACATAGGAGAGCTGTGACATCTCCTACAATCTAACGTTTTTGGTTCACTGTCATCGATCATCCCCCGTTCAATCCAGACTTTGCCCCATCCGATTTTTACCTGTTTCCCAAACTTACAGGACACATTGGAGGACCTCACGTTGATAGTAATGAAGCGTTGTAAGCTGAGGCGAGGTTGTGGCTCTGCCAATAAAATCAGATATTCTACAGTGGTGGTATCAACATACTGGTCTCTCGTTGGGAGAAGTTTCTTCGTCTCCAGGACGAATATTTTGGGAAATAAACATATAGACATGAAAAATAAAAATGTAGAGTGTTAACAACGTTTGTTTAATTAAAAACTTTAACGATTTTCCCAAAAAAATCTGACGCATTAATTCTTGACTCATCTTCGTACGCTGAAAGATTTCTATGGTGCACTACCACGTTTTGTGATGCCTTTGTTTGGCAATATATAGGTTGTATTAACATGCCATTTACATACAGGACGACAGTGGCCGTTTTGCAAAGATTTCCCAGATCGGCTGTCAAACGTAGTCAGTAACCTCTCTCGTCATTGTTCTCCACATATTTATCTGTTAACACCATCAAAATATTTGACGAAGACTCAGAACACCAAGTGGGTTTCTGAGTCAGCTACAATACGAAAGCACTTGATTTAGTGATTATATTGTAAAATAATTTTGCAAGGTGGGTGATCGGACAAACTTTACGTTGTTGTTATTCATGCAGCGTGTTGGTATATGGAGAACAACATTACAAATGTGAAGTTCATACTACGAAGTAAATTACGTGCATTAGAACTTGACATAGTGGAGATGAGGAAGTCATTAGAGACGCACTGTATCAGCTCGAACTGGAACTGCGAAAAAACCGGCAGTGACCATTTGGAAGAAAATCTGTCAAGTTGGCTTCAATGTGCATTTTGTAATCAAATTCTCTGGAATGTTAGTCCGGTGCGCTAACCACTACATCATCCGCTGCGTAACATGGTCTTCATTCTTCCAGACTCGATGGAGACTCGATATTGGATTGTGCTCTAGTACTATAACCACAATGCCCGTTCAGTGACGTAGACTTTGATTCCACCACGTGAATTTCTCTCACAGAGCAAGGGAGCCTCACTTACACTTAGCAGAGTGTCAAAAATAAGTTAAGTCAGGAGTAAACATATTCTTTTATCTTCGCAATCACACAGGTCAAAGTGATTTTAACCGAACAAATTAGCACACATTTTTTATGTAAATGATCACTATACTATCATTACAAGGATTAAGGAGGTTATGGATGTCGATGATTGGCTCAAGGTAGGCCACTAAAGTGATAGTATAACAGTGCCTGTAGATTTTCACACTACATTTCTTATCTTGGCTCGGTGCTTTGTAATAAATAACACGCTTAATAAACAGCTATTTCTAATTCCCTTTCTAGTATAATGGCCAACGATTTTGTGCAATTGTTAGTATTTTAATTTTCAACCTCCTCATGGGCTCTAGTGACTTATTACTTGACGACGAAGTAATAGTGCGAAAACAGGTTCCTAACAGGATAATACTGGAACAAGACGCAATTTCTCAGCGTTTGAACTTCTAATTTGAAATTTTTCTTCCCGAAAGTGATGCAAATATCGGTTACTAGAAGTTTTCTATCTCGTACACTGATCCAGTTCTTCGTGAAGTATGTCATTAAGTACATTCGTGATCAGTGCACGTATAATATCGTGTCTGTATTGTTAATGGCAGTGTTACTGTAGGCTAAATCTACACAACTTTTTATTTTGTGCTAGGATAATATACATGTAAAATTTTAAAAATGTGTTTTGTATGTAGGCTGTTTAGGTTTTTATGTTGGTAACGCCACATAGCGCTCTGTATGAAAATCATTGATTGTGCTGTGTGCAGTCTGTGGCTGGTTGGCATTGTTGGGATATTTGCTACTGTGGTGTTTGGCAGTTGGAGGTGAGCCGCCAGCAGTGGTGGATGTGGGGAGAGAGATAGCAGAATTTTGAGAGCGGACGATCTGGACGAGTGTCCGTCAGAAAAACGAAATTTGTAAGATTGGATGTCATGAAATGATATATATACTGTGACTTTTGAGCACTATTAAGGTAAATACATTGTTTGATCTCTACCAAAATCTTTCATTTGCTAACTATGCCTGTCAGTAGTTAGTGCCTTCAGTAGTTAGAATCTTTTACTTAGCTGGCAGTATTGGCGGTCGCTCTATTGCAGTAGTTCGAGTAACGAAGATTTTTGTGAGGTAAGTGATTCATGAAAGTTATAGGTTATTGTTAGTCAGGGCCATTCTTTTGTAGGGATTATTGAAAGTCAGATTGTGTTGAGCTAAAAATATTGTGTGTCAGTTTAGTGATGATCAGAATAAGTAAAGAGAGAAATGTCTGAGTACGTTCACTTTTGTTCAGCTGTTTGAAAATCAAATAACGTAAGAGGTTTACCAGCACGTACGTAGATTGTTCGGTGACAGCAAATACACAGCATGTTTGGTGTTGATAATACAAAAGTGTGATTTTCACGTTCAGCGAGTACACTGACAATGCATAAATACATAATACTGGGAAAGATATTGCAAGATCTTCTCAGTTTCAAGGAGTGTGTTTAAAAGCTTTCCGAAATCGATGGAATTTAAAGAAACTGTTCAGTCTTCCTGTACTACGTTTTCCAGTTTGGTTGAAATGTAATGCTTGCCATGGCAGGCGCCAGGTGATCATACCCTGCTTGATGTGGTCATACGACTTTTTGTAGTACTTAATCTCTACAATCATTGTTGTTCTTACGTCTCATTGGTGTCCCATACCTTCACTCCGAATTCTTTTCATAGCGTTATCCCAAGAAATGACCCCAGAAAAGTCTTCTCGCCGGCTTCAGTTCTCCATTCATCTCCTTTCTAAGGATAAAGTTTTGACCACAATGCGAAAGAGCTTGCTTAATCATCATGTTATGTAGTCTCAGCGTTCATTCCTCCTAGTCCTTACAAGGTATTTAGCGATACAACCACGTACAACACACACACACACACACACACACACACACACACACACACACACACACACACGCCCTGACTGACAATTTCTAGGCAGTTCAGAATGCTAGGGATAGAAAATCAAAATTCGGAGAGAGTGTTAATTTTATCCTGTACTCGTTGTTTCAGAACGGATTTTTCTAAATTTCATATGTAAGGGTTTAAAATATGTTGCTATTTTGAAGCTAGAGCTTTGAAATTGCTATCTGGTTTCTCGATCAGAAATATATAAATAAATACGTAGTTCAGCATTTTTGGTCATTTATCCCCTATGGGAATGAAATAGTGGGTGTTTTGTTTAAATCAATCATTGTTAAAGTAATAGTGTAGTATTTTTAAGGCTGTATCTATGAAAATTTGAATTTAGCTTTGCAGCTTGATTTAAAAAAATACTTGTTTCACAGTTTTTGGAAACTCAAACCCTGTGGAGGTGAAATAGGGGACGAAAGTTTTAATGAAATATTTTATTATGCAACCATTTTTGAAACTAAATCTATGAAAATTTGTATCTGGGTTCTTTGTTAGAAATAAAAGGAAATACGTACTTCACTGTTTTCGGAAGTTCAAACCATGGGGTTTGAACGGGGGGGAGTAGATGTTTTATGAAAATATTTCATTATGAAAGGAATTTTAAACCTAAATGTATGAGACATTATATCTGGCTTCTCGGGTGGAAATAAAGAAATGTGTGTTCAACGGCTTTTTGGAAATTCATCCCCAAAGGGGGTGACACAGAGCGAGTCCGATTCACTGAGTGATCATCGCCCAACCCAAACCGCTAATGATAGAAACTTGAAATTTGGAGAGAATGTGAATCTTTTTCTGCTGGTATCGTTTAAGAAGGGATTGTCCAAAATACCATTCCTAATTCTCCAAAAAAAGAAAGGAAAAGCCAGCCTCACTTTTACCGGGATTTTAAGCGAAACCCTCAACAAAATCTGCACTACCTCAAATATTGGTGCCGGCCGCTGTGGCCGACCGGTTAAAGGCGCTACAGTCTGGAACCGCAGGACCGCTACGGTCGCAGGTTCGAATCCTGCCTCGGGCATGGATGTGTGTGATGTCCTTAGGTTAGTTAGGTTTAAGTAGTTCTAAGTTCTAGGGGACTTACGACCACAGCAGTTGAGTCCCATAGTGCTCAGAGCCACTTGAACCATTTTTTTTTTCAAATATTGGTCCTTGTCAATTAGACCGCAATAACGTCTACCAAACAGGAAAGGGGATCACAATTAAGGTTTCTTAAATTTTTTATTTTATTTTTTAACTGAGTTTTATTTTATTTATTTATTCGTTAATCCATCTCCGCCACATCGAGTGAGTCACCATTACGTCTGAGAACATTTCGCGATGAAAGACACATAAAATACCCCGGGAATACCTCAAAAATTTTGACTCATTTACTTCAGAAGTGGTCGAGTATCTATGAATAAACTGAGACATGTGTTCAACTATTTTGACTCCTCTTGCACTGAGCGAGGCTCCCAGGTAATCTGCTGATTGCCGTGCTCTCTTCTTTAGTGGTCCCCAATTTCGAGCTTGATTTTATCGCCAGTATCATTCCGTTACCTATCATTAATTGTTTAGTTCCCTGTTTAATTGTTAAATGATGCTGTTTGCTCATTAAATTTCTATTCAACAGGCCCTGATGTTCTTCATAGCACTGGTAATAGCAATATCGACAGCGATTCTTATTCTTTCCTTTGAACCCTGAATTACAATCTCATTACCGGCACTGATTTCTTTTTTGTTCCCTTCATTGCTTCTTCGACATACAGATTGAACAATAGGGGAATATGACTGCAGCCCTACTTTTTTGTTCCGAACATGTCCTTTTTCAGAAAAGCTTTTAAAAAACATTTGTACAAAATCTTTCAACTGCATAGATCGCAAACAATATGCATCATTAAATGTGATAACCAGTTTCGATTGTTCACGCAACCATCTTCAGCTCTGAAAAGTGAAGCAGAAACAATACATTGCTTTACGTAAACTTGACCAACTCTGTTCCTGCTTCTTCCTTCAGATCTGAGGATGGTTGTGTTACAAAATTTAATGCTCTATTCACAGTTATAAGGGTCTGTACAAAATGTTCTGAAAATATTAAGATCGCTTTATCCATTTCATAGTACTGCCTTTTTTTGTAGTACGTCTCTCATTATTATTGTTCTACCTTTTGTATTAAGCATATTGTATATTACTCGTCTGAGAATTTCAATTGCTTTGCATCATTTTACGTTTTCTTGTGTGTTTCCTAGCGCGAATAATTCTGTGATTTTGTGGTTTTTCTTAAATATTCAATCCATTACGAATCGCAACCGTAGAGCTACTTCTGTACCTTTCCTTAAGCAAAACTTAATCGTTATCTTACAAATCCTCAATTATCTTTCCCTTGTAACTTCTACAGCTGTAATCTTTTTGTTTGGAACCGCGCAGTATGATTCGGCACGGACTGAGTCAGTAGCGGTACGTGTTATTAGTGTTGCCCAGTCGGAAATTTTCGGTGCTGTACGAGTGTCACTCTAACATCAGAGATGTAGCCAATCCTTCAAAAGGAAACGAAAACGTCGAAAGGAAAGATTCGGTGATATATTCTGCTTCGAAGAACGTGGTTTGCTTCTTTAAGACCCGAAAGCAGTGGTGAAGGTCTTCCTCGCGCCAATAAATCAGCCGAGGCGCCTGCCAGCGGGACTTAACTTGCTTCATAGGCGGTAGCGCTCGTGCAAAATCGTCCGAATCCTTCCTATTCAGGGTCTGCCTCCCCCCCCCCCCCCCCCCTAAACCAGAAGGAGACGGTGGAAGGTGCCGTCGAAGGGAGAAACGGAGCGAAGAGCAGATATCGCGATATGGGCGCAACTGCGCGGAAGGGAGTCACGTTTCGGTGGAAGGTGTCTATCGATCACGGGCATCGAAACGGGCGGTCGATAATAAGGTGGCAATATTTGTGATAACGGACTTTCTATGAACGTCGGCTCCTGCTGTGAGCGGTGGCAGGTGTCAAGGGATGATAAATCGATAGCGCGTGGCCGGCCGGCAGCTGCAGTGGGACTCCGGTGGTGACAGCGTCGCCGTCTCGGCCTGAGTAATGGTCCGGTCGGCTCCCAGTGTGACGGAGCTGCGCTGCGCTTTCTGGACAACGGCCGCACTGGGAATGCGCCGCACATGCCTTTCCACTTTTCTCTGTCAACAGAGCATGAATGTAACGCACTGCGTAATGCATCTATTTTCAGTCCTTACTGATACACGCCGTAAACCAGCGAGTCGTACAGCGCCCCATGTAATGTTGTAATGACTTGTTTGGGAATAATCTGGGATAGTATCGGTGCAATGGCCCAACGTGATGAGAACTGACGGTTCTATGGTGTATAGTAATGAGCTTATGTTATTTGCGTCATATCTGATACATTAAGTGAAAAAGATGCTTAACTTAGTGAATATGCTTATTCCAAACACTTACATTCTCGTAATAGTTACGAAACGAAGGAACCTAAATAATGCAACCGGGCGCTTTTATATATATATATATTTTGCATGTTTCATTCCAATCCCTTAAGGGGAGAGGCGGGCGCACTGATGGCCTAATGCCATTTTGACGCCTTAGCTTATGTTATTTTGATTCTGTTTGGACTCTGTTAATTTCAACATTGTGATCATGAGATATTTTGCTGCCTAGGTAGCAGAACTCCTTTACTTTATCTGTTTCGTGATCACCAATTCTTTCTCGCTGTTCAAATCACTGCCACCTCTAATTACTTGGGACTTCCTTAGATTTACTCTCAGTCCGTATTCTGTACTCATTAGGCTGTTCATTCCGTTCAGCAGATCACGTAATTTGTCTCCATTTTAACAGACTCTGTTATTCGTCTGCATTTTCATTGAGGACAACAACGTCATCCGTGAATCTTATCACTCCCACTCCCACTCTTGCTTCTTCGACAAGAGATTGAACAGCAGGGACGAAAGGATATCTTCCTGTCTTCCCCATTTTTTGCTCTGAGTGCTCCCTTGTTGGTCGTCCACTCTTATTGGTCCCTCTTGGTTCTTGTACATATTGTATATTACCTATCTTTCTCTATAGCTTACATCTATTTTTTCGCGATTTCAAACATCTTGCACCGTTTTACACCGTCTAACGCTTTCTCCAGGTCGACAAATACTATGAATATTTATAAGTTTTGTTTTCAATCTTGCTTTCATTACCAACTACAACGCCAGAAGTGCCTCTCTGGTGGCCCTACCTTTCCTACAGCCAAACTGATCGTCGTTTGTAACACCCTCCATTTTTCTCCATTCTTCTGTATAATATTCTTGTTAGCAAATTGGGTGCATGAGCTTTTATGCTGACTGTGCGATAATTTTCGCACTTCTCAGCTTATTCGAAAATGTATGGATGATGTTTATTTGAAAATCTGATGGTACATCATGAGCCTCATACACGCTAAACACCAACATGAATGGTCGTTTGCTACCACTTCTCCCTATGATTTTACGAATTCCGATGGAATATAATATCTCATTGCTGCTTTATTTGACTTTAAGCCTCCAAAGCTCTGTTACATTCTGACTGTAATACTAGATCCCCAATTAGTTCCCTATCGACTCCTGTTTCTTCTTCTGTCACGTCATCAGACAAATTATCCCCTTAAAAGAGGCCGTCAACTAAATCTTTTCATCTATAGGCTCTCTCCTCTACATTTATCAGAGGAATTCCGATTAATATTAATACGCCTGCTTTTGGTTTCACCGGAGGTTGTTTCGACTATTCTGTATGATTAGTCGTCAGTAGAGAAGCAATAAAACCAGAGTGGATCGGTCGTGAGATCTCAGTGACTCAGTACACGGGTAGTGATTGGATGTCACTTGAGAAACTAATCCATCAGTGACATTTCAACCCTTCTAAGGATGCCAAAGTCGACTTTATGTGATGTGACTGTCATGCGGAAAAGTGTAGGAACAATCAGCGAAACCAAAGGCAGTCAAACCTCATGTAATGATGACTTTCCGGCATGGCGGGCAGGGGGTTATAAATATCGCATGAAATCAGCAAAAGGAATTACTCGTGAGTTCCACGGCGGTAGCAGCTGTCCAACTAGCACAATCACTGTGCGTAAAGAGCTAATAAAGATGGAATTAGTTTCTCGTAAGCGTTGTTTGAGATGGTGTAATGGGCAACTGTACTGGACAGTGGACGAATGATTTAGAAGTGACGTGATGGAAACATCTGGGTTTGGCGAATGTCTGGAGAACGTTACCTGCCACCATGTGCTGTGCCAGCAGTGAAACCAGAAGAGGGTAATATTATGACGTGGGATTGTTTTCGTAGTTAGGGTGGCCCCGTATTAAGCAGAAAGGAAATGCCAAATGCGGAATGACTCGAACACTTTTACAGCACTGTGTACTACATATAGTAGAACAGAGACTGTGTTTGTTTTCACCGGTTTAACAATGAATTCTGTCATAAAGCATCATCTACAAAGCAATGTTTTGTGGACCATAACATTGTAGAAATGGATAGGCCTTCCTGGACTCCTGATCTGAGCCCTTTGGAATGCCTGTGGAGTAAAAAAATAGACTTCGCTCCAGATTCCAGCGTCCAACTTCAGTACACTGTCTGGTTCAGGTGCTTGAGGAAGAAAAGGGCTACCGTTCGAACAGAGACATTCAGATACTTGATTGAAAGTGTCCCCAGCAGATTTAAAACCATTATAATGGCGAATAATCGGTACAATCCTTATTAACGTCCACTAATAAGTGTCCAGATAGTCTAAGTAGGATGTTGGTATGTTGCTCTGATTTCATATGTCCTTAAACACTATTTGCTTTGGCAAACTTCACCTTCAATACTATTATTGCTTTCTCAATATACACACTGAATAATATCAACCTAACTATGGATTTCATTTCATGTCCTTCGTCTTACAGCTGTAGCCTAGTTTTTGTAACGCAGTCTTTTTTTTTTTAGTGAAGACTTACTCAAGAGGTGGTTCGGAAGTATTCACACTTGTTATCACTTTACCTCTTTTAACTCGCATTATTCAGTTGCTGTTAAAGTCTGGGGGAATTTAGCCAACGTCGTACATCCGATATACCATAACGAATAGTTGCGTCATGATAGACTCTGAAAAGGATCCCAATAATTCTGAAACAATGGTGTGAACTCCATGGATCTGGTTTATTTGCCTTTAAATTTTCTTTTATATTCCTTTCTCACCGTCATTTCTCTACTTACTTTCTCTAATATTATCTTCAAGCTAGTTTAACATTTATTAAAGCCTGGCGCTTCTTGATTCATGTATTTCCAGGTCGCACTTTTTCAAATATCGGTGCAGTCTTGCAGGTTTTGGTGTTCAGTTGGTGCCTAAATAGCTCAAGTCAACTGCTCACAGGATGGCCTTTTATGTGTCACACCCTGATTTCCTTCATAAACAGTGTTCTGTTTGAGCTATGGCTTTAATGAGTGATCGCCAATCTTTCAACTGTCTGCGACATCACTAACAGCATGTAGTCTTATTCTGCAGGAAATAGTGTGGAAATTTTAAATCCATATCATTTTAGCTGCCTTGAGATTGAAGAATATTCGTTTAGTGGGATAATGAAGTGTATAACAGCGATTTTCTGGACCTGTTTCTTATTTGCAAAAGGGAGAGGTTGTATCTGGACATATAGCAGAGCGTTGTAGTTTTTGTCATTGACTTTCCTGGCGAAGGGTGCTGACTGTTTTGTGGTGATGTTTCAAATCTTCCAGTAACTGAGACATTTAAAACTCCATCTAACGCAAAATAAATTGTTATTCCTTTTTTAATCCATACCGTACCTAAACCTGTTTCGATATTTGTCGTATTCAGTGGGTCTCGTTCTATTCCAAAAAATGTAAACTACGATGTACATTTTTTATTTCGATAAGCATGAATAAAACTAAGTATCACCTGTTACGGATTTTAGACCTAAAATAGAAATTAACCAGGAGTGAAAACGTTACCTCCTTTAGTTTAATCTGGGCGTTAATACGATATTTTGACCATGATTTTTCCTGAAATGATACACCTTTATATTAAACCCGATTCACATATAAGTTAACGCTATCTGACTAAGCTGACAAAGATTGAACAGCGGAATGACATCCATATACTGCAGCGGAAGAAAGAGGGTATTAACCAGAGTTTACCTAGAAGAACTCAAACTTATATCCACATCATAGACCTTCCACATCTACTGACTGTGTATGTAAATAAATTATACATTATGGCCACAACTTCTGCAGTGCAACTGCATCGATCATGTGTACCCTACGCGAACTAATAACCTCAAAACCTCGAGTTTGTGTAGCGGGAGAAATTATCTCGACGACTCTGTCTCCACCAGCACGTGTCTCGATGTTCCATATCGACAAAGATCTGTAAAGCTGAAAATTTTTCATAATATACCTTTGGTGACTGCTTAAGTCAGGCTACTTCACCTTTGTTTTACATAAAATTGACATGAATGAGGTATATTTCGAAAGCAGTTCCCGCGTGAACCCTTTGTGAAGGTATGGAACTCGTGGGAAAATTCCTTAAAGAAAGACCATGGTGTTGTAAAATAATTTTGAAAAGTCGCAACTCTACTCAAACGCTGTATAAGATTTTTGTCTAAAAGACCATGTAGAAGGATAATAAATCAATGGCATCACGATTATGCTCAAATGCAATGTAATGACTGAAGCGCATGTACATGATATTTAAAAAAATGTTCAAATGTGTGTGAAATCTTATGGGACTTAACTGCTAAGGTCATCAGTCCCTAAGCTTACACACTACTTAACCTAAATTATCCTAAGGACAAACATACACACCCATGCCCGAGGGAGGAATCGAACCTCCGCCGGGACCAGCCACACAGTCCATGACTGCAGCGCCTCAGACCGCTCGGCTAATCCCACGCGGCTACATGATATTACGCTTCAGGGATACATACAAGTAAATCGACAACAAGCCATTCACGCCAGATACAACTGAGAAAATGAAATTATAAAAATTGTTATTAATTCCTAAAACGTCGTGTTACGACTGGATGAGTACCGAAATAGGTCACATGACACCTTAAATGACAAAATTAGAAACTGATATCAATCCTCACGGGTTCTAAAGAAGAAAGAGTAAAGACGTAACATTTGTAAGCCAAATACAACTGCAGACTGTAAACTGGAAAGAAGCCCTATTCTCCATAATTTGAATTGACCACGAAATCCATTCTCATGTAAATTCAATTGAAATATACAGAGCCAGGAAGGACATTAACATAGTCTAGAATGAAATCAGTAGACCAAGCGTTTGTAAGATGAATAAAATTAGTACTTCCAGAAGTCATAGCAGAAGAGTGCAGAATGACCCTTCCTGCTGTGACCACGAGGATTCCTAACCGAAACCTGTAACACAACATTCTGACTGGTCAAAGCCTGAGAAAGTTCACTCTTCTGATAAAGCAATGCCTTGCAAGTCCTACCTTGAGGTGCCCGGTTCTAGCAGACTGCTAGGTGGTCTTTAAGGCTGACAAGTGACTGTCGCAGTGCGCACGAACACGCTGGTTAAAGGTATTCGCTTTAAGCAGACACCTTTCGAAGTCTTGTATAATGCATTAAAGAAATAAAACGAGACGCACAAGCCTTGTAACGTGCGTGGATAAGGAATTAATAAAAAGGAAGGCAGAGTTTTAAAGTTTCCAAATTTAATTGCCGAACACGGAAAACCGGCATCGGGAGCTTTCAGCCCCAGCAATAAATTAGAGGAAAGCACCCATTCTTCAGTAATGTCTGATGCATAAGTTATAAGAGAAAACTAGCATGTTTAAAAACTCTTAGTAGTAAGCTCAGAATGAGTAAAGTCACAAATGTTAAATATCTTCGCAAGGTGCTACCTTTATATTCACGACAGAAGTTCGGAATGGCAGGTGGTGATACCGGTGAAAAAATTCATGTTCTACCTGATCAAAACAACTCTGGTATTATCCAAATAACGTCAAAGGCTGGGAGAAATCTCACCGGGATTTTCTCTTCATTCCTGAAATGTATCTCGAATGTACCTCCTTTCAAAAGATCCAATAAGTATAAAGGAAACGAGAAGATCATGTGATGAGCTATCCATCACACAGAACCTTCTCTTCATACCTACCTTTTACGTAACGTCTGTCACATGTGTTCACGAGCATGATTTGTTAAGTGCGCTGCGGATCTGTCTTGTCGGAACCACATACGTGAATGAATACTGTGTTGCAGTGCCTATGTTTTTATAATTAAAATGCAAAGTTCCTTGACACGCATATATGTCGAAAGGTACATTGTATAGCAATTCTGAACAACAAGGCACAGCAACAGGGTATTTATTCGCCGACACCGGGCAAGTGACTAACAATTAAAATTTGTCCTCTGTACAGAGTATATACATAATAAATAAACGGCGGCAATTTGTAGACACGTGGTTGACCACATATGGAAGTTTGGGTCTGGCCGTGAAGCATGTTGCGATAACATTATGGATGCCTGGCTTTAGCGGCCGAGCATTACGGACCTCCCACATTTACGCCTACGAAGCGCATGTGAAAGTTTTGTTTACTTTCTGCGGCCTTTACTTGATCGCCGTCTAGTACTCCAGAGGAATGGCGAACCGACTCCATAAATCAACACAACTCTTCGCGTTCTCAAAAAATGGTTCAAATGGCTCTGAGCACTATGGGACTCAACTTCTGTGGTCATAAGTCCCCTAGAACTTAGAACTACTTAAACCTAACTAATCTAAGGACATCACACACAACCATGCCCGAGGCAGGATTCGAAGCTGCGACCGTAGTGGTCGTGCGGTTCCAGACTGTAGCGCCTTTAATCGCTCGGCCACTCCGGCCGGCTCTTCACGTTCTGCTGTAACTATACAAGACCAAAGGCATTCATGGTAGAGCGCTTTCTTTGTGGTGCAGCCAAAATGCGGGCAACAGTGAACAGTATGTTAAGTAACAGATGACGCGACTTGCGAGAAGATCCTTCGGAACACGCAGCAGCGGCTCCGTTCCTGCCAAGTTGATGGTAACGTCGGGTCGGTCACGCAGGATTAGGCCTGCAAACAACTCGCGTCTTTGACCTGCCGTTTGAGCTCCCCACGGCCGATGTTATGGACGTCTTTCGTCCTTATGCCACCGTTCACAGCAATGTAGCCTAACGGTGGGCACAGTTTCGAACGTACCTAGTCTTCAGTGGCGTCTACCAGATAGACCTCCATCGTCAGGGGTCATCCTACCTCCAGATATGCGGCTGCTGCGCGGTCGTCATTTACGGTTGCCGATCGCGGACTTGTTGAGGATGTGGCAAGAAAGGACCCGTTCGATCAGAATACCTCCAGTGTCGCAACACACAATTGCTAGCGTCTAACGTGACCCCCGCACCACAGCCGACGTCCCTTCCAGTCACCTACGCAACGGCTCTCGTTGTTGCCATAGCTTCGCATCAACGACTGGCTCCTGTATCGGCGCCCTAGATACCACCGCTGTACAACCTCCACAATTAAATGGGCGTGGCGACACCACCGTCATCACCACCTGCGGAAGTCGACCATGCCTCAGATGACCCGATCAGCAACAGTACCAATGACAGCCTTTGTCCCGGAACGATGCGACTCCCTCCTGTCTCCCAACGTGGAAGATCGGTCACGGAAGCAGGAGTCATCCAAGCACCGTAAACGCAGACGTCGCAGGTCTCACATCGAATGCCTCGACAGCAAATCAGAGTTTTCGAACCGGAGAAAGCGTCCGTCTCTCTCGACGCTCCTTCATCAGTGAAGCGCCGTATACCGCCGGAGGGAATGGATGATGCACCAGGACTCCACACCTCCGCGTCGAGCGACTTCATAGAAATCGACCCTGACCCTCGGTGGGCACCGGAGCCACCGGCGGCCACGACCTCAACATACCTAACCTGCAACTCTGGAGGCTGGACGGGACGGTCTATGACCTCATTGTCCGTCCTAGAGTGTCTACAACGTGACACCGCACTATCTCCTACCACGTCGCCAATCATACCGGATTGCAACGATCAACACCAACTGCGTCAGTTCGCCCCTGAAATTGTCTCTTACGAGATATTATCTGGGCATCTGACGTTGACATTGCACTCCTGCCTCAAGTTGGCGGATACGTACCATACACCTCTGCTGTGACTCCTTTCGCTGGGGCCTCACTGCATACGTTCGTAAACGAAGCCCCTTTACGAATCTTACCATGTTACGTAAGATCGCAAGTTACCATTAGATAATGGAGGTACAGAGTGACAGCCGATGACAAACACATCGCTGTTGTCATTGGCTACCATGATGGTGTAGTAGATAATCTGTACAGGAAGACTGATAAAAATATAGTAAAAAATAATTCAGACAATGTGCAAAACAAAACTACGTATAATCAAAATTTAAGACAAAATTTGTTCCTATTGCTCATAGGGGAAAGTGTCAGATAGAACAGAACGACCGTTTCAAAAAGTAACGTAAGGCCTGCGTTTAATACTGCTATCACATTAAAATAAAAATAGCGATTCAACATTGAGAAAGGCCAAGAAAAATATACGAAAACTGGAGTACAGAAATTACACTGTGGCCAGTGATTTTATGTTGCGGAAACAGGTAGATCCTTTTGTTACACGGATCAAGGAGCATACCAGTACTCACAACAAAACGGCCATTGGAGACCACCTATGTTACAGGGAGCATAATATTACAAATATAAGGCGCAACATGAAAGTCGTACGTAAAGCTCCTATAGGTAGGAGGTTAGACGTTTTAGAAAAATTGCAGATAGCAAAAGAAATCGTTGTCCGGGACAGTCGTTGAACGATCTGTTAGAACTTAGTCAAACAACCTTTTTTACAATTGTTGATGAGCTGTTATGATTTTAATTAGGTCCAGGCGCTTATTAAAACTGACGATAGCTTCGACTATGCGTGTTTAGGCGTCGTATGTCAATAGATTCTTGGACTTCTTTTAGTTGCAAGCGTCACTAATGAGAAGAGAAATACTTGTCGATCTACCTAGACCTCGGGTTGCAGTGTGCTTAATGCTACTACAGCTATGTAGCCTTCACAAGAAATGTAAAGTACATGCAGATTGTAATCGATACAAAATTTAATTCCGTAATGAGAAGATTAGTGAGTAGTAGATTTCGTTCTACTGACGGTGATATAAAATTGTGCAGCTTACACGTATAACTTTTCGTATTCAATAATTTTTTGGTTGGTTTCGGTCACATAGCTCTTACATGTATGTCGTGACGTCTTATAGTAATAACTATCATGAGGCGTAGAAAGAACAGCCTAACTATCCGTCATACTGTATTTCACTACAGCACATTTGATACTAGTTATCTAAGGAGACTATCACTCGAAAATATGTTTGAAGAGTTAGTAATAAGAAATCCTGGGGTACTTTAAGAGCAGTTAAAAACCTAGGTGGGTTTATAAATACGTGTTTGTATCAAACAATGGAATGAATTTACCTATACATCGAGAGACGACGTGTTATATGGGTTTATGACATCGAGATTTCACCTAGTCGCCTCACGATGCACTGTGATAAGTAATCACGTTTATGTATCACATTAAAATGCAAATAAATGTTAAACAGACAGATCGCGGGTTCAATAAGAGCTATTGCAGTTTCATATGATAGAATAGTGCATGGCGATTGAAATAATGGAAGAGAATTCACCTAGACTCGGGTGACGAGATTACATGTAGAACATGGATAATGAGATCTCACCTACACGTCAAATGACATATTGTGGAAATAAGCTCGTATCAACAGCATATTTGTTAACAAAAACTGTAGAACATTATCTAAAGGACCATGTTGTTTGTGTAATTTTAGCCCCTGATTCCGAGCAATTGTGGATGTGATACAGTTAATGAAAATGATATTATTAGATATATACTATGGCACATTGATGATGCTCATCCAATGAGAATACCTATGAATATAATAATAATTACATACTGATATCTGTGAAAGAGTAGTACCATTAGATCTTGGATTATATTTACGAGCTCTTGTAACGCCAAGGGGCTTGTAATAGTGCGTTGATCATATCAAACAATGTAAGTGATTTCACCTGTACATAGTGTGACGAAATTGCAGGTATACATTTGATAACGAGCTCTCACTAGACGTCGAACGACGTATTGTGTAGGAGGCTAATACAAACTGGTTGTTTGTTAACAGAAATGCAAAACAGTAATTGTAGTTTCATTGGAAAATAAGCATGGTGTATATTTTTCCAGATGAATAGTGTCATAATGTAATAAATGCACCTTTGACTTCGAGTAGTTATGGATATTTTTGTGTATTCATTGCCAGTGTAGAGTCTTGTGCCATGGGAAGCAAGGAGAGTATGTTGTTTGGTGGCTGGTATCCTACTTCTACAACACAACTGCACACATGTATTACTTAGGTTCTTTATTCATAAGAACAAGAAACTGCTTATTATCTTTTAGCAAGTTGTTGTGGTACAAGCTCTTCCGTATTCGTCCACATTAGCCTCACTCCTGGTGAAGTACAAGTCCCACTATAAACACTACTCTCGTAGCCGGTGATGTGAACTGACAGATGCCATCTGGAATGGTAACTCCTCTAGTAACTGAGCTGACTGCAGCTACGACTCTGACTGTAACTGACTGGCTAACTGCCTGGAACTGTGCCTGGGCCTCAGGTCCGAGGCGGCGATGTAATTACTGGTGGTCAAGAAAGTGTTGGTGGCGCTTTTGCTTGCGAGTCTGTCTTTGGCCTCTCTCCCGATAGGTGTGCTTGATTCAGCGCCTATTACTGACCTATTACTGATCTCCTTGTAACCCCTTTGCTGACCAGTGTACTGGCGACAGCTTACACCAAAACATTCTTCCTCCCCGAAATGCCGCACCATTTGGAAACTAGTAATTGGTGCTGATGTCTTATTGGATAAAACTGCTGAGGTCATCGGTCCCTAAGCTTACGCACTTCTTAATCTAACTAACTAACACTAAGGACAACACACACACACACACACACACACACACACACACACCCATGCCCAAGGGAGGACCCGAACCTCTGACGGGGGGAGCCGAGTGGACAGTGAGATGGCGCCTGAGGCTTCGCAGCTACCCCTCATGGCTCCACACCTTTGTCGTGTAGGGAGACTATGAACGACAACAGAGAGTGAAGCAGGACGCTGGACTAGAGATGAGCCAGGAGCCATGACTGTGGTGAATGGCATACTCCAGACTGTGCCCTGCCATCTGGTTTGAGAGGCAACTGAGGCAACAGGAACATCCGACAGGAAGCTGCTTCCATGGCACACGTCTGGGCCTGAGGGCGTTTCCTGGGATGATGACAGCAGTGGCGATGAAGATGGTGGGTGCAGATCCATGGGGTCGGCGAGTGGGGACAGTGGGACCGAGGGCGCATCGTCCAGCCTCTCTTCCTGGAGTGTCTTGGTGACGTCAGTAGGCAGCTATGAAGGCCACTCAGTCCTGTGAAGCCAGGAATCTGGGGGACTTAAAACAGCAGGATCAACGGGCAAATGTCATTCGTTAACTTGGTTCTGGTGGCATGACTGAAACCATTGGGATCTGCAATGAAATACATAGAAGAGCCAATGTTTTCCTGGATCACGCCTCTTTCCCAGCGCCCACGGTTGCCACAAACCCAGAAAAGAATAAGGTCGTGCGGCGCAAAACGATAATTGCCGACAATTGGCGGCGCCGGATGCTGCATTGGGCGTATCAAGTGTAGCAGCGACCGATGGCGGCAGCCATGCAGAAGTTCCGGCTGTGATGGTCCGTCTCGTGGGTGTGAGTGATAGGAGCCGAGAAAGAGTTGCACCACCTGTTCTCGTGTGTGGGTGGAGTGGAGCTTCGGCATCTGTTGTTTGAAAGCGCATAAGAAGCGTTGCTTCTCCGTTGGATTGGGGGTGAAATGGAGCACTTGTTACAAGACGAATGCCATTTCGTTCACAAAAAGAGTTAAAAATCAAGTGGAGTGCACTTTGCTGCATTAACTGACAAAAGTACTACTGGTAAACCTTCGGTGCAAAATATAGAGGACAGTGCTTGATTGGTGCTACGCAATGTCATAAATGCCATAGGCACAGCAAATGGAAACTTGCTAAAAGAGTCTACCACTAAGAGCTAACGAGTGTTCCAAATAGTTATTGCAAAATTAATCTGCACTCGTTGCCATGGCGACTGAGTCTTTGGCCAAAATGAGGATGCTTATGGAGCAGCAGATCGGTTTCTCGCGCGTGCATGACCCTGTGACATCATCCGTTCAATGTGGGCGTCCATACCCTGCCAAGTACAGTGCTGATAGGCTAACTGTTTAGTGCCAACAATTCCCCAATGTCCTTGGTTGAGCAATCACAAGACATTTTTTCCCAACTATTTGGGAATACGGACAAGCGATTGTCCACTGTCGTTTTGAACTAGAAACTTTCCTTGTACCGAAAGGTTATGCCGACAAGCAAAGAATTGGCGCACAACTGAGTTCTGGATACTGCTCAATTAACGAGGCCAAAACGTGCGAATGCAATGCAACAAAAGCTTGAGGCCGGGGCCTGCTTAAGAGGCCTGGGCAATTTTTCTTTAGTCCAAGAGAAAAGATTTCAGCAATTCTGAGTCCCGCGCATCGATTTGGCAACAAGATGTGCCAGATACATCAAAATCAGAGTCTGGGCCAGTCAGAAGGCGAGATAGAGTGTCTGTATTGCCATGCTCTGCCGTAGGTCTGTACACAATTTCATACTGGTACAGCAAAAGCAACAAAGCCCATCGTTGCAATTTTTGAGCGGTGCGTGTAGGAGCCGGCTGTGACGGATGAAACTAGTGCTGCAAAGGCTTGAGATTTTTCACTAAGTAGGAACTGCGGCCATACAAATCGTGAAGGAATTTTTTCACACCATACTCAATAGCGAGAGCCTCTTTCCCAATTTAAGAATAATTACGCTGAGTTTGAGTTAACAATTTTGAGGAAAAAGCAATAGGCCAGTCCAGTACATCAAATTTGTGCAAAATCACAGCGGCGATTCTGTAGGAAGAAGCGTCGACTTGCTAAACTACTGGCTTGGCAGGGTCAAAATGCACTAAGTATGTCACTAAGAAAAGCATTTTTGAGTTTCTGAAGTCCACACAACATGTACATTTTTGCGATGCAAGTGATGCAATGAGACTGCGATCTGAGCGGCATTTAGTATGAAGCAACACACAGAGGCACTATATGAGTTGTCAGTCGACTTAGAGACCTTGTAGAAGCAAGAGCTATACTTTCTTGGTTCGGATGAGTGCCACACAGCACGCAGAAACGTAATTTTACTGGCAGATTCTCACCACTCACTTCATTTTTTATTACGTTTTTGTTCCGTAAAGCACCTCAGGAAGCAATATAGACATGCCATTATTATATGTATAACTTTTTCTAATTTTTCATGCATTCGATAAATCTTGAATAAAATATTATACAATAAATGGCGTAGTTTCAGAAAGCAAAAGTGATTGATCTATCTGAGTCTAGTCAACCAGACTTTGGTGAAAATGGTATGCAGTGGTGTAGTGATATTAACAAATGTTGCAATTGTTATTCAAATAAATCACATGCACATACAACCATCTATAATTATGTAAATATTTTCATAATCATTTACTGGATTTGTATAAAACTATTTGTGATCTGATGAGTACATTAATGTTCAAGAGTGATGAAATGGATGTACTGAAGACTCATTTGAAATATTTAGCAGAAATTTAAAAGGCAAAGCTTTAACAAAAAAATATTTTATTGTAAAGACAGCTGAGTTGTTAAGTATTGATTATTAAATAAAAGTAAGTAATACAAAGCGTAATGTTAATTTATGACTATAATTTTTAGGCATAAATCCCTTCCATATAATTTAAAAACAAAAACAAAACTTGATGAATACATGGAATCTCAGTTAAGATTTCATACAATACCTGTAAAACATAAAGATAATACATTAGAAAGCCTAGATGGATCAGTGTTAAAAATTTTTGGTTAGTACTATGCTGGGTGGTCCATTCATCATGACCGGCCAAATTTCTCACGAAATAAGCGTCAAACTAGAAAAATACAAAGAACGAAACTTTTCTAGTTTGAAAGGAGAAACCAGATAGTGCTATGGTAGGTCCGCTAGATGGCGCTGCCATAGGTCAAACGGATATCAACTGCGTTGTTTTAAATAGGAACTCCCATTTTTTATTACATATTCGTGTAGTATGCACAGAACTGCGAATGTTTTAGTTGGACAACTTTTTTCGCTGTGTGATAGATGGCGCTGTAACAGTCCTAAGCATATGGCTCACTATTTTAAACGAACAGTTGGTAATAGGTAGGTTTTTTAAATTAAAATATAGAACGTAGGTACGTTTGAATATTTTATTTCTGTTGTTACAATGTGATACATGTATCTTTGTGAACTTATCATTTCTGAGAACGCATGCTGTTACAGCGTGATTACCTGTAAATACCACATTAATGCAATAAATGCTCAAAATGATGTCCGTCAACCTCAACGCATTTAGCAATACATGTAAAGACATTCCTCTCAACAGCGAGTAGTTCGCCTTCCGTAATGTTCACACATGCATTGACAATGCGATGACGCATGTTGTCAGGCGTTGTCGGTGGATCACGATAGCAAATATCCTTCAACTTTTCCCACAGAAAGAAATCCGGGGACGTCAGATCCGGTGAACACGACCAATACATCTGTCGTGAAATATGCTATTCAGTACCGCTTCAATTGCACGCGATCTACGTGCCGGACATCCATTATGTTGAAAGTACATCGCCATTCTGTCATGCAGTGAAACATTTCGTAGTGCCATCGGTAGAACATTACGTAGGAAATCAGCACACATTGCACCATTTAGATTGCTATCGATAAAATTGGGGGCCAATTATTCTTCCTCCCATAATGACGCACCACACATTAACCCGCCAAGGTCGTTGATGTTCCACTTGTCGCAGCCATCGTGGATTTTCCGTTGCCCTATAGTGCATATTACGCCGGTTTACGTTACCGCTGTTGGTGAATGACGCTTCGTCGCTAAACAGAACGCGTGCAAAAAATTTGTCATCGTCCCGTAATTTCTTTTGTTCCCAGTGGCAGAACTGTACACGACGTTCAGGGTCGTCGCCATTCAATTCCTGGTACATAGAAATATGGTACGGGTGCAATCGATGATGATGTAGAACTCTCAACACCAAAGTTTTTGACAGTCCCGATTCCCGCGCAATTTGTCTGCTACTGATGTGCGGGTTAGCCTCGACAGCAGCTAAAACACCTAATTCGGCATCATAATTTGTTGCACATCGTGGTTGACGTTTCACATGTGGTGGAACACTTCCTGTTTCCTCAAATAACGTAACTATCCGGCGAACGGTCCTGACACGTGGATAATCTCGTCCAGGATACCGACCAGCATACATAGCACACGCCTGTTCGGCGTTTTGATCACAATAGCCATACATCAACACTATATCGACCTTTTCCGCAATTGGTGAACGGTCCATTTTAACACGGGTAATGTATCACGAAGCAACTACCGTCCGCACTGGCGAAATGTTACGTGATACCACGTACTTATACGTTTCTGACTATTACAGCGTCATCTATCACAAGGCGAAAAAAGTAGGCCAACTAAATCATTCATATTTCTTCACATACTACACGAATATGCAATAAAAAATGGGGTTTGCTATTTAAAGAAAACGCAGTTGATATCCGTTTCACCTATGGCAGCGCCATCTAGCGGGCCAACCATAGCGCCATCTGGTTTGCCCCTTCAAGCTAGAAGAGTTTGGTTCTTTGTAGTTTTTTCGTTTGATGCTTATTTCGTGATGTATTTGGCCCAGTTACTATCAATGGACCACCCTGTATATTGGGGACATTAAGTGAGATTTTTCTCTCCATACATTATTATGTAGGCAAGTTATCATCCAGTATTTCGTCATTAAAAGTACCTCATAACATCATTGTTGTTGTTTTATGTGTGGCAATGACAATTTTTTTTAAATGTCCTTATAACATAGATAGAATGTTTTATCGTAAAATTGTATGACCTATCTCAGCAATTTCCTTTCTGTTGTGTAACATATTTAAATTCGCAAAATGCACCATGAGCTTTCAGACAGTCATACAGTCGATCTAAATTCCACACTTCTTGAGAAAATACTTCATTTCTTCCAGTTTTCATACATAGTGTATGCAGCATTACATGATCATACAATGATGAATCAATCAACAACTTTTTTTTTAGTTTGAAACGCAACAAATATGAAGTATGGCATAACGACATTGAATTTTAATAGTGCATGGTACCTAGCTCAAAGATTTTCCTACCACTCTATCCAGCTACATCTGTAGTTTGTAGTTCATAAAATAATTTGGAACTTTATTTTTCACTCATATATTTTCTCTTCTCTCTAGTTCATAATTAGGACCATATTTAACAATTGGTACAAGACTTTTCATATTTTACCTTTATTTGGTAATGTATCTTTTACTTCAATTCCAACATCATTACAATCAGCCAATCTTAGTATAGCATCTCCAGTGCTGGATCTCCATGTAAAGAGTACAGTAACATCACTGCCTTATAATATCTGATAACTCCACCCAACATTTCCAGTGTACATAGTACTTCATTTTTCTTCTTCATTACTTTACAATTATTTACTATATGTCCTCATATACATTTTTTATCAGTAACAGGTGATATTACATTCAATAAAACTGATGATAAAACGATGTTCAGTTCTGGATAAAAAATTATTCTTCTTTTTTATGGTTATGAAGTCAAACAGTTTTGTTACATAGTTATCAGTCATATAGAATTTTCTATCAGATGTTGGATAATCTGTACCATCATCTTGTACATTTCAAAAATTCGTGTAGAACTGAGAATGATTAGGGTAAACCCATCGATCAACATTATGTATGTTAATTACTGTATCCTTGCTGGGATTACTTAAGGTATTTTTTGTATTCTCATTCACAAGAAATGAGTAATAGTGGTAGCTTTCAATCTTGTTCATTTATTATGAACAAAATTCTAAAATAACTGTTACATTAGCACCAGTAATCATTATTTTCATTAGTTATAGTTATTACTATATGCAGATTTTTTTCTTGACTTGGTATAGATATAGGGTGATTTGGTTCATATTTCATTGTCACAACAAACACTACATTAGGCGTGAATGATCCAATAATATTAGTTTTATGGTGAAAATGCTTAGTATCCTTTATGAAAATGCTATCAGCTAAATTAAAATTTACATTCTTTAATTCAAATGGAACAATTTTAGGAACATCATTAGCAATAGACATTTTATTGACTTAATAGTTCTATTAAATTCTAACACACTCAAAATACTATCTTTTATATCCATATAAAATTTAACATCACTAACAATTGTTACCCTATTTAAGCAATCATCTGGTTCAATTTTTTTATCTGACTTTCTTGTACCAATAAATGTCTCAAACTTGTTCTCACCTACATCTACATCTATGTAGTTGCTATGCTATTCACAATAAAATGCCTGGCAGAAGGTTCAATGAACCACCTTCAAGCTGTCTCTCTACCATTCCACTCTCTAACGGCATGTGGGAAAAACGAAAACTTAAATTTTTCTGTGTGAGCCCTGATTTCTCTTATTTTATGCTGATGATAATTTCAACAGAATGTTTTCGCAATCAGAGGAGAAAACTGGTAATTGAAATTTCATGAGAAGATCCAATTGAAACGAAAAACGCCTTTGTATTAATGATGGCCACTCCAATTCACGTATCATGTCTGTTACTCTATCTCCGCTATTTCGCAATAATACAAAACTAGCTGCCCTTATTTGTACTTTTTCGATGCAATCCATCAGTCCCACCTGATGTGGATCCCACACTGCACAGCAATACTCCGGAATGAGGCAGACAAGGATGGTGTAAGCAGTCTCTTTAGTAGACATGTTGCACCTTCTAAGTGTTCTGTCAATGAATCGCAGTCTTTGGTTTGCTCTACCCACAACATTATCTATCTGATCATTCCAATTTAGGGTAATTGTAATCCATTAGTATTTAGCTGAATTTACAGTCTTCAGATTTGTGTGACTTATCGCATAATCGAAATTTAGCTGATTTCCTTTAGTATTCATGTGATTAACTACACCCTTTTCTTTATTCAGGGTAAACTGCCACTTTTCGCACCATACGGATATCTTATTTAACCCTGCAGCACGCGCGCTTAAGATTGTTGGGTCAGCAGACGCGTGCACCACTCACTGCCACCTACATTTAAATATGAAAAAGCAGTTTTTTAAATTTATTGGTGGAATTAATTATTTGTTGTTTATAACATCATTGTTAACAGCAACTTTTAATATCATCTGTATACATATACCCAAGGTGCACGGGAAAATTAAAATTTTTACAGAATATCTGACAAAAGTTTCCAGGATATTTCCTATGTGCTATTTTAATAACAAATTCTAAATAAATTAAAACCACAGATATGATTCGATTGTTTACCATTGTTAAAACAAGTTTTACAAAAACGTATAATATGTATAAAAACTTTGTAGTAATAATAAGGAATAAGGCAGACAGTAAATACATATCAAAAATCACACACTTTCTTCCTCTGGAGAAGCTCTGCAATCATTATTTGAGACAACATTGTGGCAATGTTGCTTGCAAACGAATCTTTTGTGGCTACTGCAAGTGACAGTAGTTTTATTATTTTTTTTACCACCACAAAGATGACACCTCTCTCATCTTCTTACAGTCTCATCGTGATTGGCAGGAATTGATTGATGAGGTGACAGAAATCCTTGAATATCTCGTGGTAGAGTAGAGAGCTGAGCCCTTTCTTTCAAATGGCAGTCCATCAGAGCCAAGGCCAGGTTTGTTAGGTAGGTTCTTCTTCTGAATATTTTCTCTGGATTGATTGCAAAAAAAAAAAAAAAAGAAAAAAAAAAGAAAAAAAAAAAAAAAAAAAAAAAAAAAAAGATCTGGGAATTTATCGAAGCAATATCCAAATAACGAAAAAACAATGCTAAGGGCCATCTTCTTGTGGTCCTTTGTGTAGAGTAGGATGTACACATATAATCCACAATATCGACTCCACCTTTTGTTGCATTGAAGTCCAAATTTACAACAGACTTGAATGTAGTGGTGTCGATTTCAGCAGTTTCATGCACTGACGACAGGAAAAGCACAGCCTTGTTCCTTATTGTTTGGCACAAAACAAGATAGAAGTCATCTTGAAATCCGAAAAGACAATTTCCAATTTCTCGCGATCTGTTGGGTAAATATTCCGGAGGAATTTCCTTCTAGTTCTTTTTCAATGTTCCAATGAACGTTAGCCCATTTTCTAAGAGATGCTTGGCTACAGGGTAAGTCCGCGAAATGAGACAAGCATTTCGTCTATGGTTGTGAACTCCCCTGGACTGTAGTTATTTCTGCAGATGTTCAGAAATGCTGAGTGGAGATTGCGGATGGCAGCAAGTTTATCAGTTGCTAGTCTTTCTTTTCTTGTAGAAGTCTCGTCAAACGTGAGTGACCGGAGCAAGAACAGAAAGCGCTTGTAGCTAAATGCTGCCCTTAGAATAATCATTCCTGTTCCATTTGATGCCCACAGTTCTAATACATTTGTGCGTCCTCCTTTCCGTACAGCAATGAGAAACTGTGCACCTAAAAGAGCCGTTATTTCAGAAGCAGAAGTGGTTTTGCCATCTCTAGCCCGTGAATAATTCACAGATGATCTCCTGTTATTTCTGTACTTGTATCTCACGATCAAACAATTTGAGAAAACTTTCAGTTTCAGTTTAGCTTCTCTACCATTACGTTTCGGACCAGGTTAGGACTTTGATTACATTCTTACGTTTTGGTTTCCCTTGTAGTGCTAACGGATTATTTATCCACAAGTTTCTTGGTACTTACCAATATAAAAATGGCAGTCATCATGTGGCATTCCTTTCACTTCATTCCCGTCAACGCATGATTGCTCAGATTCGCTGGAATGATCTGCATTTTCTATTATTTCTGCTCCCTCATCGATGTCAGAAAAATCTGCGTAATATTGTTCGGCAGATAATTGCAGAAGAAGACGCTCCATTTCTTGTGGTAGTAGTCCTTTCCTTTGTGCGGACCTGGGAGACAATAAAATAAGTCTAATACCAAAGCAGTGTTAAAAACTAAATAATCATTCACCCACAGAGTTGTAAAACAAAGCTTCCAAACAACAAAACATTCGACAGGGGTACGGCTACATGTACTTACATTACCGGGCGCGTGCGGTACGCAGTGCCGTTTCGGTGCAGTCATCCACTTCACAGATGAGTCACAGCTGTTATGGTGGGTATAATGAAGGCGCAGTAATGCAGTTAGGCGCGTGACTAAACAATCGAAGCATATCTAGCACCACTGTTGTGCGCTCGGCGCACTGACGTAATTATTGAACGAAAACAAAATTGACGGCACTGTATGCTGCCACGCGCCTGCCGTGGGGTTAAATCATTTTGCAAGTCGTTTCGATCATCTGATGACTTTACAAGACGGTAAATGACAGCATCATCTGCAAACAGTCTAATACGGCTACTCAGATTGTCTCCTCTGTCGTTCATATAGATCAGGAACGCTGGTATTACTTCTGTTTAACTAGATGACTTTCTGTCTATTACTACGAACTGTGATATTTCTGACCTGAAATCACGAATCCAGTCGCACAACTGAGGCGATACTCCGTAGGCACGCAGTTTGGTTTGAAGACGCTTGTGAGGAACGGTGTCGAAAGCCTTCTGCAAATCTAAAAATATGGAATCAATTTGACATCCCCTGTCGATAGCACATATTACTTCATGAGTATAAAGACCTAGTTGTGTTTCACAAGAACGATATTTTCTAAATCCGTGCTGACTGTGTGTCATTAAAAAGTTTTCTTCGAGGTACTACATAATGTTCAAATATGGTATTAGTTTCAAAAGCCTACTGCAAATCGAGTTTAGTGATATAGGCCTGTAATTCAGCAGATTACTCCTACTTCCCTTTTTGCGTTTTGGTGTGACATGAGCAATTTTCCCTTCTTTAGGTAGGGATCCTTCTGCGAGCGAGTGATTGTATATAATTGCTAAATGTACAGCAATTTTATTAGCATACTCTGAGAGGAACCTGGAGGAATATTTACTTCGTCTTCTTTGGAGAAGGAGTTTCGCAAAACAGTGTTTAATAACTTTAGTGGTACTGTCTTCAGTGAGTTCACCGTTGTCATCGCGCAGTGAAGGTATTGATTACGTCTTTGCCACTGGTGTGCTTTATGTATGATCAGAATCTCTTTGGGTCTTCTTCCAGATTTCGAGACATAATTTCGTTGTGGAAATTATTAAAAGCATCTCGCATTGCAGTACGCACTATGTTTCGAACTTCTGTAAAACTTTGCCAATCTTGGGGAATTTGCGTTCTTTTAAATTTGGCATGATTTGTTCGTTGCTTCTGCAACAACGGTCTGACCCGTGTTGTGTACAATGGTGGATCATTACCATTACTTATTAATTTATGTGGTATATATATATATATATATATATATATATATATATATATATATATATATCTCAATTACTGTCAATACTATCTCTTTGAAAACATTCTATAACCTTTCTACACTTACATGATCGGATCGGAAGGAGTGAAGACTGTTTCTTAAAAAGACATTAAGAGTATTTTTATCAGCTTTTTTGAATAGATATACTTTGCGTTCCTTTTTGATGGTTGTGGGTGTCACAGTATTCAGCCTAGCAGCAACTGCCCTGTGGTCGCTTTCCCTGTATTCATCACAGTATTCACTATTTGTCCAGGATCATTTGTTGCTAAACGGTCAAGTAAGCTTTCGCAACCATTTACGCTTGGAGTGGGCTCATGAACTAATTGTTCAAAATAATTTTCTGAGAAAGCAGTACAATTTAGGATGACGTTTTATGCCTGCCACCGGCTTTATACGTATAATTTTTCGAACATATCGAGGGTAGATTAAAGTCACCAACGACTATAATTGTATGAGTGGGGTACTTACTTGAAATGAGACTCAAGTTTTCTTTGAACTGTTGAGCAACTATGTCTTCCGAGTCGGAGGGGGGGGGGGGGGGGTCGGTAAAACGATCCAATTAATAGTTTAGTCCAATTGTCAGGTATAACCGTTACCCATACTATTTCACACGAACTATCTACTCCAATTTCGCTACAAGGCAAACTCCCTCTGACGGCAATAAATACTCCACTTTCAACTGCATTTAATCTATCCTTTCTCAACACTGTTAGATTGTTTGGAAAAAATTTGGGTGAAATTATTTCCGGCTTTAGCCAGCTCTCTGTACCTACAACTATTTGAGCTTCAGTGCTTTCTATTAGGGCTTGCAGCTCTGGTTCTTTCCCAACACAGTTACGACAGTTTACACCTGCAATACCAATCGTTTCTACAATTACCTTTGCCTGCCCACTTTCACACGGACGCCCTTCTGTTGTTCCCTGAGACCCTCTAACCTAAAAAACCGCCCAGTCCCTTCCACACAGCCCCCGTTACACGTGTTGCCGCCTCATGTGCGTAGTGGACTCCTAACCTATTAAGCGGTGCCCGGAAACCCACCCCCCGATGGCGCAAGTCAAGGAAACTGCAGCCTACACGGTCACAGAACCGCCTGAGCCCTTGATTCAGACCCTCCACTTGGCTCTGCACCAAAGGACCACAGTCGGTTCTATCGACGATGCTGCAGATTGTGAGCTCTGTCTTAATCTCTGAAACAAGACTGGCAGTCTTTACTATTTCCGTTAGCCGCCCGAAAACAGACAGAATCTGCTCCAATCGAAAGCAGCACACGTCATTGGTACCAACATGAGGCACCACCTGCAGTTGGCTGCACCCTGTACTCTTCGTGGCATCTGGAAGCACTCTTTCCACATCTGGAATGACTCCCACCAGAATGCGCAATTGCTTCCTTCCCCTCCAAGGCAGCCATGTTGCTAAGGGGCCTCATTACGCGCCTAACGTTGGAGCTCCCAACTACCAGCAAACCCAGCCTCTGTGAATGCTCAGACCTTGCAGGCAGAGAAGCTTCTTCTGGAACAGAGCGGGCGACCGAATCCGGCTCAGAGACATCGGCAGCCACAGATAACGCCCGAAACCTGTTCGTCAAACGAACTGTGGAGGCTCTATGATGTGCCCATCAGAAAGTTGTTCGCTGCCTGCCAGACTTTGGGATGATCCCCACTCGACCACGGGTGAGGGGTCAACCTCAGTGCAGGTAGTACCTAGCGCGGTCACAGCAGTGCACCGAACGGAGGACATGTGTGACGTGCTCGACGTCACTCGCATCCCCGCGTTCGATCCCCCACAGTGACTCCTCTAGGCAGCAACCTCAAGCTGTGTGGCGGAAGCCAACGCAGCCTGGAACTGTGAGCGAAGGGTCGCCAACTCACCTCGCATCTGTGCACAACAATCACACTTCCGGCCCATTACTGCAGTCGCTGCTGTTTGAAGCTCGTAAAAATGTATAACAAACGGTAGGTGTTCTCGCCTTATTAGCAGCGGAAAATCGAAGTGCTCCCTCAATGGCGGTCTAACCGACACTGAGCTGTTCTAACCAAACAAACAAATGCCTGTACGATACGAAGGTCAATAGCAACGGCGGTACTGTACACTACACTGTTATTGAAGTAAAAGATTGTGCCTAGTAATCAATCGAACACGCAAGAAATTACAAAAATAAAATAGTAACTACACATACAACTGAAAATAAGTCGCTCCTGTCTGAAGCTCGTAAAATATGTAATAAGCGAATGGTGGACTCGCATTGTTAGTAGCAAGAACTCATGGTGCGCTCTCGCTGACGGTCTAAGGTACATTGATCAACAGGAATTATTATTGTTTCATTATCACAATATAGTTTAAAAATTTGATGTGATATTTGGAGTTGAAAATGTAGTCTTAAAATAATCCAATTACACTTTTCAGACCATCTCTTATAGAACATTTAATCTTTTTCTGAGCGCTGATGAATTAGCACTCAATCTATTATTCTACTGATTTATTGGTAGTTAAATGAAGACAAATAGATTTCCAAAACTAACAGTTCTGGAAAAGAAGTGAAAAAGTAAACATATTAAATTATCACTTACTTCTATTACATGTACGGTTATTCGACCTTGTGGATGAGGTAAAACAATATTCATGATCTATAATTACGTTTTAGCACCAAGATGGTTAAACTGGGGAAAAAACATTTACCTACATCTATTCACAAAGTGTATATCAAAGTATAAAAAATTTATTGAAACATAGAAAAAAGAAGAAAAATTAGATGCTGAAATAGCTACGTTTGTTAGTAGATTGCAACATTTGTCAGTCTGTCATTTTAGTCAAGATGACACAAATCTACAGCACATGTTATGGAAGTTCAGTTTTCGTGATTTAAGGTATGAAGAATTCAGAAATATGTGCGGTAATTGTTGGAATGATGAATTTGGTTTTATGACAATAGATAGGACATATAAATCAGACTATGGTAAATATAGAGGTAGAAAAAAACATAAATGTCCAACATGAACACAAACATAAAAAATGTATGTTTGCACATTATATACATGTTTGCAAAATATGACCAGCAGCATGTTAAAGAAGCTAAATGAATGAGAAGCAAAACTGAAGAAATGCTGGAAGACTTAGAAAATGGAGTAAAACAAGAATGGAATGGGAAATATTTAAAAAAGGTCTACCAGTTATCGATGCAGTTCAAAAAGTTAAACAAGGAATCGAAGAATAAGATGATGATGTGTTAAAAGAAATTGACAGAAACAGAGAAGCTGACAAACAAATGGTTCATTACCATCAACATAATTTAGAAGAATTTCACGGTATTCCACCAGTTAAGCAATATTAAATTTCACAGTATCCTTATGTCTTAAGTGAATCTTAAATACAAGATTTATTGAAAAAATATAAAGAAGAAATTAAAGATAGAAAAAAAATAAAAAGACAAAGGCCCATGTGGAGTTGATAGTCTCCCATCGAGCGCCTCCCCAGGTGGCGGATAGGGGAATGCTCTCCAGATATGGAGGGTACCGGGGAAATAAAATACCCAGGCTAGACCAAAACTATCAACCGAAATCCACTAACGTCTGCTTGGTATCCAGCGGTTATAGGTCAGCGTCTGTTCGCCTAGATGGTGCGGCTGCAGCAACCTTCTTGATCTCAACAATGAAGTCGTATTCCTCGTGATCTTTCCTCGGAAGGACCACCACCAAGTTAGTTTTCAACTTGAAAACCAAACATGATGATAACACAAGGAATGAATCCACTACCCCGGGCACCAGTCGCAAGGCTGGCTTTACCTGGTCATCGGATTCTGGGGGACCAGGAGCATCATGTTACGCTTAAGGTTGAGAACCAGACGACGTCCAAATTATTACACACAAAACAAAGAAACTTCATCGGTACACTTAATACTAATACTCTTTTCAAACTGGGCAAGATCAAACATCTTACAGACGTGCTGCAAAAATTCCAGATCAAAATCCTTACAATGCAGGAAACACGATTTACAGACGAACCATTTTGATACAGACAACTACAGGATCTACAAAGGAAAACCAGCAGTTAAAACTAATGAGAAAGGACAGTTTGGCACAGCATTTGCAGTCCACAAATCTATCAGTGACTCTGTCATTGACTTCCAGTCTGCCTCAGAACGTATATCAGCGCTCTCCATCAAATCGGCCAACAAAGCACATGCACACACAAATAACTATAACAAGAAGAACCGCCAGAAAGTGGATGACTTCTGGAATGACCTTGAAGAGACGACAAACAAAATTGCCAAACACCATGTAATAATCTTGTTAGGCGACTTTAACGCACAATTAGGTAAAGAGAAAAAATACAGGAAAATCACCGGAGTCCATACAGCTCAGAAGAGAACTAACAAGAATCGGGAAAGGTTTATAAGTTTTAGCGAAAATTTCGGCCTCGTAATTATGTCAACACAATTCAAAAAACCCAACAAGAAACTGTATACTTGGAAGTCGCCCAACACAATGTTGGGTGAATTACAGATAGACCATGTGGCCATCTCCAAGAATAACACAGCAGAAATTCTGAATGTGAAAACGAGAAGAAGATTTTGTAACTCAGACCACCATCTTCTACAGATAAAGACCAGATTACAACCTAATAGAAAAAAGCCAAAACTAAACAAAGTGCTGAGACCAGACCCCGAATACATAAAACCCAACAAGGATAACATCTTACAGGAAATTAGTCAGACAAACACCACAAACTGGACAGAACTTGTGGACGTCCTCAAATCCACGATGAAATTGGGTCAACCCCCGAGAAGGAGAAAACACAGGTGGTGGAATATAATATGTGACCAAGCAATAGAAGAAAGGACCAATGCCGGGAAAAACTTCAATAGTCACAAAACATCAGAAAAATGGCAACAATTTCTAGTAATCTGAAAACAAACATCGAAAACTATTCGGAGGGAAAAAAGAAATTATGACAAACGGCAACTAGATGAGATAGAACAAGACTTTAAGAAGAACAACACCAGGAATTTTTATAAGACGTTTAAAGAACATATTGCAGGATACCAGCCACCCAATATTTGCTTCAAGATACCGGATGGTTCACTAGAAACTAACACGAAGCATAACTGCCAAATCCTCGCAGGCTGTTTGAACAAACTTCTCAATTGCGAAAGACCAACAGAGGATATTCACTACGAGACGTCTACACCAAATCCTGACGCTAAACCACCGACCATCAACGAAATAGCAGAAATTATCAAGACACTGAAAAGCAATAGAGCCCCAGGAGAAGATGGAATTATTGCAGAACTATGGAAACTAAATGATGAAAGATTAACAGGAAAAATTCACAAAATCATATTAAACATTTGGGAAACAGAACAGATCCCTTCTGAATGGAAATGCGCACTCATCCATCCACTCCACAAAAAAGGGGACAAAACTGAACCAAATAATTACAGGCGTATCTCACTCGTACCGGTCACATATAAAATCCTATCAAAAGTTCTCATGAATAGATTAGAAGAACAAGCTGACCCACAAATAGGAGAATATCAAGCGGGTTTTCGCAAGGAACGATCATGCATAGAGCAGATCTGGAATCTGAAAATGATTCTCCAGATGAGAAACACCCGAAACACAGTGGTTACTTTTGTAGATTTTAAAAACGCCTACGACTCAATAGACAGAGTAGCGCTCTGCAAGACGCTGGAAGAATTCAGCATTGACAGAAAGACAAGAGAAATCATTCGGGAAACATTAACTGACACAGTCTCCAAGGTTAAATTTATGGGGGATATCTCGGAACCATTTGAAATCCAAACTAGAGTGCGACAGGGTGACGGACTTTCACCATTACACTTAAATATCATTCTTGAAAAAATTATGAGGACGTGGGAAAAGAAGTCAAAGGAATCCAAATTGGCATTAGAAAATATAATAGATTCAATGTGAAGTGTTTAGCTTTTACGGATGACCTTACAATCCTCACAAATAATAGAAAAGAAGCCACTAACGCCATAGAGAAGTTACACGAAATTGCACAAAGAACTGGCCTGCAAATCTCATATGAGGAAACCCAGTACATAGAAAGAGTGCCACAAGACAAATTGCCTATTGTGACAACCCATGGGAAAATCGTACAAGTACCACATTTTAAGTGCCTGGGAGAAATCATCCAGCCATCAGGGATCAACCTAAAGGCCAATGAGGAAAGACCAAAAATACTACAGAAAGCATATAAACCCACGTGGAACTATTATAACAAAAAGTTTATATCCATTATCGCAAAATTGAGGCACTACAACACTGTCGTACTTCCGGAGGCACTGTATGCATCTGAAACAACACATATAGGTGGGCAAACTAAAAATCAAAGAAATAGAGAAACAAGAAAGGAAAATTCTGAGGAAAACTTTTGGCCTGATACAAGAGCAAGGAATCTGGAAGAAGAGACCAACATCAGAATTATATAAATACACAGACAAGATTACGGATACAACAAGGAAAAGAAGAATGAAGTTCTACAGACATATCCACAGGATGAATGAAAACAGAATTTCAAAGCGAATTCCTAAAGTCATCAACTCAGGCAGGGGAAAAACAAAATGGATAAAAGAAGTTGAAGAGGACCTCAGACAAACACTCAGAACAGTAAACGATACAGAAAATAGAACTGAATTCAGGAACATTATCAAAAAACATAAATTTGACACCACAACACAGAAGAGACCAGGATGCAAATGGACAGCGGAGCGAAAGAAACAACACAGTGAACACATGAAGAAAATTTGGGCTCAGAAAAAACATAAACAATCATCATAAAGGAATTCAAGCTCAAACGCTCTCTTGAATGGGAATAATCGAAAATAGTAATAATAATAATAAAAGACAAAGAACAAGAATATATTTTAAAAATAAACGTAACTGAAAGAATGTTAGAATATATTAATCAAAGTGAAAGAAGAATTGGTTTAAAACCTGTTGGTATATTCAAATTAGTTGGTCAGTTAACAGCAGAATTTAATGGAGATAAATTAACTATTGGTGACAGAACACATGAAGGGACAGATGGACCATCATCAACAGTACTAAATAAATACTATATTTAATTAGATTTCTGAATAATTTACCACGTACATTTTGAAAAATCTGGGAAAAGCTTACTAAATACTTTGATTAACAATTACCATTTGAAATGCATCTTTCCAGTAATAATTATTGTGGTTTTGGAATAAGATTGAAAGAAAGACTACCTGGAGGTAATAAAGGAATTAATCCAAAGGAGGAAGCTTGTAAGAAACATGGTATTACCAATATAGATAATAAAGTGAATAATCACTGGTAAAAGACTCAAAGTATATAATGAACTTAAGTTAGTTGCAAAAGAAGTAATGTATTCTGAAGATGCTTCAACTGGTGAAAAATTGGCAGCACCCACAGTTAGAGCCATAATGTATGGAAAACGAGAATTAGGAATCTGTTTGGATGTCGATGAAAATGGATGGAGTTTGAAAAAATCTTAGTACCTTTTACCTATATAAATCAATAACTTCAGCATTAATTACAAATTGCTACCTAGTGGCAAAACTAAACCAAAACAAATATAATTAAGTGAATTTATGAACAGTTAAATAGCATCAACTATTTTTAAATGATGTACAAAAAAAGAGAGATAAGAAAGCAAGTGGTAAATTAATCACAACATTAGGTATACCTGTTGCAAAAAATATTATTGAATATCTAACAAAATACAAAGTAGGTTCTGGATTAACAAAACATGAAGGCAGATATAAATCATTTCTACTGGCCACATTACCAACTAAGCAACTATTGGTTCGCTGACTCCTGGTTCTGAAGCCATTGTAAATGCAACAAATAATAAAAAGAAAGCTGATAAGGAATTAGAAGAACAAAAAGGACATAATTTGGCAACGGTAAGGAGAGCTTGCACTGGACTGAAAGAAGTAAAAGAACAGCAAAAGCAATAGATCTCTATAAAAATCCATTAACTAATTTTGATGTAACAAAACTTGCTACTGAATTAAAAATCCATTTACTTTTGTTGAGTAGTCATGATTGACGAATTACCCAATAATCCAAAGAATCTTGAATGTACAATAGTAATTTTAGATAAATGTGATCATGTTAGTATACACTGGATTCGTTATTGTAAAAATACTTACTTACTTATTTGTGGCTTGGGACTTATGGACCATATGCCTGCTCCACACTCCACGTTATCTGACTTGCACTGTAAATGAAATTTTGTTGTCTGCTGCGAGTCCTCTGATTAAGTGACTTCGTACAAGACGTTTTCTATTTAACATTTAACTTTAACATTGTAACCTCATTCTAAGTCGCTGTACGTTTTTTGATGTTAACCTTTTGTGGGTCTGCCTAATGTTTTCGAGAGATTTATCTAGAACTGTTTTAATTATTTTAATTGCCTGATCTTTTAAAGAAATCTTAATTTAAAAATTTTAAATGACAGATAACGCTAAGGTCCCGTTTCTTGAAATGGTTTGCGGTTACTATAATTGTATTTCAACGGGTGTCTTATTATTTCAGACACCTTCAGCTTTGTAATCAACTTTAATTTTCTTAATTGTTTTTCTAAGGGTACCTGGTATTACCCAAAAAGTATATAAAAATAGATGTTGTCGATCAGGAATAAGTGATGTTAAACGGGCCTAGTCTTTCCATTTAATTTCATCAGCATCCTGGTATTTCTCAGTTTCGTAGTAGTTGTAATTTTCTATTGGGGAAGTAGTTCAATCCAGCACTTCACGTTAGTACACCCTGTTTCCATTATCCTCATCTCAGCAGAACTATTTAAATCTACATTCACCAGAACCTGCTTAGTTTAGTAAATCCATGGGTGTCTCTCTTCAGTTTTTACCCATCTGTTATGAAATGACCTAGTCCTTGATGCCTCACGATTTTTCCTGTCAACTGATTCTTTCTTTCACTTGGGTTGTGCCATAAACTTCTTTCTCCTCGATTCATGCTGTACCTCTTCATTGGTCGTTCTAACGAACCATCTAACCTTTAGTATCTGAATATCACACCACATATCAAAAGCTTACCTTCTCCTGCTGTCTAGATTCCAAATGGTTTCAGTAAAGAGCACCCAAGCCTCCCATTTATATTAGATCTTATATCTTTTTCTGTTTCAGAGAAATGTTTTCATATTGATATTCTATATTTTCTATCCTGTTTACTGCTACCCAGTCAACTTTCTGCCCATAAACCTCAACATCTCTCATCTCCGTATTTGATTCCAGTACCATTCTTCACCTTACAACCTATCAGTTCCGTTCAGCATTTCATAAGACTGTAGCCTTCCCTGTGAGAATGTAATCTCGTCAGTTAAAGATAACCTTCTCCCTTTACTAAATTTTTCTTAGCTAACCTGTACTGCTCGCTCTATTTAGTGTGGAAGATAGGCAGCAACTATGTATCACTCCGTTTTCAACAACAACGTCTTTTTCAAGAGTTTTAAAAGAGCAGTCTGGTTTATGTACAAGTCTAATATCTTCAGCTTTTTCTAAATGTAGAAATGCTACAAATATATAGGTTATTGCGATTCCTGTACGACGGTAAACTTAACGAACAAAAAAGTCACGTTCACCCAAATAAAAACTACTTTTTCGCTTTTAAATGTCAGAGCAAAGGACATGGCTGAAGACAACGCTTAACTACACTCATATACAATAAGTTATGATTGTGTACTCAAAATGTTAAACGGACTTCTAAATATGACTACCTGAAGAAATATGTCTATAAATTGTCTTATGGATCCACTGTGAATATTTATAAAAATTTTGTCTGTCTTCATTAGAAGCATTTCGAAATAACACAAAATTGAGCAGTACTGGCAAGGAATAGAAGTTAGCATGTTAAGTTCTCTTCGCCTGTCTTCTTCATGCTATTGTTGTGCAATATCCGACTATCACCGACAATATTTTAATTATTTAACTACTGTGCGAAGTTTTTCTGAGCTACAAACGACATTGAAGAACTTTATATACATAATAGGTGTTGCATTCGCTGCAGACTTTCACCTGCGTTTGACCACGTAACATTAGTCATCTGCGTTGATGAAACAATTTCACTTTTTCATTAAAATTTTGAACGGTTAACATATTTATGACAGTCTAGAAGACTGAACATTGTCAGTTAATGTATCGCGACCTCAGATGTCACAGTTACGAATAGATCTCTGCTTGAAGTCCATTAATGACAATTATTTTTTGTCTTTTGTGATACTGAGAAACAAATAACATTGTCCACTTTATTACTGGGCCCATTAGTCAGGCGTTTAATGCTCCAGGTTATCAGTTTTATACCCCAAAATGATGCACGACGTTAGAGTTGAATCTTGCTGAACTAAGCACCAAACCGAGAGTCATAGGCAATTATTTAAGCTAAGCTAAACTGCGTAGGGAAGTTTCATTAGGGTATAATTCCTGCTGCAGAGCACATGCTTCTTAAAGTTATCAGTACCGACACAAAAAGAGTGTGCGCGAATACACAGAGATGAGTTTCACAGTTATTGCTCAATAGTTGTTTATCAGCTGGGTATATATCTTGTTTAAAGGACTGCGATTGGAAAACAGACAAAAGTATGTTTGTTTCTCTGCATATGATAAATTGAAAAAGCTTAATACCATGTTACAGATTCATGATCGACTGACTGGTGTGGCTTTTCACTAATCGGAGAAAAGTAACAGCCTGCAGTAGGATCCAATAAGATACAGATCAGCTGCAAACACTCTAAACTGACGACAGTTTTACTCTGGTCTTACTCACAGAATTGTATTTATTTCACCGTTATCATCTTTGCAAATTAAAATTAATAGTTGAGATGCGTTTGAAGAATGTTTGTTACATCTAGTGACCGCTAAGGATGGAGTCAGACAAATGGAGATGACAGCATTATGTGACCACGGTTTGTTCCTTTACAGTAGGCGCTTCTTTGATGTCCTGTATCATACTGAATTTTATGTCCTCCCCACATTTGGAATCAATGAAAATGCGTAGAAAATCAACTTTTTCTATGATAACAAATACAGTAAATAAATATTAACGTGATAGCTTTCTAGATTTCGGGAAAATCTTGTCTACAATATGTAGTCATGTGTTTTATATTTATATGAAATCGAGCACAAAACGGCGTCAATATGAAATATGTATTGAAACTTCTGAACTATGTACCCTTTTCCAAGTTGTAAGTAATTTTAGAGCTGATGGTCGGCGTTCACAGAATTTCTCCGACAGATTGTGATGGTTCTGGAAGCGTCCACAATATTTTTGTGTAAATCCCAGTAGATTTGTAGCTGCGCAGAGGAAAGAAGGAATACTTCCTTATTCCGGTGCACATACATTGGGGAACAGACGGCAATAAAACCAGACAGCGCAGTTTATGAGCAGCTCAGACAGTAAGGCGCTTCCGCTCACGGGCTCTCGGATGCTGCCTACGTGTGTGGAATCCTCCTTCATCGCGAAACGCGCTGTATTGCCTCGATCCAGACCTGTCACTCCCAGTAAGTAAAATGCGAAGAGGCAGCCGACGATACAAAAGGAGAAGACTGAATTTGCTTCGTGCGTGCTAGGGAATTTCGGAGGATTTCTCAGTCGGTGCCTTTACAGTGGTCAGTGATTGTGCCTCCAACTCGAAGACGCTTTCTGTGGATGAAAAATAAGTTAGCTTCTGCATTGTGGTTGAATGTAACTAAATATCCGCAGCAGTTTGCCGGAGGAGAATTTTAGCATCTCTCGTTATGAAATATGAGTAATATTCATGCCATTAAAAATATTTCATTTAGGGTGAAATGTCAGTGCATCATCACGATTTTTGTCAGAAAAAATGAAGCCACAAGTGACCGAGCTCTAGGTCCACCTTAAGTACACTACCGGTCATCTAAACTATAACATCTGGAAGACAGCATGTCACAAACGACACGATACTGATGCTCGTATTGGTCGGTATCCCATCACTGTAACGGTCATACGGAACCGACGGGGTTAAGAAGACTATATTCAATGAAACACGCGATGTTAGAGGCCCCACTCTACTAGTGCCTGAGAGAATAGACATTCTTTGCTTGGACGTGTGGGATACTACACCCATGCCACGAACCTTGAATCAGTATAATGATAATACTGGACGCAGTAATGGCACCACGTCGTCTTTTAGACAAGTCCCCGTGCCGCATACAACAAACGATGAAATTATCTCTGTTTGGGAGCGTCGAGGAGAAATAACCTTCCCAGAATGCGTTCTTATCCTCACGATGGCACTGCACCTGGCGTGATGCTATGCTGTGCCATTGAATACACAACACGCTGACGTCTTAGAGGTTTCAAGGCCCTTGGCTCTTTGATGGTATCTTTCACCACCATAACACATGGTGCACATGCGCTCCTAATCGACTTGTTATCTGGCCAGCAGATTATCCACATCTCTCGATCACTAAGAGCATTTGGTCGTGGAGCGCCAATAGAAAGGCACGACAACGCTAGCGAGATTTCTGGCACTTCATAGTTCAAGGAGCAGGGAATGACGTACCATCCAAGCTCTGGTCCAGTTGATCGCCAACAGCATTTGAGCTGTTGCAGCTACTACATTCGACAGCTATGTATGCTAAATATCATTCACTGTAAATCCATTAATTACCTAAAAGCATAATCAAATATTCTTCCTACTGTTGCGACCCGCGGGCTGGGTGCACTTTGTGATCAGGAGGTAGAGTGTAGATTGTAGAGTAAGGGTAAATGGAGCAGTTTGTGCACGGAGCGTCATTGACACAGCGGTAGCTGTAATAACACTCTTTTATCATGGAAGTGTACGATGTTATAAGTGCCCTTTGAGATGCAGTCAGCTGCCGAGCGTAAGCACACGTCATGGAGGCGTGCTTACGCCTATCAGGGAGTCGTGAAGTCGCCACTACCGGTCAGTGCCATGACTGTGTTTTGTTCTAGCGATGGTGACGGAGCGAGGAAAGCGCTGACCCTCCAGAAGTTCCGATGTGACGTAGAACAGCTGCCACCTCAGCACGCTGGAAGACTGCCCAGCATGTACCCAGATGGAAACCGCCGGATATGATACAGGTTGTCAGTTGTCGTGATCGAACAAGATTTCAGTAGATGCTCACCAACAGGCCAGGAGGCTGTGCGGACGCGCTCCACCTCGTCGGCGTGAAGACGACAGCCTGCAGATCATCCGCAATGATCCCATAGCGGAGGAGGCTTTGTCACCTTTCCGCTTATCTACAATGACGTCCGCCACCGGTACCTGAGTGGTCATCGCGACAGAATGTCAGTCCCTAGGGCCCGGATTCAATTCCCGGCTGGGTCGGACCGGGTGTTGTGTTGTCCTAATCATCATCATTTCATCCCCATCGACGCGCAAGTCGCCGAAGTGGCGTCAAATAGAAAGACTTGCACCAGGCGGACGGTCTACCCGACGGGAGGCCGTCGTCACACGACATCATTATTACTATTATCTGCAATGACCCAGTAGGCAAGACGGGCAGACCACAGCTGTGGTATGTACCAGATTCGCTGTGTCTCATTACTGAAGTCAGCAAGAAAGTAGGTCTGGCCCTCATCGGTCAGCTTGTCAAAATTTCTGCGAAACTGAATATACTGTCATTCTCTCTAGTTCTACCCACAATGACATAAAGGCAACACGATAGAAAGCTCCGAAGGCCTTTCTATTTAACGGGCCGAATCCGTGCCTATGATACGGTAGCCCTGAGTGTATGAGCTCATTTGTCCTCAGTTACCGGACCGGTCAGCTCTTTGGCTCGCTGTGGTAAATCAGAAATAATTCTGGATCGTTGATTTTGTAGTGGCGCTCGTTGGATGAAGTAATGTAGCGATATCTCACGGCAGTGTTTGCGTTTCTGTCAGCCTCGTTCTGGGGTCTCTTACATAGGCGGTACCTCATGTTCACATACTGAGAGGCGCACCAATTCAGCGCTAGCCTACTTCGTTCTGATCTCACCGAGTACAACGTTTAAGACATTTAACATCTACAGCAAAATCATTCTGCTGTGCATAGATTCAGTGAACATGTAATAACTAAAAGCTTGTTATTTTGTGTCCTTCTTGGTGTTACAGTCTTAATGGTGGAAGTATACGTTTAATCTCCGCTGCCGATCAATTTCAGGAGTTAACCAACCTACCTTTAGTTGACAGAAACAGCGCCGATAGCCTTTAATCAGAGCATAAAAATCACCGTCTGCAGTGGTACACCACATATAATTAACGGTATACATACCCTGCAACAATTGCATGCATAAAAAATTCCAATTATTTATGTATATGTATACACACAATCATGCGGTTAGCTAATTTCGACTATTTTGTTAGCCACATTTCTAACATCTGTATTTCATGTATTATCAAATCACTCTAGATTACAAGTAAAAAGTAGTCACATTGCGTCATTTTTAGATAGAATCCGCACTGCGGTGACATCTTTTGAGATCGTATTCTGAACATTGATCTGTGTACAGCAAGAGTTACCATGTTGCTGTACACAGAGCGAAGTTAGAATACGATCTTAAAAGGTGTCACTGTAGTGTGGATCCTTTCGTAAAATTACGGAATATGGGTACTTTTTACTTATAATTAAAATTGATTTACAAATACATGAAACGTAGATGCTAGAAATAAGCTTGACAATGACGCTCAATCGAAATTAGCTAATCGCACGATTAAATTAACACCACAATACAACCTACTACGAACCATATTTACGTTTATTAAGAATCTGGAGGCTGTGGATCCCCCCAAATACTATATCCTGTTGATTAAACTTTACAAAATTATTGTTACTCATACGTCATATAATGAATTTAAATAATTAAGAAACTCCTTTATTATGCCCAAGGATTACGAAGACCAGTCAAACACAAAATAGGACACACCACGTCTTTACATCAATAAAAGGACGAAGATGTCCGCCCCAGTAGCTAAGTGGTCAGCGTGACGGATTGCCGTCCTCTGGGCCCGGGTTCGATTCCCGGCTGGGTCGGAGATTTTCTCCGCTCAGGGACTGGGTGTTGTGTTGTGTTCATCATCATTTCATCCCCATCCGGCGTGGAGGTCGCCCAATGTGGCGCCGAATGTAATAAGACCTGCGCTATGGCGGCCGGACCTGCCCCGCGATGGGCCTCCCGGCCAATGACGCCAAACGCTCATTTCCATTTCAAAGGACGAAGATATGAAGAAGACGCTCGTACTTCCTTTTCGGTGAAAGTCTGCTTGCGTCAGTTAACATTTCTTTAAATTAAATACTTCACTGAAGTACGTATCATTTCCATTGAATAGTTGCAAGAGTCCCCTGGCGTGTCTTACAATAGAAACTATGGGACCAGAACTTGATGTATGTACTTCTCGTCACTTGGGGATTTATTACCGTTGAACTTTATCACCTTTATTGTTTCTCTGGATTACAGTAAAAAGGAGTGCCCAATTACATATTACCATTTCAATTATTTTATGTATGTACCGGACACACTGTGCACTTACGGGAGGAATAACTGGTCGTATATCGATATACTTCCATTTTCACATTAAATAACTTTAAATAGAAACTTATGACCTTATTTTTAGATCACATATATCCTCCTTAGGAATCGTTATCAGTAGCCTTATAATACCATTACCTAACAAGAGAAGTACTTAAGTATTTCCTAACTGCAGACGTACCTGGATTCCACTGATCGTGTACAAAGCTTTAGAGCACACAGTCCATGAAGAGGCTACTGACTGCATAACCTCAAATAGCCTTTCAGTTTAACAGCAGTACAGCTCCGGAAATGTATCTCAAACATAAAAATCGATACTAGACGCGACTGTTATGCTCTTGTTATATTTACGGTTTTGGGTATTGCAACCTTTCACAATCTTTTTCCAGATTTCGAATCAGAAATGTCATTCACTCAGACCCGTCACCTGATAATAAAGTGTGATGCTCAGGATAACGAAATTTAAATGGAACGTCTTATAAGCCCGAAGGGCAGTCAGGCTCAAATTATTTCTTACCGATTCCTAAGTACTCGTGGCCAACTTATTAATCAAATAGTGAATTGGAGAATTGTTAAGATAAAACATTTAAGTATAACAATGCTTACCAAACAACTTATATCTCAGAAACTAGAAAAGTATTCGTTTATACTGATCAAAATTACTCTAGGGAAACTGGCAGGGTGTAGTTAGGTGGAACTATACCATTGAGATGTTAAGATTTTCACTCACTTCAAACCCGAACCTGAGCAATCAATACTATTCAAATTTACATTACGATAACGTTCTTAAGGAAAGATTTCCCCTTTAAACTAACGATAAGGAAATGAAGATGGAAGTTCGTGTTAAATGTATCATCTTATAAACGACATTTTATCTGAACAGCATGGCACAAAAGCCGTCCGTAACATGAGAGAAAAATTGCCTCCATCACTTCAATTAGAGAGACAATTTTTGACGTTCACATGGATCAGAAATCTTACACTAGAACAAAATGAACCGCAACGAGACAGGTATTATACAATAACACAATTCGAAGTCGCTATATGATTCTTATTGTACTACAATAATTACATTTCGCTGGTATGTAGTCGTAGCCAAAGGCTTGGTAAAAGCATGAAAGTCTTTGAAAATTTGTGCTGCTCATATAATATGACGCAGTGTGGTATTTTTTCCATTTCCGGAAGTCAGATCTGCACTAAGGGGCATGTACTTTGTTAAAATAGAAAAAGTGGAGTCAAAAGTGGCGCAGTGTCTGCGCACCCTCATGGAGAGTGATTGAGAAGAAAAATTTGGGCATTGAGAGAAACGAGTTCAGGTACTTGTGGAATGAAGAAGGCATTATTTTAAGGTCACCGCAACTAGTTGGACTTTACTGGTACGTATACTCTACTAGAGCAGCAGTTCAATGTTTGCTAATATCTCTAGTACACCAGTGCTTGTCATGTACACATCGTCGTACATGCCTGAAATGAAATTCCCTCGGGTTACTTGTTGACTCAGAAGCATTGCGCTAATACAGGGTGTTTCGAAAGGAATATACGCATTACAAATTATTATTTTGTCTAAACTGTCGATAGATGCGCCTAGCCTCGGCCATTGGAGAAACGCATACATAGCCTAGTTTATTTTAATAGCCGCTAGATGTCAGTTGTCTTCTGTTTTGCTTGGTAATCGTCATATGTTTAAAATGACTACTCCACAGCGGAAATCAGGAAATCATTTAGTGTCCTCGAGTTTGCGCAGTGCAATTTCGTGATTACATTGCGAAGACGTTTCAGGTTAAGGTACCAAATTGATCCTCCGAATGGGTGGATCATTCGCAGGTAGTATCGACAGTTTCTAGATGCAGGATGTGTATGTAATGGACAGAGTCCTGGCCGCCCTCGTGTACCTCAAGAAAATTTTGCACGAAGTTAAACTGCTTTCCAACGTAGTCCTTCAAAATCAACTGCCTACAACAACAATTTGGCGTGCTTTCAGACGTCGGTTGGTTATGAAGCTGTGCGAGTTACAGTTGTTTCAAGCTCTGCGTCCTGGTGACAAGCGCAAACGTGTAGCATTTTGTAATGAACTTCTTGATGCTATTGGCAATATAACACTTTCGCACAACGCATCGTGTTCAGTGATGAAGCGATGTAAGTGGTCAGGTAAACAAACACAGTGTTTGAACATGTACGAAATTCGCCCAAAGTCGATGTGTTTTGTGCGATATCCCGATCATCTGTTTACGGCCCATTCTTCTGTGATGAAAACACGGTTAACAGTCAGCAGTACCTTGCTGTGTTACAAAACTGGTTGTTTCCGAGGCTACACGAAGACAACTTCATTTTTGAACTGGACGGGACACCCCGTAACTGTAATCGCGAAGTGCATGAATATCTGAGTGAAACTCTACCGAACCGTTGGATTGGTCGTCAAGGAGCTGGCGAATTAGCAAGTTTCAGCTGGGCTCCACGGTCACCGGATTTAACACCCATGGGGTTTCGTTACAAATGGTTCAAATTGCTCTGAACACTATGGGACTCAACATCTGAGGTCATCAGTCTACTTGAACTTACAACTACATAAACCTAACTAACCTAAGGACATCACATAAATCCATGCCCGAAGCGCCTAGAACCGCTCAGTCACACCGGCCGGCTCGGTTTCGTTACAGACAACGTTTATGTACCATTACTTCCACAGCACCTAGAAGAGTTGAATAACATCTGTGGCGAAGGTGAGGCTTGGTATGAAGTCGGCGTTCCAAAACATCCCAAAGATGTTCTATAGGATTCAGGTCAGGACTCTGTGCAGGCCAGTCCATTATTGGGATGTTATCGTGGTGTAACCACTCCGCCACAGGCTGTGCATTATGAACAGGTGCTCGATCGTGTTGACAGCAGCAATCGGCATCTCGGAATTGCTCTTCTACAGTGCGAAGCAAGAAAGTGCTTAAAACATCAATGTAGTCCTGTGCTGTGATAGTGCCACGCAAAACAACAAGGGGTGCCTGCCTCCTCCATGAAAAACACCACACCATAACACCACCGCCTTCGAATTTTACTGTTGGCACTACACACTCTGGCAGATGAGGTTCACCGGGAAACCGCCATACCCACACCCTGCCATCGGATCACCATGTTGTGTACCGTGATTCGTCACTCCACATAACGTTTCTCAGCCGTTGAATCGTCCAATGTTTACGCTCCTTACAACAAGCCAGGCGTCGTTTGGCACTTAACGGCGTGATGCGTGGCATATGAGCAGACACTCGACCATCAACTACATTTTTTCACCTCCCGCCTAAATGTTATAGTAGTTGCAGTGGATCCTGATGCAGTTTGCAAATCCTGTGTGATAGTCTGGATAGATGTCTGCCTATCACACATTACGACCCTCTTCAACTATCGGCGGTCTTTATAAATCAACAGACAAGGTCGGTCTGTACGCTTTTGTGCTGTATGTGGCCCTTCACGTTCGCACTTCACTATCACATCGGAAACAGTGGACCTAAGGATGTTTATGAGTGTGGAAATGTCGCATACAGACGCATGACACAAGTGACACCCTATCACCTGACCACGTTCGAAGTCCGTGAGTTCCGCGGAGCGCCCCATTCTGCTCTCTCACGACGTCTAATGGCTGCTGAGGTGGCTGATATGGAGTACCTGGCAGTAGATGCCAGCACAATGCACCTAATATGAAAAACGTGTGTTTCTGGGGGAGTCGGGTTACATTTGATCACATAGTGTATGTATCTCATAGCTAGCATGTATAACGATGTATACATATAATTTTGCCACCTACATCTCCTTCTAGTTTCATGAAAGTCATTCCCTGAAGTCTTAACATATGCCCTCTCATCGTGTTCCTACCTCTTCTTAGAGTTTTGCCACATGTTCCTTTTTGTGCCTGTTCTGCGGAGAACCTCGTTATTTCATATTAGTACTCCTAGACACGAGGCCCACTAGCTCTGCAGATGACGAAGACATTGATGGAATGTATGATGAGATGAAATTATTCAGGTAGTGATGCGAGACGAAAATTTAATAGTCATGGGTGACTGGAATTCAAGAGTAGGAAAAGGGAGAGAAGGGAACATAGTAGGTGAATATGGATTGGGGATAAGAAATGAAAGAGAATTTTGCGCAGAGCATAACTTAATCATAGCTAACACTTGGTTTAAGAATCATGAAAGAAGTTTGTGTACATGGAAGAACCCTGGAGATACTAAAAGGTATCAGATAGATTATACAATGGTAAGACGGAGATTTAGGAACCAGGTTTTAAATTGTAAGACATTTACAGGGGCAGATGTGGACTCTGACCACAATATATTGGTTATGAACTGTAGATTAAAACTGAAGAAACTGCAAAATAGTGGGAATTTAAGGAGATGAGACTTGGATAAACTGAAAGAACCAGAGGTTGTACAGAGTTTCAGGGAGAGCATAAGAGAACAATTGACAGGAATGGGGGAAAGAAATAGAGTAGAAGAAGAACGGGTAGCTTTGAGGGATGAAATAGTGAAGGCAGCAGAAGATCAAATAGGTAAAAAGACGAGGGCTAGTAGAAACCCTTGGGTAGCAGAAGAGATATTGAGTTTAATTGAGGAAAGGAGAAAACATAAAAATGGAGTAAATGAAGCAGGCAAAAAGGAATACAAACGTCTCAAAAATGAGATCGATAGAAAGTGCGAAATGGCTAAGCAGGGATGGCCAGAGGACAAATGTAAGGATGTAGAGGCTTATCTCACTAGGGATAAGATAGATACTGCCTACAGGAAAATAAAAGAGACCTTTGGAGAAAGGAGAACCACTTGCATGAATATCAAGAGCTTTGATGGAAACCCAGTTCTAAGCAAAGAAGGGAAAGCAGAAAGGTGGAAGAAGTATATAGAGAGTCTATATAAGGGCGATGTACTTAAGGATAATATTATGGAAATGGAGGAGGATGTAGATGAAGATAAAATGGGAGATATGATACTGTGTGAAGTGTTTGACAGAGCTCTGAAAGACCTGAGTCGAAACAAGGCCCCCGGAGTAGACAACATTCCATTAGAACTACTGACAGCCTTGGGAGAGCCACTCCTGAGAAAACTCTACCGTCTGGTGAGCAAGATGTATGAGACAGGCGAAATACCCTCAGACTTCAAGAAGAATGTAATAATTCCAATCCCAAAGAAAGCAGGTGTTGACAGATGTGAAAATTACCGAACTATCAGTTTAATAAGTCACAGCTGCGAAATACTAACGCGAATTCTTTACAGACGAATGGAAAAACCGATAGAAGCCGACCGCGGGGAAGATCAGTTTGGATTCCGTAGAAATGCTGGAACACGTGAGGAATACTGACCCTACGACTTATCTTAGAATAAAGATTAAGGATAGGCAAACCTACGTTTCTAGCATTTGTAGACTTAGAGAAAGCTTTTCATAATGTTGATTGGTATACTCTGAAGGTGGCAGGGGTAAAATACTGGGAGCGAAAGGCTATTTACAATCTATACAGAAAGCAGATGGCAGTTATAAGAGTCGAGGGGTATGAAAGGGATGTAGTGGTTGGGAATGCAGTGAGACAGGGTTGTAGCCTATCCCCGATGTTATTCAATCTGTATATTGAGCAAGCAATAAAGGAAACAAAAGAAATGTTCGGAGTAGGTATTAAAATCCACGGAGAAGAAATAAAAACTTTGAGGTTCGCCGATGACATTGTAATTCTGTCAGAGACAGCAAAGGACTTCGAAGAGCAGTTTAACGGAATGGACAGTATCTTGAAAGGAGGGTATAAGATGAACGTCAACAAAAGCAAAACGACGATAAAGGAATGTAGTCGAATTACGTCGGGTGATGCTGAGGGAATTAGATTAGGAAATGAGACACTTGAAGTAGTAAAGGACATTTTCTATTTGGGAAGCAAAATAACTGATGATGGTCGAAGTAGAGATGATCTAAAATGTAGACTGGCAATGGCAAGGAAAGTGTATCCGAAGAAGAAAAATTTGTTAACATCGAGTATAGATTTAAATGTCAGGAAGAGGTTTCTGAAAGTATTTGTATGGAATGTAGCCATGTATGGAAGTGAAACGTGGACGATAAATAGTTTAGACAAAAAGAGAATAGAAGCTTTCGAAATCTGGTACTACAGAAGAATGTGGAAGATTAGATGGGTAGATCACATAACTAATGAGGAGGTACTGAATAGAATTGGGGAGTAGAGGAGCTTGTGGCACAACTTGACTAGAAGAAGGGATCGGTTGGTAGGACATGTTCTGAGACATCGAGGGATCACCAACTTACCATTGGAGGGTAGCGTGAAGGGTTAAAATCGTAGAGGGAGACCAAGAGACGAATACACTAAGCAGATTCAGAAGGATGTAACCTGCAGTAGGTACTGAGAGATGAAGAAGCTTGCACAGGATAGAGTAGCATGGAGAGCTGCATCAAACCAGTCTCAGGACTGAATAGCACAACAACAAAACAACTCCTAAATTTCAACCTACGTATATAACATCATATCTCAAGAACTTGTGTACTGTTGTTTCCCGGTTCTCACATAATCCACGGTTCACTTCCATATACTGTTCTGCTCCAAACGTACCTCTCACAAACTTATTCCTCAGATTAAAGCCTGGATTTAGCTTCCTTAAAATTCTTTGTTATTTAACGTCTGTCTTTTCCGCTACGCCGTTCCCACATTGACTGCAGCTCAGTTAAAGGTGGCACATAAACACGACGAGCCACTTCGAAAGTGGGACATTGTTGGAAGCGGCTCTCGTGAGACGTGGAGGGAACGGTAATGTTCTGTCGACAGTTCATTTTAATTCACCAATGACTGAACTGTGACAGGCGACACGTTTTATACCCCCGAATTTACACTTATGTCCTAATCTAACCAGAACTTCATGATGAACAGTGTATCTGAGAAAACGGCGGTCAAAAGCCTGAGTCAAACTTATTACTGGTGCTCGCCTTTTTCATGGCTATTATAGTTAACCTCCACGAGCAAACTGAAGACACAAATAATTCAGTTTCAGCGTTAAAAACAAATTGTAATTTCTTGGGTTCCTTGGTTACCCGAAACTACCCCCGCACTCCTAAACGAGTTGATGCTTCACAATCCCATCATCAGTCCTTACTTAGCACTATGTTGTAGTTTATAGGTGGCGGAGGAAGATTAAAAACAAAATAACAATGATAGGAAGAAAAAGTAGTACCAAATAATAGAAAACTATGATTGAAAAGGAAACATCAAAGGGTTAGGAATGAAAAAGTTACATTTAAACCAATTAACTGATCAAAATAGTTATCGAAGTCATTTTTATAACTATTTAACAGTAACAAATTTCAAAGCATCAGGTGAGATACGAAACAAAGACTATCCACATATCAGCAAAGTTTCCTCGCTAGTACGATTCACCAGCACTTTGCATTAGATTGGAATATTTCTGACGCTGCTGTACCAGTCGCAACGATGATTTGCTGTCTTGAAGTAAGTAGGCTTAAGGCAATGTCGTAAAAAGTTATTTAGTGTAGGCCAGTTTCAGTGACGATAATAACAGTATATGTGACGCTGATTCGTGTCTTATGGTAAAGGATCCAGCAGCGTCTGGGTAGTAATTTGCATGAAAAGTGCGTATTTAGTTGACAACGTATTTGCGTGTGTGTGTGTGTTTGTGTGTATGTATGTGTGTGTGTGTGTGTGTGTGTGTGTGTGCGTGTGTTGCTTTTGTTGTGTACATCGCGTATGATGAAAAGCGAAATAAGGGACAGATCCAGGTTTCGACAGACCCATCTTGGGATAAGGCCGGCTACGAATTGAAAAAGATTCGACCATTTGTTGTGACAGTTTGGCTTCGTCGAACAGTTCGGACGTAACGTTGAGCGTTTAGACTGTAGAAAACCAGTTGCAAAGCCTTAAGTGAAAACCAACAGGTAATTTAATCAGATTTATAGTACAATTCTTAAGGCCAGAAATGCTCTCTTTGCCTGTGCTACTTTATTTCTTAAATTCTCCTCTCTCGATCAGTCGCGTAATTTTCTTCCCTGGATGCAGAATTCGTATACCTAACCAATCTGAGATTAGATTAGATAAGATTAGTACTTGTTCCATAGATCATGAATACGAAACTTCGTGATGATGCGGGAAGTGTTATGTTAATAAAAGGTGTTTATACAAGATATTACATTACACAAAACATTAAATGACACTTAATATTTTTAATTTTTTTTGGAACCAATATTCGTGGCCATTTCACCATTAATCTCATTTCTGTTACTCCTCATTACTTAGGTCTATCTTCGGTTTACTGCCAATCCATGCTATGTACTCATTAGACTGTTCATTCCATTCAACAGGTCATCTAATTTTACTTCATTTTCACTTAGGACAGAAATTTCATCAGTGAACCTTATCACTGGTATACTTTCACCACCTTTCTTAGTAACACTTTTGTACTTTTTTCCGTCATTTCTTCTTCGATGCATAGACTGGACGCTAGGGGCGAAAGCCTGCATCCCTATCTTCGCAACCTTTCTAATCCGAGCTGTTAGTTCTTGGTCTTACGTTCTTATTATTCCTTTTTAGTTCTTGTGCATGTTCTGTGTTACCCGGCATTCCTATATTACTCCTACTATTCTCAAAATATCGAACGTTTTGTACCATTTGGACTGTCGAACATTTTTTTCCAGATCAACAAATTTCATAAATATGTCTTGAGTTTCCTTAAGCTTTTATTTCATTATCAAGCGCAGTATCAGTTCCGCATCTGGTGCCTTTACCTTCCCTAAAATCGAACCGATTGTCACTTAACGGCTCCTCAGTTTCCTTTTCATTTTTCTGCGTATTATTCTCATTAGAAACCTGGATGGATGTGCTGTAATCTGGTTGTGAGACAGTTCTTGCACTTTTTTGCCCTTGCTGATTTGGGAATTTTATGGATGATATATTTTCAAAGGATTAATTGCATGGCTCTAGTCTCAGAAGTTCTACACGCAAACTTCAATAGTCCTTTGGTTGTCACATTCCCCAATGGTTTTAGAAATTCCAACGGAAGGACATCTATCTCTGTGCCTCATTTGATGACCTTCCACAGAGCTCTGTTAAACTCTACTACGAGATCTCCTAAGGCTTCCACACTGACTTCGGTATCTTACGGCAGGAATGGTCGGACTTATTTTAAGACGTAATGGAATAACTTCCATGGCACCAGAGGGAGCTGTAGGGTGTAAAAATTATAGAGGAAAAGAGAACTTGCAATACATTCAGCTAATAACTGACGCCTAAGTTGCAAGTGCTACTTAAAGATGAAGAGACTGGCACAGGACAAGAGTTGGTGGCGGGATGCATCAAATAAGTCAGACCAAAGGTTGGTTCAAATGGTTCTGTGCACGATGAGACTTAACATTTGAGGTCATCAGTCTCCTAGAACTTAGAACTACTTAAACCTAACTAACCTAAGGACATCACATATATCCATGCCCGTAGCATGATTCGAACCTGGGACCGTAGCGGTCGCGCGGTTCCAGACTGAAGCACCTAGAACCGCTCGACCATTCTGGCCGGCAGACCAAAGGTTGTTTCGACTTCTCTGTCAGCAGGAATTTTGTTCACAGGGACCTTTCCTTTTTCAATTTCTTCACATATTTCCTGCAGCTATTTCGTATTGGCTTCTGTGCACTTCCTTCTTACTTCATTCGTAAGTTAATTTAGTATTACAGAGAAGAGCGGAGAGCTACAGTTGTACAGGAGTAACAAGAGAATTTTTTTACATAAAGCAGGTTAAAAACGAGGTACCTTGTGGTAGTTATTAGACGACTAGCTCTAGAGCTGCATCAGACGAGTCTTCATGTTGAAGACTACAGGAACTACAAGTGCCTTACATTGCTACGTTTCGGTCTGTCCACGAACATTTTTTAACTTCCTTGTTCCGTTGATCAGTTGGAATGTTTCTTCTGATCTCCTAGGTTTGTTCTCTGTTACTTTTCTTGTACCTATTTTTGTCGATCCAGCTTCCGTGATTGCGCTTTTTCAGGGATTTCCATTTCCTTTTTACTGAACTGCTCCTACGACATTAATTACCGCTGCACCTACGACCTTAGAGGGCCTCGAAGATATCTCATCGCTCTTCAGTCGTTCACTAACCCACTTCCTTACACATCGATTCTTCCGAAAGATTCTCTTAAACTTGAATCTACTCTTTATCGTTACGAAATTTTAATCTGTTTATACATCTGCTTTTCAGCATTAAAATGCAAAATGTAACTTCAGAATGTCTGTCTGACGATGACGTAATCTTGTTGGAATCTTCCCGTGTCTTCAGGCCTTTTCCTGCTACATTTTCTCCTCGTGTGTATTCGCAATTATTAGCTAAAATTTATTATAGTACTGAGATAGTCTATTCTCAGTCTCGTTCTTACTACCAAGCCCATATACTACGTTGAGTCGTCCTATTACTGAACTTTCCACAATATCTCGCCGTTTGCTCTGCTTTCCTATTACCCTAGACTCATTTGACCAGAATTCATTTTTCTTTAGTTCAATGACCGTATTATGATTAGACTTAGCCTTTTGATTTCCCTTTTCAGATTTTCTAATGTACCTACCAAGTTCAAATTTAAAAACATTCCACATTCCAGTCCCAGAATTTTACTGTCTAGTGTATTATTCACTGTATATCTCATGGGTACCTTCTTCCTAGCAGTCTCCACACAGAAAGCCGATTGGGGGGTTACGCAAACATTTTGTCCTTGAAGAGATTACCTGGACCCACTTCAGTTAAAGGAACGCTATGTGTTTTTAAAGTAGTGTTTCCATTGCCTTCTACATCCCCTACCTTTCATCGCTGCTGAGTCTTATGCGCTTTAGATCTACTTAACCACCCGAAAGGGAAGAGATTGGCTCGAAACTTAGCCCGCTCACCTTGGAAAGCCGTAGACTGAACGAGTGTGACTTCTTTTAACGGAAGTCTTCAGCGCCGTTAAATTTTATTCAAAATTTAAGCAGAGACTGGTATTGAAGAACTTTGGACGCGTACGTACTAATCATAGACGGTGCCCATACACCAAGGTCTAAGAGATGCATCCAGTTCTAAATATTGCAGTTACCCTCGACGCGTAATCTCCGTACATGTAGATTTTCAGCCACATGACAATTTTCAAGACGTTTTGACCATAAACGTGAATGAAATTGCCAGTTTGATAAATGTACTCAACCTCTGTAATATCGATATAATCATATTCATTGAATGACTGTGAAAGCAGAGAAGATGGACAGAGGGAGTCAGTAATAGCAGAATGTGTTGGACAGTCTAGCAACGTACTTCGTTTGAAAAGGATGGGAACTGGCCTGCCGTGTAGTGGTGGCCACGTTATTTAAAAATTACTTTGTTCTAATATTCTGAGAAAAGAAAATCTTATCATATTAATGGCAAAATGTCGAAAGACCACTTTTCAAGGCAATCCTTTTCTTTTACATTTTTGTAACTGTATAGCTTCTCATTGTAACAATATTGCGAGTGGTTGAAGTTTACTGTAGAAATCTTATAATACAACACAAGTTTTTGTCTTATAGTTGAAACAAGTGACAAGGACAGTAACCGTACACCGAAAAAAATTAAAAATTATTTGGGTGTGAGAACGTTATGAAAAGGTGTATTGTTATCATAGCTTAAGGGGAGACGGAAGGCGTGTGAGCTTGAAAAATTCGATTTCTGTATTTTAGCATATTTGAAATGCCTAGTCTTTCCTGCGTGAAACGGTTTTTGTTTTATATAAATACGACAATTTTTTTCGTGAGATATGATGGTTTTCCTGTGCAATCTGGCATTTAAATGCCACGCCTTCCTTTTTGCACCATGCAAAGATAATGCACAGCATTCTTTTAGTCCTTGTATATTATTTCATTCTTCTACTGTTCTCTCGCTTAAAAGTTTCCTACCCTGCATCAACCATCTATACTAGTTTTTCCGATCGTGATTGTTATTGTTTTAGAGGATTAATGGTTGTACTTAGCGAAATTTGTTGTGAGTGATGTATGAGTTAATTTGTATTTTCTTTGGTTCAGCGTGTTTTCATAAAAATGCCGCTAATAAAGAAATTCTCGCCTAAATTAAAATTCAGAGGAAATCAATACCTAAGTTGAAATTCAGAGAAAATCAATACTTTAAGGTAAATGAGGTTAGTGGGTCAAAGGACCCAAGAATGTTAGACATACAGAAAATCAGCACATCAAGAAAGAAACTGCAGTGTTGTCAAGGCATTTCCTCCCAGTCAACTTGTGGAGATGAACGTTCGTTAGGAAATGTTATGTTGAACCCTAGCATGTTCTGTGATTTCATTTCCAAAAATACTGTGTGAAGAACATGTGGTGGTGACGTATCTTTCGGTGAGAATCAGCATCTTCGTAAAGGGATTGTGTCAAACCGGACAATGAGTTGTACAAAATGTGGTGCAGTTGCTACAACAATGACATCAAAAACAGCGAGTAATAATTTATATGAGAACAGCAAAAGGCAAGTTTATGGTCTCAGAGATATTGGTAAATGGTTGGAAACAGGAAAACTCTCAAGTGCATTACTTGACATTCCAAATCCTCCTACAAAATCTATGACTTAGAATAATGTTGTTGGTACTGCTGTTGCTGAAGTTTGTAACATCTCAATGAAGGAAGCAGCTGAAGAAGCACTCAAGGAAAGTGATGACAGTGAAAGTGGTGATATTTGTGCATCTTTTGATGGCAGCTAGCAGTAACATGGACACGCTTCACTAAATGGTGCTGTGACAGCTACATACTAGCAAGGTAACTGATGTAGAGATTCTAAAGAAGTACTGAAAAAATTGTGGCAGTGGAACTGAGAAAGAACATGAACATAACTGACAGTTGAATTATACTGGTCCAAGTGGTGGGATGGGAGTAGTAGTTCTCAGGATTCTAATAGTTCAGTGGAAAACAGGGGTGTCAAATACAAACAGTATTTAGGGGATGGTGACAGCAAGGCTTATGACTGGGTATATGCAGAAAAACCCTATGGTCCTGATGTCACAATTTCTAAATTAGTGTGTATTGGGAATGTCCAGAAGAGAATGAGGTCCAGTTTGAGAAGATTATTGAAAGAAAAGTAAAAAATAGTATTCTAAGATGGTAAGAAGATAAGTGATAAAGTTCGCCTGACAAATGTAAAATAGATTTCAGGATTATTATGGCTTGGCCGTAAGAAGAAATGTAGAAAATTTGGAAAACATGAAAAAAACTGTATGGGCTATCTTTTTCCAGAAGGTTTCCACAAATGAGAATCCAGTGCACTCTCTTTGCCCAATTTATCCTGACATTTGGTGCAAATACAGGAGAAGTACCAGAAATGACCACAAACATTCGCTACCTGCATCAGTAATGAATGAAATTAAACCCATATTTAGATACCTTTGTAAAGATACCTTGTTGAAGAAATGTCTTCATGGGAAAACCTAAAATTTAAATGAATGTGTGAATTCTGTCATTTGGAACTGGTTACCGAAAACTGTATTTGTTCCGCTCACAAACCGCAGATTTGGTGTTTGCGATGCTATTTTATGCTTCAGTGATGGTGTAATTAGAAAACTGGATGATTTGTAATTATTGGGCATAAGCTCTAGTGGAAATACTGCAAAATCCTTTGTGCAAATGGATAAAGAGAGAATCTGCAAAGCAGATATTGCTAATTTAAAATGCACAAAAGAAGCCAGACAGAAAAGAAGAGTGACCAAGAGAAGAAACGAAGATCAATATTATTCAGATGATGCTCGGTATGGTGCAGGAAAATATTGGTGGTAAGTAGTTTTCAGAAGTAACTATACTAGAAGTGCAATATTAAACTACAAATGGATTTTTCTCAAAATTACATATTTTTACTTTCAGGTAACATTATTTGATAAACTAATGGAGTTAGAAAAATGAAATTTGGTCAATTTGTACTGCAGATGGTAATAAGCTATCACAAGTAGATTGAGATCGACCAAGCAATCAGAAACTGTTTTATAATAACTAATGTACAAAAAAAATTAAATGTTACTGGTGAAAGAATTGTTTTACCCAAAACCATAAGAGGAATGTTCATTTTACTTGTAAATTGAGGCATATATGCAGTAAAAATTTCATTGTTTTATCACTTATAGTTGTTTTGAAAAATGTACCTATTCAAAGGGTACAATGTCATTGGCAGAACAGAGATACAAATTGCCTTCTGTCTCTCCTTAATGAAGCATAATCAAACTTCTAGTCTTTTGCTTTATCAGTCATTGATATAGTTTCCTATTTTCATTTACTTCGATAACTGTTTGCACACTAGCACTGCACATCTCGAGCTGTGTTGAGGAACATTTACATGAAAATTGGTGAGATACCGTAATGCGTTACACATCGCAAATACGATAGAGGAAATTTTGGTTTTTGACAGTTACATCACCACTCCCAATAGCAACAGGTTGCAGAGCAGACGAGCGTTTCGTGCGCACAGGTGTATCAATACATTTAATTACCATAAAAGTTCATGTCCATTGCAAGGTGCAGTGATGTCAAAGTATTTGTGCAAGGAATATGAGTTGAGAGGCTTGAAAGCAGTAAATGATTTCACTGATAGCGCTATCTCGTGAATTTTCAGCAGTTTTATCAGATAGTCAGCTTTTAACGTCCCTCTCACTTATCGACCTCAACGACAGTGAAAAATTAAACTGCGTGTACCTAATGGGAATTTGGGAAAAGCAATCGTCACCGAAGTTAATCTGTCGGTAAAGGGGGAGGAAAGGGTTACATCTAAATGAAAGCAAAAATGCAAATGAAACTGGTGGAAATTAATTTTGAATAGGGGTAAAGTTAATAAAGAAAGTAAATGTGCGGCCGTTACGTTAACAATTAACTAGCGGTAATTAGATATTTGAGGTTTTGGGGGAAATTACTGTCGCCAGTCCTATGGACTATTACTATAGTAACTGAAAAAGAAAGGTTATTACACATATAATTAGCACTAGAAGCGTGGCAACTGAAGGTTGACACGTGTAGTGTGAAAACTGAAAGTTTGTCAGAAGTAATAAATTTCGCTACACTCTGACTTAATTTAGCAAAAGAATTAATAAAAACCGGAAAATTAAAAGTTAATTTAGTGACTGAAGTTAATAGTGAACTTTGTTTCTGAAGCGCATCGAAATTCAGTAAAATACGGTTAGTCTTGGGTACCTCAACTATAATTTCAAAAGCTACTTGAATCTACGCAATTTAGAAATAAGAGATTTAACTTTGAACTTGAATTAAATGATTCTGAACAATTAACAATAGTAAAATTTAGTACATACCAAGCTGAGCTGCAGTCACAGGTAAGCTAAAATATGGTAACAAAACTCGCACTCTTAACTTCTGCTTGTGTAATCTAAATATTGTAGCCAGCTATGAATACTTTAACTGAACTTTGAAATTAAAGCAGTGAAATGGAATGATATTACTTTAATGCTGGCGTATGAAATTCAACGACACTCGGGTTCATACCAGAAAAGGAAGGGACCCTACTTGGTAATGCGATTGGGACAATGAGCAAGAAAGGTTCATGCTACGTTGCTGTTATTTAGTGAAACAAATTTAACAGTTTGAAACGCTGAGGTCTGCCATACAGTTCTAAAACTGTACGTGCTTCCAGTCTTCCTTGTTGGTTGATTGAAGGTTTGAAGTCGTCGATCGAGGAGGTGGCGACAGTCACACATTGTCGGCCGTCGCTGTTGCAGAAGCTGGATGTTGGCGCGCCTTCTTCTCGACACGGTCACCAGGCGAAACGGGCTCTTGATGTGCGCCAGCTAATGATTCCCGTCCGCGACACCGTGTCAGAAACTATCACAGAAAGTCGAGCGCAATTACATGCTGCCAAACCCCGAAAGCGCGGCAACTCGCGGGAGCGTCACACAACACACCCGCTCCACTGCACTACTCCAGCCAGACTCCCTCTGCTCTGCCCGCGCTCCACGCGGCAGAGTTAACCCTCTCAAAGATCGTATACACTTTGGTTCTCCACACGACCTATCGATGTAAAGGTTCGATAGCATAGTTTTCCCTAGGCAAGACCCAGCGTAAAAATACAAATAATATTTACAAAACAAACCAATTATACATCGAGATAAATGCATATATATATATATATATATACAAATAGTAAAAAAAATACAAATTTGATATATATATATATATATATAGTAAAACAATTACAATATATAAAGACACAGAAACGTCATATCTTCAGGTAACAAAATAAGGAAAAAAATTTATAGGACAATAGATGGAAATAGGAGGATATGCATTTCCAGCGTTACAAGCTGCGTTAATTTTTATATCCATTTGCTCTGTAATTACAATAACAGATCTGTTCAGTGACTGTTTGCAAGATTAAAGATAAAGATTAACAATATTCAGGACCAACATTTTGATCTGAGTCATTTTGTTCTGCAGTCAGATTGCATATGTAAATCTCATTGAAAACTTATTTCTGCCTCACAGACGAATTGCTTGATGTATCGATTAGTCTGAATTTCACATCGTTCAACGTGAGCTCCACATATTTCCGTTCAAAAGAAAATTTTAACCCAGTTCTGTTGCTTTACTCAGTGCACTGGACTGAAAGCCGACTTTGCTTGCAACATGTGGTAGGAACATGGAACTTTTGGTGTTAAAGACGTGAGAGTAACATTGTTAATTCTTTGTGCATTTAAATCTGTGCGTTTGACCTGCATTGGGCTAATTTTTTCAATAGCTTATGTATTGAGATGAATTTAATGCGTTGTACAAATATTGAACTCAGTTCTCTTATGAATCTATAACTTATTTAAAAGTTATTAGTAAATAAGCTGCTTGCATTTTAATAGTAGTCTCACCAGATTAGCATAGTATTTCAGCTACGACGTATGTCCAGCAGATAAATGTATGTTCAGGTTAGACTTTACATCATCGATGCCTTAGGCGTAATTTCTAATCAAGACTAAGTTTATCATATTACTTGCATTTCTTTCTGCGTGAAAATAGCTTCAGAGAGCTTATTTTGGTGCTAGTAATTATATTTTAGGCACTAACTTGATGAATGTGTAAGTGCGAAATAATCTTGGGATAGAATTCTTTGGTTTGGAAAGAACTTTGTGAGACTTTAAAAGCATCGAGGATGTAGAAAACAATTTGAGGCTCTGTTGTGTTTTGACACAACCTTGGTAGTCAGATCAGTCAATGAATGTTGCCAGCCACTGGTAACTACAGGCTTAAATCAGTAACTGATTTAACTTAACGTATAAATTTTGGAGGATAGTATTTAGTGAAAGGCTCATCTGAGAGTTACATGTTACTAATCCAATGATTACATTCCATAACAAATGGTGTTTATGTAGAGTATCTTTGATAGTGGTTCTCACTTTCCATAAGAAGTTTACCTAGCTGTTTAGCAGGCCTCGTTCGTTGTGGATTGTAAACAGCTCTAAGATATTTACCTTACAGCTTGCGCTCACGTTTTTCACACCAGTTTGATAAAAATGCACTTTTATGAGTTATGGGGCATTTTTACACACTTGTAAATACTTTTGTGACATTTGACATGCATCACCGGTGCAGTAAATCGATTTCAGGCTTTGATGTGTCTTACACTATGGCATACCAACCAACGTTCAGCATTTCATCAATGCAGCCATTTGTTCAGAAAGACACCTAACAGGAACGTAACGTTAAAGTTTATTTTATTTATGGTTTTCGAAGCTTTGTGGAAACGTATTTAAAGTAAATCTTATGTTCGACGACTAAATATTACTATTTTTTAATTACATTGGATAAACAAACTTCGACTACTAACCATTTTTGGCGAGTACGTTGTATACTCATTATAACATTTCATAGTTCATGATATAGAGCTTTGGAAATGCGGTAGGGAGCTGGTGTTGAGTGGAAAGGTACTCAGCCATAATGAATTTATTAAATATTATGAAAGCACTAATGAATTTATTTTTAAAAAGCAAAACTCCAAGGGTAACATTAACAAATTGCCTCCAGAACTTAAAAGAGTAAATTTCATTAACACAACTGACAGACACCTCAAAACAGCAAAGGTATAAAATCACATACTTTTAGTAAAGAATATTGAATAAAGTAAAAACAAATTTACATGACAGACAGCAAAACATATGGTCAAGCGAATGTCACAAATATCAACCATAGGCTATTGCCACTAATTATCAAAACTCCAATGCCTTCGAAGTAGCGAAAATGACTGATAAAAATGTGGTTAAAATTTATGATAGAGGCAGGACCAGAAACCTTCATTAAAATTTCAGTCAAGGTACGCATGCATATTTAACTAGACCACAGTTGACGAGAGACATAATCACCTAACCTGTAACACAAACAACTTTTTAATTATTTAGTAAAAATTGAACATACAAAAGCAGAAAAGTACGAAGGAAACTGACTTGACTAATGAGGCATAAAATTTTTCTTCAGATTTTTTGGTAGGTGCATACAATTTAGTAAGCAGCTCGAGCTCGTGATACTAGGCAATAGGTAACTATAGACATGACTCAGAAATAGGGCCGCTAGACTAAACAGTTTTCACTGAATAAGTACAATTCACAAATAAGAATTTCATCTGCTTTCTATACCCTTAGATTCTAAAATCAGTTTGGAATAGTGCCAGCCACAAGCCCACACACTGATAGAACCAAACTCAAGTAGTACCAGGCAAAAATCTTCGGAAGTAACAGATATATATATAACACATACAATCACGATAAGGAGTCAAAACAGCCACCACGCGACACCAATTGACGTGCACACTAATCGGATGCTCACGGTGATTCCTCGTAAAATCCAGCGCTGATTGACAAACGCTTGCTTAGACGGCGCCGAGAGAAGGATGTAACTGAGATTACGGTTAGTCAGAAACCCACGGGTATCATCAGCAGATGCACCCGCGTCCAGTACTTCCAAAGCTGAGACCGGACTCCAACCTGGCACCACAATGGACGCAAACTGGCCGGCTGGAGTGGCCGTGTGGCTCTAGGCGATACAGTCTGGAACCGAACGACCGCTACGATCTTAGGTTCGAGTCCTGCCTCGGGCATGGAGGTGTGTGATGTCCTTAGGTTAGTTAGGTTTAATTAGTTCTAAGTCCTAGGCGACTGATGACCTCAGAAGTTAAGTCACATAGTGCTCAGAGCCATTTTTTTTTCACACAAACTGTTTGCAACTTCAGTACTAATACTGTGCGTCCTGCCGAAACAGCATTTAACGACTAATGTTCACGGATGCGACCAACACTCTGCCCCGACAAATCCGCAGTAAGCAGAGGCACAACTCTAGCTTACAGGCCACGGCAGACTCTTGACCACAACAAAACGCCACCTCCCTTGCGCTCTTCGCCACCCGTGTCACACACTGTTTTTCTCCAGGTCGCCACAGCTCTTAACTACCGTCTCCTCCGACCTGCTCTCTACCGGCGACAGTAAAGCTCCATGCGCTCTAGTGGCCAGAGGGATTCCAAGATCCGCGGGAATTACGCGAAATTAAACGTGAGCGCACCGCACAATTCTCCCCGCTTAAGCTTGAACAGTGAGGAGAGTCAGTTCGATTCTGTTTCACAATCCTTGTTACCCTCGCCCGTCTTGAGTTGGCTTAAATGGGCTCTTACAAGTTTGTGGGAAGACGGATCCTGGATCAGAAAACTGACAGGGGTGATAAATCTTATGACCGTGTAAGGCCCGACAAACCTAGGAAGCATTTTAACAGTGACCTGAGCACCTTTACTTTGTACCCAGAAACTCTTCAAAAACGCAGTACTACCCACTGGTAACGAGACCAGACACCGTCCCTGATTGTTGTAAACAGCCGCCCTACTGCGCGCCAGTTGAATATTTTTCTTAGCAGCCTCCCTATTTTTCCTTATGGTTTCAGGGTCACTATCCTCAAGGAGCAAACCATTGATCCCCCTTAAGTTAGAAACATGAGAGTTTATAAGAAAACAACTTGGTAGTAGTCTCCTTGTGCGCCTCTTGCACACCAGTATTCAAAGCCAAATTTAACCACCCAATAGATCGATCCCACTTGGTTTGTGAGTGCGAGTGGAAGATGGTAAGCACCGATTTCTAACTGCGGTTCACTCTCCCAGGGAACGAGGGCTGCGGGAATGGTTGGTAAGTGAGATACCCTAATACCAAAACAGAACCTTTTAAATTCATTTGAGACAAATGCAGGTTCATTATCCCTCACTAACACTTTGGAAGGACCAAACCAGACTATCATCCGAACCACAAGTTAAATAGTGGTTCCCGACACTCCTAACTTGCTCGGCATTAACCACACAAATCTAAAGAAGCCGTCAACCATGACTAAGGTTTCCATGCCGGGTGCATGCCAAGGGTCCAAGGTAGTCGACAAAGATTTTGTCCACGGGGTTTTCCAACCTGGTCAAAGTAAGTTTAACTTTATGCATATTCTGAAAGGGTTTCACTTTACAACATTCTTGGCATTGGCCCACTAACTTTCGAACCTGGGCCAGGTAAAGTATTGCTTTATCTTCATGATTGTGTTAACACCCAAGTGACCCCCACACAAGGACCTATGAAAATACTGACATACAGCCGGCACATACCCCTTGGGGAGACAAATTCTTTGCCGTCATAACACAGAATTGCCCTTTTAACGGAATATCCCGGAGCATCTTCCCCTTCCTGGAGCTTGCACTTTATGGGAGCTAACTGAGGATCCTGATCCTGCTGCTATCTCAGATCGCCATGAAAGACCGGAATCTCTTTTAAAACTGCTCCCACACAAACATACTCCTGGTCAAATTTGCTGGATTTGCCAGAATCGTCTTCAAAAAAATGGTTCAAATGGCTCTGAGCACTATGGGACTCAACTGCTGCGGTCATTAGTCCCCGAGAACTTAGAACTAGTTAAACCTAACTAACCTAAGGACATCACAAACATCCATGCCCGAGGCAGGATTCGAACCTGCGACTGTAGCGGTCTTGCGGTTCCAGACTGCAGCGCCTTTAACCGCACGGCCACTACGGCCGGCCAGAATCGTCTTCAGAAAATAGCCGAATTAGGACATCGGCCACTTTATAGTCCATACCTTGATATGACGCACCTGAAAACGGAATGCGGAAATTCTCGCCGCCCACCTGGCTATGGGTCCTGTTTTCCGTGGCTGGGCCCAAACCCACGACAGCGCGTGGTTGTCGGTTTCGAACAGGAAAGATTTATGTTCAAGATAATACTTGAATCACTGCAAGGTGAATAACAGCGCTAACGTCTCTAACTCATACCGAATATTTCTTTTCCTTAGTGGACAAAGATCTCGAGGCATAATCAATTGGCCGTCTTTCCCCTTCGTTTTCTTGCAAGAGGAGTCTGGCAATCGCAGAATTAGTAGCATCGGTTTGGAGAACAAAATCCTTTTCAAAATCAAGTATGGCCAAAACCGGCACATTAGAAAAGAGACTTCCAAGCATCGAAGAATACTTGCTGAGATTCACCCCGAACAAATTTCTCCCCCTTCCACCTCCGTTGATGAAAAGGGGCCGCCAACTGTGAAAATTTGGCACAAATTTTAGAAAAAAATTTGTCATCCCGACGAATCTCGCAACATCGTATTTATTCTGAGGTACCGGAAAGTGATGAATGCCTTTGTTGTGTTCTTGATCAATTCTTACTCCGTTGCCCGAAACTATGTGACCCAAGAAGGAAACACCAGGCTAATTTTGATGACGTGACCCTTAATCACGCATCCCACAACTGGCCTTACACCTGACCTAAACGACGTAAGTGTTGCCGAAAGTTCTCGCTGTGAATCACGACATCGTCAAGATAATTATACGCACACTTAAAATTTAAGTCCCCCACCACAGAATTTAAAAGATGGTACAACACAACAGCTCCCGTAGCCAAACCAGAAGGGTCACTATTATAATTCAGTACAAAACGCAGTTGAGGGCTTTAACTACTCCGCTAACGGTATCTGGTAACACGCTTGATTCAGATCCAGGATAGAAAAATACTGTGTACTAGAAAACCAGGATCATACAGATCCGGAAGCGGGACTGATTCTAAAATTACCTGGTTCAAGTGGCGGTAATCATCCACCTGACAGAACCCTTAACCCACGGACTTTGCCACTAAAAATGTTGGAGAATCATACGGTAGGTGAACGGACGAATTACCCCATCGGGCAATTGCTGATCGATTATCTTGCAAAGTTCTTTCATTTGATGGGTTGATAATCGTTAATGGGATTGCCGAACTGGTATCACATCCAATAACCGAATGGTGTATCCAGTCTTATTAATGGCGCCCAACCTATCAGTGAGTACTTCCCGATACTAATTTAACACCTGGAACAAAGCATTGACCCGCTTCGGTTCCAAATGCGAAAGCTTAAAGAAGACCAGTCTTCCGTCACAGCACATTCGTCCGGATCGCTGATTATCACATAATCGGTATTTGCTTCCACGACAAAAATTAAACAATCTCTCGACCAAGGTAATTCAACATGCAGCCGGTACCTTCAAAGAAATCTACCTCAACAATACATCGGTAGTCAAACCCTATACCACCATAAACTTATTAGGCCATGACCACCGTTCGATCTTGAGATAGAATAACACATTCCCTACGACTGAAATTACCCGCCAATAACACTTGGACACTTAACTTGGGGCTTTTGGAGCTTAGGAAATTTATAAATTCGAGAAAACCTACGATGCCAAGATTCACTAAGTAGCAAGATGCTGCTACCAGAATCTAGCAACTCACAAACCGGCTCAAGGCTTGAAGTGGCAGATTTCCGTAGCAGAAGCTCTGATTTTATATTTCTCTTAAGTTACGCAGGCTTCCGGAGAAACGTGCACCCTTTTACCGTCAGCTCTTTTCCTTTCTCTCGGGTCGCCGATCATTCACGCACAAAATGTCCAGGCTGATTACAAAGATAAGAAGTACCCGACTTCATGCGTCTTCACCCTATCAAACTTTCTCTATCGACAGATATCTCACCTACTACGCTAGAATCATTAGGCATAGGGCCCCGCCTCTCATCATTAAATCGAAATTTCTCTGTCTCTGTAGATAACCCATCAAGGTCCGAAAAACGTGGCGGTCTCTTAACGAAAAGCACTCGCGACCGATCCACAAGACGTATTCCTTCGATAATACAGTTCACAACTTCCAGTTCGGAAACTTTAGGACACAACTTCGTAACTGCCATTCTAATTTCCTCAGTATACCGGGCTAAACTCTCCTCAGGACCCTGGACACGATAAACATACCGATTAACGAGTTCATAGCGAAACCTACAAGACGAACTATTTTCGAACAACTTTTTTCTAAACTCCGTGAGTGATGTCAACCCGGCAATAGCGTCAGCAATTGCTCTGCTAAGTTTGCCCTGGGGTAACGGATATACAGCCTCAAAAATAACAGTATTAGCAAGTTGTAACACCCTGCCCTGAATCTGCAAAGAAACTGTTAACCTCAACAAGGCAATAATTTGCTCATTTGTCTTCATACCATAGTTAGAAGTGCCCTGCCGTATAGTCAGAAGAGGATTAGGTAACTTACTAAATAAATTCCAATTATGACAATTATCCCCCTCTACAGTACCAACTACCTCAGAACCGATACCCCTGGGATCAGAACCCTCTTCCTTGGCCGCATTCACTTGCCAGTTCAAAACTCCCGTCTACTTGAAGCTTAATTACTTTACCCATTCTTTCAATAACTGTTTCCTGCTTAGGGCCTGAATTAACTGCATGAAGATCGACAACGCGATTAACGAGAGACACTTTTGCACTCGTGGACACACTGCCCTGCAATAACTGAGGTTATTTTCCCCAGACACAACCATCTCATATTTGATTTGTTGTTTTGTCAAATTCCGACCATTGGTCTCGGATCCGTGATCCACCTTCATTCAGAAATACACCTGAAACCAAAAATATTCAAGCAGCAAATTGGTTCACACAAATTTGATCATAAAATTTTACCCGTACCACTAGACAGGATCAAAACCCTACCACTCCTTTACAATCACGCTCTTCTACCACTGTAACGCGGTAGGGAGCTAGTGCTGAAGGGAAAGGTACTTAGCCGTAATGAGTTTATTAACGTTTCTGAAAACACTAATGATCTTATTTTTAGAAAGGAAAAACCCAATAACATTAACAAATTGCCTGCAGAACTAGAGAGCCTACATTTCACTAACGCAACTGATAGCGAACACCTCTAAACGGAAACAATAAAAACCACTTCCTTTTAGTCTTTTTCTGGTGCCTTTGTCCAGCAATGTCGCAGGATCGGAATGGTTACGGTCGGATTTGGCATGGTTAATGTAAGGGGTGGCCGGATAAGAAGATATTAAGACAACATGACACCCAGTCCCTGAGCGGAGAGATTCTCCGATCCAGCCGGAAATCTAATCCGAGCCTCTTTGCACGGCACTCCCCAGTGCTAACTACTCAGCTACCGAAGCTGACAAAATCACTTCGTTTTACTAAAGAATATTACATAAAGTAAAAATACATTTACTTTAAAAACAGCAAAACATATGATCAGATGAATTTGTCACAAATATCAACCATCGGCTATTGTCAGTAATTATCAAAAACCCACCGCCTTCGAAGTAGCTAAAATGACTGACAAAAATGAGGTTCAAACTTACGATGGTAATGTCGATGGCAGAGGCAATACCAGTTGCAATAATTCCTTCTCCTCTGCTAACACGGGACGGCGGATGCCGCTACCACAGTACTAGAAACCTTCATTAACACTTTCAGTCATGGTACACAGACGTCTTTAACTACAGTTAAGTTGAGATACTATCACCTATCCTGTAACACAGACGAATCGTTAATTATTTAGTAAAAATTAAACAAATGCAGGAAAGTACGAAGGAAACTTTGACTTGATCACTTAAGCATAACTGAAGTCAAGTAGTACCGGGCAAAACCTTCATAAATAACACGTTTACATATATGATAACGGGCAACCAGGATACGGAGTGAAGATAGCCACCACGCGACACCAAGTGACATGCACACCAATCGGATGCTCACCGTGATTTCTCGCTAACTGCAGCGCCCATTGTTGACAAACGGTTGCGTAGACAGTTCCAAGTGATGGATGTACCAAAGATTACTCATAGTTGTAAACCCATGGGTATCATGCAACAGACGACACTGCGTCCACTACAAGCAAAGGTCAGGCCGGACTCCAATCCAGCACCACAATGGACACAAACTGCTTGCAACTTCAATAGCAGAGGACACTCTGAATACTGTGCGTCCTGCCGAAGTAGCTTTTAATGAGCAATGTTCACTGCTACGACCAACACTCGGCCCCCTCAAACCCGCAGTGAGCAAATGCATAACTCTTGCCAACACGCCACCTCACTTCCGTTCTTCGCCGCTCGTGTCACACTCTCCTTTTTTCCGGGTCGCCGCAGCCCTTAGCTACCTTCTCAACAGACGTGTTGTCTCCCGGCGACAGTTAACGCTCCATGCGCTCGTGTGGCCGTAAGGATTCCAAACTCCGTGAGAATTACGTGAAATTAAATGCGGGCGCATGGTACAGCTTCCAATGAAATTTATTGATGTGACTGATGCGCCAGCCTATGAAAGATTTTTGAAGAGACCAATGAATAGATAGTTCGCAACAAGTTCGTCATATCAAGCAGTTCAGATATATTTTTAAATTTGTCAGGTATTTTCTATAATTGATACAGGTATTTCATGTTCTTTTGCCCACAGTCCAAATGTGGTTACATTGTAACTGTTTCATTCATTTTAATGACTTGGCTCTGATTGTAGGAGAGAATGGTGCTACATTATGCAGTTTATGCGCGCGCGCGTGTGTGTGTGTGCGTGCGTGCGTGTGTGTGTCTGTCTGTCAAACATCTTTGCCATTTTATCTGAACTCGTCAATTCACGACTGATTTTTCTAAGAAGCTGTGACTAGATGGAAAGGAGAGATGAGGAGTGAAAATGTGACTCTTTTATTATTTAGTTTTCACACTAGCACAGTTGGACTAGTGTCACCATCTTGGATTTATGATTGGCTGTTTCATTTCAATGATAAATTGTGATTAGATACAGGGGATGTGACATAGAATCTGATGGGTGGGAAGGGGTTTTGGAGTGTGGAAGGGGAGGAGTGTGGTTAGATGATGTCGTTGTTGCACATGACAATTGGCTAGCCCATACGAGCAACCAAGACACTCTTGAATGTCACTTCGACGCCGTCTTCAATTGAGAGGTCACTGATACAGCACATTTCTGTGCCTCATTGAACTGTGAGACTGTTATCCCCTCTGCCTGAGTTAGCAATGTACATTACATTGAACGCAACTTTTCATAAATGTCGCCTGTTACCTTACAGAAAATACTGCCAGCCTATTTCATCCCATCTTCTTATAGTTCGGTTTGTAACGTACAAAATGATATATTTGTGATATTTGAAAACTCAGCGAAGGGCTGTTCCACTAAGATAATACTGCAGAGAGTAGTAACGAATGAAACTTTATCTACCATGAGCTGTTTTTATTTTTCTTGTTATTAACAGCTTGCTGTGAAACTCATTCTACTGGAAATGGTAAAAGCGCACTTGTGTGTCATACTTGGAACTATTCAGGAGTTACAGTGCCATATTGATTCTTTAATTTCGTTATTTAGTGAATGGATGAGTGAAAGGTGAGAAAATAGGGAAATTTTCATCTGCTACCCTAATTCAAAGGTTTTCTAATCTTCAGTGGCTCACATAAACCATGTGTTTGCTGTTGTCCAAAAGCTGATACATGTGTCTTCGAAAGTGTCCTCTATTTGGTCTTTTCATGGTACAAATTGAAAGCTACTAACTGCCACTCACTATCTCCAATAATTCTTAATTCAAAGTAGACCCTTTAACGATGCGGGAGAAGAAGATTAATTACAAGATAATTAGTTTCTTGCCTTTTTACAGTGCATTATTCGTCTTTCTAATTCAGTGAAGGTGTCATTATAACAATAATATCACGCAAACCATGATCCTTCAATACAAATCGGCCAACTTTTCACCACAGTGTGTTCACAGTTCAGTAAGCAGGCGAAGCTCCGAGTTCTGACTTCGACTGACCAATCGGGACAGCCGACCACCATGTCGTCCTCAGCCTACAGAGTTATTGGATATGGTATGGAGAGATGTGGGTTTAGTACATCGCTCTTCCAGCTGTTGTCGGCTTTATTGACAGTGGAGCAGCTACTTCTCACTTAAGTAATCCTCAGGAGGTAACATGTGGCTGACTCTCCTGTTCCTGCTCTCCTACCAAGGAAAAATCTTTGGCAGTACCAGGAATCGAAGCTGGGTCCTCTGCGTAAAAGCCAGGAATGCTGACCACTGTGCAACAGACGCTAACGCTTACAATTTTGTGATAATTCCATATTAATAGGAAGGTTCAGTACGGAATATATCTTGAATATATGTGTAAGAAAGTTAATTTCCCCTCCTACAGATCAGATAATGTTTACGTCACAAACAACAGGCCCCTGATGTGATTGCAGTATTTAAAGAATTAAATGTTAATTTGTTGTGTAGTATGTGTATATTCGGCATGAAAGGAAAGAAAATGGTATTATGTGCTGATTTTAATTTGGAAGTACCAATTGAAACTGTATTCAGAAATTAATTTTTGTTTACGAGAAATAATCCTGGCATACGAATGCATCACAGAAACGTCCCCGGCTTTGATGTCATGCGTATATCCATCTGAGAGAGTAATACACGTTGTCAGCCTCCGGAACTGAGCGATGGAATCCATTCACGTGAAAAAATATCCCGTCGGGTGGCAATGCTTTTTCAAACAAGTCCTCTGATGTGATTGAATAATGTTACGTCAGTACGCGTTCAATAAATGTTCTTTATAATCCGCTAATACTTAATAACGTCCTGTAACCTTAACGACAATCTGTATCATCAAAACTGAATAAAGTTCGTGGCGTTAATTCACACTACACTTCTCTCATCACATTAGTGCTTCTAAGAATATAGGTAACAAATTCGTCTAGCAATCTGCCTTACGTTGTACGTATACGAACTATGGATGAGTTAAGAAATGTTCTTCGAAGACAAAATTATACAGACTACAGATTATTCAAAACTGAGCACTTTGAGATCAGAGAATAACGGTAGTAAATGTGTATCTCAAGCTAGTCTCGAATGTTTAGTGCATTTGAGGCAAGTGACTACAAGCAGTGTCTCTGTATTGATAGTGGTGGATATCTTGGAAAATCACGCACGGTAGTGTTTGCTGTGTCCTTGGTGTACTTTTTCCTATGTTGTTACATGCGGAAGTTGGTGAATTAAATTCCAGTAGGAACTGACGAAGAACTGGATGATGGTAACGTAATTGCCAGTCTGGCTGAGGAGACGTATATTTTGGACTACCTAAAATTTGTACGCTGTTATAAAACGTGCATTGAGACTGCCAGCTGCTACTTTGGAGAGTTGCCGAAGTTGTGACTATAAGAAACGGGTCACGTTAACAAAAATCTTAATATTCTGTTACGACCATTAATACGAAGGGGTGAGAAAATGGAACACTTTCAGCCGTTCTTACGATGTTATGTGTTGTGTAGCTACCAGTTTCGGCGCTTCAGTGCATCTTCAGGCCTTAGTTGATGCTGAAGGGGCTATCACGATCGATGTATAAGCTGCATCAGTGGTCGACATAACTGGTTTACGCAGACTGTAACTTTTTTTTATCAACAGTCTTTTGATTTCATAAGGCCCGCTACAGCTTCGACACCTATGCCAAACTCATCATCTCTGAGTAGCACTAACGCTCAGCATCTTCAGTTATTTGTTGCATGTATCTCAATATCTGTTTTTACCGGCTGAAACTCCCTCCAGTACCACGAAAGCTATTTCACAACGCCTTACACAAGTTCCATCATCCTGTCTCTTCCTCTTGTCAGTGTTTTCCACGTATGTGATCCCTCATCGATAATGGGGAGAACATCCTCGTTCCTCATCAGCCTATCAAATTTTCAGTGTCCTTCTGCAGTATCTGACCTCAAAGACTCCTTTCCGTTTCTCTCACAGTCCACCATTTACTTCGACACAATCCCATGATCAATACGTACAGTCTCAGGAATAGCTTTCCGAACTTACGTGCCTTGCCAGTCTCATTGAGACATAAGTGCTGTGTTTGATACTTCTTGTCTTCTTTTGGCCATAAATGCCCTCTTTGGCCTTGCTAGTGTAAATTTTTATGCTGTAAACTCTGCAACCCATTTCCTTTATCCTAAAAATTCATCACTTTTACATTCCTTTTCATATAGTATGTTTAAATGTACATCACATACCCTCCCGATAATTGTGCATCAATTTTTCCCTAAGCGTACTGCTACAAAAGTATTAACACGTGACCTATTCATACCATATCTTTCAATAGGTAGCAGTTTTGTTTACCATTCAGACTTCTAAAAACACCTCACTTGCGTGTCTGGCTGGTTTATATGACAAACATAAATTACCCCAAGAATTTAAATCACATCTTTGACTCGAATCGGTCTTAGGACTTAAGAAATATGACATGGAGTTCATCCCTTCGTGTCAGATTTTCGGTTATTGTACTGAGGATTTTAAGTGGAAGTCAGAAAGATATGATTTTGCCTTCGAAACAAATAACACGATTTACAATTACACTTTCTGACACCAGGGTCGGCTTCAGTCATCATGTCTATTATCACGTGGTTAAGGGCCTAGTGTAGTGGATGTACACAGACTACTACTGTAACCTTCAGCCACGTTGCCGTGAAGTATATTTCCGTGTACATCCACTTATATACGACGCTAGCCACCGTATGGTGCGCGGAGTGGACATTTATTCTCTTGTTTCACTGGCCAATAGCGCAGAGGAAAACGACTATGTCTGCGTAAGAGCCCTAATCTTATCTGAATGGTCCTGACGAGAAATGTGTGCTGGCTGCAGTGGATTCGTTCTGCAGTCAGTCTCAGGTGGTGGATCTAAATTTTTTTTTCAATAATGCTCCTCGTAAAGATCGTCGCCTTCCCTCCAGTGATTACCATTTGTGTACCCGGAGCATCTCCGTAATAATTGCGTGTTCTTCAAACCTACCGGTCAGAAGTCTAGCACCCCCGCCTCTGAATTGCTTCGATGTCTTCCTTGAACCCGACCTGATGCGGATCCCTAACCCTAGAATGCTAAACAAAGGGTTGCACTAGTGGTTTATATGGAGTCTCCTTTACAGATGAGCCACATATCCCTGAAATTCTCTCAATAAACTAAAGGCAACCACTCGCTTTCCCTACTACAATCCTTACATGTTCATTTCATTTCATATTGCTTCACAGCGTTACTCATAGATATTTAATGAACGTGACCATTAAGGAGCACGCTAATAATGCTGTAATGAAACATTATACGTTTCTTTTCCCTGCTCATCTACACTAACTTACACTTCCCTATATTTAAAACTAGCTACGAATCATCACACCAATTATAAATGTAGTTTGTCATCTTGCATCCACCTACAGATAATCAACGACTACGTCTTCTCATTCAGCACAGCATCATCAGTGAACAGGACTGCTCACCGCCAGACCATTTACGTATATAGAAGGCAAGAGCGGTCCTATCACATTTCCTGAGGCACTCCTAACGATATCAGTGTCTCTGAAGAACACGCGCAGTCGAGGACAACATGCCGGGTTCTGTTACTTAAGAAGTCTTCGAGACACTCACATACTTGGGGACCTATTCCGTATGCACGTAACTTTGTAATAGTCAGCACTGTGGCATCGTGACACATACTTCGCACAAATGTAGGAAAGTGGAATCCGCCTTTTGCCCTTCATCCATGGTTCGCAAGAGCTGATGTGAGAAAAGGGAAAGCTGAGTTTTGACCAAGAAATGCATCGAAAAATCGTTATATGTAGACAGAAACTTTTCCCTCTCAAAAGAAATTTTATATATTCAAACGCGTAATATGTTCAATGATTCTGCAGCCACACGATGTTAACGATAATTGTATGTAACTTTGTGGGTCCGTTCTTATTCCTCCTTACATACAGCAGTTACATGAGATTTCTCCAGTAGCTTGAGACTTTGCGCTGGGGGAGAGATTCGCAGTAAATGCAAGTTAAGCAAGAGCCAATGCTGTAAGACCGAACAGGACCTGGCGACCTACTTGCTTTCATGTCTTTCAGTAGTTACTTTAAACTATGTCCTCTATACAAGAGTCTGTGCGAAAGTCAAATAACAGTATGTTTGTGCGATTCTCCTCCGTGAATAACTTCCTAAATTCATAATCTAAAACTTTTGCTTCACCTTTGCTACCCTCTACCGTGACAAACTGGTCAACGAGTCACTGGATGGAAGTCTTAGAACCATTTGGGATTTCAAGTAGGACCACAATTTCTTGGGTTCTGAGCAAGATCTAGGGCTAACGTATATCGGTGGTAGTTGTTGTAAACTTCTCATACTGATCTTCTTACAGACGCATGAATATCTATCAACGTTTTCCTGTCGTCATTTGCCCATTATCTTTTGATTGCCCATAGTATAGGAATTAAATTATGTCAGTTAATTATCTGAGTGGGATGCCAACAACTGTCTATGGCTCATTTTAGCAGAAATACTCTCATAGCTTTCTTGATTTATTTATTAACGTTAGTAACCCAAGTCGCTATGATAACGTCATGGCCACTAATACCTGTCCGCATACTGATGCTGTCGAGTAGGTCAGGCCTGCTTGTAGCTACGAGATACAAAATATTTCCATTGGGAGAGGGCTGGCGAATTACCTGCTCAAGACAGTTTTCGGAAAACATGTTCATAAGAACTTCGCAAGACTGTCTGTATCCCCTGCAATGAATCAACGATGCCTTACCGTTAGTCTGTTACAATCGGTAGGTTAATGTCCCATAAATGGTCTGAGTAATGTCGCACTACTGACCATCAACTTTCTGTTAACGACTAAAACCGTCGCAGCGGATTTGAGTATCCTGTAAAAACATAGACAAATTAATTTAATTTAACCAAGACCTGTTCTACGTGACCAGATACATTCGCTATCATACTTATATTTGTCCTCAAGAGACAATGCTTTTGACAACTGCAACGAACACACTCCCTTCTATGGAGAATAATATGTCTTTCAGATATACCTTCCATGAATCACTAAATATCTCAGAGCTTTTCACTCCGAGTTTAAGCTAGCTCTCGTTCACAAGAATGATTTGAGAGCTAGAAGTTTCCTGGAGAGCAGTATATTTGGGAAGTTTGTTACGGATACTTCGACAGTCTACTGATAGAATAGTAACAGTCGAAATGACTTTACTCTGAACATGGTCTGATTTCACTACCTGTAAGTCGTCTGGCGACAGTTCATTACAGTAACTCAACCTACCGCCTAGCCTAAGAAACCGCCATGTGCACTCCACAAACTCTCTGCTTCCTGAGTTGCTGCTTTCTTTGTGTAGTGCATCCCTGACCTATCAAGGGGGCTCTACAGTTCTAACCCTGATAACACATGTCCAGAAATCTGCAACCAAGACTGTAAAAGCGTCGACAACGCCTTTGGATGACACCCTTCACACAGCTATATGGCAAAGGACCCCGATCGACTCTGGGAACTATGCAGCAAATGCTAGCACCATGCGTGCGAGCCCATCAGCCTTCACCGCCTCCGACAGCCGACTGTATGAACTGGGGATGGTCACAGGACCCATGTAACAGGCATCGTCTGTGCCGACGTAAGCCACAACCACACAATGACTACATCCTCCACTCTCGATCACAGCAAACAAGGCCTCGTCCACATCTCGGATGAGGCCCCCTGGCAGACATACCGAATGCACATTCGCTCGCTTTCCGGCCCTGAACGCTGTCCATCTAAAAGGCGTCAGAAGTCGCCTGACGTAGGAACACCCAGTAACTAGTAAACCGCTCCCTCCGTGTGTTTTCTCAAACCTGTCGACTTGTTCATTCACAAGGAGATCTGAAGACCATCCTCCACAATGGTCCTCCACGTCGAGCGACGCGAACGCGTTACCAGCCACATACCACTCATCCTGTGAGGGTGGATCCACCACGTCCGATACACTGGCAGGTGCTTCGGCAGCAGAGACCGTGGGTAAAACAAGCGAAAACTGAAGTGTCTCATACCAAGCCCCGGATTCTCGGCCACCGCCACATGCCGAGCCAGCAGCATGAAGTCCACTGACCGTAGCCAAAAGCCCGTTCAGCTGCGCCCGTACACAGCATCCCACCCATCTCAGTATTACAAACTTAAGAACTGACAATAAAAGCAAAGCGCAGACTAAATCCCAAATAAGCAACTTCCTGACCTCATGAGGTGTCACAAGTGGAGGCTGACGCCTTATGAGCGGTAAATCTGCCGCTCATAAAAAATGAAATTTGCATTACATACTGCCTGACAACATCATATAGTTACTCGAGAATCAACCTCTTAAATGGAATACAAACATGCAGGAAATTTAAGAAAAACGCAGAAGAAGTTGAATAAGTAACTTCCCGCTTTCCAGGTGCGTACCAGATGACAGTAGGAGTCTGACTGACGCCTATTAGGCTCAGAACGGACTGTTCCTGGCTCTTCAAAACAAATAAGTGAATAACTAGTGCAGAATTGACTGTCTGTATTTACACCTGGTTACAGAAAGCGAGAATAACAGTCGATGCACTAGGAAACCAGAAAACAAAGTCTAGGGGAGAGTCGCGCAATTTCTACCGACTTAATTTTTGGCTTCATTGTTTAACTGTGGTGTTTAAGGGCAATATAGAACACTATTTTCTCAAGACATGCTCTAAAAACAAGAGCATAAAGATTTTCTTTTTATTTATAGTACGTAATTAAACCGAAACTAAAAGAGCAACAATTACAAGGCTTGTAGAAAGTGTCTGGCATTATAGGCCACAGTCTTTTCTGTAATAAAAACGATTGTTAATAATACTCTGCAGTTATACTCATTGAATAATAACAGGACACATAATTATGGGAATGTCTTACTATTTAGCTCACTTGACCAGTGTTTAGCCCACTGTTGTACAGAGACAGCAAATGTTGTTGTAGTAGTGATCTTCAGTCCGAAGCCTGGTTTGATGCAGCTTTCCACGCTACTCTATCCCGTTCAGACCTCTTCATCTTCGAGTAACTATTACAACCTACAACTCTCTGAACCTCCTTACTGTATTCGTCTCTCAGTCACCCTCTACGATTTTTACCACCCTGGCGTCCCTCCGTTACTAATTTGGTGATTTCGTGATGTCTCGATCCCTTCTTCTAGCCAGGTTGTTCGACAAATTTTTTCCCCCTAATTCCATTTAGTACGTCCTCATTAATTACCTGATCTACCTGTCTAACGTTCAGCACTCTTCTGTAGCACTACATTTATAATGCTTCTATTCTCTTCTTGTCTAAACTGTTTATCGTCCATGTTTCTCTTCCGTACATGGCTACCCTCCATACAAATACATTCAGGAAAGACTTCCTGACACTTATATCCATACTCGATGTTAACAAATTCCTTTTCTTCGGAAACGCTTTTCTTGCCATTTCCAGTCTACATTTTCTGTCTCCTCTACTTCGACCATCAGTTATTTTACTGCCCAAATAGCAAAACTCATCTACTATAAGTATCTCATTTCCTAATCTAATACCCTCAGCATCACCTTTCATTCGACCACGTCCCATTATCCTCATTTTGCTTTTGTTGATGCTCATCTTATATCCTCCTTTCAAGAAATTGTCCGTTCCCTTCAACTGCTCTTCCAAGTCCTTCGCTGTCTGACAGAACTGAAAAGTGATCGGCAAACCTCAAAGTTATAATTTCTTCTCTTTGGACTGTAACTCCTGCTCCAAAATTTTCTTTTCTTACCTATAGCGCCTGCTCAATATACACATTGAATACTCCCCTATCAACCACTGCTTTCCTTTCGTGCCCCTCGACTTTTATAACTGCCATCTAGTTTCTGTACAAATTCTAAATAGCCTTCCACTTCCTGTCCGTATTTTACCTTGCACACCTTTAGAATTTGAAAGAGAGGATTCCAGTCAACATTGTCAAAGCCTTTTCCGAAGTCTAAAAATCCTATGAACATAGGTTCGCCTTTCCTTAACCTATCTCCTACGAGAAGTCATAGGATTAGTATTGCCCCGCGTGTTCATACATTTCTCTGGAACACAAACAGATCGGCTTCTACCACTTCTTCCATTCTTCTGTAAAGGATTCGTGTCAGTATTTTGCAGCCGTGATTTATTAAACTGATAACTCTGTAACTTTCTCACCTGACAGCACCTGATTTCTTTGGAATTGGAATTACTGTATTCTTCTTGAAGTCTGAGAGTATTTGACCTGTCTCATACATCTTGCTCACCAGGTGGAAGATTTGCATCATGGCTGCCTCTCCCAAGGCTATCAGTAACTGTAACAGAATGTTGTCTACTCCCAGGGCCTTGTTTCGACATAAGTCTTTCAGTGTTTTGTCACATTCTTCACGCAGTGTCATATCTCTCTTCTCAGCTTCATCTAGACCTGTTCTATTTTCTTAATATTGCCCTCTAGTATATCTCCCTGGTATATACCCTCTGCGTACTCCTTCCACCTTCCTGATTTCCCTTTTTTGCTTAGGAGTGGTTTCCCATCTGAGATCTTGATATTCATACACGCGGTTCCCTTTTCTGCAAGGTCTCTTTAACTTTCCTGTAGTCAGCATTTATCTTACCCCTAGTAATATACGTCTCAGCATCATTACATTTTTTTTCTATCCATTCCTGCTTAGCCATCTGGCACTTCCTGTAGATCTCAGTTTTTAGACTTTTGCATTCCCTTTCACCTAACTCATTTACTGCATTTTTATATTTTCTGCTGTCATTTATTAAATTCAGTATCTCTTGTGTTGACCACGGCTTCCTCTTAGTCCTTGTCTTTTTCCCTACCTGATCCTCTGCTGCATTCTCTGTTTTATCTCTCAAAGCTGCCCATTATTCATCTACTGTGTTATTTACCCCAGTTCTTGTCAATCGTCCCCTAATGCTCCCTCTGAAATCCACTACAACCTCTGTTTCTATCAGTTTATCCAGGTCCCATCTCCTCACATTCCTACCATTCAGCAGTTTCCTCAGTTTTAATCTGCACTAAATTGTGGTCAGCGTCTACATCTGCCCCTGGTAATGTTTTACAATTTAAAATCTGCTTCCGAAACCTCTGTCTTACCACTATATAATCAATGAACGCAGCTCCACCATCTTGTGGAGTATGGGACTACGGCTGTTCAATGTTCAATAAAAACAATACCAATCGCCGTTGTATAGGTTTATTTCAAGGTAAACGGTTCCGACGTTACACTACGTCATCTTCAGGACTAGAAATAAACCTATAAAACAGCGATTGGTATTGTTTTTATTGAAGATTATACAATCAATCTGAAGTCTTACGGTGTCTCCATGTCTCTTTCACGCATACACCCTTCTTTCATGATTCTTAAATCAAGTGTTAGCGGTGATTAAATTATGCTGTGTGGAATATTCTACCGGGCGGCTTCCTCTTTCGTTCCTTTCCCGCAGTCCATATTCACCTGCAATTTTTCCTTCTCTTTCTTTTCCTACTGACGAATTCCAGTGTCCCCTGACTGTTAAATAGTTTTAACTACCTGAATAATTTCTTTTAGCTCATCATACATTAGTTCACACTCTTCATCTGCGCAGCTATTTGGCATATAAACTTGTACTACTGTGGTGGGTGTGGGCTTCCTGTCTACCTTGGCTAAAATAATGCATTCACTACGCTGTAGTAGCTCCGCGTTCCTATATTTTTTTATTCGTTATTAAACCCATTCCTAAATTACCCCTATTTGATTTTGTATTAACAACCCTATATTCACCCGACCTGAAGACCTCTTCCTCCTGCCACCGAACTTCACTATCTCCCGCCGCGCGGAGTGGCCGCGTGGTTAGAGGCGCCATATCACGGACTGCGCTGCCCCTCCCGCCGGAAGTTCGAGTACTCCCTCGGGCATGGGTGTGTATGTTGTTCTTAGCATAAGTTAAAGATAGTGTAAGTGGTGTGTAAGTCTAGGGACTGTTGCCCCTAAAACTAATGAAGAGGCTGCTGCCTCTCTCCAGGAACCACACGTTAGTCTGGCCTCCCAACAGATTCCCCTCCGTCGTGGTTGCATCTGCAATACGACTATCTGTACCGCTGAGGCACAAAAGACTCCCCACCAACGGCAAGGTCCATGGTTCATGGGGGGAATATCACAAATAAAATACGAGGTACTGTCGTGATCCAAACATCCAAAATGTTCAGAGGTTCTGCATATTTTATACAGCACACAGCCTTCTTTAAATGGTTCCAAACACACAATGAACTTCTCAGTCTCTTCTGTTGATCCATCATTTTCAGTAAATTCCAGATTTTTTTCATCTCTTTTAATTGGCTTTGCATGGTTACCATTTGCGTCATGATTTTACTTTCAAATACCCGAGTTATGTTCAGCTTTCTTCAACTTATTTTGCTGTTTAATTTTTTCTGATTTTAACCTCATCTCTTTGGTGGTTTTCCTTCTCTTTTTGAATTGTTGAAAGGGCTTTAGTTGCCGCCCTCGTGGTCATTTTTTAGAGTTAGCCCATCCGGCAGATCTTTTCATGCACTCTTTTTTATATTTTCCTCTTACTTTTCTCTCGTCTTTCGCCATTTCAATGTAAATAGAAGCAAAGAAGTATAAACTATAATTTGAAAATTCCAATTACTACTGGCCGGTTCAAAAATGGTCCAAATGGCTCTGAGCTCTATGGGACTTAACATCTGAGGCCATCAGTCCCCTAGAACCTAGTACTACTTAAACGTAACTAACCTAAGGACATCACACACATCCATGCCCGAGGCAAGATTCGAACCTGCGACCGTAGCGGTCACGCGGTTCCAGACTGAAGCGCATAGAACCGCACGGCCACACCGGCCGGCCGGGTGGCCGGTACTGCACGACAAACCCTCAGTGGGAATACTCATATAGTATGGTCTTTTATAGAAATAATTATAAGGCGTTTATTATATGTCATAACTTACATAACGTAGATACGTGAAATACAGCAACAAAATTGATCAGTTATCTTAAAAATGGGTACCACAGGTCTCAAAATACATTTCCTGCGCTAACAACTACAGCAACGCTATCATGCACTTGGAGCAGAGCACTGAAGATGGGAAGAAGATTTATGACTCCAGTGTTCACGGATAGACAAGCTTGCTTCTGCTTACTGTACAGTTCCGACGTTTGCAGACGGAATGGGACATCCTAGTAGCTGCCGGTACCGTAAGCCGGCCGATACTGCACTACTCTACCCTATCGGCTTCAATGACCTTCTACTCCTGCAATGTTTGTAGTGGATTTCCAGGAACCGAATTTTTAACATTTCATTCCCACTGACAAAGGTAAATGCAGAATTCTCCTTACCCTACTCTGGAGATACCCTCCAAAATGACGTAAATTTTTTATGTTTTCGTTGATGGGTAAGTAATCTGTTACAGTGAAAACTGAGATAATACAGCATCCGAGGAAAGGCAGGCCGTTATTAGCGTGACTGTTGGAGCGCATCTAGGTCCAGTCGCTGCTCTGTGTGGATACTGAAATTGGCGATCAAAGCCTGGCAGTGTGTGGGCGCCGATTCATTAGCTGGCAGCCTTTTATCTTTTCTAGGCCGGCAAGGCCGGGCAGTGGGCGGCCGGGATGTTATGAAAAATGAATAATGCAGTTAGGGTGGCCTGACGGCTGATGATTCCACCCGTATCCTGTTACTGACAGCAGCGCAGAATTTCCGTCATTAGGGGCACACGAAGCGATTGACCGCAAGGTGGACACATAATTACCTTTGTAAAGTGATCAGCGAACAAAATCTATCACTGGAAGTGGAGAACTGTGCTTGAAAGCCAATTACTGTTGATTTAATCATCCTGAATTTTAGTCAGGAACTTCCAAGAACTTTTAATGAGGAACTCTCGTATACCATGGTGTATGCGCACATATTGGATTTTTACTTGACGCTCAAATGACGTTGTCGCATCACTCAGTGTAATTGTATTGGTTTAAATAGTGTCTTCGTTTACTGGAGGAACGGTAATACAAATCACTTTCGAGCAAACCACTGTTGTTAAACCGATGAACTATGGAGAGCGTATTTCGTGCTGGGGGCTTATGTACAAGCATGAGTCGAAAGCCCAAAAAACTAGTAACAGTTAGTATTTCATTCGCTATTCAGTAGTCTAATTACGTTGTCTTATGTTTCTGATTTTTTGTTTTTGTTTTGAACTCCGGCTCAGGTGTCGTTCTGTGGTAGAACCCATGTACTCTCCTCTCGCTTCCCCACACAACCACAAAGTACTGTAACAAGGGTAAACTCAAATAAGGTGGCCTTGCGGCCTCCAGTCAATTTGAGGATCGATTGAGTAAAACTTGTCATGGTGGCTGTGACGCAATCAAGCCTGATACACGTTTTAAACCCACTGATGCCGTTGGCTACCGATATTTTCGTTTGTATGTAAAAACCTTCATGTAAAACATGTATTTACTAAAATGCATTGTTTCATGCTTTACTCTTTATATTTTGAGTAATTGTCATAATCTTGAAGTTTGAAGATGAAAATATATAAGTTTATCTTCACTACGTTTTGCTAAGTATGCATCATTTACTCGAAACAATGGCTTTCACAGCGATATAAATCATTTAAAATTCTTTGCTTCAAATGTAGTCTCTGTTCTTTGCTGCATTTCGTGAGAAGAGTTGTAAGAAGGCAGTTGGATTTTAGTAACCACAAGAAACACTCAAGTTCTGTTGTAGGTGTTGAAAAGTGTAGTCATGTTTTGTATGTAGTTAAAGTTTGGAAGTTTATGTTTGTAAATTCTATCAATCATTCGAGTCAAGCGTTTGGGAATATCCGTGTTAAATGTGTCAAAACCTTTCATTTTGTAGTTAGTGTCATAACGAACATTTAAAATCCGGAGAAGTTCTGATTTCTTCAGAAAGAAATTACTCGAGAACATCACACATTTCAAAAGAAGACAATGAGGCCAACAGCAGAACCCAGCAGGTAACAAAATTATAGTACCGGAATACTCTAATAAATTTTTTGCTTTTCTCTATTGACTAAAGGTTAAGTCACGACTCTATCAGTGATGTTACTTGCATGTCTTAATTTTTCGTTCTTCTGGTGTATTTCTGGACTTACTTTGTGCCTACCACGGATTTGTCTTCTTCTATCTCATTCATAGATTGCCCTTTTGTCCCTAAACTTTCCTGGAACAAACAGGTGTTACATTAGAACTGTTCGTCTTGTCTATATATCTTCAGATCAAATAGATGCTGTAATGATTACTTCTTCATTCTCATATTAATGCAGACCATCGTTTCATTAAGTATTTAGGTGATCATCCTGTTGTACGTCTTTTGTGGGGTATAACACTCATGTCTCACATTTTCTAGAGCCACACCTGCCTTGTTTACTATCCGTTGCACAACACCCTGTATGAAATACATGTGAGCAGTTGGGGGACGATCTCACTACTGGCCAGTCCAACTGATCTGTATGGTATGTCAAAAGCTCAGATGTACCTTCACACTAATGGCAGGAAGTAGTCTACAAAAATAATAACGAAAAACGAGTACTGAAAAACTTGAAGCATGTGGAATAATGTATTACATTGTGAAACACTTGGAAAGTGTTCCAATTTATACCTGAAAATGATGTGCTACCGATTTCTGACACGTCCGAACACTTTCAAGGTTTATATCTTAAGAAATATAATATGGGCTTGATACATTACTTTACTTCACCTGCTCTGCTGACAGCATTACTAGAGCGGAGTTGCAGTTTATCGGCAGAGATTGCCACTGTTCACGCAAACATGATGTTGCAGACAACAGAATCGTGGCTAGCTATGGAGACAAAATTAGAGAATCTTGCATTATACGGTATACTGCGAAGTGACTAGCCTTTATAAGTGGATAATTTTGCAGTGTATTCTAGGGTCTAGTTTTGTATGGTTTTCTTCAGAGAGTGTTGAAATTTGGCGGTTTTCCGTGATTTCTCCTCCTACACAGCCTTGTAATTAACAAAGGAAATTTGTGCCATTACGTAAAATAACGGAAAAAAACGCCTCAACGATATGCGAGAATGTAAAATTGTTTTGCATTGTACTGCAAAGAAGCATCTATAGTCCTGAAGAAAGTCCTTAATTTTCATTTCATTCTTTCTCTCTCGCTTCGGGGATTTACCTCTTCTTGCAGAAAAGATATGTCATAAGCTACAATAGACAGCGTTTCCCTTCTTAAATAAAGGAACAGCATTCCTACAGAATATAACAGTTTATTTTGCGGGTAGTTTCAGTAAATTTCTATCTCCATTTATCCTTCAAAATGTGCTGAATGAACACGAAACCCAAATCATTCGACAGAATGGAGCATTTCCTGAGACAATGTTCATTAAATCAAAACACATAACTAAGATCTATTATTTCCCTGATGTTGCAGGCTTACAAGAATTTTAAAAATGAAAAATGTAAGTAACTTTTGTATCCTTCACTGAAAATTTTATCAGAGTGTGCTATTAATTTAATCATAAAACATTTAACCCGTTACTTTTCTTCTTTCATTGCTTAATCTGTAAAACACTAAATTAATTAAAACAAGTTTCAAAGCTTTTTACGTTCAAAATTATTTCTGAAATAGCTACATTCCTATTAATGACTAAAACGATTCTCTAGATATTTGTATAATTGTCCAAAATAAACCTGTAGCTCCTCGAATTAAAAATCCTAGAAACTCAAAAATCTGACCGAATGATGGGGAATATTAAACTTTTAGGTGTCACAGTTTGAATCATAATTTATTGTTCAGTACAGAAAGGTTCCATGACAATATGAGTCGGTAAGTCATTACACAAAGTTAGACCGATTCAAAACACACTAAGCAATACAGTACGAGATTCTTATATGTTTGTCTCACTGTAGAAACAAAGCTATTCCGTTGCATCGACCGAAGGAAGCTGTGCAGAAACTACAATGGAATCTTTACTGAAGCAAAATTTTGCCCATTCTTCACTCAGTGGAACACCTTATCGAAATAAATTTGGATTTTTTCATGAAAACATATCAAGCATGATACATACAAAAGACGAAATTCTTTTGAAACTGAAGGGAATTGAAAAATCGAAAGGCAGTACTACAGCTGTATTATGTGCAATGAACCATCATTTGGAAGTCATATTTAACAGGTGGACCTAAAAGGATAACAGGCAGTATCAAACTACTGTAGGCATGGTATCAGGAGAAATGGCTATACACATAAAAAGTGGAATAAAATTCCATTCCAAAGTTATAATGAGTACGGTTTTTTTTTTAGTTTTGACGTCCACAGCCACACAAAATGGCATCTTTTAAACATCACCAGCTGCTAGTAATACTTAGTGGAAGTAACTAGGAAGTTACTGTATGTGCCTATTACATTATTAATTTCATCTTGGATAGCAGTGATTCATTACGTTTTTCAGGTCAGTGTAGGGTGAACTCATTCTTTGTTGGTTGACTGAATTGTCTGATGATTTAAAGAGAACTCAACAAATTCGATGAGTATTTATTTAATTCTCGCGGCGTCTGTTTGTGTGCAGGAAAAGAGCTCAGTTGCTCATTGGATTTCGGAGTCACGTGTAGAATAATAATTATTATTTTTAGAAATTTATTTTCAAAGATGAATTTCACCGTGTAAGTTGCATGTTCTCAACGATTTTCCGAGACAAATCTAGCCGTTTAGTTTAAGTGAGTCATACACACATCTGTGAAGTTGTTTTGCACATGGAGCGTTGCTTAGACCATTGTTCATAGAATATCTTACTTCATTAATCTCCTATTCGTCTTTTTTTACTAAGACTGCATCAGTTCTCAGAGCTGCTAGTTCCGCCAGTGACTGGTTACATTGAAACTTCGGGATCTGTTTCCAAAGGAAAGTCCTGTAAAGCGTCGTAAATAGTCTCGTCCGCCTTAGTTAAAAGCTAACAATTCACTTGTGACTTAAACACTGTTGTAACAATTATTGTGGATTGCAATAAAACATTGTGATTAGTCTCGCTAATAGGAAAGTACTGTACGCAAGCATTAGAATCGTAGATGTAGAGTTATACATTATTAAATATATAATCTAAGTTCTTTTCAGTACTTGTCACAATCTCTGGTGGGTGCAAATTCCCTATTTATTTAAACTTTTCAACGGTGAAATAGGCGCGGCCGGGAGCAGTTGACTGGTTGACTGGAGGCCGGTTTGAACAGGTTTGGGTACGGATCTCAGATGGAAGAGTTGGCAGAACCTTTCGGAACGGGGATGACTGAACGCCCCCGATCGCTGGTAATAAATGCAAAATATACTGCAGCGTCCATTAGTACTGAACTACAGTACAGTTGCTAATAAACGGATTAACAGGTATCATTGGCAAATGACTACCCAAATTCTCGGGTTCGCATGGTTTGTTCGTTCCCGTTGTAGTATTTCGACTACCCTCTCCCATTGACATTTTCGTATTTTACATTTTCCTAGTAAACGGTACTATACTAGGATATATTTTTGTGTTGCCCTGGGTCCATCACAGTTCTCCATACTTTATCTACACTACGGACAGTATTTTCGCGAGTCGTTTTGCAGTAACTTTCTCTGCTCCTATGCATCACATTTCCAGTATTACTTAACTTTGCATCCTGAATTATTAGAATCTATTCTGTTGTTACTTTCTATCGCCGTTTATGATTCTTATCGCTTACTATACGTTTCTTCATTCGAACCTCATGGCGGATATTCTTGCTTCGTATTCACTTGGAGAATGATTACATCTTGACCATTTATACCGTATTTCAGACATGATTTAATGATTAAAAAACTTTAATTAAACTACAACATCCGAAACCTCGAGTCAGAGAATTATGGATGACATTTGATATAAATTCATTACACTCTGAACCAAAGTTTTGAAGTACTAGTACGACGCTCAAAGAGTCATAAGTCTCGTATACATGACACTATGTATAAACTTTAATTGTATTCAGTCTGCATCCCTCGAGCCATTCGTTACTCTGCCACCGTTACGTATAAAGTTATTTCGTGAATAATCTTACATTCTGAATCTCTATAATGATGTAAAATTCTTAATATCTATATTTTGCTGAAAATTAAAAAAAAGGATTATTCCATAATACGTTATTAGCTCAGATCTGAAATAAATAGACTAGTTATATACCAAAAATTCACATACATATACATGAAAAATTTTCAATTAACGTTACTAGGTATAATATAAGTTTTCTTGAAATGAGCAATTATTTCCATTTTCAACCAACATTTTTATTCGCTTACATACAGTATTAAGTTAGCTGCACTTCCATGCCCATTGTATATATACACGCTCATGTGTTTGTCGACATCACAGTTCATTTACGGTTACTTTCATGTACTTCACTATTACTTGCCAGGTGTCTTCTGAGTATAAAATTTCTTCAAGTCTTGATGGGACTCAGCTCTTTAAAGCTTGGAGTTCCTGGATACATCAGCAAATACTTTCCAGTATTGGGAGTTCCAATTATTTCGAAAGGCCCCATACACGGAAGTTGCACTTCTTATTCCGTCTGTAATGAGGCACGTAGGTATGTCCTCAAACGCATTTTTTGTCCAACGTAAATTGTTGTTTGTGTTCGACGCTTAGGTGCTCTAATAGAGACACCTTTTGAAGTATTTGCATAGCCAGAGTTATTTCTTCCACAGGATTTACTTGGCACTTGCGCATACGTAATGTTCTTCCATATATTACGTATGCTGATGCACACTGCTAAACCGCAGGACATGGCAGGCAATTTACGTTGTGGAAAGGGGCCAAAATAAGCGGCTGTCAGTTACACACGAACATACAACCTTTTATTTGATCAAACATTACAAGAGCCAAGAAAATGTTACAGCTTTAGTTTTGGAACTTAATTAGTGGCTGAATGCGCAGTACAGTCTCATGCCTTAAGGGCAAGACCACATTAATTTAAAAACGGCTGAAAGCCAACAGCTTAAAGCTCAACCAAAATCAGAAATTTAAAAGGCAAAGCCTTATCTTAAAACAGTTCCTTAATTAGGCTGAAGGCCCAAGGAATCTGACACTTTAAGAGCAAACAACTTAAATTCAAAATCGACTGAAGGCCCAACACTTAAGACTCAATAATATTAATTTTTAAAATGCCAAAGGCTTTACTTAATAAAGTTCTTAAATTAGGCTGAAGGCCGAAACCACCTGACGCCTTAAGGGGGAAACAACCTTAATCTAAAAATCGGCTGGAAGCCATACATGTACAAACAACAAGAACAAAAAAGAAAAGACAGTACACCCAAGGGAGCACGGAAGTTCCGAGGGTCGGCCTGGAACTCAAATACAAACGCTCGCTTAGGTGAGACAAGCAGTCGGCCCAACCGTTGTCGATCCGACGACAACCCAACCGACAGACAATCAGCAGACCCACCGACAAGCTGACCTCCGCTTCGCCTGACGAGCGCACAACAGGGAGTTCAATGGAACAACGTAGAAGGTATTTGCGCTCACAACCAATTATACATAGAGCTGTCAAACTACACACGGTGCTGGACAGCGACAACATGATGAGGAGAATACACTGCCTGAATTTACGTCAACGGCCAGTGCAGGTAACCGGAACGTTAACGGCCACAAGCAGAAGATGCCGCTGGTGCACTTCAATTCAAGTAACCAAGTACAGTTAAACTCCACCGGAGGGTGGCTAAAATTTGCTAACTTGAAAACACACGTTGTTGCTCGCGGGAATATCCCACCAGCCAACAACGGACTCCAAACGCCACAATGTGAGCAGTCGTGACTTGCTGGTAGATTACCTCAAAACTCAACCTTCATGTCCAGGATCGGTGAGCCACGAACCTCGTAGCAATGGGAACAACACCGCACACTCCGATACTACATAGAGGCTGCCAGCGGGCCTGGACAAACCACGCGCCGCGGAGATTTCCTCCCTGCTCCACGCCATCCTACCAACTGCCAAGCCCGGAAACGGTGAAACGACGAATATACGCCAGCCGATGAGACCACCAACCGAACGACCAACCAACGGTCGTCCCGCTCCAACCTCCCTCCGTGGGACAGTTCATGTGCGTCGCCAGCGGCCGGCGAGCACTGGCTATCTGCGCCACACCGGCGCTCCGTCCCCGACCTCACTGCTGCTGCATCCCGACTGCACTGCTTGTCCGTCTCCAACTCACTGATAGACACACAGCTACCCGGAAATACTATCTGTCGCTCCAGATGTGGTATGACAGTGCACTTATCGATACGCGCTGCTGCTGCCGCTCACGGGCCAGTAAGACAGGAAGTTAGTGATGCCAGTAAATGGAATAAAAACACGAGGCTGCAGTACCGTAATAGAAGATGAGAAACAAAAAATGGGATAAACGCGTGCCGTACACGTGTCATATACCTTTCCTCCTCTTCAATATTTCCCCTGTTTACCAACTCTTCTTACTAAATCTATTGAAGTTACAGCTCTATCGATCCTGAATGTTACTTTCCCCTTTTTGAAACCCAATTTTGCGTCCTCCTCAACGGTCCATTCTACTCTCGAAATGGAGTCGGCCCAATTCCTTACTGCCGAAAACGCGCGTTTCGTTGTTGCAAATATAATCAAGACCTTAGAGAGAGTATCTAAATTCTCCTCTGAAATATTAACCAAGTTTTTTCTTACATCCAATGACAATTTAGATTCCAACGTTCGAAAAACTTACCTTTGTGGAAGTGGACCGTCCCAACACCTTGCTTTATTCAGATATTTCTCAAAGTACCAGCATAATGTGCAGTTCCTAAACGAAATTGGTTCTGAATTGCACACTTCTTTCCTAACACGTTCCTGTACTCCCCTGGACCAATATTTTTCGAGGAATGCACGGCCAAAGTGCTCCTAAGTTTCGCATGAATCTATGGTCTCTGTCTCTCATTCCATTACCTCGGTAATACACCGTGAAAACTGTGTATAAACACCACTGGATTTACTTCCTTTTCATCCTTGAAGAACAGTTGGAACTGTCCGTGTTTTATTAAACCTTCTTCCATTATTAACATTGCCTTGCAAATATTGGTGGCCGTGGTGTGCCCTGAACGAACTTTCGGTTATTGCCGATCAGCTGATGTTACCGTTCCTCGGTTGTTTCCGAACTGTGGGGCCAGTTCTGTTGCTCAGTTAGACTTTCCTTTACTGCTCCCCTGCATTTGTCCCACTTCTCCGCTCGTGTTCTCCGTCGAATCTCATGTATGTATTTTCCAGTCCAAGAAATCTGAGCTGATTCAGCCTTTGACTTCTTATAGTTAGCGGCTTATAAAGCTTTTATCAGGTAAATTACCTCCCGAGAAGTTCCCGACTGCTTCAGATATGCTTTTACTTACTGCACGCACTGTATAACTTGTCTTTCCTTTGTCCTGGCCCAAGCATATATTACCTGCGAAAAAAATGCTTACGTACATTGAACTTCTATTAGCTTTTCGTTTACCTGACACAATCTCATTACATTTTGTGCACTTTGTTCAAAGTTTGATTCGATGTCATGCTCCTTTAACTAAATATCTGAGATTTCTTGATTTATTATCTGTATTACCTGCGGAAAACTCTCCTGCGGTTTATTTAGTTTAGCTGGCTCCTGAGAGATTTAGTTTCTGCACTACTTCTGAAACCTGACTTGAAACACCTGCGACTAGAAACTTGAGACTACATCACCGTTTGTTTGGTTGACATCTCTGTTTGTTTGGTTGAGACAGCTTGGACAAGAGTTACTATAAGCGATAAATTTTGCAAAATAATAGTCAAACCGTCTACCTCTCCTCGATTAGATCTGGGTAATGGGCAGCTACACCTGTATCTTCTATTGCTTATGTATTAGCTAGCCTTTCGTTCTCCATTTTATATTGTTGTCTAGTTAGTACCATAATCCTCACTAACCTTTTCACATATCCAATGATACACTCCCTTATATCTTTCACTATTATAATTAGCTTCTAGATACACATAGATAGTTATGTAAGACTTACATACATAAAAAACTTCAGTACCTAAACTAATCAAGAGAAAGAAGTATGATATTTATAACACAATTCTCTGGAAACTACAGGTTCCAGGTGTACTATTTCTACTCAGTGCTGATAGCGTAAGTGTTCAAACTAATCAGACTGTACAGAAGAAAAATTCCTATGAATGAACCTGCCTTTCTGATGATCACTACAACTGAAATTCGTTTGTGATTGATCTGGCTGCTCAGTGACTTGTTCTTTGTATCCACCAGATGTTTACACGGATAACAATATATCTGAATTAGTACATCCACATCATATACATGCAGTGCATTAACTTCTGTTTGATTCTCATATAAATACATTTTTATGTATTTCTCACTTTGTTTTTATCATTAAATTCTTTTTTCACCGTTACTTTAGTCTACACTTCTTCCTTCTCGTCGTCCTGCACAAAGTCGAAACTCTCCTCTACTGTGCAGATCGCTGTAGGTTGAGCCCATTCGTCATTGGTTGACTGACTTGTCTGATGACTGAGCTAGAACTCAAAAAGTACGATCAGTCATTACGTGAACGTCACGGTGTCTGTTCTTGTGCCGTAACAGAGTTCAGATGTCTATTAGATTTCATAGGTCAAGTACTTACGTGTAAAACAACTATTCATCTTCTTGGAAATTTGTTATCAAAGATAAATTTGACCGTGTTAACTGCTGGCTTTCCCTGAGTTTCCATACGTATCTTGTTGCTTAGTTTACACTAGTACTTACGGGACACTGAAATTAAACTCCAACGTACCTTTTATTCCTTTAAGTGAACATCGCTATATTTGGTTAGTTATTTACAGTTTAAATCTTTATTTTCCAGTCGTAATTTATTCCTCTTTCTATATATATTTTAACATAAAAATGGAGTAACTGAAAATTACAACATGTCTGCCGTTAGCAATTCACGATCCCATTTTGCACGTATCTATAATACGCTGTCCCCTCTGACATCTCCAACAAAAGTAGTTTATTATGACTGTTCATCCGTAACTCATGGCTTACAGCAACACGGAACACTCACGCGTGCGACACCGATTATTTTAGGTGTCGCACTCGCAGTAGAATATAATTGTGTTCTTACACTATTTTACTCCAAGACAACACTTTCAGTTTGTAACCTGTCTTTTTCTCACCCACAGAACGTAATATCCCCTTCATACGCAGTCTCATGATGTATCACACTGATTGTACTAAAAGTACTGGTTGGAGGCATTGTTGTCCAACTTCGTAGCCTTCTCCATAATATTAAAGTTAAATAAAACACATAGATTAAATTATCTATCACTATTGCACTAATACAAGTAGTCTTTCATGAAACAGTTGTGTACTACGTAGTAAATGATTTACCTGTCTATGCTAGCCATACTGCAGCAATAATCCATCTCCATTAGTCATGTTTAGTTAAAGCAGTGATCAAAGACAAGCGTCAGGATCTTAACTTCTGACTCAGCTACACCATTCAGAGAGAATATACTACATGAACAATTGGAGGATGTTAACTAGGGACATACAACAGAAGAAAAGTAAATGTATCTCTAAAAATATATTCTTACAATGTTATGAATCCATTTTTCCTTTAATTTATTCCGGAGATAAATGAAGTGGAAATGGAGAGGTAATTGCTAGCATTCTTTCAGTATAAAAATCTAGCATGCCACTGGGAGGTAGCAGGCAGAAATGACAGTCTTGGAACTGAGGTACATAACTTCCAGTTCACATGGTTGCTCATATTAAACAGTCTTTTTATTTCAAAATGTAGATGATGTTGATCTCTAGAACGAGTCAGGTTACATAAATGCTTAGCATGAAGTTGAAGATAAAAACAGAAGCGGGGTATCACAAAAAGAATGAACAGACTTTTTTTCAAATCGACTGATTTTCTTCTGCCACATATAATTACTTAAAACGTATCAATACAAGAAAACCAATCAGGAAATCCAATCATATCTCCCCCAATCTGCTCTCATCACAGCAAGGTTTGTAGCAGCTGCAGTTGACCCTGTTAACTGTGACTAGTTATGGAACTTTAAAAAAGGAGCTCACAATTAACCAACAGTTACCTGGCGCTATAATTGTGTATTCACAAGAATGCTCATAAATAAGGAAACATGAAGTGCTTTTCAAACAGAACAATCTGCATTAGAATGGCAGCGTGGATTACGCGAAAAGGCACCAGATAACGAATTTCAAAGGTACTTCCAGACCATTAACAGCAAATTTGACTACGCCTATCCACAGAACACCAAAAAGTGTCCTGCAAGCATATCATAATACAGGTAAAACTAGTGAAAGAAAAAGTGTGGTATATAAATGAACTGGAAGAATTAGAATGCATCACATTGGTAGTTACATGATCGCTTCAAAGCACAAACTCTAGCTCAAAGAAAATGTTTCACCGTAAATATTTACAGATGTTTTCGAGTGCCTGTTTAAAGAATAATAGAATAATACTTGAAGGAAAACGATGATAGCTTCAATGAAGGAGCTCACAAAACATATAAAGCAGTCGGTTGTGTAGCAGCATTACTGGAACAGGCAGATGAAAAGGGATTGTACTTGAATGGTGCGTTACCATGTTTCCAGATTCCATCGTGACCCTGTAGGCAGCCGGAGCAATAATTTGGACAAGAGAGAGAAACAACAAATTCTCTGGTATTTGCCTTAGTCTGTGCCTGCTACACAGAAAATGTAATTGAAGCTTTACAAACTGAGAGAGAGCCTTTATCATCACTCTTCAATAAGCATAGCCAAAATACCTGACATGCCTCTAACAAGCGATATTTATCTTCAAAATCCGGAGATGCACTGTTTTCAGCCGACTTCAGCACACTTTCAGTATCACAAAAATAATTTGCTGTCACAGGAAATGTATAAATGTTGACACGTTATTTACTGCTGCTCTGTTACAATGCTGCAACTTCCACCTTTCCGTTAATAAACACACAGTAACACCACTGAGGTACAGATCATGGTGTGTCTACGTTAACAAAAATTACATTCTCTCTCTGTCTTTCTGATAACGGTTCAAAACGAACGATAGTTAATTTTATGTCCCTCCCCTGCCCCCACCCCCTCTACTAAGTGAGATACATCAGTTTACTTTCACTTTCATGTCATTCAGCTGATTTCACACTAGCATTCATGTCTTGCTGAAGGTTGTGCTGCTTACAGACGCATTCGCCTTGCTTCAGGCGATTACCGGAAAGCCAGCTGCGATGGCGGATATACAGCCAGAAAACATCAATGAGACCCATCCTTTTTTCATTATCGGTCTTTTGAGATAAGCGGTTAAAATGCGTTCTTCCTTCTCGTAATAGCAGCGTGCTGTCCAAATATTACTTTCCAACAGGAAACTTCAGTGACAAATATGTAACAGCACAACGGGTAACAGCACAACAGTCAATTTTAATATGCTTTTTAAAAACAGGGAACATTGGAAAACATTATACAGCCACCTTCATAATAATCTTGTCAGGTATGTTGTTGGATTAGTAAAGAAATGACCTCGATGCTTTACAAAGAATTGCTTTTCCAAAAACAAATGGCATACGTGATTCAATTAAAACAAACAACACATTGCAAATTTATCATCATTTATTTATGTGATTTATAGGTACAAAATCCTTTCTGGGTCTTGCGACGAGGCAGCAATTTATAAGCTTCTCGCACCTGTAAAATCGTAATACGTTGCTTCAATTTCTTCTTGAGATATATAAAATTCCCTGGCAAAAAAGAACATAGCACTTGTTCCCGATGGTTTAAACAACTACAGGCACATAATGTGTTAACTAATACTTTCAAGTGGCACACATATTCACACAACGCACTCCCGAACTGAAACGTCTTACAACAAACGGCCCATTACTAGAGACGTCACGTTTTCCAGTATGGCCTCCGTGCGTAGACGGCGTTGGCTTACCACCGTTTTGGAATGTGATGTCATTGCAGAAGTATGTAGGCAACCCTCAATAGCCCTTTTATTTCGTGTCAGTGGTACTGCAAGATTCAATGCCGCATTTAACCCTCTGGTGACCAGTGGGACATAACCGTAACACATACAAATTTATTTTCTTGAGTTCACAGGGATACGAAAGTCCTACGTCCGTGTGGTGTTGCGTTGAATGTGTCAAACGTTCGGAGCCAGAAGGTCTTATTGTTCGGCGTATAGTGTGCGAGATACCGTTTTATTATTTCAGATGCTGATTGTTTACCTTGTGTTATGGAAATTTCATGTAATTTTTGATCATGTCAGTAACAGATAATCATAGTAACGCTATTTATAGTCGTTCTCTACACTGTCTGCTGGAAGTATACAGCTTTGTGGACATATTTATTGATAAAACAGTTTCAGATTCGTTTAGTGGTTTTGCCTTGCGACCGGTGTGTGTACAGAATTTCTGTTTGTCCCCCTTTTTGGTATATGTGTCTAAATTTTTACATTTATATATTGTATTTCGTGTTGCAGTCCTATTTCATTTCCCTTGATCTGAAATGGAGTGGGAAAGTCCATAAACATATGGTCTATTTTTTTGTGAAGAATGCTTGATTTCCCCTTCTGTTTACATTTCTCCCAGTTGGAAGCTACATTACGAAAGCAAGCCGAAAAGGGCTGGACATATTTTATTTCATTATCACAGTTTCACATGGTTAAATGTCTACTATTGCAACGTCCAAAAGAGAATAAGAAAGACAATACCACCATTTGAGTCATCTAGTGCCAATAGCATGTATTCCTCACCTCTAATTGAACCGGACCGTAGCTCCTATTACGGCTGTGTTCTCTACTTTGGTTGCAAGACAGGATATAACTGAGGTTGTACGACCGCTATCTTTACTTGTGGCTAATCGTACATCATTCGTGTGCTGAGCAGTTGGCAGAACTGTAACGGGTTTATTATCTTTAACTTATTTGACATAATAATAGTACCTACAATCCTCTTTTTATTGATCCACATCCCTGGTGAAAAAATTATTTTAAGTCGGACATATATGGTATGTCTCGCTGGAGTTGAGGAGTAATAAATTTCGGGAACGATTTAATCCCCCTCGATTCCAGCGAGGCATATACATACGACTGACAATAATTATAAAACTCTAGCCGACAATCAAAATTTGGAAACACAGCCTCGTTCAGCATCCATTCAGAAACAGAAAACTAGTTTTTAGAATAACCTGAGAAATTGTAATTTATTTACTTTCGAAAGGGTGGGTGCAAAGTGGGTTGGAGTTGGCATAGCAACGCTTCTGATAACCTTGATATTTGACGTAGGCTTCTTTGCCTTTAATAATCATGAGTACTATCAAAGATAGCATTTTCCGAAATAGCCTCACAGGTTTTAAAATTGTCCCATCTCATACTACTTGACTTTAACTATCTGTTTATCGAACAGCTACCGTTTAGATGGGCGATTCTACATATTCAGACTACTATGAAGAATAGTTGCTGGCAGAGCATCAGGCAGCCAAATGTTTGTATTGAACATTAGAACATCTATAATGTCTTTATTGACTTCGTCAGAAAACTTCTTGGAAAGTTTCGATCGATCGTACATGCCGCTTACCTTCGACTGGGGATATGACATGTTCCACTGAAAACGATGTACCTCGCCACACTGCTAGAGTTGAGCAAAAATGCTTTTGACAACAAGGACACCAATTTTAAATTTAACACAAATGAACATTTGTTAAATCCTTCATTATATTTTTGGTTTGTTTCATGCCCTCTGACGGAAGTGGTTAGAAAAGTTAAATTCGAGTTTTTAGGTATTCAGTGCATGTATCGACAAGAGACTGGAGAAATTCCAGGTTGCGCAGCTGCTCTCACTAGTTGTGGTTACCCAGAGGAAAGATGGTAGATTATGGTGTAGCGTCCCGTCGATGAAAAGATCGTTAGACACGAAGCACTTCATTGAAAACCACGGAAAACTAAAATTTCTATTGCCAGATAAAGGTTTGTATCCCGCTACTCCCAAACGCAAGTGCGATTGTCCTGGAAGTGATAGCGGTTAATATTCGTTGCAATGGTGACTGTTTTGAGGCGGTCCATATAGCCAATCAAAACTTTCGTAAACAGCACGTACCAAAAATTATAATTATTTATTAATTTTTTTGGAAGATAGTTTAAGCAGACAGCTTACTTGTCTAAAGATATGACTTAAACAAAAAAGTTTTAAAGAATGAGGGATAAAAGGCTTACAACTACCTACCAAACATCCATTCGAAACCACAGCGAAAAGAGTGTACCATTTAAAGATATTTCATACTGACACAGGGCAAAAATTACGTATTCATTACTAATTGAAAATTTTGTAGAACCACTCTCGCGTTGTTCCTGATCGTTCATTTACTATTTTTGTGGGATCCTTAGGTCGATGCACGTGGATTTCAAGTTCTACCAGCATATGAAGGCTAGAGCGCTTCGGTTCTACATGCAAAGTTTTCAAGTATATTGAGATGACAGAGATAACATGGTCCTCATTTTTAAGATGCAAACTCAAGACGCTGCTATTTTTGTAAGTATGTTTTATAAATCGAACTCTGTCTGTATTACATAAGCACAATCACAAGTAAGACTCACTTGTGATTTTACAGACACTTGGTCTTGTAGCTCTTGTGACTGTGCTTATAAAGCTCGGACGGTGAGGGACTATGAAATCCGAATCAGGGAACATACGACTAAAATAGTAGCAACGAGGGTTTTGGTTAACTATATCGGTGTCGAGGTGTGCCCATGTGGCTCAGTTTTCGATTCGGTAGGTGTACACTGCGTGAGTTTCGTGACCACATTTTGATTTTATGAAAGAGCTGTGCACCAACAGATACAGCTGTACCCACTCTCTGCCCACAACTTCCACCACCTGGATGGCCCTCGTTTGATGTACTGCTACTGTAGGCTGTTCTATTTTCATTATAATGTCGTTATTCGACACTAATGATCACTGTTGCCGATGAAACCTAGTGGTGTTATTTCTATGTGAGTATTTAACCAAATAGTGATATATACGACACGTGGTTATTTCCTGTACATTAAATTACGCTCATGTTTCAGGAATTGTACCTACATATGCTACTATCCTTAGGTTTTAATTTCTCTCTTCATTTGCCAACTTCCTTCGATGTTTGTAAATTTACGTTGCTTGGCTAACAATGTACTAAGAGGAAATTATTTCCTGTGCCTGAATTTGTATACAGGCGACTAATGTATGTGTGTTTTACTATATCTATTTCAATCATAAGCATTTTGTTATAAAAAGTAGATTTTTCGTGTGAACTCATGGATTGGTTCCCACCGCCTTAAGCTACCTGGCGTTCCTTTACAGGTTTCCCTTCCCTGCAACATGAGATCCGACTTTGTGTGTAACATAGTTGTTAAAAATAGCACTCCCTCTTCAGGCCACGAGTGGCCTACCGGGACCACCCGACCGCCGTGTCATCCTCAATGGAGGATGCGGATAGGAGGGGCGTGGGTTCAGCACACCGCTCTCCCGGTCGTTATGATGGTATTCTCGACCGATGCCGCTACTATTCGGTTGAGTGACACCTCAATTGGCATCACGAAGCTGAGTGCACCCAGAAAAATTGCAACAGCGCATGTCGGCCTGGATGGTCACCCATCTAAGTGCCGACCACGCCCGACAGCGCTTAACTTCGGTGATCTCACTTGAACCGGTGTAGCCACTGCGGCAAGGCCGTTGCCTCTAACATAGCTGTAGCCTTATGTATTTTATGTTGTGTCGGCTACTGTGGGAGCCTGCACTGACACAAACAAGGAAGGAGAGAAGTTTCGATGGCCAGTGGCGGGAATTCTAAATTATCTGTATACAACACTTCTTAATTAATAGAAATTTTTAGTGTTTAAAAGAAAAGAAATATAACTTAACTTCTCGTTATGAGGTGACTTGATGCGCTCCAGTGCCTCCTACGTGCAAATAAATTTACACTCTATTAGTAATCGCAGAATGCAGGCTAAATATCGTCTTCCTGTTACTTAGTACTGATGCTCTCCAAGTCTACGACCGAATTGGAGCGACCATTAATGGGCTGCTGGTCAAGTCAGCGGTGACAGGGGTGCTGAAATCTGTCTTCCTGGAGGTGTGGCGCTGCCCATGCTCTCCATTGGCGCTAGGGTCAGCGACTTTATGATGCTGCTTCGTGGCGTTGGGCAGGTCGGTGCATTTTAGGGCTGCACGTTTTGATATGAGGTACCGGGTTTTGAAAACTGAATAAATCGCGGAATATTGTAGATAGAGAGGTAAAAATTGACGCACATGTTTGGAATTACATGGGTTTTTATTAGAACGAAAAAAAAAAAAAAATACAAACGCTCAAAAAATGTCCGACAGATGGCGTTTCATCTGATCGGAATAGCAAAAATTAGCATAACAAAGTAAGAAAAATCAAAGATGATGTTCTTTACAGGAAATGCTCAATATGTCCACCATCGTTCCTCAACAATAGCTGTAGTCGAGGAATAATGTTGTGAACACCACTGTAAAGCACGTCCGGGGTCGTGGTGAGCCATTGGCGTCGGATGTTGTCTTTCAGCATCTCTAGAGATGTCGGTCTATCACGATACACTTGCGACTTCAGGTAACCCCAAAGCCAATAAGCGCACAGACTGAAGTCTGGGGACCTGGGAGGCCCAGCATGACGAAAGAGGCGGCTGAGCACACGATCATCACCAAACGACTGGCGCAAGAGATCTTTCACGCGTCTAGCAATATGGGGTGGAGCATAATCCTGCATAAACATCGTACGTTCCAGCAGCTGTTTATCAGGGAGGCTGGCGATGATGCGATTACGTAACATATCGGCGTACCTCTCACCCGTCACGGTAGCAGTTTTTCTGTCCAGCGCCATCTGTCGGACATTTTGTGAACTTTTTTTTTTTTTTTTTTTGGTTCTAATCAAATCCCATGTCATTCCAAGAATGTGTGTCAATTTTTACATCTTTATCTACATTATTCCGTGGTTTATTAAGTTTTCAAATTTATACTGACTTTTTGATCACCCTGTATAGATGTTTTGTAATTACGCACTATCTGCAGGTCGCATCTCTGTCATTTTCGTCGTTTTTAAATCTTAAGTAGGAATGCCCTCCAGTACTACCACCTGGTGGCCTAGTTGTCTTCCTGAACATCGCAACTGCCATAAGGATTCAGTTTCACTCTGTCTTATGGATAAGACTGATGACTACATACCTACGTATGACGAGTTCCCCGGAACCTAGGATGTTTTCACATTCTGTTTCAACATACTTCAATATTTTAATGGTCAGTGTACACTATTTGTTATTTGTTGTTCCTTATGGAAATTTTTTTCAGATTAATCTGATGATGATGTTTACGTCGAATCGCGTAATTAGAGAAAAGAGTCACCAAACATCCTGTGATATCCATGCCACCGAGGTGGCTCAGTTTGGATAGAGCGTCTGCCATGTAAGCAGGAGATGCCGGGTTCGGGTCCCGGTCGGGGCACACATTTTCATTTGTCGCCGTTGACGTATGTCAACGCCTGTAAGCAGCTAAGGGTGTTTATTTCATTGTAATTTCATTCTAACGTGCTGGATGGTCACCGATGGTATCTGTTCTTTCGGACATATCCTAAAGAACAGATATACATATAGTGTTAAGGCTCACCGGCCACTTGACCATCTTCTTCTTCTGTGCGAATGCACGAACAATGCCCGAACTCTTACAGGAATCGGCAACGCGTCGCAAGTAATGAGTATAATGGGCGGGGGCACTACGAATGTAGTGCGGGACAATACGTTGATAATGTGTGTTTCGCGGGAGACGTGCCAGAGATAAATCCCTGCAGTCGCGCTATCCCCATGTCCTCGGTGGCTCAGTTGGACGTGTGAACCCGTGGTCTAGCGGTAATCTTCGTGCATTTTAAAATTAAGCCGGCACGGCAGCTCAGCGTGCTCGATCAGAGGGTTAGACGACCTCTGTAATAAAAAAACTGAGTGACTGGACCAACGCTCAATTTCAACGGGTGTCATAGGATGCCCGCCCCGAACAAACACAGCGAACAAAACCGAGCAAAATGAGATTAAAAAATTAATAAAAAAGTTGGATAGAGCGTCTGCCATATAAGCAGGAGATCCCGGGTGGCTCAGTTGGACGTGTGAACCCGTGGTCTAGCGGTAATCTTCGTGCATTTTAAAATTAAGCCGGCACGGCAGCTCAGCGTGCTCGATCAGAGGGTTAGACGACCTCTGTAATAAAAAAACTGAGTGACTGGACCAACGCTCAATTTCAACGGGTGTCATAGGATGCCCACCCCGAACAAACACAGCGAACAAAACCGAGCAAAATGAGATTAAAAAATTAAAAAAAAAGTTGGATAGAGCGTCTGCCATGTAAGCAGGAGATCCCGGGTGGCTCAGTTGGACGTGTGAACCCGTGGTCTAGCGGTAATCTTCGTGCATTTTAAAATTAAGCCGGCACGGCAGCTCAGCGTGCTCGATCAGAGGGTTAGACGACCTCTGTAATAAAAAAACTGAGTGACTGGACCAACGCTCAATTTCAACGGGTGTCATAGGATGCCCGCCCCGAACAAACACAGCGAACAAAACCGAGCAAAATGAGATTAAAAAATTAAAAAAAAAGTTGGATAGAGCGTCTGCCATGTAAGCAGGAGATCCCGGGTGGCTCAGTTGGACGTGTGAACCCGTGGTCTAGCGGTAATCTTCGTGCATTTTAAAATTAAGCCGGCACGGCAGCTCAGCGTGCTCGATCAGAGGGTTAGACGACCTCTGTAATAAAAAAACTGAGTGACTGGACCAACGCTCAATTTCAACGGGTGTCATAGGATGCCCGCCCCGAACAAACACAGCGAACAAAACCGAGCAAAATGAGATTAAAAAATTAAAAAAAAGTTGGATAGAGCGTCTGCCATGTAAGCAGGAGATCCCGGGTTCGGGTCCCGGCCGGGGCACATATTTTCATCTGTCCCCTTTGACGTATGTCAACGCCTGTAAGCAGCTGATGCTGTTTATTACATTGTAATTTTTACTGTCAGTCCATGTTCTGTAGTGATTATATTGTTCTTTCAACAGGTCCTATACTATTTCTTCTCTTTCATTGAGAATGCCACTCTCATTTTATGATATATCTCCCTTCAACTGTAATTATTATCCCCCTCCTAAAGGTTTATATTGTTGCCGTCGCTACTTTTCAATGTATATATTTAAGAGCAGGGGCAAGAGCGTATGTGCATGCATACACCATTTGTGATGGCCAGCTAAATATTATTTCTAAACGTCCACCGTCCTACCTGATAACGAAATGTTTCACCTAGCAGATGTATGCTTCCAATTATATGTGATTATGCGCTCTCTTAAAGTACCTACAATTGCATATTTTCAAGCATCATTCCACTGTACATTAAGTAAAAGCTTGTTACTTATTTTGACAGAAATCACAAGTTCGTATACAACTAAGTGGAGCATCTGATTTAATTCCCCAGGAAACGAGCCCCACTTAATTATCACTTTCTTCTTCTTCATGCTACAGTAAGCGAATGAGCTTTAAATACCAGCAGAAGCTGTGATCGATTTTTTTGGTGCTTTGCACGTCTCATCTGATATTCTGTGTAGTTATTCCATTCATGCGGCGTGCCCTTAACACCACAAACAATCTATAATACGTAGTCGATCATAAAATTTAATTATCTCACAGCAGTCAGAGCGAAGGAAACACGCTATACGCATATTTAACAAATTTGGAAGGGGCTTATCTTTTGGTAGTTCATAATAAATGAATTAATCAAGCAATAAATGGCTTTTTCTAGTGGTCATAAAAACGTCAATACAATTCGCGTTACTTTAAATTTTTTTCCAGTTTCGCATGATGTATTGAAAACACATACCGGCTGTGAAAGACAGTAGTTTATTTATGAACTCCACCAACATTTGCATTCATTGCAGCCGATCGCGTGAAAATGAGGTGAAATCATATTGCATCCCGGGGAGAGAGGCGATAACAGCTCAGTCGGGAAGCTATTTTTCGCTTAACTCGCCATCAGCAATGGGAAATGAAAAATAATGGCCAGTATTAATGTACAGTCAACCTTCTCACTACATCGCAGACTGAATCTCTAGTTGGTCTCTCAGATTTCTATGCTGACCATGATTTCCCTCGCAGATAATCATAATTACACGCCTCTAACAAATCGAAATTTCTTCATCTATATTGTTACTTATGAAACAAATTGTGTGGGCAAAAATTTATTATCGTTTCGAAAATGGAAGAGCTCTTTTGAAAAGTGGAGTAGCTGCTGGTTGTTAATGGTAGTTTTATATGTGGGCTCATCTGCTCTGCTGTGTCGTATAAGATACTAATATAAATAGTGTAACCTCCTAACAGTAAACAGTAAAAAAAATAAGTATTATAATCACATTCAGCGTAATATCCCAACAGAAAAAATATACCATCCAACAGCAAAAAATAAGTTGTGTAACCTCCCAACAGACAAAAAATGTAATAACCTCCCGCCGGCCGAAGTGGCCGTGCGGTTAAAGGCGCTGCAGTCTGGAACCGCAAGACCGCTACGGTCGCAGGTTCGAATCCTGCCTCGGGCATGGATGTTTGTGATGTCCTTAGGTTAGTTAGGTTTAACTAGTTCTAAGTTCTAGGGGACTAATGACCTCAGCAGTTGAGTCCCATAGTGCTCAGAGCCATTTGACCCATAATAACCTCCCAACAGTAAAAATTATAATTATATCATTCACACTTAGTATAACCTACTAACAGATAAATTCCGTGACCTACCAATAATAAAATGATTAATCTCTCAATAAAATTGCGGCTCACTTATAACCTTGCAATAATTGACTGTGAATTTAAACTGGTAAATTTTGGACGTCAGCAGTGCTGCGTTATGGCCCTGAAAGATCATTCTGAAAAAACTGAAAATTCTTACCTCAATAAGGTCGCCAGATAACTCGTATATATCTGCTCCTATAACAAATTTTTCAGGCACAGCCCAGTGCAATGCTGGCCGATAGATTTGTCATGTATAAAAAGAAAAACAGATTTTTCTTTACAATAATCGGGATGAGTATGGATTGGAGAAATTAGTAAATTCTTTAAATTGAGATGAATGATTGTCAAAAGTTAAATTTTATAAGAAAGATTATTATTAAGAGATTTTTTTTATATACATGGGACTTGATATACCAATGGTACATATGCACGAGGCTGCTTTTACCTTATACTACATCGCTCAGGCACCGCCATCGCTCCCCACGACCGGCCCACCTAACTCGATACACCAGACTGCTAGCTACTACTTACTCCTACTGCCACACGGTTCCTACTGCAGCCAACACTGCTCACTGGTCCAAGATTCTCTTATAGCTTACATATCGCAGGCAGCGCGTGAGCAATCCATCGAAATTACATCTGCTCGAGTGCGCTAGCAATAAATTCCTTAGTCATGGACCTCTTACAATACCTAGTAAATTAGCAATGATGAGGACAATGGGAGAAACACGATATTCAGTTCTGTTCAACAAATAGTCGTGCTAGCAACTGATGTAGCATAAGAATAGAGGTCGGCAAATAGTGTAGAATGCACAAATTTCCGGAAGCACACATTGATGAAAAGTTGAAGTGGAAGAAATTTATTACTGTTATCAAACAAGTTTAACTACATTTGCTCGTCGTATGTATGCTAGCCTTGGAAACAAACGAATCGATCTTCCGTTATCTTTTGCATATTTCAACTCAGTAATACCTTATGAAACTTTTTTATAGAGTAACTCAGCAACAGAAAGAAATTATTAATAAGCTAGCAGTACGAATAATGTATAGCGGTGTCCACCTGTGGTCGTCAAGTAGGAACCTTTTCAAGGAGTTAGGCATTTTAACTGCACCATCACAGTACATGTATTTGCTAATGAAATTAGGAAATTAAAAAATTAAAAGTAGTCCACCATAAATTTAGAACAACTGTGATTTTCAAACATCCAACACTAGAGGAGAAAATAGCATTTATTCTCCACTATTAAAGCACTTAGTGGCTTAGAATGGAGTTAAATATAGAGCAACAAATTTTTTCCCGGCGAATGTTCGAAGAGAATGCGGGACTGCAGCCGTTCGTCGTAAACTTGATCATATTTCGACTGGACGCCTGCCAACTGCCTTCAGGTGAGCCAGCGAAGACTGACGAAGACGTTCTACGCACCGCACTTAACAGCGCGTTGAAAATATTGCCGCGCATGCGCAGTCCCGGCGACAGATGGACCACACTGCCCTGGGGGCTGCGGCAGCGCCCTCGCTTGTGGAACTGCGGTGTTGCCCGCTCGCCGCAGCCGTCGGAGTATTGTGGCGTCTTCATCCGAAAGAAAGCTCAAGAGATGACGGGATTCTACGCATTATCCAGCTGGTAACTACTGTCACGGTTCATTAGATTTTCCGCGATGCGTATTTCAACTGATTCTTTTGTAATGGACTCCGAAAAAGATGTTGCTGTGGCCAAAATTAATGTTCTGTCATGCTCCATTGATGTCCGTCGGACATTCAGAGTTCCGCAGTTGCAGACTTGCTGGATCGAAAAAGGCGAGTGGCACGTTATTTCCGGTCCAGCGTTCTTCCAAAGTGCGTGTTCTTTGTCCTATATAGGGCATACAACATTAGCAAGGTATTTTGTAAATTCCCATCTTCTGCAAAAACCAATTATCCTTCAGTGATCCCAGCACGTCCGAAATCTTCGATCGTGGGTGAAAAATCACTTTTACTAGAAAATTACTAAGGATTCTTGATAGTTTGAAGGAAATATTTCCAACGGAAGGAGGAACTGCAGGAGATTTCGATGCCGCTTATCCTCCATAGCCAATTCCTGGAGTTTGGTTATAGCTGAGAATGCCCTGTTAATCTGCCATGTGGAGAATACATTAGGCAAACTATCTGCATGCTACACTTTATGGGCTCTGTATACAAGGGTTTTGAGCACACTCATGATGTGGGATGTGTGATGACAACTTGAAGGCTGTAAGTACAAATAAGTTTGAGCGGATTTACGATAAACGGAATGTCTGAAATAGCCGTCAGTCTTCCGTCTAACCAAAACATTCAAGAATGGGATTGAGAGAGGTGGCGCAGTGGTTAGCACACTACACTCACATTCGGGAGGACGACTGTGCAAACCCGAGTCCGGCCGTCCCGATTTAGATTTTCTGTGAGTTGCCTAAATCGCTTCCCTAATCCGATGGGACCGATCACCTCGCTGTTTGGTATCCTCCCTCGAATCCACCAACTAACCAGTAATGGGAGACAACCATCTTTCTCTAACTCCATAGTAAATAGAATGTTCTTATGAATGGAGTTAACATGATGTAGAAACACCATTAACATATCTTCTCCGTGGGGCCACACTGAGAAAGTATCATTGGTATATCTCAAAGAAACAGTTGGTATAAGAACCGCTGATCCCAGTGGTCTTTCCTTAGGATGCTCCACCAGAGGAGACAAGGCGCTGCCCATGGTGACGATGTCAGTCCGTTCAAAATATCCTTAGTTAGTCATTTATAATGTAGTATCTCTTTTTACAAAGGTTCCTCTTGCTGATTCCTTGGCATTAATTGGTAAACAGATTCAGCGGACATCACTATGACCCCGATAGAACCCAAGTGGGAACAGCTCGAACGTCATCTCCATCCCATTGCTAGTATCCAGGACATCAACGACGAGTTAAAATTGCCTCAGAAGAGGATACAACCAATTTATGACACCCTTCCGAGCCGAATCAGTGTTCGTATCCAGGCCAAAGGGTGTGTAACGTCATACTGATAAGTGAGTTCATACATCGAAGTCCTTTGTAAATTTGATTTTCTTATGTAATCATTGGAATTGCATCAAATAACCTCTCAAATATCAATTATGGGTACTGCGCTATTTTTGTCAGCCAGCACGTGTAATATGAGGCAGATTGCATCAGTAAGCATCGTCATGATGAAGGTTCGTTTATCTTGTTTCCTCATCACGTTCGTACGACATGTAATAAAACATTTATCCATAACAGTTACTTTAGTTGTATTGTAATTGTAAGTCTCAGAGATGGTTGCCTGAACAGAAAATGTCTGTTACACTGCATTGGCAGAGGACAGTAACATGTTTTCTGAAGAGTTGTATCTGTCGTGTACAACTACTGACATATGGCAGGTTTACCTGTCATTTGCTTCGCTGGCTTGGTTGGAAACATCTGAATTCCTAGATTATTTATATCTCCATTTTAGTAGCACTCCATTTACCTGCACAGGTTTGCAGCATGTCGCAGCATGTCTTAGCCAAGACAGACTGTTTCATTTCTAGGTTCCGCTTCGAACAGTAACTGCAGAAAGAATCTAAACTGTTTTGATAATCAGAGTGTCATCAGTAATAGCTGATCAGCCTGGTCATTATTAGTGACAGAGCTGTGTAAAACGCCACTCTGCGTTTCATTTTGTTATGAAATTTACAGCTGTAGTGCTGTCTATGTCCTGCAACAGGTAAAGCTAACTTCTCTAAGAAAACTTTTCTAGCTAATCAACGTGTCTCACACACTTACAATAATTTGTAAATTTATACAAATTATGCCTGTAACTATTTCCTCTCAAGTGTCATGAGAAACTTGTAAAATCAATAGCAATCGCAATCAAAATTATGATGAAGCCAAACATTACGACCATTCCCCGCCATGAGATTGATTGCCACGTGGTGGCGTCCTGGCTACATGACAATGCAACAAAAACACGTAAGTGGATCTCAAACAAATGGGAAATCATTCCAGTGACGATACAGGCTGCAGTTGGTGCAATCCACTGATATAAACGACTCTGACAAAGGGCAGGCTGTTGTGACCCTACATCTGGTAGCTATGCAACTGTCTTGAGTATCTATGCAAAGTGGATAAAGGGCGATGAAGCCACTGGGTGGCGACAAGATGTCGGACGTCCAAGCTTCATCACAGAACGTGATGGTCGGAAGCTTTCCTACTCCGTAAAGCACGGCAGTACAAAATCTGTGACATATCTGACGGCAGAGCACAGTGCTGGTGCAGGCACAAGTGTTTAGGAATACACCGATCAGCAGACATTGTGCTCCACAGCAGATTACGCATACATGTTCCCATGTTGACCCGACTACATCGTCAGTTGTGGCTGCAGGGGGCATGGAAGCATCGCGACTGGATCGTGGATCAATGGAAACGCGTACGTGATCGGCTGAATCACATGCACGTTCGCTCGATACATTTACTGTGCCACGGACGCAGGACTGTCACTATGGCTCGCTGGAACTTCTAGCAATAATGCAGTCATCATGACAGTTGTGTACTATGTGTACATTATGGTAGCCTATATAATTATTCGTGTCACAAGTCAGGAGTCGTGCTACGGTAGTTTGAGAAACATTATACTAAATCATGATACTGTCTTCACCACCATATTCACCTTATCTGAGCTCGGTGGAACACATATTGCACTTCATCGGGCCAGCTGTGCACCCACTAACAGCGAGAGCACAATTTACTGTAGTTGCGTGACCTGTGCGTAGGCATTTGGTGTCACAAACCTCCAGACGTAACAAGGAGTTTTTGAATTGATGCCACGAGGAATCGCTGATGTGATCCGTACCCAACGTAGATCAGAGGGCTATGAAGCAAACGATCATAACATCTTAACTCATCGGCATAAGTAAGCTCCCACTGTGTATAACAAATGATCATAACGCGGTATGACCACTCAATTGGACGCCACTTCAGTGACATGCGCACCCCTTAGATAGTGGAACCCGGCATATTCAAGATATCACACACACAAATATGACCATAGACCGACGAAGCTCAACAATGTGCGGTAACTAACATTTCCAGAGCGACAGTGCCGGTAGCTAAGACGAACATCGGTGTGCGACTTGTTTATGACGTTCCTGCCTATGAGCAATTGTCATGGCTACGTGGACGTACGCGTAGAGACTATCATAGCCTGTTGTTGCTCTACGGTCTCAGTCATTGCATTATGTCTGATTCATATAGTTATGCCCGCCATCAAATAAGCAAAATCCTTATTATTCCATTATATACAACAGGAATCTTATCTTTCTATATCAGGAACATGACTATGGAATGACAGTCTGGAAAATCTTTGAGAAGTTGCTGTCCTTTCCAACTGAAAAGGACGGTTAACGATCCATTTTACAACATGATAGATATCTCTTGCGAAAATTTGTCTGCAACTCACACTACCTCGATGACTCATTAATGTTCTCCTTAACGAAAACGATCAGTGTGGATCGCAAATAGTGTTCGTGATGTAGGCTGATTTTTTTTTGTAGAATTACTATAAAACATCATTATTGTTCTAGTTATGCCTTCAAAAAACATGAGATTACTATTTCAGAAGAGGTACTGTCATTCCAGTCTCTTCCACTGTCATCATTCGTACTGTTTCGATCCATTTCTGCTCATTCCAGTGTCCTCCACTGTCACCATTCGTACTGTTTCGATCCATTTCTGCTGATGTTAAACATGGCTTCAAAAGTGCTAAGCAAAGTACCCTTAATGCTAAATATAATCTCTTCTCTTATAGCTATTATTATTATATTAGTATTAGTGTTAGTAATATTATAACGTTGGACCTGGTGGTATATTGGTAAAGTGGGTACATAGTAACCGAAACGTTGCGGCATCGCATGCCGAAAGAGAGAAGGAGATTTTTCAGTCTGCCTTTAACTTAGCCTTCATTTCACCATAATATGAAGATCTACCAGGACGTTACGTAGTTCTGACTCCGCATTAAGGTAAGGGGCTGTTTTCCCCGGTAGATCACTGGAGCAGGGCAGAAACACACACTACAGCGAAGTGACATCGAAATGAAATACTTGCACCATGTTGTTGAGCCACTCGAAACTATTATAATAACTACTCCGATTATTATTATATTCACTTTTAGTGTTTCTACTGACAATTTTCTTCATGATAATATCCAATAGATAATGGCACTACTGTACTCAGATGACAATTGTCACTGGATAGTTATATGCACTTGCACAGATGGTTGTAGAATCGCGTACAGTAGGTACAAAAGGGCAGTGCATTGGCGGAACTGTCATTTGTACTCAGGTGATTCATCTGAAAAGTTTCTGCGTGATTATGGCAGCACGACGGCAATTGACAGAATTCGGACGCGGAATTGTAGCTGCATATAGCCTCATGAGACGTTCCATTTGGGAAATCGTTGTGGAATTTAATATTCCGAGATCCACAATGTCGAGAGTGTGCCAAGAATACAAAATTTCAGGCACTACCTCTCATCACACACAACGCAGTGGCCGACGGCCTTCACTTCTCTACCGAGAACAGCTACGTTTGCGTAGAGTAGTCAGTGCTAACAGACAAGCAACACTGCGTGAAATACCCGCGAAATCAATTGGAACATACGGTGAACGTATCCGTTAGGACAGTGTAGCGAAATTAGGTGTTAGTGGTGTATGGCAGCAGACAACCGATGCGAGAGCCTTTGCTAACAGCACGACATCGCCTGCAGCGCCTCTCCTGTGCCCGCGACCTGATAGGTCGGACCTCGACGAATGGAAAACCGTGGTCTGGTGAGATGAGTCGTAATTTCAGTTGGTACGAGTTGATGGTAGAGTTCGGGAGTGGCGGAGACCCCACGAAGTCAGCGGAAGTTGTCAACAAGGCACTGTGCAAGCAGATGGTGGCTCCATAATGGTGTGGGCTGTGAAGCACTGGAATGGGCTGGGTTCTCTGGTGCATCTAATCCGATCTTTGAATGACAGCTGTAATATTTGGCCACTAGGACATCATTTTCAGCCATTCGTGGACTTCACGTTCCCAAACAACTGCGGAATTTGTATGGATGTAATCACACCATGTCACCGGGCCATAACAGTTTGCGATCGGTTTGAAGAACATTCTGGACAATTCGAACGCATAGTTTGGCTACCGAGATTGCCATACGTGATCCCATCGAACATTTATGAGAAGTAATTGAGATATCAGTTCGTGCACAAAATCCTGCACCATTAAGGCTTCCACAGCTATGAACGGCTGTGGAGGCAGACGACTGAATATTTCTGCAGGGTATTCCCAACGATTTTTTGAATCCATGGCAAGTCGAGTTGCTGCACTATGGCGGGTAAATGGAGGTCCGACACGATATAGGAAGATCCCATGACACGTAGACAATAAATGGCAAATGTGTGTGAAGTCTTATGGGACTTAGCTGCTATGGTCACCAGTACCAGTCCCTAAGCTTACACAATACTGAACCTAAATTATCTTAATGACAAACACACACACCCATTCCCGAGGGACGACTCGAACCTCCGCCGGGACCAGCCGTACAGTCTGACTGCAGCGCCTCAGACCGCTCCGCTAATTCCGCGCGGCCATGACACATAGATATCGAGAATTTACTGAAATAACTTTTGATATTAGTTTCTGTTCCCACGCAGGTTGTTTCAGAATTCTGCGATAAATCTTGAGGAATGAATTCCTCACGTATCAATAAGAAAAAGGTCCAGTAGACATGGGCTCTGAACTTGATACGTTAGGAGCAAAGAACACTTGTTTATTTTCGATACTGTGAAACACATATCTTCTACTGCATGCTGTTTGCTTTCCGTATGTTGGGGGAGACTGCAGGAACCAAATCAAACTGGAATAAACATAGGCTTTAAAATGTGTGCCTTAAGACCGACGTGCACTTGGTTGAATAGAAGAGATGTGTTTCACTTCAAAAATGGCTCTGAGCACTATGTGACTTAACTGCTGTGGTCATCAGTCCCCTAGAACTTAGAACTACTTACACCTAACTAACCTATGGACATCACACACATCCATGCCCGAGGCAGGATTCGAACCTGCGACCGTAGCGGTCACGCGGTTCCGGACTGTAGCACCTTTAACCACACGGCCACTCCGGCCGGCTGTGTTTCAGTTATTCGAAAATCAACAAGTGCCATAACACTTAAGGCACGCTAATTAGAGCCAGTGTTTACTAGACCTTTTTCCTGAAGTGTTGCCATCGCGTTTTGAAACACTCTGTGAAAGAGATGGCTTATAAACTCTAATCATCTCAGGCTAAATAATAAAATAAAATAAAATATATACAGGGTGTTACAAAAAGGTACGGCCAAACTTTCAGGAAACATTCCTCACACGTAAGTAAAGAAAAGATGTTACGTGGACTTGTGTCCGGAAACGCTTAATTTCCATGTTGGAGCTCATTTTAGTTTCGTCAGTATGTAATGTACTTCCTCGATTCACCGCCATAATTTCATACTGGATACTCTACCTGCGCTGCTAGAACATGTGCCTTTACAAGTACGACAGAACGTGTGGTTCATGCACGATGGAGCTCCTGCACATTTCAGTCGAAGTGTTCGTACGCTTCTCAACAACAGACTCGGTGACCGATGGATTGGTAGAGGCGGACCAATTCCATGGCCTCCACGCTCTCCTGACCTCAACCCTCTTGACTTTCATTTTTGGGGCATTTGAAAGCTCTTGTCTACGCAACTCCGGTACCAAATGTAGAGACTCTTCGTGGTCGTATTGTGGGCGCCTGTGGTACAATACGCCATTCTCCAGGGCTGCATCAGCGCATCAGGGATTCCATGCTACGGAGGTGGATGCATGTAGCCTCGCTAACGGAGGACACTTTGAACATTTCCTGTAACAAAGTGTTTGAAGTCAGGCTGGAACGTTCTGTTGCTGTGTTTTTCCATTCCATGATTAATGTGACTTGAAGAGAAGTAATAAAATGAGCTCTGACATGGAAATTAAGCGTTTCTGGACACATGTTCACATAACATATTTTCTTTCTTTGTGTGTGAGGAATGTTTCCGAAAGTTTGCCATATTTGGGAACAATCTAAAACGAAAGCATATGAGTTTTTTAACACAAACTTATGTTTTTTTTAAATGGACCTCCTATATTTTTTCTTCAGCAACCCATAGGATGACAAAGCAAATACACAATGGCGTTGATTGCATCGCAATATTCCCATTACATCCCGAGATACTGAGACGCGAAGTTGACGCTTGAAACACCCGACTTGCGCTGATAGCGCACGTCCGGAGGCTCAGGCATCAACCCCATGGTGCCCGTAATCGCGATGTGATTGACATGTGTAATCACACCTCCATACTTATCAAGAGGTCCGAAACGAATAATACGGTCATCGCGATTACGGGCAGCATGGGGTTCACGTCTGAGCCTCAGGATGTGCGCTAGCAGCGCATGTCGGGTGTTTCAAGCGTCAACTTCGCGTCTCAATATCTCGGGACGTAATGGGAATATTGCGATGCAATGAACGCCATTGTGTATGTGCTTTGTCATGCTATGGATTGCTGAAGAAAAAATATGGGAGGTCCACTTAAAAAAACATAAGTTTGTGTTAAAAATCTCATATGCTTTCGTTTTAGAATGTTTCCAAATATGTACATTCATGGGCCCCAGCCCTACATTAATACAGGTGAAAGTCGTTTTCCAATAGCTGTTATTGTTCCAGAGATATTTTGGGTGGACAAGATAGCTGGGACACCCTGTATATATATATTGGTAAGTTATCAGATTATCAGACCAGAAGAAGGATGTATGAACCTAGTCTAGTAACGATTGGTTTAAGTTAGAGTTGTGGTTTCCAGACAAAGCGTCCTTGCTTCTTACATGAATGAACTGCTTGTAGCTGTCACCACACCCTCGTACTCCATCGCCAGATGAGGCTGTTGTGCGCGCCATTTCTCAAAGGTCAAATCCGTGCCGGGACGGCGCGCTGCTGTCCGGCGCTGGCGACGTGCGGCCGGCAGTCAAGTCACGCCTCCCGGGAGTTGGAGCGCAGCACGGCGCACCCTGTAGCCTGGCCGTCGGCCGCACGAGGACCTCCTCTACCTTCGACCGCAGGAGCTTCCCTTCCCGTCCGCCGCAGGATTAATGGCACATCGGAACGCCGCACTCTGCGGAAGGAGCCGCTGACTTACGCCTCGCCGACTGGAATATTCACGTCCTGAAGACCGACCGCGTGCTCCGCCACAGAGCTGAGGAGAAAATTCTGGTGCATCAAAGAGCACTCGTCGGTGAAACTGCAGAAAATATTTCAGTTCTTCTCTTGGTTATCAACCGAGTCTCAGCATGTCTATAATCACAGTACGTACAGAGGTTGAGGTTTTTCGCTTCGTCATTCTTGTATTAAAAATTCACAGTTTACTTGTGGCATCAAATCTGAATAAAACTGAATCTTTCGATGCTATCCTCCGTCGTCTTCTTCAGGGTACTGTTGGTTTTCGTTTCTTATCATTTAATATCATTTGCTCCCTCGTCCCAGAAGGGTGAATGTATGCTGGCGGCGGAACAGTACTCCGCTGTGCAGCCAAAACAAATGGAATAAAGTTTTGTTACAACTATGACCGGTATACGGATGGTTTAAAATGCATAAAAGGCACTAAAAGTTGATGATATTTAAAATAACGTTGTGTGACGTTTAAAAACAGTGAGTTGCGAATAGTTAAATGTAAACGCTGAACTGCTTTATACTTCACTACCACAAGATGGGAGGGACCTGTTCTTATGAGGAGCAAGGAGAACAGGGAGGGGTCATACCTTCGGAGTAATTAAGATGTATGTGAAGCTACGTCGTTTCTGTTGGTAATGTTGGGCGGAGAGGTACAGAGTGGGAGATGGCTGGTAGGAAAACATGGTAGTTGCGAAATCTATAGATACGACAAGGTCAAGAAGAGTGAAGAAGCAAGGATAGGTTGAGATGGGAGCGCCAAAGAGATAGGGAGTGCCGGATAAAATCTGATAGAAGGGATACATGTCAGGGCAAATACCGTTGCCGGGGTCAGAGAGGCCGTGAAAATTACGCTGTGAGAGGATATGGAGGGTGTGTAAGTGTAAGTGTTGCAGCACACCAGCAGCTGTGATTAAGGGGTACACAGTGGGGCTGTAGGAGTCGACTTTATGAACAATGAATAACTTTTCAGCTGCCAAGGTCACTAACATCATTTATTCATACAGATTGCCGGTTTTGAGAATTCTCTGTTGCCATCTTCGGATCTGCAAAAGATGAGATCGAAAATGCTAGGCCACAGCAACTAACTAAACAGCATACATAATTTTATCAGAGATTTGGAATACATAGAATAACAATATACATGTGGTTACATCATTACACAACTTCTCCTTCGGTACAGAAAAGGGTGCATTACAATGTATGTTGATGTTGGTATCGTGAGCTATACCAGAAGTCGGCCTCTCAGTTTCAAAATAACAGCTATCCACACGCATGTTATTACGCCGGTTGCAAGTGCTGACATTCATCACCACTTTACAACTGACATATAGCAGCGTAACGGCTTTCAGTGATACATAAGTACATTAGATGGCGCAGTTGTAGCTACAAATTGATTTCATATTCTCACGTTAGATTAAGGCATGAATCTACTATTCCATACAATTACATGTGCCTAAATTATTGTCATAACGTATACACCAAGTCAATATTGTCAATTTTTAAAAAAGCCGTTTGTTAAATTCTGTGCTAAATTCATAAAACATACTTTATACATAAATATTTTAGAAAAATTTTTGAAAATATTTTACAGATATTTTGGATAATTATTTACCAAATTTTCCTTTACACAAAATCACAACCAGTATGGTAACCTTGCTCTCCATGTACAGCTAATGATATCGTATATAGGTTTTTCTAATACATCCAGGAACAGCTCGACATCTACGGCCACAGATATGACATTGCATGGAATATACATTCAAAGTATGTGTACAACAATGGAGCCATTTGAAGTTTGTACTTTTGTTGTCGCTTATAATGATTACGTGAGCTTAAACCACGATAACAAGCATTTAAGTGTAGATGAAATCTCGTCACCTGACGCCAATGTGCCATCTGATTATCTTATATCTGGATGAACACTGTTCCAGTATGTAATCAATGTGCAGTTACTACACCATGAGTCACTCTTAATCTGAACTCATGATCTAGCCTTACCAGCACACTCTTACATACGCCTGTAATTGTATGGAATAATAGATCCATGCCTTAAGCTAAGATGAGATGATAATATCGATTCGTACTACCACTGCGTCATCTCATGTACTTGTGAGCACTTGTAATCGGCGAAGTACTACGTGTATACATAGCTGTTACTTTAAAATTGACATGCCGAGTTCTTTTAGCTCACGATACCAACATGGACATACATTGTATATCACTGTAGTGAAGGAGAAAATTGTGTTATTGTGTTACAACAAGTACGTTGTTACACTATGTACTGCAAACCTTCAATATACGAGTAATTATGTATGCTGCCATGTTAGTTGCTGTGTCCTAGGTTTTCCGGTAGTTTCTCTTGCAGCTCCGAAGATGGCAACAGAGAATTGTCAAAACCGGCAATCTACATGAATAAATGATTTTAGCGGTATTGTCAGTTAGAAATTTCTTGAGTGTTCATAATACACGGCTACTCAAAATGAAGGAACAGCTTTCAAACATTTACTGCTTCCGCACTACAAATGACAGAAACACAATTCTAGCGTTTCTGGAGACAGGAAATTTCAAATTTTTATGCATTCTATGTACCATGTGTTACACGACAAATATCAAAATGGTGGGTCATTTCTTGCCACATATGAATCAGCTGGTCTCTCGTTATCGAATTTACTATGCGATGTCACGGACTATAAAGAGTGTCCAGTGTAGATGGAATAAAAACACGGTCTTTTACGCAACCCCACAGATAAAAGTCACAAGGTGTGGATTTTGAAGACCTGAGAGGTCAGCGTCGACGATGTTTATCTTCTGCTGCTCCTTTTCCAATCGACCGTCCTGGAATGGTGTCATTCAGGAATGTCAGACATCCTTTGGGATAATGGAAGCAAGACTAAAGAAAACTCAAGACACGTTCACAGGATTTGTCGACCCGTAAAAAGCGTTCGACAACGTAAAATTGTGCAAGATATGGGAAATACCGAGAAAAATAGGGTAATATATTGGGAGAGACGAGTAATACACTATATATACAAGAGCCATGAAGGAATAGAACGAGTGGACGACAAAGAACGAAGTGCTCGGATTATAAAGAGTGTAAGACAGGGAAGTAGTCTTTCGCCCCTGCTGTTCAATCTGTTCATTATGGAAATAAAAGAATGGTTCAGGATTGGGATTAAAATTCTAGGGGAAAGGATATAAATGATAAGATTCGCTGATGACATTGCTATATTGAGTGAAAATAAAGAATTACATGACCAGCTGAATGGAATGAACAGTATAATGAGTAGATGATATGGATTGACAGTAAATCGAAGAAAGACGAAAGTGATGACATATAGCAGAAATGAGAACAGCGAGAAATTTAACGTCAGGAATGATGGTCACTAAATAGATGAAGTTATGGAATCTACTACTCAGGCAGCAAAATAATGAATCACGGATGGAGAAGCGAGGACATCAAAAGTAAACTAGCGCTGGCAAGAACGGCACTCCTAGCCAAGAGAAGTCTACTAGTATCAAACATAGTTCTTAATTTGAGGAAGAAACTTCTGTAATATACGTTGGGAGCACAGAATTGTACGGCAGTGAGACATGGACTGTGGAAAAGCCAGAACAGAGGAGAATCGAAGCATTTCAGATGTGGTGCTACAGAAGAATGTTGAATATTAGATGGACTCATAAGGTAAGGAATGATGAGATTCAGTGCGCAGTTGGAGAGGAAAAGAAGAGGTGGAAAACACTGACAATTAGAAGGACAGTAGAGGGCAAAAACTTGTATTGGAAACAGAGATAGGAATACATCCAGCAAATAATTGAAGACGTAAGTTGCAAGTTCTACCCTGAGATGAAGAAGTTGGCACAGAAGAGGAATTCGTGGCACGCCGCATCACACCAGTCAGAAGACTGATGAATGACTCAAAAAAATGGGATAATTTACTTACATAACTTGATCTTGAAAGAGAAATTGAGACGCAAGCCACGGTGATTTATAGGTAGAGGTAGGTATTGGTTGCGTTGAGAGTGGGTGGGTGGAATAAAAATGCTAAATAATAAAATGAGGCTGTTAGAGACCTAGGGGTGCATTTCGATTTGGCTAGCCAGTATTATGGACGTGTTCTGTGTTTCAGCATACTGTCATGTGTATAGTGTTGTAAAGAATTTGAAGGGTTGCTGGGAAGGAAAGGGGGCATTCTTTTCGAGTCTGCGTTACTTTTCCTGTGGAGAACGTGTTTAATGTCACGTGATCTGACCCCTATTTTCAGTTCTGTCCGTCTTCGGTTGTCCAAATACTGGAAACTGGCAGCAAGAGGTGGGGCAGTTTTTCTGTACGTTCGTGGGCTGTAGGGAATAAGGCGCATAAAACTCGATATATTCCGGAATTGCGAGGATATCGGACAAGTAGAATGATAGTGAATAGTTTTACACGGGTTGTCGGGTAATGGATGGTTGTTGTGGAGGAGAGGTTAGTAATGGGTAGAGTTATTACTGGTGAGGCGGTGGAAAGCTTTCCAGTACTGGGAGTAGCTCACAGGGAGTGTATTCCGATGCCTGTCTAGCGCCAGCCTGTGGACTTTCTTAACGTTTAGCACGTTTCTAATGTATCTCTGTATTTGCTAGTTCCATGTGAATGTATTACATTCACGAATCAGACAAAAGGGCCCATAAAATCGACGGGATTTTTGGAGTAGTAATACAGCTTGTGTAGAGAGACTGGTCCTGACTTCTTCTTCACCTTGACAGATTCCGATTTACTACTGCTGTTCAGTGAAGATTGTTTATGAAAGTGTCGCAGATACTGTCATTTGGCTACGTGTTCCGTAATGATCAACACAGTGTCCTGCAAGTAAATACGCAGCGGATACCTTCCCCCAGCTCGTGAATTAATGTGTAAAATCTGAAAGTACCTTATTGCACGTATCACATAAATATTATGTAGCAAAACGTTCACCTTAACAACTCGTAAACTATTGGAATTAAAACACCATTCACCAGTCCTTTTACTCCAACCCCTTAACAGCTTATTTCTATCCTGGACTATTTTGTCTCTGATATTATCTGGTAGATGGAGTGTATCTCTAAGGAAGATTCACTGATATCGCAGTTATGGGACACAAGTACACTTCAGTCACATACTCGTACAACACAAATACATTTAAATGAATATGTAAACGGATAAAATATCCACAACTATTATTTAGCAAGAGCTACTGTAAGAGTAGCTCTGCGTTACGTTTGCTGTCGAAGATGAATATGTAGGTAGGCAGTTCAGTCTTGTTGTACGAGAATGTCTATTACAAAATTGGTTGCATATTGGCTTATTGTTGGTAGCAACTTAGATAAATCAGAAGTTGGAATATTCACGTTGGGAATCTTTGGTTATTAATCAGTGTAATCAATAAACGAGTAAATGACCCCTGAGTGGTACAAAATTGTCAACACTGAAGAATGCGTGATGACCGGGCTTGAAATAACGCATCTGTAAACATTTCCGACTTCAGGTCATTCTTAACTGATTATGAATGCCTCTTTTGTTTCACGAGCACTATCTCCAATAATATGACTTCACAGTACCGAGAGAACAAAATTATTTCGCATTTATCCTTAGAGTCCTCAAAATATCGTTAATGAAATTACACTGAAGCGCCACTGGTATAGGAATGCGTTATAAAACTTAGAGGTATGTAAACTGGCAGAATAAGACGCTGCGGTCGGCAACACCAATTTAACACAAGTGGTTGGCTCAGTTCTTAGATCGGGTACTGGTGCTACAATGGCAGGTCACCGAGATTTAAGTGACTTTGAACGTGGTGTCATAGGCGGCGCACGAGTGATGGGACACACTATCTCCGAGCTAGAGATGAAGTGGGGATTTTCCCGTACGACCATTTCGCGAGTGTGCTGTGAATATCAGGAATCCGGTAAAACATCTAATCTCCGACATCGCTGCGGCTGGAAAAAGATCCTGTAAGATTGGCACGCACGACGGCTGAACACAATCGTTCAACGTGACACAAGTATTACCCTTCCGCAAACTGCTGCAGATTTCCATGCTGGGCCGTCAACAAGTGTCAGCTTGCGAACCATTCAACGAAACATCATCGATATGGACTTCCGGAGCTGGAAGCCCACTCGCGTAACTTTGAAGACTGCACGACAAAAAGCTTTATGCCTTTTCTAGGCCCATCAACACCGACGTTAGGCTGTTGATCACTGGAAACATGTTGCCTGGTCGAACGACTCTTGTTTCAGATTGTATCGAGTGGATGGACGTGTACTGGTATGAAGACAACCTCAAGAATCCAAGAACCCCACATGCCAGCAGGGCACTGTTCAAGCTAGTGGAGGCTCTATAATGGTATGGGGCGTGTGCAGTTCGAGTGATATGGGACTCCTCATACGTTTAGATACGACGTGACACGTACGTTAGCATCCTGTCTGATCATCTGCATCCATTCATGTGCATTGTGCATTCCGATAGACTTGGGCAGTTGCAGCAGGACAGAGCCACCCCACACGTCCAGAACTGCTACAAAGGAGCTCCAGGAACACTCTTTTAACGCAGACGCTGGCTGACATACTGTCCAGACATGAACACAGTTGACAATCTACATGTGACTGCAGAGATGTGCGTCCGGTGGCTTCCTAACCATGCAGGTAAAAAAGAAGGGAAATGCCTCTACAGGCTTACGCTGTACGTTGCTTTCAAGTCAGAGTGGGTGGGACCTGGCACCATCTTAAACAGCCCAAAAGATTAGCAGACTACTGTTTACGGTAGTTTCTTGTTTAGTATTATTGTCGTGTGGCTGCAAAAACTGTTTGAAATATTAAAAATCACAGTGCTTACATGAATTAGCAATTTCGTGCGTTTCTCTGTTCTTAAATGTAGCTTTGCTCCAATAATACGACACATTTGACATCGTTAATGTAACTTATATTTTGCCGATGTATTACGAATAACCAAAACGAGAAGCAAGTGATGTGAAAAGCACGAATTTGTAACCTATTTAATTCCACTCTTACAGTATTTGTGCCGAAGCTGGAACTCCGAAACCAGTGTCTGCTTGCTTTCGGGTACTTCTTCTTGTTCGTTACATTTTCAGCGTTCCACTCTTATGCATAACAGTTTTAACGATCACGTTTGCAAGAAACTTACCTGTTATTTGCTAGTCCATAAACGTATGCAATGGATTGCACGCATACTATTGTACTACGTATGCATACTATTGTATCTTTTGCATGTCAACAAAGTGAACGATTATTGAAATGTCAAAGAATCAGAGCTGCATAGAGGTGTACCTCCAAGCTGAATAGTATTCTTGTTTTATTAGATTGTCAGTGCATTAGTTTCCCTGTAGTTCACAAATCTTCGCACTGAAATTTGCCTATGACGTGCTATTGAGTGTATGACCATAATAACAATTTGTAAGATAAAAAGTGTGGGTAGAATGTGATATAATTTTAATAATGTTCCCGTCTTGTGCAATACTATAAATGTGATTAATGGAATGGCCTCAAATGCTTAAACCCTGAAATATGGATCTTTTGCCTTAACATGTGTGTAAGTCAATTTTTTTGGTAATGGTTGTCTAACTTTCGTAACATATAGGCTTACCTCTCCAACCGTAGCCTGTCTGCTTCTTTCGCGGAATATTTCTGTGGCTTGGTACTAAAAGGACCAATGTCAATATTTGTGAAAACTGGTTTTATTTGTATACGCCATATAGTTTCACGTGCTTTTCATAATGTTAAAACGGCATATGTCTAAGCCAAACAGGATGAGAGACGCTGGGGTTTTAAGATGTAAGCCCCAAAATGTTTCATCAAGTTTCCAGTCAGCATAAAAGAGTCAATCTTGACATTCGCCCTCCCACTTATTTTTCATTTCTTGTAAGAAGGACCAATTTCGACATCTGCCTTTTTTGTAGACAGATGGTTTCAACAACTGTCACAGTGCTGTGACATTGGACTTAAATCTGGCGGGAATACACAATAACAAGAGTTGTTCCTTTACCAATTCCCCTAACCATTCGGCGCACTGTTAGTGAGGAGTCTAGACAGTCTTGGGGGGCACAAACATAATGTTTCACAGAGCCTATAAGTAAGAGCTTCAGGAACAAACTGCACCTGAAATGTCACTGTTGAAGTCGTCACTTTGTCTTGAAGGTAAGGGTACTAAAACAAACTAGTGTCAGGAGCACTCATCCCCAATTTCTCCAACACAAGACCATAAATTAACTGGTATCTCACTTAATGCCAATGTAAAATATTATCAACCACCTATTAAAGTTACATTTTTATTTTCTTTAAGGTCATCCTAGGATCAGTACAGAATGAAATGCATGTTTCTCATTATTGCCAGACGTGATTTCAAGTTCTTATGAAGATGTATTCGAAGATTCTGATGAATATGTTCCAAGTGGTTGCGAAAAGAGTGATGAAAGCAATGATGGAGGGAATATACCTGTATGAAAGACAATTAAAAGATCCAAGGATTGAAGAAATTGTTCTAATTCAACAGCAGCCTGGCAATGAAACAACAAAGTTCAATGGAAGGGGGTGGAACAAATGTGATCCAGAAAAAGTAAGAGAAACGAAAAATTATGATAGAAAGTTTGGAGGAAAGAACTGAAAACTTCAAGAGAGGAATATGCGACATCGAAAGGAAAAGTTATAGCTGCGAGAGTTCTGAAATCATCGTGGAAGTGCAGGAAAATTTGCGGAGGAAAAGCGAATTACGATGAGAGAGAGAAAATGTTGACAGGATATTACAGATTGTAACAGAAGCTAAAAATCACTTCATAGCTAATCATGTGTCTAAGGACAAGAAACTTGTGGAGCGTTTAAGGAATAAACCTGAAGGAACTGCAAGAAGGCAAAAATATTCCAGGAAGTACTTTCTTTGCCGGCCGTTGTAGCCGAGCGGTTCTAGGCGCTTCAGTCCGGAACCGCGCGACTGCTACAGTCGTAGGTTCGAATCCTGCGTCGGGAATGGATGTGTGTGATGCCCTTAGGTTTAAGTAGTTTTAGGTCTAGGGGACTGATGACCTCAGATGTTAAATCCAATAGTGCTCAGAGCCATTTTATTGACGTACTTTCTTTACAGTCCTTCTTTGCAGACTAAGATAGAAGTATGTCAAAATATGTTTCTTAGTACATTTTTCTTAACACAAAAGAAGCTATGAATAATTATGGAGAAAAGACGGGGCTCTGAAGGAAGAGTGTGTTCTGAAGATGGACGTGGTAAACATTCTAATCGCCCGAAGTTCAACCTGACGACATTGATTTAATAAAGGAAAATATTAACATGTTTCTTCCTATGAAAGCCATTATTCTCGATCTTATTCTTCTAGGAAATATTTATCTCCAGACTTGAGTATTTTAGCAATGCACTGGCTCTATCAAGAATTTGCCTCACTTAAGGTGTGATACCAAGAAGTGAAGTGTGCTACCGAAGAGTTTTGTGCCCAGTTTCAATCTTAGCTTCCACAAACCGAAGACTGACTCTTGTGCAAAAAGTGACAAACACGTCATGTTACTCAAGAGTTGTACTGATGATGCTGAACGTTGTAAGGCTGAAATGGAAAGACAGCAACATTTGGATTTAGCCCACGCTGCTTACGATCTGAAAGACAGTGATAAAAACAAATCTGAGCAGAATTACAATGCAGTAGCGCTGGTCTTTGATTTGCAGAAATGTCTACCCACTCCGTTTCTACGATGTGGTGTGGCTCTTACAAAAGACAACTTTGGACCTTCAACTTTACCATCTATGTATGGAGACATAAAGAATGTTGTCCAGTATGTTACATTTGTAATGAAACAGTCGCAGGAAGAGGTGGCCAAGAAGTAGCTTCTTGTCTATATGATTATTTAATAAAATGGTCAACGAAATTGTTGAGGTACACCTGTACAGCGATTCGTGTACCGGACGAAACAGAAATACTTTTATTGCCATCATGTTTCTGAGAGTAGGGGAAGAATTCGTGATTCAGGGAAGACGTTTGTAAATCAACCATAAGTTTCTTGAAGTTGGACATATTCGTCACTTGGAAATTGACTCAATTAACACATCCATTAGGGAGAACCCATCATATTCATTTCAGAAAAGAAATGAAAGGACTTAAGGGATCTCCTTCCGTACATCAACGTAAGCAGTCGGCCATTCAACATGCAGTTTATCAGTCACCTGAGAGCCAATACACAGTCAGATGAAAGAGATAAACAGATACCTTAAGAAGGGGAGGGTGAGGGTGGTGGTGATGACGTAAACGGGTAATATATTTTTTCTTTCCCCTTGTACAGTATCAAGTATAGCGTATGCAAATTATTTGTCTGACATTAAGAAATGTGAATAAACAGTTTCCCCACTGATTACGAGACCAAACAGTGTTTTCATGATTTCCGATAATAAAATGTGAATTGTGGAACATGTAACAACTGCTATCAGTTATTAAATTCTTGCGGAATGGATAAAATGACTTAATTAATGAGTACAAGGAAATATTTATCTTCAAATTTCCTGTTTCTGGTTATTTAGTGTACATGGCCCTGATGTCCAAAGGGCGAATGTTAAATAGTTTAAGAGAGTTCATGATGTTAAGAAGGGCCAGAGTCCTCTTAAGTCCTTTAATTTTGAAGTTGAAAATTCCAGAAATTTATTATTTAAAAAATAAGCTCCAGTTAAGTTGATTTACTATAATGACACTAACAAACAGCATCAGATATATTGTTAATTGCTGTCATAAAATGACAGAAAATATTCAGAAGCTTATTACTGAAAACTAGGACTATTGACATTGACCATTTTAGAACCAAGCATCAGATTTATCGGCGGTAACTCTGTTACTTTTTCAGGAATAATCAAACATATCACAATTGGAATGTAAATCTACTTCGACCATCTGCTTCACTTTACTTTGAATTTCGTTTTGGGGTTTACAGATTATAGAAGTTTATACCATACTTCGTGATATACAAATAGTTAGCATTATTTTCACGATAAATCTTGAGTCATTTTATGTTAACATCAATTCTTTTTATAAATATGCCTCCATGCTGATCATTTCTTCGTCTTTTTTTTAACTAAAGATAGATGTTATTAATTCCTAGTCAGCATCATTTCTTACACATTAGAATAACAGATATTCTTCAGAGGAATAGGAGGTGTTCTCAAAGAGAAACGGCTTCAGTTTAGTTCCAAATTTTACTTTTCTCTCCGTCAAGCAGTTTATATCACTGGATAAGTGGTGAAAATATTGGTTACAGAACTTTGAATATCTGTTTGTGCTACAGACAACCTAAATGTAGCGTAATGAAAGTATTTTTTCCTTCTGGTATAGTAATTACGTGCATCATTGTGGAAGCGGAGACTTCGCGAGGGAATAATTATGCTGTGGTGCGGTTAGACTGCTACTAACGCGCCGAGCAGGAGGCAGCACGACTAAAAGAGAGTTCACATAGGTTTCCGGTGAAAGCCTTCTTCAGAAAGGAAGCAAAGGAACACACAAAATGCACACACACACGCACACACACACACACACACACACACACACACACACACACACACACACACACGTTCATACAATCACACACACCGAACTCACACACACATATGACCGCTACTGCGACTGTTCTTGCCAGATTCTCTTTTAAAGCGGGAGTTCTGTTAACAGTGAATTATTATCGGGGGAAGGAATTTAGGGCACGACATGCTGCAGGTGCTGTGCGGGCACGAGGCCATTGTTACACTGCAGCTCTGATGTCGGAGCGTTTGCGGTTTAGAAGGCAACGGGAAAGAACAAAGGTACACTGCACGATGATTATTCATCTTAACAAAAGAAAATATTATTTGAATCTCTGCACTTGAGGCTAAAATGTAATTCCTTTAACCTTTAGATTTCCATGGGATCGATTAGTACACCCGTAAACGACGTAAGCTGACATTTTCGATGAATCAGATACGTCTCCACACAGTCAATGAACGCGATATTATTTTGGATACGATCAAAATATTCGACAGATATCCCCACCTGTCGAAACTGGGCACGGGCAGGTCAAAGTGATATCAGGGGGAAGTGTCACAGTACTAAACCGTGAATTTATTGATACAGTGAGCGTAATGCTATGGGCTAATTAAGATGGAGGATGTCGGCTTCAAGTTTGTGACGTAATGACAACTCCTTTTTTACCTCCATGTTCCTACCTGAGACGACTGCTACTACATCTCTAATGTCGACGGTCCGTTGTCTTGCAGATCGCCAGTCCGTCAGAACCCACCATAAACTAATCTCACTATCCCACTGGTCCAAAATTAGAAATTGGAAATTTACAGAAACAATAGTAAACGACAGGCCGAACGCCAACCCCAACGCGCACTCCGCCTGTTTATTTCTCACTTCCCAAAAATTAAACCATTCAGGAGCTCCGTGCTCCCACGGATTTCATTACAAGTTTTAGCATACCAGTACAGTTCACCGCTCAAGAGGAGTACACTCCGTTTGACTAGTAATATTCAACCTAACTCGTAGTTGCAACGCAGTATAGCTCCCATCGCTCCACATCTGCCTCTTCCTAATATCATTGACACTTATTAATTTTCATGACTGGCCGAAGCTCCCAAAATTTAAACGAAGTTACATACGTACACGGAACTAACAGTACACAATAAATAATAATATTGATTCTACGTGTTACATTATATTGCTGCATAGTTTGTGTCACGTTGGACACTATGAACTGTACAGATATCACTCGCAATAACAGGGCTTGTGTACACGCTGTATATTAAACAGAGGAATGGGAAAAAAAGGGAAATAGCGGGTGAGAAACTAGCGACTTCTAGCCGCACAAGGAACTGTGGAAATGCAAGGGTGAAAGCTGAAAATTTCTGCCTGGCGCGTACTCGAACGCGGATTTGGCGATTCTCACGAGCCTTAACTTCTTCGGCCATCCGGTCACAGTCTGTTCACCCACCCAAATTTCCAACTGATCTCACGCTGCAATGTAGCCTCCTGCGTCCATTAACTCCCTACCAGCAAATTTTTGATTACTTAGTGTGCCCCCTAAAATCACTCAAAACACTGAGTTTTTCATCACCAGTCGAAACCTTAGCGAATTTCAAAGACATCTAATCATCCCCCAGTAAATCAGTTCCCCACTTCCTTACACACCGATTCCTTTGAACGATTCTTTTATACTTCGGTCTAAGCTTCTTCGTTACTGAATTGAAATCTGAGTCCGTATCTGGTCATGCGTTCGCCTTAAAATACCGTATCTAATTTCTGAATCTCTGTCTGGCCAGGATGTGATCTAGCTTCAATCTTGAGGTGTGTCCTTGTATTTTCATAGTACACTTCCTCCTCTTGTGATTATTGCACGAACTATTTGCTTTCCCTTCTGAAATTTATTGCAGAATTCAATTAGTCCTTCTCTTCTCTCGTTCCTACTTTCAGTCCCATATTATCCTGTATCCCCGTTCTCTAATTTTTCTTCTACAACAGCTTTCCAGTCTCCCGCCACTATCAGATTTACATCACCATTTAAATACTGAATTACATGTTCAGTATCCTCATATACTTTCACTATCTCTTCATCTTCTGCTAACGACGTTGGTATAACCGGCCGGGGTGGCCGAGCGGTTCTAGGCGCCGCAGTCTGGAACCGGGCGACCGCAACGGTCGCAGGTTCAAATCCTGCCTCGGGCATGGATGTGTATGTTGTCCTTAGGTTAGTTAGGTTTATGTAGTTCTAAGTTCTAGGGGACTGATGACCTCAGAAGTTAAGTCCCATAGTGCTCAGAGCCATTTTTTTTTTTTTTGACATCGGCATAAATAACTGAACTACTGCTGTCGGCGTTGGTCTGATGTCGAATTTGAAATCTCAAAGTGGTTAACTTGTAAGTAGGCTGTTTATGTTTTCTTTATGTAAGTAGGCTGTTTATGTTTTCTTATTGGCAACATTATGTAGCGCTCAATATGAAAATCACTGGCTGTGCTGTGGGCAGTCTGTGTCTGCTTTGCATTGTTGTAATACTCGCCATTGTAGTGTTGGGCAGCGGCAGCTGGATGTGAATAGCGCGTAGCGTTGCGCAGTTGGAGGTGAGCCGCCAGCAGTGGTGGATGTGGGGAGAGAGATGGCGGAGATTTGTAATTTGTCATGAATTGCTATATTTATATATGATGATATCAAGGTAAATACATTGTTTGTTCTCTATTAATATCTTTCATTTGCTATCTATCCCTATCAGTAGTTAGTGCCTTCCATAGTTTGAATCTTTTATTTAGCTGGCAGTAGTGGCGCTCGCTGTATTACAGTAGCTTGAGCAGCGAAGATTTTTGTGAGGTAAGTGATTTGTGAAAGGTATAGTTTAATGTTAGTCAGGGCCATTCTTTTGTAGGGAATTTTGAAAGTCAGATTGCGTTGCGCTAAAAATATTGTGTGTCAGGTTAAGGACAGTCGTGCATAATTGTTCAAAGGGGACGTTTCAAACTCTCTGCCCCACTTTCCTTTTCAGAGCATATCCTACTTTAGTTGTATCATTTTCTGCTGCTGTTGATGTTACCCTATACTCATCTGATCGAAATCCTTATCTCCTTTCCATTTGACTTCTCTGACTCTCACTATATGCAGATTAACATTACTCATTTTCTTTTTCAGATTACTTAGCTATCCTAATACGTTCAGACTTCTGATAATCGAGTCTCCAATGATTACAATGTTACACATCCATTGGTTATTTCATCTTTTTGTCACGGTCACCTCCCTCGTTGCAGTTCCCTGCGGGAGGTACGAATGATGGCTATTCCGGAATCTTTTGGCAATGGAGAGATCAACAAGAGGTCACATGTCCTATGGTTACATCTTAAGTGACTGTAATGCAGTAGTTTCCACTGGTTTCTGTACACTCAGGCCATTGATCTTGCTGACCCTTCCGCCTTTTAGAGACAGTTTTCCGCCCCAAGGGCAAGAGAGTGCTCTAAAATTTTGTCCGCATTTTCGCCTTCTTTGACCAGGCTGTTGGCAGAAAGAGGGTGTCTTCCTATGCTGGAAGACTTCGGCCGACATGAGATTATTTATATTTGCCTTTCTCCTTTCATTTTAATACCCTCCTTCCCTTCAGCGACACCTTACGCCATAAAAAATGCCTCAATCGGCTTAAATGCGTAGTTCGTGTTATCCAAGTATATCTCCTCCTCTTGTGATTACTGAACACAGAATTAATAAATTAACGATATTTTCCTCTGGGAAATTGTTCTGAGATGTCTTCCTGACTCCGTAAATAAATCATCGTGGTAGACGAAGAGCTTCTTCGTGAAAAACATAGAAATAACTTCTTATTGTAAATGAATGAAATATGCACCTTGTGAGAACAAAATTAAATAAATCTCCTCTTGGGAAGCAAAGAAACGTCATCATGGGGAGCAAAGACGTTATGATAAATTACTCTGGAAAACAAAAGGAAATAAATTTCTTTAAAAAAATTAAGTCACCTTACGAAAAAAGTTACTAAATGTTGCGAAAAAATACGGCGCAGTGACTCATTATGGGAAATGGTGGAACTGTTCCGGAGAGAAACCAGTAAGACCATCTTCGAAGAGTAAGGAAAAAAACAATATGTTGGTGAAATCTTCAGTCTACGTGACTGAGATATATTTTCAAAAGATTGCTGAAAACCTGCTTATATATGTCCATTGTAATTTGTTTTTTAATAGCCAGCGATGCTCAGTTAAATAGTTTGTAATGCGGGTTGTTACTGGAGTTGAAGCCGACAATACCTAAGAGAGGAGGCGAGTCACGTACCACACATAGCTGCTCTGCTTTGCAGTAGGATAGAAGTGCCACTCTGATCGGGACATATTTTCCAGAAGTATTTCTGAAGATGCCGTGTGGCTAATATGGGCCAGGTTTTTACGTCCCCGCGTCCACGTTTTGTTTTGATCGGGGCACAAGAAGTGGTGTTCTAGGCTGTCTTGTAGAGCAGGTTGTGCCATTCTGATTCGAAACAGTTCCTCTCATGTCCCAGTTTGTCACTGGCAACGGCATACCATTTCAGCCTGATGCGGGTGGGTAGAATTTGTAATTATTATACGTATTGTAATTTTTGTCTTGGATATGTGGGAGCTTATTCGAAGACCCTTATGTACAATATTGCCGTGGATAGACGTTGGATAGATATAAGTTGTCCTCGTAGACACAATTAGAACGTAAATTTAGTCAGTGAGTGGCTGAGGTTGACACAATATTTAAAGAAATTACAGATACGTACCGAAAGCAGAATGCTTTAATTACTGAAAAAATTCATAAAGTAGTTGTTATTACTGCGGAGGCAAATTTGCAGAGAAAATCAAAAAAGCATTCCAGAGATACAGCATTTGGAAACAGAAACAAATAGAGCTGACACCAGAGCAAACGAACAATTTAAAACACTGAAAGCACTGTTGCGTGCCAACCTAGTATAGCGCAGTAAAAGTGGTAAAACGTTAGAAGTCCCAGAGCAAAGCTACCTCACTACGTTACAGCAATGTTGATACGAGGCGGCAGCAATTAAAACATTTCGCCACCAGGACTGGATTACGGAAGAATCGCCGATTCTGGCGGCCAGGCAGCACACTTCAGCAGAATGTAGTTGGTCAGAGAAGCCAAACAGCGTCACGTCACCAACGTTATGTGACAAAAGAACTAAGGCGAATGCAGCAAACGGTACCAATAGCTTTTACGAATCAGTTCCATACAATAACAAACTCGTTAAGCAAGCACGAACGGAGGAAACCGCAGTTACCTACGTGATAGCAAGCTCTGTGCAGTCATGCGGAATGACGTCGTTTAAATATGAGCTACTACTTCGCTCCATAAACACCCCGGCAGTTTAGCTCGTAAGGCAGTCTGTGAGACGGATCGATGGCGTAAATTATGTTCATATTCTATTCCATGATCACTGCGAAGTAACTTATGGCAAAAGTCCCTTATGGATCTCCTGCATGCTACAAACAACAGCCGCTGCTGGGAAAAATCTTTCCTTCGCCATAATCAGCAGTTCCAGAGTTCAACACTACAGTCTGCCTGTGTCGCAGATAGGAGAACCTGTAAGTCTTTCCTTCTCCCCCCCCCCCCCCCGCCACGGTTCAGGACACCACCGTTCCTGACAATCCGGCGGATTGAATAAGACCTACCTGGACGGCAGCCCAATCTCGCCGAACTTCTCGGCTGCACAGCAACCGTCAACACGCTACGACGGATGGCGAAGAAAGGTGGGGAGCGGGAGAGGAGAGAGCGACTCCCGAGTCGGCGTGCGTAAATTCGATTCACACATCGCTGTCACTGCCGCGGCGGTGAACCGCCAATGCAACAGCCGGGCGGGTGGTACGAAGTGGGCTGTATGGGGGGTCTTGTGCCGGCTGAAGGCAGCTTACGACGCGCTTCCTCAGCGGACAGTTGTGACGTCCCCTCTCCGAGGCGTGCTGGTGTAGTCGACGCCGTGGAGCTGTTACTGCTACAGCTCGGTCGGTGGAGTCGAGGAGCGATGCGCGATGACGGATGTCTCCGTCGGTTAACGAGAAAAAGCTCTTAAGAAATCGTTCCTCGCGTAATGATTAAAGTTTGATTGCGAGTCCGCACAGTTTCCTTATTAATGCGAACTACGCACTCTGTCTCTTATGGTTTGAAGTTGAATTATTATGTGCTCGGTTAACACCTTACTGCAGTAATTGATGAATCTTCTCTCATGCGCATCGTCCACATCACCAAAAGCGAGGAAAATGTTCAATTGCAGATCGTATTAGTCGTTGTTTGTTCGTTGCTAAGTAAAATTGTTTGCTCTATATGACGCGAGATCCACAGATACTCTTTAACAATGTCTTAATTATCTTGCGTCGTAGTATTACGTCTGTCCAAAACTTCCTTGTCACAACTAACAGTGCAAGAATTTACTTCCAAGCTAAATAGTCGCTGTTCATTAAGTTTGATGAGAAATTACCAAATATTCATATAATGATGGAAACGACACCTTGAATTTCCACTTTTGATGAACAATTTTATTGTTCCTTTTCGCTAAATACTTTATAAATATCGCGCCACACGCACACATGGTTAATTTGCACAGGCAGTTGTGTTAGTTTCAAGTATCGTGACAATTACGACCGCTTTAATCCTCGGCGTGATTGTATGTTCTTCATGTATTCGTGTCAATGTCTCCTACTCGACACTATACGTGTATTTTAGTCTTTTGAAACTTTGTCCATTCCTTCCTATATGTTCACTTATGTGAATGTTGAGTCCAATAGTGCCTACTAACGTTAATAAAGTCCAACAACTCGGTATACACAGTCAGCATACTATCTCGGTTCAAGTCTCTAGTCTGAATATCAGTTCACAAAATCCGTGCGTCTATGTCACGCAACAACGACTCTTGAAAGTAAAACAATCTCGTCGCGTTCCGTTAGCTCAACTATGGCAAGAGCTACTCTCGTATGACTTGATAGCTTTTTCCGTGACTGAGTATTGCAGACGCATTGAATTTCTTCGTTGCGTTTACAGCTCTCTTCCACATTAAAGTTATCTCTGACCGACATTTCTTTGGACTTAACTTTCATGGTATTAAATTGCAATTATTACTTAGAAGTTTGGCAAATAACTAAAGATGACTTTTCTTTCTTCTCCCTTTCTAACAAAACACGCTCTGTAATGCTTAATGTGTATTTTATAAGTTGTAGAGTGTGGAAGGGGCTTTTGTGACGTTTTCGCAAAAGGGCAGAAAATTCGCTGTTTTTCAGGGCCTCTCTCCAGAAAACCAAATTCGATGACTGTATTTTGTTGCTGAGATATAAGAGAAAAATTGAGAAAAAAAAGAAAATTTTGATGTACTTTGCACAACATCAGTTGTTGTTGTTGTGGTCTTCAGTCCTGAGACTGGTTTGATGCAGCCCTCCATGCTACTCTATCCGATGCAAGCTTATCACTGGACAGTCACAAGTTAATTAAATATCTCTCTTTGATGAAATATGTCTAGAACCTGAATTTACGGAAATAAATGCAATTAACTGCTAGGGTGAGTGGTATGGCTCACAAAAGGTTGGATATTACTGTGGTAATAAGGTTTCGCACAGAATCAAACTAAATTTAACTGCAGGGTCGTCCTGATTGTGATGACTGGATCGTTATGATAAACGTCGTGGACAAGCATGTGAGGAAATACATCAACAAAGTGTGACCGATTAATATTAAATCGCTTCTATTCCCTACAAGTGTGGCTTGCTCGCCATATTATTCGTAAACTTACGCAAGTTAAACGGCATCGAGGTCAGATAAAGTGGCGGAGAGTGATGGTCCCCTAAGTACACGTTGCACCAGCTTCTGCCATGCTCCCTCCTCCTCAAGTGCCTCCAAAGAAGGCTCCGTTCCTTTTGTCTCGGCAGACGAGTCCGTCCTTTTCTGTTTTTTCTTTTTGTTTCTAAATACTTGCGCCCCCGGTTGTGTCCTCGCGATGCCGCCGGTACTATTGGTAATCCAATCTAAATGAACGTCTCAAGCTCTGCCAATCTTCTAAAAGTGGCGCACTCATTATGCAGAATAGTCTAATGTTACCCGGGAAGTTGTTAGTGCGGACTAATGGTACCAACAGCCACTCTCGTTTCATCCTCATGCTTAAGAGGTTGTTTATTGTGAAGTTTCTTGTCGGCATTCGGATATTTCCTTTGCTGGGACTTGGTGTTTTGTTAGGCTAGTCTTTCATTCTTTTCTTTTCCATTGAGAGTTTTTCTCATTGTGTCTTATTCTGCTTCTCGTTCTGTAGCTGTTGCGATTTCTTGTATTTGTTGCCCATGGTTGTTGATGTGTTCGTTTTGTGACGCCTGCAACTTTGCATAATTGTTTTCTGCCAAGGAGATGAAGCGCACGGTGAGGCGTTCGATGCCTGCAGCAAAGTGTTGGTCTGCCGGGGGGAAGAGAACTGGGACGTGCAGTGCTCGTCTAAGCTTTCTGTCTTGAACTTCCTGTAGTCGGTCCGTCGTTATCTGGCTGCGTACCGCCTTACAGTTCACCCTTATTTCGGCATCGTTCTAATTAGATTTCGATAGATTACTATACCTGTTCTGGCGTCGAGGGTTAGACGTGCTTCTGTCCGTCTCGTTTAAACACGCGCCCTAGATATGCCTTGGCCTCCCGCCGGCGCTTTTCCGCGTGGCGGCGCCGTCTGTTCGCGTCTCATGCCCCGCCCTCTAAGTCGTTGGAGTGGAGTGACTGAGTCGTGAAGCGTGGCAGTACGCCATCGACTCCGGAAGTGCTTCTTTGTCTGACTTGCGGTGGTTTGTGTGGTGTCGGCCGGCTCATTCCACCGTGAGGTTCTACGGCATAGCGTGTCTGACTTGGAGAAGGCGTTAGCTCCGATTATGCTTGTTCTTGTCGGAAGAGAATTGAAATAAGGAGCTGTGATGTTGCTATTTCGGAGAATAGTGGGAGTGGCCGAGGACGGTTGCTCCGGGAATGTTTTGAGCACTGAGGGCGGCAGTTTTTCCTCCGGGACTGAAGTTGAGTATATTTCGCTATTGCCGTTGTGCTTTTCACTTGCTATTGCCTTGTATTAGGGTGGTGTTTGCGACTTCCTTTATGTTGATGCCGCCGACATTGTGTGTTTTCCGTCCACCGGTTCAGCTCGCCGGTTCTGAATCTATGAAGGAAAAGGTTGAATGATAGTTCTGCACTGCGTTTGCGGAGTTTGACTTCGAGTGTGTAGGTTGTTCTTGTACTGCTGGGCTGGTTCCTCGGTCAGGCGTCGACGTCAGCATGAATTGCTTGGTTAACAATTGCTGTAGGCACTCCGGGCATGGTCGATGCTGTACAACGAGGATAGTAGAACATGTTGAATCAAAGGCTGTGAATGTGAACTGTTGCTCTATCATGTCACACTAGGAGACTATCTAATTAGGTACTGATGTATTGGTGGCTATCTATTGATTCTTGTGACCAATTTGGTAGTCAGTTCCAAGCCTACGCGTTCTATGTGTGTGAGAGAAAGAAAAGAAATTTGTGAAGTACGTGGCTGTGCACACCTTAAAAGTTGTTGGTGGATGTGTTTATCCTAAAGATTGTTTAAATATCGTATGTTATTATCGCACTTCTTTTAGACTGAAAATTTTACAGAGTTAGAGAATTTTATTTGTATGTTTGCCTATATGAACAGTGTCGATTGAGCTGGTGGCTTTTACGCCAGTTTGTGAAATGTGGCAGCTTTACGCGGCCGTTTAATGATTTGTAATTGAAGGGCATCATTCAATTCCTCTTTGCGGCTCGCCTTGTATTTTTCCTGTTCCGTACTACCTGAAGATTGTAAATCATGATATTGGGGCACGATGACTGATTGGTAGCCTTGCAGCTGCTTGTATTTCATACTCAGCAACTGTGGTTAAACTTTTCTAAATTTGCTGGCCATGTTGGTGTGCGATTGTTTGATTTTAAATTTAGATTTTATGCAAGTTTACCTTTTCGAAGTATATGCATGTATTGTTGTCCGAAGGTTTTAAGCTGGATAGTATCAATTGATTTATTTAAGGTTGCTAAGTTTTAGGGAATTGCTTCGCTGTATGATAGTTCTTAATGCTTAATGTGGATTCTAAATGTACTGTGGCCCTTAAGGCTCGAGTACTGATAAATTTGTTGATTTGCCCTCTATTTTTGAGAACTTGCCTAACCTTAACCATCGGCCAGCCCTTCGGGCTGAGCTGTTTATTAAGTACCTTGATGAATTAGCCCTTCAGGCCCCCCCTTTTGGAAGCTCTACAGCCCTTAAGGCTTTGAAATCCAGTTTTAATACTTAACGTCCCTTGTTAGTGTACTGGGCCCCTTAAGGCCGGCTTACTGATAAATTCCTGGTCATTACTTACTTATTGCAGAATTTGTTTGACTAATTTCATTTATTACCCGGCCATTAAGGTCGAGTTGTTAATAAGCACTTGTTATTTTCCAGTTTGTATTTTTAAGATTTTCTTATCTTGTTAATTTGGCCCTTCAGGCCCCTTACTTGGAAGTTGCACGGCCCTTCAGGCCTATTTATTGTTTCACACTGCCTTGCCTAAACTGTTGGAAAATCTGCTCTTTAACTAAAGTCTAGTTAACTATTTTGGTGGCTATTCAGGCTCAAACCTTCTGTTCATTCGTTTATATTTGAATATTTTCATTGTCTGTGGTATTGGCCTTTTATATCTTAAATTTTAAAGGGAAGTGAATTTTGGTTTGCAAATTTACTGGCCCTTCAGGCTGAGCATGTTATATGTATTCTTGCTAAATTGGCCCTTCAGGCTTTCTTTGCGATTGCAGCCCTTAAGGCATACGCAGTACTATGTTGCGTGGTACAATGTTAAGTTGTTGATGAACTAGTATCTTAAGGTTTGATTCTCCCTATATTCATTATCTTGGCAGATTGTATATCGTATTTTAGCTAGTTTAAATAAATGCATTAGAAGTAAGGTGTTGCGTTACTTCTACCAGCACTTGGCCCTGCTTCCTCGACCGATCCTAGTGGCTCCTGACTTCCTTGATTGTTAGAATTTTTATCCGTTAGCCACTGCTGGAGTTAAAGAGTGAGTACAGGACGTGCATCCTGCCGCGAGCTTTTCTGGGAAGCTTCCAAGTCAGGTTCTTATCAAATGAGATGCATCTCGCAAAGTTCCTCCAGTGGAGAATTTGGCCATTCAGTTGCTACAAATGGTAAGGTCTTCTGGTTGGGTGATCTGCATTTACCATAATGTCTGACGAGCGTCTTCTCGGTGATTTGATAAAGATGCGCCATTGCTTTCGCCAGTTTTCCGCCCTTTTTAGGGCGATTTTCAGGCTTCTTGTAACCAGGATCCTGTTTCTCGAACAGGAGAAGAGTGCAGTATTGCTGCAATACTGTCCGTATATTGAGCAGTATGTATATGCTGCGTCTTTTGGTTGTACACATTGTAAAGGACGGGTCCCAGGACCGAACCTTGAGGCATACCTGCACTGATTCTTCTCTGGTCGACCTTACCCATTGATCGTAACCACGAAAGTCCTACCGGAGAGACAATTATTCAGTATTTTTACGGTCTTCCCCGGAAAGCCTAGAGTGTACATTTTGTTTAGTAGCACAGCGCGCCACACAGTCAAAATCTGTTCTACTAAACTGGTAAGACAAGCCCACAATAGCACTTTCTGTAGCTGCTTCAATCATACTGATATTTTATGGAGGCCTAATTATTTTTACTGAATGCCGAACTGAATTTTCGGTCGTATTTGCTCTCGTCTGATATGAACCTACGTAGACATAAGCTGGGGGTGCTCGTATAGTTCGCTGAGTGTTTCCGGCAGACTAACTGGTCTTTTGCGAGAACGTCGTCGGGTTTTTTCCTGGTTTCTCGATCGGTATGACGTCCACTAAGACGGGAATTTTTGCGATCGCATCAGGTCGTTGAATACGTATGTTAAATTTTAGACAGCCAATGGCGAGAAGTGTTTCAGTAATTCGTTTGTTAACTGGCCGTGTCCTGCCACCTTCCTGACCGACAGAGACTTGATGTAGTGTGTCACATATTCGGGACTGAAGAGTTGCAGCCTCGAGAAACGTGGCCAGTTGTTGGAGGACAGTTGAGACGTGTTGTTTCCCGTGCCTCTGTGGCTGCAGTTGCTTTTGGAATATGTCCGCTAGTGCGTTGGCTTTGTCTATAGGACTGACCTGCAGTCCACGTTCACCATGCAGAGGTAGCATTTTCGCGCTTCTTTTTGTTTCCCACCTGTGTCTTCAATAGCGGTCCTGGCGCTGCGTCGGCAAGCGTCAAAGTTGCTCCTGGCAGAAGTAAAGCTGTGAAGACAGGGCGTGAGTCGTGCTTGGGTAGCTCAGTTGGTAGAGCACTTGCCTGCGAAAGGCAAAGCTCCCGAGTTCGAGTCTCGGTCCGGCACACAGTTTTAATCTACCAGGAAGTTTCATATCAGCGCACACTCCGCTGCAGAGTGAAAATCTCGTTCTGGAAACATCCCCAGGCTGTGGCTAAGCCATGTCTCCGCAATATACTTTCTTTCAGGAGTGCTAGTTCTGCAAGGTTCGCAGGAGAGCTCCTGTAAAGTTTGGAAGATAGGAGACGAGGTACTGGCAGAAGTAAAGCTGTGAGGACGGGGCGTGAGTCGTGCTTGGGTAGCTCAGTTGGTAGAGCATTGCCCGCGAAAGGCAAAGGTCCCGAGTTCGAGTATCAGTCCAGCACACAGTTTTAATCTGCCAGGAAGTGTCATATAGCGCACACTCCGCTGCAGAGTGAAAAACTCATTTTGGAATATCATTATTATTATTACTGTTATTAGTATTGGCCGTGGCTATAGTAGATGTTATTAACTTCACATTCTCATATTTATTTCTGCCTAAAAATTTGTGAACACCCGGAATGTATACTCACGACCCGCCAGTGCGTGAACTTACGTCAGTGGAAAGGGACACCCAAGAATTCGGCGGGAAAGTTCATTCCACATACGTGCCCCAGATGACGCACACCGAGACGAGAAGGCTGTGATTACTTGCTTGTTCTTCAATTCGCTCTCCCTAACCCATCTAACCCATTCCCCCCCCCCCCCCCCCCCCCACGGCTACCCACACCCAACCACCCATCCTCCCGCCTGCTACAGTTCTGTGCATTCCAAAGGTTCATCCTTCTGTTTCTAAGCGTGTAGAGAGTACAAAATTCACCTTAGAAGGGCAGGGAGTGTTATTGCAGAGGCTGCTGATCTTACAAGAACAGTCAGGATCAAAATAAAACATATAAACCACAGATCACTTCTCATGGCGTTGGTCTGAGTAAAAAATGAACATTATAAAATACCGAACTATTTAACAGGCTGTAGTCTAATGAATGATGCACTCAAGTAAATGGACGTCTGTCAGTTCAATCTAACATAGTTGCAAAATGAAATTTATAGCTACTGTTGTCATCAGCTAGTCGGCATATAAACTTGTATTACTGTGGTAGGCGTGGGCTTCGTATCTATCTTGGCCACAATAATGCGTTCACTACGCTGTTTGTAGTAGCTTACCCGCATTCCTATTTTCCTATTAATTATTGAACCTACTCCTGCATTACCCCTATTTGGTCTTGTGTTTATAACCCTGTAGTCACCTGACCAGAAGTCTTGTTCCTCCTGCCACCGAACTTCACTAATTCCCACTATATCTAACTTTAACCTATCCAATTCCCTTTTTAGATTTTCTAACCTACCTGCCCGATTAAGGGATCTGTCATTCCACGCTCCGATCAGTATAACACCAGTTTTATTTCTCCTGATAATGACATCCTCTTGAGTAGAAATTATTCAGATAATGAAGGGAGACGAAAATTTAATAGTCATGGGTGACTGGCATTCGTCAGTAGGAAAAGGGAGAGAAGGAAACGTAGTAGGTGAATATGGATTGGGGTTAAGAAATGAAAGAGGAAGCCGTCTGGTAGAATTTTGCGCAGAGCACAACTTAATCAAAGCTAGCACTTGGTTCAAGAATCATAAAAGAAGGTTGTATACATGGATGAAGCCTGGAGATACTGACCGGTTTCAGATAGATTATATAATGGTAAGACAGAGTTTTAGGAACCACGTTTTAAATTGTAAGACATTTCCAGGGGCAGATGTGGACTCTGACCACAATCTATTGGTTATGAACTTAAGATTAAAACAGAAGAAACTTCAAAAAGGTGGTAATTTAAGGAGATGGGACCCGGATAAAATGACTAAAGCAGAGGATGTACAGAGTTTCAGGGAGAGCATAAGGGAACAATTAACAAGGAGGGGGGAAAGAAATACAGTAGAAGAAGAATGGGTAGCTTTGAGGTATGAAGTAGTGAAGGCAGCAGAGGATCAAGTAGGTAAAAAGACGAGGGCTAGTAGAAATCCTTGGGTAATAGAATAAATATTGAATTTAATTGATGAAGGGAGAAAATATAAAAATGCAGTAAATGAAAAGGGTAAAAACGAATACAAACGTCTCAAAAATGAGATCAACAGGAAATGCAAAATGGCGAAGCAGGGATGGCTAGAGGACAAATGTAAGGATGTAGAGGCTTATCTCACTAGGGGTAAGATGGATACTGTCTACAGGAAAATTAAAGAGACCTTTGGAGAAAAGAGAACCACTTGTATGAATATCAACAGCTCAGATGGAAATCCAGTTCTAAGCAAAGAAGGGAAAGCAGAAAGGTGGAAGGAGTATATAGAGGGTCTATACAAGGGCGATGTACTTGAGGACAATATTATGGAAATGGAAGAGGATGTAGATGAAGATAAAATGGGAGATACGATACTGCGTGAAGAGTTTGACAGAGCACTGAAAGACCTGATTGGAAATAAGGCCCCGGCAGCAGACAACATTCCATTAGAACTACTGACGGCCCTGGGAGAGCCAGTCCTGACAAAACCACTATCTGGTGAGCAAGATGTATGAGACTGGCGAAATACCCTCAGACTTCAAGAAGAATATTCCAATCCCAAAGAAAGTAGGTGTTGACAGATGTGAAAATTACCGAACTATCAGTTTAATAAGTCACGTCAGCAAAATACTAACGATAATTCTTTACAGACGAATGGAAAAACTAATAGAAGCCGACCTCGGGGAAGATCAGTTTGGATTCCGTAGAAATGTTGGAACACGTGAAGCAGTACTGTCCCTACGACTTATCTTAGAAGCTAGATTAAGGAAAGGCCGACCTACGTTTCTAGCATTTGTAGACTTAGAGAAAGTTTTGACAATGTTGACTGGAATACTGTCTTTCAAATTCTGAAGGTGGCAGGGGTAAAATACAGGGAGCGAAAGGCTATTTACAATATGTATTGAAACTAGATGGCAGTTATAAGAGTCGAGGGACATGAAAGCGAAGCAGTGGTTGGGAAGGGAGTGAGACAGGGTTGTAGCCTCTCCCCGATGTTATTCAATCTGTATATTGAGCAAGCAGTGAAAGAAACAAAAGAAAAATTTGGAGTAGGTATTAAAATCCATGGAGAAGAAATAAAAACGTTTAGGTTCGTCGATGACATTGTAATTCTGTCAGAGACAGCAAAGGACTTGGAAGAGCAGTTGAACGGAATGGACAGTGTCTTGAAAGGAGGGTATAAGATGAACATCAACAAAAGCAAAACTAGGATAATGGAATCTAGTCGAATGAAGTCGGGTGATGCTGAAGGAATTAGATTAGGAAATGAGACACTTAAAGTAGTAAAGGAGGTTTGCTATTTGGGGAGTAAAATAACTGACGATGGTCGAAGTAGAGAGGATATAAAATGTAGACTGGCAATGGCAAGGAAAGCGTTTCTGAAGAAGAGAAATTTGTTAACATCGAGTATAGATTTGTGTCAGGAAGTCGTTTCTGAAAGTATTTGTATAGAGTGTAGCCATGTATGGAAGTGAAACATGGACGATAAATAGTTTGGAAAAGAAGAGAATAGAAGCTTTCCAAATGTGGTGCTACAGAAGAATGCTGAAGATTAGATGGGTATATCACATACTTAATGAGGAAGTACTGAATAGGACTGGGGAGAAGAGAAGTTTGTGGCACAACTTGAGTAGTAGAAGGGATCGGTTGGTAGGATATGTTGTGAGGCATCAAGGGATCACCAATTTAGTATTGGATGGCAGCGTGGGGGGTAAAAATCGTAGAGGGAGACCAAGAGATTAATACACTAAGCAGATTCAGAAGGATGTAGGTCGCAGTAGGTACTGGGAGATGAAGAAGCTTGCACAGGATAGAGTAGCATGGAGGGCTGCATCAAACCAGTCTCAGGACTGAAGACCACAACAACAACAACTAATGTTGTGCAAAGTACATCAAAATTTTCTTTTTTTTTCTCAATTTTTCTCTTATATCTCAAAAACTGTGGGTTTTTCGAAGATGAACACTATATGAGTTGAGAAAATTTCCTACAAAATACACTGTTCGAATTTGGTTTTCTGGAGAGAGGTACCATGGCCACATCGCCCTGAAAAACAGCGAATTTTCTGCCCTTTTGCGAAAACGTCACAAAAGCCCCTTCCACACTCTACAACTTGTAAAATACACACATCAAAAAAAGTTTAGCATCAACCTGCTTCCCTTTGTTCAGAGATGTCACTAATTCCTCCCAAAGATGTAAACAGCTTTGAATGAGTAGCACCTATTAGACGGAGGGGATCTCACAGCCGATCAATTCCAGTCATTCCACCAGGAAGGAGGCGCACGGCTCGTATTGTCTGTAGTTCAACAATTCCTAGACGGTCAATAACGCAGGTAGATCGGGACCGCATTGTTACTTTGTGGTAGGAAGGGCTCTCAACAAGGGAAGTGTCCAGGCGTCTCGGAGTGAACCGAAGCGATGCTGTTTGGACATGGAGGAGATTCAGAGACACAGGAACTGTCGATGACATGCCTCGATAATGCCGCCCAAGGGCTACTACTGCAGAGGATGACCACTACTTACGGATTATGGATCGGAGGAACCCTGATAGCAATGCCACCTTGTTCAATAATGCTTTTCGTGCAGCCACAGGACATCGTGTTATGACTCAAACTGTGCGCATTAGGCTGCATGGTGCACAACTTCACTACCGACATCCTGGGAGAGTTCCATCTTTGCAACTATGACACCTAGCAGCGCGTAACAGATGGGCCCAACAACATGTCGAATGGACCCCTCAGGATCAGCATTACGCTCTCTTCACCGATGACAGTCGCATATGCCTTCAACCAAACAATCGTCAGAAACGTGTTTAGGGGCAACCTGGTCAGGTTGAACACCTTATACACACTGTCCAGCGAGTACAGCAAGGAGGAACTTCCTTTGTTCTTTTGGGTGGCGTTATGTGGGGGCGACGTACGCCGCTGGTGGTCACGGAAGACGCTATAACAGCTGTAAGATACATGAAGGCCATGCTCCAACCAATAGTACAATCATATCGACAGCTTATTGGCGAGGCATTCGTCTTCATGGACGGCAATTCGCGTCTCCATTGTGCACATCTGGTGATTGATTTCCTTCACGATAATGACATCGTTCGACTAGAGTGGCCAGCTTGTTCTCCAGACTTGAACCATATTGAACATGCCTGGGATAGATTGAAAATGGCTGTTTATTTACGACGTGGCCCACCAACCGTTCTGAGGAATCTACGCCGAATCACCGTAGGGAGTGGGACAATGTGGATCTACGATGCCCTGATGAACTTCTGGATAGTATACCACGACCAATACAGGTATGAATCAGTGCAAGAGAACGTGCTACTGGGTGTTAGAGGTACCGCTGTGTACAGCAATCTGGACCAGCACCTCTGAAGGTCTCGTTGTATGATGGTACAATATGTAATGTGTGGTTTTGATGAGAAATACAGAGGGCGGAAATGATGCATATGTTATTCTCTATTCCAATTTTCTGTAAAGGTTCCAGAACTCTCGGAACCGAGGTGAAGCAAAACTTTTTTTGATGTGTGTGTATATACGTTAGCAAGCGGGACTCCTACACCTCATGAGAGAACACCAAATTTCCTGCAAGAGATTTCTGTCAAATTTAAATAGCCCAACGACTCACCATTATGTAGTTCTCTGCCTAGTCTCCATAGACATTCTGCAAATGCCAATGAGTATCTAATATTCTCTGGTTTCTTGTCAAAAGAACTCAATGACAGCTCTCTGCTGGAGCGCATTTCCGTTGCAGAAGCTATTTTGTTTGCTGCGTATGGCGCCGCCACGTATCGGAAGCTCATGAAGCTATAGGTGCTGAAACGGGGACATTGCACAATGTCAAACAGCAAATTCCGTAATTTTTCAACCGAAACAGGCCGATAAAATGAGTTGCATTACTTATTGAACACCCTTCGTAGAAATGAACAAATCTTACAACATTCCTTAAGAAGTTCCTTTGAGGTAGTGTGCAACAGTACGATGAATAATAAAACAATAACGCGCGTAAATTTCGTGTATTAGAACAAGGTTTGCTCCAGAAATAAATACATCGGACAAAATAATCAGTCGCATCAGCACCCATCACGCTAATACCATGTAACACAGAATTTACCGTTGATAATGGCCTCATGTCCGTGAGGAAGAGAGAACGCAAGATTCGCCAAATACACCCTATTCAGCTGCAGCCTCTGACTGATGACTGGATCCACAAGAGCTACCAGTTTGTAGGCAAGCTGACTGCTCTGTTTCACCAGTTGTTCCCAACAATCGCAGGCATTTTCTGTAAGATTCAGATCACTTGATAAAGCAGACTGCTAAAGGAGTGATAGGGCGCCTTACTTTTCGTCAGACCAGGAAAGTATGAGCGCAACTTCTGACGCAGTTTTCCTGATGTGTTTATTTACATTAATTCTTTGTTTTCTTATAACTGATATTATTTTTCTTTACGGGAAACTGTAAATTTGTATGCATGTAAGCATTGTACGCGTAGAAATTTTGTTGCTTCGGTGCTACGCCCAGAGATATTAATACCTGTGCAAAATCAGATGAACCAATAGCTGAAGACAAGTGAAAGGAGGATAAAATAAATACGCTTTACCTGAGATTTTTTAGACATCGAATGTATCAAGATAAGGATTTGAATGGCACAGGAAGTGTTAGTGAAAAAGGTGTATGAAATTGGAGTAAAGAGACGGTGATTCTAAGTGATGAAAGTTATGGAGACTCCACAAGTGAGTTATGAGCGTACGAGTGCTCTACGTGTGAACTGCGCAATAAGTGACGCAGGAACGCAGTATACCGAATTACAGTGAGGTATTATTTGTTGTTTAATGTACTCTTGCGATGGCATAGCGCAGCTAACTCCTTGATGTGTTCTATCTTTCCAATACATGATCGTGACCCTTCAGTTATATATCATGAATATATCATGGTTAGTCTGCCAGCGTGATTGGTTTAAAATGGGTGGAATCTGGCCTGTTACGTAGTGCAGGCAGCAATATTTAAAACGAACTCTGCAATAATATGTTTTGAGGAAAGATAGTGAGCAAATGAGATTACGTTGGTGGAAGAATGCGAAAAAATTATTTTTAAGGTAATCCAGTTTTTTTTATATTTGTAACTGTTTAGCTTCTCATTGTTAGAACATTGCGTATGGCTGAAGTTTGCTGTATAACTTTTGTAATGAAACGTATCTTGTCTTACAGTTGAAACAAGTGTCGTGGGAGGCAATTGCACACAGGACATTCGTTAAGTAATGCACCGAAGAGCCAAAGAAACTGATGCATCTGCCTAATATTTTGTAGAGCCTCCTCGAGCTCTCAGAAGTGCTGCAACACGACGTGGTATGTCTGATGCAGTGCTGGAGGGAATTTACACCATGAATCCTGTAGGGCTATCCATGAATCCGTAAGAGTACAAGGGGGTGAGATCTCTTTTGAACAGCACTTTGCAAAGCATTCCAGATATGCTCAACAATGTTCATGTCAGGAGAGCGTGGTGGCCAACGGAAGTGTTTAAACTCAGAAGACAATTCCTGGAGCCACTCTGTAGCAATTCTCGTCGTGTGGGGTGTCGCATTGTCCTGCTAGAATTGCCGAAGCCCGTCGGAATGCACAATGGATGCATGCAGATGATCAGAGAGGATGCTTACATACTTGTGACCTGTCAGAGTCGTATCACTGCAAATGCACACGCCCCACACCATTACACAGCCTCCACCAGCTTGAACAGTCCCCTGCTGACATGCGGGGAGCATTCATTCATGAGGTTGTCTCCATACCCGTATACGTCCATCCTCACAATGCAATTTGAAACGAGACTCGTCCGACCAGGCAACATGTTTCCAGTCATCAACAATGTTTCTCACGCTGACCCTTGCTGATGCCTCAGCACTGAAAACTGCAGCAGTTTGAGGAAGGGTAGTACTTCTGTCAAGCTGAATTATTCTCTTTAGTCGTCGTTGGTCCCGTCCTTGCAGGATCTTTTTCCAGCCGCAGCGACGTCGAAGATGTGATGTTCTAGCGGATTCCTGATTTTCAAGGTACGCCCGTGAAAAAGTCGTACGGGAATATCTCCACTTCATCGCTACCGCGGAAATGCTGTGTCGCATCGCTCGTGAGCCGATTATAACACCACGTTCACTTAGATCTTGATAACCCGCCTTTGTAGCAGCAGTAGCAGATCTAACAATTGCGACAGTGCCGTATTCTGCCTGTTTATATATATCTCTATTAGAATACGCGTGACTACACCAGTTTCGTTGGCGCTTTAATGTATTTTGCTACCTTGTCTTTGTGTAAGAGCTTTATGAGAAGATGTACAGTTGTTATGGCTTAATAAAGCATAGTTAAACTTGTAGTTTTTCGTCGTTTATCAGTCGTTAAGTCTAGGTCCTCATTTTCATTTACTTTCATGACTCTCTTTGCACCCTCACATTGCACATGGCGAGTTATGAGCTGAGAAGCATTGTGCAAATCGGTAACAAACCGTCTTGCATTGCACATCGCAAGTTTCACATCATTAGTCCTAACAGCAACAAGCTGCAGAGCAGACGAGGGTTCAGCGCACACACGTAGGTCAATAAATTTAATGCCATGGTCACGTCAACCGTATTGCACAATGAATGGCAGAGGATATTTGTGAAAATATTGTCAGTATCAGTTCAGAGGCTTACTAGCAGCAAAAGGAAGTTATACCTTGTGAGTTTTGAAGCAGTTTTATCAGAAAATCCGGTCATTAATTTTTGTGCTCATTTACTTGTGTAATAACAGTAAGAGTTGTAGTACAGTCAATGTTTGCAAGACTAAGGTTGGAGATTAGCAGTATTAAAGGCCAACATTTTAAACTGAGTAATTTTGTTTTGCAGTCATGTAGCTTATGGAAATTCCACTGAAAACAGTTTGCTTTCTCGCATACGTAATGTTTGATGTACCAGCTAATATGGATTTCTCATCGTTTGGTTCCACATACTTCCGTTAAAATGTAACTTTTCAGTTAGTCCTTTTACTCTGCACTGAGATTTACAAATTTCGATATCAAAGATAACGTACGAACATGAATTTTAATATGTAAGTAACTTCCTACTTCATAGTTTCAGTCATTACATCATACAAAAAGTACTTTCCATTACTTGACTGTGTGTAATCTACGCTTTTTATCTGTCATTACTTGACTCAGTTTTGAAAGATTAGTGAAATGAGCTAGCTGGTATGCACAGCCTTTCCACAACGATTTTTTTGCAGTTAAGGTACATTAACGTTCTTTGTTCCGACCAATGTAACGGGTCAGACCGCATGTGAATTTTCCCGTTTCTACAGAACAATGGGCTTTTTGGTTTAGTTTTGCAATTAGAGCTACTGTGTCTCTATCGTATTTCGTTCCAATCTTTGACGAGCTAAGTGCTCCCAGGGCAGAGGAAATAAAGGCAGGCTTTTCAAAGCGAGCATCTAGGAACTCTGATTCAGAAATTAATTTTGTTCCTTTCATATCACAGTGTCCCTGATTTTCTTTAGCAGCTTGTTGCACACTTGTTTGTAACACAATGAAAACTAACGAAACGATTTCGGTCCTCCACTCTGACACAGTTTGCACTGTTCTGAACTGGAGCCTGAACTGCAGTGATTTTGGTCTTCCGATTAAATGTAGTCGACAGTCGGGAACTGGACCCAGACTGAACTACGTGAACTATTGGAACAGTTTGTGTCTGTTGTTCCGACGCAATTCACACAGATAGGAACTCGAGGCTGAACTGGAATGAACTAACGCAACGGTTTCGGTCTTCCAGTGAGATGCTACTCGCACAGTCCACGGTTAGGAGTTCAGAACTACGGATGCTTAGGTCCTAGGAGTGTAAAGGACGGGCAGATCCCAGCATGAGCTTTCTAACTTCCAGTAGGTAGAGAAAGTGAGGTGTAAGAGAACGACAGTTCAAATAAAGTCCAATCCGTACAGTTCCCTTCCTGCAATAGTTCTTCTGAACTATTTTGTTCATGAAGTACACATCGCCATTCAAATCCATAATTCAAAAAGCCTTTTAATGATATTCATTTTGTCGTCAGTAACGAACTCACGTGCGACAAGCAGTATAGTATCACTAGTCAAAGCAGCTGATTATATGTAGGGTGAACATGTTTCCAGGGAGCGAACTGTGGTTGGTGGATAGGAAATGTTCAGCCAAGAACTCTTGGTATATTTATTCCACAATGACCGGTTTTGACAGAATCTTGCCGTCAGCATCGTATCTTTGGAATTTGTTATTAGCATGTATACATGTATCCGATTTTGAAAGCGGGATTCAGTCGAAACCGGTAGAATAAAAATACCAAACGCTTTTGTCTGGCCGCGCAGGACTAGCCGAGCGGTCGGTCTCAGGCGCTGCAGTCCTTGACTGTGCGGCTGATCCCGGCGGAGGTTCGAGTCCTCCCTCGGGCATGGGTGGGTGTGTTTGTCCTTAGGATAATTTAGGTTGAGTAGTGTGTAAGCTTAGAAACTGATGAGCCTTAGGAGTTCAATTCCAAAAGATTTCACACATATTTGAACATTTTTTATCTTGGCAGCAGAAGATTTCTTAACTATATGAAAATTATGATAATTGTCAGTGGCGTGTACGTTTGCATGAAATTTAATATGTGCGCTATGAATGCAATTGAACCACTAATGTGAAAACCACTATAAGAAGAGTTATGTAAGGAAGTAAAAGACATTGGCAAAGCCTTTGACATTGTCGGGTTCGACATTTTACTTGCTAAACTTAACACCTTAAATTTCTCTCCAGGTACAGTCCAATAGTTTCGCTCCTACCTGACGTGGCGCCAGTAGGGCGTCATGTTTGGCACCATGGAGTCACAAGTCGATATCAGGTCCCCTACGCTTTCCCTTCAACACAGTAAACGTCTTCTGGAAAAATTTAGTGCAAAACGTATGTAAATGTGTCAAAATTGCATAAAAAACAGATACACGTGACGTAGAGATTTTATCGGAATTTAAAAATAGATATACATGACGCACCTCTGATGCGAGCAAACCAAAAAATATTTTAAGAAAATGGCTTCTTTTGTAATGTAGAGCCTATAGTATCTTTGTGATCGTTCTGCTTTGTGTCTTATCGCCGCGCGCATTGTGATATCTGGATGATTTTATTTTGCTCTGTCGGTAGAAGGAAGTAATTGTTCTCTTTAAAATTTAGCTTATGTTTCTTAAAGTGATATGTGATTTTACTTATGTAAAAATCAAAATTGGCCGAATTTGTTTCATATGGAGACTTCTATTGTTGGCAGCCATTACTGCCTGGATTACTAAGTAGTTTAAATAACCGTCGCAGTGGCCAACTTATTCAGACACAAACTACGTCGTTACTAACGACAAGTTATTTCGAGAGTACTACTATTAGTATTATCCGGAATTTAAGCAAATTTTAGATGATACAAACTGCAGACTGACGAGTATGTTGCAGCACTGACGCAGTTAACAGTTCAGTCGTCTCATACAATGAAGGCTTTCACGACCGGGTGTTTCAGCTGCTGAGAATTCTTCCGGGATATATGGCCGTCGTCCATAGAACTCTTCTATCCCTGACGTTTCGTCCAAAGCTACGTTGGACATCTTTGGAGGTCCTCATGGTAGTGCTGAGTCTTGCCGAGGATGTCCAAGGTAGTTTTGGACGAAACGTCAGGGATAGAAGACTACCATGCACCACCGCCATATAACCCGGAAGAATTCTCGGCAGTTCAGTCTTGTGTCAAAACTATTAAATGTTGTGTTTGGGTTTCAGCAAAAGCTATACTACAACGCTACACATATACAGGACCGTATTTTCCTTGTAAACAAGAGGACGTAGTGCTCTTTACTGGAAAGTTGCTGTTATGAGGATAGAGTAACGTCTCACTTAGATCATTCATAGCCATTCATCATTGATGTATCATCAGTCTTGTCTTACAGCAAATACCATATTATCCCAATGACCTCCACTTGCTTCTAAGTGCAAAACCAATGAAGACAGCTATCGAGTATTTCCGTACTGACAAAGAGCAATATCGAAATTGGCACAAAGAATAGTGTTACAGCACAATCCAATCAAGGCACAAGCGGTCCTGGTAGGGCATACTAGGCTCATTTACTCTAAATATCACGAATCTCTGCCATATTTAATGTTAAATGATACAAAAACCAACCTATCTCCGCCGGCCGGTGTGGCCGAGCGGTTCTACGCGCTACAGTCTGGAACCGCGCGACCGCTACGATCGCAGGTTCGGATCCTGCCTCGGGCACACATGTGCGTGATGTCCTTAGGTTAGTTAGGTTTAAGTAGTTCTTCGTTCTAGGCGACTGATGGCCTCAGAAGTCCCATAGTGCTCAGAGCCATTTGACATTTAGTCAACCTGTCTCCCTCAGCAAACAATCTTGGAGGAATAATAAACGAAAGATAAATTAGGCTGAGCACACAATGGCAATGAGCAGCATCTCTCAGTGACCTACAAAAATATGAAAAGCACTTCCCTTTCGACATGAAAAAGAAGTATGAACGCTTATACTTTCAATTGTTGAATACAGCTATGCTATTCTGCTCTTTGTCAGGACAGACTGGTGATGAACACCTGAATTCGAAATATCTGAGATGTTTGACACTGATCATATTTCACCATCTTATACTCCGCTAACTTGGCTATGTGAAGACAAGAGCAGAGATTTCCATACACATTGTCTCCTCTATAGTCTTACGTACCTATAACGACGCTCGTTACTCTGAACCTTAACACTGAACAAAACCGTCCCAGTCAGCCGCTTTTTCGTAGTCCTTTACAGTACCAGGAACCATCCTCTTTAACGACATCCGCCATCCCATTAGAGAGGTGAATAATATCCCCAGCTTCAAAAGACCATTAATGACATATCAACTGAAGCAACAATAATGTCGACGTGAGCACTCATTACATCGTCACATCCTTCTTCACAAGATCCTCCTCATTTCAGAGGCCTCATAGCTGCAGCAGTGTCCTTACGTTTGTTCCTCTCTGAACTCGCTAAGCCACACGCAGACTCCGGGCACCCAAAAGCATATTTCGTATCTGCCAATCATTATTATGAGTTTTTTTCATCGGCAGTAATAGAAGTAGTAGTAGTATTAGTAGTAGTACTGGTAGTTCTTTGTCAGGGCTGTATATTCGCATTCTCCACATATAAGTTCAGTTATGTTATTATTATCTGCCAGACTCATATTTTCTTTATTTCTTAGGTAAATAAGGGTTCTGTACGAGTGAAACTCTGGTCCGATGAAAGAGGGGTCCTGAAGGTCTTTATCTCATGTGATTAAAAAAAAGGGAATAAAATTTTGAAGTTAACTATTTAAATTAATTTTCATAATAATTATTGTTTTTTTTAATGTTAAATTTTCTATTAGGTGCTGATCAGGGCTTCCTGTTTTGAATGGTACTCACACCACATCTTACAGCGGGTAACGTGCGTAGCTCTGGCAGTGACAAAATTCGGCGGCGAGAATGGTATACAAATACAACTGCTAAAAATCTTAGACAATCTTGCCCTATTTGAAGCGTTTTTATGACAGTATATCACTGTGAACATTGATGAAAGACAAGGTTGAACCTAAAGTTGGTCCTTGTGAAATTTAATTAAAAAGGAATCTGTTTTCTACACTATTTGTCTTACCTGGGTCGCACTGGATAACGCCGTGCAAACGCGCGTGAAGTAGCGCGTCTTGATAATAGAGCTGCAAAAATCTATTGAGCTACAGAAAGGTGCAGTGCGTTCTGTGAAGACATTACTGTCTTTCGTGGTTCATTATTTTTGATAATAGTTTTAAATAAACTGAAAATTAAGCCACTCTTGAGATGTGGACAATAACACTGTGATAAATGAACTCGGTGGCAATTTCATATCATTCGACTTAATAAAATGTAATGAAACTTCAATAACAGTTAAGCTTTCTCTGAAACTGGGCAACTATGCTACAAGAATTACAAAAATTAAACATCACATATATAATTTTTCCTTAAACAAAATTATGTTGCCGTCGGCGAATCTCACGTATTCAAAGAATTTCGTCGTCAACTTGGGTGTACCAAGTACACCATCAAACAAAACTCGTCGATGTTTGTGTTGAAGTAAACACGTTTTATTGGAGATTCAGAGCATAGATATTGTATGACTTGTATGAAAAGCAATAAGATATCTGATCTAGATATCTGACAAACCAAGAATGCTGCATTATCAAACCGCTGCTACAAATAAAACAAACTTAATCATTATATGTAATCCATTCTTATAAAGACTATAATCATACCAATGTAAAAATCAATTCTTTCTTTCTCCACGATAAATCTTACATTAATCCATAGTAAATCTCTGTTATTTGCTGTTTTTTGCTGCTAAACCAAAACTCGGCTGGTCAAATCTAACACCATAGCTCGACTGCCTACCTCCTCTCCTCGTGATCAACGAATAAATCTGGCGCGTATCTACGCAGAGCAATGATCACTTCTAATTCATCTCTGTGTGGTGTAGCTTCTCTCTCTAAGCTGGGCGCCTACGTCTATAAGCACTTGAAACCTTAAGAGAGTGATTCCAAACATCCAAATTAAGAAAAATTCTAACCAAAATTTAGACACACACTTTTCCCTTTCACTAGGTCTCTCCGGCTAGAATACTGCAGGATAAGATTTTCGATGAACTACGATTAGATTGCAAAATTCGGTAACGAAGTTAAAAAAAGAAGTACACAAGAAGAAATAAAGAAATGATAACCGTAACAGCATAAAAGGTAGCATGATCCACAGTACCTACAAACTGTTTTCAGTTGTCATGCACTGGTGCACTAACAGTCCCTGACGAATTGTTTTAAATTACTGTGCACAGACGCACAAACAGTCCATGACATTTTGGTTTCAACTACTGTGCGCAGGTGCACCAGCAGCCGTATAAACACCACCGTGCCCAAAGCTTCAGTAAGAAAACAAATGTAGTAATGTCATTTGCGGTGGCTCGTCGATTTGTGTCTTGAGGTAAACATATTTTGTCGGAGATTCACTGCATAAACATTGTGTAAGTTGTATCACTGTATTGGTTTATTTGTGAGGATGATAAGAGCTGACTCAGAGGATGTAGAATTGGTCCATAAATATTGCACTGACAGCTCAGAGCCAATTTGTTTCACAACTGTACAGTAAAGGTCCGTAGAATGTCGGGAACGTAGCACTGTGAAATAATTACGTTAAACCAGTTGAGACCTAACATATCGACATTATATAAGAACGCCCATTCTGTGCATAAGTATCTCACAGTGCAGAAGAATATTTTCATGAAACTCCTGGCTCAGCATATAACATCACAGAAAAACATTGTTGTCATAAATGAGTAAATATATAAGCTATAATTGAAACTGAAATAAGTGTTATCACAAGATTACCCAAACGACTACCAGTAGGGAAATTTCCGTAAGAGAATTAGTTAGATGATTCCATTCCCATGGTGCCTAACGGCTACAGCTGAACACTTGAACTTCCTAACTGTAGCCCCTGTGGTCAAACCAGTTGCGTCTTCACCTGGAGCTCCTCGTGCTTTGCGTACTTGTGCTATGCGCGGCTCTGTTTAAAACAGCTAGCTAGATACAGTCGCAGGGTCGAGCTGTGCAAACACGCTTTCATGCCCCGCAGCTAGTTCTCTGCAACTACTCGCCTGTAGCTGTGATCCTGCCGTTAAATAGTCTATGCATCTGCTAGAACTGCGAGTTAATAAAATACTCAGAAATACGAAAGATAAATGAGTAATTTAATAAGAAGTCTTCCACTGTAACGGCTGTAATTGTCGTGGACGACAGAGAATTATGTTGTATACTGTTAATTCAAGAAACGATATCTCAAATAAACTGGTAGTGGTCCTACGACATTCAGTTAAAATACGTACAGAAAATACACTTATCAAATGAAATAAAGTTAAGTTGAGGGCGTTACGAAAAAGGTAGCAAAAGCCTCAAAATAAAGAGTCATTATTGACTGGCGAACACTAAGTTCATTTCGTCATCATAGTACACGAAAGTTCCCCTTGCTCAAAATAGTTCAGAGTTCAAAATGATGATTCACAAATTAAAATGCATGATAGGAAGAACAGTAACTCATAATTTATCTATTCTCAATTCCGTAAATCAGAGGGAAAAAATTTAGAATCGTGCTCCAGAGAAGACGGGTCTCAATACAAGTCGCTTCGGAAGTTCAAGTATGGTAGAGGCGTTCACGCTCACAATCAATCACCTCCACAATAGGGTACCACTCGTTACCACAGGCAGGTCTACCTTCTTTCAGAACTGGGCTAGAATGGTCCAGAATCGTTCCTATGAGCACTTCTACTGAAAAATCCCAGTCTCCACTCGAATTTAGCAGTGTTCCGCCATTGCCAACATACATTGGCTGCAGGGCGTCCCCATCAAAAATACATCATTCTTATGAGTAACAGACATGATTTTACTCTCTTGACCACTTTCCGCCCTAAACTACTACAAAAATATTTAAAGAAAGAAATATTACAAACATTGTCACACTCAGATAATTTAAAATAATTATAAATAAAGGCCTGTCCATAAATAAATCAGCCACCATTCTGCTGCAGGTGCACCAAAGATAGATGAGTACAGATTACCACTAAATATTATTTAAACAATTAATTACACATTCTTGATAGAGGCGGCTTTTAGTTCTCCTTTCAATTTTGGTGTCCGCTAACACATGCAACTGACGACTTTCAAATTCGCTTAGTATTTTAATAGCACTTGGAACAAACATTTAAGTAAAGTTGCTGGCACAACAGTAAAGTATTCGTTAAATAAAAACACAATTATGACAAAATATGAGGTATTCATTCTGCTTTCATTTGTTGTGTAAACACATAGGATAGGGAGTCTGCAAACATTTGGATAAAGAGAAAGAAGTACAGTCTTAGACATAAAAACTGACTGCCGGTCGGCTGCCACAACGACTAAGTCTGAGTCGTTTACTTAAGGTGGCCAATAAAACTGACCGACCCTGACAACTCTAAGTCCAGCCATCTGCACAATCTGGCAACACTGTAAGATGCGGAAGTGTCAAGAGGAAGTGTTGTCTACTTCCGAGATATTGTTGGACTGTGTGAGCCCGTGGTCTAGTCAGTCGGCTTTCACACGTGATACCGTGCGGACGGGCTCGGCGCGCCGGGCAGTGCTCCGCAGGTGTTGTTGTTTACCCGCTAGCGCGCGGTCGCGTCGTTGTACTGCCTTATAGTACCTGTACCGACCCCCCACGGCGATCTCATATCGAAAAGCTACAATCAAACTAACGTTCAACGTATCGTACACGAGACCGAAGGCCCATGAAATTGAACGGTTTCTACGAGACAACATGAACATAGGACCACAAGAACTGATAGGTATTCATCTGTCTATTGTAACCAGCACAGTGTACCTCAAACTGATTGACGAAGCGGCCTGCGGCAGATTACTCCAACGATCTGCAAACAGCTTTCGCTTGTGTCACGCAGACGGTAATGTGAGCGTGGTAGGAGTTGGCCATGCTGGTCTGGGGGTGCGTACCGTGCTCATCTTTGAACTACCGTTCGAAGCTCCTGCCAACCTAGTCGCTGATGCGCTGCGGCCATACGGTACAGTTCTGAGCCACACAGAGGAGAAATGGAACACATTCGAAACGTACCCTGTCCTTAACGGGGTACGACAAGTGCGCATAGAACTTAAGAAGCACGTTCCATCATATATTTTCGTTGGTGGCTGCGGCGCAATTGTTATATATGATGGACAACCGAGAACCTGCTCGGGCTGCGGCCAGGTGGGCCATGTTAGAACTGAGTGTCTGCAGCGCCGCCTCATTCAGGTGCCCCGCAATGAACTTTACCAACGATCCACTATGCCCTCTCTCCCGCTAACATATGTGGAGGCGGCACGACATGATGTGATGGATGATCAGAACCTGCTACCTCCTCAAGCCGCTGCCAGCTCCGTTGGAGAGTCAGCTCCATCGACGACGCCGCTGCCCAACGGTGCAGAGGTTCCTACAGCCTCTCCCCACCGCACCGTCGTGGGCACCCAGCCACCGTCACTGTCGGGATCGGACACAGGGGTTCCTAGCGACCGAGACTGTGTCGAGCCCCGCCCTCCAGTGGATGTCGAATCTCGGACCCGAAAGCAAAATTCATCCAAGCGACACAAGAAGAGGCGATTGTCAGCTGAAGAACAGGACAGGGATGTGAAGCCGGCGGAAGACATCGACTTCGTTGACTCGTCCACAATTGCAATGGACTTCAGTGGCATCATTCCCCAGACGGTGTCTGAAGACAAGGAACACTCTCCTAAATTTGGTGGCCCAGAAAACGAGACGCATTGCGTCGACTCCCAAAATGTGGGCTCCTGTGAAAGCGATTAGCCACCAATGACATCACAATCGTCTCTTGGTGATTGGGCAGACGATATGGAGGCAGATGATGCACAGCAACCATCGATATCTCCACCAGAGCCCATGGCTGACATTGAGCCCTGACTCGTACGGCACAGTGATGCACAGCATGCAGATGGATGGCTGTGTGGTGTGTGAGATCACTGTGGGCTTGCACCGGCACACTGCCTCCGCCACTTGATATGTCTCAGTCATACCGTATGGGAACAGTCAATGTAAATGGTGTCAACTCCACTGTCAAGACCCGCATGTTACACGACATGATCAGAGCGGCAGACGTGGACATTGCCGTTCTCCAGGAGGTCCGTCCCGAGCTGCGTTTAGACCTATATGGCTACACCACCTACAGCCTACCACAGGTGATGGCGCAGGAGGAACGGCCATCCTTCTCCGAGATGGCATAGACGCGACGGACGTGACGTACTTGCCGAACGGGCGAGGCATCGCACTCACACTTGGCACAGTCCGCCTCATTAACGTCTACGCTCCCTCCGGTAATTCGCACCGTGGTAACAGGCATGTCTTCTATTCGGAGGAGGTAGCCTCACTTTTGCAAGGAAATAAGGACCATTACAAAGTGCGCGGCGATTTTAACAGTGTTCTGCGGCCCGAGGACCAGATACCGCATTACGTCTCAAGCCCGGCTCTACAAGCATTGATACGCGACCTCGCGCTCCACGACACATGGCTCTTACATCATGGGACCCAGAGTGGATATACGCACTTTACCAGCCATTCTGCCAGTCGTCTGGACCGGATTTACGTCTCGCGTGCCCTCCGCACAGCAACCCGTGATGCAGAACTCTGGCCGACGGCCTTCACGGACCATCTCGCGTACATCTGCACTATCACCTTACCCCGACAACTCACAAGACGCAGCAGGGGCCCGTGGACGCTGAACGTCTCCCTCCTTCGCGAGGAAGCATGTCGGTGAGCAGTCACTGACACGTGACGTCGATGCATCAGGCGCCTGCCCATGTATGCTTCCACGTTGCTGTGGTGGCTGGGATGTGTCAAACCTGCACTCCGAAAGACCTTGATGGCCTACGGGCGCGACAGAGTGAACTGGCAAAGGGCAACACCGGAATTTTACTATACAGCGTTACGTGAGCTGGCGGCGCAACCGCCGTCTCCCGAACGTCAGATGTCCGTACAAAGCATCAAAGCTCGTCTACTTCGCATCAGGACAGAGCAGCTAGAAGGTGTCCGCATCCGTGCGCGAGTGCAAGAATGTATCCCCAACGAAACGGCGTCAGTGTATCACATTGTGCGCGAGAGGCGCCACCGCAAACGTCAGCTCATTACGGCGGTAAACACGGAGGTGGCGGCCGCGCTGTGACACAAACGGACATCGCGCACGCCTTCGCCAGACACTATGGGACCTTGTACATGAAAGATCAGCGAAATGTACGTGATTATGACGAGCTGTAGCACGATTTCCCGCCCCTCGGGACGTGGCACCCGATGATAGTCTGCTGTTGCCCATTACACCCGACGAGCTGACATCGGCCTTGGCACGTGGAGCACCGAACAAGTCGCCTGGACCGGACGGCTTACCCCTGGAATTCTGCCGCACTTTTTACGACCTTATGGGTGCCAAGTGGCTCCAAATGTGTCAAGACCTGATACGCCCTGATTTCACTGTCCCCACAGAATTCACAGAAGGCATCTAGATCCCAGTACCGAAACCGAATGGTGGTTGTAGATGGCAGGACTTTCGCCCACTCATACTCCTCAACAACGACTACAAGATCTTCGCCCGTATCCTCCGCGCGCGTCTCCACACCGCTATCGGGAAACCCATCCACACCGATCAGACATGTTTAGGTGGTGTCAGCAACATTCATACGGCGTTAGGAGCATACCGCGACGTAATTGCTTTGACGGCGGCCTGCCAAATACGAGGCGCCGTTGTCGCCGTAGATTTTGACCACGCATTCGACTGCGTCGACCACGGCATCTTACGCGCAGTTTTGCAACACATGGGCCTCTCTCCGGAGTCTGCACAGGTGGTCCACTTCGACTGGTCCACGGAGCGCGCTCCCGCATGATGGTCAACGGTTATCGGTCTGGTCACATTGTTGTTGGACGGTCAGTGCGACAAGGGTGCCCCCTGTCGGGTATATTATTTGCTGCAGCGCTTGAACCAGCTTTACATGGTCTACGGCAGCGATTAACTGGTATCTCCTTACGGGACGTGACCTTTCGTTGTGGTGCATTCGCCGATGACGTGGTGTTCCTGGCCAGATCAGAGGATGAAATGCATATGGCGCTACAGTGGCTACGCCAGTACGGGGCGGTCGCTGGGAGCGTCATCAACGTGAAGAAGACAAAATTCGTGGATGTCGGAGGGGGGCTTTCCCATACAACGGCGGTGCCCTTTGACAGGGTGCCCGTACTCAAGTGTTTAGGAGTGCAATTCTATACTACGTACCGCCGGCTCCTACACCAGACACGTGCTCTGCTGCAGGACAACAAACTGCGTCGCTTTGATATACTCCTCAGAACACGTTATGTCAACACCTATCTTGTCTCAAAACTGAACTGTTTTGCGCATATCCTTCCCTTGACGGCTACGATGGCCGACAGATTTCAAGCAGCATATGGACATTTCGTAAGCACCGGTCTGGTTTTTAAGTCCGACACGCCACCCTGACACTGCCGCAGCGGGCGGGCGGTATCGGTTTAATTCATGTATATAACCGTGCGCGATCGCTTTATCTCAACACTATGCGTCGCATGTGGACCTCTGCCCACGCCACTCTGACGGGCACCCTGATAGCGGAAGTGGCACCACACTCTCTGCATCCCCCGGTTTCTGTAGGACACATTTCACTGGGGCTCACCCACATCAGAGAGTTCTTGATTGACCTCAGCTACTTACGGTCAGAACTTCCGACGACACGGAAGCCCAGCACAAAAGGCTATTATCGCCTCTATCAACAGCAGCAACCTGTAAATACTGTCGCCCATAGACATCCTGAAGTTGCCTGGAACACGGTGTGACGAGCGGTACACATGCCTTTTCTACGTACGACGGTGCGTTCATTGTGGTACGTGGTTGTGAATGGGAAGTTCGCTACTCGTCAGAGGTTACATTCCATACATCTGACGGACGACCCCTTGTGTCCGACATGCTCAGTCGTTGACTCGGATGCACACCGTCTGACGTGTGCCGCGACCAGCGAGTGCTGGCTACTGACGCAGCCCATGCTGGCGTTACTCTTGCGGCGATTGCCGGAGTCTATCTCCCCTGATGATGTATTGCGCCCCGAAGGCGTATACTTTCCATCAACCAGAACGAACGCCGTTAACTGGCTAAAAGGCATGTCCGTTTACTACATATTCTGCGATGCTCCCAAAGGCACACTCGACTTTTGGTCCCTACTGATTACGACACACGAAGCTATCAGCCGCCACCCGAAGTAGAGAACTCATTTCGCAAATTATTTAGGTTCATTATTTGAGGATTCTCCTGCTCACTGGGGCGTTCCGGGTATGAGACGCTGAAAATGAAGAAGAATCTTGGAGCATATTGATCCTCTACGGACGGAGTAGGGGGGAACCCCTCCCAACAAACGAGAAGACGACTCGGACGCTCGGCTACGGAAGTTGTAGGATCTTTCTTTGTAATGAAACAAAAATAAATCTATAAATACAACAAAACATGAAAAAAATGAAAAAAATTAAAAATGTCGTAAAAATTAAAGAACTAAATAAATAAATCAACATCGACAAACCCAGTACATCCTCTTTCTGATCCTTCGATCCTCGAACTGGAACACGTTGCTTGGGCGTGGCGGCGGGATTGCCAGGCTTCGGGTGTCGACCCCTGCCCTACCATTCTTCCTGCTCCGGCAGCGGTTCATTAAAAAAAAAAGTGGAAACCGTCGTGCATTCTAAACTTATGGCCGCCTGTTCTCGTCCAACGGTATTTTTTGTTTTTTTCCCTTTTCGGCACTCGTCTAAAGTTATGAGTCTGATTGAACATCGAACATAATTCGCTTCATATTCTACCCACCAGCAATAACAAGAACTTCCGGAAACAATTCCGCAGGACAGCTCATGGCTGCGTCGTGATCAGAACAGCTTAACGCTCGAGAGTTTCCTCGCGCTGCAGCGGCTACCGGCCACCGGCCAGACGCCACCCGCCGCCTGAAATCCGGCGCCGCTCAGGTGAACGCGGCGCGACGCTGTCAGTGTATGTGTCAACTGTCATATTCGAATTTGAAGTTCTAGTTATCATCTTACAGTTAAGCATTGGGTTTTGCATACCTGAAAATCATGAACTACGCTTAAGCATTGTAAAATTGAGTAGCAAGTGGAAAAAGGTGTAACATCTGCAACACAACAAAAATCAACGATTATTGAACGTCATCACGTCGCTCATTGAGCATTCCTATGCAGTACAGTTACTGTTGACGAGTTATGATGCCTTTATCGTTAATTTTCTAAGAAGAAATGAAAGGCTGAGCACCACCAAAAGACATAAACACGAGCAAAGGGTATTGCGAACATAATAGTTTACATCTGATAGCTCCAAAAATGTATTTTGGGCTACGGATTGTGCACCAAGGGGTGTGTGCATCACAGCAGGAATTTGTTGCCAGCAACTGAGACACCTTTCGGTCGCAGTGTAAGAGAAATCGACCGACAAAACTACATCACCTTTGCTACTGCATGATAACGCACTCTGTTGATTTGAGAAACAAAACTATCCAGGAGATTGATAGGAAAGTCGTCTCTCAGGCACTTGTATTGATAGGGAAGTCCTCTATCAAGCACTTCTCCCTCTCGTCATATACTCGTAGAATTTCACGTTTCCCGCTCTTGATCGATCAACCGTCAAGGCAATTCATTTCTAGACGAAAATACTCTTCAAACTACAATGATTTAATGACATCATTAGAAGCAGTAGGTTTCTACCGGCGTGGAATTTGTAAACTACTTTAGCATTGTCAGATTGTTTTAAATATCGTGAAAGAAAATTCTGCTGCTGATTAATTTCTCTTTGATGATTACTTTTGCGTTCAGTAAACTAATGGAAAACCCAATTAAAATATTCACTGTACTAACAGAATTTAAATTCAGCTTACTACAGAAACATCACAACGGCAGTCTACCATAATAAAGCATTAAGTATCTGTAAGACGATTGCGCCTATTTTAACACTGACTAGTAGGATATTACCGACTTCTAACTTCGAAAAGGCCTGTATTTACTTCAGTTCCTGTACCATTTGCAAGTATTATGAAAATGTGGCAGTTCATAGATAAAATTATGTATTCACAAAAAAATATCTCGGCTGAAAAAATAAGTGGCATTATGAATTTGGCAGTATCGTTAGGTTTTCTCTCTGACTCTAAAAGGTACTAAAAGTAGCAAGACGAATTTTGCTGGAGCGTTGTCTTACGACACCCTTACTGAGCTTGTATCTGCCTGCTTGTAGCTCTGCTACAAAAGAATTAAAAATCTCGCTTGCAGTGAGTCTCGAAAGGCGAACGAAATCACCTTGCACCTGGTAACCAAGCATGTTACCTGAGAACTGGTTTTTTCCTAAAGTGGGTAGACATCATTTTGAGGTTGAATTGTTGGCAAATGTCAGTCAGAGGTGTGTGTCGAATTTGTACCAATGATTTTTCTATTGGTTTTTCTGTCCCAAATAGAGAGTTGAAGTCTCCCATTAGTATTTTCACGTCTCTTGGTGAATTTTGCTCATAGTTTTTTCGAGTGTGTTACAGATATTTTCGGTGTTTTTCTTATTTTCGATGTTGGTGGGGGCATGTGCATTGATGAGTGTATATTTTTAATTGGTCCTCTGAATGAGCATAGTCATAAGTCGATTGTTGATGGCTGTGATTTCTTTGACAGAGTTGATGTTAGATCTGTGTTCGAGAATGCCATACCGAAGATTGGTGCGCATTTCGCTACCTTTTGTTGTATTTTGCTCTTGAAGATGCGGTGGTTTCCGTAATGGAAGGTTTCATTATCAATTAGTCGTCGTCCTTGAAGAGGAAGGATGAGAATTTTATGGCGGTGGATTTCTTATGTGAGATTATTTAGTTTTCGCGTTTGGATCAATGTATCGATGTTTAGTTTGCAAATGCATGTTTTATGCTTGTAGGGATATTTACCAGAGATCTTCTATATTCTCTGCCGTGCTAGCCTGGACTCCCCAGAATCCGACAGTCCAGCTGCCGCCTTTCGACGGCCGGGTTGGGTACCACCTGGGGTAAAGTTGACTTTGCTTGCACAGTTCATGTCTGCTTCTGTTTCATTGGTATGGTTTGTGTGATACCAGGACCAGACAGGCCCAGAAGGTGCTGAAGCCTTTGGAAGAAAATATTTTCAGCCGGGCTCATTGAGCTAACAGACGGTGACCGGAGTACCGGTGATTTTCACTCAGACGTGTCTGGGTTTTGTGTTCAACGGCATGAGTAGCCGTTCAGAACTGCGTTAGTATTTGGTTTACCCCAAGTATTTGATTTCCTCGCCACCACCCATATGTGGGAGGCTTTCACCTATCCGCCATACGGGATTATAATTATTAGTATTATTATCATTATGTCATCAGTAAATCCATTTTGGTGTATCTTCCCACCACTGAAGTAGATGTGTATTGTTCGATTCAATAATTCCATCATATAAATGTGGTTTATAATTACGTTACATTGGTGCTAGTAGACATACACTCCTGGAAATGGAAAAAAGAACACATTGACACCGGTGTGTCAGACCCACCATACTTGCTCCGGACACTGCGAGAGGGCTGTACAAGCAATGATCACACGCACGGCACAGCGGACACACCAGGAACCGCGGTGTTGGCCGTCGAATGGCGCTAGCTGCGCAGCATTTGTGCACCGCCGCCGTCAGTGTCAGCCAGTTTGCCGTGGCATACGGAGCTCCATCGCAGTCTTTAACACTGATAGCATGCCGCGACAGCGTGGACGTGAACCGTATGTGCAGTTGACGGACTTTGAGCGAGGGCGTATAGTGGGCATGCGGGAGGCCAGGTGGACGTACCGCCGAATTGCTCAACACGTGGGGCGTGAGGTCTCCACAGTACATCGATGTTGTCGCCAGTGGTCGGCGGAAGGTGCACGTGGCCGTCGACCTGGGACCGGACCGCAGCGACGCACGGATGCACGCCAAGACCGTAGGATCCTACGCAGTGCCATAGGGGACCGCACCGCCACTTCCCAGCAAATTAGGGACACTGTTGCTCCTGGGGTATCGGCGAGGACAATTCGCAACCGTCTCCATGAAGCTGGGCTACGGTCCCGCACATCGTTAGGCCGTCTTCCGCTCACGCCCCAACATCGTGCAGCCCGCCTCCAGTGGTGTCGCGACAGGCGTGAATGGAGGGACGAATGGAGACGTGTCGTCTTCAGCGATGAGAGTCGCTTCTGCCTTGGTGCCAATGATGGTCGTATGCGTGTTTGGCGCCGTGCAGGTGAGCGCCACAATCAGGACTGCATACGGCCGAGGCACACAGGGCCAACACCCGGCATCATGGTGTGGGGAGCGATCTCCTACACTGGCCGTACACCACTGGTGATCGTCGAGGGGACACTGAATAGTGCACGGTACATCCAAACCGTCATCGAGCCCATCGTTCTACCATTCCTAGACCGGCAAGGGAACTTGCTGTTCCAACAGGACAATGCACGTCCGCATGTATCCCGTGCCACCCAACGTGCTCTAGAAGGTGTAAGTCAACTACCCTGGCCAGCAAGATCTCCTGATCTGTCCCCCATTGAGCATGTTTGGGACTGGATGAAGCGTCGTCTCACGCGGTCTGCACGTCCAGCACGAACGCTGGTCCAACTGAGGCGCCAGGTAGAAATGGCATGGCAAGCCGTTCCACAGGACTACATCCAGCATCTCTACGATCGTCTCCATGGGAGAATAGCAGCCTGCATTGCTGCGAAAGGTGGATATATACTGTACTAGTGCCGACATTGTGCATGCTCTGTTGCCTGTGTCTATGTGCTTGTGGTTCTGTCAGTGTGATCATGTGATGTATCTGACCCCAGGAATGTGTCAATAAAGTTTCCCCTTCCTGGGACAATGAATTCACGGTGTTCTTATTTCAATTTCCAGGAGTGTATTTCTCACCTTTTCTTAGACAGTTGCCAAATGTTACTCCATCAAAGGAATTATGTGCCCAGCATTGTTGCAATACAGACGTTCAAATTATCCGATTTCTGTAATTTCATTTCGATTCCAAATCGTTCTAATCGAATTCAGCCAGTCAGTCTTAATGTGGATATCCGACTACGGCTCTCATCACACGATGGACTGGGTAAACCACATTCTTAATCGGACTGTTGAATCGGGATCACTTATCTATGACAGGGCCTGAATTCTTAAACAGTATGAAAAATACTAACACAATGTGCTTATTACAAATACGTTATTTGAATATAAAAATATGAAGTAACGAGATAACAATTTATTTACAGGAGCAGAGCCCCATCCATCATAGCAAAGCAGTGCAAGATTGGTTTCAGGCCCAAGAGAGGATAACGCTGGTGCCGTTTGTTCCACGATCACCGAACATCAACCAGATAGAGAATATGTGGGCAGAGGTAACAAGGTCAATGCCATGTGGACCTACAAACGCAACCGACCTTTGGACGAATATGGAAAACGTATGGTGGGAAGTAAACCATGACGCTACAGTATCGACGACTTAATGAAATCAATTCCCCTACGCCCTCGAGAAATCTTACGTAATGAGGGTGGGTGGGTTGGTTACTAAAAGTATACTCGTCTACAAAACCCATGTGGGCAATTGTCTGATAATCGGTTAAGCATTGCTTTGTCGCAGCTCTTTAACATACAAGTCCATTTACTTTCAGTCTCCTCCTTACAATTCTTGCAATGCAAGGTAATTGAAAAATCTCATCCACTCGACGCCAACTGAGGAATTTATTGGAGCATGTGTTGTCCAACACGCAGCAGTCGTCATCCTCAGTGAAATCGATGACTGTTTGTGTGTATGCGTGTGTGTGTGTGTGTGTGTGTGTGTGTGTGTGTGTTTTCGTGTTCACGCACAACCAACAATAAATATTGCATCAAATATGACTGTAAAGTATTTTAATGCGATGGTAAGTTACAAACTGAATTTTTACCCAACCCACGTCCTGCATATTACGTTAAGTAAGCAAGATGTATTAACACCATAATATTGTTAGGAGAGACAGTGCGCTCTTGTTTTCGCGGCTCGTAAGTGCAGCGACTAGCAGTGCCCAATGCCGCCGCGATTTGTTTATGTTGGCTGAGCGTGGACACTGCAGCAGACACTTCGTCAGATACAGAAAGAAATCACCTTGGCTCTTGCCGCAGTGAGCGGACATCACTGCCTGCCTGTTCTTATAGTAACCAACGTGAGACTCTACTCACATGTGCTATGGAGGAATTGCAACGGGTATCATATCACTAGTCATCAGAATATTTACCGGTCATGAAATGTGCACTCTATTTGAATCCCAAGAAAATAGGAACCTTGTCACAAAGTAATGTGAGATGATACCAAAATTTATCTAAGACGCAAAACTTAACTGCAGAGCTTTCATGCATGCAGTAGTAGCACACAAGGAAATATTATGTCTTGGAAGCGTATATTTCATTTCGTCTTCTCATATCAACGCCCTTGTTTTAGTATGAAGTGAGAAAAGAAACACGAAAAACTAAAGTACCTGAGAAGCATGTAAGTCATTTCCTCTTCTCATATCATAGCTTTTGTTTTAGTATGAAGTGAAAAATAAACTGTTTTTAGTGTTCTGGCATAATATGATACCAGATTCTTATCGTAGGCGCTATCGGAAAAGCAAAAAGCAGGGAGCTGTCATTTCTTTTGTCCAACAGTATGTTTCCTTTCATTCATTACTACCGCTCGGAGATTATTATTTAAGGACTTGTAGGCATCAAGTTCTTCAGCAGAATAAGCCTTACTTTATTGTGCTAATTACAATATGGGAAAAATGCAACAAAGACTAGTTCCCCTAGAGCAGTGAGGATATTTGCACATGCCTGTATCCAGCAGTGACTGCCAACTGCCACAACACTTCACAGAATCCATGCGGCAGGCAACACAACTGTGCGTGCACTTCAGACTTCATTCAGTAATACGTCAGGATATGGAAAGAAACGTCAAATTAACTTCACTTTCAGAGTCGTATTCAGTCCAGAATGACGTGTTATTTAGGTAGTTGAGCGTTCTAGAAATTACAGTTTGATAATTTCCATATATGTTTTCCGATAGCGAAAAGAACCCGTTATAGTGAAACTATCGTGAACTGCATTAATATCAAACTGCAAGAACTTGAGACAATACGTCGACTGTTCCCTTCGCTGGGTGATCTATTTCTCTTATTTAGGATTCTCTCCGTCCTAGGCGAAATGCAAATGGAACTTCACATTCATGAGGCGCTTGACGCTATTCTTGGCAAACATCAGCAACTTGTAATCACTGCGACTTACAACTTTGTGTTGATAATGGTACAGGTCGTCAGTAGTTGTGGTGGTGGTGTTGTCAAACTGCTTACAGTGACGTTATTGGTGGCGCACATAATTCAGCGATGACTGCCTACTTAAGTAAAGATAGTGCGGTGGCGTCTTCGCTTCTCTTTATTTGGTATCAGCTTGGGGAATCCGATTTAACGAACATAGTACTTCATCAGCGAGCTGCTAATGATACAGTATGACTATAGAGATCATCGTGCGGGTATTACATCAATTCTGCAGTGAATTGCTTAACAAATATTACCCTTTTCTATGTAGCTGGAATGACTCATTACACAGGTACTCTACGTTGCACTTCTGCATCTACTGTTCGTAAATACTTGTATACTGACCATTCGTAATTTGACTAAATATGCGCTACAATCTGATTCGCATGTATATGACATGGGCTAGCGCCGTCACAAAGCAATGACTAAGGGTTGGATGCCGGTGAAGTCCCGTTACGTTGATGGCGAGACAAATGTTCGAAAATCACCTCTATTGTTTCAAAAAACAATTGCATCTTAAATATGGAAAAAGCAACGACGGCACATGAAAATTTGTGACCGACCGGGCTTCGAACCTGGACCTCCTCCTTACTACACAGACGCGCTGACCACTGCAATATTTTTTTTTTTTTTTTTTTTAAAGCTTGAGAAGACTTTCAGCACCAGGTAGGCGGAGGCAAAGAGGGCATGGGTCGAAGATCCGAGACCTGGCCACAATGCCTCCCCCATACCTGAGTAGCTGCATTATTTCTATGTGTTCCATGTTTGTTCCCATATGTGCCTTAAATTGTAGAACAAAATTGAAGTAGTAATTAAGGTAAAATAAATTACAGATTGCTGCCTCCAATGGCGTGCGTTCCTTCGAGAACATAACTTATAACAGTCAAAAGGGTGACGGAAAAATACATAACAAACATTCATTCAGAAACATATTCACAATTTGAGTTATTATGCACTGGATGCATATGAGGTCTGTAAGGATGCCAAATATTTTTCAACAAATGAAAAAAATTTCGGAGCCTGAGGGGTTTTGCCAAATTAGAACAGTTCGGACTTTAGAACCAACGTAAAAGAAGAATCCAGGAATAAAAAAGTGAAAGAATAGTATTCTGCTTCTAATCAATAAAACTGTCCACATCTTTGTAGCCCATATAAAGCAATAGATAAAAATTTTTAAAACCATTCCTTATATTTGTTATTCTCCTTCAGCTCAAAATGTTCTTCTGCAATATAAAACATGTATCCTTCTAAGTTCGAAGTTTTGTTTGTTAACACGTAAAACACAAACTGTCCCAGAAGCCACGAAAAACTGTTATTCATTGCTGACGGGTAACATTTCCAGTCGGGTTGTAAAGCTTCAATTGCCGGTATATGACTTCCTGCGGTTCTGATTCTAGTTTCACAAAAGAACATGTGCGCTACAGTTTCTACAAGCCGACATTTGTCGCAGTATGGAGATGGTCACAATTTGATTTTCCATAATCTTTCCGCTGTGGGTATGGTTTCGTCGTACCACACGGCATTGACTCTAGTTGGTAGAATTTTACTATTGATATTTTTCCAGACGTTCATCCAGTTTTTAGTAGGTTAATTTACCTGAATTTGGTTGTGAAGACCATGCCTGGTAATATAATCATAGACGGTTCTACTGTTGGTTTGAGCTGGTAGATGTCTTATACAGCTGCAATCGACATAGTACTTTCGGACGTAATGTAGGCTGGCATCTAAATGTGCTACATTAACAGGAGCGTTCCTATCCTCAGGATCTACCGAGAAGAAAAGAAGTTTCGTGATGCCTGTCTTAGTAGCATGCCTTAGTTTAAAAGCACGAGTTAGAAACAGTGCGTCACATCTAGATTTAACGTCTTTAATTCCAAGTCCTCCGTTTTGCCTCCGCAAAGACGCCGTGTGGAAGGATACTTGAAGATATTTTGTTTCCACGTATACCAACACGCTGCAGCTAGTATTTTATGTGCGGTGACCTGCAGTATCGGTAAGACTGCTGCGACATGATATATTCTGGTAAGTATGTATGTATTTATAAACTGAACTTTCTGTAGTCGATCTAACGATCGCATGTCATGGTCCTTCAACAAGGCTCCGATGACATTAAGTATCCGCTCCCAATTGTTCGTAGCCATGAGCTTGGGATTCGCCCTTAACCTCAATCTGAGTTGGAGTCTGTCTTCAGTTACATCTACCTAGTGCACACTTATTGCACTATTGTAAGAACCGAGATGCAGTATTTTGGATTTAAAATTTTGAAAATTTTTGGTAAGATCTTATGGGTCCAAGCTGCTTAGGTCAACGCTCCCTAAGCTTACTCACTACTTAATCTAACTTAAACTAACTTACGCTATGGGCAACACACACACTCATGCCGCAGGCAGGACTCGAACCTCCGACAGTGGGCACTATCGGGACACACAGCCAACCTCTCTGCAGCACCTATCTACACACGCTTCTCGTCAAACGCGGATTCCCATCTTTGCTGCATACCACATGCGCAGGACCTCCCCCCCCCCCCCCCCCCCCCCCCACACACACACTCGTCCATTATTCGACTCCCTCGTGGTCACACTGTATTTCCGCGAGGGTTCGGACGATGACGTGCGTCTATCACTGAAAACTTTCGATGACCTGTAGAGACCTGAGAAATTATTCAGCGTGTTTAAGGAGGAATAGTAAATATTGTAGGAGGTTGTAGTATAGACAAATTGCAGCAAAAATGCCATATAACTTGTGTCCAATTTTTATTGAGTACATACAGTTGGGTTCAATGCATTTTCGTTTCGTACGTTGGTCCTTACAGGAACCAGTTGTCTACAATTCCTTGAAAATGAGCTACCACCGTAAATTGGAAGAGGTTCCTTTGGCTACAAGAATGCGTATGTTCCTCCGGCATGACGGGGCTCCTGCACATCCTAGTCGTCAGGTGACAAAGTATCCAAGCCTAACATTTCCCGGAAGTTATCTGTCGTGGCTCAGACTAGTTCCTTTTCAAGACTTTACAGGGTGTTACAAAAAGGTACGGCCAAACTTTCAGAAAACATTCCTCACACACAAATAAAGAAAAGATGTTATGTGGACATGTGTCCGGAAACGCTTAATTTCCATGTTAGAACTCATTTTAGTTTCGTCGGTATGTACTGTACTTCCTCGATTCACCGCCAGTTGGCCCCATTGAAGAAAGGTAATGTTGACTTCGGTGCTTGTGTTGACATGCGACTCATTGCTCTACAGTACTAGCATCAAACACATCAGTACGTAGCATCAACAGGTTAGTGTTCATCACGAACATGGTTTTGCAGTCAGCGCAATGTTTACAAATGCGGAGTTGCCAGGTGCTCATTTGATGTACGGATTAGCGCGGGGCAATAGCCGTAGCCCGGTACGTTCGTATCGAGACAAATTTCCAGAACGAAGGTGTCCCGACAGGAAGACGTTCGAAGCAATTGATCGGCGTCTTAGGGAGTACGGAACATTCCAGCCTATGACTCGCGACTGGGGAAGACCTAGAACGACGAGGACACCTGCAATGGACGAGGCAATTCTTCGTGCAGTTGACGATAACCCTAAGGTCAGCGTCAGAGAAGTTGCTGCTGTACAAGGTAACGTTGACCACGTCACTGTATGGAGAGTGCTACGGGAGAACCAGTTGTTTCTGTACCGTGTACGCGTGCAGGCACTATCAGCAGCTGATTGGCCTCCACGGGTAAACTTCTGCGAATGGTTCATCCAACAGTGTGTCAATCCTCATATCAGTGCAAATGTTCTCTTTACGGATGTGGCTTCATTCCAACGTAATCAAATTGTAAATTTTCACAGCATGGGTGGGCTGACGAGCATCCGCACGCAATTGTGCAATCACGTCATCAACACACATGTCCTGTGAACGTTTGGGCAGGCATTGTTGGTGATGTCTGGATTGGGCCCCATGTTCTTCCACCTACGCTCAATGGAGCACGTTATCACGATTTCATACGGGATACTCTACCTGTGCTGCTAGAACATGTGCCTTTACAATTACGACACAACGTGTGGTTCATGCACGATGGAGCTCCTGCGCATTTCAGTTGAAGTGTTCGTACGCTTCTCAACAACAGATTCGGTGACCGATGGATTGGTAGTGGCGGACCACTTCCGTGGCCTCCACGCTCTCCTGACCTCAACCCTCTTGACTTTCAATTATGGTGGCATTTGAAAGCTCTCGTCTACGCAACCCCGGTACGAAATGTAGAGACTCTTAGTGCTCGTATTGTGGACGGCTGTGATACAATACGCCATTCTCCAGGGCTGCATCAGTGCATCAGGGATTCCATGCGACGGAGGTGGATGCATGTATACTCGCTAACGGAGGACATTTTGAACATTTCCTGCAACAAAGTTTTTGAAGACACGCTGGTACGTTCCGTTGCTGTGTGTTTCCATTCCATGATCAATGTGATTTGAAGAGAAGTAATAAAATGAGCTCCAACATGGAAAGTAAACGTTTCCGGACACATGTCCACATAACTTATTTTCTTTCATTATGTGTGAGGAATGTTTCCTGAAAGTTTGGCCGTACCTTTTTGTAACACCCTGTATATCAGCAGTCGAGAGTTCCTTTATGTGGAAAATCATTCTCCTTTATGTGGAAAATCATTCATGCCAGAACTATCTTTGTTGAAACAAGAATATATTTTTCTGGTGTATTTTTCCCAAAAGCACTCGCTCCACACACAGGTCAAATCTTTCTAGCTGCCTCCTCTGCATTCATCCCTCTGTTATAATATAAGTAAATATTGTGTTGCAGATGTTACACCTTTTTCACTTGCGACTCAATTTTACAATGCTTAAGAGTAGTTCATGATTTTCTGGTATCCAAAATCCAATGCTTAACTGTATGATGATAACCACAACTTCAAATTCGAAAATGACAGTTGACACATACACTGACAGCGTCGCGCCGCGACTCAGTCTCTGTGGCGGTCGACTGGCGGTCAGTTTTTATGTCTAAGACTGTACTTCTTTCTCTATATCCAAATGTTTGCAGACTCCCTATCCTATGTGTTTACACAACAAATGAAAGCAGAGTGAATACCTCTATTTTGTCATAATTGTGTTTTTATTTAATGAATACTTTACTGTTGTGCCAGTAACTTTACTTAAATGTATGTTCCAAGTGCTATTAAAATACTAAGCTAATTTGAAAGTCGTCAGTTACATTTGTTAGCGGACACCAAGTTTGGAAGGAGAACAAAAAGCCGCCTCTATCAAGAAGGTGTAATTACTTGTTTAAATAATATTTAGTGGTAATCTGTACTCATCTATCTTTGGTGCACCTGAAGCAGAATGGTGGCTGATTTATTTATGGACAGGCCTTTATTTATAATTATTTTAAATTATCTGAGTGTGACAATGTTTGTAATATTTCTTTCTTTAAATATTTTTGTAGTAGTTTGGGGGGGAAAGTGATCAAGATGAGTAAAATCATGTCTGTTACTCATAAGAACGATGAATTTTTGATGGGGACGCCCTGCAGCCAATGTATGTTGGCAATGGCGGAACACTGCTAAATTCGAGTGGAGACTGGGATTTTTCAGTAGAAGAGCTCAAGGGAACGATTCTGGACCATTCTACCCGAGTTCTGAAAGAAGGTGGTAACGAGTAGTACCCTATTATGGAGGTGATTGAATCTGAGTGTGAACGCCTCTACCATACTTGAACTTCCGAAGCGACTTGTGACTCTTTATTTTGAGGCTTTTGCTACCTTTTCCGTAACGCCCTCAACTTAACTTTATTTCATTTGGTAAGTGTATTTTCTGTACGTATTTTAACTGAATGTCGTAGGACCACTACCAGTTTATTTGAGATATCGTTTCTTGAATAAACAGTATACAACATAATTCTCTGTCGTCCACGTCAATTACAGCCGTTAGAATAGAAGACTTCTTATTAAATTACTCATTTATCTTTCGTATTTCTGAGTATTTTATTAACTCGCAGTTCTAGCAGATGCATAGACTATTTCACGGCAGGATCACAGCTACGGGCGAGTAGTTGCAGAGAATTAGCTGCGGGGCATGAAAGCGTGTTTGCACAGCTCGACCCTGCGACTGTATCTAGCTAGCTGTTTTAAACAGAGCCGCGCATAGCACAAGTACGCAAAGCACGAGGAGCTCCAGGTAAAGACGCAACTGGTTTGCCCACAGGGGCTATAGTTAGGAAGATCAAGTGTTCAGCTGTAGCCGTTAGGCACCATGGGAATGGAATCATCTAACTAATTCTCTTATGGAAATTTACCTACTGGTAGTCGTTTGGGTAATCTTGTGATAACACTTATTTCAGTTTCAATTATAGCTTATGTATTTACTTATTTATGACAACAATGTTTGTCTGTGATGTTATATGCTGAGCCAGGAGTTTCATGAAAATATTCTTCTGCACTGTGAGATACTTATGCATCGAATGGGCGTTCTTATCTAATGTCGATATGTTAGGTCTCAACTGGATTAACGTAATTATTTCACAGTGCTACGTACCCGCCATACTACGGACCTTTACTGTACAGTTGTGAGACAAATTGGCTCTGAATTGTCAGTGCAATATTTATGGAGCAATTCTGAATCCTCTGAGTCATCTCTTATCATCCTCACAAATAAACCAATCCAGTGATATAATTCATACAATGTTTATGCAGTGAATCTCCGACAAAATATGTTTACCTCAAGACACAAATCGACGAGCCACCGCAAATGACATTACTACATTTGTTTTCTTACTGATGCTTTGGGCAGGGTGGTGTTTATACGGCTGCTGGTGCACCTGTGCACAGTAATTGAAACCAAAATGTCATGGACTGTTTGTGCGTCTGTGCACAGTAATTTAAAACAATTCGTCAGGGACTGTTAGTGCACCAGTGCATGACAACTGAAAACAGTTTGTAGGTACTGTGGATCATGCTACCTTTTATGCTGTTATGGTTATCATTTCTTTATTTCTTCTTGCGTACTTCGTTCTTTAACTTCGTTACCGAATTTTGCAGTCTAATCGTAGTTCATTGAAAATCTTATCCTGCAGTGTTCTAGCCGGAGATGCCTAGTGAAAGGGAAAAGTGTGTGTCTAAATTTTGGTTAGAGTTTTTCTTAATTTGGATGATTGGACTTACTGTCGTAAGGTTTCAACTCCTTATAGACGTAGGCGCCCAGCTTAGAGAGAGAAGCTACACCACACAAAGATGAATTAGAAGTGATCATTGCTCTGCGTAGATACGCGCCAGATTTATCTGTTGACCACAATGAGAGGAGATAGGCAGTCGAGCTATGGTGTTAGATTTGACCAGCTGAGTTTTGGTTTAGCAGCAAAAAGCAGCAAATAACAGAGATTTACTATGGATTAATGGAAGATTTATCGTGGAGAAAGAAAGAATTGATTTTTACATTGGTACGATTATAGTCTTTATAAGAATGGGTTACATATAATGATTAAGTTTATTTTATTTGTAGCAGCGATTTGTTAATGCAGCATTCTTGGCTTATCAGATATCCAGATCAGAAATCTTTTTGCTTTTCATACAAGTCATACAATGTCTATGCTCTGAATCTCCAACAAAACGTGTTTATTTCAACACAAACATCGACGAGTTTTGTTTGATGGTGTACTTGGTACACCCAAGTTGACGACGAAATTTTTTGGATATGTGTGATTCACCGACGGCAACATAATTTTGTTTAAGGAAAAATTATATACGTGAAGTTTAATTTTTGTAATTCTTGCAGTATAGTTCCCCGGTTTCGGAGAAAGCTTAACTGTTATTGAAGTTTCATTACATTTTATTAAGTCGAATGATATGAGATTGCCACCGAGTTCATTTATCACAGTGTTATTGTCCACATCTCAAGAGTGGCTTAATTTTCAGTTTATTTAAAACTATTATCAAAAATAATGAACCACGAAAGACAGTAATGTTATCACAGAACGCACTGCACCTTTCTGTAGCTCAATAGATTTTTGCAGCTCTATTATCAAGACGCGCTACTTCACGCGCGTTTGCACGGCGTTATCCAGTGCGACCCAGGTAAGACAAATAATGTAGAAAACAGATTCCTTTTTAATTAAATTTCACAAGGACCAACTTTAGGTTCAACGTTGTCTTTCATCAATGTTCACAGAGATATACTGTGATAAAAATGCTTCAAATAGGGCAATATTGTCTAAGATTTTTAGCAGTTATATTTGTATACCATTCTCGCCGCTGAATTTTGTCACTGCCAGAGCTACGCAAGTTACCCGCTGTAAGATGTGGTGTGAGTACCATTCAAAACAGGAAGCCCTGATTAGCACCTAATAGAAAATTTAACATTAAAAAAAAACAATAATTTTTATAAAAATTAATTTAAATAGTTAACTTCAAAATTTTATTCCCTTTTTTTTAATCACATGAGATAAAGACCTTGAGGACCCCTCTTTCCTCGGACCAGAGTTTCACACGTACAGAACCCTTATTTACCTAAGAAATAAAGAAAATAAGAGTCTGGCAGATAATAATAACATAACTGAACTTATATGTGGAGAATGCGAATATACAGCCCTGACAAAGAACTACCAGTACTACTACTAATACTACTACTACTTCTATTACTGCCGATGAAAAAAACTCATAATAATGATTGGCAGATACGAAATATGCTTTTGGGTGCCCAGAGTCTGCGTGTGGCTTAGCGAGTTCAGAGAGGAACAAACGTAAGGACACTGCTGCAGCTATGAGGCCTCTGAAATGAGGAGGATCTTGTGAAGAAGGATGTGACGATGTAATGAGTGCTCACGTCGACATTATTGTTGCTTCAGTTGATATGTCATTAATGGTCTTTTGAAGCTGGGGATATTATTCACCTCTCTAATGGGATGGCGGATGTCGTTAAAGAGGATGGTTCCTGGTACTGTAAAGGACTACGAAAAAGCGGCTGGCTGGGACGGTTTTATTCAGTGTTAAGGTTGAGAGTAACGAGCGTCGTTATAGGTACGTAGGACTATAGAGGAGACAATGTGTATGGAAATCTCTGCTCTTGTCTTCACATAGCCAAGTTAGCTGTGTATAAGAAGGTGAAATATGATCAGAGTCAAACATCTCAGATATATCGATTCAGGTGTTCATCACCAGTCTGTCCTGACAAAGAGCAGAATAGCATAGCTGCAATCAACAATTGAAAGTATAAGCGTTTATTATTCCTCCAAGATTGGTTGCTGAGGGAGACAGGTTGACTAAATGTCAAATGGCTCTGAGCACTATGGGACTTCTGAGGCCATCAGTACCCTACAACGAAGACCTACCTAAACCTAACTAACCTAAGGACATGACGCACATTCGTGCCCGAGGCAGAATCCGAACCTACGACTGTAGCGGTCGCGCGGTTCCTGACTGTAGCACCTAGAACCGCTCGACTACACCGGTAGGCGGAGATAGGTTGGTATTTGTATCATTTAACATTAAAGATGGCAGAGATTCGTGATATTTAGAGTAAATGTCAGTACGGAAATACTCGATAGCTGTCTTCATTGGTTTTGCACTTAGAAGCAAGTGGAGGTCATTGGGATAATATGGTATTTGCTGTAAGACAAGACTGATGATACAACAATGATGAATGGCTATGAATGATCTAAGTGAGACGTTACCCTATCCTCCTAACAGCAAGTTCCCAGTAAAGAGCACTACGTCCTGTTGCTTACAAGGAAAATACGGTCCTGTATATGTGTTGCGTTGTAGTATAGCTTTTGCTTAAACCCAAAGTCAACATTTAATAGTTTTGACAGAAGACTGAACTGCCGAAAATTCTTCCGGGTTATATGGCGGTGGTGCATGGTAGTCTTCTATCCCTGACGTTTCGTCCAAAACTACGTTGGACATCCTCGGCAAGACTCAGCACAACCAGGAGGACCCCCAAAGATGTCAAACGTAGCTTTGGAGGAAACTTCGGGGATAGAAGACTTCTATGGACGACGGCCATATAACCCGGAAGAATTCTGAGCAGCTGAAACACCCGGTCGTGAAAGCCTTCATTGTATGAGAAGACTGAACCGTTAACTGCGTCAGTGCAGCAACATACTCGTCAGTCTGCAGTTTGTTTCATCTAAAATTTTCTTAAATTCCGGATAATACTAATAGTAGTACTCTCGAAATAACTTGTCGTTAGTAACGACGTAGTTTGTGTCTGAATAAGTTGGCCACTGCGACGGTTATTTAATCAAATTAGTGGTCCAGGCAGTAATGGCTGCCAACAATGGAAGTCTCCATATGAAACAAATTCGGCCAATTTTGATTTTTACATAAGTAAAATCACATATCACTTTAAGAAACATAAGCTAAATATTAAAGAGAACAAATACTTAATTTCCAGTGGTACAGTCCTTCTACCGACAGAGCAAAATAAAATCATCCAGATATTACAATCCGCGCGGCGGTAAGACACAAAGCAGAACGATCACAAAGAGACTATAGTCTCTACATTACAAAAGAAACAATTTTCTTAAAATATTTTTTGGTTTGCTCGTATCAGAAGTGCGTCTTGTATATCCATATGTAAATTCCGATAAAATCTCTACGACCCGTGTATCTGCTTTTTACGCAATTTTGACTCATTTACTTACGTTTTGCACTAAAGTTTTTTAGAAGACGTTTACTCCGTTGAAAGATAAGCGTATAGGACCTGATTTGGACTTGTGACTCCATGGTGCCAAACATGACGCCCTACTGGTGCCACGCCAGGTAGGAGCGAAACTATTGGACTGTACCTGGAGAGAATTTTAAGGTGTTAAGTTTAGCAAGTAAAATGTCGAACCCGACAATGTCAGAGGCTTTGTCAATGTCTTTTACTTCCTTACATAACTCTTCTTATAGTTGTTCTCACATTAGTGGTTCAATTCCATTCATAGCGCACATATTAAGTTTCATGCAAACGCACCCGCAACTGACAATTATCATAATTTTCATATAGTTAAGAAATCTTCTGCAGCCAAGATAAAAAATGTTCAAATGTGTGTGATATCTTATGGGATTTAACTCCTAAGGTCGTCAGTCACTAAGCTTAGACACTACTTAACCTAAATTATTCTAAGAATAAACACACACTCCCATGCCCGAGGGAGGACTCGAACCTCCGCCGGGATCAGCCGCACAGTCAAGGACTGCAGCGCATGAGACCGCTCGGCTAGTCCCGTGCGGTCAGACAAGATCGTTTGGTATTTTTATACTACCGATTTCGACTTAATCCTGCTTTCAAAATCGGATACATGTATACATGTTAATAACAAATTCCAAAGATACGATGCTGACGGCAAGATTCTGTCAAAACCGGTCATTGTGGAATAAAAATACCAAGAGTTCTTGGCTGAACATTTCCTATCCACCAACCACAGTTCGCTTCCTGGAAGCATGTGTACCCTACATATAATCAGCTGCTTTGACTAGTGATGTTATACTGCTTGTCGCACGTGAGTTCGTTAATGACGACAAAATGATTATCATTAAAGGGCTTTTTGAATTATAGATTTGAATTTTGAATGGCGATGTGTACTTCATGAACAAAATAGTTCAGAACAACTACTGCAGGAAGGGAACTGTACGGATTGGACTTTATTTGAACTGTCGTTCTTTTACACCTCACTTTCTCTACCTACTGGAAGTTAGAATGCTCATGCAGGGATCTACCCGTCCTTTATACTCCTAGGACCTAAGCATCCGTAGTTCTGAACTCCTAACCGTGGACTGTGCGAGTAGCATCTCACTGGAAGACCGAAACCGTTGCGTTAGTTCATTTCAGTTCAGCCTCGAGTTCGTATCTGTGTGTATTGCGTCGGAACAACAGACACCAACTGTTCCAATAGTTCGCGTAGTTCAGTCTGGATCCAGTTCCCGACTGTCGACTACATTTAATCGGAAGACCAAAATCACTGCAGTTCAGGCTCCAGTTCAGGACAGTACAAACTGCGTCAGAGCGGAGGACCGAAATCGTTTCGTTAGTTTTCATTGTGTTACAAACAAGTGTGCAACAAGCTGCTAAAGAAAATCAGGGACACTGTGATATCAAAGGAATAAAATTAATTTCTGAAACAGTGTTCCGAGTTGCTCGCTTTGAAGAGCCTGCCTTTATTTCCTCTGCCCTGGGAGCACTTAGCTCGTCAAAGATTGGAACGAAATACGATAGAGAAACAGTGGCACTAATTGCAAAACAAAACCAAAGACCCCATTGTTCTGTAGAAACGGGCAAATTCACATGCGGTCTGACCCGTTACATTGGTCGGAACAAAGAACGTTAATGTACCTTAACTGCAAAAAAAATCGTAGTGGAAAGGCTGTGCATACCAGCTAGCTCATTTCACTAATCATTCAAAACTGAGTCAAGTAATGACAGATAAAAAGCGTAGATTGCACACAGTCAAGTAATGTAAAGTACATTTTGTATGATGCAATGACCGAATATATGAATTTGAAAGTTACTTACATGTTTAAATTCATGTTCGTACGTTATCTTTGATATCGAAATTTGTAAATCGCAGCGCAGAGTAAAAGGACTAACTGAAAAGTGACATTTTAACGGAAGTATGTGGAACAAGACGATGAGAAATCCATATTAGCTGGTACATCAAACAGTACGTATGCGAGAAAGCAATCTGCTTTCAGTGGAATTTCCACAGGCTACATAACTGCAAAACAAAATTACTCAGTTTAAAATGTTGGCCTTTAATACTGCTAATCTCCAACTTTAGTCTTGCAAACATTGACTGCACCACAGCTCTTATTGTAATTACACAAGTAAATGAGCACACAAATTAATGACCGGATATTCTGATAAAACTGCTTCAAAACTCACAAGGTATCACTTTCTTTTGCTGCTAGTAAGCCTCTGAACTGATACTGACAATATTTTCACAAATATCCTCTGCCATTCATTGTGCAATACGGTTGACGTGACTATGGCATTAAATTTATTGACCTACGTGTGTGCGCTGAACCCTCGTCTGCTCTGCAGCTTGTTGCTGTTAGGACTAATGATGTGAAACTTGCGATGTGCAATGCAAGACGGTTTGTTACCGATTTGCATAATGCTTCTCAGCTCATAACTCACCATGTGCAATGTGAGGGTGCAAAGAGAGTCATGAAAGTAAATGAAAATGAGGACCTAGTCTTAACGACTGGTAAACGACGAAAAACTCCAAGTCTAACTATGCTTTATGAAGCCGTTACAACAATACATCTTCTCATAAAGTTCTTATTCAAAGTCAAGGTAGCAAAATACATTAAAGCGCCAACGAAACTGGTGTAGTCACGCGTATTCTAACAGAGATATATATAAACAGGCAGAATACGGCACTGTCGCAATTGTTAGATCTGCTACTGCTGCTACAAAGGCGGGTTATCAAGATGTAAGTGAACGTGGTGTTATAATCGGCTCACGAGCGATGCGACACAGCATTTCCGCAGTAGCGATGAAGTGGAGATATTCCCGTACGACTTTTTCACGGGCGTACCTTGAAAATCAGGAATCCGCTAGAACATCAAATCTTCGACATCGCTGAGGCTGGAAAAAAATCCTGCAAGGACGGGACCAACGATGACTAAAGAGAATAATTCAGCTTGACAGAAGTACTACCCTTCCTCAAACTGCTGCAGTGTTCAGTGCTGAGCCATCAGCAAGTGTCAGCGTGAGAACCATTGTTGATGACTGGAAACATGTTGCCTGGTCGTGCGAGTCTCGTTTCAAATTGCATTGAGAGGATGGACGTATACGGATATAGAGACAACCTCATGAATGAATGTTCCCCGCATGTTAGCAGGGGACTGTTCAAGCTGGTGGAGGCTGTGTAATTGTGTGGGGCGTGTGCAATTGCAGTGATACGACTCTGACAGGTGACAAGTATGTAAGCATCCTCTCTGATCATCTGCATGCATCCATTGTGCATTCCGACGGGCTTCGGCAATTCCAGCAGGACAATGCGACACCCCACACAACCAGAATTGCTACAGAGTGGCTCCAGGAATTGTCTTCTGAGTTTAAACACTTCCGCTGGCCACCACGCTCTCCAGACATGAATATTGTTGAGCATGTCTGGAATGGTTTGCAACTTGCTGTTCAAAAGAGATCTCACCCCCTTGTACTCTTACGGATTCATGGATAGCCCTACAGGATTCATGGTGTAAATTCCATCCAGCACTACATCAGACATACCACGTCGTGTTGCGGCACTTCTGAGGGCTCGAGGAGGCTCTACAAAATATTAGGCAGATGCATCAGTTTCTTTGGCTCTTCGGTGCATTACTTAACGAATGTCCTGTGTGCAATTGCCTCCCACGACACATGTTTCAACTGTAAGACAAGATACGTTTCATTACAAAAGTTATACAGCAAACTTCAGCCATACGCAATGTTCTAACAATGAGAAGCTAAACAGTTACAAATATAAAAAAAAACTGGATTACCTTAAAAATAATTTTTTCGCATTCTTCCACCAACGTAATCTCATTTGCTCACTACCTTTCCTCAAAACATATTATTGCAGAGTCCGTTTTAAATATAGCTGCCAGCACTACGTATCAGGCCAGATTCCACCCATTTTAAATCAATCACGCTGGCAGACTATCCAACACACTCAGCTAAAGCTACTCTCTGACTTCCTCGGACAAAGCAAAGTTAACCACTCTACCTCTCTGGTTTCAAACACAGCCTTACAAAGAATATTAATATATCAATATTACAGAGGTTGAGTACATTTATCAAATTCGCAATTTCAGTTATATTTATGACCAAAACTTCCTAAAAATCGTCGTGGGCAGTCCTCTTTCCAAGTAATATCAGCCATATATCATATCTAAGAAATGTTTGTTTGTACCTATTACGTAGTTATCCTTTATCTAAATATTTTTGCCCATCTCGAGAATTATTTAGGAACGAGCTGTCCCTTCTTCTAGACCTTACCAGATAAAAAAAAAAGAACTAGGAAGCAAGTAAATGCTCTTCGTGATGATATGAATAATTTAGTCTTTAGCGTACCCGCTACCTTGGCGTCCAAGGAAAAGACTGGGTTAAAACTGAAAGGGATCAGCCCCTTTTTAGAAAACTTAGCATGTACAAAAGTTATGTTCGTGTAAATATGCTCGCTGGGCTTGTTCCCATAGGGCTTTTAATGTTTGTAGGCAATAAAATTCTGCTGTCTGATTTATTGTATTGTATTAAACTGGGAACCTAGAAACGACAGAGAGACTTCGTCCCGCCGTAGCCCTGAGTGGTTCACAACCCCACGACAGGCCGCAGCAGACCACCCACCCCACCGCCGCCCCACACCGAACCCAGTTATTCTGCAGTTCGGTCCCGAATGGACCCTCCTCCAGGGAACGTCTTATAACAGACGAGTGTAATCTCAAATGTTCGCATGGTAGAGTAATTATGATGTACGCGCACGTGGAAACGGTGTTTGTTCAGCAATCGCCGACACAGTGTAACTGAGGCAGAATAAGGGGAACCAGCCCGCATGCGCCGAGGCAGATGGAAAACCACCTTAAAATCCACCCTCAGGCTGCCCAGCACACCGGACCTCGACAGCGATCCGCTGGGCGGTTTCGTACCGGGAAGGCACGCATTCCTGCTCGGGAAGCAGCACGTTAGGCTGCGCCGCTAGTCGATTGGGGTCTGATTTTTTAGTTTAAGTGTTTTTCTAATTTGCATTAAGCACTAAGAATGAGCTACGTGGTTCAAGTGAACAAGTTCATCACAGCGAGCTGTCTCAGGGGGAATCGATATTTAGAGGGAGCTACTTCATACCTCTCTAGATTTGGGTATTCACTACCACTTGCAGTGTATTCAGGTTCACTTAGGAAATATCCCATTAGGGGCTTGTGGTTCTATTCAGCGTATTTTTAGCAGGCTGGTTCATTGCATGGCTCAAAGTTCTATCCAGCCCATTTTTGCATGGCCTGTCTTGAGAGTGAGATGGTCCGGGGGGGGGGGGGAGGGGGGCATGTTACAGTTCTGTCCACGAGCCTACTTTTGTGGGGGGCTGTCTTGGGAAAGGGAGGGGGCTGCTTTTTCCGTCTCTGGGTCGGTCTGACGCGTGATTGGAGGGCGAGGGTTCCAGGGTTGCGTGAAAATTACAGCTTATTTCAAAAATAGTTCAAATGGCTCTGAGCACTATGAGACTTAACTGCTGAGGTCATCAGTCCCCTAGAACTTAGAACTACTTAAACCTAACTAACCTAAGGACATCACACACATCACACACATCCGAGGCAGGATTCGAACCTGTTACCGTGGCGGTCGCGCGGTTCCAGACTATAGCGCCTAGAACCGCTCGGCCACTTATTGCAGCTACGAGAATGTTTATAATATATATATATATATATATATATATATATATATATATATATATATATATATATGTGTGTGTGTATATAGTGTAATTGGTTAACACAAACCATAAAAAAATGCACGGAAGTATGTTTTTTAACAGAAACCTACGCTTTTTAAATAGAACCCCGTTGGTTTTGTTAGCACATCTGAACATATAAACAAATACGTAATCAGTGCCGTTTGTTGCATTGTAAAATGTTAATTACATCCGGAGATATTGTAACCTAAAGTTGACGCTTGAGTACCACTCCTCCGCTATTCGATCGTGTGTATCGGAGACCACCGAACTGCATAGGGATCCAAAGGGAACGGTGATGGACCTTAGGTACAGAAGAGACTGGAACAACACGTTACGTCCACATACTAACACCTTTTTATTGGTCTTTTTCACTGACGCACATGTACATTACCATGAGGGGTGAGGTACACGTTCGACGGGCGTTTCATAGGACGTGGAGGACGCATAAATTGGCCAGCCCGTTCTCCTGACCTTACACCTCTGGACTTCTTTCTGTGGGGTACGTTAAAAGAGAATGTGTAGCGTGATGTGCCTACAACCCCAGAGGATATGAAACAACGTATTGTGGCCAAAAAAAAAAAAATGGTTCAAATAGCTCTGAGCACTATGGGACTTAACTGCTGTGGCCATAAGTCCCCTAGAACTTAGAACTACTTAAACCTAACTAACCTAAGGACATAACACACATCCATTCCCGAGGCAGGATTCGAACCTGCGACGTCGCGGTCGTGCGGTTCAAGACTGTGGCGCCTTTAACCGCTCGGCCACTTCGGCCGGCGTATTGTGGCAGCCTGCGGCGACATTACACCAGTTGTACTGCGGCGTGTACGACATTCATTACGCCAGAGATTGCAATTGTGTGCAGCAAACGATGGCCACCACATTGAACATCTATTGGCCTGACATATCGTAATTGAAAACGGAAACCACGTGTGTACGTGTTACAGTTCTGTCCACGAGCCTACTTTTGTGGGGGGCTGTCTTGGGAAAGGGAGGGGGCTGCTTTTTCCGTCTCTGGGTCGGTCTGACGCGTGATTGGAGGGCGAGGGTTGCAGGGTTGCGTGAAAATTACAGCTTATTTCAAAAATAGTTCAAATGGCTCTGAGCACTATGAGACTTAACTGCTGAGGTCATCAGTCCCCTAGAACTTAGAACTACTTAAACCTAACTAACCTAAGGACATCACACACATCACACACATCCGAGGCAGGATTCGAACCTGTTACCGTGGCGGTCGCGCGGTTCCAGACTATAGCGCCTAGAACCGCTCGGCCACTTATTGCAGCTACGAGAATGTTTATAATATATATATATAGTGTAATTGGTTAACACAAACCATAAAAAAATGCACGGAAGTATGTTTTTTAACAGAAACCTACGCTTTTTAAATAGAACCCCGTTGGTTTTGTTAGCACATCTGAACATATAAACAAATACGTAATCAGTGCCGTTTGTTGCATTGTAAAATGTTAATTACATCCGGAGATAATGTAACCGAAAGTTGACGCTTGAGTACCACTCCTCCGCTATTCGATCGTGTGTATCGGAGACCACCGAACTGCATAGGGATCCAAAGGGAACGGTGATGGACCTTAGGTACAGAAGAGACTGGAACAACACGTTACGTCCACATACTAACACCTTTTTATTGGTCTTTTTCACTGACGCACATGTACATTACCATGTGGGGTGAGGTACACGTTCGACGGGCGTTTCATAGGACGTGGAGGACGCATAAATTGGCCAGCCCGTTCTCCTGATCTTACACCTCTGGACTTCTTTCTGTGGGGTACGTTAAAAGAGAATGTGTAGCGTGATGTGCCTACAACCCCAGAGGATATGAAACAACGTATTGTGGCCAAAAAAAAAAATGGTTCAAATAGCTCTGAGCACTATGGGACTCAACTGCTGTGGCCATAAGTCCCCTAGAACTTAGAACTACTTAAACCTAACTAACCTAAGGACATAACACACATCCATTCCCGAGGCAGGATTCGAACCTGCGACGTCGCGGTCGTGCGGTTCCAGACTGTGGCGCCTTTAACCGCTCGGCCACTTCGGCCGGCGTATTGTGGCAGCCTGCGGCGACATTACACCAGTTGTACTGCGGCGTGTACGACATTCATTACGCCAGAGATTGCAATTGTGTGCAGCAAACGATGGCCACCACATTGAACATCTATTGGCCTGACATGTCGTAATTGAAAACGGAAACCACGTGTGTACGTGTACCTCACCTCTCATGGTAATGTACATGTGCGTCAGTGAAAAAGACCAATAAAAAGGTGTTAGCATGTGGACGTAATGTGTTGTTCCAGTCTCTTCTGTACCTAAGGTCCATCACCGTTCCCTTTGGATCCCTACGAAATTCGGTGCTCTCCGATACACACGATCGAACAGCGGAGGAGTGGTACTCAAGCGTCAACTTTCGGTTACATTATCTCCGGATGTAATTAACATTTTACAATGCAACAAACGGCACTGATTACGTATTTGTTTATATGTTCAGATGTGCTTACAAAATTAACGGGATTCCATTTAAAAAAACGTAGGTTTGTGTTAAAAAACATACTTCCGTGCATTTTTTTATGGTTTGTATTAACCAATTACACTAGCCCCTCTCCTCACGTTCGGTCTGTGGAATCGAATCGTCAGTATTTGATGTAGTTTACGAAATATATCCAGCGGTAACGTTAGGTGACTCACCCTGTATATATATATATATATATATATATATATATATATATATATATATATATTCAGAGGTTAAAGATCAGTTTTTATACTGACCGAACTTGTATTTATGAGTTCCTCTTAATATATATATATATATATATATATGTTTCGTGAAATATTAAGAGGAACTCATAAATACAAGTTCGGTCAGTATAAAAACTGATCTTTAACCTCTGAATGGGCATGCGGATCTGTGTGTTTGTTCAGTTTCCGTGTGAGTGTTTGTAGATGCCCAAACATATATGCAAAGAAGTGTCTTCTATCTGGTGACTTATGAGGTGATGCTCCAAGCTTTGCCTTCTCTGATTTTTTCGCTCTCCTTCATTGTACCCGATTATCCGCTGTAATAACTACCTTACCGTATCGACGTTCTTGGGCAACAAATCGGCTTTAATGGTACAGCATTTCTGAAGGGTGCAAATAAGTTCAGAGTATTAGGGGAAGGAGTGTGAAGTTGTGACAAATACTTTGGGTTTACTTAGAATCCTCGATTTTCAATATTTAATCGCTATGCATGATATATAACTGAAGGGTCACGATCATGTATTGGAAAGATAGAACACATCAAGGAGTTAGCTGCGCTATGCCATCGCAAGAGTACATTAAACAACAAATAATACCTCACTGTAATTCGGTAAACTGCGTTCCTGCGTCACTTATTACACAGTTCACACGTAGAGCACTCGTATGCTCATAACTCGCTTGTGGAGTCTCCATAACTTTCATCACTTAGAATCACCGTCTCTTTACTCCAATTTCATGCACCTTTTTCACTAACAGTTCCTGTGCCATTCAAATCCTTATCTTGATACATTCGATGTCTAGAAAATCTCAGGTAAAGCGTATTTGTATTATCCTCCTTTCGCTTGTCTTCAGCTATTGGTTCATCTGATTTTGCACAGGTATCAATACCTCTGGGCGTAGCACCGAAGCAAATTTCTACGTGTACAATGCTTACATGCATACAAATTTACAGTTTCCCGGTAGGAAAAATAATATCAGTTATAAGAAAACAAAGAATTAATGTAAATAAACACATCAGGAAAACTGCGTCAGAGGTTGCGATCATACTTTCCTGATCTGACGAAAAGTTGGTTGGTTGGTTGGTTTGGGGAAGGAGACCAGACAGCGTGGTCATCGGTCTCATCGGATTAGGGAAGGATGGGGAAGGAAGTCGGCCGTGCACTTTCAGAGGAACCATCCCGGCATTTGCCTGGACTGATTCAGGTAAATCACGGAAAACCTAAATCAGGATGGCCGGACGCAGGATTGAACCGTCGTCCTTCCGAATGCGAGTCCAATGTCTAAGCACTGCTCCACCTCGCTCGGTTGACGAAAAGTAAGGCGCCCTATCACTCCTTGAGCAGTCTGCTTTATCAAGTGATCTGAATCTTACAGAAAATGCCTGCGATTGTTTGGAACAACTGGTAAAACAGAGCAGTCAGCTTGCCTACAAACTGGTAGCTCTTGTGGATCCAGTCATCAGTCAGAGGCTGTACTTGGCGAATCTTGCGTTCTCTCTTCCTCGCGGACATAAGGCTGTTATCAACGGTAAAGGCTGTGTTACATGGTATTAGCGAGATGGGTACTGATGCGACTGATTATTTTGTCCGATGTATTTATTTCTGAAGCAAACCTTGTTCAAATACACGAAATTTACGCGCGTTATTGTTTTATTATTCATCGTACAGTTCACACTACCTCAAAGGAACTTCTTAAGGAATGTTGTAAGATCTGTTCATTTCTACGAAGGGTGTTCAATAAGTAATGCAACTCATTTTATCGGCCTGTTACGGTTGAAAAAATACGGAATTTGCTGTTTGACATTGTGCAACATTCCCGCTTGAGCACCTATAGCTTCATGAGCTTCCGATACGTGACGGCGCCATACGTAGCAAACAAAATGGCTTCTGCAACGGGAAATGCGCTCCAGCAGAGAGCTGTCATTGAGTTCTTTTGACAAGAAACCAGAGAATCTCAGATACTCATTGGCATTTGCAGAATGTCTATGGAGACTAGGCAGAGAACTACATAATGGTGAGTCGTTGGGCTATCGTGATCGTACGAGTGATCAGACATACCGACACTAATAGCTACGATCTTGGTACGAGCAAATAGATCAGACTTTACCCAAAATGGGGTACACAATGTCATAAGCGAGCCCCGTTCAGGAAAACGCAGATTCCCTTAGCCCGTCAGCCATTGCAGGCCGCTATTAAACGGATATCTCCTGGACCTGTCGGCCACTATCGACGAGCGGTACTAGGCGCTTCAGTCAGCAACCGCGCTTATGCTACTGTCGCCGGTTCGAATCCTGCTTTGGGTATGGAAGAGTTTGATGTCCTAAGTTAGGTTTAAGTAGTTCTAAGTCTAGGGGACTGATGACCTCAGATGGTAAGTCCCATAGTACTTAGAGCTATTTGAACCATTTCCTGGTTCTGTCGTCAATGTGTCACTAAAGGAGACATCTGTCTGTGCTAACTAACCAACCCTCTTGTATTTTTATTGCATATTAGAATTCTACGCCAAAAAATATATGTGTTTACACAAACCAGTGTTGCCTGTTTGTGGTAGGTGGCGGCCGGCCGCACACAGCTCTGACTCCTGCATCGTGTTCGTCGCGATACGAATGCAAACGGACTTCGCCTTTCCCATGATAACGCAAGGCCTCACAGAAGTCTGCGCACCCGAGAGGAGCTCATGAAACATCACTGAGCTGTTCCTCCTCGCCCACCCTACGGCTCGGATTTCGCATCTTCCGACTTCCATCTGTTTGGCCAGTGAAGAATGCACTCCACTGGGAGCAGCACGCGGATGATTGGGCAGTTATTGATGCGACAAGACGTTGGTTCCGACGTCGACCCGTAGAGTGGTGCCGTCCGGGAATACAGGCCCTCACAGTAAGATGGCATAACGCCGTCGGCCTGAAAGACGATTACGATGATAAATAGTGTCTTGTAACCTAAACAATGGGGAAAATATGGTGTATTGGAATCCTGAATAAAATCGGTCTGCTTTCAGAACAAAATGTGTTGCATTACTTACTGAACGCCCCCAGTATGTCTGTGTAACAGAGATTTTTCTTGTGCAGATCCAGATGCGGCGTTGTGACAAAGTCTGCCTTCTCCAGGACCAGAGGGAGAGAGAGAGAGAAAGGGTGAGACAAAGCTAATTAGGGTAATTTGATTTGTGATTTACATTGCCGGCGAGACAACGAGACGACCGGTACCCAGAATGGCCCTGTTATTCAATTAACTAAAGATATCATTAATGAAAACTCGTGGTTTCAGCATTAATGCTAATTTTCGACGTTCATTTAACCTCACCGTATTCACACCTTCCACAGGCACTATCAGGTTCCGGGTGCTAAATGATTGTCCTGTTCATCTGTTAATTAATGCTATTACATTTAGGTTGCCTTGAGTTTTCTAGCCGTTAGTTACAAAATGTCCAGCAGGAACGTGGATGCGCAGTCACACCAGTATGGTGTGTCCTGGACGAATTGGCACCCATTCGGGCCCGGTAACCTAAACATCAAACGGCCGTTTCACGCCCGCATCCTGGGCTACAGGGCCGTTAGCTTTTCCTTCTCCCGTTAAGATGGTACGGGATATCTTGTCTCATATTGCGAAAGTGAAATGTGTGAAGGTACTCGTCTTAGGAAAAGTCCGACGAGATCAACTTTCAGACCAGCTGTCCTCAGTTCTTCGGAGATGCCAGACATGCCGCTTCGTAAGTAGCAGTATTGTGGAAGTGGCCGCCGCCTTAGCCTTCCTCAGCTTTCAACACGTGGAAGCAGTGCCGCGTTTGTTCGGTAGTTACTGTTTAGATGAATACCATTAGGTATATTTTAGCGTCTACAGGGCTCGCTTACGTACCATTAGGGGAATTTTCGTACTTGCACCCAGATCCGCCGTTACGACGGCAGTTGCATCTTGCATTTCTGCTCCTGCTGCGCCTCATCTCCCATGGTAGGCCATTAATATGATAGGGGTAAAATTCCCGCATTTTACTCTCTCACCAGGGTCCCAAAAATTACACTGCTTCATAAAATTTCATTTCTTTGTCATCGATTATTTTTGGCCTACAGCAGCACAGAAGCTCGCCATCTACATGGACGTCGATGTTGATGCTGTCTGTTTGTAACAAGGCTGACTCTTTTCATGGTATCACGGATACAAAATATTAGGTTGGTGTATAAGTTGGTAGCGTTTTTGTTTTGTCTGTTGATATTCCGGTTGCTTTGGATTTAGTTACCGACTGGCTTTTTTTATTTGTAGTTCACGGTTGATATTTGAGTTTACATCTTGCCATTGCCTCACTTGCAGATAGTGAGTGGGATTGTAGACGCTAGAAAATGGGGCGGCAAGTGGAGAAATAGAAACATTTCTGACACATTCGTCTGTTCGAGTTCTGCAGAGGGGTGACAGGAGCGGAGGAAGCCAGAAACGTTTACGGCATGTATGGGGATAATGCCATTGGATAAAGATCAGCAAGAAAGTAGTTTTCTCGTTTTAGGGTAATTTTGACATCAATAACTCTGAACGTTTAGGGAGACTTTCAGTGTATGATAAAGATCATTTAAATGTATTAATCCATTATTATCCACGTCACTGTACCTAAAAGCTGGCAGATATGATGAAATGAGATGATTGCACCATCTTGCGACGTTAACATGGCATTGGATAGGGCTTACGGGTACCACGTGCTCTAAGCCATAATTACAAAAATTAACGCGTAGCAGTGTGCGTCTCTGCTTACTCGTCATCAATTGTCTCGCGAGCAACAGCGACCTTTCCTGTCCTGTATCGTTAGTGGTGACATAACGAAAAGAAAGGAGTCGTTGAGCCGAAACAAAGCAGCAAGTCTCCGTGCAAAGACTTCGGCGCATGTACTCTTACAAAAGATAACATTATGCATCTGGTGGAGCACCGACGCTGTGGTGTACTACGAATTGCTTCTCCGAGGTGGAAACATCACTGCTGACATTTATTGTCAAATACTGAGATGCCGTCCAGGAAGACTCCTTGAGGTGATGCTATACCACGATAACCCTCCCGCGCTCCCGTCGAATGACTTGTACTTTGCAGGAGCTGCGTTGGAAAGTCATTCCGCACCCACATTATTCACCTTATTTTCCGATCAGAGTTTCACCTTTTTCACTCTCTATCGAACCACCTTCAAGGAACTTATACCGAGCGAGGTGGCGCTGTGGTTAGCACACTGGACACGCATTCCGGAGGACGACGGTTCAATCCCGTCTCCGGACATCCTGATTTAGGTTTTCGGTGATTTCCCTAAATCGCTTCAGGCAAATGCCGGGATGGTTCCTTTTAAAGGGCACAGCCGACTTCCTTCCCCATCCTTCCCTCACCCGAGCTTGTGCTCCGTCTCTAATGACCTCGCTGTCGAGGGGACGTTAAACACTAATCTCTTCCTCCTCCTCCTCCTCCTCCTCCTCGGAACTTCCTTTCCGGATGAAAACGCTCCGAACGTGGCTCGAGGGGTCCTTCGTCTCAAAACGAGGTGATCCTTACAGCTGCGAAACGGAAAAGCTACCCAGCGTTGGTAGACTGATGCAAATAGTGAAGGATATTATATATTATTGATGACTTTTCTGTATGTTCAGCGTTTATTAAACTTACGGAAAAACGCTACAGATTTAAGCACCAATCATTATATGTAATTTAACTTGTAAGAAGGCCTCTCAGTTTCTGTAACTTTCTCCTATACATATTCAACTGAAATCCTTGTGGAAACTAGATAACTACACCCTCTGCAAGTATGCGAAGGTTCAGAGACCCTACACATTCAATGGGCATTAAATCAGCACGTGAGTAGAAACCCCTCTGGGTATTATCAGAGGGATGTGATGTCCTTCACCAAAATCATCTGAATCGCAGCAGACGCATCGATCGTGGTAATCACTGCAACACTTAGTTACATTCAAGTAATAGGCGCCGACTCTAGATGCTATATCTGTATTCCTCCCTCCTGCCCTGCCCTGTCCCTTTTTCGTCCGCTCTGTTTGCCACCGTCACTGCGTTCAAATCACTCAGCGCGAGCAGCATTGTTCGCAGAGCAGGACAGGCTGAGGGCGGGCTGCATGATGGACGCCACGTCACGTGATCGGCGGCGACCTCACGCGCCACTGGCTGCGGTAATGGGAGCGCCGCAGGGCGCGCCTCACGCTGCGCTGCGGCTGCCCGGCGTGCCTGAGTGTGAGCGGCCGAGATAAGCGGCGCTCCCTGGGCGCCGCCCGCGACAAGCACCGGTCTGCGGCCGCGGTAATCTGATCACACGTACAGCGCCCAGTACAGCGCGCCTACACGAGCACAGTGGTTTTTTGTCTGCCGGCTGAGAATGGGGTGCAGCCAGCTTATCAGCTGAATAACCTGCAGCGAGCTAAACATAACAGCTATAAAGCAAACAGTTCATTTTAAGGAAGCCAGAACGCTCTTCTTGCCTTGTAGCCCAGTCGAATGGTGGTTTCTCTTGAGCAAAATGAGGTGGCTCCCACTACCACACTGAAAGCCCCGGCTCTCGGAAGGCTTCTTCCGAATGCAAGACAGATTGCTAAGGTCAGTGTGGCTGTAGGCAAGAAGGACTGTTTGGCACGTAACAGTCCAGGAAGGTGCAAGGTGGTGTTCCAATACCAACGAAAATTTTCATGTAGGTGACGAGGACGAAGACGGAAAGGTTCAGAACTTTTCACTACCACTAACTAAGAAGCTGAGGCCACATAAGGTATTAATTGATGTAATATTTTGCAGCATTACGCAACTTTACTAACATACTTTCCTCTGTCATAACATTAATCCTATAAATTATAGAGTGCAGCAATCAGTCATCCTTTTTTAGATTTTATTACGCAAATCTAAAAAAGGACGCCTGATTGCTGCACTCTATAATTTATAAGTCGCATAACAGTCGTTGAGTGCACCCACTTTCCGAATGGAAGGTAACCTGATAACATTAATCATTCACTCACAGTTTTTTTCAATTGAAGAACAGCAACTGCTCACTGTTCAGCTTGGAAC